>NC_135646.1:2264500-3619000 GCF_053574225.1 Canis aureus
CTCAGGAGCTAGTAGCTTGGTTTAGGAAATTAGAAGGTTGTTAAGAATCACTGAACAAATATCTATCTATCTATCATCTATCTATCTATCTATCTTCCTTCCTTCCTTCCTTCCTTCCTTCCTTCCTTCCTTCCTTCCTTCCTTCCTTCCTTCCTTCAGCAAGCAAGATTCTGGGAGTCTAATGCTTACTGATTTAAAAAAATATATTAATCCATAATCTGCTTTGTTTAAAAATGATTAATGCGGGGGCACCTGGGTGGTTCAGTATGTTCAGTGTCTGCCTTTGGCTCGGCTCATGATCCCGGAATCCTGGGATCGAGCCCCACATCAGGCTCCCTCCTCAGTGGACAGTCTGCTTCTCCCTCTGCCTCTGCCATTCCCCGGGCTTGTGCAGTCTCGTGTGCTCTGTCAAATAAAATCTTAAAAAAAAAAAAAAAAAAATGGGAAACAAATATTTTACTGTGGACTTTCGGGCAACGGGGAAACAGAACTGTAATCAGACGTTCCTTAGATATGCCTTCTCCAGAGGTCCTTTCCCATATTTTATTTAGAGAAGACTCCTTTCTGCCGTTTAGCTTCGTCCTCTATTACATCATTGCAGGAATCCCTCAGATTGACCTTCATTTAAGGTGTTCCCACTGCTTTTATATAAAAGATAGGACAGTTTAACTTCACCAAGGTCCCAGTTAAGAGCTTGGATCTTGATTTATTTTGCTTTACACTGATGTTCAATGGCACTGGTCTGATCTTGACCTATTTGAGAAGGCAATGCTAACAGTCACGTGGGTGATGCAGGCACCCTTTCCTCCCTCCTGGAAACACCTGGAGACCTACAGGCTCAGGTGGTTGGGGGTCAGGAATGTAATCTTCCTGCCGGGAGGTTATTCTCGGCTCCACAGGCCAGGGGTGAGGTGGGTAGCTTGTACCTAGAACCCCTCGCCCTCACCATGCTGCAGTCCCTGTAGCCCTTCTGTGTTTCGGGTGTGCTTCCTACCCTCCTCTTGCTCTTACTTGTCCCCTTCTGTTCCTTGAAAAACATTCTTTTCAGGAAAGGATTTGACTTCAGTTCACTTGATGTATATCAATGTGAACTTAAGAGATGCTTTGATTTTT
Source organism: Canis aureus (assembly GCF_053574225.1). Lineage (NCBI taxonomy): Eukaryota > Metazoa > Chordata > Mammalia > Carnivora > Canidae > Canis > Canis aureus. Next base: position 2,265,614 of record NC_135646.1, read on the forward strand.
AGCTGCCTTTCTAATCATGAAGGAAGAGAAATTTGGTCCCTTTGTAATAATTTCAGGTATTAACAACAACAACAACAAAACGGGCTAATTCAGTGCAATAGAAAAATCTCCCCGCCCTCTGAAATGATGCCATGGTGACAGCCATGCTCTTACACAAGAAAAGCATATTCAGGAAGAAAAGGAGAAATGTGGGGAACAGCAACACTGCCCAGCATGACAGCAAATATAGGCAGCTGTTTACTTGCCTTACTGTAAACGAAAACCATGTGACTGTAGTTCCAGGATTTTTATTTCTTCTGAGTGATGTTGAAGGCCGTAAAGAGTAAACACTAGAGCAAAACTCTCAGATAAAAGGCCTTGCTCTAAACGGCTCCAGAACTTCCTGTTTCTACGGTAAGACCTGTTTTGATGTGTTGGATACTCACTGGTAGCTGGCAGATATTTTATTAATGCTGTTATCTCAGCCGCTGTACTTTGGCACTCTCCTTCCAGAAGAGAAAAGTGTCTGATTATTCTCTTAATTTCTGCAGGTTCCTAGCTCATTTGAATTATATTTTCTGAACAGAGAAAACAGAGATGTTCTCTTGGAATTATTTTCCAAGGCTTCTTTGAAGCATTTTCCCCCCTCTACCAGTAGAACTAAAATAAGTAGTAGTTGCTAATTAGTGTTGTGCGAGATGGGATCAACATCATGCTTATTAGTCTAAGTTTGTGGTTTGTTGCAACTACCATTGCTAGAAGTCTGTTTAACACTTTGATATATAATGAGCTAGACAAAGTTTTGTTTTTTTTTTTTTTTTTTTTTTTTTTACTTGTGTGGTATTGCTTTTGGCAAAGGGAAAGAAACCAAGAAAGAGCAAAAACCAATATGTACTATAGAAGCCTTGTGTATAACAGTGGATAATTGGAAACAACTCCAACATAAAATACTTTAAGAACAGTTTGGCAAGCTATGACACATAGGATGAAAATGTTAAAAATGTCTTTAGACATATGAATATAAGCTAAGTTGAAATACAGACCCCAAGATGGTATAGACACTGGTTAAAATGATGGGAAAGAGTCCCATTTTGTTAGATCCTGGCATGTTGCTTCCAGTGATTTAGGACTTAATCCTTCCGTGCCAGCTTCTTCATCTCTAAAGTGGGAATGATGGGATCTGTCCGTCTGTATCATAGAGTTGTTGAGAGGCAGGTCCGTTTGGGAAGGCATTTTGGAAATAGATACTCTCCAGAGTAAACACAGGGTGGATTTTCACCTTTGCCCTTCAGAAAATTAGCACCGGATAAAAAAGTCACAGACTGTGCTTCTAATCTCAGCTCTGCTGTTAGCTGGCTGTATGGTTTTCTTAGCCTCTCTGGTATCCATTTTCTCATCTCTAAAGTAAAGAAATGGACGAGATCTTCTCTGAAGTCGTTTCCAGTGTTCAGAGTCTGCAGGAGTTTCAAGGCTTCAAAAGCAGGCTCTACCGCCAGTTCTAACATATGTGCTCTTTGTCCTTGCCTTTTTAGATGGCGTCACTTTGGTGCTTATTTGCTCATGTTCAATCTTTGTCTCAAGAATCTGGAATTTAGTCTTTAAGTGTGCCTGTGGTTGTGTGAAGTCTAAAAAACAGAGTTCTGTTTTCCCTGGAAGGCTCTAGGTTTTGTTGGGTTTCGTTAGTATTCTGTTGTATTATTAATTTTACAGAGCATACTTGGATATGAGGTTAGAGGTGGTCAGGTTGGTTTTTTTTTTTTTTTTTCATCTTAAGTTATGTTTATTTATTTTATTTTAAACCAGAAGTTTGCAAACATGAAATGGACAGCTTGACCACAAGTTTGAAAACATTATCCTCGAGGCCATCTGTGCCTCTGGGCCACACACAAAAGGGTGCCCCATTTCAGTGGCCACCGGCACCTTGGCGCGCTCTGGAGCCTCTACTATTATTGCTTGCCTTGGGCAAGTCCCCTAATCCCCTTGTGCTCCACTTTCTCCCATCTGTACCCTGCCTGTCCTCAGGGGCTCGGCCAGGGCTGCCTGGGGACTGAGGCCCTGCCCTTCCTGGGGATGGAAGGAGAGGAATAGAAGGCAGGGCAGTCTGCCTTTAACGGTGTCCGTGTTCTTTCCTTTTTCTTCTGCCCTCCCTACTTGTTAGCAGAAATCTAACTCTGAAACTTAAGCTGTCCATCATAATTACATGTGTGAGGTTGGCCAGTGGTCTCAATTTGAATAATAAGTTAACTAATTTTGAAATTACAGGTACAGTCTTCTATAGTCCATATCCCCATTCTTTTCCCACTTAGCCCTACAATAGTCTTGTTATCATTATTAGTATTGTTACACTATAATTGTGGAGAGTCTTAAAGGTGTTCATATTTGGTTTGAGAAATTGTCTCCTAAAGGATTTTATTAGGTAGAAAAACAAGAAAAGAATCCTTTTATTAGCCCAGGAAGGCAGGAGATCCATACCTTTTGTTTCTGATGTTGTTACTCTAAAACCATCCTATGAATGTTTAAGAAATGTGACCATTTGGGGGAAATGACTTAAGTGTCAGGAATATGCAGGATAATGGCATTATTTTAGAATAGGAATTTTTGAAATGAGTAGACAGGGCACTCTTTAACCTGAAGTTAAAAATCCTTTGGTTTTATACAAGTAAACTTGAGACTGATTTAAAATTGGAATTGGATGGATCGCATTTAAATTCTTCTAACATTGCTGACCTCCTTTGGGTTTTTACATATGTGTATGTGTGTATAAGAAGCACATAAGATTCGACTTTAAAGTAGATGTTAAAGTTAAAAAGTGATAACCATGGAAATAAGTTAGAGATTTGTCTGTACAAAGTAAAACCGGAAACTTTGGAGTTCTAAGTATGTATCGTTGATTGTGGTGATTGATTTTAAAAGGTCCTTTATTGAAGACCTTTCTTCTTTTTGTTAGAAGACTAGATAGTCTGGGCTTTGCTGATTACTTCTTAAGAATAGTCTCCAGGATCCAGTCCTTATTTGCAGTAGGGGTTTTGCTATGCCCTGTCTCGAAAGGATGTCGCCGTGAGCACAGGCTTCCTCCCCGGTTCCGTGCTGTGGGGTTAAGTAGCCACTGGTTCCCCTCACGTCCGGTTGCCTTCGCTTTAAGAGTTAATGATGTCTGCAGGTGTGTTGGGATTAGCACTGTAAAGTTGTGTAAGGGCTTTTTCTTTCTTTTGATCTTCCGAAAGGGATGAAAGATAGCCATTAAACTCAAGGGATTAGGTCCCCTCTCTTTAAAGACTTTTAGGTACCATAAATATTTCACTTCAGATGTAAGGTGAAGAATTGTATACATCTGGGGGAAAATGGGTATTTTATATTACCAGTTGGAAATTACTCAGTTTCCACTTGCAAATGAAATGATCTTTGTTAGAAATATTTTCTCCCAACCCGTAGTGGACTGAGATTGGGAAAAAAACGTGTGGGTGTATAGCTCCATAGTTACGCTGTTTCCTCATCTAACAGCTTTTTCTTTTTTGTAAGTTAATGTGTCGCCTGCCTCGTGCCTCCCCCCGGCCTCTCGGATTGTCTGCACTTTGTAGAACTCTGCTGGGACACTTCAACTCCTGCTCTAAAACTTTGAGAACAACTCCCATACTCCCATATTTGGTGTACGTGTGTGTTCAGTTTTTAAAAAGAGGCCCTATGTTTTGTCCTCTTCCTTTAGACTAATGCTACTCAGAAAATGAAAGGGAGATTGAGGTGCTAGCGGCAGAGTGCGACAGTCAAGGTTGCTGCCTGTCAGAGCGCTGGTGGAGACCAGGCGCCAAGTCCTGTGTAGGGTGTCTCAGCCCCTTGTGCTCTGCCCCACCCCCACGCTACCCTTCACCCCAGAATGGAATGCTGGGGACTTTTTTATCCTTTGTGTTTTCCTAGGCTAGATTATTATACCACTTAATGGATTATTTTATCTCTCTCTGTATTTCGAATTAGGCACTTAGAAGAGGAGGGGTCGGGTTTGGGTGCCAGCCCTAGAATCTGCCTGTTAAGCGGGTGTTCCTGTCCCGTTACCCATTTACATAATCAGTCACTTAGATTTAAAGCACACTAGTTGGCGCAGTGGTCTCCTGTATCTGTAGGACTATGCATTGTGTGTGTGTGTGTGGTTTTTTTTAGATTTTATTTATTTATTGATGAGAGATAGAGAAGCAGAGACCCAGACAGAGGGAGAAACAGGCTCCATGCAGGGAGCCTGATGTGGTACTCGATCCCGGGACTCCAGGACGCCCTGGGCAGAAGGCAGGCGCTAAACAACTGAGCCACCCAGGGATCCCGCATTTTGTGTTTTGTCCCAGGGTTTGGGAGCGTGCATATGGGTTATTTGTATTAAGCTGACAGTGATGGATTCTGCTATTTGCTGTGACGTATGAGCTGTACACTCAGTCCTTTCCCAGAGTTCCTTGTCCCTTTTTATTTTGTTCTTACCTTTTTATTGGAGAAAATTTGGAGCGATTCAGTACCAAATTGCAGGGACTTAACAGTATGCACGTTTGAACCCCAAAGCATGTCTTAGTGATGTGAAGAAAGGCAAAAATAAAATTATGCGTAGATGATTGTAAGAGATGGTCAACATAAAGCACCAGAGGAATTAGTTGAATATAGCCAATGGCAGGGGGTTGAGGATTAAGGCATCGAGGGCCTCATGCTTGATAACACTGTCCCGCGTTGGGATTAGGGGTCTGCTCAGTTACCGCCTTAAACCTCTACTTCCGATGCTTCATAAAATTATAGGAATGACTCGATGTGTAAAGCTTATCCAAACTTTGGGCCTATAATATTACTCGAAAAGAAAGACAGGGCAAAAAGAAACTGTGAAAGGTGTTTGGCAACGAGCAAGAGCAGGAGCTCACAAACTCTTTGAAGGTCAATTAGCCAGAAAATGTGCTAAAGACTGGGTGCTGTGCTGCGTTACTGGCCGGGAATTACCCCCAAGGTCCTCAAAGTGGTCCTGCCGCTTGAGCACAGAGAGACAATTACAGACCTTGAGGAGATGCTACAAAAGCTTTAATTAAGGGACTTACTTACACCCCACTAAGTTTTGGAAATTAAATTCTTGCTTGTGCTTAACTGATGTTTCTTTTGTCTGGGCTTCCACATGGATTCCAGCAAGAGCACTATTTTCCCCCGGGTCTGTTTCATGTCGGAGGCCGTTTCGCTGTGATGGATACCAGCACAGCTGAGCGTTTAATCCGCGTAGGGAACCAGGTGGAAAAGTGGGCTCAGGGCTTTGTGCCAGCCAGCGTTTGGCACAGGTTGAAAATTGGAGCGTTTACAACAAACCAGGGACTCGGCTTAGGCAGGTGAAGAACAGTAGTAACTACATTTTTTACAATTTGAATTTTAGAGTTCCATCCACAGGGCAAGAGGATTTTCCTTGAATTGGCAACTTTGTCTCTAGACCCAGCAGGCTGCTCTTTCTCCAGAGGTGCCTGTTTGGTTTTTGTTGAGTTTAAAGTGGCCTCTGCCTGCCATCCGGGTCTAGTTTCTTACAAGCCCAGACCCACACTGAGCCTCTCTTTGGACGTGACATCTTCTGGAAAGATTGGTTTAAGTTGCATCCAGTTCCAGCTCGAGCGTTACGACCCATCCATCTGCCGGACTTACTGAGCCCAAGCACCGTGCTGCTGCCGGGAGGTGCTCTGGTCTCTGAGCTCGGGCTGATGGCTAGCGTGGTCGGCTGTGTTCCCTTTGCTTCGGCAGTGAAGCAGTGCTCTCGGCTACCTTCTTTGGAGCGCTTTGTTTCTGCCTGCGAAGATGGGTTTAAGCCACACAGTCTATATTTTCTTTCCGTGTGTTTAGCCCATACCCGTCGGGTTTCTCTCTGTAGCCTTTGAAGTCCCTGTTGTGTGCTCTCAACTTGTGATTGTGAAGAACCAAACTGTAGCCTTGCTCTGACCGACCGAAGAGGAAGCAGGTCATAAGTGCTTAGGTCCTAATCTGACCTTGTGAGAAATGAAAAATTGTAAGAAAATGATCCTGGTCATTGCAGGCTGAAGTGTGTAGTTTTCAGCAAAGTTTATACAGAAATCCATTCTTGAACTTAATTTTTACACGTGGGTGTGTAGGGGAGGATCAACACTGGAGGTGAGGCCAGAGGCCCCCTTTGGTGCAGGGAAGGCCCCTGGCTCGGGGCTGACTAGGGTGTGCAGTGGCTCCCACGGACCTGTGCGCTGGGCTGAGGGTTTTGGTATTCGCATTATTTAAAATGCTCTCATACTTGGATGTTTTAAGTAATGTGTAATATGAATTTCAGTTTTCTTTGGAAAGAGGGGAAAATTGCGGTTAGTGATAGGAACATTTTTGTTTGAGTACCTGACTGGTTAATGACCTGAAGCCAAGTGTGCTCCAAATGTCCGGAGAAAGGGACAGATGGCATTATCAGGCTTGTTCACTAAAGAAGAATGTAACTGAATTGTGCTAAAAAAGTGCTGATTCCAAAAGTTGTTTTATGAAGTAAAAATCCTAAGTTCTTATCTCTTAAGCTTTATTTTGCTAACATTGTTTAGAACTAGCACATCTGGCTTAGATTCTAAAATAGTCTGGTTTTATGCTTCAGTTAAAATGAATCCAATCAAATTGGAATTTGTAGATAAAAAGGAAGGATTTTGATACACAGTGAGGATTCTTAAACATGGCAGGGTTACCAGTGGAGGTCTTAAGCTTCCTTTCTGGATGGCCTTTAAAAGTAGGCCGGTGGGTTTTTCCACTTAGTGGAGGGTATTAAGCTCTTGTTCTGTAGGAAGGGGTGACGGATGGTGGGAGGAGGGTTCCCCAAGTCTGGGTCACCCCACTGACCACCAGCCCTTTGTACAGGCCTCACTGTCATTCAGAGATGTAGGTGGGGGAAAGTTTTATAAATTGGGTTTTTGTGTTGATAGTGTTAAAATAGGCCCCGTCATCAGGTGCAGTGAGTTCCTGTCACTGAGGCTCTGCGTTAGCCATTCTGTTTCTGTGTTCCAGCCCCATCCAGCCCCATCTCAGCCCCCGCCCCCAAGTGTGGAGCAGCGTGCAAAGCCAAATAGGAGTTGCAGGTGCAGTTCAGTGAAGGTCTGGCTTCCCTGAGACAGCGGAGAATTGCTTAGTTGGGGGGGGGGGGAGGTGTGAGGAACAGGCCACCTTATATTTCAGCCGAGGGGAGCTCTGGAGTTATTTCAGAATGATGATTAAAACTGTTTTTTGGGAACATAAACACATCCGTCTGGGCTGACTGGGAAGTATGTGTAATGGTCCTGTGTCTTTATGGTGTAGCTGGTACTGACTTGTGAGCAGCGTGCCGCCCCCACCCTGCTGGATTTCTTCATCATGTTGACCTTGGAGCCGGTAGTAGAGACTCAGCAGTTTATCCTTTCATAAATAATGCACTGACTGAACCGGCAGCTGCAGGCTTGCGGCCCAGCCCGCTGGGTATTTATAGTTCATGCCAGTAAACGTTTGCATTGAATCTGTCAGGAGCTGTGGGCCTGAGCCCTTTTCAAGTTGGTGGCAAGTGAAGTGAGTCAGCTTTTTTTTTTTTTTTTCTTTTAAAACTTGAGTAGGGAGTGAGCGTCGAACTCTTGTGCTCTCGCCAGCCAGTGAGTGCGGAGTGGGCCTGCATGTTTGCTTGTCTTTAGCTGCGTGAACCTCAGTAACAGTTACCAGTTTGGTGAGCCATCCGTCTGCGCTGACGCCCGGAGGAAGAGTACTTTCTGAGTGTCTTGAAGTAACTCTGGGTCAGCCCAGACCTGTTTGCTGCTGGCCTTTGCTGTGGTTTTACAGACGATGCTCTGAAACTGCTGAAGAGGTGCTTCCTCCAACAGGAATGGGGGTCAAGGCCACCGAGGACCATGCAGATTGTGTTTCTCTCTGTAATAACGTAGAAAAGAGTAAGCTTTGAATAGTAACTGAGTTCAGGGTGGACTTTTTAATCCAGCAGGGATGACTATGGAAAAACCTGTTTCAGAACAGGTTCTTCCCATGCAAGGTCATCAGTTTTACATTTCTTTCCTCTTTGTCCTTCCTCCCTTTGGAGCTCCCCCAGGACTTCTCCAGCTGTGCTCCTCCAGCCTCCTTTTCTTGATCCTTCCTGCTTAGAGCCCTGTGATTAAAAATCAAAAAAAATCCCACAATCAACAAAAACCCATACAGGGCCCTGACTTTGATCTTTCTCTTAGCCTTTTCCTTGTAAGAGTTCCTTGCTGTAATATCAAATATTTCTTTTTAAGATTAGAAAGTGTGAGGACAGCACTCTGGTTTCCTAGCCTGTGGCTTAAAGAAGTCATTTTTCACAGACTAGTGAGCCTTAGGTGTTAAATGTCTGTTGACACGTTTACCAAGAGAAACATTGATTTCTCTTCTCTTTTTCAGGCTCTGCTTTCTTCCCCGGGAGATGCGCAGAGATCTTGGCCAGGGGTCAGAGCATCGGGAAGCTTGGGGTCCTTCATCCTGACGTCATCACCAAATTTGAGCTGACCATGCCCTGCTCCTCCCTGGAAATCAATATTGAGCCTTTTCTGTGAAGATGGGTCTCTGCTGTGTGACCTTCCCCGAGTATCCCCTCCTCCTGCCCTGCTGTCCTGTAGTCCTCCCCGCAGGGACCATCCATTTGTGCTTTAATGTTTAATAAAGGAGAAAGCCATATCTGGCTCCGTGGGTCAGTGCCGCCCGCCCCCTGCATTAGGCCAGCTCGTGGGAACACTGTCTGAAGCTGCATGCTAGGAAGAGCCCAGAGGATGCAGGCTCCGAGTCTTACTGATGAAACAGGATAGCTGAGTAGGATGTACGGTGCCGAGTACGAGAGAATGGGAGATTTCTAGTTAGTTCTCGCGCTTGACATGTCTGCAATATTGGGAAACCATTCACGAGTGGTGATGGTCCGGCAGGTACGGACTTCGAGGTCATTTTAAGGTGAAAGAAGAGCCTGTCCCACAAGCATTAGAAGGTGAGTGGGTGTTTTTACTAATGTCCTGAGCTGGAGAACATACAGCACATCTGTGTCCTGCCGGCAGAGTTCGACATGCTGATAGTGCAGTGTGAACGTTGGGAAACCATGGAAAAATCATTTTTGCCCTAGGCCATACGGCTTACTGTAATCAATACCATAAAATCGTGGTTTTAAATACTTAATTGAGGAACTAGGTTCTGTCTTGCAGGGAAGTCTTGATCTCTGCAGCAAAATTTCTGTCTTGCCTCCTAGCTACTTCTAGACTCTGATCAATACTGATTGAAAAAAGCTAAGTCAGTCGGGTGCTTGAGAGGAGTTCTCAGTGACTGATAAGGTGACATGAAACACAAAGTGTAAAACTTTATTAGCATGCAAAGTGAGAAATACGTTGATGGGGCTTTGCTGAGCCTACTACGAAGAAACCCAGTCCTGACATGCCTGGAGTCAGGGCAGCGGTGTGAACCTGCAAGACCTGTGAACATAGACTATCCTCTGTTCCTCCCAAATCTGTTGTAGGCAGATCCTGATAGCAGTGACATGGAATGAGATACGCTGTCACGCACGCAAAGACTTGCATGCAGCGTACCTAAAGATTTGAACATACGTCTCCCCAAAGTAGGTAACTCCGCGTCCTCAGGGACGTGCGACCACAACACGAAATACCTAAACTCACGGCAAGTATTGATGAAACGCAGGCTGTGGGCCCCCTGGTGCCCTGCTGGTGGGAATGGAAGCAACAGTGTTGGTGTTTGTAATAGCTACCACCCAGTGTTCACGAGCAGCCCAGTGGATAAATTCTAGTATGTCCGTACTATTATTTCTCAGCAGTAAAAAGGAATGAACTATTGGGCGCCTGGGGGGGCTCAGGTGGTTAAGCGTCCAACTCTTGACTTCAGCTCAGGTCACGCTCTCAGGGTCTCTCAGGGTCGTGAGATCTAGCCTCATGTCGGGTTCGGGGCTGGGCTCTGAGCCTGTGTGAGATTTCCTCTCCCTCTGCTCCCCCGCCCCCTTGGGGGAAAAAAAAAAAGGCGAAGGAAGTGCTCTACTGAAGGATCTGAATGGATCCCAAAGCGTGCTCAGCAAAAGAACCCAGACCCAAGACCACCTGTGATGCCACACGCAGGACCTTCTAGCAAAGGCAGAGGCAGACTGGCTGGGCTAGATAAGAGCCCGTGGAAGGGAAGGGAAGGCAGGGCAGGGTGAAGCAGCAGCTCTTGGGGATGCTGCGAAGAATCTGTACCTTAACCCAGGTGCATGTAGGTAGCTATCTCCTCTGGAAAGCTGGGAGGAAATAAAAAGTTAACAGGTACTTAATAATCTTATGCAACATGCATGCATAGGGTGAAAGCATGAATTTTAGAATTGATAGGCCAGTGGGCCCGTAGGCCGCTTTGAGCAGACCTGTCACTTGAGGTAGCTCCAGGCTCTGGTAGCTCCAGCTGCAGTCAAAGGCCCTGTCAGTGGTCGCCATTGTCGGAGTGGGTGGGCCCCTTGCTCTGAGCACGTGGCCACCTGCGTGGCGGGGGTTTGGCGGGAACCACCTGTGCCAAAAAGCTCTCTCGAACCTACCTGTGGATCCCAGCATAAAGGGGAGATTGGCTCCATCCATCACGGTGGTGGTCCTGCTCTGAGGCAGGAAATCGTCGGGAGAAAAGCCATATCGGGGACCTAAGGCGGAGTGAACCCCCAGCTCAGGCCTCGAGGCTCCGTCTACGGCCAGGTCACCTCGGACTCGGCCCGGCGGGGGCATCGGGCCCGGGGCCAGGGCCTCAGCCTGAGAAGACACCTGCCTTCTCAGGAAACACTGGGGCCATACAATTAAAAGGGAAATTAGAGACCCTTGGTTTCTTGTGATTTACTCCTTTACTCGTCGGTTTACAAAGTATTTTCACACGTGATTTTGTTTCAACATTCACTTTTTTTTTTAACTGCACCCAGAAATAGGAATTTTAAGGAGGTAGTCAGAAATAGGAATCCTCCCTGATTTACGATAGGAGAACGTTCAGCCTTTGGAGAGATTAATGATGTGCCCAAGAGTCACATGGGTAATAAATGGGTTTGTGACATGAGTGACTTGGATTCCATGGGTCATTTACCTACTTTTCCAAAATGTTAAAATCTGAGTTTTCTTGTATAAAAAAATACAGCAAAACACAGTTAAAAGTCATAACTCTTTAGGAAACTGTACAAAGTTAAGACCTTCCCAAGGTCCCCCACCCAGTCTCCTATTAAGGGTCCTAACCATTTAGCTCGTGCTGTTCCTGTTTTCTGAGCCTGGGCCGTCAGCCATGCACACACATGCTCTCGGATTTTGGGTCAAACTCTACTTACTGATTTGCAGCAGGTGTGATTTTTGTTTTACGTAGGATATCTCGGGGATCCCTGGGTGGCGCAGCGGTTTGGCGCCTGCCTTTGGCCCAGGGCGTGATCCTGGAGACCCGAGACCGAATCCCACATCGGGCTCCCGGTGCATGGAGCCTGCTTCTCCCTCTGCCTGTGTCTGTCTCTCTCTCTCTCTGTGACTGTCATAAAAAAAAAAAAATTACATAGGATATCTCATGACATTTCACCAAGCATGTCCTGCTTTCCTAGGTCAGAACCTGTAGACCCAACTCCTAAATGACGCCATACTGTACAGATGCCCATAATCCACTCAGCCCTTCCTCGGTTGACATTCTTGTTTCCAACTCTGCAATTACAGAGGCCAGGGAGCCTCCCTACGCCTCCTCCTAAAATAGCACCAGCTTGGAGGCCACGAAGCCCAGGCCTCTTGGCCATGTGCACCCCACACTTGGTGTTTGACAGACACATTCGGAGACGCATGGGAGCCCCTTGGATGGTCCTTTGACGTGACTTCTGCACTCAAGCAGTGTCTTATCCCAGGAGGTTAGAGTCCTAGGTGTAGGGGATGCTAAATTACTATCACCTTTTAGACCGGGGTGGCCTAACTAGAAGCCACTAGCACAGCTGCCCCTCGGGACCTCAGCAGCACGGAGTCCATCAAGGTGGTACAAGAGCCCTGCTTACGATCTGGTGTCTCAGACTCCGCTGCTCCTCATGCTTGATGTTTTCCATGACTGTGGCAAACCCCAAAGCTTGGGTATTAAGTTGGCTCTTTGGTCCATTTTCTCCAAAACTGCCAGACAGGTGTCCTCAAAGGGACACAAGTGCTTTCTGGAAAATATGCCCCCTATGCTGCAAAAGCATTGGACGCAGCTGAGGTCTTCCAGGTTGTGGCTTATAAGGAGCTTGAATAACATTATTTTTTTAAAAAAAAGTAGAGGCTGGCATATGCCTCATGAAATTCAGCGCAGCAGGAGCCCCCGGACGATCCGTGAGCGGCCCCCTGGGGCCCGAAGCCAGCGCGAGGCAAGCAGCCCCTCCCTGGATAAAGGTAGAGCAACCAGGAGGCCAGCCTGTGACAAAGAAGTGGGCGCCCCAGGTGCTCAAGTTGACCCAAAGTGACTGTCACACTACTGCCCGCTTGGCTTCCCACTACCCCACTCTCTGCTCTGATCTCCTAGTAAACGGAAGGGATGGGTGTAGACACTGCAGCTCCAGCCGGGGTTCAACAGGTGGTTCCAGCGACGCGACTTGCTGCCTTGCGTTGGCCTGAAGCCCTGTGTGAATTTTCACGCGGGGTGGGAACAGTGTGCCCGGGGCCTCCGTTCAAGTCTCACTCACCCATAGGGTTTGGCCTGGATCGTGTCCCTACTTAAGGAACCTGATGTGATCCCACCTTAAAGGCCCTGAACGCCCCCCCGCCCCACGCACACCCCGGCGGTAGGAGGCACATGCGGCAGGGCCTGCGCGGCGTTGAGACGTGAGGCCTTCTCAGTCGTGCAGGGCAAATTGTCCATGGGATGGACACGCAAAGCCTCGCGTGTGATTCCAAGCCCGGGGGCGGAAGCCATCTCCCACCTCCTGCAAGTCACGACTCCCTGTCACGAGCCCGAAAATAAAGTCTCTAGGACAAACCAGCCACCGGCTCGGGGCCAGCAGGAGAGTGGCGGTCAGGGCAGAGGCCCCGCAGACACCCACACGGGCCAACACACAGCAGGGGCACGGCGGGCAGGCCACGTCAGCACGGCTGGCATGCGTGGGGGCCCAGGGCGGCAGTGAGCCCCATGGAAGGGCACCTGCTAGGACCTGCTGGGCGCCTGCTGGGGTCCTGCTGGGCACCTGTTGGGACCTGCTGGGCGCCTACTGGGACCTTCTAGGACCTGCTGGGCGCCTGCTGGCTGGGACCTGTTGGGACCTGCTGGACACCTAGTGGGACCTGCTAGGACCTGCTGGGCACCTGCTGGGACCTGCTGGGCACCTGTTGGGACCTGCTGGGACCTGCTGGGCGCCTAGTGGGACCTGCTAGGACCTGCTGGGACCTGCTAGGACCTGCTGGGCGTCTGCTGGCTGGGACCTGTTGGTACCTGCTGGGCGCCTAGTGGGACCTGCTAGGACCTGCTGGGCGTCTGCTGGGACCTGCTGGGCACCTGCTAGGCACGTGGTGTGCAGGGAAGGGCGGCCCTACAGACAGATGCCTCCGGGGAGGGGCCCCGGGCCGCCTGCCTGCGCTCGCGAGGCCTCCCACGTCCACGCGGACCCAAAGGAGGTGGCCGGCAGCTCCCGCCCGGGGCCAGCAGAGCTGGGGACTCCGACGGCCGGGGCACCCTCACCCAACCCCGGACCGTGCGCCGTGCTGCTTCCGCCCGACGAAGCCAAGGGACACCAGCCCAGGGACTGTCCCCGGGGAACGAGCTGCGGCCCGGCCGGGGCTGAGCTGCCGAGTAGTTGTCGCAGCACCGACCGCCACGGCCAGCAGCGGAGAGTTGGCAGCAAGGGCGACCGCGCGTCGCCAGGCGGCCGGAAGCGGGGAAGCCCGGTGACCATGAGGAAGGGGGGGAAGGAATCAGAAAGTGACAGATGGGGGCAGCCCGGGTGGCTCGGCGGCTTAGGGCCACCTTCAGCCCAGGTCGTGACCTCGGGGTCCCGGGATCGAGTCCCACGTCGGGCTCCTGCAGGAGCCTGCTCCTCCCTCTGCCTGTGTCCCTGCCTCTCTCATGAATAAATAGATAAAATGTCTTAAAAAAAAAAAAGTGACAAAGATGAGGGATGATAAACGAATAGGGAGGACGTTCCGGTCACCGTGTCCCATCTGCCCGACAGGCTGGAGGAAGGACAAATCGGGGCTGGAAGACAGATACTTTCACGTCCGGCCGCGAAGCCTGGGACAGAGGGAATACAGCGGGAAAGAACACTCGCGGCTGCGGCCAGCAGCACAGCGGACTTCGTGAAAAGCGGACCTAAGCTAGGGTCCTCCCAACCCCCAAAAAGAGTTTTCCAGCCAAGGAATGTCACCAGCACCCACTTAAAACGGCCCCGGGGGGTGTGGAGGCTCGTGTCGTCCAGAGGCGCCGCCCCGGGGGACCTGGCTGCTGCTCCCCGCGAGGGGACCGCTCGGGCCCGAGACCCAGGCCGAGGCGGGTGTGGCGCAAGCCCGGTCTAGTCCATCTGTCAGGCCGGGTGGACAGACGTGGACAGGAAGGAGGACTTGGGCTCAGAGCTTCCCCGTCCTGCGGCTGCGGCCAGCGGAGCCCGGCGTCTGTTCACGGTCCCGGCCGCTCCTTCCCTCTCGGTGCAGCCTGGGCCCAGGTGCGGCCGCGGAGCGGACGGGACACGCGGGACACGCGGGCGCCCGCAGCCCTCCGCCGCAGACCGCTGCTCGCAGAAGTGACGGGCCGTGTGGTTAGGAAGGCCACTTATTAACAGCAAACCCCTGGGCGCGCTTGGAATTCAAGTCTGAAAAGAAAGTGAAAACAGGCAGCTTCCAGGAAAACAGCCGCCCGCACGGGTCCCCGCGCCTTGGATGCGGTCAGCGGCTCGTGAGGCCGCCGCGGCTCCCCGGTGGGCGCGCACTCCTGCGGCGGGGACCTGCCTGGCCGCGGGGACCTGCCTGACTGCGGGGACCTGCCTGGCCGCGGGGACCTGCCTGGCCGCGGGGACCTGCCAGACTGCGGGGACCTGCCAGACTGCGGGGACCTGCCTGGCCGTGGGGACCTGCCTGGCCGCGGGGACCTGCCAGACTGCGGGGACCTGCCTGGCCGCGGGGACCTGCCAGACTGCGGGGACCTGCCTGGCCGCGGGGACCTGCCAGACTGCGGGGACCTGCCTGGCCATGGGGACCTGCCTGGCCGCGGGGACCTGCCTGGCCGCGGGGACCTGCCAGACTGCGGGGACCTGCCTGGCCGCGGGGACCTGCCAGACTGCGGGGACCTGCCTGGCCATGGGGACCTGCCTGGCCGCGGGGACCTGCCAGACTGCGGGGACCTGCCTGGCCGCGGGGACCTGCCAGACTGCGGGGACCTGCCTGGCCATGGGGACCTGCCTGGCCGCGGGGACCTGCCAGACTGCGGGGACCTGCCTGGCCGCGGGGACCTGCCAGACTGCGGGGACCTGCCTGGCCGTGGGGACCTGCCTGGCCGCGGGGACCTGCCAGACTGCGGGGACCTGCCTGGCCGTGGGGACCTGCCTGGCCGCGGGGACCTGCCAGACTGCAGGGACCTGCCTGGCCGCGGGGACCTGCCAGACTGCGGGGACCTGCCTGGCCGCGGGGACCTGCCAGACTGCGGGGACCTGCCTGGCCATGGGGACCTGCCTGGCCGCGGGGACCTGCCTGGCCGCGGGGACCTGCCAGACTGCGGGGACCTGCCTGGCCGTGGGGACCTGCCAGACTGCGGGGACCTGCCAGACTGCGGGGACCTGCCTGGCCGTGGGGACCTGCCTGGCCGCGGGGACCTGCCAGACTGCGGGGACCTGCCTGGCCGTGGGGACCTGCCTGGCCGCGGGGACCTGCCAGACTGCGGGGACCTGCCTGGCCGCGGGGACCTGCCAGACTGCGGGGACCTGCCTGGCCGCGGGGACCTGCCAGACTGCGGGGACCTGCCTGGCCATGGGGACCTGCCTGGCCGCGGGGACCTGCCTGGCCGCGGGGACCTGCCAGACTGCGGGGACCTGCCTGGCCGCGGGGACCTGCCAGACTGCGGGGACCTGCCTGGCCATGGGGACCTGCCTGGCCGCGGGGACCTGCCAGACTGCGGGGACCTGCCTGGCCGCGGGGACCTGCCAGACTGCGGGGACCTGCCTGGCCATGGGGACCTGCCTGGCCGCGGGGACCTGCCAGACTGCGGGGACCTGCCTGGCCGCGGGGACCTGCCAGACTGCGGGGACCTGCCTGGCCGTGGGGACCTGCCTGGCCGCGGGGACCTGCCAGACTGCGGGGACCTGCCAGACTGCGGGGACCTGCCTGGCCATGGGGACCTGCCTGGCCGCGGGGACCTGCCAGACTGCGGGGACCTGCCTGGCCGCGGGGACCTGCCAGACTGCGGGGACCTGCCTGGCCGTGGGGACCTGCCAGACTGCGGGGACCTGCCTGGCCGCGGGGACCTGCCAGACTGCGGGGACCTGCCTGGCCGCGGGGACCTGCCTGGCCACGGGGACCTGCCTGGCCGCGGGGACCTGCCAGACTGCGGGTACCTGCCTGACTGTGGGGACCTGCCTGGCTATGGGGACCTGGCCGTGGGGACCCAGGACAGCCCAAGGCTCCCCGGGACACCGCCGCCGGGTGGGGGGCCACACCAGGGTCGCCGAGGGAGGGCACCCACGGCCGGCTCCTCGGGATCCAAATGGGTCGGCACAGGGCACTTGGACGTCGCCCCTGGATGTCGCCATCTCTGGAATGGCCCCACAGGGATGGCCGGGGAGGGACTGAGGGGCTTTCTCAGCCTCCCCCTCTTTATCCCTCCACCCTGTCCTCGTGGCTCGGTTCTGCGTGTCCAAGGCGCCCTTGCTTGCCCTCTGTCCTGCCCCCGCCACCACTGTCACTGCTACACCGTCGCCAGCCCGGTTCGGTCGGGTTCTCCCTAGAAGAGCTGCAGGTGTTGGGGGGCTCTCCGGCCAGCCACGCCTCGCCACGCAGGACCCCGGTACCTCCCTGCCCGCACGTCCCCGTGAACCCCACGGTGCCACAGGGCTGGAGCCTCCGCTCAGTGGCCACAGCCTCGGCATCCCGGAGCCTCCTGCGTCCTGGGGGCTCCCCGTGCCCCCCGTGACCCCCATGCCCGCCTCGCAGGTAATAAAGCTTCGGTGGGTCGGAACCTTGGCCTTGCCTCTGTTATCTCAGGCAGCAAAGAGGGTGTGGGCAGTCGGCGGGGACGGGGTCACGGGGTCACGCTCCCCGGACTCCGTGCACTCACTGACCTGAACCTTCTCGTCACCTCGACCCGCAGCGCCCATCGTACTTACCCAACGGGACACGCTGCCGCGTGTCTCTGGTGAGAGGATTCCTTCCAGCATCAAGGGGTCCCAGGGGGCACCCGCCCCACTTCCTGCGTGTCACACGAGGGCCGCCCCGACGCTCACCAGCACCGCCGTGTGGAAGCGGGACACCAGCGGGATCACACCGCCTGTCCTTTCATTTCGCTGCCTCTTCTCAACTCAGGTCCCGGTGAACCCTGAAGGGGGGGCTGGGGGGGCTGGGGGGCAGCAGGGGGGCGGGGGGATGATCCAGGGGAGCACAGCACTGGCTTGTGAAACATTTAATAAGAAGTCCTAATCAAACCAAAAAAAAAAGAGATTTTATTTTAAAAAGAATGAATTTACATACAGTACATGAGCAAGACAGCCGAAGGCTCCCAAAATAGAAACCCGGAGCATTTGGGCCCGAAACAGCACATGCTTTGGTTACACTCGGGAAGCACGAGTCGCCCACTGCGGGGAGAAGATGCCGTGTCACCCGGCGACCAGCAGGCATGTTGGTACAGGGATTCCGGGCACCGCCACTCAGGGGTTTTCAGCTCAGGGTCCCCTCTGTGTGTCCTTCCGCACCTGCTGTGGCGCCGCAGGTCGGGGGCAAAACCAGCGTGGGGGCGGCCGGTTAGAAGGCTGCTGGGGCGGGCAGGCCCCGGGGCGCTGGGAGCAGGAATGTTCCAGACAGTGCGCCTTCTGGTGGGCTCCTGGAGGCGCCCGTCATCCGAGGGCATTGGGGTCACGGCTTGCACACGCAGGCCTGGCCAGGCCGCAGGCCCTACACACATGCTGGACGCACCGCGGGGAGCTTGGCTTGCAGATTCATCTCCCGGGCTGCACAGGGGCTGCACTGGGGCTGCACTGGGGCCGCGCTGGGGCTCCGTCCAGGCTGCGGCTGCACCGGCAGGGGGCAGTCTCTCCCAGGGAGAGAAACCCTAATGGTCCCAAGGCAGCGGAGGGGCGGGTGGCCTAGGTCTCCGTGTGGAAGGGACAGGCCTGGGGTGGGGCCTGGGGCGTGGGAGGTGCGTGCAGGGCCGGCCAGCAGAGGCCAGCCGCCTCACTTCAGGCCGCAGAGACTAAAATCGTCCTCATGGACGGATACCTCTTTCTCCAGGTGCAAAACAACACACTTCTTTAAAAAGCGACCAACCACGACAGCATGATCCACGGCTAAGGCCAATGTCCTCAGTCCAACCCTGCGAGTTCGTGTAAATGCAGCCTTAAGTACATTCACATAAAGACGATACTACGGCCGATGGCTGTCCCGTCGTGGGGACTTAAAGGACAGCATTAAAAATCACACACACGCTTGCAGGAACCGCCAACGCCCGCTGCTGTGACAGTTACAGCCCCTCCTCTCAAAAGATTGAGGTGGGAAGACCCCATCCTTTCACCCATTGGCCTCAGAAAAATCAACAGAGGTCATTCTTGTGGGAATATCATCAGGGCTGCCGGGGAGGGGCCTCACCCGCCGCTGGGGTGGGGGTGGGGTGGGGGGTGAGGGAGGTGGGGGGATGGGGGTTGTGGGGGAATGGGGGGTTGGGAGGGCTGGGGGGCGGCCCAGGGCAGGGGCGCCTCTAGGTTGGGCTCCTCCGGCCCTCCCTCCCCTCCCTCGTGGTGCACTAGCACCTCAGACGGCAGGTCATCGGATCCCTGCCTCCTTAACCACGACAGCCCACAGCCGGGGGAAGGATTTGAGGGAGAAGCAGAACATCTTTCTAGAAGTTGTTCTCTGTTGACGGGGGCACGAAGCCGCGCATCATCCCAGCACAAAGGTCGGGGAACATATTTGAAATCAGAACAAGTGGGGTTTTCAGTTTTCACCCCGGAGGCAGAAGCAGGAGCCTGTTGTCCCAGGCGGGAATGAAGTCTGAGCGAGGAGACCACAGGCCTCCTGACATCTGCGCTTCTGCTCACGGTTCAGAAAGTTCTGGAGGCTTGCTCCTTAGGGTTAAGGACTGAAGAGGCGCCGGCAGAGGGAACGTGGGGATGTTCGCAGGTCAGGTGGCCTTCCTGGGCCCCAGGAGGGCTCCCCCAGGCTTGAGGCCTGGGTTGTTAGGTCAGCTGGACACCTGGGCGCCGTTCTTGCATTCATTACCCTCAAGATTGCCCAGAGATGAGGGTGAGGGGGATGGAAAGGGAGCCCCTGATCCTGTGCAGGAAAGAACTGAGGAATGGAGGGTGATGTCCGGGAGGCCTGTTCCCCCATCGGGCCGCAGGAGGGATCCAGTTCATCGGGTCTGTGGATCTGCCGTCGCAGGGTTTGCACGGGAGCATGAAACCCCCGACGGTGGGTCCTGGGCTGGTCCCAGTCCCCAGAAGTGGGAGAGCACAGGACACTTGGAGGAGCCCTGATGGAGAGAGGTGGGCCGGACGGTGGGCTCCGTGGGTGAGGAGGGTCCCCACGCCACCTGGGGTTCTGCAAAACCCACCCGTGGTTGGGGGGGGCAGATGCGCACACCCCTGGGGCCAGGGCTCAGCAGGGCGCGGGCTCCTGCCCCGGGGGTACGTCCTGCTGCCACCCAGGGGCACAGTCTAGTGACCTCAGGACCAAAAAGCGCCCCCCACCCCTGCCAACCGAAGGCTGCAGTTGTATACGCTGCGGCCCCTTCTCCAGAGCCAAGTGTCCAGTCTGGACAGGAGGCCCCGCGATGCACAAGGTGAGCCTGACCTCCAGCCCCTGCGATCAGCGGGTCGCCCCGGTCTCCCGAGCCAGGCCTGCGCCCAAGCACACGGGGTCAGGCCCGCTTCCCGCAGCAGGGTGCACCCGCAGGTGCCAGCGGAACACGCGTGGGGCCTAAGGACTTCTTTTTTTTTAAGGAAAAACACATATGGGCGCGACTTGCCCGCCGCACCTGTGCCCGGTGCGCTCCCCTGTCCGGTGGGCCGGCCTCCAGGTGGGGGTGAGGGTCAGGGCAACCCCAGAAACCTGTGCAGCATGGGCACGAAGGTGGTGGCGCAGATGCCCACGGACGCGTAGGTGACGAACTTGTAAGGCACCTCGATCTCCAGCCTCCGCCGGGCCTCCCTGTCCCGCGGGACCACCCGGAACCACGAGCACAGCAGCTGCAGCGACAGCGCCTGGACCAGCCGGCGCACGGCGAGGACCAGCGCGATGCCCACCGCGAACTTGGTGAGGCTCAGCGCCAGCCCCGCGGCCAAGGCCGAGAGCCAGGGCGGGAGCCGGGGCGGGAGCGGCGGGAGGGGGAGGCCCGGGGGGCCCGCGGGGCGCGGCGGGGGCGCGGGGGCGGGGGCGGGGGCGGGGGCGGCCGCCAGCTGGAAGAAGTGGTTGATCCAGGAGCCGATGGTGACGCCCGCGCCCGCGGCCAGGATGGTGGTGGTGTCGGCGCGGGTCGGGCTGTAGAAGTCGGGCGCCGGGTAGTGGTAGCACAGCAGGAAGGGCACGACGGCGGCGCACACCGGGAACACGGGGCTGGCCGAGTCCAGGCGGTCGATGAGGCTCCAGGCCGGGTACGTGAGCGCCAGCAGCACCGCCGTCGCCGCGATGCCGCCCAGCACGTCCTGCGGGGACACCCGGCTGAGCCCACCCGCCCCTGCGCAGCCCCCACCCCCTCCCCCCTCCTCCCCGCCTGCTCGGGGCCAGGTGCCCCCCACCCCCCCTCCACCCTCCTCCCCGCCTGCTTGGGGCCAGGCGCCCCCCCACGCCTCCACCCCCCCTCCTCCCTCACCCCCGCCTGCTCAGGGCCAGGCGCCCCCCCACGCCTCCACCCCCCCTCCCTCCCTCACCCCCGCCTGCTCAGGGCCAGGCGCCCCCCCACGCCTCCACCCCCCCTCCTCCCTCACCCCCGCCTGCTCAGGGCCAGGCGCACCCCCTCCCCCCACCCCCCTCTTGCTCGGGGCCAGGTGCCCCCGCACCCCTCCACCCCCCCTCCCCCCTCCTGCTCGGGGCCAGGTGCCCCCCACCCCCCCTCCTCTCTCACCCCCGCCTGCTTGGGGCCAGGCGCACCCCCACCCCCCACCCCCCCTCCTCCCTCACCCCCGCCTGCTTGGGGCCAGGCGCCCCCCCACGCCTCCACCCCCCCCTCCTCCCTCACCCCCGCCTGCTCAGGGCCAGGCGCACCCCCACCCCCCTCCCCCCTCCTCCCTCACCCCCGCCTGCTCAGGGCCAGGCGCACCCCCTCCCCCACCCCCCTCTTGCTCGGGGCCAGGTGCCCCCGCACCCCTCCACCCCCCCTCCCCCCTCCTGCTCGGGCCAGGGCCCCCCACCCCCCTCCTCTCTCACCCCCGCCTGCTTGGGGGCCAGGCGCACCCCCACCCCCCACCCCCCCTCCTCCCTCACCCCCGCCTGCTTGGGGCCAGGCGCCCCCCCACGCCTCCACCCCCCCTCCTCCCTCACCCCCGCCTGCTCAGGGCCAGGCGCACCCCCACCCCCTCCCCCCTCCTCCCTCACCCCCGCCTGCTCAGGGCCAGGCGCACCCCCTCCCCCCACCCCCCTCTTGCTCGGGGCCAGGTGCCCCCGCACCCCTCCACCCCCCCTCCCCCCTCCTGCTCGGGGCCAGGTGCCCCCCACCCCCCCTCCTCTCTCACCCCCGCCTGCTTGGGGCCAGGCGCACCCCCACCCCCCACCCCCCCTCCTCCCTCACCCCCGCCTGCTTGGGGCCAGGCGCCCCCCCACGCCTCCACCCCCCCTCCTCCCTCACCCCCGCCTGCTCAGGGCCAGGCGCACCCCCACCCCCCTCCCCCCTCCTCCCTCACCCCCGCCTGCTCGGGGCCAGGCGCACCCCCACCCCCCACCCCCCTCTTGCTCGGGGCCAGGTGCCCCCGCACCCCTCCACCCCCCCTCCCCCCTCCTGCTCGGGGCCAGGTGCCCCCCACCCCCCCTCCTCTCTCACCCCCGCCTGCTTGGGGCCAGGCGCACCCCCACCCCCCACCCCCCCTCCTCCCTCACCCCCGCCTGCTTGGGGCCAGGCGCCCCCCCACGCCTCCACCCCCCCTCCTCCCTCACCCCCGCCTGCTCAGGGCCAGGCGCACCCCCACCCCCCACCCCCCTCTTGCTCGGGGCCAGGTGCCCCCGCACCCCTCCCCCCCCCCCTCCGGCTCGGGGCCAGGCCCCCCCACCCTCGGGCCTGCCGGCGGAGTCAGCGGGGGCGGGGCAGCGTGGCCCTCCTCGCCCTGCTGCCGGGCTGTCCGGCTGTCCCGCTGTCCGGCTGTCCGTGCCCCGCGCTTCCAGGAGCTGGGGACCTGCTGCGCCCCCCGGACTCCCCGCTGGGCCCACCCGGCACGTGCTGTCCCTGCTTCGGCTCCTCCCCTTCTCTGTCCTCCTCTTTAGCTCTCCTCCCTTCCTCCCTTCCTCCCTTCTTCCCTCCCTCCCTCCCTTCCTCCCTTCCCTCCTTCCACACCGATTTAAAACATCTTTAACCCCAGGGCGCCCCGGGGGCTTGGTCGCTGCGACTCCTCATTTCCCCCAGGTCAGGATCTCAGGGTCGTGGAGTCGGGCGGTAGGGCTCCTCGCTGGGGGCAGCGCCTGCTTGGGGTTCTCTCTCTCCCCCTCCCTCTTTATATACCTAAAACCACCTCTAACTCCTTAACGCCACCCACTTTCTCCTTCCCTTACTGTTCTTAAGGCAAAATGTATCAGAGGGTAAAGCCCTGGGATGGGAGGAGTAGGGCCAGGTCAGAGGACTGGAAGCTTGCTGAGGTTTGCTACAGGGTTTCACATGGATTCTTTGAAACCTTTACAACTGAAAATCTTAAAATATTTCCCACAATGCATTGGAAAATCTGCAAAGCCCCTAAAAGTAATAATACCCAGGCATTCAGGGTGGGGGGACCCGACTAGAAAAATGCCAAGTTCCACTGGGTAGGCCTGAGCCTGGTCATGTCGCATGATGGGGTGTCCTCTGCTGCTGTGAAATGCTTAAGGAGGTTTCATCCAGGACATGGGATTTTTTTTTCAAAGATCTATTTATTTTAAGGAGCGGGAGGGCAGGCAAGTGAGTATTAGAGTGGGGGGGTGGGGGCGGCGACGGCGGAGCAGACGCGACCCGGCGCTGGGCGTGCCTGACACTGACACCATCTCCAGACACCCACATGGAAGAGTTGTGTCTCCTCTTCTCCCTTCCGACCCCAGGTGAGTGGGCGTCCCAGGTGAGCCCGGCCGTGACCTCCACAGGGCCTGGGGAGCCTGGTGACCGGTGGTGGGGACTGAGCATAAGTGGCCTGCACGTTTTGAAGGACCACGCATCTAGGGAAAGGAGGAGACCCAGGGCCGATGACCCCAACAGGCCTGTACTCGGTGGGCAGCCCCACCCACATGCCGTCTGAGCCCTGAAGGAGCCAGGGGGACAAGAGTCATTTTGCCTCAATTTCTACAACCCGGGGCTGCTCTGAAACCCCGCGGGCAGAGGGCCCGGCAAGGCCCAGAGGCCTGCCCCCTGTGGCGTCTGGAGCTTCGCCCCCTTCCTGCGGGACCCGCTGGGCTCCCAGGGACAGAGGCTGGGGACCGCGACAAGCAGGGAGGGGCCGAAGGACAAGGCCCACAGGTCCTCAAGCCGCTGGGGCAGGGATTGTGGGGTGCGGGGGGACCTGCACGCCCCGAGCACCCGAGCACCCAGCCTGGCCGAGGGAGCGGGGATCCAGCCAGGCTGTCCTGACACCTACGGTCCGGCAGCAGGAGGCGCGAGGGGCTCAGGCAGGTCCAAGAACAGGTGCCAGATGCCCTGGGAAGTCCAGAGGTGGTTACGGGGCGGGGCCAGGAGGCAGCTCTGCAGGAGGGTGGGGGTCAGGCTCCATCCCTAGGTGTTGGGGAGATTCACGTGTTCTCCATGCGCTGTTGGGGGCACCCCAGCCCCCCCCCCCCCCCCCCCCCCCCCCCGCCCGGAAGCTCACAGCCAGCCCTGCCTTCCTTACCTGCCCGCCCCTCCCCTCGGCCCATAACCTGGGCCCTTCGGCACACGATCCTGCTCCCGCTGTTGCCACCCAGGGCTCTGACCTTCGTGTCACCGCACCCCCCCCCCCACACCTCCAGGGACTGCCGTCCTGAGGGCGGCTTCAATAGCACTTTCTCCAACTTTCCCCGGGGACCGAGGCAGGCCTGGGCGCGTGCGTCTAACACCCCACGAGTCGCAGAGGTAGCAGAAGCCTAGATACTAACCCCGAGGGCCGACAGCCTGCAGATTGCGAAGCAGAGTCCAGTGCGATATGGGTTTGATGAGCCTATGGTTCTGGGGGGCTCCCCCCCCACCCTCCCCGTTGAACTCCGCCGTCGCGGTCACATGGCCACCTGCTCCCCGCAAACCTGCCCGGTGCGATGAGGCAACTCGGGGTTCGCATTCCTTTCACGTATGTCCCTTGGACCGTCTCTCAAGATCCTATCGGTTCATCCGAGGCTCAGCTCAAAAGCTATTTCCTTTCCAAAATAGCTTCGCGCATCACCGCACTTGGGGCTAACCTCTCCCTGAACCCAGCGGGAAGGTCCTTGCTTCCCACCGCTCGCGGAGCCCTTCCCTTACGTTGCCTTTGTCCGGTGGCCGCGTGCTTTCCCCCGAGTCCCGCCAAGGCCGTGATGGGCCGCCTGAGTCCCCCGCACCCTGGCACACGTCACAGTAGAGCCTCCGTGGAGCAGATGCTCGGTTCGCAGTGTCGGGGACAAGTGCATGCCTTTCTCTTACCCTGACTATCCATAAGAGTTGAGACCCGTTGTCTCCAGACAGAAAAGACAAGTTGCCTTCCTTCCTTCCTTCGGTCTTTTTTGTAACTACGGTCACCGATCCCCAGACATCTGGTGGGAATAGTCTCCAGGGCACCAGGAGACCACACTCCTTGGGTCCGCAGCCCTAGCCTTTGCGGCAAGAGGAATCCTAGCCAACGTGCTTCTGGCATAGTTTCGTTCCTACTAGCCACACATTGGATTTTCTGCCATAAAGGTGATCTTGTAATAAAGACATTTATTGTTTTTAAGATTTTATTTATTTATTAGAGACAGAGAGAGAGAGAGAGAGGCAGAGACACAGGCAGAGGGAGAAGCAGGCTCCATGCAGGGAGCCCGACGCGGGACTCGATCCTGGGAATCCAGGATCAGGCCCTGGGCTGAAGGCGGCGCTAAACCATTGAGCCACCGGGGCTGCCCTTAATAAAGACATTTAGGTATTTTTTATAAGGAAACTACTTGAACCATCTCCAGTGAGTTTTCCTATTTGGGGCTCTACATTTCTAGTAAGAAAAGTATCCAAAGCAGCTTCTAAAAATAAGGATGATAATGCTTAAAAACTCAAGAACAGCTTTTTATATTAATTTTTTCAAGCTACTGAATTCAGAGAAATGACAGAAACTGACAAGAATCTCCAACTCAGAACAGCATCTGCTGATTTGATTCTGGCAAATTCCGAATGAGGAGGTGATTTTTCTCTGGAACCTCTACCGTCCGGCACAGTACTCAGGGCCGGAGAGAAAACAGTTCCCAGGCCCCTGGGAGGGCTGGACGGGCTGCGGGCAGAGGTCAGTGCAGAGGGCGTGAGGGCAGAGGTGGGGAGTCGGCAGCCGGGCCTGCGACAATGCTGTTCCGAGCAGGTGCACGTCACGGGAGGGGCAGAGGGGAGAGAGGGAAAGCCTGTGCGGTGTACAGGGAGATGTGAACGGCACGGGGGACCAGGAAAACAGAATGGTGCCAAAAGCATGGTAGGGAAAGACACGAGGACGAAAATGGTAGACTGGATATTCCTTACTTGGGGGGGGGGTGTGTTAAAACTCCTTTCTATGAATATAGACTATGAAGTATACAAAATATACAAAATATTCACCACTTTGACCCAATTATTCCACTCCTAGGTGTTTATTCTTTAAAAACAAAACAAAACAAAACAAAAACCAAAGAAAATAATCAAGCTGTTCACAGATTTATGTATAGGGAAGATTCTTGTTGGGTTAGCTCAATTCATACCAATTAAGCCCAGAAAGTAACACATGCTCCACTAGAGAACAATCCAAAAATACAAACAAGCAAAAAATAGCACAAAGGTCACGCATCATAAGAAGAATCTGGGAAGATATAAATCAAGCGTTCTATAATAGGATAAAAATATGTACTAATTTGGAATGAACATTTTACATTTGAGAAGATGCATTTCTGGAGCCTTATTTTCTGTGGTTTCAAAATGACCATAAGTGGGAGATAATATCAAGCAGAATACAGACTTGGCACAGAGGATGCTCCTGGTTCTATATAAATATGTACTTGCATGCATGGGCGAAATAGCAGAAGGAAATAAACAAATATTAAAAGTAGGGTTTTTTTCCCTATTTGTATATTACAGATGATTACTATCTCCACCATGCCTTGCAATATTTTATAGATTTTCTAGCCCCAACACCCATTATTTTACTATAATAGAAATATAATCCTGGTGAAGGAATCATGATGTTAAAATCAGAATGTTTCAAAATAGACGAACACAGAAACAATTAACTGATGCTTATAGATGCTTACATCATGCCAAGGAAGGAAACACCCCCAAGCATCTAGATGATAGCCAACCTACCATTTCTCCAAGACCTAACCAACATTTAAAATAAAGGTACCACTGCCAGGGCTAGCCTACTTACCAAGTGCGCTATTTGAGACATAATGAACCTAAAGGTTCATTCAATTTACCATTCCTGGGTTTAAACAAAAAGCTTTTACATTATTTGGGGAAAAAAAAAATTACATGAGACTGGCATTTTCCAAAGTCGAAATGCAAACAGATGATTCTTGTGCCTATCTTCATCTTCAATTATAAACTTAGTATTTAGATAAAAGCTTGAGCTTTATTATGTCTTGTTACCGAAAACAAGAATATAAGACTGGCCATCTGGATTGTTCAGGAACGAACGCTAATCAAAGAGCCCCCACTATCAGCACGAAGTTCGGTGTCGAGAGAAACACATTAAAGTAACGTTTTTATTCTTAGCCAAACAGAAGCGCTCCTCCTGGGGAACTCTCCAGAAATTGCAGCCGCAGGCCCCAACCCTGAGAACTGCCGGCTTTGTGAATTCTGACCCTACATCCCATTCCCATATGCAGCTTTTCTGCGACAAATTCACATTCGATCTCCAAACATCTTCACCGAGGAATGCTATTGAGGGGACGGCACAACACAAGGTCAGCTAGCTAGAAAGAAGGGGGGGCGCCGAAACCATTCATTCAATTGTTAGGAAAGAATGCATTCAGATCTCGGAACTATTTATGCTGAGAGAACTCCAAGATTCTGGCATCTTCCCCTCCGCCAGGTCCCCCACTGAGAGTGTGAAGGGCCCTCTCTGCCCTTGGCTGCCTTCATGGAGCGAGCTGAAGCCAGGAGCAGAGTAAAAGCCAAGACCCACTTCTTTGTACGCTCAGTGAATGCTCTCAAGGCGAGCAGACCCTGACATTAAGACAAACTGGGGGGGGGGGCGCATTAAAAAAAGAAAAATCCAAACTCCTACGATCATTCTAGAAGATAACCTTTAGTTATGGATCGATGTTTCCCAGTTAACACACTGAATACGTGCTCGTTCCCATGCTAGCTCACAATTGGTTCAGTTTCTGAGAATAATGCAAGTGAGGTTCAGTAGAAGCCAAACGGCAAGAGGCAACGCTGTTCATGAATATGAATATGAATGATCACAGACAGAAGCCTACCGCTATGTGATTAGCATACGCATAGGGGAGGGAGGGGGACTGCAGGAGTTCAAAAAATATTAATTTCCTATTGAAACACACCAGCGTTCACAGGGACCAAGGAAAGGCGGGAAGGGTTACCTTGCCACCTGGTGTGAACGTAGCTGGAATCTCCTGATGTTGGTGGCTCTTTGAGTGGACACGCTGTCGCTGCTGCCCCTCTTCGCCGTGACTGTCGTCTGAGCCACCGGATATCCGGGCACAAATCTAAGACCAAGGATCAGGATGGCCATAAAGAGAAAGCTTTGAAAAGGACTTTCTGCAAGCTCACTAAGCTTAGGAGTAACTGTGAGCGTATGCCAGCTTTCACCTCCTGCCATTTTAAAATAAATGCTCACTTTCCAAGGGAGGACACTTAAGGCTTCGTTAGAGATTATGTTGACATTCTTAACCGGGAACGGTTTTCTGGAAGCGTGTCGGGAAACATGGCATAAAATTGGACATGAGGCCTCAAAAAATACCTCGTTCTCATGTCCCATGGTGGGAGAGGGGGAAGGCCACCCGAGGATGACAGAAGGGACAACTCTCTGTTCACTGTTTACTCCCGACGAGAGGTCTCAGACTTCATAATGTGACAGGCTAGTTGAGATTTTTGTTTGGCAGAGACAAATAATTTCTGTCCAGCAGAAATGGTAAGTCCAGGGTTTACAGTTTGTTGCCCTATAGGACAGTAACGAATTTTGTATATAACCCAACAGTCTCAAGGTGATAGTTCTTGGGGCACCCGGGTGGCTCAGCAGTTGAGCATCTGCCTTTGGCTCCGGCGGTGACCCCAGGGTCCTGGGATCG
The DNA here is from genome assembly GCF_053574225.1 of Canis aureus. Taxonomy (NCBI): domain Eukaryota; kingdom Metazoa; phylum Chordata; class Mammalia; order Carnivora; family Canidae; genus Canis; species Canis aureus. The sequence goes on from NC_135646.1 coordinate 2,294,296, forward strand.
AGTCTCACCTCAGGCTCCCTGCATGGAGCCTGCTTCTCCCTCTGCCTGTGTCTCTGCCTCTCTCTCTCTGTCTCTCATGAATACACAAATAAAATCTTTTTAAAAAAATGGCATTGGTTTACTAAACAAGTAAAAAAACCCCAGTGTTGTCACTTAATGTGATGCTATAATAAGATACTATTGCATGTGTTTTACAATATAGATATTAGCTCAATAGATACTTGGGTATATATTTCTAAACTTGAGTCCATGTGCAGCATGATTTAGGAAATAACCTCTTGCTTGTCTTGGCGTCAGAGAATCGAACATGTCCAAACAGATCTTCATGAAGCAGACTAAATTTCCCCACCCATAATTCACATTCATGTGACCAGTTCAAACTATACTGAATCACGAGGCTTGGCAGGTCAATAGGATTATGATAGCAGATCAAACAGGCTTCCAGACAGGTTATAACATCATTTTTGACAACTGCTAAGCAGCTTGTAAGACTGACAAGGGTAGGGAAGGGCAATCTGCTAGGAGACACAAAAGGCACTGTCAAACATTTGAGCGATTTTTCTCCGATCTGGGTGGGCAGGGGGGCCTCCGAGCAACAAGAGAACAGAAGCAGGTCGTGCTCAACGTAACAGAACTCAACAGGCCGGGGCAGGTTGCGACATAACCGCCATCGTCCCCATGTTTGCAGGGATCTTGTACGTAGGCCGTTTTGGCGCTTTTCAAATTGTATCTTGCATTTGAATCTGCTGGGAAGCTTCTTAGAGGCGGGTTCTGATTCAGTGGGTCCAGGTGGGGCCTGAGAGTCTGCGTTTGTAACCAGCCCCCAGGGGCCACCCCGGGAAGGGCAAGCACCACCTCCCCTCCTCGACCCCCGAGGCCCACGTGGGCTTCCACAGGCACACGGCAGGTCAGAGCTCCTGGAAGGCTTCTTTAAAACACACACAAAAGACTAAAACTTCTGAATTAGGGGGGTACCGTACTTGAAAGCGATGGTACAGCTTTTGAAAGTCCTAAGGGGATATCCTGATGTAGAAACTCTTGGGTATCAAGAGGTACCAGGGAAAGATCTGAAAATTCTGTCGACCTAGCAACAGGGGTCCTCACGTTTGGAGGAGTAAACTGACCTTGGGAAATGCTGGCTTGAGCCCTTGAGCCCTGGCTCCCAGTGCAAAAACAGAACCTCTGGAGGGCATTGTCTGTGGCCCTTATATCACAGTAGGAACTAGAGATGATGGGAAAATACCAGCTTTGGGGCTCCATTGGTTATGCGGCTACCTTCAGCCCAGGTCACAATCCCAGGGGCCTGGGATCGAGCTCTGCGTTGGGCTCCATGCCCAGCCGGGAGTCTGCTTCTCCGTCTGCCCCTCAGCCTCCTCGTGCTCTCTCTCTCTCTCTCTCTCTCTCTCTCTCTCTCTCATTCTCATTCTCAAATAAATAAAATCTTAAAAGAAAAAATACCAGTCTTGCATTGCAGACTGTCCTAGTGTTGTTGAACATGGCCCTGCAGTGTCCCTGAGGCTGGACCACCCCAACTACAGGACTGTCACTTCCTTGTCACTAAGTGTGTACCGGGTAAGAAAAAGCAAAACCACATGACGTTCTTAAATGGAGATGTGAGAGCCAGGACACACGGAGGCACTAGATGGTGTCCATAGGTGACCCTCTGCTTTCGTAAGCGCCGGGAGAACTCCGGGTGTGGTACGGAAACCAAACTGTGGTGTCAATCTATGCACATAATCTTATGGAGGGTTCAGGGTGGTGGTTTTTTTTTTTAAGAATCAAATTATGGCACTACTAGGAAGACTTGTATACATTTAAAAATATGATACATGGAGTCTTTACTTCCTTTCCCAAGTGAGCTTGCTTTAAGGAACATTCCCACAGACATACATAAACACAGACCTCCGTAGTGTTTTGAGATCAAAATTAAATCCTGGACTCTGTAGATTTTCAGAGGACAGGATGCAAGGCCTCTCTCTGACTCCTCCCCAGCTCTCCGCTGGGCCCCAGCCTTGTCCGTCAGACCAGCAGCAGGACACACTCTGGCAGGAAGACTCCTTTGCAGGCAGTTTCACGGCTGCAGTGGACACGCAGTCCCTTGGCCCTTTGCGGCCAAACCCTGCAGCTGCTCTCCACAGGCAATGTGGGTCAGCTCGACTCAAAACTCTTCCAGATGAACTTCGCATTTTGAAACAGCACCGCTGGGGCACCCAGGTGGCTCCATTGGTGAAGCATCTACCTTTGACTCAGGTCCTGGTGTCAGGGTCCTGGGATTGAATCCTGCATCAGGCTTCCTGCTCAGCAGAGAGCCTGCTTCTCCCTCTGCCTCTGACCCTCCCCTGGGGCTCATGCTCTCTCTCTGTCAAATAAATAAATAAATAAATAAATAAATAAATAAATAAATAAATAAAATATTTGGCGGGTGGGGGGGTGGTTAAAAAAAACATATCACCAGAGAGAAGGGATGGATGGATATTAATTCTGTTGAGAACCTGGTTCCTTTTTTCAATTAAGTTGGGAGGTAGGATTATAGCAATTAAAAGGAATTTTGCTAACCAACAGTTTGCTGATCTGATTGATTCTCAAACAATAAAAGGACACAAGATATAATAAGCCCTTTGAAACTCATGTATTTGTTTTATTGCCAAAATCCATATTAAGTGTTGCTTCTCAAAAGAAAAAACAAATAGAGGGACAGTGCAGGGGAATGCTACGAAATACAAGCACCCAAAAAGGAGTTATTGTTCATGACAGTAATGTCTAAAATCTTCTGGGAAACCCTCATGTAAATAACAATAGAGTTCAAGTATTTATTAACTCATCCATTCAATAGCCATCATGTGCTTTTATTTTCAACTGGCTATTATGTACCAAGAAATATATGAGGATAGAGGAAGAGTAAAGATAGTGTCTCTGTCCATTAGCCAAAAATAGCTTTACTGTTTTTTTGTCAAAAAACCCCTGACTTTAATAGTCAGGTTCACTATTAAAAATGCATCGTGGAGGCGTCTGCCATAACCACCCCCTGGTGCATGCAATTTCACAACTAATGGCACTGTACTCTATAAGCTGTTCTATAGAATCCCAATGCTTTTTTTTTTTTCATTGACAATATGTCATCCACATTTTTTTCATGATTACAGAACTGCATTACTTTAATGGCTATAGAACATTCCACTCTGGATATACTATACTTAACTAGATCTGATTGACGGACACTTAGTGTATCCTCATTGTTTGCTTTTAAATGTATTAATGACATCCTAGAGGGGCAGTATAGAAAGAATGACAATTAAAAACATGGATTCTTAAAAAAACAAAACAAAACATGGATTCTGAAGTTGGACTGCTTGGTTTTGAATCTCAGTCCAATTTCTTATCAACTATAGAACCTTGGTCAGGTTCCTTGACCTCTGCTTCATGCTTCCTTTGTAAGCCTGGAATAACACTAGCACCTTCCTCGTACGGTTGCTGGAGGTGGTTAACTGCCCTATGAGGTAGTTAATACATGCAAAGCACTTAGAATGGAGCCCAGCAGATGATAAGTACTTGATAAATGCTGGGCACCTGGGTGGCTCAGGGGTGAAGCTTCTGCCTTTGGGGTCCTGGGATCAAATCCCACATTGGGCTCCCTGCAGGGAGCCTGCTTCTCCCTCTGCCTGTGTCTCTGCCTCTCTCTGTGTGTCTTTCAGAAATAAATAAATAAAATCTTTTTTAAAAAATGTTTGCTGTTGTTTTCACCTTTATACTTGTGCAATTATATGCTTTAGAGCAAACTCCTAGAATTGGGCTAGAAGCCCGGAAGACTAAGAATGCACATTTTAGACATCCATCTCTTCTGTAAAATGCCCTCCAAGAAGCCTATCCGGATGGATTATCCATATTTTTAAAGACAGTCATCCTTGTTTGGCAGACATGAACTCTGGAAACTTACTGTTATCTGACCAAACTGGTTACACCGACTCAGTGCACACTGTGGACAAGTGGAAGTGGCAAGATTCCAGTTCAGGGACACTGAAGGAAAGGACACAAAGAATTCTATACCTAGCAAAAATATACTCCAAAAAAATGAAAGTGAGACAACCCCTAAAAAGCCCCTAAAACCCCTAAAAACTGAAAGAATTCATTACCAGCATAACCATGCTAAAAGAAACACTAAAATAGACTAATTTAGGCAGAAAGAAAGAGATGCCACCTGGACGAACAGAACTGTAGGCAGGAATGAAGAACAATGGAAAGGATAAATATGTGGATAAACCTAGATGTATGTTCCCTATAAAACAATAAGAATAAGTTCTTGTGGGCTTTAAATTATAGGGAGAACTGAATTTCATTTAATGACTCACTACCAGGGAGTGGTAAAGGTACTAATTTGCAGTTGACTCTCATAAATCAAGGATGCATGTTGTTGTAATCTCTTGGGTAACCACTAAAAGAACTGGAAAGACTTTCACCACCTGACATCAAGACTTATTACAAAGCTACAGCAAAGGAGGAAGTGATATGGGCACGAAGATAACTGCCACCAGAGAGGAGGAGGGGTGTGTGTGTGTGTGTGTGTGTGTGTGTGTGTGTGTATAGTATAAACAGTCCCTTGATTTACGACAAAATTGATGCTTCACTAAATGGAAAAAGGACAATCCTTATGAATGGCACTGAGCATATTGGATATTCCTATAAAGCAAAGATGAATCAAAAATCAATTCCAAGTAGACCGTGGATCTAAATAACAAAAGCAAATCAATAAATCTTTTCAAACATAAGACTTCATGAAACTTCATGACTGTGGTGTAGGCAAAAGTATCTTAAGGTTGATGTTCAAATCAAGAACTTCTCTTTACCTTAAGACACCACCAGTAGAGCAAACAGGAAGCCTCGGATGGGAAAAGCAATTTGCAACACTGTATGTAGACCTGACCGGCGACTCACCAATAGAGATGAGCAACCCAGGAAAAAAGAAAAGGTCAGAAGACAAATAGGCACCCTGCAAAAGAGGATATATAAATGGCCAATAAATGTATGAAAAGTGGCTGTCATTATTCATCAGGGAAATCAAAATAAAAGCACAATGAACTACTATTACACACCCACTGGCACAACTACAATTAAAATGGCTGACATGGTGGGGGGCGGGGGGTGGGGGGGTGGGAGAGAAGCGGAGAACTGAAGATCTCAGACACCACCGATGGGAGCGGGAATTGGCCTAAGTGATCTTCAGAGGATACAACTGCGTATCCCAAGGCCGAGCTTACCTTATGACCTGGCATTTTTACTCCTACATTCACACTCAATAGTCAAGTGTATATTTGCTTTAAAACCCATGTAAAAGGAAGCTCAGAGTAGCATCGTTTACCGTAGCCTCCAACCGGAAGCAATCCAGGGGATCCACCAGTGGCGGAAGGGATAACGTGTGATGTAGTCGTAGGTTCTGCTACTACCCAACAATAAACATTAATGAACTAAGCTACAAGCAACAAAATGGGTGACGATCATGAACAAAACAGTCATGAAAGAAGCCCAATGCAGAAGAATGGCTGGTATGTAACTCCATTTATGGGGAGTTCTGCTAGGAAATGGGGTCAGAGATCTGGGAAGCAGGTATCTTGAGGGGGTGCAGTGTAGAGGGCATGGGGGGCACTTCTAAGGTACTGGTAATGCTACAGGTACCATGACCTGGGTGGTAGTTACTTGGGGTGCCTACTTCTCTCTCCTCATCCTCTAGGTGCCTTATATCCAAGAACCAGGCACTAGGTTCTCCATGAAATTCTCAAGTCCATCAGGAACTACAGAACCTTCTTCCTCAGCCCGGCTACACCATCATCCTATTTATTAAACGGAGCATGTGAGGCACTGGGCAGCACGTCTTCAGACACCCTCCCTTCTCTCCTAGGAACTGGGCTCTCAAGGAGCCGCAAAGCTCATGCTGCTGCCACTTGCTCCACGGTCCCGTCTGCCACATTCGACTCCCGAGAGTTCAAGAAGCTCGAAATGAGCATCTGTGCCTGCCCGCTATTTACTGCTGCAGTGACATGTCTACTAAATTTTCCGCGAGTTTCCTCTTACAGGCAAAAGGAAATAATGTTGGACAAATATCAGGTAATAGGAGTCGGCCTGGTGTCCGACAGCGAATGCAATATTCCAGCTAATGGATGAATCCTGTCAAATCCGACTTAATAAAGCACAAAGAGATGAGAGAGAAAACATCGATTCAGGAACAGATTACAGACGATATCCATGCAATGCGCTGGCTACTCACTGCGCGCTTACTGTCGGGCACTGAGGGGGGACTCGGAGTCAGGAGGCCAGGGACAGGAGAGTCCTAGCCTCACCAGCCTCGCAGCCTACAGGATGAGTATCACCAACCACAGGCCCATCACAGCTTGCGCCTCCTGGTTAGAAGGTGACCTGTACACTCTCAGATATGCAGGCACCTGAGAGACATGCAATGAAGGTCCCTAACTCTACCCAAATAGAAATATTTGTAGGGGAGTTAAAAGAAAGAAAGGTGGGGAAATTCGCATTCTTGTCTTTCCTGTCGGCAAAACAGTTTCCCCCGGGAGGCCCACTTCTTGGAAACAACCACAAGCAGGGCTTTTCATAGTCTCATTTCTTCAAAGAAGAAATGAGACGTGGGACCCTTGAGGGGCTCAGGGGTTGAGCATCTGCCTTCGGCTCAGGGTGTGACCCCGGGTCCTGGGATCGAGTCCCGCATCAGGCTCCCTGCAGGGAGCCTGCTTCTCCCTCTGCCTGTGTCTCTGCCTCTCCCTGTGTGTCTGTCATGCATAAATAAATAAAATTTAAAAAAAAAAGAAAAAGAAAAAAATGAGATGAAAAAGGGAAAAAGGATCCCAAAGCCTGATGGAACTCGTCAGCTACCACCCGTTCCCCCCATCCCATGGAACTGGAGACGTGGAGAAGTTAAAGACCTCGTCCCCTCAGCTCCTCGGGAAGTCGGGTCCCCCACACAGGTGCCCCGTGGGAAGCCACCGTCCACCTGCTGCTTCTGTGACCCGGCAAAGTCTCAGCCACGTGAATTGAAGCAGCAGGTCTGAGGATTCCAGCCTCTAGTCACCAGCGCCCGGTTTTCTGGAAGCATCTGTGGCCATTACGGAGGCTGGGCTCAGCCTAGCATCTGTTAATTTGGTTGGTGAGTGTGAGAGGCGGCGATGAGGAGGGTGGGCAGCAGCGGCAGCGACGGGCTCTCTCTGCCCATCAAGCCCTTCCAACATTTTGTGAGCACCACATTCCCCGTGTTTAAATTCACTTTGCTAAAATACCTAGAGGTGACTCTTTTTTCACTCCAGTGCAGAGTCTTAGGTTTTTTTGTTTTTTAATACAATTCTACTGTTTGGTTAGCCCATCCACAGATGTCAGGACCAGAAACACACAAAGCAGCAAAAATAAGTCAATCTGGGACCAGCAATTTCCACCAGGGAATCATCCCTGATGATGGCCAGAGAGAGATTTAGTCTGTAGTTTACAACAGGCCCTTAGAGATTCCCTCACTGTGTAAAACGGGGTAGAGGCTTGGGTGAGCAGCGCTGCACTGGTTTCCTTGACTTCAAATGTTGTGAGAACCTGGACATGCTCTTGTGTGTCGGGGTGAGGAGGGCCGGAGGCCTAGTGCAAACCTGCTCGGGATCTTTATTCAGACCAGAGAATCTCCCGGGACAATGGTTCCAGGGAACTTTGTGCAAAATGCAACAGAGAGGAGTACCCTGCTTTTTTTTCACTTGATGTATTTGAGCAGATCTCTGTGTTATAGAACTTTAAAAAAAAATTGGAGTCTGGGGGCCCCTGGGTGGCTCAGTCGGTTGAGCATCCAACTTCGGCTCAGGTCCTGGGGTCGAGCCCCATGTCGGGGGGTGGGGGGGATCTGCTCCTCCCTCTGCATCTCTCCCTGTTGTGCTGTCTCTCAAATAAATAAATATAATTAAAAAAAAATCGGAGTCTCTTGAGCTTTTATTCATCTGCGAGTGCTCGTTCTCTCCCTCTCCCCCCTGTTTAGGGCTATGATTCCAGTTTCAGGTTGGCAGCTCCTGAGGTTCACCTCGGACAGTTCACAGCTGGGGGGGTTGGCGCACACCGGGTCCCCGGCCACCTGGCAGCGCCCTCCCGCACCCCAGCTCCCAGCAGCTGCTGCTCTCCTGTCCCCACCAGAGTTCTGCCCTTTCCAGATGTCACAGGAATCAGTCACCCGGGATCCAGCCATTGCGCCTGGCTTCCTCCTGCTGGCCTACTTCCCCCCAGGGGGCAAACGGGCCTCGCGGGGGCTGGGGTGGGGTGGGGGTGCTGCGGGGTGTCCGGCCGGGGAGATTGGGGACACCTGCTTTAGCAATGAATACTATTTTCGATAAATGCAATATTTATCAAAAAACAAATTTAACATAATCAATAATTGAATGTTGTTCCAGGTCACGATTCGTAGTTTATTTTCTTTTAAATATTTTATTTATTTATTCGTGAGAGACACAGAGAGAGGCAGAGACACAGCCAGAGGGAGAAGGGGGCTCCCTGCGGGGTGCCGGATGCAGAACTCGATCCCAGGACCCTGGGATCACGCCCTGAGCCAAAGGCAGACACTAAATCGCAGAGCCCCCCGGGCTGCCCTCCGTGGATAGTTTAATTGGGCAGTGCCTTATTGTGGCACATTTATATTCTTTTTCCTGCTGCACTATTTTTATTTTTTATTTTTTATTTTTTTTCTGCTGCACTATTTTTAAAGGACACTACAACTGATATGTGCAATTATTCTTTGGGATAAGTATTTGGAAAAGTCCTGCATCACACATTTTACTGCTTTTGATACATATCACATCGAAAGGTGCCGTTATGAGATTATCCCATGACTCAACTCCTTATTCTCATTGATGGATTTTATTTTTTGCCAATCTCACAGGCAAAAATTTTTAAATGACATCTCATTTTTACCTGTCTTTCATCCTTTTTTTTTTTTTCTTTTAAAGATTCTATTCATTCATGGAGAGGGTGAGCCCGAGCAGAGGGGAGGGGCAGAGGCAGAGGGAGAAGCAGGCTCACCGCTGAGCAGGGAGCCGGGTGTGGGGCTTGGTCCCAGGACCCCGGGATCACGACTTGAGCTAAAGCAGACGCTGAACCCACTGAGCACCCCCAGGCACCCCCTTCATGACTTCTATTACATCCCTATAAATATAGGTGGGATCGATTCCTTATCCTTACTGGACATTTTTATTTTGGTCTTTTGGGAATTGCCTGTTCTTGCTATTGGTTCGCTGGTCTTTTGCTTATTGATTCCTTGTAATAATTGTTTGTCTCTCATTTATTACGTTCATGTTTTTAATAATGACTTTTGATTTTTTTTATATACAGAAGTTAAAGTACGTGGTCAGCTCTTCTAACTTGTCTTTGTGGATTATTACATTCAACATCATGCCTTTTTCTATCTTAAGCCTACATAAATATTCATTAATATTTTCTATTTTTTCCAGTTTCGAGACCACGTGATGGGTATAAGAGGCTTCCTGGCTGAGACCAAGTTGCCTCACCTTGAGCACGAGGGATTGGCTTCTGCCTCTACAGCTCTGAACTACTGATACTAAATGTGTAGGATTCTTTTCTAAGGGGTACATCCATCTTCTGAAGGTGAGGACCCGCAGAGCCACGGCTCACAGGCCGGTGTCGGGGAGCACAGGGAACATGAGCCTGTCACCTGTGCTGTCAGCAGACATGGCCCCGGGCGGCTGGCGGGAGGTGCCCCAACAGGGTGGGCCACGGCAGAGGTGCCCTGTGCCCTCCTGGGCCGCCCGCCGCCCCCTCGGCTGCTAATAATGATTTAGTTCATCTAGAAAAAAACCAAAACCCGCATATGACATGACAACTTTAAAAACCACAGAGGATGAATGTCCTACTGTGAGCCCTTATTACCTTGGAAACCAGAAATAATTCTCTATTTTATTTTTTTAAAGATTTTATTTATTTATTTGACAGAGAGAGGAGAGAGAGAGAATGCACTTAAGCAGGCAGAGCGAGAGGGAGACGCAGGCTCCATACTGGGCAGAGAACCCGATGTGGGGCTGGATCACCGACCCCGGGATCATGACCTCAGCTGAAGGCAGGTGCTCAACTGACTGAGCCACCCAGGCGTCCCTCTCTATTTTATTTATTTATTTTATTTTTAAAAGATTTTATTTTATTTTTTAAGAATTTTATAAGATTTTATTTATTTATTCATGAGAGACACAGAGAGAGAGAGAGAACGAGAGGCAGAGACACAGGTAGAGGGAGAAGCAGGCTCCATGCAGGGGGCCCGACGTGGGGCTCAATCCGGGGACTCCAGGATCACGCCCTGAGCCGGAGGCAGATGCTCCACCACTGAGCCACCCCGGTGCCCCTTCTCTATTTTAATAAAAGGATAAAAATATGTCTCTGTAAGGTAAAGAAAGAACGATGTGCATAATAATGTGGAGCTCACAAACACAACCAAATTCCCTTTTTATCTCAGTAACTAACTTATCCTACAACAGAAAGTAAGACTTGGCTGGCCTTAATTTATATTACAATTAGCTTTCTTTTGCATATTAAGAAGGGCAGTTTGAACTAAGTTGTTGTTTTTTTTTTTAAGTAGTTTCAAAGAACTTGGAAAAAAACACAATGACATTGCTCTAGTCCAAAGCCAGAACACAGTTTTGTATGGGATGCAGATAATTTAATATTTGAGAAGCCTTTTCAACATTCTCCAACTGCAACCAAAACTAAAGCAAATACTTAGGGGAACAAAATAAATGAGTAAGCAAATAAAACCCAGTATCTATATAATTATCCACAGATCAAACAAATGAGCGACGATAAAACAGAACAGCATTTCAGCTAATTCAAGTTCAAAATAATGGAACACCCATTCATTAATCTAACACCAACAACAACAACAACTCGGGCTGATTTTGCTGTTCACATATTAGGGACGGTTACCTTATCAGTCAAAAGACTTAAATTCTGTACAAGCTGATTAATTTCAGGCACCAAAACCAGTATGAAACCATCTTGATTTGCTCTAATCCTCCCCTCCCCACATAAACAAGTATAATACCCGGTTTTTGAGTCCTTGAAAGAGCAGGAAAATGCAATAATGTCAATGTAGAAAGGATACCACTGGGGCTTGGTCTGCCCTCTTCTTCTGACAGCAGATCCATTTCATTTTGGAGAACTGCCCCTCCCACAGGCCAACCGTAACCCCAACCCTAACCACCACTGCCCATCACAGCCCCGGCTCACAGAGGCTGGCTCCTGACTCACTGGACCAACCTGCCGTGCTCAGCACCCTTCGGCAGCGTGCGATGCAGCAATAGGCTCATTGTCCAGGCCAGGCCATTAGATACTTGCCTGCAATTCTCCTTACTACAGTCCTTTCAGGAACAAAACAAAGAATTTAAGCCCAGAGCTCCCAGGCTCTAGTCTCAGAGAGAAGGCAGCCCAAGAACATGGACCTACCATGTGAAGAGATGTAGGGAGAAGCTTAGGAAGAAGCGGGGAGACTTCCAACAAAGATCTGGACCTCAGGTCCCATTCTCCCAATGGCGACCTGCAACTCTGCCCTTTCTATGGCGTGGATGTAAAAACCAATACGTTTTCCTCAAACCTTAAATGAGTTTGAGTTGGCGTCTATCATTTGTACTCAAGGAGCCCTGACTCGTGCAGATGGGAACCTCATAGGTTTGGGAGTTCTAAGTAGTGGTGACCTCACTGGGTTGTCCTTCTAGTCCCTGTTCTCGGGGCAGGGCCCTTGCAGCCCACGGGGGTGGCTTCTGCGGGCTTGTGCGTGCTCTGAGACCTGTTCCGCTTGTTGAGCCTCACTGGTCCAATGGCCATCAAGGGTTCACCTCTGGAAATGAAGATTCTGATCTGAGAGGTTGTGGGGTTCTTCGAATGGTGGTAGCCCAGAGGGGACAGGGCGCACTCTCAGAGACACCCTGGTTCTGGCTCTTCCAGAGGCTTAACTGCTCAACCTCATCCGCATGGAGTCGGTGAGCGGCCCCAGTCCTTCTAAGACATTCGACCCTGTCTCCCCGCACCCCCCTTCAGCTGCAATTGGTTTACTCTTGAAATCAAGAGAACATGAAATCATACACACATAAAAATGGTTTCTATGAATCATCGGTTAGGATAGTTTTCACTATGGGAAACGTAAGACTTCCACAAAAATCAGCTCGAGTAATAACGGACTTTTTACCCTGAACAGAAGCTAGAGGCCGCGGCCCCAGGCGGGGGTGGGGGGGCATCAGCAGCCCGAGGCCCACCAGAGCTGCGGTGTTTGATTTCCATGTTTTCCATGAGCACTACTGACGTCCCTCAAAGGCCGGACCCCTGGCGTCCCCGAGGGCTGCGGCTCACAGTGTGGCCACCTGTGTCCCCCTTCACACCTGCAGGAGCTGGAGACCCCTCCCCGTGCAGGAGACAGCTAAGCACATCCTGGCGTGGTGCGAGAGCAGCCCTCGGGCACCTTTAAGACTCCCGATTCCTGCGCTTGGGGACTACCTGGCGGTCTTTTGAGCTTCACCTGGAGACTGACACCCATGGGTTTTTAGCGACATCCTCCTCGTACCAGTCACGACGATCAGTAGCGCCCGGAGGAGGACCGGGGCCAGCACCGGGGCCTGGAACCCCCGGAACAGAGCTCTGGGCCGTGTTAACGGGCTGCCGGCAGCGCCCCAGACCCGGGAGACCGTGAAAGGGAGGCCAGACCCTTACTGCAGGCGTGTCTGCGTCCACCGTCGCCTCCGGCCTGGGCAGCGCGAGGGAAGCCAGCCCGTGACTCTGGCTCTTCCCACGGAGGAGCGGGGCCCTTTCCGTGGGGGTGCAGCCGAGATCCTTGGACATGCAGGCCGCCTCTGCGAGGGCCAAGCGGGGAGCCCAGCACACGCCCGCTCCCCTCAGCCGGCTGAGGGTGGAGACCCACCACCATCCGTACAGCAACCCGAAAACAAGGGGCCGAGTCCCTGGTGCCACGCCAGCCAGGCCTCCGGGTCGCGAGGGTCTGGCCCAGCGCAGCCTCCTCCATCCTACCTTAATGACCCATTGTCATCATGCAGGGGCCACAAGTAATAGTTACTTACCTCACTGGCCTGGCGGGAAATATAATCACACATGCAAACAGCGTTGAGAGGCCTGTAGGGTGGGGAACACACCGACCCGCCGGCCACTGTATTGCGGGGACGGTCACCCGAAGACCTGAGCACAAGGACTTACCAGGACCGTGTGCATCCCGGTGTAAAGTCTGCTGAGACACACCAAGGTGGAAAACAGCACAGCCATCAGCAGCCCCAAGACGAAGGGATACTGGGGGGAGGAGAGAAAACAAGGCCATTAGCTCCTGCTCACACCCCCACCGTGTGAGCCTCCACCTCAGCTTCCTGCACCTGCAGTCTCTGGTCTGAAACTCCGTGGAGGGTGCCGGGGGGTCAGCGGTGGAGCGTCGGCTCCGGCTCAGGGCGTGATCTCAGGGTCCTGGGATCCAGTCCCGCATCAGGTCCCCGTGGGGAGCCTGCTTCCCCCTCTGCCTGGGTTTCTGCCTCTCTCTGTGTCTCTCATGAATAAATAAATACAAATTTTAAAAATAATAATAAAACCACTTGGAAAGTGGGAAAAAGAGCAAAGAGAAGGAAGACACCCAGGACCAGAGTCCTGGGAGGAAGTCTCATGTCATATTAACATCCATATCAGACCGGGTCAGGGCTTGGCTTTAAGCCTCATGACCACACACATGGTGCTGACAGTTTTAGTAAATAATTTAGTGATTTAGTAAATTTTTTTTTTTTATCTCGACCTATTCTTAGAGTAACACATAGGAAGTACACAGTGTCGGGCAAGGGGCAAGGGGCAGGGTGGATGGATAGGACTGGCATCTGCAAGTGCAACCAAGTCCCTCCAACCGACTCCCCACGGAAGCCCAGGGGCCGCGGCCCACGCTAGGAACGGGCGCCCTCACCCGCAGACGGGCAGGCGACAATCCAGACTTTGCTAAATCTCTGCAGCTGCCGGTGGGTCACAGCAGCAGCAGAGGAATCTGGCTACCACGGAGTCACGTAAGGAACACAGGGACGCCCTGCGTGGAAATGCACACCGAGGGGTCTACCCCACAGGCCTCAAACGCTAGCGCCGCGCTGTTCCACGGCGAGAAGACAACGAGGACGCACAGCTGCCTGTACTCTGGGTGGCGCCGGACAGCCGCCCTCCCGCCGCGCCCACGCGGCCCTATACCGTGGGGCCTATCATCAGCTCCATCCCACAGCTGCGGAACTCTGAACCTCGACAATCACTTTCATCACTATCGGACTTTATCAGGCACAAAGGTGCTTTCCCCTCAATCATCTGGTTGGATCCTCACCGCGGGCACCGGCCTCAGGCCTCGGAGAGGCAAACCCACCCGCCCAAGGTCACACAGCCGGTAAAAGGGTAAGAGAACCAGAAGCTGCATCTTCTGAGTCCACATCCAGCACGTTCGTTCTTGTCTTTTTTTTTTTTTAATTTTAAAAGATTTTATGTATTTATCCACGAGAGACACAGAGAGAGGCAGACACAGGCAGAGGGAGAAGCAGGCTCCCTGCGGGGAGCCCAATTCAGGACTCGATCCCAGGACCCCGGGGTCATGCCCTGAGCCCAAGGCAGAGGCTCCACCACGGGGCCACCCAGGTGTCCCCAGCACTTTCTTTCTGGTGCAAGATGTGATCACAATCACGCACGATCCTATGTCTTTTCTTGACATTGATCACTAACCAGAGTCTCAGGTTTTAATTTAAGAAAAAGTGTCAAAAATGAATGAGTTAATGCGTTCAGAAATTAGAGTTTGGGCACTGGCCTGAACACATAGTTATAGAAATAAATCATCTTTAGAACTATTTACAGCAAGCAACCCCAAGAGCTAAATCTATTTATCATTAAAAATTGAACAGGAAAAACGTTCATAACAACTCGGACGGAACTGCTGCATCATCTGAGGTGAAGAGAATGTTTTGCAAAGCACCAGGCAGCCGTGACACGAATCTATCAACGGTGGTTGGCGCTGTGTCCTCGCAGTCACGGCGACGTGGGCCTTTCTGCTGCACGAGGTCTCTCTGGATGCGGAGGGAGGCGGAGGGAGGGCAGCCCGCTGGGGGCCGCCCGGGGCCCCTGTGTCCCCCTGGGGCAGAGGCGCTGCCTACGTCGCAGCTCAGAGGTCTGCATGAAATTAATTCAGTGGGGCCTGGAGCTCTCAGACGGTTGTGATGCTGGCGTGACACATGGGTAAGTCACAGTACAAGATTATACCTAGTGGGACATCATCCTTAGACCTGCCCCTTTCCACCCAGGTCACCAAGCAGAAGGCGGCAGGGGTAGAGCCAGGACCCAACGGCGTCAGGCCGACTCCTCCCTGAGCTCCCCGCCACCTGGAACGGAGACTGTCCCCGTGTTTCCAGGGGGGAAGGGACGAGGTGAAACAGCACTGTCATCCACCTGCAAGACTGCCGGGGCTCATGAAATCTAAACTGTCTGGAGAGTAAAAGGTAAAACATCTCCAATTAAATGCAGACTTGGGAGAGAACCCGTCGGGGAGGCCAAACAAAACTCTACCGCGGTACTAACCTACTTTTTCAAAGGTCTGACGGTAACCGGCATCTAAGCAGATACTAATTAAGCGAAATTCTTCTCTTTTCAACATTTATCAACCTGCTGTCACCTAGAGAATCCTCTAGAAGACACGCAGCCTTTATCTCTAGGGGCCGCGCCCCAACCAGGAGCAGAGGCACCCCTGGGAGCCAGTTTGGGGCACGACTCTCTCCCACCCCGGGCCCCGGGGAGTCTAGCAGGAGGATTTATCTGGGGGGATCATCTCAGCCCCCGGGGATCGTTTACGAGGATCATAAGCGCCTCACGTCTGCTGCCAACAGAGGCCGAGAGAACCGATCACGTGCTGTCTCGTCGGGCGGCTCAGGGTGGCAGGGCTGGGGGGTGGGGGAGACCCCGCACCCTGGCTCCCGGGACAGTCCACGTCGTGCTGACAGTGGGGGTGTTGTTACCGGGGGTGTCTCTTTCCCCATGAGGCACAGCCCGATTTGGATGCTGACCCATATGTCACTTCCTCTGCCAAGAAACGGTTGCCGGTGTCACTGGCTCCATTTGTTTCCATCTTGCCTAGTTTTCATTTTATAAACATCAGTCCCGCAAAAGGGACAATTCCTTTTTTTTTTTTTTTTTTTTAAGATTTTATTTGTTTATTCCTGAGAGACACATAGAGGCAGAGACAGGCAGGGGGAGAAGCAGGCTCCACGCAGGGAGCCCCATGCAGGACTCGATCCCAGGACCCCGGGGTCACGCCCTGGGCTGAAGGCAGACGCTCAAGTGCTGAGCCACCAGGTGTCCCAGGGGACAAATCCGAAACCAAACGTCTCCCTGCTGCCTCCTGCAAGGATGAGGCGCGCGGGGAGGAGCGGTCGGGCGGCCTCACCTGGTATCTGTCCCTAGTGGAGATGAGGAGGGTGAAGGATATGACGGTGGCGGCCATGGCGTGGGTAGACGGCATTCCGTACTCGGCGATCACCCTCTTCTCCAGCTTCACCACGGGCGGGGAGAGGGGCCGTGGCCACTTGAGGATGTCCTTGGCCACCTGGCCAATATACATCACCAACTGCAAAACCAAAGGGCCGCCGTGAGTCCAACCAAATCAGCAAGACCCCTAAACTGCATGAATTTGTTTCGGGGCTCCCGGTCCGTTGGCCGAACTCCCCACCCATTCTGGTCCACCTACCTGCCGGGAAAGTCCTGTAGGAGGCTGCTTGAGTCAGGAGGAAGAGAAACAGGCCTTCCTGGGCCCCGAAGACATGAGTGACATTAACACCTATCATTTTTCTTCTCTTTTCTTTTTTTTTAAAGATTGATTTATTTATTTGAAAGAGAGAGAGAGTGCAGGAGTGGGGGACAAGCAGGACGGAGGGAGAGAATCTCGAGCAGACTCCGAGCTGACTGTGGAGGCCAAGGTAGGGCTCCATCCCGTGACCCTAAGGTCACGACATCAGCCGAAACCAAGAGCCACACTCTTCATCAACGGCACCACACGGGCGTCCCCACACCGACCCATATCTAAATTTTCGGGGTATACTCAACAAGCGTTTCTACAGCTTGCACGTGTGCCAGGTACTGTCCTCGGAGCTTTACAGATACTAATTCACTTAATCCAGTAACACCACAGAATGCAGCTCTATTTCCCAGGGGGGTAACCACTGTCCCTAGCGAGCGGAGCACCAGATTCGAAACCCAGTAGCTTTGCTTCAAAATCTGCGGCTTATGCCACCACGACGACACCTCAAAACCCAGGATGGTTCTCAAATCTGACGGCCCTTGTTTTTAAGTTTTAACCAGAAAAGTGACTGTTCTTACAGACCTTCTGCTTAAGACAATATTTTTGAACGCCACGGTTTCTTCCGACGCATGCAGGTGACACACTGGATGTAATTCAATTTCTTTCCATAATCAGGAGCATCAGTAGAATAAATGGCATGAGTATTTTCAACCTTAAAATAAAGGCAACTCAACTGACAGTTTTCTCAAATGATTTTTCATGGTGGCATGAATGAAGAACTGCCCCCCCTTTCTTTTTCTTAAAGCACAAGATGGAATCAGAATTTGGCTTCCATGCCCTTCAGAGATGAACAGGGCTGCTAACCACAGACTTATCTTGTCAGAGAGCTTGACAGGATGATTTCAGGATCAGTTTATAAAGAGGGAAGAGCAGCCCATTTACTCAAGTCTGCGTGGGCAACTCGAAGTGTGGTCTGAGGACGGGCCGCGTGCCCACCACCTACACGCTGGTTTCAAAGGCAGAATCCGAGGCCCCCGCCCAGACTTAGAGTTAGAACCCTGTTTTCATACAAATCCCAGGTGGTTCATGGGCCCAGAAGGCCCTGAGAAGGCCTGCATGACCCTGTATTCTCGCCCAGGTCCCTTGGGCCTGGGCTTTAATGATAAACCTTCCCATCGTCTTACCATGACCCATTGATTTTACCAGGGCTTTATTTAGCTCATGATGGATGGTGTTACCTTGCTTTGGCACAAAACCCACCGTGAAGGACTATTCCAAAATAACTTCCATTAGTCAGCCAAGAGTGCTTTGGGGTTTTCCACTTCTGGTGCTTTCTTTCAACTCCTTTACATCTGAGCATTACTCCAGCACACTCTCCCCCCCACCCCCCCCCAAGGTGCTGCTTATGTTTTCTGCTCCACTGTCATTTTGCTCTGGGTTAAAAAACCAAGAACCACTGTCTGTGCACAGCAGGCCAAATCCACAGGCTTTAAATCCTCAGTGACAATCACTGAATTCCATAGCTGTGATTTCTAATCGGACTTTGAAATCCAACCTCTTTACCGTCGCCTTATTACCAGGAACTACTGTCCTGGAAACCAACGCACTCTTTTATGTTTCTGCCTCCCTCCTGGGGACCTGTAAAAACCCACATCAGACTGACAATTACGTGTGGAGTGACTACCAGGAATGTCTCGGAAGCTGCTTGAGCTAGATTCCTTGACACAGTCCCTTCCTCACTCACCCGCAAAAATAAAACCTGCAGGCATAATAACTCCAGTTTGCTCAAAAACACTTAAACTCCTCAGACAGGAATCCTAAAAACCATTAAGCGAAGACAGCCAGGGAAGCCTTCGGACAAACGTTTAAATTTCCTTAAAGTTCACGAATCCCTCTGCCTTCATTTCTATTTTTCCTTCTATGTTTGAAGGAGGTTTTTTTTTTGCAAAAATATTGTACTTATTTATTCACAAGAAACACAGAGAGAGAAGTAGAGACACAGGCAGATGGAGAAGGAGGGTTTTTAAAAACCATTTTACTTATTTATTCGTGAGAGACACATAGAGAGAAGCAGGCTCCCTGAGGGGGGCCCGATGCGGGACTCGATCCCAGGACCCCGGGGTCACGTCCTGAGCCAAAGGCAGACGCTCAACCGCTGAGCCCCCAGGTGTCCCTGAAGGAACTTTCTAAGAATTAGGACAATTGTTCATTTCACTTCAATATATTGCCACAGCAGCACATTGTATCTGATCGATAAATGTCGAGTAAGATTACCGTAGTGACAGCTCTCTTTACACAGAAGGAAGAGCTCTATTCTTCAAGTCACAGGAAAGGAGTAGTACTGGAGGCCTGCGCAGGCCTGTCTGGGCCTTTGCATTCACGACAGCAGGGCGACAATGTACCGAGCCCTGCATCAGGTTCCCGCCCGAGTGGAGAAACCATCACGTACAGAAGATCTCATCATAATGCAAATACGCCTTGAAAAATATCGTCTAATCAATTCTATGGACATGTATGTATGTAGAGACAGAATGGAGAAGCCACAACAACAGCAACAAAAAAGAAGTACATACTATAGGATTCTCTTTTTATAAAATTCTTGGAAGTGGTTTATCGGTCAAGCACAGGGAGCAGACCAATGGTTGCCAGGAAGGGGGGGAAAGAGACTACAAATGGGCACGAGGATACTTTTAGGAGTGATGGATACCGATCTGAATCACCGTGATGATTTCACGGATACGTACACATGCCCAAATATTCTGACTTGTACATTTTAAATACGTGTAAAGTTTGTGAACACACTCAGAATAGTGGAATTGGACATTTTCGATGGGTCAATTATATGGTATGCAAATTACACCCCCATAGAGCTGCTAAAGACGTGCGATTTACTAGATGTCTATCACATCTCAAGAAGTGGCTGTCTTCGCCTGGGTTGCCATAACAACCGAGCGTAGACTGGTGGCTTATAAACAATGGAAATTTATCCCTTACATTCTAGAGGATGGAAAGTCCAAGATCCAGGCGCCAGCAGATTTGGTGTCTGGTGGGGACCTGCTTCCTGGTTCACAGACAGCCATACTCTTGCTGAGTCCTCACCAGACGACGGGAGTGAGGGAGCTCCCTGGGGTCCTTCTTACAGGGCACTATCCTATTAATGAGGGCTCCACTCTCCCGACCAAAGTACTTCCCAGAGGCCACACCTCCTAATACCATCCCATTGAACACTAGGCTTCAACATGTTAACATTTCAGAGGTTTTCTCAAGTAGGAGGAGATGTGTGAGGTGGGCCTGGCCGTGAGACACCGTGTGGGTCTTAGGTCCACTTGGAGGTTCAGGGAAGAGGTGTAGGCAGACCGGATCTGTCCTCAGGTGTCCTGGGCAGAGTGAAGGCAAAGACCCCAAGACTAGAGGGAAGAAGACCAGGTATGGGAATATTGCAACATCCAGGTGAGAGAGAAAGGGATCAAGGTTGGCAAAAGTGGGGCAGTAGACAGATTTAAAAAAAAATTAAGCTGGGAGACTGTTGAATAGGTTTATAAGAGTTGGAAGAATGGGGGCACTGGGGTGGCTCAGTGGTTGAGCATCTGCCTTTGGCTCAGGTCATGATCCTGGGGTCCTGGGATCAAATCCCACATTAGGCTCCCTGCAAGGAGCCTGCTTCTCCCTCTGTCTCTGTCTCTGCATCTCTCATGAATGAATAACATCTTAAAAAAAAAAAAAAAGAATGTAAAAGGCAATGCAATTATGCTAAATTTAGGAAGCCAGACACAAAAGGCTACATATTGCATGATTCCTTTTATATGAAATATCCAGAATCAGTAGATCCATAAAGACAGAATAGATTAGCGGTTGCCTAGAGCTTGGAGGCCAGATGTCTGAAATCAAGGTGTCAGCAGGGCCACACTCCCAGGGCAGAGTCCTTTCTTGTTTCCTCCACCTAGTGTCTGGTGGCTGTAGGCCCTCCTGGGGGCCCTGGAGGGGGGGGGCTCCAATCTCTGCCCCTGTGCTCACATTGTCTCTTCCCCTTCCTTCTGTCTCCTGATCTTCTGTCCATCTCAACTCTTCCTCTGCCTTTTTCTTTTAAGGGTACTTGTCATGGAAGGGCCCACTCAGATATCCAAGACCATCTCCTCATCTCAAGATCTTACTTAACTGAATTACATCTGCCATCATTCTTTTTCTCAAGATAGTGTTCACAGGTCCCACGGCTTTTTGAAGACTACCATTAAATCCACTATATTCAGCAAACAGTATGTGAATGAACAGGCACCGTGCTGTTTTGGGGTTGACCATGGAGAACAAGGTAGACAAGATCTTTGTTCTCGGAGAGCATATGAAGTGAAACATTGGCAGAAAGTATGCTTGGAGTCTTTGCATCTTATTGGTCCAGTGAAACAGCACTGTCCTGCTTTAAAAAAAAAAAAAAAAGTGTGCTGGATCTGACAAAATCAAAAAGTCAAAAATATTAGAAACAATACTGCAGATATTAGCATCACATGTTATTAGGGAATTACAAAATAAATCCATGTGCTATCATTACATTACATCTATCAGAATGGCCAAAATCTAAACTGCTGACACCACCAAATGTTGATGAGGAGGGGGGAGAGAAACAAGAAGGCTCATTCATTGCTGGTGGGGATGCAAGACGTCACAGCCACTTTGGAAGGCAGCTTGGTGGTTTCTGGCAAAACGAAACGTTCTCTTACCGTAAGATTCAGCCATCGTGCTCCTTCGTATTTAACCCAAATGAATCGAAAACTTATGTCCACACAAAAGCCTGTACATGCGTGCTCACGGCAGCTCATTCATAAGAGCCAAAACTTAGACCCAACCAAGCCGTCCCTTCAGTAGGTGAGTGGATATATCCAGACAAAGGAATATTATTCAGCGCTAAAAAGGAGTGAGTTTTTGAGCCCTGAGAAGACATGGGAGTACCTCAAGTCCACACTGGCAAGTGAAAGAAAACCATCTGAAAAGGTGACATATTCTAAGTTTCCAACTATAGAATATTCTGGAAAAGGCAAAACTATGGAGAAATGAAAAGATCAGGGGTTGCGAGACTTTGGAAGAGAGGAAGGATGAATAGGCAAAGTGGTGAAACGCTTCTGTACACACTGTAATGGCGGCAAAGGGTCATCATACATTTGTTCAAACCCATAGAAGGTGCAACAGCAAGAGTGAACTGTAGACTACGGGCTTCGGTGATCATCATGTGTCAGTGTAGGCTCGTCAGTTGTAATAAATGCACTGCTGTAGGGCGGGATGTTCCTAGTGGGAGGCTGTGCCTGGTTGAAGGCAAGGATTATATGGGAAATCACGATTTCTCACTCAACTTTGCCATGAACCCAAAACCACTCTGAAAAATAAAGTCTATTACAAAGAGTACTGTGGCAGAGGCATCGGGGTGGCTCAGTCGGTTGGGTGGCTGGCTCTCGATTTCAGCCCAGGTCATGATCTCAAGGGTGCTGGCATTGAGCCCCACGTCGAGCTCTGCAGGGGTCCCCAGTCAGTGGGTTCTCTCTTTCTCTCCCTCCCCTCTGTCCCTCCTCTTGCTCGTGTGCTCACTTGCTCTAAAATATATCAATCTTTAAATAAAGAAAGAGAGTCCTATGGCAGAAGAGAACTATTTCTCCATTTACTCTGCAGTCAAGAGTGCAATGATTAACTTGACACGGCTTGCCCTAAATGGAGGGCTTCGCTTTCCATTGTTGAAAGGCTCCCCTGCCTAAAGGGACCAAATTAAGTTTCATCATCCATCACGTTCCTTTGGGCTGAGGCCCCAAAGGCCTACACGTAAAGGAAAGATCCATGAGAGGAGGCAAGACAGGAAGCAATTACAGATCATTAACGCCTTAGCCAGCTGTCTTGGGTCTCCTGCATGGTGCTGGGGCCCTAGAGCATTTTGTGATGAGGAATCAGTCTGTTTTTATTTTTTTACTTCTGCCCTGATTTTAAGATAAAGGAAATGTGTAAGTGGGGGGAAAAATTCAGTTCTCTGGAGAGTCTGACGTTGATCCCAAGCAGATCCCAAGCTTTTCTAGGAAACCAATTCTGTCAACACAAAACAGGTCTTCCCGGCACAGAGGACTTCCAACGTGGGGTCTCTTCTTCACATCTGGGCTTCTCTGGGGCCGTCAGAGAAGTTCTCCTAATGTGGTAGCCCTTTCTGGCTATCACGATCCCACTGACAGCTTCACCCCGTCTAACACATCTTAGATTAACCAGACTTTACTCTTCACACTAGTATAAATAAAACCTAGATAGCTCCAAACATAGAGGATCCTTGAAAGAACATTATTACTAGGCAGTTACTCCCTCTTTCTTATGCACTGAGATGACCGGCTGAACCTCCCCATCATTTATCATTTATCCTCCTCCTCTCAAACACCCCCATCCCCATGGTTTAAAGGCTCCACTGTTGTTATAATAAAAGCTAAATCTTCTGCATGATACAGGGAGCATCAAGAGGCTCTTCTCAGATTATGTCCCCCTAACCTCTTCCACCCACCCACACCTTTTGATAAACTTGAACATCTTCCTTCCTTCCTTCCTTCCTTCCTTCCTTCTCTACCCACAGCTTCCTCTGCCCGGGGGGAATCACAGTAACTACAGTGTGTCCCTCGGGATTTAAGGGGGTGGAAACATTGTGGGTCACTGGGATTCATGGCCTATCCATGGATTTATTTTTCAGGAGCCAGGAATTTGGTTATATCATTCTTTAACTGCTGCGGACTAGAGAACACTAACATGTAACCCACAGGCCACAGCTTCTCTACCAGTTACAGACCCGTATCATTTCTTAGTCCAACCAAATTAAGCTCCTTCCTCTTCTTCTCAGGTTGCTGATATGATGATTTGGGTAAGGAAAGGCCAGACCCCCAATCCTTCCACTTCCAGGTACGAAGCCCTGAGAACCGAAAACCTGTGTCCTCACAGAAACTTGCCCACAAATGATCTTAGCATCATCCTTCACACCAGCCAAGGAGTGTAAACAACCCAAACATCCATCAACTGGTGAATGGAGAAGCAATGAGCAGGATGTCCTTACAACAGAATATTATGTGTCCATAAAAAGCAATGAGGTACAGACACAAGGATGGACCTTGACAGCAGTATGCCAAGTGACAGCAGCCAGACGATGAAAGGACAAATATTCTATAATAATAATATAATAATATAATTCCATTTATTGAAATGTTCAACACAGGCCAACCCTTGGAGACAGCAAGTAGATTAAGGGTTGTCTGGGGCAGGAGGGGAGGGGAATGGGGACAGGAGGTTCCTTCTGGGGCAGATGAAACTATTTTTAGAATAGTTGGGGATGGGGGTAAGGGTTGTGCAACTATATGGATCCACTAAAAACCATAGAATTATATTCCTAAAAAGAAACTAGGGGCACCTGGGGGCCTCAGTTTGTTGAGCAGCTGCCGTTGGCTCAGGTCATGGTCCCAGGGTCCTGGGATCGAGTGCTGCATGGGGCTACCTGCTGGATGGGCAGCCTGCTTCTCCCTCTCCAGTGCTTATGCTCTCCTGCTTTCTCCTTCTCTCTCTTTCAAATAAATAAATAAAATCTTAAAAAAAAAAGCTGGGATTTTAATTTAATCCAGAGCCCAGACTTTAATAAAACATACAAATGAATAAAAAAAAACCTAGACATTAAAATGGGTCCTGAAATCCTTCTCTGTGTTCTTGAAGCCCTTTGCTGAAAAGTCTTAGGGGACAACGCCTTCCTGTATTGAGTCCAGGGAAGCGGCTACGGGGATTCCTAGTACTCTGTGCTCCAGGAGCCCTGCTCGGGCCTGCCCCGACCCGGTTCTGCAGGGCACCCAGGGGTGACGGCCCATGCCACAGAGGAGCTGCTGGAAACCCACTCAACTTCAAACCAGGATTAGGGTTTTTTTTTTCTCCAAAGATTTTATTTATTTATTCCTGAGAGACACAGAAAAAGGCAGAGACACAGGCAGAGGGAGAAGCAGGGTCCTGCAGGGAGCCCGATGCGGGACTCAATCCCGGGACCCCGGGGTCATGCAGATGCTCAACCACGGGGCCATCCAGGGGCCCCTAGAGGACTCATTTCTAAAGCAATTTTTTTTTTTTTGAAGCTGTGGAACCTTTTCAGATCAATACTTTTATGAAAGACTGGCTGCGCTTGGCTGTGTTCGTTTATTCAGGGTAGAGTCGTCCCTTCTCCTTGGAAGCAGTGAGGCTCTGTGGCAGCTTGTTTGGTGTCAGGGAGTGAATTAAAAGCAGCTCTTTGTGGTGGTCCTTTCGGAACATTCTAGAAGCCACTGCCCACCAGCCAGTGTGCAAAGTTGTTTTCAGTTGGTGAATCTCTTCTCATACTTGTGGCATTACTTTATTTACTCTTTAAAATTCTGAGCCCATTTCCAGTGCGTTCTCTGGCTGTGTGTGTGTGTGTGTGTGTGTGCTCACGGGCTGGGTGGTGAGTCACTGAGAGAAGCAACTGTAATTTCAAACTAATAAGATTTCATTCCATGCCTGAAGCACCAAAACAAAGAAATTACAGCAAACACTATAAATCCCAGAAGACTGACAGAAAACTGGTCTTTCCGTATTCAGAGTCCCGTGGAAATGGAGGTATAATAACTAAAGCACAAATGACAGGTGAGAAAAATCAAATAACGAAGTGACAACCTTTGCTGGTTCCTTCTAGCGCTCCATTTTTTTCAAGCTCAGATCTGCTTCTGAACTTTTTGAAGACAAACATTGAAGGTACCAAGATTAGCAATGAAGTCACATAGGTATGAACACCTTCAGGAAAATTACTTCAAACCAACTGAGCCTCCTTTTCATGATTAAGAAGGAGGCGGGTTAAGTAATAACCTGATGTTTGTGCAGTGATGCAGTGATTTTTTTTTTTATCCAGAGCGTTTTCACAGACCTTGTTTATTTTAATGTTCATATCCTTCCTATTTTATGGATGAGGAAACTGGGAAGGTGAGTGTCTGGCTAAAGACAACACAATCAGGGTAGTGGAGCTGGATTTGAATTTTGTTTTCTGACTCCAAATCCTCCACTCTTGTCACCATACTCCACCACCTGGCCTCTGATGATTAATACAGTCAAACAGATATCTTTCCTTAAGGAGCCCAAATTCTATGATCTTAACCCATTTCACTCATGTGGCGCTCAATAGAGGTCACCTGACTGCCCTTGGGAGTAAGAGATTAATTTTCAATTCCTATCTGTACCATTCCACCAGTGAGCCATCCAGCAGAAGGTTGGGACCAAGGTTTTGTACTCGCCTCTGGAAAGAGGCCACATCCAGAATGGCACCCAGAGAGGGAATGGGGGTCTTCCGTCCTAATAGTTAGAGCACATATGGAAGCTGAAACCATGCACAAGCCTGCCCTCCTTCAGCCAACCAACCGATCGCAAAAACCTGGAAACAGCTCTAAATATCCGTGACAGGCCACTGGTTAAATAAATTATGCGACAGTTCAAAAAGCATTGTGACATATGCGGTCAAGTGAGAAAAAGCCAGAGGCTGCAAGAGTATATATTGATCCCATTTGTATTTTTAAAAGTGCATTTGCATACAAATGCATGGAGGCACGTGGGAAATCCTCGAGGTAGAATCACGGGTGGGGGCGGCTGGTAGGAACGGAGGTCTCCTGGGTATCTTGTGTACTGTTTGAATTTTTCCCACAAAGACAAACAAGAACTCACTTCAGATAACAACGTAACCATCGCAAAGAAAATTCCTTTCTTGGAGACGTCTTGCTCACATTTTTAAGTATTTCCCTTGTCTGTCCTGCTGAGTGCAGAAAAATAAACTGCAAAATAATACGGAAGGATCAAAACCTTTATTGTTAGAGATCCCCCTTTAAAGCCAAAATGCGGTTAGAGGTCACTGACTCACCGTGTTCAACTTTCTCATCTGATTGAAACCACAAACTACTCGCATCTCCAAGCGGGCGCTAAAATCTGTGTACGTAACCCGCCAGCCAAGCCAGCCAAGGCTACAGCGGAAAAAAGTCTCAGAATTTAAGCTGGAAGGAAAGTCCATCTTCGGTCTTGGCTGACTATTCTTAACCTACAACCCTTTCTGCTCTTGCCTGCATCAAACACAGAAAAACCTGCCACAGGACTTTTCCACAGGTTAGAAACCCAACACTTTAAGGAGAATCACCGCAAGCCATTGGAGCCAAGAGCCTAACTGAATTCTTGGCCAATTGGCTTCGCCAATCAGCCAAGCATCATCATCCTTGGTCTTTATGGGGCAAGAACAGCCTAAGTGACCAGTGTTTTAGGATTTTCAAGATTGACCCAGCAGAGTTTTACCTGGAATATGTCTGGACTTTTGGTGGGACCCTTTCTGTGCCCCCCGCCCCGTACCTATGTGGCCTTGGGGTCCCCTCAGTGCCCAGCTCTCATTAGCGTTATTCAAACGATAATCGGTTACAAACCACCATCTAGATTGTGTCGCATGCACAGATGACTCATGTTATTAAATAATACTGGTCTTCAAATTGGCTTACTCCTTTCTAGTAAAACATTTGTGAAATCATGACCTGTTATTGATTATATTTTACAACATAAGTAGAACCAAGACGTACATGTTTAAAAAATAAAAACTCGCCGCACGTACTAGGTGTTCTGGGAATCATAGTCCTGCAGTTACTGATCTCCACTCATTTTTATACAATTACCTTAGTTTAGGCTATGCTTTTTTTCAAAGATGTTATTTATTTATTTGAGAGGGAAAGCGAGAGCACATGTGCTAGCAGGGAGAGGAGTAGAGGGAGAGGGAGGAGCAGATCCCCGCTGAGCGTGGAGCAAACTGCGGGCTCCATCCCACGACCTGAGCCAAAATCAAGATTGGAGACTCAACCAACTGAGCTGCTCAGGTGTCCCGGCTATGCTTGTTTTATGCCTTGGCCCCTGCAACAAGGTAGGTCCTGAAAAAATGAATGCATGCACGCAGGCAAGCACGCAAGCAGGCGGGCACTGAAGATGCATGTATCTCTCACTATCCAAATTCTTCTATCCTGAAATCGGAAACTGAAGAGATTTAGGTAAAAATTTGGATAAATTTCTTGCTATCAAACCTCATGCTACTTGCCGTCTAGAACTCAGGAACCAAATAGATTTGAGCAACTCATAGCCCTTGTCTCCTGGCCTAAAATGTATTACTTCCTTTTTCATGTTTAAAACTCATGCAACTCTCTCAGTCCCTCCTCACTCAATAGAAGCCTCACCCCCCTTTTTTTTCATTTATCTATTTTAGAGAGAGAGAGACAGTGAGTGGGAGTAGGGGCAGAGGGATAAGAAGAGAAATTCTCCAGCAGAGGCCTCGGCCCCGAGCAGGGAACCCAACACAGGGCTCGATCCCAGGACCCTGAGCCAAATCAAGAGCCACCCAGTTGCCCCAGAAGCTTCACCTTTTTATGCAGCGCCAGCCACATCCTTGTCATGATGGTAAAAGTTGGCTTAAGGGGATTTACCTATATCAGGTGCCTTGTCACCTGCCTGCTTCCAAAGTGGCCACTGTGGCCATTACTGATTTGTTCCTTGAACTTGATAACCAGACTACTTGTTAATAAGTGATCATACATACCCTTCGCACGTTCAAGGAACCATCAAGGCTGAGAATGGAAAGCTGACATTCAATGGGAATTCCATCCTCATTTTCCAGAAGCAAGATCCCACCAACATCAGATGGGATGATGCGCTGAATACCTCACAGAGCCCACTATCTTCACCATCTTACGCAAGGCCAGCACTCACTTGAAAGATGAAGACAAAGGATTATTATCCTGAATCCTTGTGTTGATGTCACCAACCCCAGAAAGGGAGACGATGTGACAATGACAACTGCTTCAAGATTGTCAGTATTGCCATCTACAGACTGAGTGCTGGGCCCTCCTGGCCAAGGTGATCCATGATGACCTTGGAGATGTGGATGAACCTAAGACCGTGGCCCATGCCCTCGCTGTTCCTGGATCATGATGGTTTCATGATGATCGTGGATGACAATCACGGCCCCTCCGGAAAGCTGTGGTGTAAAGTCTGCGATCATTATTCCTGAATCCCTCAGTCCTGCCAAAGCTGTGTGCAAGGTCATCCCCGAGCTGAATGGGAAGCTCACTGGCTTGGCCATTTCTAATAATAGCTTCCAAAATGTGCTATCATTTCCCCACAGGGCTCTTGTGTTCATCAACAGCAAGCTAGAGCTTTGCAGCAAAGTGCATTACTAGTAAGCTGGCCTTACCTGAATCCTCACTTGCTTATATATATAAATCATCTTGGGAGCCATTTAGATGATTTAGATGTAAAGAATCAACATTGCTAACAGCAGCCTATATACAGTGCATATGATAAAGCAAATATGGGATGTGCTCTGGCAGTAAGTCAGGAAAGCACTCTTTTCTACCTTCAAAGGACCCTAGCAAGTCACTCTCTTACTCGTTTCCAAGGACATGATAAGAAGCGGAGACTAGCAGGTTAAATTTAAATCACCAGCTTTCGATCTCTAAATTTTCCCAAGACATTTTCATGTACATATCCTAATTCTTGGTGATGTTTTAAAAAAAATTTAATTGAGCAAATCTCCCACTTCACCTCGGCCAGTTTCTCTGTTTCATTCATCCTTCACAAATGTTTCCACAATTCCAAATCACTCGTGTTCTAGGAGTGGGCCTGAGAAATGGGAGAACTTACAAGAGTGACACAAGGAACGCCTGCCCACCCAGGCTCTTCTTAAGGCTCGGGCCGTGCTAGTGGCACCCAGGTAAGTTGTGCTTCACCATAAAGCCTCGGTCTTAAAAAGTGTTGGTCATAAAAATGAATGTTCTTACGTGTCCCCTTTCAACTCCACCCAAACCCTAACAAAAAACGGCCGTGTAGGCTAAAGCATTTGTTTTCTGTAATATGTGTCAGAATTTTCTGAAGAAGGAAAAGAAATTAACTAGAAAAAATGTAGGTACTATTTAAATGGGGTTCAGGTTCGGTATGTCTCGAAATATATCCAGCCTCAGACAGAGTCTAGCCCTGCATTACTCGGGGACAAGAAAAAACATGACCACACTGCACCTGCCTGCCTTTCTATGGCAGCGTCTGTGGACGAGGAAGCCTCCGGATGTGGTGGGGCTGGGGTGAGGTTGCCCATCATGCTGGCGTGACCGACTCTGAGCCTGATTTTAGGCTGAAGGTCTGACACTGGACCCCTAGTTTTTCGGGCCGTCCCAGGCTCTCCTCACACATTTAGTCGGAACTGGGTCACCTCAAGGTGGCTTCCTGTCAAGGGAGGCTCTCAGGCGTTGAGAGCATGTGCAGCTCGAGGTGGCCTCTCTTGACCATCTTACACAACTCAGGAAAGCCCTGAATGGTGGCCACTCAAGAGGAAAAAAAAAAGAAAGAAAGAAAAAGCCTTCTTTCCAGAAGGATTAAAGACTCCAAGGAGTCAAGCCAGGCAGCCTCGTCTATGCAGGTTCTGAATCCAGTCACCCCATGTCGGCGCCTTCCCCTTCATGGGACCAGTGAACCAGGCTGCGCAGAGAGGAATAGTTTATGGCGCCACTGGAGGAAGTTCAAGGGTCAGGGGCCTCCTGCCTGCCCGGGGCTGCTCCCTTCTCTTTCCTCGGAGAGCAGTTTCCCAGGGAGCTAAGTGGCGGGAGGAGCGGCCAGGGCAGCCCGCAGGCCGCGGGTCCGGGCCCTCACCCCGCGCCCCTGCACGTTCCCGGGGGAGGCCGCTTCCTCCAGGGGTGCTGTCTCGTGCCCCCCCATCCCTGAGCAGACGCAATTACCAGTTAAGAGGCTGGGGAGGAAATGGAGAGCTAAGGAACCGCCTAAGAATAACAACATGCAATATGCCAGCTAACAAGATTACGGAGGCCACAATCCTAGGATGTGAGGAAGAAAATCCACTTAGGACAACGCGGATGACGTCAGCTGCTGGCCGGGGCGCCCGGATCCGCGGCAGCTACTCAGTGAATCGGGGGGAAGAGCCGAATGGACTCTTCTATTGTTTTTTTTCCATACACAACAGCTATTTCCACTCAGTTTGACATCGTGGGCTGTGCTGTCGGCCCTGGGCAAAGCCTCTCTGGCGCTCATGTCCCAACCACATCGACGTGACAGCGCGAGCAGGGAGCAGGGGGCCCTGCCTGTGCCCGAGCCAGCCCACGTCCAGGGCCCCAGGCGGGGGGTCTCCCGCGTCTGGCCATCTCTCCTCCTCCCTCCACGCTGAAAGCAGAGGCATCGCATGACCACAGGCCACGACCCCACTGCCCCTCGCCCCCCACCCCGTGGTAACAGCAACGGCACATCCCACTCGTAAGGGTACTGGGCCCTCGTCTAAGACTTAACCTCGAGTCCTGGGAACCGCCTGGGCCTCGGACGGGCTCGCCCAGAAAGGAGGAGTCCCCGAGCCCCGAGGTCCAGGCAGCCCGCCTAGTGCCCCCACGTGCAGCCCAGGCCTCTGCCATCCCGGGGCTCAGGCCGCCCTGAGCCACCCCAGGTCGGAGCTCACCTGGGGCGCGGGCACCCCGGTCCCTCCGGTCTCTGCCAGGAGCCTCTGGTCCCAGCAAGCTCCAGGGAAGGGCTTGCTTGGCGTGAGCGCGACCACAGCGAGCAAATGAGCCCAACTAACCCGCTCCCAGGAGCCGGGGGTCGCTGCGGCCGGTGGCGGGCGGTGAAGACACGGAGGGAGGTATTTCCGGGCCGTCATCCCTGAGAAGCGAGTTTCCCTATCATTTTGGAAAGACAAGAATGTCTTTCCTCTGAGAACATCACGCACCGCACCGCGAGCTGATTCTCCCCCAAAGCCGCGTCCTCGCGCTCCCCCTGCACCCGCGGCTCCGGGGAGCCTGCAGGGGACCAGCCCCCCAGCCCCAGCCCCAGCCCGGCTCTGTCCCTAGGCGCCCCGCGCTCTCCAGCTGCCAGGATCCCAGCCCGCGGGGACTAAGGGGCGCGGGAAGGCGGCGGGGCGCACCTCTCCACGGGCCTAGGCCCTTAGTCCCCACGGGGGGCACCTCTCCACGGGCCTAGGCCACGTCCTGGGGCTGCTCGGGAAGCGCCCAGGGGCCCCTCGCAGCAGGGCCTCCCGACCACCTTCCCCCTGCCTGCAGAGACTCGCACCCTGTCTACACTGAGCTGCGCGTGTTTATGTCATCGGCCCATCCTCCCCCCAGCAGCTGCCCTGCCCTGCTCGGGACCGCGTCTGCAATAGCGCCCCGCGGGACTGGGGAGCTTTGCCCTCCTTCCACCCGTCTCAGCCTGGAATCTCTCCCCCAGCTTCCCACCTGGCCGGCCCCCCCTCATCCTTCCAGCCTTAAGTTAAATGAAACAGCACAAAGTGCTCTTTTTTTTTTCTTTTTTAAGATTTATTTATTTATTTATGATAGACATAGAGGAGGGGGGCAGACACAGGAGGAGGGAGAAGCAGGTTCCATGTTGGGAGCCCGACGTGGGACTCGATCCCAGAACTCCAGGATCGCGCCCTGGGCCAAAGGCAGGCACCAAACCGCTGAGCCAGCCAGGGATCCCAAAGTGCTCTTTTTTTAAATAAATTTTTAAAAGATTTTATATATTTATTCATGAGAGACACACAGAGAGAGGCAGAGACACAGGCAGAGGGAGAAGCAGGCTCCCTGAGTGGAGCCCGGTGTGGGACTGGACCCTGGGACCCTGGGACCATGCCCTGAGCGGAGGCAGAAGCTCAATCCCTGAGCTGCCCCGGGGCCCCGCAAAGTGCTCTTTCTTGATCGCCTTCTTTCAGGTAGGTCTCTACTCTCACCCTGGTTGTGGCCCAAACGGTAACCAAACCAGCTTTGCTGCACTGACCTCCTTACCGCCGTCGCTGCTGCCCGCACGCTAAAGCCAGGAGAGCAGGATGCCGGCTGTCCTGCTCGTGGCTTATTCCCCAGCGCTTACAGTAGTATTGTCGGGTGTCAGTTCAATGAATGAACCAGTGACTAAAATTTGAGTTGTTGCCCTGCAATGACAAGGTAAGAACGAAGATCTGACACTCTTTTTAAAAAAGCAGAGAAGAATCTGGTTTCCGATTTGAATATTAATCAGCTCAGAAACAACTAGCGTTGTTCCTTCCATACTGGAAAAACCTTGATGGGATTTGGACCAAACGTGGGTCCTGACTTTCCATCAGGGGCCCTGGAGAACCATTCCAGATTTCGGGAGGTGGGATGGGGGAGATTCCATTTTTAAAAGATCTCTAGGGTACTTAGTATACTTTGTAGATTTTTTTCCCCAGGGCATCTTTAGTGCCCTGAACTATGAATTACTTCTGTAAAGGATGTCCCCTACAGGGGGACAGCTCTTAAATCATCTTTAGAAAAGATTTATTTTATTTATTTTACCCAATTACTTGAGTTGCTACTACATGTTAGTTTCAAGGGACAATGAGGAGTCTTCTAGTAGGGATGCAGATACAAGATGAAGGGTGGCCTCTCTAAGGATAGTGCTGGTGCTGGATCTTGCAGGGGGCAGGGACAGGTGACATCATGAGAGGCGGTGGCTGCACTGGAAGAAAGCATAAAGCAGAACATGGCTTGCCTACAATGCATACCCTGAGGTGGGAGTGTGCGTCATCAGAGTTCTGTGATGCCAGACAGGGGTAGGAAGAAGGGCTAAGGGTAGAGATTTAAGCAGAAATCTAGTCTGAAAAGGCCTCACAGGCAGTTTTAAGGTGCTTGGATGTTAACATGTTTTTGGTATGTGGTCACATTTGCATGAGGGAGATCACTCTACGTGCTGTGCGTGCGTGTGTGTGTGTGTGTGTGTGTCAGGGGTGCATTTGAACAGCTGGAAGGAGATTCATTATAAAGTTAACGCAATAGTGCTAAATAAAGATGATGCCAGCTTGAACCGAGGGAATGTTTCCAGAAATGTGGGAGGTATAAAATTACACGTACACAGTACAGAATAAAAATCTCCCCTAAACGAATAAGTGGACCAGCCAAGGCCCCTGGAGAACGTCTCTGCTCACTGTGATGGAAAACATATCAGTGTGTGAAATGAAGACTAGTGGCCATGAACTCTTTTGAGGTGCTTGTGTTTATACTGTAGCTTTTCTGTTTCACAGCTCCCTGTGTTAAAAGAGACCATTCAGATGTTCTGATTGAAAAGTTCTACCCTTTGGATCCACCAAGGTCAGGAAAAAATAAGTCAGCCAGTCACTTATACTGGTCAATAACATAGGATTTACAGCTTGTAGCCAGCACTCTGGGATATAGTTGAGAATCTTAGGTAAAATACTATGTAATACCTTCTCCCATACTACGTAACTTCTAGGATCAACTATGGGCTGAACAACAACAACAAAAAAATTAAGATTGATTACTACAGACCTGACCATACATCTCATGAGATCAAGGTCCCGGGATCAACACACATTTAGAACACACATTTGATGTAGTTCATCAGCAGCCAGTATGTCCTAATAGCATTAAAATAGTTTTCCCATATGTTATTTGAAAATGATACAGCATCCTTTAAAAATTCACGTTCTTTGTGAACCATTTCTTCGATTAGAAACAGTAAGAAAACAAGTTAATAGACCATCTGTACTCTGCTGAGGAGGAGGTGCTAGGGAGCAGGTTCTCAATGGTTCTCATGAAGGCTGGGAAAGCCAGCTCTAAATATATAAAAGGGGGAAACATACAGAAATGGTGCAATGTTTGTTTGTGGGAGATGCTTTTATAGTTATATTTGAATATATAGTTGATCCTCGAATAGCATAGAGGTTAGAGGCACAGTGGAAAATATGCATGTAGATTTTTAAAAAAAGGTTTTTTCCCTTTATTTTAATTTATTTTTTATTTTTTTTTTTTTTTGGTGCTTTCCTTTTTAAGTAAACTCTACGCCACACATAGGGCTCAAACTCACGACCCCAAGGATCAAGAGTCACCTGACTGAGCTAGCTGGGTGCCCCTTACATGTAGCTACTAATAGCCCACTGTCGACTACATGCCTTAATAATAAAAACAGCCAGGTAACTCATTTTTGTATGTTATATGTGTTATATACTGTTATATACATTACAGTGAGCTAGAGAAAACAAAATACTATTAGGAAAATCATAAGAAAGAGAAAATACATTTACATTTACAGTGCTAGTCTGTATTTATAGAAAAAATCCACGAATAAGTGGACCTGCACAGCTCAAACTCACGTTGTTCAAGGGTCAACTGTCTCGACTATAATGTAATCAATCTATCAAATGCTTGTGATGTGACACTAAAAAATAAAGTTAGGAACACACTTCGTGTTTGAGCAGCAATCTTTAGATCTCCACCCGGCTTCTAAATACTAGCCTGAACAAGATGACTCCGTCTTCTAATTTTCTTTGTTATTTATAAGTTGCTCTGGTTAGAGGAAAAATTCATATGCCTTCCTGAAAGGTATCATGCAATACAAAAGACTGTGTGTTGTCTAAGGGCAGCAAACACAAACTACAAAATGGTATCTGAAAGAGAAAGGTGGTGCCTCCACACAGAGGTCTTCTAGAGTGGAATTCTTTGTGCTTCTTCATTGTCTCTACTGAACAAACCAACAAAAAAACCTCCCTAAATCTGGATTTAGGTAAGGATAGGCTTTATTTGAAACAATTATTGCAAGGTGGGAGAGGGACTAGAGCAATCGGGGAACACCTCTGATTGGGAGATCTGCAATTGTTCAAAGATTTGGCAGAGAAGGGCTTCTCTTTCTGAGGGAAGAATGAAGATGTTCCTTAGGGGTGGGGAGGTGGACAGGACAGCAGATCAGAGGGTGGAACTCTGATTTCGGTTTATTCTCAGGATGGCCTTGCAGGACGGGCTGTGTGCTGTTGGTGCAAAGGTGGGTCAAAGTTCAGGGGCCTGGGCCGGGAGAGAAATTTCAAGTTTGGTCAAGTCAGGTATCATCCAGATTGGTCAGAGGAGACAGGGTTCAATCATTTACAAGACAAAGCTCATTACAAAGCTGTGATCATCAAGACAGTGTGTACTGGCACAAAAACAGACATAAGAGAGAACCTAGAAATGGACCCTCAATTCTAGGGTCACCTCATCTTCAACAGAGCAGGAAAGAATATCCAATGGAAAAAAGTCTCTTCATTAAACGGTGCTGGGAAATTTGGGCAGCCACGTGCAGAAGAATGAACCTGGACCATTTCCTCACATCATACACAAAAATAGACTCAAATGGATGAAAGATCTAAATGTGAGACAAGAAACCATCAAAATCCTAGAGGAGACCACAGGCAGCAACCTCTATGACCTCAGCTGCAGCAATTTCCTGCTAGACATGCCTCCAACAGCAAGGTAAACAAAGGCAAAAACAAACTACTGGGGCTTCATCAAGATAAAAAGCTTCTGCCCAGCAAAGGAAATAGTCGACAAAACTAAAAGCCAACCAACGGAATGGGGGAAGATATTTGCACATGACACATCAGATAAAAAGCTGGTATCCAAGGTCTATAAAGAACTTATCTAACTCAACACCCAAAGAACAAATAATCCAGTCATGGAATATCTTTAGACATTTCTCTAAAGAAGACATATAAATGGCCAACGAACATGTGAAAAAATGCTTAATATCACTTGGCATCGGGGAAATACAAATCAAAAGCACAATGAGATACCACCTCACACCAGTGAGAATGGGGCAAATTAACAAGGCAGGGAATGAGAGATGTTGGCAAGGACGCAGAGAGAGGGGAGCCCTTGTGCACTGTGGGTGGGAACACAAGCTGGTACAGCCACTCTGGAAAACTATGGAGGTTCCTCCAGAAGTTACAAATAGAGCTACCCTATGGCCCAGCAACCGCACTGCTCGGTATTTATCCAGAAGATACAAACACAGTGCTCCGAAGGGGCACCTGCACCCTAATGTCTATAGCAGCAACGTCCACAATAGCCAGACGGTGGACAGAGCCCAGATGGCCATCAACTGATGCCTGGATAAAGAAGATGTGGTGTGTGTACACGATGGAATATTACTCAGCCATTAGAAAGGATGAAATCTTACCATTTACATAGACGTGGGTGGAGTTGGAGGGAATTATGCTGAGTGAAATTAGTCAGAGAAAGACAACTATCATACGGCTTCACTCCCAGGTGGAACCTCAGAAATAGCACAGAGGACCATAGGGGAAGGAACAGAACACTGAATGGGAAGAAATCAGAGAGGGAGGCATGAGAGACTCTTAACTCTAGGAAACAAATGGAGGGTCGCTGCAGGGGCGGTGGGCGGGATGGGGTGACTGGGGGACGGGCATGAAGGGGGGCATGTGATGGGATGAGCACTGGGTGTTACATGCAACTGATGAATTACTGACCTCCACATCTGAAACTAATGATGTGCGATATGTTGGCTAATTGAATTTAAATTAAAAAATAAAAATAAAAGGACTTTGGTACAAGTACTATAAGATCAGCTCTGACATTGCCAAGCCTTTCATGGCCCTCAAACCATCATCTTAGGTTATGGACAAACCGAAGAAAACTGCCAGGAGCTTTCTGAGAAGTCGACACAAGGCGAAACCAGAACTTGGATCGCTGAGTGAAAAGATGAAAACTTTCCTTTAGGAAAAAAAGAAAAAAGGCTCAGTCTTTACCAAACGCTTAGATGTCTCTAAATCCTGCTCTTATTTACTCAACATATGGGATAGTGACTCAATATAAGATTGTTTTCCTTTGAACTTTCCTAAGGGGTGCTTTTGCCCAGCCACAATTGTTTTTTAGATATATATATTTTTAAGATTTTATTTATTTTTTCATGAGAGACACAGAGAGGCAGAGACATAGGCAGAGGGAGAAGCAGGCTCCTTGCAGGGAGCCTGATGTGGGACTCGATCCCAGGACCCTGGGGTCAGGACCTGAGCCAAAGGCAGATGCTCAACCGCTGAGCCCCCCAGGTGCCCCTGATGTCATATTTTAGATCTAGAAAATGCTACAGTGCCTATTTCTATAGTGCTTGTGTCTGGGGGTTGTCACAGTAGCTGTGAAGGTCTGGTGTGAGATCAATGACACTCCAGCCCCATCTCATCATCTTAAGAGACAAGCACATGTTAATCTGCCTTTACTTACTCCTGCTACCCCCAGCCCGCTCGGCAGGGGTGCACCTGCACGTAGCTGAGGACCTAAGTGGTGGTAGCGATGACTAATGTTTATGGTTACAAGATCCCCAAACAAAAAACTACAGGTGACGAATTAAGCCTGACACCTGTGTAAGAATGCAAGCGCCACGTTCTAGGAGACAGCTTCACACTAATCTTCCTACTTGGATCACTGGCTAGCGTTTAAACGCACATAATCTCCGCATTTCGGGTTGCAAAGGGTGAAAAATGGCCAGAGGACCTCAAAAGCGTATCTTATTTATCATGGGGTTTCAATTTGGGCATCTGTCCATTCACCTTGACTTTTCTAGGGCAATCGCAATCACAAAAGGTGTTCCTTTTCCAAAGATATTTTCTGAACCAGGGTCCATCTGAGTGGCTCTTTATATGCTTTGATCTTAAAGGTGACCCCCTCAAAAGGCTCTCGGTGGGTTTATATTCTTTTGTAGATTTTCCTTAAACTATATTCCTCATGAATGTATAAAAATCCCACAAAATTAATATCCCTAAGAGAGCTAGATAACAGATCAGCACACCTCAAACGCCCTGGCAGGTAACTGAGAGGGTTTTAAACAAAGACAGGCACCTGGTTTTCTGAAACTCAGGCCTTTGACAGAGTGTTAATTATTTAATCCATTCAGTGTTAAACGCACCCTTTTAATCGCCCCCAGGGAAAGTAGTCAAATATTCTTTGTAGATTAGTATGGTTTTTTAAAAAAAAAAAACAAACATAAAATCCAGTCTTACGCCTTCTAAAAGCTTTTACAGTACAATTTAGGTTTGAATTTCTGAATCCAGGCCCCAGTTAAGCAAAAGCCTCAAAGAACACTTAGCTTGTTTGGAATGCTTACCCAAGTGAGTTGAGTCCCCCCCCCCTCCCTTTTTTAAATAAATTCTAATTAAGCAGTCACGTTGTGATTTTTGTTGGCATAGAGAAAAATGGAGACATTCAGTCCACCCCTATGTCCATTCTTTCCAACTAAATGTTTTCATAGACAAACACTGAGAACTGCTCAACCCTGATCTGTTCCTGGGGGGTCCGGTCTAAGAAGGCGTCGTGGGGTGTGGCCAGGAGTGCAGGCTCACTTCCTGCTGGCTGCCCTGATCCAGGTGAGTCACTAAGATTCCAGTTAGTATTAAATGCAGATTCATTTTTCTCCTTTGACTGAACCTTCTATTTTGGCCTCATAAAAGAAATCAGCTCCTTATTTCATTCACTGAGCCCTTATTTGTACAGCAGCGGTAGTTTAAAAGGAAGCGAGCTTGCTGCTGCTCACAGCTGCTCATTTCCAAGCTAACAGTTTTTGGAAAAACCCTCAGGATGTCGTTTCCCAACCCCGAGAGTCAAACTGCTACGCATTTGAAAAACATTTTCAAACTGAACAACACATTTTCCCCTTCTGATTTCGGTGCCTACGAATGCCAGAAGAAATTTAATTTTAAAAGGAACAAAAGCTAACATCTTTTTCTCGTTAAATCTGAGCAGAGGCAATACCAACAATGGTCTCAAGCGCGTGAGCACACGGAGGCTCAGGGAAAGATCTGCAGCCTTGATGTGCGCCACTGCATTTGTGCCCCAACTAGGGTGGGTGCTTAACCCTCTGCGCGTCCCTCCGCCCACGCCAACCCCTGGCTTGAATTTGCAAGGCCTAATGACTCCTAGTGACTCAGACTTGAGGTGGGTCCAATGATCTCCCTAAGGGCCCCTTTTCACCAGGAACCACTATTGCTTTTCATGGGAGACCCTAAGAGAAACTGGTAGGAGCTAACCCTGTCAGGGTGTAGGGGCGTCTCTCCAGGGAAATGCTATAGGGTCCAATGCATTGCTGAGGTCAGAACCTATGATGCAAGACTGAGTATCTGCCAAGACCCATC
This sequence comes from Canis aureus, assembly GCF_053574225.1. Taxonomy (NCBI): domain Eukaryota; kingdom Metazoa; phylum Chordata; class Mammalia; order Carnivora; family Canidae; genus Canis; species Canis aureus. Next base: position 2,334,063 of record NC_135646.1, read on the forward strand.
TCCATCAGGACTTTTATAGTTACGACACTCTCAAAAAATAAGGGGCCCTGTGGTCCCTTTGTTCAGCTCCATATTTCACCCATGGTCAAACCGAAGCCCAGAAATAAAGGCCATTTGGGGAGTTATTGGTCAACTCTGGGCTACACCGGGTGGCACACCTGTGCCAGCCAGCAAGCAGGAGGCCCGGGCCCCTGGCCCCCGGCCCCCCACCCCCAGGAGCGCTTCTGCTCCTACTCCTGCAGCACTCACTGGGGTAAAGAGAGAGGGAGCAATTTTCACTTGGATTAGAATCCAAGTTTCCTCACTCTCAGGGTAAACAAACCATCATTTCATTCATTTGTTCCTTTTAGGCTGAAAGATTCCTGAGTCATCCCAACCCCACATCCCCCTTTTTCTTACGTATTCATGCATGAACTCTGAGTCCTGTTTATCACGAGCAGTGTGTAGTAGCTGTGATCAGATGTTGTGTGGATGGGCCAGCAAATAGGCAGGAAAAGGCTGAGCTACCCTCAAGCCAGTACGTGCAGTAAAATTTAGCATACTTTTCCCGATTTTCTTGGTTTTTGCATTACTGTGGTTCTCTACTTGCAAAATGAAAAATAAAATTAATCGGGCATATCACATACATAAAAAAGTGGGGAGTACACTGAACATAATTAAGGGAAAAGGCTAGTGCAGAGAGCAGTGGTTCTCGGCCAGGGCTCTGGGATCAGATGGTCGTGGGTTCAAATCCTGTCTCTGTCCCCAATGGGCTATGCCAGCTTGGCTGGCCTGCTCACATCGCTTCTTTGCCTTGAAGATGGAATAATAATAGCGCATCTGTGGCAGGCCGTCATGTCTGTGAGGCCCACCGCTCCGCACCCAGCTCAGTCAGGACTGCATGAATGACAGCTGTCACTGCACTTGGGTTTCAGGGTCCTGACAGCCAGCACAGAGGCTCCGCTCATGAGGAACAGCCAGGCTCGGCCGGTGCAGCGGTGACCCTGCAGCCTCACTGGGGGCATCTGAGGGCCTGTGCGCTGGATCGAGCCTTGAGGGGACCGTGCTGGAGGCGGGGTGCCAACACCAGCAGGTGGACTGGAAAGGGGCCCGGGTCTCCGGGGTCAGGCCGGCTAGCCTCAGTTTCCCAGATGAACCCTCAGATGATGGAGGCCCAACTCCTACCAAGCAGGCCAAGTGTCCCCCGGCCACTGGTGTGTGCCACAGAGGCCATCGCATGCCCACAGAGGCCACCAGACCAAAAGGTGGCAGCCAGCCTCTCGAGACAGAGGGCTGCCCATACTGTCTGCCCTGGGGGGAGAAAAGGCAGCAAAGGGCTCCTCCGGAGAAGCCTGGGTGTTCTGGTGGAAGGACAGCGGGGAGGAGATAGTACAGCCATCTGGTTAATAACACCACGTTTGTCTAGCAGCTCTCAAGCTTCCAGAAGATTCCAGAGGCCTTTGTAAGGCTCCTCATCCTCACCTGGCAGGGCCCACAGGCGAGGGATGCAGAGGGCAGAGGAGGCCAGAAGCACAGTGACAGGAAATGCTGGCCTTCCCCAGCACGGATAGTCCCCTGCGGGTCAGATCACCACCCCCTAATGGGACAAAGGGCCACCCTCCCTCCTCCTCTAAGGCTTGGCTGCTGGGGAGAGGATACAGAATGGGAGCGTGGGCCGAGGTGTGGCAAGCCCACAGGACGGGTAGGTGGCGGTCCTCAGGCTGCCAGCCCTGAAACAAGGCGCCAGGGCCCTCCCTCACCCTCCGAGGCCCTGGCCTGCTGGCACCCAGGGCCTGACAAGGGCGGGGGTGCTCCCAGGACCACAGCACAGAGGACTGACGGACAGAGAAGGTCCATAGAGGGCCCTCGCAAAGGAGGTGTTCCAAACAGACCAAGCATGTTTCTGAAGAATTGGGGGTGGGTGTGGATAAGTAAAGTGTAGCCAGTTGAGCAAGAGGAGAAAGACCCAGTGTTGGGGACTAACACCAGGTGTGAACATTCCCTAAGCTCCTCTCTGGTTGTGTGTCTTTGGGTAAGCCACTTACCCCTCTGGGTTTCAGTTTTCTCACCTAGGAAGTGGGGTTCTTACATGTAAAGCGCTGGGCTTGGGGCTGTGGGGGTGCTCAGTAAGCAGACCCTTCAAGACGACAGCTCTGCAAACGGGATTGATTGGCAGGGAAAAAAAGAATAGAATTGTTAAGATTTTATTTGAAAACTGTAGCTGAAAGAATGGCCATCACCACCCCACCACCCCATGGCCTACTGATTAGCTGATTCTCTTTTGTTTTACAAGTGAATGGGAGGGAATCTGGGACAAAGTCCAGTCCTGAAGGGTGCTTTGTAAAGCCCTGCGGGGACTCACCCACAGGCAGTGGGGGACAGGAGCCTCCAACCCCCTTCCCAGGCCACTCCTGGGAATTCAGAGAAACAGCCTTGCTTCTCCCTGCCTGGCTGCTGCTTGCCTTCCGGCCTGAGCAGGACCCGGCAAATGCTTTTTTTTTTTTTTTTTTAAATAAGACTTGAAAAGCTATCATAAAACCAACGGGAGAAGAGGACTCACTGTGCACCAAACTCCATGAAATGTTCAGCGTTTTGCAGCATTTGAGCAGCCCCACCAAGGGCTCCTGCCTCCAGGCCGCCGGGGTTCCAAACCCCTTCATACCTGGCTCAGCGGTAAAGCAATCACACGCCCGCGAGAGAGATTAAGTGATGCGTTTAGAAGGGATTCTCGGGATGGGGGGCCGCTCTGGGGGAGGAGAACAATTCATCAGAACAGAACCAACCCCAACCCCAGAGCTGCAGTCTTGGGGGGGAGGGGCGAGGAGCAGGGTCAGGCTGGGTGGGGAAGAAGGTGGGGCACATTTTCCAGCCATGGTCATAAAGGAGAAGGGGGTGCGGGGGAGGGGGGGGCTGCAGATCATTGTTCAGGGTGATGAAGTGACCCCTGCGGAGCCCCAAACGACCTGTGCTACCATCACGAGTCCAGTCTTCAGCTTTTTTTTTTAAACCCAAGTAGTTCCTTATTGTGTTTCAAAACCAAACCAATACCAAAACCAAACCTTTTGCCTAGCCAAGCCCCTGGGGCCATTTACTTAATGTTTAACTAAGACTAAATTAGGAGGCGCTGCTTCAGAGACAGTGGGCGGGATCCGGCGCCTGACTCCACTGCACTCCACGCGGGTCGGGTCGGTGGGGTCGACCGGCCGCACACGCCTCGGGCCCCATTGACCTCGGCCAGAGCTGGGCAGTCTTTTGAAGTGAACGGCGGTCGCGGTTTAGACAGAGGATTAGGGGCTAATCACATTTAGAGTCATCTCTTGGCCCTAAAGTCGACCCCAGCCGAGAGGGGGTGAATTACAGGGACGGGCTGGGCTTCCGTGTCCTTTCTGACCCCCGCCCCCCGGGACAGCGCCCCGACCCCGGGAATCACCCAGTCTGCCTCCTCACCCATCTGCGGGCCAGTTGTATACAATAACACTCGACTCCACCGCAGTCACACACCGTGTAGACGGCGGGCACCGTGCCAGCGGCCGTCTCAGGTGGGCCCCGTAGCACAGAGCTCCCGGCCAGCGTTCAGTCGCCGGAACGGGCCCCCGAAACCCATCCTTTTGGACGAGCGCTCTCCCAGGTGAGTTACCTGGACGCCGCAGAGTAGGAACAGGGGGCCCGGCCGCGGAAGTCCGCCACGCAGGTGCCTTCTATAGTCACCGTGCACTGACGCGCTTCCCCGTAAAGCGTTGCTTGGGTCCAGGGGGCCGCAGACGGCGGGCAGCCCGACGGTCACCCGGCCACCGGTCTGCCGGGCGGTCTCGACGGTGCACGAGACACTCAGGAAAGCCACGTTCACGTCGGCCCGCAGAGGGGAGGACGTGGATTTGGTTTCCGTCTATTCAAGTGTTGTTATCTGGCCCAACTTTGGCTGTTTTCCTCCTCACTCCACGCCCTGGATGGATCTCGTCTAAGGGTCACACGGGGAGCAGACAGGGACGACTCTCGGCCGTGTCACAGCCCTCCCAGGACCCTCAGGCTGGCTCCTTTCATTTCAAAGTCGGAACTGTCACCTGCCTCGAGCACCTGCACGGCGAGGGCTGCAGTCCACGTCGGGGTATCCCAACCTGGCCCATGGCTTGGTGCCCCAACTCCCCGTCTGTCCCCGCCCCGCAGAGCAGCTGTCTGGACCAAGAACAGTCAAGTATACACGGGCACGAGGCGGAGGGATCACGGTACAAAACAAGCCGGGGCAGGTGGTCTTGAAAATCTAAAGGGAAAGACCACTGGGAGGTGACTGCCTGGCAACAGAGGTAAAGCAGCAGGTAGGTGGGGTCACAGCTTCACGCTGGGAGGCGACCACACCGTCCACCGCATCAACCCCCGTGAAGTCCTGGCCCTCGGATTCCCCGGAATCTTGCAACAAATCCCCCCCACCCTTTCCCAAGCTACTTTGAGCGGGTCTCTGTTTCTGGAAACCAAAGAAAACTACTTATAAACATCAGCCCGCTGCTCCTTTCATGGTATCACAGGACCAGGAGCTTCTGAGCAAACCTCAAAGCTGCTGCTGCAGGTGCAAACAGCCCCTCCCACCCCACGTACACACCTCACTTCCAATCGGGGGTCAACAGAAGCCGTGAGTTCTCAGGAGAGAGATGAACTCTGCCTGAAAATGCTCAGAAGCAGCAACCAGAAAAGCTGTCAGAACCATTTGGATAATAATTTCTTTAAAAATCATCACATTTAGGTAAGATACAGTGGGGAACAGATCTTTTGAGGTCACGTAAAAAAAATTGCAGATTTTCTGACTTGCAAATTTGCAATGTTTGCAAAGGAGAAAAAAATATTTGCAAACAAGGAAAATGTTTACAAATGAGAAAAAAAAGGCAAGGAAAAACTAAAGACAAATTTTAATTTTATTGGAGTTCAGGCAGCAAGAACCAGGTTTTCTTTCTTCTTTTTTTTTTTTAAAGATTGTATTTATTTATTCATGAGAGACACACAGAGAGAGAGAGAGAGAGAGAGAGAGAGGCAGAGACACAGGCAGAGGGAGAAGCAGGCCCCATACAAGGACCCCGATGTGGGACTCCATCCGGGTCTCCAGGATCACACCCCGGGCTGCAGGCGGCGCTAAACCGCTGCGCCACCGGGGCTGCCCAAGAACCAGGTTTTCTAAGGGCTGGTCACCTGCATAAGCTATTTATGGCCAGAGAAACTACAGGCCAGAAAGATTAGGTGCCTGAAAATAGGAATCCCAAATTCAAATGCCTGAAAGGGGCCAGGGTGGTCACAAAGGGTAAGACAATAGGGAGTGGTGAGGTCTGTGTGCAGACTAAACAGCCAGTATAAAAGCACTGAAATTCAATTTTACTAAAAGATTTGAGAGACGACAAGGAGGGAGGGCAGAAGAGGGAGAAGCAGATTCCCCGCTGAGTGTGGAGCCCGATGTGGGCCTTGATCCCAGTACCCCAGGATCATAACCTGAACTGAAGGGCAGACACTTAACTGAGTCACTCAGGCGGCCTTGAAATTCACTTTTAGATGACTTTAAGTCATATTAATGATACCATAAAGTTAAATACCACTTCCCAAAGTCTCAAACTTCTAAAAAAAAAAAAACTTATCTGTAAAGATCTACTGCCTTTAATCCATGGAAAATCAATAGTTGAGTATCATTTCATAACTGGTGAAAAAAACCAATTAAAAAACCAAAGCCCCCTTTAAAAAACACTCAAAAGGCAGACTTCACAGAAGAGATCATACCAATGGCTAATCAAACTCTGAAAAATGCTTTCATCTTCACTAAGACTTTATGAAATGAAAATTAGCTGAGACACTACTTTTCCATTGGGGAAATCAGCGGTGATTAAAAGAAAAATGAGGATGCACAAAGTTTACAAGGAAAAGTCAAAATGGGTACTCCCACTGGTGGTGGGGGTACTGATACCAAACGATTTCTAGGAAAATAATTTAGCAGCAGACGTCACTAAGCTCAATGATTCTATGAACTCTGCGTGTCAGGAAAAGTTCTGCTCCCTTAGGAACAAGCCAGTTGTTTCCTATGGTTGTAACTTAATCTCATTTTGGTTTGGTCAGGACTAAGTCAAAGACAAATTTGTGGCTCTACTTTGAATCAGCAGGCAACATTTCACTCCAGACCAGGCCTTTATCTCCTAATTTATCCGTACTTCCCCTAATTTTGCTTCTCCCATTTTTTTTTTCCCTTGCATCTCATTCTGAATGCCAGGAGATAACTTAAAAGAGGTGGCATATAAATAAGTAAAATGTCATAAGAACAGACAAAACGGAGCTTCCCAAGGATCAAGCGGAGTATCAACACTTGCATTGCTATTTACTAAAAGAATGGCTTGATTTAGGAAAAAGTGAGATTGTTGCCTCATGTTGCCAAGCCGACCACCATGCAGTTTCAATGTAACGGCCTCTCAGCTTTTTGAGACACAGCAATACTATTTTATAGCTTATGTATTTTTTTGGTGGGGCTGCCAGTGCACCAGAATGGAAGCCAAGAGAGGGGACGGCCACTCTGGACGGCGACTCTTCCTAAAACATGACCTACTGTATGTTTTCATGAGAATCTAGGTGGAATAGCCTTCTCTGCTCAGTGAAGTCCACTGGCCGAGTCCCGTGCCAGGTTACACACCTTGATAAGTGACAGAAGAGGGAAACCATGACTGGAGGTTCGCTGGTCTAAGGTTCCAGGGATAAAGTACCTTCGACTTGGCAAGAAAGTTCTATAAACGGCACTTAAGTAGAATTCGGAGTTCACAAATGTCATATGGGAAAACCTGAAACACAATCACAGCAAATGTGCGGAACAAGGTAACTCTGGCTGGGGGGGGGCACCTGGCTGCCTCAGCTGGGAGAACATGAGACTCTCAGTCTTGGGGTTTTAAGTTCAAGTCCCATGTTGTGGGTAGAGATCACTTAAAAATAAGATCTTGGGATCCCTGGGTGGCGCAGCGGTTTGGCGCCTGCCTTTGGCCCAGGGTGTGATCCTGGAGACCCGGGATCGAATCCCACATCAGGCTCCCGGTGCATGGAGCCTGCCTCTCCCTCTGCCTGTGTCTCTGCCTCTCTCTCTCTCTCTCTCTCTCTGTGTGTGTGACTATCATAAATAAATAAAAATAAAAAATAAAAAAAATCTTAAGAAAAATTTTTTTTAAAGATAACTTTGGGCCAGTCATTTTAATGCGTAAAGCATCGGTTTTAACAGCTCTTAAGAAAATTTAAAAAAGGGGGGGGCACCTAGGTGGCTCTGCCTTGGGCTCAGGTCATGATCTGGGGCTCTGGGATGGGCCTTCTCCCTCCACCTGCCACTCTGCCTACTTGTGCTCTCGCTCTCCCTCTGTCAAATAAATAAAATCTTAAATTGGTAAAGGAGGATGCTTTTCATGTCACTTAGCTCTAAGAAAGGACAGCGGCGGCCGCCTCCAGCACAGGGGGCCCTGGGAGCCGGGAGGAGATCCCCTGAGCCCAACGTGATCCTGGGTGAGTTCTTTAATCCCTCTAGACCTCAGCTCCCCACCCGGACCCGGAGTGGGCTGGCAATCAGCGCCTGTCAGGGGCCTGGGCAGGGTTACAGGCGGTGGAAACAGGCAAAGGGGCCTCGCGGCGGGGGGCTACGTGCCTCCACCCAGGGCGCGGCTGTTCTTATTTGAAGCATCACCATCCCCGTCTATAAAATGGGAACACTGACACCCCACGGCGAGGAAGCCAAGTGAGGGCGCAGACACAGGCGCCCGTGAAAGCACTAGAAGCCGCGCCGTGGGGGGGGGGCAGCTAGGGCCGTGACCCCGCCTAGGCCGCCCCGTGCACACGCATCGGTCGCCCCACGACCGCGAGCAACTTTGGTGCAATGATGCGGGGGAGCGCACCTGCAACCCGGCAAGTGGGGCGGGGAGGGGCTCACCCAGGAGGCGACAGGTAGGCCTAGGGGTGGCCTGGGGTCGGCCTAGGGGTCGGCCTGGGGGTGGGCCTGGGGGGGTGGGCCCGAGCATGGGCCTAGGGGTGGGCCTGGGGGGGTGGGCCCGAGGGTCGGCCTGGCGTTGGCCTGGGGGTTAGCCCAGGGAATCCGCAGGGCTGCAGCTCTGCTCAAAGGAGAGGGAGGACCGTCCAGCCTCCTCCCCAACCCCCCTCTTACCCCCCTTCCCCCTTTCCCCACCGAGCCATCAGGCATCTCTCCTTACAACCTATGCACAGCACAGGGCTCCTCCCTTCTCCCTCTCCTCCCCCCCCCCCCACGTCTCCTCCCTACCCCACCCCACCTCTCTCCCTCCCCTACCCCATCTCTCCCTGTTCCCCCTCCTCTCGCCTCTCCCCCTCCCCTTCTCTCCCCTCACCCCATCTCTCCCCCCGCCCCCCTCTCCCCTCCCCCTCTCCTATCTCTCCCCCTCTCCCCCTACCCCATTCCTCCCCCTCCCTCATTCCTCCCCCTCCCCCGTCCCTCTCCCCTGCCTCTCCCCTCCCCCTCCCCATCTCTCCCCCTCCCCTCCCCTCCCCCATCCTCCCCTCCCTCTCCCTCTACCCCCCTCCCTTCCCCCTCCCCCATCTCTCCCCCTCTCCCCCCTACCCCGACGTCCTTCCCCATCCCAGTCCCTATGTCTCCCCTGCTCCCGGGAGGGCCTCCACCATCGGTACAAGGAACTCCAAGGAATCCACCACCTCAGGGATCCCAGCGTCCACATGGGATATGAAACCCTGAGCTGGGGGCCGATGGACCTGACCGTACCCCCACTTTTGAAAGCAAGCAACAGGTCTCCAAAGCGCAGGACAACCTGCCCCTGGAAGGTTGAGCTTGTCCTTTCTGGGGCAAGGATTCGATTTGCTCGCTCTCTGACCACAGGCTGCTTGGGAAATCCTTGGACACGCAGTGAAACAGAACCTCCCGAGATGATGGGGTGGCCTGTAACGCCCTCAGGGGACGGTTCCTCCTGGCCTGGCAGCAGCCAGCCACAGCTGCCAGCACTCGTCAGCAGTGATAAACGTGGGTCACATCGTGCGTCACATCGTGTGCGCCGCTCGGCCACCACCAGGCTTGGAAAAGTGCTGTGTGTTCACGCGTCCCCACGCACACACAGTGTGTTAGCAAGTAAATGACAGGGAGCAAGCTCAAGCACGGGGACCTTGGGTGCATTTCAAGATGCTGCCGGGCCGTGTGCTTCCCCACCCCACCCCCCTGCCCCTCCGGAGGGGAGGCCCTGCTCCCCGGGTGTGCGACAGACTTCAGAGGAGCCTGCACCATCACACACACTGGCCTTTGGCAAGAAGCATAAGCTTCCGCAGTCTCAGGTCATACTGTCATCCAGGAGCTAGAATTCAGAGCAGGGGAGCTGGGGAAAGCAACCCATGGCTGTGGCTTTGGAGGGAAAAGGAGAAAAATGTCAAAAGAATTGGGGACCAAAGAATCCCAACCGTAAGCCCCAGAGACCTTAGTGGTGGAAGCTTTAGGCTGGAGCTTCAAACCAAGCCTCATACATGTGCACTTCAAGGAGTCTTTGTTCAGCTGACTTTTAATGTTTTAAAGATGTAAGCCTATATTCAAAATAAAAAAAAAAGAAAAAAGAAAAAAATGGGAGGCTTCCCATAAAAAAACCAAATCTGGCAACCCTAGCCTGTTTTGCTTCACGGCAGTCACAGGTGGTGCGGAGGGGCCGCTGCTCCCCAGTGCACCCACTGGCCACACTGGGACGCCCACTGACACCTCCCGTCCCGAGCCAGGACTTCTCTGACTTGCCTTCCCCTGCCTTAAAGCACATGTGACGTGATGGCTTCTGGCTGAGGCCGCTCTAACTTGGACCACAACTGAGAAAACCAAGCCCAGAGCGGTGGAGTCATCTGCTTAGGATCACACAGCTTCTCAGGGCAGAGCTGGCGGGACCCCAGGCTCCTTTCGCACGGCCGGGGGCTTCTGGGCCTCGGGACAGAACCTGGAGTTGGGGAGACAGCCGGGCCTGCGGCCCTGCCCTGGGGCTCCCCCGCCCAGTCAAACAGTCTGACCTTCGAGGAAGCCGTTGCTCATTAAACCACCTTCACCGGGGATCCCTGGGTGGCGCAGCGGTTTGGCGCCTGCCTTTGGCTCAGGGCGTGATCCTGGAGACCCAGGATCGAATCCCACGTCAGGCTCCCGGTGCATGGAGCCTGCTTCTCCCTCTGCCTGTGTCTCTGCCTCTCTCTCTCTCTCTCTCTGTGACTGTCATAAATAAATAAAAAAAATAAAATAAAAAAAATAAACCGCCTTCACCTTCGCAGACTAAGCATTACCCTGTTCAAGCAACGACTTGTGGAGCCCCCCCACATGCCAGGCCCCTCGTTCTGTGCACGGGGTGGTCTTTTTTTTTTTTTTTTTTTAAGATTTACTTATTTCAGAGAGAGAAAGAGACTGAGCGTACACGTGCGAGCGCGAGCAGGGAGAGGGGCAGAGGGAGAAGCAGACTCCCCGCTGAGCAGGGAGCTGATGTGGGGCTTACCCAGGGCCCCGGGATCGTGACCCGAGCTGAAGGCAGACACTTAACCCACGGAGCCCCCCAGGTGCCCTACTACATGGTCTTCCAAGACCACTGGGAATTATTAATTAACAGCTTCTAGTTTCAATTTTTGGTCAAACTATTAAAATCAGCCTCTTGGGAGAACGCATTTTATGCCCCTCCCTGGCTTCTCAGAAATCCTTTCTTTCTCCTCTGCACGTCACATCATCTCTCTTCTCTCATCTCTCTTCACCCAAACAGAGGGGTGTGCCAATGCACATGAATCACAGGTTTGTTCATTCTTGCAAGCAAGTTGTGTTTGTCACTTTTGAATTTTTCCTATTATTTTTTTTCCAAAATAACCATATAAAAACTCAACTCTAAGTGATTAAAAAACAGAAACAGATGTGCAAAGTACTCGAATGCCAAAGCAGGTAGTTGTTGCAAGAGCAGCAGCGGTTGCTGAGTAATGAGCATACTTACAACCCATACGATGATCAGTCTTCTGGATAAAAAAGGGTCAATATTCCAGTGAGTGAACGGAAGGAAGGTGATGTAGAACACTTCTTGACCCAAAGCGGCGGAAAATCGGAATAGGTAATAGTAGAAATAATTCTTCACAACATACTTCTGTACATAAGGCTGAAAGACAAAAGTTAAAAGACTCTGAGTTCCTCCGACAAGTTTTAAATGCTTCTCTCTAGAACTCCCTCGCTCTCGACTGCCAGGGCGCTTCCGTCATGTAACGACAGCATCACTGCCATCACCCCGGCCACCGCTGTTGACCATCCGCCAACCCCGACTTGCCCACGAAACACAGAAGCGGTTAGTCCTTCGGAACATGACATAACATCCAAGACAGGGTATCAGGACAAGGCACCCAAAAAGCCGAAGCCTTTTCTTCCCTTTGTACATAAAAGATCTGTTAAGACGCTCTGGGGTCTAGGATTATGGCAGGTGGATTAGTGTCCCCAGAGATCTCCCACATCCTAAGGGATCCGTGAATGTGCCGCCTCCCGTGGCAGAAAGGACTCTGCGGTGTCATTAATGATGTGGAGATGCAGGGATCACCTGGCCAGCGTGGTCCCCAGGCTCATCACCAGAGAGGAGGAGGAGGAGGAGGCAAGTAAGTCAAGGAGACGACGGGGTGAGGAACCACAGGTTGGTGGATGAAGGGTGCCTCTGGAAGCTGGAAGAAGGAAAGGGGACAGATTCCCACCCCCCGCCCCGAGCCTCACAAAGCAACGTTGCCCTGATGATGCCTCGTTTTGTCCGAATAAGAGCTGTTTTGGAATCCTGACCCCCAGAGCCGAAAGGGAATACATTGGTGGCGTTTGCAGCCCCTAAACAGGTGGTCATTACTTACAGCAGCCGTGGATAACCAGTAGGGACTTTGGAAAAATCACATGCCCATGAATATCGTTATTTGGACTGGGTCGAGTGAACCCAGTCCCGGGATGGTGTAAGCAACACAAGAAGCACACGCAGGATCTGCTGAGACGTAATCCTATTTTCAACCATCCCTTCCTTCTCTCTTATCCTAGCAGTAGGCAGGGGGAAATAAAAGACTTAACGGGGTAAAGACAGGAATAAGCAATCTATTTTAAAATACAACAAACGCCATGAAATTAGGATAGATTAGCAACGAGGTAACACAAACATTGTCACCCTGTGAAATAAATCTAAAAAATAGAGTCCTTGCCCCCCCCCCCCCCGGGTGGCTCAGTGGTTGAGCGTCTGCCTTTGGGCTAGGGCGTGATCCCGGGGTCCTGGGATCGAGTCCCACAGGGAGCCTGCTTCTCCCTCTGCCTGTGTCTCTGCCTCTCTGTGTCTCTCATGAATAAATAAATAAGATCTTAAAAAAAAAAAAAGTTCATATGCTACTAATGGTGGTCATAAACTATATAAAAAATAACTTCAAAGCAAAATGCTGACAATGAAAATGGGAAGAAGAGGCAGCCCTATTACAGGGGTAATCGGGAAAGGGACTCTCCGAGGTCTGTATATTGGCTCCTGGTTGTTTCACACAGTGTCTGGAGTCATTGAATCCTGGCACCACGTTGCATGCATTTATTCTGCAAATATTCCTTCTGTGCCTACCACGACCCAGAACCTGAGTGGAGTGCCAAGATGAGCCACGCTTGGTCCCTGGCTTCAAGGAGACTCTTGGGGGGCAAAGAGGACCGTTTGAGGGAATGAAGGCTTAAAGGACCAATACTGTGTTGGAGGCCTTGGGAAAAAGCCAAGATTACTTTTATATTTAAGGAATACAAAAAAAAAAATGACCTTGAAAATTGGAAGAAATTAACTGTACTTGACACCATTGGCTGCCTGCCAAGTACGCATTCCTCTCTCCTAAGAGGTTCCCGGTTCTATTCCAGCATCTCTGCGTCCCCTCCAGGGTCCTGTGACTCAGGGGGAAGGTGACACTCCTCTCTGCTTCAGTCACGGGAAGTTCAAGGATTCAGCCCCAAGCCAAGGAGTGCGTGGCGCGGCGATAAGCTAGAAACTCACGTCTCTTCGGGCACGAACGCAACGTCTAAGTGAACTCAAGTTAGGATGGTGATAGAGCCGTCCCAGGTAGGAGAGGCAATGGTCCCCAGAATGAATTAAATAAGGAAGAAGTCTATGGTCTTGCCTTTCTGCCAAGATACTATGGCTGGAACTGCAGGACTAGGACCAATAAAATCAAACTGTGACACATAAATGACAAACTCCTCTCTCACTCTGATAGGAGGGCTGATCTCGGCTTCTGTTCCATAAATGCACATCCGACAGGCCTGTCCTTGAGGCAAAGCCTGTCACAAGCCCTTTTGTACATAAACGGTATCTTAGCCTGCGGCCGCCGTACACCCAGTCACCCCGTAACCTGTCCCGCCTTGAAGCTTTACGGGGAGAAATTTCCCAAACTGTGAAAAGGGAATCACACTCCTCCCTTGTGTCATTTCATGATACCTAGAGGTATTTTTTTTTTTATTTTATTTATTCATGAGAGACCTGGAGAGAGAGGCAGAGACACAAGCAGCGGGAGAAGCAGGCTCCCTGCAGGGAGCTCCACGGGGGACTCGATCCTGGGATCTGGGGTCACGCCCTGAGCCAAAGGCAGATGCTCAACCACCCAGGTGCCCCTCATGACACCCAATGTCACAGGACATTATACACACTCCGCCACAACCATTTCCCTACCCTAGAGACGTCCTGGACACCAAGTTCAATACCTCAGTCCTATTAAATAATGGCAAGGCCGTGGGGCTGACAGCAAACCTCCCAGGGTGACCGACTATTCGCGCGAATCTGTAGACCTGCCTTTCACCATCTCTTAGGAATTCTCCTTTTCTGAGGAGAGCTAGAAATTCTCTAAATCTTCTTAGGAACAGACGCAGCAAAAGGGAAACTAAAAATACCAGCGCCTATATAGGACACCCAAAGGAGTTTCTAGAGGACATCTCTGAATACGTAACTAAGCAGCAGGAGAACCAGCACCGGCCTCCAGATCCTTGGGAACTAGATGTGCCTAAGCAGAAGCCAGGTGCTTGTCTACGCAGAACAAGAGTCCACGGCGACGGACTTCAGCACAGCTTTGGGAATAATGAGAACGCCAGTGTCTGTGCTGGTCCCACTGGGAACGATGAGAGGGAGCGGAAGCAGGGGAGCGGACACAGAAATGGGAGAGGAAGCCAGGGGCAGGGGGGAGACTCAAAGCTGGAGGTGGAGACCAGGTCCCAGGCCCCTGCTTCTCTGTTTCTGTAGGACCAGCCTCCCTCACGGGGCCCGACGGGCCAGCCTGGGCCACGGTCTCTGGGCCACGGACCCAGGGGGCAGGGATCAGCAGCTAAGTTTTTAGACAAAAGATCATAAAGGCAGGGGGCACCTGGGGGGCTCAGTGGTGGAGCGTCTGCCTTTGGCTCAGGGCGTGACCCCGGAGTCCAGGGATCGAGTCCCACATCGGGCTCCCCGCAGGGAGCCTGCTTCTCCCTCTGCCTGGGTCTCTGCCTCTGTGTCTCTCATGTGTCTCTCATGGATAAATAAATAAAATCTTTTTAAAAAATCATAAAGGCATCGAATATTTAGGTGGGTGGAGAGCTTCTTTCAGAAATCAGGTACTTCCCCACATGCCCCTCGTGGGCCGCGAAGCCAAACGCAGAAGTTTCTAGTAAAGAGGGAGGATAAGATGGAAAGGACTCCATGTCCATTATCACTAACTGGAAAACGTCACTGACATTCGTATTTGCGTGTTTTGCTTATTGCTTTATTTTCTGGAAAGCTAAGAAAACAAAAAGTGTTTCCATGGGTACAAAAAACAAACCCCCCCCCCCATTTTTTTAGGTTCCAATTTCCTCTGCCGCCGTCTCCTCCGGTGGGGCTGCTGGTCAGGGCCTTCGGGAGGGAGGAGAGCTGCTCTATTTTGCCGGTAACGGTGCAGCCCGTGTTCCCCGCAAGGCTCCTTCGATGCAGAAATAAGTGGGGAGGAGGGGAAACCAGGCCGGCTGGCCGCTCCCGGGAAGAGGAAGAAGGCGCGGATCCAGGGCTCTTGGCTCGGCTCTGCACCCCCTTCGTGGACACCCGACCTGGGTTTGTGAGTACTGCACGGGGAGGACGGGGAGGACAGGGCCGGGCCAGCGGCGGGGCAGGTCGGGCCCACCCAGGCAGCAGGGGGCGAACCTGAGCGGACTGGGCAGCTGGCCCTGCACCCGGGCTCTCACAGGACAAATACAAGGAATTGCTTTTAGCAAAACAATATGTGACCTTGGGAAGTCGATTCGCCTTTCTGCACCTCAGTGGCCTGGGCTGCAAAAGATGGGGTTGGATTAGCTCAGTAGCTTTTTAATATATATATATAAAATAAATAATAATAATAATAATAATAGCAGGTAGGGAAAGGCCCCTTAAGGAGAATGTTATCCCAGGGCCTATTACATAAAAGAATACTGGGCTAGCAGGTTGAAAGGGAGGGGAAGCCTAGCAGGACCCCTAATGTCAGGCCAGGCCATGCTGCACCCCAAGTCTTTCTCTGGAAGGTCTCCTGGAAACAGGCCAGAAATCTGTTTGAAAACGGCTGGCCTTCCTCGGTGTCGGATCGCACACACCTTTCTGTAATCAACCTTGGGCCCTGAGGACACTGGCTACGGGTATGCCGACCTTGAGGCCTTTAAAGGATTTGATAAACTCGGACCAATGTCATCAAATTTTTATTCATATCAGAGCTGTACACGCGACTGTTTTCCAAAGGTCAGGGGTGAGGCAGTCCTCTACCTCGACAAAGCCCGAAGGGCTCCGCGTCGGGCCACGAAGGCTCCAGGAAGGGCACGTTACATGCCAGTGGGAGGAAGCCCATCTTCGAGGGCTGAGGGAGGTCAAATCTATATGGGGTAGGGCGTGGTCTTCCTTAAAAAATAACTTTAAGGCCCAAAGCTCTTTTATAAAACACACCAGACAGCAGCATTCCCTTCAGCATGGCTTTTTTAAAAAAGATTTTATTTATTTATTTATTTGAGAGAGAGGGAGAGAAAGGATAGTGAGAGAAAGCATGAGCAGGGAGGAGAGGGAGAAGCAGATGCCCGGCTGAGCAGGGAGCAGGATGCAGGGCTCGACCCCAGGACCCTGGGATCGTGACCTGAGCCCAAGGCACGCACCTCACCGACGGAGCCCCCCAGGCGCCCCAACCACGGCTTTTCCTCAGAGGATTTTTACAGGCTGATGGGAAAGAAGCCACCGAACACAGAGCGGATGGCCTGGAGAGACGAGGCCCCGAGGTCAGGAGCATGGGCTCCAGAGCTAAGGGCCACCACACGCTACCTGACTCGGGTCACACCAACGACCTGACCCCCTGGGCCTCAGTTGGTCCTCCTGTAAGTGGGAACAATAACACATTTATCACCTAGGGACGCCGGCAGGATCCACTCAGTATTGCTGATGATGCACGCGGAGCCCGACAGACAAAAAACCGCACTGCGGGCCGCAGGTGCTGATGCAAGCAGTAAAGATGCCTCAGGAAATGCCTCTCAGGTCTAAGTATGTGCAGGTGCATCACCTGCATCTTATTAAAAACGCAGCTCGTGATGTAGCTCCCGTGGGGCAGGGCCGAGCTTTCTCCGGAGCTCCCAGGTGGGGCGTAGGCCACCCCGTTGCCCAGCCACGGGCCGTGCTTCGTGTAGGAAGGCCAGCCCCCCGAAGAATGTTAAAGTCAAAGCCAAGCTCTCAGATTTAATCCTCTCAGTGGGTGTTTAGGAGCAGAAGGTAGCGTGAGCAACGCAACAGGTAAAAATGCTGGTGACAAACCAGAATGTGACGGCGGGGCCCAGGGATGATCCTACAACACTGAACGTAGGAACTGAGCCCAGACGAGCAGCTCGGTGGCAGGAGGTACCAAGGGGAAGGCACTGGAAGAGAGGCCCCACGGAGATCGCAGCGGGATTGTGAAACCAACTGATTAGGAGGAAAGAAGGAAGCCATCTCGTGCTCCTTGCCTTCCTTCGAGAAGCGTTTGCATAAACTCCTGAATGAGGAACCCAATATTAGTTAAGGAGTCCTGAAGTCTGGAGAACACTCCTCACCTCTCAGACCATCACAGTGAAGACCAGCAAGCCCTATTTCCCTACAAAGAGCCTTTGCACCGCTCTCAGAATCCTGCAGGATCCTGGGTTGAAAACAAGGTTCTCTAAGGTCTGCAGTGGGAGCATCTGTCCTCGCCTCATTCTCTGTTAAAGAGGAAAAAGCGATTTGCTTTATTATTATTTTTTGAAAGGAAAGATAAAAACCAAGAAGGAAATATCCCATATATCCTATTAAGATCAATGGTTTTTGGAAGTTGATTTTTTTTAACCCAATTTGGGAACTTCCTTGTCGTTCCTAGTCCGATCTGTGCTCCCACAGCTGCCCCCGCCCGCTCGTTCATCCGTTTGCGGGGAAGCCTCGTGACAAGGCCCCGGGACTGTTGCCCACGACCGGCTTGGGGCTGTGGGGCGCGGGGGGCGGCCGGGGCGGCCAGGGTATTCGCCACCTACGGATCCCGGAGCCTCCCCGACAACGCCTTCCGTGCCTGGGGCAACGTCCCGAAAGGCAAGATTCGGGGCTAAGCGTCCACTGGCCCTGCGGCCGGGCCTGGGGTGTCCGGCCTGGGGTGTCGGGGAAGCTCGGGCCCAGAGCCCCGGGCGGAGGGGCCCAGGGAGCGCGGCGCCGCTTTCACCGGAATCTATGACTCGCAGAGGTTCGGTCCCGCCACCTCCGAGGCCGGGTTTGGGGGACCTGCCACGACCACCGCGGGAAGCTTCATGCAACACTCGCTCTCTCGAGGCCCGTGAGACGCTGGCCGGGCGAAGGCTCCCCCCCCACCCCACCCAAAGGCGACCTGAAACCTGCAGATCTTTCCTACACAGAGGCCGCGTCTACGTGGACCGACCGTGATGCAAGGTTGGCAGTGGGCGAGCAAGCGACACGGGGACCTCGAAGCAGGTGACAGGTGCGTGCTGGGGCTGCCCTCCGAGGGGGTGAGTGGAGCCCGGGGGCGAGGTGCGTGGTTCCTTGGGGTCTGAGGGGGCAGAAAGCACTTAGTGAAACGCCCGAAGTGGGGACCAGGCACGTGGCGGGGAGGGTGGCCGCGGGGAGGCACCGACACAGTGGCGGGGGGACAGCAGGGTCTGACCCACCTGACAAGACGACGAACACATTTTGGCTCAGAAAGAGTGAGAAGAAGCCCTGCTTTAATTCTTTGGGTTTGGGGTTTCTAAAATTTCTTAGACCTCAAGGCAAAATACCATTAATAAGCCGCGCTGCACTTAAATTGGGAGGGGGCGGCCCGCTGCTTCCACAGCCAGGGAGACACGCGGTTTTCCCGGAATTCACACCTATTTACTAATATGCTTCCATCACTTCTAATTAACTATTTTTTTAAATTTTTTTTCATTTATTTATGATAGTCACACAGAGAGAGAGAGAGAGAGAGAGAGAGGCAGAGACACAGGCAGAGGGAGAAGCAGGCTCCATGCAGGAGCCCAACGTGGGACTCGATCCAGGGACCCCAGGATCACGGCCTGAGCCGAAGGCAGAGGCTCCACCACTGAACCCCCCGGGTGCCTCTATTATTATTTTTTTTAGGTTCAAGGCATCAAGACCGTCCAACCTACAAAGACAAGAAGCGATGATGGCTTAGCAAGCCTGGGAAACGGCGGCAGTGTCCTCGAAGGGGACACAGAAGCAACAAGAATGAGCACCGGTTTCTCCTTTCACCCCCACGTCCAGATAGAATTACAAGCCGGGTGATCTCACCGACACTGCCCGGCACTCGGTGGTTAAAGTTTCAGGATGGTGACGCCGAGAGTCAATAAAGTAAAAGGGCAGCTTCTTTGGGTAAAAGAGCTTGAGAGGGAACTGCCCACGATCCACCTCCATCTGCTTCCCCGGCATTTGTCGGGACCCCTGCCCCCCACCGTCCCCCCCCCATGTCTGAGAATAAGCGAGGAGGGGTGGAAGGGCTTTTTTTTTTTGAGGGGGGGTTCTCATGGGGTTTGAACTTTGTTTTTTCTCCCCTCCTGCCCAATCCGTCACCTTCCAGCTCATCCTCTGAACATCAGATATCTTTTTCTTTTTTTAGAAAGATTTTATTTATTCATGAGACACAGAGAGAGGCAGAGACAGGCAGAGAGGGAGGAGCAGGCTCCCTGCGGGGAGCCCGATGCAGGACTCGATCCTGGGACCTGGGGTCATGCCCTGAAACCCCCCCCCCCCCAGGGGCCCCTGATCTCTTCTTTTTCTTTCCCTCAGGACTTGGCTCTCGGGCACCAGCAGAAAGAGCGGACGGGTAGGTATCACAGATTGTGAAATTCTCAGAATTGTGACAAGTGACCCGCGGTGACAGCAGTGCCCCACACGAAGTTGGAAACAGATCCCATGACTTGAGAGAACCGGGTCTCATCTGATCACCTTCAGAGCCCTGCGCCGGACACTCACGAGTCTGTGCTTAGGAAGCAAATCAAGGAATCGGAGACACGGAGGGAGGGAGCAGCGCTTTGCAGACACGAGGGAGGGACGGGAGGTGGCCTCTGCGGGGAGGATTCCCTCCTGGGGCGGCAGGAACAGCAGGAATCCACACACAACAGAAACAGCCATTCCCATTTTTGAAGGGGGGAAGGTGGGGGGGGGAGGGAGAACCAGCTGCCCTTTAAATTCTCAGAATGTGTTAAGAACTTAACTGTTTTTCAAAACATTTTGGATCTGCTAAAACCTGAAACACATTGTCCCCAGCTCTCTTCCCGGTGATCGGTAAGCCCTCGCGTACTGGGGGGATTTCTGGTGCAGCTGTTTCTGATTCCTTTATATGAACTTATCAAAATGACATTTGGAAGAGCTGTGCGTTCCAGAAGGCGTCCTACAAACTGGGAGTTCATTAGCTCTAATCCAGGGCCTCGCCCCCTCCCGCCGGCGCGGTCAGAATCCGGTCAGAATCCGGCACCTGGAAGGCTCCACGCCCGGGCTGCCCTGGGCTGCCCCAACGGGCGCCACCAACTCACCCCACCCGTTCCTCTTTCCCTTAAAAAAAAACAACACATTTTCTGCGGCATTAAAAGGCGCCATCGAAATGTAAGAGACTTATTCGGGCACACGGAAGGTTTTCTCCGTGGTGATTTTTGACATCTACAGATTTTAAAAACACATGGAAGGCAGACAAAAAGGAAAACCAAGTCCAACAGCTTTGCAACCAAAGTCAAGGGCATTTTTTTAAAATCCTGAGGTTTTCCTGCTTTCTTGTTTCTCTGGGCAAAATGGCCACAGCATTAAAAAGGAAAAAAAAATTATTTTAGAGAGAGAGAGCAAGCACAAGCAGGGGGAGAAGCAGGTTCCCCGAGGCGCAGGGAGCCCGACGCGGGACTCGATCCCGGGATCCCGGGGTCATGACCTGAGCCGAGGGCAGCCGCTCGCCCACTGAGCCCCCGGCGCCCTGGGCACAGCATTTTTGACTCTGAGGTATGCTTGTCCGAGTCTCTCGTGTTAGTGGGGGGCGGGTGTGGACACGGAGGAGGAGGAAGGAAAAGCCTTCTCCCTGCTACCTTGTCCTCATTCCTTGAATCCAGCTCTCCAGGAAAGAGACGGTAAAGACAGGACTTTGGGGCTACTTTTCTGTCTTGACCCCCCCCTCCCCGGCTCCCTGGGGCACAGTCCGTCAGGGGCAGAGGGCATCAGAGGGGGGGATGGCAAGACGGGAGGAGGAGCACGTTGCCCAGAGCCTGGCTCCCTCCACCCTGCCCTTGAGCTGGGCAAGAGATCCCATCAGCCTTCACCATGTTTTCAAACTGCAGTTCCCTCTAGAAGGTTCTCTCCGAGCCCGTTTAAAGCTGCCGGTCGCAAAAATAAACTTAGGAAAAGCTTTGCAATGGTGTGTGCACACATGAAAGGACATTGAGAAGAAAGCCACGCTGGGTCGGAACAATGGGCCTCCCCACCCGGCCAGTCCCTGGCACACTCCGGTCTCTTTGTACCTTGGGAAGGCTGATTTTTTGTTTCGTTTTGTTTTACCTTTAGTATTTTTGAGTTCAAGGTTTGGGCTATTATTATTATTATTATTATTATTATATCACTTGGGGGTTTTTTGTTTTGTTTTTTCCTGATTATCTGATTATCATGTTTTTTTGGTCTTGTTTCTGATCGACACATTTTACTGGAGAACATGTGGGAGTCCAAAAACTACGTAAAAGCAAAGTAAAAACAACCCATTATCCCACCCCCAGGACTCAGCCCCTTTGGATATCTCCACTGGTTTATTTCCTAGGTCCTTGAATATTACTCTAGATGGTGATTTTGGCCGTCACCTTCTTAAAAGTGCTCCCTTCACCGACATCCACTCCCTGACCCACTGGTTCTCACGGCAGATTCGCAGGCAGACAAGACAGCGAGCGAGCCTGCGGGATGGCCTGCGTCACAGCCGGGAGCGACAAGGCCCCTGCCCACCCTGCTGGGGCACCTGCAGGCCCCATTACGCGGCCCTTTCCCCGACCAAATGAGCGCCCACCCACAATGTTCCCCACAACCACCTGTTTATACTTCTTGGTATTACTGTTTGCTTGGTTCTTATCCCCGGTGATCCCAAGTCTCTGCCAGATTATCCAAAGGCCTCAGGGACACTGAGGCTGTCCGGGGGCCACAAAGCCTCCTGCTGAAGGAACAATGACCCAGAGGCACACACGCAAACGGTCCCATAATGCATCTTGCAGCAGGTGAGACCAGGTCTCAAGGGCTTTGGAGGTGCTGGGGGCTTGCTCACCACCCGAGCCTCCTGCACCAGCTCTGGCTGCTCTGGTTGGGATTCGTGGATCCAGCTGGCACCTGAGAGGCTCTGGGTGTTAGGCTGCCTTGGGTCCACTGACAGATCTGCTGCAGCTGCTCTGGGAGGTCTGGACTGTGTCATCTGTGAAGTGGATGTGTGTCCTCACCTGTGCGGTGTATATATTCTCACCTCTGCATGTCTATGTCCTCACCTGTGCACTGGGTGTGTCCTCACCTTGCAGTGGGCATGTCCTTACCTGTGCAGTGTGCATGTTCTCATCTGTGCAGCGAGCCTAACACCAGCTCCCTTGCAGAGATGTTTGGAAAAGTCCCTCGTGTAAACCACACTACAGCACATCAGACACTCAGTATGTGTTCATTAAATAGTTGCATTTGCATTGCTTTTATCAACAGTATAAATAATAAGAAAATGTCAAAGTACCCAATTGTAGAATATGAGGAGGGAAAGAAGATGATTGAAAAAAAACAAAGGCATTGGGGTGCCTGGGTGGCTCAGTCGGTTAGGCATCCGACTCTTGATCTCAGCCCAGGTCTTGGTCTCCAGGTCATGAGTTCGAGCCCTGTGCTGGGGGGCATGGAGCCTACTTTAAAAAACATAATAAGTCAAAGAAATAAAAGACAAAGACATCATAGGGGAGGCAAGTAAGCCGTCCTGGAAGGATGACTGGAAGGAACTGGGACAGACGACAAAGGGAAGAGGGGCCTTTAGCTGAAGCAGAGGCATGGGGAGAGCCATGGAGGTAGCCAGTGACAGTGTCCCTGGGCTGCAGGTGTCCAGGAAGCTAGAGCGTACAGGGCCACAAGGGGAGCTGCGGAAGCGGGGCCAGGGGAAGGCCAGGGCCGGTCAGTGGAGTCCTAGGCCCTCACGAGGAGGCTGGGTGACAGGAGCCGTGGACCGTGGGCCGGGAAGTGACCTGGTCACACGCGCTCTAACTGGCCCCCACGGGCCTCCAGACGGTCCTGTCATTTCTCAGTGAGTTTCCCTCCAAGGGCTGGTTGCAAACAGGCTGCCACAGGCCCACCGGGCCTCCTCCCACGCTGCACTCCTCGGGGCGTTACACCCACCCCCTCTGCCACCCACAGTCCCACGAACCCGCGTGAGCCTCGCTAATGCCCCCATTTCACATCTGAAATGAAAGCTGGACGCTCTGGGGGTCCCCCGGGCCATCACGGAGGACGAAGGAAGCTCGGTTTCTGTTGTGGGGCCTCGGCTTAGTCATGTGGGATCTGATGCTACAGCTATTTGGCGAGAAACCACAGAAACAAAAACAATTTGATGAAACCCAGAGAAAGCGAGTTGTTTCGCGGACGGTGACCCACGCGGAACAAACCCAGAGGCTCTGGGTTCCAGCTCTGCTCCGTCACCGGGCGCCACGTGCCTCAGATACCGCTGCCCCTGCCAACAGGGACCACGGTCCCTACACCTAAGGACAGCCAACTCCCCGAAGACACCAAAGTGTGGAAAACGTGGTTCTCATTTCTTTTCACCAAACACAATTTCCAGCAAGTGCTATGTGACCAGAAGCCATGACCCCGGGGCATCAGAGATGGTCGGGGCCACGTGGGTTCGCAGCCTTGATGGGCACGAGAACCCGACGGAGCCAAACAGCCCGTGGCATCTCTGCTGCTGGCACCGGGACAAGGACGAACCAGGGAGAGGGCGGACTTGAAGACAGAAGGGAGAAGAAGAGGAAGCTTGGGGGTCCTCCCACCCCACGTTCAGAACGGTAGACAGAGGCCCACGTAGGCAAAGCCCTGTCCACTGCTTCCTGCAGACACACGTGCACCCGCACTTCCAGGCCGCGCCCGGCCCCTGCGCCCCCACGACCGTCCTTGGCACACTGTCTGAAACAGAGGCTGCTCCGGTTAAAATCGTGGCTTCAGCATCATCCACGTCCTTGTTCACAGAAGTGTGACCCCCGCCCCCCGCCCACCAGCAGCAGCATGGGCATCACTTGTCGGAAATTTAGGATTTCAGGCCCCACCCCGGACCTGCGGGATCACTGGGACTTCTAACCGGATTCCCCAGGGGATTCGCACGTGCATTAAAGTTGAGAAGATTAATGGTGGAGAAGCACAAATCTTCATCTATTGAGAAAACGAATAAAACGGTCGAATGTATTGAGACTATACTGTTCTCTCTGGGCCTACAAAGTCGCTCCGTGAAGACCAGACGAATACGTAGGGTCAGAGGGTGGCCCGGGGGTGGCCCGGGGCTGGCGTTGAGGGGAGGGACTGCTCATGGGTACAGATCTCCTTTTCAGGGTGCTGAGGATGCTCGCAGACGGCTGTGGCGACGGCAGCCTGACTCTGCGAATGTCCAGAAACATGAAAATCGGGGAACTGCAGGGAGGTGAACAGTCTCTCAATAAAGCTCTGAAATATAAATAACAGCACTTGGGGGGGGGGGCGGTTGGAAAGACTGAATTACAAGCTTCTGATTTCTGTGAACAGAGACCACATGGAGAACCGGGTCGTGGAGGGTGACCCAAGAGAGGCTGTAGGAACCGCCCCAGCTCGCTGGCTGGCTGGGCTGTTAGGGAGGACACAGAGGCATTGAAAGGGTTAGCTTGCTCTTAGGAGGTTCGGTGCTGCCCTTAGAACCGGCCACCAGGGCCCGTGCCCTGGACTCTGTGATTTAGAAGCCCGCCCCACCCCCACCACCCGACCATCCTTGAGCCATGTCCTTTCTCCATAGAGCAAGGAAGATGTCCAGTCTTCTAGATTGTTCTCTGGGCACGTGGAACCCCAGCATTCTTCGTTCAAATGCCCAAGCCTACACATGGGACGGGTCTCTCCCGGGGGTCCGTCCTCCCTAGTGTGGACAGGAGCACCAGGTGTGCTCCCCAGGCCCGAGGGATCAGAGGGATGACATAGACAGAGCCCAGGCACATGGAGAGCGGGGTCCATCACCCAGCCCTGGACGGGGGTGACAGGCTGGCTCCCCGATTATGCCACATTCCAGCGTGGAACTCTGGATTGGCCTGAGGATTCCAGATGTGAACCTGGCTTTCCAGGTCACAGGAAGATACACGCGTCAGAGTAGGAGGTCATGACATGATATAGTCAATGCCTAAATTAGTTAAAGAAGTAACTTTAGGATATGTTGAGCTATGGGATCTCTGACTCCATTTGTGCACTTGTCCTAAAATTTTGCAATTTTAGAGGTCGATTATTCTTTTCTTCTAAGTTTATCAAGCAGTGAGTGTTTCTGGTCTCCCCAGCATGTCAGGTTTTATGGGGAGATATTAAATATTCATTGAAGGCCATCTCATCTTTTCATAACTTCATACATAATAAATACCAAGGATTTATTTTTGCTCCAAAACAGTACAGGAAGCCTTATGATAAGAAGCATCTTAAATGGGTTTGTCTTCATGTATGTCTCATATTTGCAAACCATGGTGGTTAAACAGAAGGGGGGGACCCCCCAAGAAATAAAGAGCAATGAAAACAGGCACTCCTGAGCTACCCTTCTTCTTCTGAAAGATGGAAAAGCACATCATGGGGGAGGGGGAAGCAAAGCTGCTGGAGACTTTTTTTTTAAGTAAAAGAAACAGCTTAACTGAAACTTTGAGGGGAAGAAACATATTGAGTCTAAGCATGAGAGTTTATAGTCTCTCAGGGCTCTCTGGTTCTTCTTAACGGATAGTTTGGGGATAGAATCCCAGAAAGGGCAATTTTGCTCTTGTCACCCACAACCCACAGCCTCACTTGGACGCCCTCCGGAATATTCCGGCTTTGGAATTACTTTTAGTCTTTGGGGGCTGTGAAGCCGAGGCCAAGCTCACAACTTCCTTTGGCCCTCCTGTGAGTGTACAGATGTCACCCATGCCTGGTGCCAACCAAACGGACCCCCACTCAGATGTATTTCCAGAAGAGGCTCCCCTAATCTGTATGCCTTTACCCCCACCCCGTCATCTGGATTCCTTGTGGGAACTCTGCAGCTTTTTCTTTGTAGTGAGGATTAAGTTCAAATACAACAATTTGTACAGCATATGTTTCAAAATTTCAATCATTTTGGAAACGAGGGAGCTAGGGGACCGGGGCGGAGGGGGGTAACGATCTCAGATAAGGCTGAATTTGTATGTTGCCATACAGCTGCTCCGTCCGATATGGTGGCCACATGTGGCTCTTTAAATTTAAATTTAAATTTAATTAGATAAAAAAAATCCAGTTAGCCGTACTAGTCACATTTCAAATGCTCAGCAGCCCCATGTGACCAGTGGCTACCTATCTGGACGGCATAGACGTGGAAAGTCTCCGTCCTCACAGGAAGTTGTGTTGCATGTGCTGAACGGGAAGAGTCTTCATGTCTTCTCTGTAATTCCAGTCAAGGCTTCTCTTCTCACTCTGTTGTTGGTACTATGATTTCTTATACTGTCACATTTTTGCAGTTTGAAGCCAATTATTCTTAAGTCCTAAAAGCAGATAGTGGTGATGTATCATCGCCACAGAGACAGAGTCGTGTCGCAGCTTCGTGAATATACTGAGAACCACTGCGCTGTACATTCTGAAAGGGTGAATTTGGTGGCGTGTGAGTTATTCTCAATTTAAAAAGTAAGGCCTACTTGGCCTTATACGAAGGCCAAATACTAAGTAATAATTAGTACTTGGCCAAATACTAAGTAATAATTTCATAAGTCCTCCCTGTCAGGTACCATAGAGCAGCCAGAATGACACTGTGAATCAGAGACAACCAATTCATTTGAGAAAGCAAACAAAACCAACAGTGGCTCTGCCCACCAATGGCTCCCCAATGCCTCCCCAATGGCTCCCCAGTGACTCCCCAACGGCTCCCCATGGCTCCCCAGTGGCTCCCCAGTGGCTCCCCATGGCACTTGGAGGTCCACATGCACGCTCATGGTCAAGGCTGGAGATCTGACCACTGCACATCCTTCCTGCTTCTCTACAGGCTGACCTCGTCTTTATGCTCCAACCACTGTGGCCTTCTTTTCATACTTGTTCCTTGAGTGGGTTGCAGCCTCACGGCCCGTGTTCTGAGCACAGCTCTCTGCCTGGCGGCTCCTTCTCACTTCTCAGATGCCAGCCCCTCAGAGCCTCCCTTCGAGATGCCTTCCCGGGCTACCCTCTCAGTGGCTCCACTGCGTGGCCCTGTTCCATTCTCTTCATAGCTTATCCCGCCTGGGAATTTCTCGCTCTGGTACCTGATTGCTTGTCTGCACTAGACGGCAAACTCTTTGAAGGCAGCGAGCCTGGCCAACGCCCTCCTGTGGGGTCCCTGGCCTCCAGCACGGTGGCTATCCTTCCGCCCACCCCCTAGCAAGCATCCGATAAACACCTGTCGACTGACCAGAGCAATGGAGGCTGAGCCTGCCATCAGCACACACTCTGGATAGAAGGGGCCTTAGAACCATCTAGAAGTTCTTAGTGGCTACCCAGAGAGCTGAGGGACACACATGCCTGGACTTCACCCCTATGGTCAGTCTGATCTACCAGATTGGGAGTGAGGCCCAAATTGGTTTATTTTTTAAAAGCTCCACTGTTTTATCCAATTGTCCTATGTTGGGAGGAGGCAATTGAAACTCAGGCTTGGCTGAGCCTTGGGTCAGTCAAGCCAAAAAGCCTAGGTGTCTTAAGAAGCTCAACTACCTGGGAACAAATTTCCATGAACTTTGGACCCCCTGTCCCCGTAAAACCTCTGTGGTTCACGGGAAGGAGAAGCCTTTTCTGAATCATGGACTGGGAAGACCTTTCACGGTGGGCCACCTAAAGTTTAGCCCAAAGTTGTCCCATTGGCTCCGAACTCGCTCCTGTCTCGCCCACGTTCTCCTGGCATCGAGGCGTCCACCTGGGCGGAGCCGTAGCCCATTTCGCCCCGGCTGCTCTCCGCAGTCTGACCCCCTGAGACGGGACCCGGGCAACAGGACCAGCAGGCAGCAGCCAGGGAGAGCCAGCAGGGATAGAATTTTCCTTCTCTCTGTTAGGAAGATAAAAACCACCAGTTTCTCCTCCCTTTACCTTTCGACTCTTGGCAGGTTTAAGAGAAAAAAAAACCAAAAACAACCAACTCCCCTGAATTGCATCGGCAGAAAACGCACAAGGTGGAAAAGGCCTCATTCCTGGAGGCTCCAAAGGGGCCCTTAGAGAAGAAAGTTAAGTGGTAACGTCCACGTGGTTGGCGTCCACGTTATGGTCAATGAAATGGCCAAACGGCCCCTGGCACCCTCATCACAAGAGGCAGGACCGCACCCCGGCCACACGCCGGGGCTTCCATCCTTGCTCTGTCATCCACGAGCAGCAGGGCCCTGGCTCTGCGCCTGTGTCCCCAGCGCTAGAAACAAAAACCTCACCCTCCTGGAGCTGTGAAAACTAAATGCATCAATGCACACGAAGTGTTGCGAACGGTGCGTGGCCTGCAGAAAGTGCTGGGTGGACGTACGCTGCCCAAGACAGTGGCGACAAGGTTCACTTGGCCCAGCGCTCAGCGGCCACGGCTAGGACCACGTCCCGTGCACCCCGGCCATCGTGCTCACAGGCCACAAGCATCCCTTCTTAAGATCCATGCATCACTATTATCTTTTTAAAAAATTTATTTATTCACGAGAGACACAGAGAGAGAGAGGCAGAGACACAGGCGGAGGGGGAAGCAGGCTCCATGCCCGATGGGGGACTCGATCCTGGAACCCCGGGGTCACACCCTGAGCCACTCAGGTGCCCCCAAGCATCACTATTCTTTTCCTTTTCTTCCTTCCTTTCCATTCCCATAGACGGTTCCACATTCATCTTTTACTTTTCCTGCCTTTGTCACATTATCAATCCGAAACCAAAGCACCAAGCGGCTCAGACACTACGGTCACCCGTCACAGGGCAGAGCAGGTGCTGGACACCTGCCCTCAGACACGAGATGGGGCGTTTGTGTCCGAGGTGGCCGTGCCTCCCAGGACAGCTCGGGACCCAGGCCCCGGCCCCTGGTTCCGCGCTTCCCAGGCCAGGCACAGAAAGTGCAGAGCACGTAGGCTCGAGGCCAGCAAGGTAACTCTTCCCACACTTACAGGGCTAAAGAGGCAGCTGGAGAGCGCCGTGCATTGTCACCGGCGTCACCTAAATACTAGTGTGACTGTCCAAGCACTCTCCCCCAGTGGGGCGAGGAACACATTCTACTTTTTTTGTTTGTTTAGGTCCCATGAAGACAATATGCCAGGCCTTTCTCTCCCTTCAAAACCACCCCCGGATGATTGACGTCATCCGTACTCTGCAAAACAGCTTCTGGAAAGTTGTTTTAGAGCAGACTTCTTGGTATTTTTTCCCTCTAAGTGTCTGATTCCAGCTTTTCCTCCCTCTTTTCTCTTTAATATGGTTTCTTTGCATTTGCTGCTTCTGACTAAAAGTGAAGACATTGTCGGGGGGGGGGGGAGTCCATCTAATTATGAGAACAGGAATGCATTCTGCATTTGGTCACTATACATTTTTTTCTCATGTTATGAGGAATATACACAAAGAGGTTGGTATTCATAAGTTGATACCGGGTAAATCTTAAAGGGTTAATGAAAAAAAAAAAAAAAAGAAGAAGCAGAAGAAGAATATGTCACCGCCTTGACGAGGATCCCGGCACACACGACAGTCCCTAGGCCTGGCCGCCCACGCCCAGGAGGCCACCGCAACGAGCAAGTTCCCAAGGCTGTGCTCTGGGGGCCGGGCAGGTTGATGGCCAGGCTCCCACACACCACCCGGGCACCTCAGTGTCCTCGGTGGTACAGTGGCCACAGGAGCTGCTTCGGGGGTGTTGGGAGGACACATCCCCCCTCGTCTAGCTGTCTGCGTTCCCGCAGCACTGCCTCCACCTGCCACCGTCTGCCGCCCGGTGGGGATTGGGCCTCCTTCCCGGGTCGGTCAGCACCGAACACATGGCCTTCTCCTGGCTTCTCCACCGTGTCCCTGGGGCCCAGCTCCACTCTCAGGGAGCACTTAGCACTCAGCACTCAGTAATATCTGGAGAACGACTAAGGTGTCATCAAGAGGCTTCCGTGGACCCATCTACAAGGAGGAGCCCTTCCCACTTCTCACGGTTCGCTCCCTCCAACCAAATAATCTGCTGCTTCACTTTGTCCTCTGTGTCTGCCGTCCCAGCGTGGTTCCCTCTACGGCGAGGCGGGGGTCATGCTGCTCTGCCCCACTGGGCGGCGTGGCCCGGGTCCCAGGCCTCCTCACTGCCCAGCCATACTCCCTGAATGTCCCAGGAACTCAGCTTTTCAAAGCAAAGCATCGGAGACATCATGTGCTGCTTACTAGGGACCACCCGTCCCCTTCGGCTTGTTAGCAGAATCCAAACTCGTTCAAACCTCAGGCCACAGGGCAAGTCAATCTGGGTGACTCTACTTTCTCCTTTCTCAAACTCACTCGCAATTAGGGGTGGCCACACCACCCACTCCGGCCAGTGAGAAGGAGGTGGGGAGGAACTTCTACATAAGCTTCTGTTTTCTTCATAAAAAGGATGGAGATAACCATCATGACCTCTACCTCCTTCCCAACGTGAACATGGCCATGATGCCAGGAGCAACAGCAGCCATCCTAGATGAGACAATAAGACAATGAGCTAAGGATGGAGGAGCAAAAAGCAGCAGCATGAGTCCCTGGTGATATTGTGAAGCAGCTGAACAAACATCAGCCTTCCCCAACCCTAGACTTATTGTTACACAAGAAAAAATAAAAACTTTAAGTAACTATTAATACAGCTAAAAAATATCTAGAGCAAAAAAAAAAAAAAAAAATCTAGAGCAAACAAGTTCTTGACTGATCTACTGTGTCTTTCTCCACAAGTGCAGTTCTTCCTTTTTCCACATTTTCTCATTTATGTCAATGACATACTCACTATGCTCCATATTTTTCAGGCTCAGAATGCCGAGTTATCTTTCAATAGAAGAGGCGAAGAAAGCATCCACCTCCAAGTCCTGCAAATCCATTCAGAACGTCTCAGTCAGGTCAATAAGGGTGTGCTGTGCACACAGGCATCTATTACAGTGTTTGCATTAGCAGAAAACATGGAAATGATCTTAATTGGCACAACATAAATCATGACAAATAACGGGTAGAAAATGGGATGTTACGTAGTCATTAAAATACTGTGAACAAATATTTGTTGATGTGCGACAAAGCTCTAGATTTATCAACTGGAAGCTCAGGTTGGAAAACAGGACTTTTTTTTGAAAACCATATTTAAGGATGTATATAACGTATGCACAGAAGTGTCTAGAACGGGATACCCCAAAATAGTAACAGTGAATATAATATCTCTGGGTGATCTGGGTCCTGAGATCGAACAGTGACTAGTTGTCTTGGATCAAGCCCCCTAGATCCTCAGCCTGGTATTCAAGAACAGATTGAGTGGCCAAAAAACCAACTTTATTCTCACTTTCTCCTCCTGCCTTTGTGGGTCTGGTTTCCTGTTGCTTTCACACGGCACATCTGTTCCCACCACAGCCCTTTGATCCACGCTTCCCTCCTCCTGGAGTGTTCTCTTCATTTCCTCTCACAACTCAAATCCTCTTCATTCTTCAAAACCCAACCTGTCCTTTCTCTCAAGCCTAGTCCTAGGATGAGGATCCTGGGCCAGGACGTGGATGAGTCAGGGTAGGTCCATCCAAGCCTGGTGCTGGGAGGATTCAGAGAAGCCAGAGCTCATCAGCCTTTCCACCTCTACATCCCCCAACAGCAGATTTGCACACCCTAATCCCTCCAAAATGACCCTGTGTCTCCTGGGGACCACTGCCTGCATCGAAGAGTGCCATCCTGCTCCCTAGGACTGCACCCAAATTCCTCCTACCATTTCTGGGGGTGTCTTGAGGGCTTCTACCCTGGGAATGCTGGCTATCCTCCTTTACTCTGGAATTTTCTAGACCAGGAATGGCAAACTCAAATGCCTCCATGGGTCAAATGACTGATGTAAGTCAGCAAAGCCAATGTAGGTGTGAGACAAAAGGGGGTGGTGAGGCCTGCTCTGGTTTGAGGAGGCAACAGCAAGTGGAAGCCAGCCTCTCAGGTTGTGCAGGAGTGTGAGCCGGTCATGCTACATCTTCCATGTTCTCAAAAAGCAGAAGCCAGAAAAATCTAGAAAGTTTTTCCTAGTAAAACCACATGGGAAGAAAATGTGTACGTGGTCAACATTTGGTCCTCCAGGCCCAGGTCTGTGACCTGTGCTTCATGGTTAAAAATGGGCCACCTCCCTAGGCAAGGCTACCTCCCAACCACAACAGTTACTACCTTCACCCCACATGGGATGACCATTTTCCTATGCATGGGGCTTAGGGGCCCTAGAGTGGTGGCCTTATCCTCAGAACTCCACACATAGTCAAAGGAAAGGGGTCCTAGGAAACTCCTTTTCCCAATCACTGCCTAGTTAATGCTCTCCTGGGTCGGGGGTTTGGCCAGGAACTGACAGGAGTCCTGATACCCACATGCTCAAAGCTTTACCGTGTTACCCGTGCACACAATGTCTTTTCCCATTTTTAAATTCTCTTAACTTACAACACTCTAGTCTTTGGTGTGAAATCTGTATATCATAGACTGTAGTTAAAAAAAAAAAAATCTCCAGGAATATTTTTCCATGTGACATCACATTTATTGTTGTCTAAAATCTGAAAATGTCAACTGTCCTAATTCTAGATTTGGTGAGTTTTGCATCCTCTTCATTGGTCCTTTAGAAATCTTAAAAGCAACATCTTTCAAAATGTTCACTTAAGAGTTTTCTTAGGGGGAATGAGGAAGAATCTGAGAAAGGAAGATCTTGTTCAACCTAACCTTGATAATCTTTGAGACTTTGTCCTCCCCAGGTGGTGTTCATCTATTTGCCCGCCTTCTTGATGGACCAACAGCTCTTCAGGAGCAGGGAAGGTGAGACGGAACCGCTGCGGGAGCTCAGAGTACAATCCGGGGTCTGGCACACTGTCAAGAGCTTCATGTATTTGGATGAACATTGATCGTATTATCTCAGAGCAAACAACATAATACTTTGCATAACTCAGTAATTTCGGACAAGGGGAAGCAGGACCTGGGAAAGCATGTTTATGGCAAGTGATTGGATACTACAAAGTATCTGAAGGAAGAAATATAAAAGTGAATATACTTCAGTACAATTTAAAGCACATTTGACCCAAATTTTAGGGTGGAAGCCATTCTGAAGTGGCCCAGGGAGTAGATTTGCACCACCTGGAGGGCCCAACACTCCCCCGCCCCACCACTCAGGCCCCACCGTAAGAGATGAAATCTATTCCAGAAAAGACCTGTTGGAAAAGACTGCAGTAGGGGCTCTGGAGCAGAGTGTCAGTAATGCCCTATTAGCTGGGGCACCAGCAGGAGCAGAAGTAGCAGCCCTGGTGGCAGGAGGCAGCAGGAACCGGCATGGAGACAGCATCTGAGAGCTCCCTCGGTGCCCGACACAACACGACACGCATCAGGGTTCCCAGCCATGACCTTACTCACCCTCAGAACTCTAGGAGGCGTGTATGCACTTGTTGCCTCCACTTCACAGACAAGGCAAGCAGGGTGGGCGAGCTGAGGCCACACACCCCAGGTGACGCGGTTGGGAAGCACGAGAAGCAAGGCACCAGCTTGGTCCACGCGCGGCCTGCCTCCCCCAAGTCCTGCACGGACACAGAACACGCAGGCCTTCTGCTGGGGGTGCTCCTTGTGGCACATGCGCCAAGTGAACACCCCCAAAACCAATGGTCAAAAAATCCGAACAGCAGAATGATGGCAACACCTGCGCCGGCCTAGCACAGCGCCCGGGGACTACAAGCCAGAGGAAACGGTAGGAGGGACAGGAGGGAAGCCCAGCGCTGGGCCCCTCACCTCCCGCTGCGCTGGCCCCTCCGAAATCCTTTCTTTCAGGAATGAAATAAGCTGAGATCGGGGGAAAAACGGTTCACAGAGTGAAGCCAGGGATTCTTTGATTTCTGGATGCGGTGCTTCTACTTCACAGGACAGCCACCGCTCAGATGGTATATTTTCCATTTTACTTTTGTGACTCTTTTCAGGGGAGAAAGCACTAATGGTGTCGTTTTCCTTTAAAGTGTGGGTGTTTCACAAAGGCCACCACCTGCGAGTGGGTCAGCTCCTTGGGCAAAAGCCGTGAGTCACACGTGGCCGCTGTGTGTTCGGCTCTGCTCACCGGGCCCCGCTGCCAGACATCGGGGGGAGCAGAGCCGGAGTGCCAGTCCTCGGCTCTCAGAAGCAGCCGGTCTGAAATCCAGTTTCGACCAGCACTTTCCAAATGTATGTTGGAAAACATAAGGCAAGTGCCATATACTCAACTCTAGGAGATGAGACTGGAGTGACGCTTGCGGGCGGAGTCTCTCCAATGTGGATTCACAAACTGCCACACACTTTGGGGTTCAAATAGAGGCTCAGATGCACATTGCAAAAAGAAACTACTTTTTAAAAATGGTTTTGGGAAAAACAAAACAAAACGGTTTTAGGGCGCCTGGGGGGCTCTGCAGTTGAGCGTCTGCCTTTGGCTCAGGGCGTGACCCCGGGTCCTGGGATCGAGTCCCACACCGGGCTCCCTGCGAGGAGACTGCATCTTCTCTGCCTGTGTCTCTGCCTCTCTCTCTCTGGGTCTCTCATGAATAAATACATAAAATCTTTTTTTTTTTTAAAAAGAACAAGACAAGAAAGTGGGCTATCACCCCTTCTACTCAACATAATACTGGAGGTCCTTGTCTACTCAATAAGGCAGAAACAAATAAGCAAATGATTGGCATAAGAACTGAAAAGGAAGATGAAAAAATCTGCTTTTTGGCCATTTTCAGAGCAAACACAAAGAAACGAGAGACAATTTGTTAGAATCAATAAAAGTTTGCAAGTTTGCCAAATCAATACACAAAATTCAATTGCATTCCAACATGCCAGCAAAAAACCAATTGCAAAATATTGTTTTAATGGTAACAAACACATAAGGTAATTTGGAATGAATCTAGCAAAAGGGGTAAAGATTTTATGGAGATAATTATAAACCCTACTGAAAGATATTTAAAAAGACATAAGTAAATAGCAAGCCCTAACATGTTCCGGGGTAAGAAAATTCCATATCGTAAAGATGATAATTACCTCCAAATTAACCCATAGATTTAATACACCTCAATTAAAATTACATTAAAATTAATCTTATGTAAAAATTATTTTATAGTTCTTTAGGGGATTAAGGGATATTCATTATTTTTAAAAAGACAATATCCACTCTCTTAGTTTTTAAAATCAGGAATTACATTGCTTGATTTTAAAATGAAAACTGACAAATTCTTATATTATACAATTAAGAACCACACCCGACAGTGGACAGTGGTGGCTGCAATGCCCCTACCCTACGCTGAGTCACACTCGAGGGTCCCTTCTCTTTAAATACTGTATCAGCTTAGGAGGAAGCAGGTTCCAACACAAAGCGTGCCCAGGGGCCTGCCGGCAGGTGACTCAAGACCAACCACTTGCAACTGTTTGGACCTACAACAATAAAAGGAGATTTCCCTAAATGACTTTTAAAGCAACAGCAAAAACTACTTGCCAAAAATTGTCTTAAGGGTGGGGCAGTAACCACAACAGTGGCTTTTCTTAAGACCTTCCTGGACTCTCTAATGATACGGCTTTGGCCCAAGTTGAGGAGAGATCTTTTCGAGGCCAAATTCTTTTTAGCACATTAAGAAATGCCCATGAGCGCAGGAGAATGAGATGTGTTTTAAGCTCCAGGCATTTCATATGGTTGTTGGGACAGAGTCGGAGAAGGTGTACTGTAACTTCACGTGGGGTCTTTATGCAGTGACGTGGAGGGAGCCATTCTGTTCCACTGAAGAAAGCTTTGGAGCACTTCCAATGGTTTAATAAACATCCCCTCAAGGGAGACACAGAAGCAAGACTGCTGATATTTGGGGCTTTGTTGCAAAGATGTCCATGGTAATCAAAAAAAACAGT
Organism: Canis aureus; assembly: GCF_053574225.1. NCBI lineage: Eukaryota > Metazoa > Chordata > Mammalia > Carnivora > Canidae > Canis > Canis aureus. The sequence continues at coordinate 2,369,711 of NC_135646.1, forward strand.
TTTATGTGGAACAACCTTAGTAATCTTAGCAACTAAAATTCCTCAAAAGTACAAAACATCCTCAGGGAAAGTTTTTTTTCAATAAAACAAAAATAGTTTCATTGTCTCTAAACATAAAACCACCACCTTTTTACTGTGAAAAAAAAATGCAGAAAATAAAGAAAAGCATGAAGAAAATAAAAGTATGAATAAGGAAATATTCAAAGATATTCAGAAAGAACCACTGGTAACATTTGGTTCATTACTCCAGATCCTTTAAAAAAAAAAACATTCAAATATATGGTTATGCACTTTTTGAAATTTGGGTTATATTATGATATCATTTTTTATTTTTTATTTATTTATTTTTTGATATTTTTAAAATTGCTCTTTTTTTTTGCATTTCCATGTCTAGAAATATATGGAATTTTAATTACTTTCAAGATCTCCTTTGGATGTCATTATTGAGTTCTTCCCTTTGTAGAACATTGTTGAAAAAAACCTAGTTATATTATAAACACTTTATTTTATTTTATTTTATTTTATTTTATTTTATTTTATTTTATTTTATTTTATTTTATTTTATTTTATTTTATTTTGTTTTATTTATTTTATTTTATTTTATTTTAATTTGCAGGCTCCATGCTAGGAGCCCAATGTGGGACTCGATCCCAGGTCTCCAGGATTACACCCTGGGCTGCAGGCGGCGCCAAACTGCTGTGCCACTGGGACTGCCCTATAAACACTTTTTAGAAAGGATTTTATTTATTTATCTGAGAGAGAGCTGGAGAGCATGAGCAGGAGTTGGGGGGGGGGGGTTGGGGGAGGGAGAAGCAGCCTCCCCGCCAAGCAGGAGCCCATGCGGGGCTCGAATCCAGGACCCTGGGATCATGACCTGAGCCGAAGGCAGAGGCTTAACCGACTGAGCCACCTGAGCGCCCCTGATAAACACTTTCTGGCGACGAACATCAGCTGTGGGAGCAGGGGGTCCATCCACCGAGCAGACGAGCAGACGCAGTGGGTTTACCGCTTGGGGAAGGGCTCTTGGTGACTCCAGCCAGAGCAGGAACAGCAGCCAGTGCTCGCCCGCAGCTCCCCTGGCCGCAGCTGCAGCCGCCCGTCCGGAGCACCGACGAAATAAAGAGGGGCTGCTTCGCTCTCTACGTGTATTAAGGAGAGATTTATCTTTTACAATTTTTTAAAAAATTTTTTTAAATTTATTTATGATAGTCACAGAGAGAGAAAGAGAGAGGCAGAGACATAGGCAGAGGGAGAAGCAGGGTCCATGCACCAGGAGCCCGATGTGGGATTCGATCCCGGGTCTCCAGGATCGCGCCCTGGGCCAAAGGCAGGCGCCAAACTGCTGCGCCACCCAGGGATCCCCCATCTTTTACAATTTTTAATCTAAAATAAGTCAGCTGTTCTCGGTGAAATCACACATGAGCAAAGTAAACCCCCTAAATCATGGCTCCTGGTTTGATTTCGCTGCAGTTTACGCTGTACCAGCTGGAGAGCGTGGGGAGAAGGCAGAAAGGAGGGCGGACCTCAGACGACCCAGTGGGGACACTCGCGGCTCAAGACAGACCGAGCGCGTTAGATTCCAGGGACACTGGGACTGCGAGCAGATGTTCTGCGGTGTGTGAAGACGGGGTGGGAAGCTTTCAGCATGTTTACAGATCGAGAGGGAGAAACGACACCTGGAAGAGACTGAAGATGCACTGACTTGCACATTGCAAATCTGACCTACTTGCAACACCAATCGGAAGTGGCTCCACAAAAGGAAAAAACATCAGATTTTGTTAATGCAAAAAAATCTTTTTAATGCAAAGGATCTGCAGCTATAAAGCATGTGAGTTGAAATAAAGTTAGATAGGAGAGAGAAATAAATAAAGGATAGATGTGCTTTCGGACCCTCAACTATTTCTCCGTGTTCTCCCAAGTCAGGAAGCCAGGGTCAAGGGCAGGGTTGCGACCCAGCCCTGCAGCTCTGGAAACAGATGCAGCAGCATGGCTGGCTCAAACCCAGGAACATCTCCCAAATGCTGCTCTGCATTTCCTGGGCTTCCTGCAGAGTGCACCAAGAGCGCCTGCAGTAAAGGCTGTGAGAAGGGCAGGACCAATTTTTACAAGGCAATGGAATTTTAAAAAATACATTATTTTGACCTAACTGTAGATTCCTAAGTATTTGCAAAGGTGGCACATCTCTGCACATCCACTAGACCCTTCACCCACCTTCTCCCCATGGTTCCATCTCACATAATTACAGCACAATATCAGCGCCTAGCCTCTGGCAATGGGACAGCGTGTGTATACAGTTCTGTGCTGTTTTACTACACCTGTGTGGACGCGTTGGACCCATATGACCACCACTGCCATCAAGCTACAAAACTGCCCCATCACCACAAAGATCCACCTCATACAACCCCTTCATAGTGATCCTCTCATTCTTAACCCTTGGCAACCATGAATCTATCTTCCATCTTTATAATTTTGTCATTTCACGAATGTCATATAAATGGAATTATATACACAGTGCAATCATTTAAGATTGGCTTTTTCACTCAGCACGATGCCCCTGAGAGCCATCCAAGTTGTTGGGTATATCAGGAGTCTACTCCTTTTTACTGCTGAGTCGTATTCCGTGGCATGGATGTACCACAGTTGATTTAGCTATTTATCCAGTGGGGATGTTTCGGTTAGTTTTGAGTTTGGGCTGTTATGAACAAAGCTCCTATAAACGATCATGTACAGGTTTTTGTGTCAATAAGTTTTCATATCTCTGGGATAAATTCCCAGGAGTGTAATTGTGGGCTGCAAGATAAATGTATATTCAGAACGAACTTTTAAAGATGAAGTACGTTCTTATAGTTTAAACAAGTCCCTGATTGAAGCAATATACTTATCTACACCAGGAAGTACTCAGGATGAGTGTGGGAAGTCTCATTTCTAACCCTGTAGTGAGTGGTACCAGAGTGGTAAGCATGAAGAAAATCAGGGCTAGACCATTTCTAACCCAACATGTTGGAAAAATTCAGGTGATTCCTTCAGGGTCAAAACTTGTGGACAATAAAATATGGCTGAGGCATTAGATGGGGCTAAATGGAGGCAAAATTAATGGATCTAATGGATCCATTAGTCCCCTCCTTTCCAAGAGTAATGGTTATCAGAAATATGCTCCTGGATAGATATTGGGGATACCAACCCACTCCTGCCCTTTGAGGGCGTGTGTGATATAACTGAGCACGGCAAGAAGGCAGCCCTGAAGCCTCCTCGGGAACTAGGGAGAAGGGGAGACCCAAGGCTGGGAGGACTCAGAATTGTCTGTCACCTTCTGCAGTTCATCACAGAACTAATTCACTTCCTGCTTCCCCTTCACATCATCATAATATGGGGGTAACACCCTCTAAGCTGCTGCCCTCCTTGCTCAGAGTCGCAGGGTCTCTAAGCTTTCCCTAGCTCCTGCGGAACCCGCAGCCTTTGCCCAAGGTACTGAAATATGGCCTGCACTCCACAGGATGCGAATGGTGGGCTTTCTGTACCCGGAGAAGGTACAGGTGGAGAAGACGGGAACCTGCATGACTTACCTAAGCCCACGGATACCTAGGAGCTTACGCCCTCTCTATCCCCCTTCTCTTCCTCAGACTCCAAATATTTTCTCCTTACAAGGAAAGATTAGTGATAGATCGGTTAGGAGCTTATGTTAACGGACACACAATGGAAGATTCTGACGCACAACGGATAAATTACAAAAGACCATCAAAAATCAGTAGGTAAACACCCCCGCTAAAATCAGGGTGGAAAAAATGGATAAAGCAGACGACCAGACATTCACAAAAAGGGTGATACAGGTATCTGCTGAGCCGAAGAAAAATATTCAACCTCATTAGAGGCAAAGTATGTTAGACTGATGAGAGGCTTTCATTCTGCTCTCAAATCGGCACATCACTGTTGAGAAGGGAGTGTCCCTAACGGCTGACAAAATTCACGGATGAAAACGCCGAGAAACAAGGCTTTCCTAATGCGTCTGATACCGGCCTACAGCATACTCCCTTCTCTCTCTCTCTCTCTCTTTTTTTTTTTTTTTAAGATTTTTTATTTTTTTTGAAACAGAGATTGAGAGAGAGAAAGCATGAGCACAAGCAGGGGGAGCGGCAGAGGGAGAAGCAAGCTCCCCGCTGAGCAGGGAGCCCGATGTGGGGCTCCATCCCAGGACCCTGAGGTCATGACCTGAGCCCAGGGAGGATGGTGAAGCTTCACCGACAGGGGCCCTACAGATACTTAATTACAAAGAGAAAAACGTTTTCTTGGAAGAAACCACTTAACACACTTTTAAAGGTGTTCGAAGTAAAAATCACTGGTGATGGAATAAATCAGCATTTTGTGTCTCTTGATATGATACACTAAGGACACAGTTTCTGGCTGCGGTAGAAGGATTCCCACCCTAAATGTAGAACCTAAATGTAATCGTGAGGAAATACCAAACAAGTCAGAACTGACATTATACAAAACAACCTGCCTGGACTCCTCAGAGGTCAAGGTCAGGAAATGCAAAGAAAGACTGGAGAACTTCCAGAATGGAGCAAGGTGCACAGATTGTATTCTATTCCCGCACGGTGGTTATTTATACAGGCTGCTAACATTAGGAAAACACGGGTCAAGAGTATGGAGGAATTTCTCCGTCATATTTTTGCAGATTTTCAAGAATCTGAAATTGCATCAAGAGCCGAAGAGTTAAAAAGAAAAGGTTTGTTTTATTTATTTATATTTTTTAAAGAAAAGTTTTTAAAAATAATACCTGATGCTGGCCTTTATTCCCTAAAACCCAAACGTCCCCATAAACAGTCTGTAGAGAGGACGGGTTATCATATATTTGCACACTGGATGCTGCATGGCATGAAAAATGAAAACACTACACATCCTGTAGGATCCTACTTGCCTACGATTGATCCTATCCTATCCTATTGAACGTATTGATCCTACGTTCAATAGGAGATGAAACTACATTATGGTTGATGGAGGCAAAAGAGTGGGTACCTGGGAGAGGATGCTGTTGCCTGGCGGGAGCCTGAGGGGGCCTTCTGGGGGTCAGGCCGCGTCCCCTTCCCTCCTCTGGGCGGGGGTTGCGGGGAGGTAGACATCTGGTCAGAGGTGTCACCTTGTACACCTATAAGATCCGTGCACTTGCTGTATCTGACTTACAATAAATGCAAAGAAAAGGAAAACAAAGGAAACGAAGATAATACTTGACAACTAGCAGCCTTGGATTGCCATGTGGAGCAACACTTGAGATCCATTTTCCAAAAGGCAACTTGGCAGTGAGCACGAAAACCGAAGTGAGCTGCTTCTGTGGTTCTCAGGAAATGGTTCGACATTTAGACTCAAGGCGAAGTCCAAAGATAAACACTGAGACTACCTAGATGCACACGTTAGGGAGTGGGTGGAAAATAAAAAACAAAACCTAAATCCCTATCGCAGGGTAAGTCACGACACAACTCTGGAAGTCCCAGCAGCAAGGCCCGGGGACGATGCGGGGAAACGTTCACCAGCCGGGCGCCGAAAGCCACTTCCAAAACCGTATGCGGAGAGAATGTTCACGACTTAAATCTTCTGCACGTGCACAGACCTAAAAGGAATCGCTACTCGGAGACGTGAACGTGTCTCCGTAGGCTGCAAAATGAATGCGGGAATTTTGTTCCCTTCTTTATGCTCTTTGGTGTCACCCACCACTTCTCACCATAAACGTGAATTACTTTAAGAGTTGAAACACGTACGAATCAATTTCCAACGTATTTGAGATCTTCCTAGCTGAAAATCATCAAAAGATCAAAATTCAGAGAGGAAGAGAAAAAAGAAACCAAAAAACCAAAACCCCAAACCCAAGTTCTAACAGAGCCTCTTTTCGCTTGTGTGGTGCTTTTAACAAACTCTTTGATGTCTAGTTCATGGCTACTTTTAGTCACCTTCCACGAGAGGGCGATTTTTTTTTTTTAATTGCAAAAAATCCACGTTCACCTAAATCCTTTCTCCACCAATTAAATCCCAGCTTCTCGGCTCCCAACATTGAACCCGAGGAGCCTTCTGGTTCACCAGCCTCCCCTCCTCTTCCTCGTACCCACAGGGGCCTCGCTTTGGCGGGCTGTTCCCCATCAACTGTGCTGGGAACAGAGATCTTGCCTGGAGAAAAATCAAACCATCCCCGGAGATTCCGGAGGGGGCATTTCTCCAGCGGTCCCCACGCCAGATAAACAGCCTTAACGGGGCAAGAGTGGATCTGCTGGTTGGTTGGTTGGTTGGTTGGTTGGTTGGTTGGTTGGTTGGTTTAATAAACAAATGGGTATCTTGGGGCCCTGGAGGCAATACTGAGACCGGTTCAGCCCCCTTTCAAGATCTCAGGTGGTTATTTCCTTCCTCCTCCATCCACCCCGGCTTGTGCCTCAGGATGGCTCGGATTCTTAAAACGCTTTGCTAATTAGTCCATACCCGGCCTGAGCCTGAAGCGGGAGGGAGGGCAGAGAGACCCGCACCGTGGTCTTTGCTGGATCTTTCACGTCTCATTTTCTCCGCACGTGCCATGCGTCTCACCCGCCAAGTGGCGTACGACAGGCCGGTGGGGGCCCCCAATTTCAGCATCTTCGTGGATCCCTGACACAGACAGAAGCACTCTAAGTGTGTTGCCGGGAAACCGTGACAGGATTTTCTCCCAGGAAAATTCTGTGCCAAACAACACGCAAGAATGCCTTTGTTCGAGACGTAATTCTTATCAGGACAACAGAGGATTTAATAATTAACAAAACCTGTAACAACAGAAGTGAGAGTGCTTTTTTTTCTTTTAATTTAAAAGGCTGACATCTTAATTCTAAGTCAAGAAAATTAGAATTAGACAAGGTTCGCTGTCAACAGCTTTCCTAAACCAAGTAATTCAGTCACATGTTTTAAGTCGGCAGGTGTTTGTTGCTCCCTAACCGACTCCTAGCCGGCCCTACAGCCCCTTCCCGGCTCCGAGCAGGGCGAGCAGACCAATAAAAAAGTTATTCATTAGTCAGAACCTTTCATCAGTTTCCCGGATAAAAGGGAAGGAGCCAACACGAAAAAAAAAAGCAGGAGGCCACATTCAGGCTTCGGCCTGCAACTCGGGCTCTAGGCCCCAGCTCCAGCCAGGATTCCCGCTCCGATTTCTAGATGCTTCTCTGGCCTGGACGGTGTCCATTCGTCCTCCCAGGGCCACTCTCCTCCACGAGGCCGACCTCCGTGGACCTCGTCAGGCGGCCTCCCAGCCTCCCAGCCTCGGGCCGAACGGGGCCCAAGTTGCTCGGCTGCTGCCCCGCCGCTGTGCCGTTCCCCTCGCAGGCCGCCCGGGCAGCAGGGCCCCTCTGGCGGTTCGCTCCCCTGGGGCTGAACCCTCTCCCCAGCCCCCGCCCCCGCTTCCTAGGCTGAAAGTCACCTGCTCCAAGATGCTCACCCTGAGTGACCTCACCTTTGAACTCCCTTCCATTACCCGCCCCCTTTTAGAAAAACTTAAATAGGCTTTATTTCTTAGAACAGCTTTTTATTTGCAGAGAAATTTACTGATGCAGTTTTATTAACTAAATTCCATACTTGCAGACTTCCTGGGTTTTTACCTAACATCCCCCCCCCCCCTTTTTTTGTACTCTATTCCAGGGTCGCATCCTGAAGATGCTACAATTACATTCAGTTGTCACATCTTGGGCTGTTCCTGGCTGTGACTTTTGTCAGATGTTCCTTATTATTTGGGGCCTGGGCAATTTTGAAGAGTATAGGTCAGGTATTTTACAGAACGTCCCTCAGTTAGGATTTGTCTGGTGTCTTTCTCATGATTAGACTGAAGGTGTGGGTTTTAGGGAAGACCACCCACGTGAAACGCCACTTCCAACATGTATCGAGCGTATATCATTTCAACATGTGTCAAGAGCACATCCCATCAACATGTCTTAGACTTTTGCTGTGTCTGATGGGTTTCCATACTATAATATTACTCCTCTGTGCAACCCACACTTAGAAAGAAGGATGCTATGTTTCTTCTCCTTTTTTTTTTTTTTAAGATTTTATTTATTTATTCCTGAGAGACACACAGAGAGAGGCAGAGACACGGGCAGAGGGAGAAGCAGGCTCCCTGTGGGAAGCCCAATGCGGGACTTGATCCCAGGAGCCCGGGATCACCACCTGAGCTGAAGGCAGATGTTCAACTGCTGAGCCCCCCAGGGGCCCCTGTTTCTCCTCCTTGAAGTAGAACCATTGGGTATTTTTTTTTGAGGTAAAATATATATAACATAAAATTTGCCATTTTAACCATTGTTAAGGATTAAATCCCTCCTTAATTTCTTTCCTGCTGAGAGTCTTACTCTGCCCATGCTGAACATTTCACTCTTCACCAAAAATTGCAATGTGTCTTTATGTTCTATTGTTTAAGATTTCCCGGCAAAGAAAAGAGATTCTCATTCTTTTTAAGATTAATTTATTGAGACAGAGAGTGCCCATGTGAGCAGTGGGAAGGAGAGAGAGAGAGAGAATCTCCAGCTGACTCCCCACCAAGCCTGGAGCCAAACCCAGGGCTCCATCTCAAGACCCTGAGATCACAACCTGAGCCAAAACTAAGAGTAGGATGTTTAACCGACTGAGCCACCTACGTGCCCTGAGATCCTCACATTTTCTTTTTTTTTTTTTTTTAATTTTTTTATTTATTTATGGTAGTCATACAGAGAGAGAGAGAGAGAGAGGCAGAGACACAGGCAGAGGGAGAAGCAGGCTCCATGCACCGGGAGCCCGACGTGGGATTCGATCCCGGGTCTCCAGGATCGCGCCCTGGGCCAAAGGCAGGCGCCAAACCGCTGCGCCACCCAGGGATCCCCCTCACATTTTCATCTATTTGATTCCTATTGCTCTTTTAGTCCCTCAAGACTTCATGAGCTCCTCTGCAGATGGTGAGCTACTCCTGCTATTGTCTCCCTGGTCACAAACCTATTACTATTATCAGCCTATTATTATTATTAGCCTAATATCCTAATATTATTATTAACCTACATATTCTAGTATTTTTTGCATTGCATCATGTTCTTTGTGGCTTTCCTAGGACAGGACCTAGATCTTATTTTCTTTGTATCTTTATTTTTTTTAAGAGATTTTATTTATTTATTCATGAGAGACATAGAGAGAGAGGCAGAGACATAGGCAGAGGGAGAAGCAGGCTGTCTTCGGGGAGCCTGATGTGGGACTCGATCCCAGGACCCCGGGATCACGCCCTGAGCCAAAGCCAGATGCTCAACCACTGAGCCGCCCAGGTGCCCCTCTTTGTACCTTTAAGGATGAGGACTAACCCAGTAGCTGATCAGGAAATGTTGGCTGGCATCTTGATCTCACTCACATGTGGAATTTAGGAAGGAAAGCAGGTGAACGTAGGGGAATGGGAAGAGAAGAAAAGGAGAGTGGGAAAACAAACTGTAAGAGTCTCTTAACGATAGAGAACAAACGGTGGGTTGATGGAGGGAGGTGGGTGGGTGATGGGGATTAAGGAGGGCTCTTGTTGTGATGAGCACTGGATACTGCATGTAAGTGATCAATCACTGAATTCTACTCCAGAAAGCAATATTGCACTGTATGTTAAGTAAAATTTAAATTTAAAAAAATGTTGGCTGGAAATAAAGGAAGAAAAGATGAGATAGAAGCAGAAGTGGCCTATTGGAATGCCTGCGTGGCTCAGTTGGGTTGAGATCTGATCTCAGGGTTGTAGGATGGAGCCCCACTTCAGGCTCCATGCTCAATGCAGAGTCTGCTTGAAGTTCTCTCTCTCTCTCTCACCCTCTCCCTCCGCCCCTTGCCCTGCTTGCACACAGGTGCATGCTCTCTCTCATAAATAAATAAAATCAAATAAGTAAATAAATAAATTTTAAAAATCTTTAAAAAATGAAATAGAGGTGGCCTATTTTCTCCCAAAATTAAAGAGGGTGTTAATATCTGGTAGTGGTGAGGGTACTGCAGTCACAGTTACGTATCCTGGTCTGTGGGACAGTTCAGTATTGAAATCCATTAATATATGTATTTCTGCCCAGCAGTTCCATGTCTGGAAATTTAAATTTAAAAGACAAAGACTGAATTCAGTGTTGGCAGTGATTTTTTTTTTATTTGACACCCAAAGCAAAGGCAATGAGAGCAAAAATAAACAAATGAGACTACATCAAATTAAAAAGCTTCTGCACAGCAAAGGAAAACATTAACAAAATGAATAGGCAATCTACCAAATGTGAGAAAATGTTTGCAAATCATATATCTGATAAGGAGAATTGTTTTTCAAATAATCTGATTAAAATGGGCAGAGGATCTGAATAGACATTTTTCCGAGGAAGATGTACAGATGGCCAACAGACACAGGGAAAGATGCTCCACATCACTCATCCTCAGGGAAATGCAAGTCAAAACCACGGTGACATATCACCTCATACCTGTTATTATCAAGAAGACAAGAAATAACAAGTGCTGGCAAGGATGTGGAGTAAAGGGAACCCTTGCACCCTGTTGGAGGGAATGGAAATTGGTGCCGCCACAACGGAAACAACATGGAGGTTCCTCAAAAAATTAAAAATAGGGGCTCCTGGCTGGCTCAGTTAGTAGATCATGCAACTCTTGATCGTGGAGTTGTGAGTTTGAGTCCTGTGTTGGGTGTGGAGATTACTTAAAATCTTTATGGGCGCCTGGGTGGCTCAGTCAGTTAAGCATCTGACTCTTGATTTTGGCTCAGGCCATGACCTTGGGGCTGTGGGATCAGGTCCCTCCTGGGGTTCCATGCTCCCCAGGGCATCTGCTCCGAATTCTCTCTCTCCCTCTCCTTCCGTTCCTCCCCCTCTCCTCTCTTTCTTTCTCTCTTGTAAATGAATAAATCTTAAAAATAAAATCTTTATAAAAATTAAAAATGGAAATACCACATGATCTAGCAATTCCATTTCTGAGTATTTATCTGAAGACAAAACACTACCGTGAAAAGACACCTGCACCCCCATGTTCATTTCAGCATTGTTTACAATAGCCAAGATTTAGAAACAACTTTAGTTCCTTGGATGAATGGATAAAGAAAACGTGCCACACACACACTGGAATATTCAGCCGTAAAAACGAGGGAAATCTTGCCATTTGTGAGAATATGGGTGGAACTTGAGGGCGTTATGCTAAGTAAAATAGGTCAGAGGAAAACAAATGCTTTATGATCTCATTTATATGTGAAATATAAAACAAACAAAAATCTGAACTCACAGATTAAGAGAACAGATTGGTGGTTGCCTAGGGGCACTGGAGGTGGGGGTAGGTGAAATGGGTGAAGAAAATACAAACTTAAAGTTACAAAATAAGTAAGTCATGGGGATGTAATGTATATTTGCAAGTTGCTAAGAGAGTAGATCTTAAAAGTTCTTGCCTGAGTGGCTCATTTGGTTAAATGTCTGACTCTTGGTTTTGGCCCAGGTCATGGCCTCAGAGTTTCGAGACTGAGCTCTTCACAGGGCTCTGCACTCAGCTCAGAGTCCGCTTGAGATTCTCTCCCTCCTTCTCTTTCCTCCTCTGTCCCTCCCCGTGTTGTGTGCACACACACTATTTCTAAAATAAATAAATAAAATCTTTGAAAAAAAAGTTCTCATTCACAAGAAAACTGTAACTATAGGTGGTAACTAGACTTACTATGATCATGTCACAATATGGTACTTACAAATATTGAATCGTTATGTTGTACACCTCTAACTAATATATTACGTGCCAATTATATCTCAATTTAAAAAGATAGTCAAGATATATAGAAAGATACGTATACAAAGATGTTATTTTTAACACACACACACAAAAAAAAAAAAAAAAACAGGAAAAAACCCTAAAAGCCCAGCAAGAGGCCAACTAAATGATAGCACATCCATTCTATGGAGTACATTCTATAGCCCCTGAAAATGAGGCTGAACATGTACTGAGTGATTATCTTCATGCAGTGGTATCATGACCATGGATTTAACCTTTTCTTTGTATTTTTCCAAGTCTTCTCATGGGAACAATATCTGTAACTAGAAAAAAAGTGATCCAAGGTACCTTTTCAAAGAAGTGGGTTATTTTACCATTTCAAACCTTGAACATCCACAAAAATCAAAACTGGAAGTTCAACCTGTGGGCCACCTGAGCTATAACCAAGCCCAAATGTCAACGTGGCCGAGACCACTGCCTCCAGCCAGCATCACCATTCTCGCCCTGAACACTCTAAGGGCAGTGGGCCCGGGGAGAAGGGAATTCAGAGCTTCCCATCTCTGTCTTCCAGCTTCTCCAGACCCCACTTCTGGCCTGGACCCTGGACATTGGTGTTTTGTTTTTGTTTTTCAAGCTCCTCTGACTGTAATGCACAGCCACAGGTGGAAAGCCACTCTGTTGCACTCTGTCCCACTCAGTTGCACTCTGCCCATTTTGCAGATGAGGCCTGGAGAAGTTCAAAGTGACATGGAGGTGGAGTCAGACCCAGGTCTCCTGATTCCTAAGATGGTTCTTTGCACTTTAGCAAAGCTAATAAAATAAAGGGTGAGTTTTTGTAGATTGACATTCTGGGAGGGCCCCAGCTGTTCTAAAATCGGGGTGTAAAGGTTTGTATAATAACGTATCTTTGATCCCTGCCTCAACCCAACTGTAGAACTATGTCTGAGCAAATAGTTATTAGAAAGTATTTATCGAGCACAGTATAGTTTGGAAAGATCACTCCAGTCTAACATAATGATAGGGAAAGGCGCTGCAAAGTCTACCTTAATGCAACTGTGTTGAGTAAGCAAAGGTGATAAAAATCAAAATACCATTATATCCAAGGCTGGCTTTACCCCAGAACAAATAAACATTATTCTAAGCAGGCCTCTGCCCTCCTACTCGGTCCCAGGATCCCTGCCTCTTGCTCTTGGCTACTGCCAGGTACGTCCTCCCACGGCTACCCTTGCAAACCAGTTATCCTAGGATGCGGAAAGTGACATGTTCTCTTTCCAGCCAACCTCGACCCGGCTCCCAATCACCCTGACACCTCATACCTTCGCAGTGAGACAGATAAAATGAAACCCTGGGATTTTTCCCTGGAAGGCGTACAGAAGAAAGAAGTTTAGACTTGAGAGTCAAAAGATCTGTGTGTGTGTTTCTGGGAAGTCCTCCACAAAGCATTTAACCCTTCAGGACTCAGACCTGTCTGTGAAAGTCATGACTACCGAGAAATCTCCGAGGCCCCCTCTGACTATTTCAATGACAGCTTTGAACAATCCCAGCCCAGCCCTAGTTAATCTTTAACTCAGCAGAACGTGCTGTTACGTTGAGACTTGGTCCAGGAAGTTCTTAATCATTTCTGCACTTGTCCCGTTTTAAGGAGTGAAATAAATACAGCAAATGTGGGAAGTGAGAATAATTAGATTTGCTGCGTTCTAAAGCCACCCAAATGAAGAAAACACTTCTCTATTGTTTGGAGGGTCTGCAAGGTGAGAGCTCTAAGCGTCTGAGAGCTGATTTCTAGGCTACGGGGAAAACACTTGATTTTCAATATTTACTCCTCAGTTTTAAAAAACCTGTGATCTTTTATTTTGAATTTTTAGCTCTCTCTCTCTCACTATTCATGCTCTATAGTGAGTGAAGCCCTGTTGGGATGGGAAGGGGGGAAACCCCTACCATTTGACTTGCTGAAGCAGCAAGAAAGACAAGTCTTTGCAAGAAATCTGCTTATCTTGCTTTTAAAGGGCAGATTTTATATTGCAGTCTGCGCTCATTTATTCGCAGAATTCACTGAGCTCCCATGTGAAGAAAATAATGAGCACACCAGGCAAGTTTCCTGCATTTTCAGAGCTTACCACCCACTGGAGCAGCCTGGCAATGATCAGATACCACCACCACCCCCAAAGGCATATTTACGTAATGGGATAAATGCCATAGTGAAGAATCATCAGAATGAAAGAGAACCTATAAAAGGGGGAGAGAGACTGGAAGGTGAGCAAAGGGGTCTCTTGAAGAACTGACCTTTGAAAATGAAGGATGAGGGGTTATTTGGAGAAAGAAGGAAAGGCCCAGGGGCCAGCGGCCACAGGGAAGGACAGCTGTTGGAGAGTCTTCCAACTTTCCCCTTAGGCTCTTATGAGTTATCCAGGACAGGTAGGCAATCATTTTCCTTTGGGAACTCTCCCCGTATTTGTAAAATATTAATCTTCCCAAGTCACCTGAAACAAACCCACCTTTAAAAACATTCACTAACCTCTCCTGTATCGAATGCTCCCGTGGGCTATTTTCCCCACCATCACACACCAGTACACGGACTTCTTACCGTGAATGGTTAGCTCCATCTAAGTATTTCATGGCCTGTAGTGAGTGAGGTCCTGTGTTGGGTGGGGGAGAAACCCCTACTCTGCAGCTGGTGCACAGGCTTTTGAAGCAGGTAGAAGTCACCTCTCTGCAAGACCCCTGCTCCTCTTGCTTGTAAAGGGCAAGAGGATCCCTTTGCAGAATTTAGTTCCATTATCAAAGGTAATGCTTAAAACAGTTTGAAAGGCATTAGTGGGAAACTGCGTCCTGCTTCAGCCTCCGGAGTTGGAGAAGCAGGGGAAGCGTGGGGAGAGAGAATCAGAAGGGGCCCTTGCATCCACCTGGGCGCGACGCGGCGTACGGTGCGCACAGGTGTGCGCGGGGACCGCTGTGCCGCCTCCCAGGCAGGTGGCCGGGCCTCACCTCCTACTGTGCCCCACTGTTAAGGCGAGAGGAAGGGGGGGGCGGGTCTCCAACTCCTCTAAAAGTTACTAGGTATCCCACGGGGCAGAGAAGGAACAGGAACAGCATCCCAGGGGGTTTCTCTAGAGCCGCACAGCCCCGCCCTCGCCCTCCCCAGCGAGCTCCGTGGTCCGGGGCCCGCGCTGCGCCGCCCCGCGCAAGCCAGGGGCTTCCCAACTCCTCAGCTCCTGGATCTAGAAATCCCCGCAGAGGTAAGGGCCACTTCCTGCCCCCGAACGGCTCCTCCCACCCCTCCGCGACCGAGGGAGCTGGAGCGGCCCCCACCTCCGTCCGCAGCCGCGTCCTCGGGTGCCCCCCCGCCCCCCACCCCCGGCCGCTGCAGCCTGCCGGGTCCCTGCGTCCAGGCGGCGATGCCCGGGCGCGCTCCCCTAGGCCGCAGCGGCTGCGCATCCGCACTCGGAGGGCGGGGGGGGGTCCCCGCACAGCTGTTGGAGCCCCGGGCGGGGGGCCGGGGGCCGGGACCCTCCGGGAGCTGCACAAGACCCCCCCCCGGGCCGCCCCCCCTCGTCCGCAGTTACGTAACCGGCCCTGCGGGAAGCCCCCCCCGGCCCGCGCACCTGGCCGCCGTTACCTGCGGGGCCGCGACGCTCCGCAGCCCGTGCGCCGGCGCCCCTGCGCCCCTGCCGGCCGCCGCGCCCTCCGCGGGGCCCGCGCCGTTGTGGCGGGGACCCTCCTCGGGCGCCGGGAAGAGCCCGCAGCGGCGCTGGAAGCGGGCGACCAGCTGGGAGTCCTGCAGGCTCCGCAGCAGCTCGGCCATGGTGCGCCCGGGCCCGCGCCCCACGCTCGCTCTGCAGCGCCGCCCGGGCGCCCGCGGGCCGGCCTCGGGTGGGGTGGGGTGGGGTGGGGTGGGGTGGGGGTGGGGGTGGGGGGCGGGCGGGGCCCGGGCGCCGGCCAACAGGTGCGCCGCGCGGGTCCTAGCGCCGCCCCGCCCCGCCCCGCGCGCCCAGGTGGCCGCCTCCCCCCGCGGGCTCGGACGGGCTCGGGCGGCCCCGGCGTCGGGCCAGCTGGCAGCGGGGCGCGGCGCGCAGGTGCCTCGGCCGCGCCCCCCGCCCCCCGCCCCCGCGCCCCGTCCCTTCCGGCCGGCGCAGAGGTGCCACCTCGCGGGGGGCCGAGCCGGGGACACCTGCGCCGTCCTCCCTGCGGCGCGCGCTGGGCCCGCACCGACCCCACTTTCACCCCGAGCCCTCCGGCTCCCCGCACCCCGCTCCTGTTTCCTGGAAGAATGAGCCCTCTCGGGAGGATTCCCAAACTTTGTGGGTGTTTTTTTTTTTTTTTTCCAAACTGTGATGCAACGTCTCCCCGCAGCCCGACCTCCCTCCTCGACCTTGCTCAAGAACCCGGGAGGTTGACAGTCACCCTGAATCACCCGCTGGGGCCTTCCTTCCCCTGCTCTTGTGATTTGGCAATGGGTGAGCACCCTGGGAGACGGGCGTGGAGGAAACGCTCCCCTTTCCCGGTTTTCTGCGTTGGGAAAGATGCTGCGGCCCCTCCCGCTTCTGCTGCTTTCCTGGCTCGGCCCCGGTGGCGGTGGCGCAAGGGCGCAGGCTCATTCCGACACTTAGACCCCGAGGGAACCAGGGGACGCGCGGGGAGGAGGGTTGGACGTCTCACCGCGCCCTGGCCTGCTTAAGGATCTCAGCAGGAGAGGAGCCTTGGTCTCCCTCCCTCCCTCCCTCCCTCCTGAATCTCCCCAGGGGTGCTGAGGTCCCCCGTGAGGGCTCCTGTGCTTCCTCACAGCGACTGAGACGCACAGTGAACTCAGGCCTCCCTGATCAGCCTGCAGCCAAAGCACAGACCTAGTCCTCTGTCCTTCTGTCTGCGGTGGACAGCAGAAGGCTGCACACTGACTCCCTGGTTGCACAAATGACTATGAACAAACACCGGCCACTTGCCTGTGTATCTGGTTGTCCTTTCAGATCTTTGGGATGTAGCTTTCAAGGATGATTTGGTCTCCCTCACACCTTAGTTTCTGGTCCCATGCCCAGAGCAAGATCAAGGGGACAGAGAATGCCACAACACCTGGGAGTCACTTAACTTATAGAGGAAGCACAGGGCTGCTGTCACAACCCAGGAAGGCTCCTCTCCCCAACGTCACTGCCATTTACAGCCATTGGGACGGAACCCTCTAGTTGAGTTTTAAAAGCTCACGTTTGACTAGCGCAGGGCCTATTCTTCTTATGTGTTAAAGAAAGAGGCTCTCCCATGAAGACACTTGAGTGATGTATCTCTGACATATTAAATTTCCTTTCTCTCAAAGAAAAGAAGCAAAGCAAGCATGGCACATGTAACATAAAGCCAAAGAATTGCACATTCAGATAATGTCCTTTATCTCCCTGGAGGACCAAGTACTGGCTCCAGCTCCTAGTGACTTGTGATGTCACCGGGTGCCTTAGTTTTCTCCCTGTGATAAACTAATAATCTGCACTTCTTGTTTTGTAAGGCTATTGTGAAAAATCTTTAGATAAGCTCTATAAGGCAACCTGGTGACATGGCCATAGCATTCTGTTTTGCACCAGAGCCACTCAATTTAGGAGGAATCTTCGGGAGGATTTGGCTCTGAATATCTCAAGTGAAACTAAAAAGCCAGTGGCTTCTGACGCTGATCCATATGCTCTCCCCAGAACCTTTCTTTTAAGGCACAGGTTGATGTTCTGAACATAAATTTCCCAACTCATCTAATAAAAATCAATGTCCTCTAGAAGTGGTAGGCTGAAGGACTGCTCTAGCGTAACATTTAGTGGAGAAGTTACACGGTAGCCTGAAGTTATGCATTTAAATTAATAAAGTTGATGCAGGAAAAATAACCTGTAGTTGTTTGGATAATTTAACGCTAGTCATGCCTGGGAGAAATACATTTTGCTGGTTTTTTACCCCCCGCCAGTGTAGAAATCCAGGTATTTGTACTTTGATTAATTGTGTATATATAATAATTACTAAGTGACATATTTTAAAGGAAGAGTGATGGATGTATTCAGTAGGGTAAAGGTTAAGCTGCTATAACAAAGAGACCCCAAAATCTAGTAGCTTAAAGAGCACAGCTATTTATTTCCCTTTCATATAAGAGTTCTAAGGTGAGAAGTCTGGGTTAATGGGAGGCTCCATGAGGCCACCCAGTAACTCAGATTCTTCTCATTTTATTGCTCCACCACCCACTGAGACCAAGCCCAAAGTCACTGTCCTCTTCTGCATGATTGAAACTTGGTTATGGGCACATCTTAAATCCAGTGAGTGTCCTGAGCAGCAGACTATGTTCCACCAGTAAGAACATGGTCACATGGCCCCAGATTGGCTTGGAAATGTCACCTCCAGCAGGGTAGCCTATGTCCAGCTTCCACTGTATTTCAGTGAGAGCAGGGAGGACAGATGTTTTTGGTGGGCAATCAGGCATGGAAATCAAACCAGTGTTGGTTTAAATGTTGTAAAATGTAAATCTGTGTTATAATTCAACCCATAATCTGCCCAATTTTATCTAGCAGTCTGTCTTTAATTTGACACATTCTAAATACTCACGTGCACATACAAATCTTTGTCAAAAGAAAGCACTAAAAATAAGTAAATTCAAAGGGAAAACTGTTATCTCTTTGTGGAACCAAAATGAGGAAGTTAAAAGAAAATGATGTCAAAATGCCTTTTAAATGAAAAACATTGGTATTGATCGTATTATTACATTTTAAATTCTGATTTAGAGTTCTCTCTCTATAGAGCAGGTCACTTCCACATTACAACAAAACCATTCAGTTTTCAACTTGGCGATTATTTCCTAGATCAAGACAGATATCCAGGGTTGGGTTCTGTATTGGTTATCTATTGCTTCATAACCAATTATCCCATTTATAGCAACCTAAGACAGCAACATTTTTTAAAAATTTTTATTTATTTATGATAGTCACAGAGAGAGAGAGAGAGGCAGAGACATAGGCAGAGGGAGGAGCAGGCTCCATGCACCGGGAGCCTGATGTGGGATTTGATCCCGGGTCTCCAGGATCGTGCCCTGGGCCAAAGGCAGGCGCCAAACCGCTACGCCACCCAGGGATCCCACAGCAACATTTATTGTCTTGAAGTTTCTTTGGGTCAGGAATCCAGGGCCATCTTAACTGGGTCCTCTGGCTCTGGGTTTCTCACAAGGTTGCAGGCATGTCAAGGCTCAACTGAAGGTAGGTCAGCTTCCAAAATCACGTAAGAAGTGGTTGGTAGATTTCCATTCTTTGTGGGCTATTGGCCAGAGGCCACCTTCTCTTTCTTGCCTTAGGGGTCTCTCCATAGGACAGCTCACCGCCCAGCAGCTTCCTTCATCAAAGCAAGCAAACAGAAAATCAGAGAGAGAATCCAAGCAAGACAAAGTAGCCATCTTTCACAATCTGATATTGGAGGTCACACCCCAATACTTTGGTCACATTCTACTTAGTACAACCAAGTCAGTAGGTCCAGCCCACGTTCAAAGGGGGTGGGGATAAGACAAAAATTTAAAGAGTAGGAGGTAAGAATTACCAGCTGCCTACCACAGCTTCTTTACATCTACATTAACTTTCTATCTTCATACCCATAATATCAATCCGTATCATCCCAAACAAATATGATTCATAGCATTGGGCTCAAAGAAATAAGATGCATGTACACACAAAAGAAGGTGCAATGACATGAGAACAATGGTGCAATGGAAGACACAGGACATCAGAAGATTGATTTCTAGTAAAAAAAAAAAACTGTACTGGATGCCGGGGTGGCTCAGCGGTTGAGAACCTGCCTTCGGCTCAGGTTGTGACCCCAGGGTCCTGGGATTGAGTCCGTCACGGGCTCCATGCAGGAAGCCTACTTCTCCCTCTGCCTGTGTCTATGCCTCTCTCTCTGTGTGTCTCATGAATAAATAGAATCTTTAAAAAAAGAAAACAAAACTATATGTACCACAGCTGAAATTCTCAAATCTGGGATAAGCATTACCTCACCAATCTGCCAAAGTCATAGACACCTTAAAGACAGTTGAAAGCAGAAACTATTAAGTTGGCAAAGAGAAAAACAATGAAACAAATAAAGAAGTCCAAAAACAGATTTTTTTTGGGGAAAAAAAATAACAAAACTGAAAAACCGCTAGCATGACAAAGAATAAAAGGAGAAAACATGAAAGCTCAAAATTAGAAATGCTAAGGAAGAAATAATCATCAAAAGCAGAGGAAATTTTAAAAGTCTTTGGAGGGTACTTCCCATGCCCTTCCCATTCCCTCTGAGAATGTAGATGAAATAGAGAATTTCTTAGAAAGAAAAAACTTACTAAAAATTGGCCGCAGTCTAACAGCCAATTATCACAGATGTAGGTAAAGGGGTTCAAATCCTGCCCCCCATAAAAAGCATTTAGGCTAGATAGTTTCACAGGGAAATTCTTCCCAACCTTTAAAGAATGGACGATCTCAATGCTACTTATTTCCAGAAGAAAGAATTTTTCTAAATTCCCTTATAAAGTCATCATGATATGGATCTCCAAGCTGAAAGAGCACCAGGAGGAAAACAGAAAACTCTCACTTGTGGGTAGGGCTCAAAATCTTAGGCTATCCACAGCTGAAACCCAACAGTCCGCTTAAAAAAGAACGTGTGGTGGCTTAAGTGCAATTGGTTCCAGTCATAACGTGAACAAACGTCGTTAAGTAGCAGCGACAACAAAAAATCCATCAATATTACCGTTGCATTAGTAGCGCTAAGGGGAAAAGTCGTATGATTTGTTATACAGGTTGAATTGTGCCCCCCAGCTCCGCGGATCTCCTAGCACCCAGGACCTCAAATGGGGCCTCATTCAGAAATAGGATGGTGGCAGGTGTGGCTAGTGTGGCACGGGTCCCCAAGCCCAAGTGCTGGGTGTGCCCCTAAGAAGAGGGCTCTGTGGCCCCAGGGAGCACACCGGAGACCGCCCAGGCGGGGGCTGCAGGGCCACGGCTGTTGGGGGCAAGGCCCTGGAGCCCCATGGTGGGCGGGGAGGGCGCCCCTGGGTGCCGGAGGGGCCTGGTCCTCGGCCCCCACGCCCGAAGATCGTCGGAGATGCCGGAAGATTTTCCCCCGACTTACAGAGGTAGCAGATGCTTTCTGCAGGGTGGGCGCTCAGGCCGGCTCCCCGCGGGAAGGCGGAGGGTGAGAGGGCAGGCCGCCGTCGCCCTCGAGCTGCGCGACCTGGCCGCAGAGCCACAGCCGGCTGGCCTCGGCCCGCACCCCCGGTCTAATTTGGGCTCAACACACGTGCTTCCTTGTTAGGAATTTGGATTCCGAGGCCGCATTCGGCATCTGCTGAACTAGAGAGGAGGAAATGCAGGAGCTAGGGCCTACACCAGCCGGCGGGCGACCCTGCCGTGTGCTCCTGAGGACGAGCTGCGCGACGCGGACAAGGCACCCCGGGCCAGGTCTATGCTGTTTCCATCATTATGAGGTTATGAGGTTCCTTTCTTCTTTCTTTCTTTCTTTCTTTCTTTCTTTCTTTCTTTCTTTCTTTCTTTCTTTCTTTCTTTCTTTCTTTCTTCTTTCTTTCTTTCTTCTTCTTTCTTTTCTTTCTTCTTCTTTCTTTCTCTCTTTCATTCTTGACTCTATTTGAGAGAGAGAGAGCACGAGCAGGGATGGGGCAGGGAGCATGGGAGACAGAGGGAGAAGCAGGCTCCCCACTGAGCAGGGAACCCCAAGAAGGGGGGGCTTGGTCCCAGGATCCTGAGATCATGATGTGAGCCAAAGGCAGCTGCTTCACCAACTGAGCCCCCTAGGAGCCCCTGTGAGCTCCTTTTCTGTGCTACCCATAGATCCCTGGTATCAGATTGCCCATTTCGATCCCTTTTAGCTTCAAGAGGCCTAACTCAGATATCCAGGAATTGGCAGGACATGGAAACTGAGGCTCTAGAGCTCAGATGGGAGCAGTTTCCCACCTGTGTTAGGGGCAGGGCATCACCAAGGCCGCAGTCACTCTTACTGCCATGGAAACCACCGGTCCCCACCCTACTTCCCTAAACCCCCTCCTGTCCCCAGCCCCCTGGGCTGTTAGAGAGGGTGACACAGTCTGGGCTTCCTAGGAGATTCGGGAATTCAGTGAATCTACTGAAAATATTTAACCTCCTAATGAATCAAATTGCTTCCTGGGCTTTGCTGGAAGCCTCGTCACTTTATATGGATTAAACATTCTGAGATACAAGCCAACTTTTGGCACACAACCCTTCCAGAATTTGCAAACTACTACATATGAATTTTAGTGCTAACGTATATCTTTGTACGTACATTATGTAGAGTACCTGAGGATTAACAGGCTTACAGCCTAGAGACCTACCATTTGTTGATAAATTGATCAGGGCCCTAGGCTCCATGGGCTACCTGGCTCACCGAAAGGCTGAAATGTGAAGCACAGAACCCATCTTGTGTTGTTCACGGTGCTACTCTTTTTCTTCTCTCTCACTAATGAAAACCATTTTTCCTCTTTGGACACTTCCAATAAATCACCAAACATAAATTCTCTTAGGGGGAAAAAATACCTTTTCAGGTTGGAAGAAACTCTAGCTTAAAACCTTGCTTTAAAAGAAAACATTTACAGGTGTTGTTCCTGCAAAGAGGGGGGCGCAGAAAGAAGGCAAACGGTAAGAAGAAGGGCTCAGTCTTGGATTTGCCCCGCGGCAGACATTTGAGGGAGGTCCCATGCGCATCCTCGCATAAGGACGAATATTGGAGAAGAATTTGATTTCAGCCAGAACTTCTTGGTTTGAATCCAGTTGAATCCAACCATATGATAAAAAATACTTTTTTTCAGTAAGTTTTTTTTTTTTTTTTAAGATTTATTTACTTATTCATGAGAGACACACACACAGAGAGGCAGAGGCACAGGCAGAGGGAGAGCAGGCTCTGTGCAGGGAGCCCGACGTGGGACTCGATCCTGGATCCCAGATCCCGGGGTCACGCCCTGAGCCGAAGGCAGATGCTCAACCACTGAGCCACCCAGGCATCCCTTCCAATAAGTTTTGATGGATTTTGCGCACTTTATGCGGAACAGTGCAAAGTTTAGCATATTATACCTAACTAAAGAACCCGAAGGAAGGGACAGATCTTTTGTGCCGAGCAGTGCTAAGTCAACCCTTCTCTTTGTTTGGCTTTTGCTTTGATAAAACACATCAAAACATCTAATAAAGAAAAGTGAATAGTTTCTTCCAGTTCCATCAGGCTTGCATTGGGGTTGGTCAAGCCCAGGGACTGAGTGCTCTAGCGCAAGACAACAAAATAAAATATATCTGACTCTTCACGGGTGGTATATTAGGGATGGCCATTTTTATTCTTTTTTTTTTTTTTTAAGATTTCATTTATTTATTCATGAGACACACACACAGAGAGAGAGAGGGAGGCAGAGACACAGGCAGAGGGAGAAGCAGGCTCCATGCACCGGGAGCCCGACGTGGGACTCGATCCCGGGTCTCCAGGATCGCGCCCTGGGCCAAAGGCAGGTGCTAAACCGCTGCGCCACCCAGGGATCCCTTGTCATTTTTATTCTTAAAGAACATTCCCTATGAATATCACTCATGGTTGAGTCCTTTCCAATAACCAGTTTCCTGGACATCTTTATCATACGATTCAATATACAAATTCAGCTAACGGCACACTAAGGCTGTGTTTATTACATAGACCAGGGTAGAAGCCTACCACTTGGTTATCAAAATTTTAAAGCCTCCAAATAAGCTTCCTGAATCCAAGGAAAGCATTTTTAGCTATAGTTCATGCATATATTCATGAATCATCTACAAGCTGAAAGTTGGTCGGAAAGCTTCACAGATACTCACCTCCAACACAGTCCTAATAAACAAAGCCAGTCCCGGAATAATACGGAACAATATGTACGGCATTTTGCTACTTATGTTTAGGATATTAAAAGACACGAAACACATATTTGTGTGTGTGTGCGCACAAGAACAGAAGAAGATCCAGGATAAAAACACCCACTTGCTAACGTTCAGCTCCTGGCATAGGCTAGGAGCAAACGGGAACTTGCAGTTTTCACTCTGTGCACTTGGTATTTGTTTGAGTTTTTCCCAGCCATGTATAACTTCCTGGGATTTGAAAGGATTTGTTTTTTTCTTTTAAAACTCCTAACTGGGGGCGCCTGGGTGGTTCAGTCAGTTAAGGGTCCTGGGATCGAGCCCTGAATCGGGCTCCCTCCATGGACCCTGCTTCTCCCTCTGCTTCTCTCTCTCTCTCTCATGAATAAATAAATAAACCTTAAAAAAAAAAAAAAAGAACTGGAAACTGATCTCCCTGGGCCAAGATTCATTGTTGGCCACACTTAGCTGAGCTGAGTATCTGCTGTTCTCTCTAGATGGGCCCCATGCTGGGGTTCTCTACAGTTCTCCTCGCTCCGTGTTCTGTTACATCCTTCTCTCATTGCTCATTTCATGGTTGGCTCGGTCCCTGAAGCCTTTGGGTTTTACAGTCATGGCACTTAAATCAAGGAAGGCCGATGCTGCTCCTAAGCAACGCTATCCATTGGGATGCCGTCTCTCAATGGCTGATACAGAAAGAAATCATCATCCCTTTCCTTAAGGCACCTGGATAGAGCCAGGGAGACAGGACAGGCGGTGGTCCCGTAAACCTAGTTAGAAACCTGGCACCCAGATCTTCTCGCCTTCCTCAAGCATAGCTAGTAACAGTCAGTAAACGATCCTATATTTGAATTTCCCTGAAGAGGGTGGAATGTCATCCACGTGGACATTTGTAGGATTTCTATTGAGGGTACGTTCACACATTGGCAATTTTAGTAAGGTTACTGTCTTGCTTAAATAGCCAACCCTTACCTCTCCAGAACAATTAACCAGAGCGCTGATTTGTCATTTTGCTCATCAGCCTTTCTCCTGCTACCAGCCTTCCTTCCTGCTAATTCCCTCTCCCACTGCCGGCGGGGCTAGGAGGCAGAGTGATCTGCATACCCCAGGTTCAAATCCAGGTCTTTCATGTAGTCTTCGGGCAATTCTCTTAACTCTGAGCCCAGCGAGAACCCTCTGTACCCGTGCGGTATTAGTATTTCACAGCCTACCTTTTTTTGAAGGATCACAGAATCTTCTCCAGATCCCCCAATTTTTTCCAATCTGCATTATCACTTTCTCAGCCTCCCCTACGTCACTTGGCTAATTCACCCCACGAGGTGAGATAGAAAGCGTGGAATGCCGCGGACCCGCCGCCTGCCAGCTGCTACGTGGAACACTCGTACCCACTTTGATCTCTGGACGGTGTGTGTTGCCCGTGAGTTCGAGGGTCTCAAGTAGTAACAGCTCCTATAAATGTTTTATGTCTCAGCCAAATACCAGCATGCGGCCTGGTTAACAAGCGCCTGTGGAGACTCACAGATCCCCATTCTGATCACGAACTGGATTCACGGACCATGGTAAGTGCCATCTGTATACATGAGGTCACTGGTCTCGTGGGTCGGCTGAATGGTAGGAAGAATGCGGGAGGGTTCTCTC
Organism: Canis aureus; assembly: GCF_053574225.1. Taxonomy (NCBI): domain Eukaryota; kingdom Metazoa; phylum Chordata; class Mammalia; order Carnivora; family Canidae; genus Canis; species Canis aureus. The sequence continues at coordinate 2,394,913 of NC_135646.1, forward strand.
CGTCCACTGGAGGATCGCTTTCACACAAGTGAGGTCTTAATTCATAAAGAGACAGGAAGTTGTCCCCTCTCTGTCAGGGGGTGCAAAATCCTCTCCCCAGCCTGGGTTAAGGAGTCGACTTCCTTTTCTATACTCGGTTAACCTTCACTTTGGTGGCTGGTTTCAGGGGAGTGGCCCCGCTGAATCTGGGCCAGTGTCATTGACCTATAAATGTCACACACGTCTCATACCAGCCACTGCACAGTAAATAGCCCCCACGTCTGACGGACTTCTAGGAGAAAGTGCCAGCGCCGGAGAGTCCAAGGGCAGGAGTGCTCCCACCGCCGGCCAGTGTCTGCTCAGCTAAACTCATGGGCTTTTAAAATAAAAGAAAATAATAAATGAAATAAAATAATAAGTAAAATAAAATAAAATCGTGGGCTTTTGCTGGACTTGCTGTACGGGAGGAAGGAGGACAATTTTTTTTAGGGGGGGCTATTGAAGTTAATACAATTTTATCTTATAGATTCATGTCTTTTCTCTGTTGTTTTTTTTTTTTTTTTTTTTTTTTTGGTTTTTTTTTTAAATAATACTTCCAAGCTCTCCCTTTCACCACAGGGCTGGAAGCCTAAAAACAGCATTTCTGAAACTCACTCTCACTGGCACAGGGCCTATTTAGAGTCCTCCCATGGGAGATACTGGTGTGATACTGGGTGCACCGTCCTGCTCCTGCGACGCTGGCAGCCTCATGTGGAAGCTTCCAAACATGACAGATATGAGGTTTGGCCACCGGCTTCTGGGTGCCTTGCTGTGAATCACCTACTCCCTATGACTCACCACACAATCCCATGATTCCTTTATTTCCTGATCACCTAAATGCCACCATGTTGCAGCTGGAGTCCCAGGGAAGCCAGTGGTGTAGGTCCAGGCTGAGCCCGAAGGCCTGAGAACCAGGAGAGCCACGCTGTGCGTCAACACTGAACAAACATTATCTCTAATCATCATAAGAAACTGCAAAGTTTGGGGAAGTTTCTATTACTCCGTCTAAGAGATGAGAACACCGAGATTTGGGGCGGTTAAATCACTGCTACAGAACATAATGTTAACCAGTGGCTGGCCACCGTCATCAATTCGCAAGTGGCCTAACCATCCATGAACAGTCCTGTGCTTCAGGGCAAACACAAGTTTTGTTTCCGCTAAGCTGCTGTCAAGAAGTCCCATTCTGTCCTCTTTCCCAGAAGCCACGTACAAAGTCACTGGGACAGGCGACATCATGTGCTGTGACTTTTAGCGGGGGGTGAGGAAGGCAGGATTGGATGAGTCCTTTCTGCAGGGAGGTCAGGCTGACGAGCAGAGATCCAGAGAGGACACATCAGACAAGAGGCAGAAGGCACAGCACAAAGACAAGCAGGCACAGAACAGTGTGGGTGGAGGACAGGGAGGGATGAAGGGGAAACGTCAGGGCAGAGGTTCAGGGACAAGATGAACACAATGGCCTGAGCAGGATCTGCAGAGGAGGCCCTCACCACGCAGTGTGTGGATGCAGCTGTCGTCACAAGCCACTTTGTTCTAGACAGTAACCCAAACACTTTTCTGATTAGTGAATTTAATTATTTTTTGAAATATTTTATTTATTTATTCATGAGAGACCCAGAGAGAGAGGCAGAGACACAGGCAGAGGGAGAAGGGGGCTCCCTGCAGGGAGCCCGATGGGGGACTCGATCCCAGGACCCCGGGGTCACATCCTGAGCCAAAGGCAGGTGCTCAACCACTGAGCACCCCAGGCGTCCCAGTGAATTTAATTATGAAGTCAGGCTGATAAAATTGTACTAAATACTAACTTTAACTTACAAAAAAATAAGCAGTTACTGAGCACCAGCACAAGCACTGGACTACGTGAATTTGTCTTAAAAAAAAAATGAAAGTGAAACCAATTGTCCACTTAAGAACTAGGACAGGTCTCCATGCAGTGATTAAATATATTAAAAAGAAGAATTCCATTATGTTTAGAAGCCAGCGCCACTGGACGTTTGTCACATAAACGGGATATGTTTATTTTAATACAAGTAGTTAGAGGCTCGGTTCACAGGACACAAAGAAAATGGATTAGGATCTTTTTTCCCTCTCTCTCAGATGATGTGGATCTGAATATCTTCATTTAGAAATATAAATGGAGAAGAAAAGCTTCATTGCACCAACTTTAATTAGGTGGACAAATATTATATTAGTAAATCATCCACCTCAGGGGTATTATTTGGTCGAACCCGCGTTGCTTTAGGAGAGGGCAGCGCTTCTGAAAATGATCACGGGGAAGAAGACCGCGTGATGACAGCCACAGAGCTCATAGGGCAGCCGGTCAACTAATGGGTCCTGTAATTGGCACAGAGATCAGCTTCTGCAGATAAGGGAGGAAGCATAATCATGTTGCTAAAAATACACATGGGCGTTGGGCTCTTCAATATCGAGTGGCTCACCCGGCACTAAGCGCATGAAGCCAAGCACACTTGCAAAACAGCTGTGAGGAGGCGCCCAGAATCCGTGAATCTACAGAGAAGCGCGGGGAATCGGGGCTTGGCTAGGCCAGAGGAGGAGAGCAGACCTGGGGACCTGCTAATGGGGTCTCTTTTGGGGACAACGAAAATGTTCCAAAACTAGATCGCAGTGACGGTTGGCAGGACTGTGAATATATTATAAGGCAATAAAGTGTATTCTTGCGATGGGTGAACTTTCTGGTATGTACATTATATTCCAACAGAACTGGTTGAGTTTTTGGGTTTGTTTGTTTGTTTTTTTAAATCCTTTAAAAAAGAGAATCACAGAGACACCAGCCTACAGCCTTGGTATTTAGATATTTAGCCGCTGACGGCAAACCGACAAACAGCTTGTTGGGCAAAAAATAATCCTGGCTCCGAACAACCACTACCAGTCAGGGTTTGATGGTGCCGAGCCGTCCAAAGTATTCCTAACTCCCGCACCTTCGGTTTTCATTCAACGGGTCCCACTGGGCCCTGAATGCCCTCTGCAGGGCAGGCACTGTGCCACGTAGGAGAGCAACAGCTCCACGTTCCCTGCACTCTCGAGACGGGCCAGGTGGTTTCCACGCTGCGTGTCACCGGTGCCCAGGCCACCCCGGGGAGGACGGCCTGTACCCCGGAGGCCCGCACGGAGGAGGGAGCCATCCCCGTGGGTCAGCCCACTGCTCGCCTCGGGACCCTCCCGCCGTCCTCCCCGGAGCTGCACATTCCCGACCCCCCATCGACTGCTGAGTCGGATCCACTGGTGGACACTCGGCCATCGTGGCCCGGGACGCACTGGCCGTGAATCTGCAGTCACGGGGCGCGCGAAGCTCGTTTGAGCGGAACTTGCCGGCAGGGCGAAAGCTCACCAGGAGCTCGGGTCGGAAGGCTTGGGAGCCGCGACACAGGTGCAGGGCCAGCGTCTGTCCCGGACGCTGTGTCACACGGGACTGCCGGCCCCAACCGCGCGCTTCCTACCTGCTAATGCGGGGCCTGCTGGGAAGGGGCTGCAGAGGGCTGCAGGTTGCACACAGGCACCCCTTAAATCCAGGGTGCAGAGGCGCCTGGGGGGCTCCGTCGGTGATGCACCTGCCTTCAGCTCAGGGCCCCATCTCAGGGTCCTGGGATCGAGTCCCCACTCGGGCTCCCTTCTCTGCCCCACTGGTGCTCTCTCTCTCTTGCTCTCTGTGTCAAATAAATACATAAAATCTTATCAATCAATCAATCCAGATCTAGAGAGACAGAGGAAGTGAGAGACTCGAAGCCGTCCACGGCGGCGTGAAGAGGAAAAGGGGGCACGAAACGCCGGTGGCAGAGCCTCTGAGAGCAGGAAGCAGCCCCGGCTCAGGACCACCGAGGAGCGCAGGCCCCAGGCCTACTGCAGGGAACTGGATTTTGCTAGAACTGCGGGAGCAGCCCCGCTGGCATCAACCTTGTCAAACCCTCGGCAGAAGACCCAGCGCAGCGGTGCCCAGAGGCCTGACACCCCCCAAAACCGGGAGGGGACGATGAACGTGGCTTCAGACGGCTAAGCCGGTGGCGATTCTCACGTGGGAACAGAGGACTAAGAGCGAAGCCGAGCGAGGGGGGACAGGGTACGGGGGCGCCAGCGACGTCCACTCTGCGCGGCAGGAAGGGCCAGAGTGGCCCCCCGACAGCGAGGTCCTTAGACGCCCCCTAAGGACACGCGGAGGCTGGGGTCAGTCAGGGCCGCCGGCGGCGCCAGGCCCCGGATCCCTCTCTCCAAGCCGCTGCGACCACTGGGCGGTGGTAGCCAAGTCCTTCTACCCCCTGAGTCCTGGCCACGTTGCCCTGTCTCCGTGTCAGGAGGAAGCAGGTGGGCAAAGGGTCCGGCCAGCTGAGCGTGCTAGGTCCCACGGAGGACGCGAGATGGTGTGTGAAAGCCTGCGGAGAAAACCCCCGCACGTGGGGATTACCGGCCGCGGGCATCCAGCTGCGCTGGTGTAGACCAAGCTGCCCTCCTCCCTGCCCCGGCCGGGGCTGCGTCCCCGGCACCACCTGCACACATCGAGGCTTTCTTCCAAGAAGGGCACAGACAACCACGGCCACCGAGCAGGCAGCTGGGGAGGCCGAGTCCTCACTAACTCGACAAGTATTTAGGGGCACCTATTTGGGTTAAGGCCCAAATTTACAAAGATGGTGTTGCGTGTGTGCCCACAGATACGTGGGGTGTGGGTGTGTGTGGGGAGGGCGGAGGACACGGGCACGTAAACAATAATTATAGTGAGAACTGCTTTCATTGCCCAATGAGACGTCTCTACCTCCCCACGGACCACACTGTCCTCCTCACCATAGATTCACCAGGCGGATCACAAAAGTGCCTATACTGGGACCCAAGAAAGCATATATTGATCTGTGCTTTTAAAAAAGAGAAAGTGTCTTCATTGGTGGAAAATAAATTTAGAGCAAACTTCTAAGAACTATTGAACTAAGTATGAATCAATGCCGTGAACTAAATCTAGGCAAGAGAAGTCGCTCTCATTTAAAATGCAAAAGTGATAGACACACAGATGCGCAATGCTCTCCAAATGCAGTGTTGCAACCCGGCTCTTTTATGGGAACTGTGACACTGAGTGTTAATTTACATAAGGTTCGCAGATGCACCACCCATTTTAATGTACTTTGGATACATAAATAAATAAATAAATAAATAAATAAATAAATAAATAATTCAAATATTCAGGCTGTGGTTCATGGATTTCATTCTTGTGTAATGTCTTTATGGAAACAATATTTTTTTCCAAACCATAATTGGATGATATGGAATATGACCCTCGAGCTTATTAGAGAAATGAATTCAGGGACTAATTGTTCTGACATAAACCTCGACTGCTTCACACTAACATAATTAACCAGATGGATTCTGCTCTGACTTTCTAGGCCCTTTACAACTACCGTAGATGTGCATTAGGAGCATTGCTAGCATGCTTCTCTACTCCATGATGCTCTTTAAAGAAATCTCTAAAAATAAAACTCTTTATTAGAATAGCTGGGCATAGGCATCGTGGGGTTGCAATCTAGGTCCTTCTAATTGGCTGCCCCAGCCATCTGCTTACTGCACCATTTTGCCTTCCCTCCCACTGCCGTACTGTGTAAGACAAGTCCTGCTGCCTCCAAAGAAGAGGAATCAGCATCAATATCGATTCATTTAGTCGTTCATTCACATATCCCCTTCGGAGACCATTCCACAGTAACACACTTTTTGGCTCTAGTGGCTCCGTCAGCAGTGGCTGGGCTTCCAAACACTCCGTTCCCGCGGCCTAGCCCGGCCCACAGCTTCGGGCATCGCCAGATGCAGACTGACCTGAGCCCTGCAACTTTGTCTTTTATGACCTGCTTTTTAAAGTTAGAATATTTTTCACCTGTAATTTGTGCACACAGGAAAACAAGCCCAGAATTCCAGGACACTTGGAGCTGTTCCCAGTGGGTTTTTTTTTTTTCCCCCTAAGAAATTAGAATGCAGCAATGCAGTGAGCATTCTGTAGTATTCATCTTGGTGCAGAGTTTCTCTTAATGACTTCTACTCCTGGGCATGACCTTGCTGGGTCAAAGGGTTGTGCATTTTTAATTTTGAAAGATATTCCAAAATTATCCTGCAGAGAGATGTCATCAATTCGAAGGCCCTCTAAAGAGCACATGAAACTCCTTTCCTACTCAATTCTGAAACTAAGCACTAGCAATATTTTAAATATTTGCCTATTTGATAGGTGAAAAGGGCATCTCAGGACTTTACTTGCTTCTTTATAAATATAAGGGTTTATTGCCCTAATTTGACTCCTTTGTTAGGAACTCTTTTATCATTTTCCTTTGCTCATTTTTCTATTTTTTCTATATTTTTTCTCAGTTGCTTATGGATTCTTTGTACTATCACAAAAATGGCTCTTTTCCCATAGTATGTATGGCAATTTTTCCCATTTTATCTCCTTACTTTGATGTTATTTTTGCCATGCAGAACTTTAAAATTTTAAACAGTCATGTTTAGCAATGTTTTTCCATTCCGGACTTAATTTGGGTTTTGTAATAGGCTTTAAAGGGTCTTCTATATGCTCATATTGTTTTTAAAAATCCACCCACGTCTTTTTCCAGCACTGTTATTATTTCAGTTTTTAAGTTTAACATGGATCCATCTGGAATTTATTTTAGTGTAGGGGCTGAGGTAGGGATTTCGCTCTCCCAACCCAATTTGCATTTATCTCGCATCTTTATCTACTTGTTATCTATCAAGAGTAGGGTGGTTCCTATAGGTTAACTCTAAGGGCGGAGCTGAGACCACAAGGATTCAACTGAACGGATCCATTAACCTGCTGCTCATCCATCCCCTCCCCTTTCTCCTTCTGCATTCCCTTCCCATCTTCCTCCTCCTGCTGCTCCTCCCTCTCTCTCTCTGCCTCTCTTTTCCTTCTCACCAGACTCCTCTTCCTCTTCCTCCTCTACCTCATCTCATTAGATGCTGTCCAAAAGTGAACACTGATTTTTGCCTTGAAGCTGCAAATTGATGATTATCAAGCTGCAGTGGGATTGGGGAGAGACGCACCCTAGAGGTCTGGGGGGTGGGGATGGGAGGTGGGGGGATGGCCAAATGTAGATTAAAAACAAAGTGAAGAGCCTCGACCCACTGATTTCATTTGTCTCCGTCATAAAGAGACAGAAGCTTTATGTTTACAAAAGGGGGGGATGACTTCCAGAAGAAACATCACTTTCTAGAATACCCGCATCACAGTATCCAACTACGTCTGCAGCATTCAGGCAGCCCGAGTGTCGCTGCCTCCTATGTCCCCTTCCCTTTCAGCAAGGCCCTTGAGCGACCTTTTTCTACCAGCTTTTCTCCTTCTGCCCCTGAGGTTTCAAAGTTCTCACTACAAAAGCAAGACCCTGTGACCCTGCTGCCTATCTTGGAATCTTCCAATTTCTTCTATTGTCCAGTTTCCTGACTCAGTGTCCACCTTTGCTGCTGCCTTATGGACTCAACCTGCACTCTGACTCTGACTCTGACTTCAGTATCTGCTGCCATATGAAAAGTTTTTTTTTTTCCTTAGACATTCTTCTTTACTCTTTCTTGTTTATGACTTTTTTTTTTTTTTTAAGATTCAGATTTTTTTTTTCTATCTTATACTCAAGTGATTCTCAACACGGAGGTGAGATTTTGCCCCCTGCGGATGTTTAGACAATGCCAGGAGATATTTTTGGTTATTACAGTGGGACAGGGGTGCTTCTGACATTGACCAAGAAGAGGCCAAGATGTGACTAATCATCTACAGTCCCCAGGACGGCCCCAGCAACAGAGGACTCTCTAGCCCAGAATGTCAGATTGCCAAGGCTAGGAAATCCAGCCATAACCAGTAGTACAGTGCCTGGAGGGTACTGAAAAACCTGAAGACCAGTGGTCATCATTTTGGTGTTTACAATGACTGAACGACTGAAGCTGAGGATGCGCGACATCCTGGGGCACTACCCAGCCCCATGTGCAAAGAGCAGACTTTGTGGAAATGAGCAACCTGGTTGTAACTCTACTCATACTCTCTATGTCCTTTATTGGTTTTCCCCTCTTGCCAAATTTGTGAGTGTTATTCAAGCCCTCAGTTTCTCTTTCTACTTCTGAGAGCTCATCCTATCTCTTGATTTCCTCAGCTTTAACAACCTAGCAATGATGTTGGCGAGATTGGGCTTCTGTGGATGGCAGCACTAGTCAAGATAAAAGCCCGGAGTTACCTTTCGGTGCCTGCAAGACGTCCTTTGCTTGTGCTGGCCTCGATCGTCTCTGGTGATGTCATCACTGTTGTATTGCGTCTACTGAATGTAACGTGTCCTTCTTTCTGCCTACCTTTATGATTTGCCTTCATTTTTGCTTTTATTATGCTGTGTGGTACCTGAAGATTTCTTCATATTTATTGCGCTTTGAGTTTAGGATCTGCGGATTCATATTGTTCATCATTTTGGAGCATTCTTGACATCTTTTCACCATTCCATCTGCCCCCCACCCCCATTTCTGGGAATCAGATTTTGTATATGCTAAGCTGAATGATATTGTCACACAGATCTCGAGATGCTCTCTGTTCTGTCCTCTCCCCCACCAGCTCTCTTGTATTTCAGTTTGTGATTCAAATGCTCATCTCTTCCAGAAACATCCTCACAAAGATATGCAGAAACAATATTTTACTGCCATCTGGGCATTCTTTAGCCCAGTCGAGTTGATTGGAACCGAACCAGTACATCGCCACTAGACTCCATATGGTTACGTCTTGTGTCTCCCACACCATCAGCTCTGATATTGGATGTTGCATCTGGAAACTCCGTTTGACTGGTTGTCCCAACTGCCCCCACTGCCAGAATGGACTCTGCATAGTATTCATTTATTCATGTGACAAATATCTACTGAGCATCAACTGTATGCCTCTTCTAGGGGCTGTAGAAACCCAAATATGCAACCAAGACTCCTGACTTAGTAAAGCATATATTCTAGCTCGATAAACAATGTGTCCAGTTTACCCGGACCTTCCCAGTTTTAGCACAGAAAGTCCTACATCCCAGAAAATCCTTCAGTTCCATGGATACTTGGAGGTAGAACATTCTAGGCAATGGGAACAGCAATGACCTTGAGATGAGTGAGGCTCTGGTTATTAGAGGAATACAGAAGACCACAGTGTAACTCTGGCGGATCGAGAGAGATCTATATAATAAATACTAAATTGATGAATAATAATATTAAATTAATAGTATCTCCAAGTTTTGGTTTCTTCATTAGTAATTTGGGGAACATAGACAACCTTCTGCTAGTTCCTGAGAAGAATCAAAAGATCATTATATCCACTTACACAGGGACGTCCAGGTGGCTCAGTGGTTGAGTGTCTGCCTTCAGGTAAGTCCTGCATCGGGCTCCCCACAGGGAGCCTGCTTCTCCCTCTGCCTGTGTCTCTGCCTCTCTCTGTGTCTCTCATGAATAAATAAATAGAAATCTTTAACAAAAAAATCCACTTACACCGAAGGCCCTTTGAAGAGATTGGGCACATGACTCAGGGATCCCCTTGGTCATCTCCCCAGAAGCCAGGAATAGACTTGGGATCACTCAGGAAAGATCTGTGGAGGAACCTCCTGGGTAATGGAGTAACCTGGGTTACTCATTTCATTTGCCTGGGTAAACCTCTGTGGCAAATGAAAGAGAACCACAATGTGGTTGAGAATGTTACACCATCACAGGCACCGCCAATTTGGGTTGTAAACGACAGCGAGGGGACAGAATGAAAGAACGCGGACACGTTTCTCAAATCCTACACTCAGGAAACTGGCTGATAAAACTGCTAAGCTGCAGATATGTGTTACCTTGCATGAAAAAGGAAGGATGCCTTTGAGGGCAGAGCAAGGAGCCCAGAGGCACAGTTGTTTCTCAGAACAGGGTGGGGGGAAATGTCCAAGCTGTAACTGTGTTTTAAGAAATGAAAACAAGGTATGAATACAACTTTGAAGGCAGAGAAAACTTTCAGCCTTAACTAGGATACACATTACATCCTATGTCATAAAATCTGCAAATAAGCGTTCTCAATCTCAATAATATATTAATAAAATACAGCTCGCCTTATTCTTAAAAACCCTTTTTTTATCTTTAGTTCAATGTGTCAGATATGTTTGCCCGAGTATAAAAGCCTCTCTAGTTAATGTTCTTTTGTTTTTATGCAATTTTATTGCAAAACGTTTATTTATTCATTAATTAAAAGAGCACGTACTTTTCAGGTTTCAGTGGGAGATTGGTCTCCTGCCATCTTTAGTTTAAGTGGGTAGGATATGAACCTTGCTTGGAGGAATGAATAATTCCTGTAACTCTATGAAGCTGACCCTAGGACCAAGTGAACTAACAAGAAGTCTTAACTGTGTTCAGTTATGACCTTAGGGTGAATGATTTTAAAGTAGCTTTTTTTTCGCCCCTAAAGATCTTTTTATTTCTTCGTGAGAGACACCAAGAGACAGGCAGAGACACGGGCAGAGGGAGAAGCAGGCTCCCTGCAGGGAGCCTGATGCAGGACTCGATCCCAGGATCCCGGGGTCATGACCTGAGCGGAAGGCAGACTCTCAACTGCTAAGCCACCCAGGCGCCCCTTAAAGTAGCTTTAAAATGACTACTGAACAATGTTCTGCAGAAAGAGACATCTTAAACTGTACCAGAGAGGATCAAGTAAGAAAAGCCCAATTTTATTTTATTTTAAGATTTTATCTGCTTATTAGAGAGATAGAGAGAGAGCACAAGCAGGGGGAGGGCAGGGACCCACATGGGGGTCAACCCCAGGACCCTGGGATCATGACTGGAGTCAAAGGCCGATGCTTAACCCACTGAGCTACCCAAGCACCCTGAAAACTCTAATTTTATTTTATTTTTCTAATTTTAAATATAATTTTTGGCAGCTGGGTCTTATATCAGGTGGCTTTCTTTTAGTTATCATTATGGACTTCAAGAGCAACCTAAATAAAAAATACTAAATTAATTTGAGGTGATTCATGTTTATAATGCAAATGAGATATACAGAAACCTGTCTAAGGCTGGTAGAAACTACTAGACTGCTTCTCATCCTAGGAAAAATGAAAACAACATCCTTGCAAAGAAACTTTTGGAATATGCTACTTAACTCCACTTCAACAGGAAAACACCCAAGAGCCGATGAACTTTGAAAACCCCGAAACAGGGCAGCCCGGGTGGCTCAGCGGTTTAGCCCAGGGTGTGATCCTGGAAACCCAGGATCGAGACCCACGTCGGGCTCCCTGCATGGAGTCTGCTTCTCCCTCTGCTTGTGTCTCTGCCGCTCTCTTACCTGTGTCTCTGTCTCTCTCCCTGTGTCTCCCATGAATAAATAAATAAAATCTTAAAAAAAAAAAAAAAAAAAAAGCAAGCCCCGAAACAATGCGTTGCTCCAGCTCACAATAGTAGGAGCCAACGGGAAGAGGTTTAGGCCCTGTGCTCTGCAGAATACATTAACAAGGGAGAGAAGCACAAAGAAAATAAGGAAATCCAATATGCTTTCCAAGGACTAAAATAGAACCTGTCCAAAAGATGGGAAGGATTTCTCCATCTCATGGAGAGGCAGTGGTCCGTGGCATTGCCGACTCTGTGGGGTGGAGGAAATAACTCTAGTTTATTTTAATGTACCGTGTAATCTGGCTCATTTCCCATATTGTTCTGCGATCTTAACTGCGCAATTCAAAGGAAAAGCTGGGCCAGCGTTTCAAATGTCATCTTGATACAACCTTTCCCATTTCCAAGCCCACTTGAGTCATTTGCTTTCCTTCTGCCCCCTTTCTTATTGCTCTTATAAAGTTGGGCCAATGATAATAATAAAGCAAATCGAAGCGAATGACAATGGAAGAAGGCGGTCACCCAGGACCCAGGAGCAGGGGCAGGAGCGGCGGCCGGGCCCTCCCGGTGCACCCAGGCCCCACAGGCTTCCTTCCACTTGGGCTGCTTCCTGCGGGTCGATGCTTCACTTTCAATTCCTTCTGCTTTTATTCTGTTTCTTCTGAGAGGCGGAGACATGTGGGCCCCTTCTGTATCGGGGTGGGGGTCCCCCCACCCACCGCCCCCCGGCAGCTTCTACTGCGAAGTGTCGGGCATGAAGGTTACAGTCGACAGAGCTCAGGCTCTAACAGAAGGTCACGTTCAACCAAGGGCTCCAGCCTGGCCTTGGGCACAGCAGGGATCTGGAGGAACACGCCAAGTTGACCTAACCCCTGCCAGCCACAGCACTCCTCCGCTGGGGACAGCAAGCGCTGTCTGAAGAGCACCCCAAGCCCCAAAGTGACTCCTGGGAATGGAGTCTGCCCCTGCAGGCTGCGACCTTGGCCAGGAAGGGCCGAGGTGATTTCTAAAGCCCTCAACTGGGCGGTTTCTATCTATTTTGGACATAAAAGAGACGTCCTCAATGTGGAGAAGGGGGAACCTGGTGCACTGCTGGTGGGGGTGCACACCGGTGAGGCCGCTCTGGAGAACAGTGTGGAGGGTCCTCAAGAAGTTGAACATAGAGCTGGCCTACAATCCAGCAATTGCACTACTGGGCATTTACCCAAAGGATACAAAATAACAGCTTTGGCGGGGCGGGGGGTGTCCATGCACCCAACGTTTATGGCAGCATTATTCACAATAGCCAAACCGTGCAGAGAACCCAAATGTCTACCAACTGATGAGTGGATAAAGATGTGGTGTGCCTATACAATGGAATATTACTCAGCCGCCAAAAAATGCAATCTTGCCATTTGCAACAACGCGGATGGAGTTAGAGGCTACTAACGCTCAGTGAAATAAGTCAGAGAAAGAAAAAATACCATATGATCTCACTCATACATGGAATTTAAGAAAACAGATGAACATACGAGAAGGGGGAAAAGAGGAAAAAGGAGAGAGGGAAACAAACTACGAGAGATTTGACAACAAAGATCAAACTGAGGGTTGATGGAGGGAGGGGGGTGGGAGATGGGCATGAGGAGGGCACCTGTTGAGGAGAGCACTGGGTGTTTATGTAAGTGAGGAATCACTGGATTCTACTCCAGAAACCAATACTGGACTGTATGTTAACACACTAAAATTTAAATTTGAATAAAAGAGACCTGCAGATGGATAAATGCCCACCCTCAGCCATAAGACTTGGGGTTCTGCGGTATGAAGATAATGAGTATACCCTGGTCCCCAAACTCTTTGCATGAATCCTTTGGCCATAATGAAGTCAAAGCCTTTTCAACATCAGTCATCAGCCATTATAATCAAGTGATTTGAGAGAAAGTCGCACCTCACTTTTAGGGGTCTAGAAAGTAATGCACTTCTAAGCTCTAAAGAAGCACTTTCCTCTTAAAAAAAGAAAAGAGCCTGTGTTACATGTTCTGTTTCTTCGTCAACATAAACTGCAGCCCCAAATTATCTCCCATATTCAATTACAAGAGTCAGGATTTGGTCCAGCTCTAATTGACTCCAGGAATATTTCATTTTTTTTATTTAAAAGATAATTTAATTCATTGCCATATGTTTGTTTGGAGTCGTTTGCTGGTCTTGGCCCCAAGGATGCCTCTGTCCTCACTGCCAGGTGTGTTCCAAGGAACTCAGAGACCCATTCTTTGCTCTGGTCTCCAGTTTTCACTGCTTGATCTTCTCTGAACGCCATTTATTCTTCTGTGGGGCTTTCTTTTTTCTTCCCCCTAGTGTCTTGCTTTTTTTAATCATGGACGTATTCATGCTTGAACTGAAATAGTGAAGTCAGCTTCAAATGCTAACTCAAAATATCAGAGAGGAGCGACCAATTTCATGGTTCACAAAATAATGGTATCAATCTGTACTGTTTAAGAGATAGCAGAATCTTTGGACCCAAATGCAAACCCCAGCGGCCTTGAAATAATTTTTCTCATATCTGATAACTGAGGAGTTAAATTAAGGTTTTGCTTGGAATTTGCCAGGTCAGTGACTGTCACCCCCGACTTTCATCCTTAAAGGGGTAGAAACTGGGGGTTTTAAGAGAATACTAATTTGAACCTCACAAGATCCAGAACTACATTTTTCTTGAAAAATAAAGTGACTTGATCCAACTTTGAAGTTCATGTAACTCACTTTTATGCAGAATTGGATGGCCTTTGATTGATTTAGGTGTGAGATTCATCTCACCCTCTGGATCAGTCAACTATTGTTTGTGTAATAAATTATCCCAAAACTTAATGCCTTAAAACAACAGTCATTTATTACTTGAATGTGTGGGGTTGGCTGTGTAGTTCTGCTGATCTGAGCTTGCTCATGTGTCTGCGGTCAGCTGGCTGGTTGGCCAAGGCCTGGCTGGTCCAGGATGGTCTCAGTTGATGACAGTTCGCTTGTACATTTGCTCACACTCCTGCAGCAGGCAGGCTTGGGCATGTTCTTGAGGTCGTAGCCCAAGTATGAGAAAGAGGGCTCAATTGTGCAAGAGGACAAGCAGAAACCTGCACACACTTTTCAAGCCTCTGCTTTGTCAAGTTAGGTCTTGTCCCTTTAGCCAACGAAAGTCACATGGCCAAGTCCAGAGGTGGTGTGGGAGAGTATGGGTGGATATGGGAAATCAGGAAAAGTTGGGGTCATCAATGCAATCAACCTGTTATCCTTACCCAGATATAACTGGCGTATGACACCCCTGAGGCCAGATGTGCTGTGGATGTGTGGGCACGAGGGGAGGGAGGAAGTGGAAGGAGAGTCCAGGGATGCCATATTAAAAACGTGGAAGTCCAAGTCCAAATCAGTGGGTCAAACAAGAGATGAAGGACAAAATTGGGGTGCGCTTCTGTAATGAAGAGGTCAAAGAGACAGAAAAGCCTAGAATCGGGACACAGAGGGTAGACGGCCAGGAGACGGTTTACCTTGCCCTGGGGCAGTGCATCTGGAGGAAATGTGATGCAAAGCCTTTGCATATTTAAGAGCAGACAGGAAATGACCTACACAGAATGACCATTAAAAGATGACAACACCTACAGGAGATAGAAGCTCTGAAATTTCTACGCAAAGGAGTTTTTGTTTTGCTTTGAAGAAGTAGTTGCTACTACGCCGCTTAAAATCTATATTTTGTCAAATCCACCCATGAACCATTCTACAGGACACGAGAGCAGCTCTCTTGAAGAAGTCAATGGCCCAGAACAAATAGAAGTGGGGAGAGATCGTTCCAAATTAACAGTCAAGATAGATCTAAGATTATGAACAGCCAAATACAACAGGTGGACCTTGGTTGGATCTTGATATGTACCATTTTCTTCATATGTATGGTTTTCAAGATGTTTTTCAGCAAAGAGGGGGGATTTTATTATGGTATTAGATAGATTTAGACAACATCATTAGTTTTATTATGTGCGGCCGTGCAGTGAGGTTAAGTAGGAAAATGCTCCCTCCCCTTTTTGAGATTTATGCTATAGAGTTTCGGGCTAAAATAACATAATGTCTGAAATTTGCTTTAAAAACTTGAAACAAAAAAAATAAAAAATAAAAATAAAAACTTGAAATGATAGAGGCAATTAGTGTGGAAACTGATGGTGGACATTGGTGGTGGCTGCTGAGTGCAGTGATGATTGCATGAGTTTGTGATATTGTCTACTTCTGGATACCTTTTAAAAGTTTATACAATATAAAATTCAGCAGAATTTTTTTCAGTACAATTTTGAAATACCACATATAAAATAGTTTAAAAGGGCATACTTCCTTTTTCAACTTTTAAGTGTTCTTATTAATATTGTTTACTGTTTTGTTTCTAATTACAAACATAACACATGGTCAATATTTTAAAAACACCGCAAAAAACAAAAAAACAAAAAAACAAACAAACAAAAAAACACCGCAAAAGAGCAAGGAGAAGAGGAAAGTCATATGATGTCATATATAGATGATTTGAGGAGAAACTAAAGAGATAACCTGAAGAAATAACTATAAATTTCCCTCACATCTTTTAAAATTACTACTATAAATACTCATTTATAGAAACAGCTTTGGGGTCTGTTATGTGTCCAATAAATTTTCTTTTACTCCTGGGTGAGTTCTATTGAATGACAAACAGTTGACATTTGATAAGAACCCCAAATGTTGGATCATTTAAATAATGTCACTTCCCTACTGTAGCGACTGGGAAAGCAGTGGTTGAGCATCTGCCTTTGGCTCAGGTCATGATCTTGGAGTCCCTAGATTGAGTCCCCAGGGTCCCTACAGGGAGCCTGTTTCTCCCTCTGCCTGGTGTCTCTGTGTCTCTCATGAACAAATAAATAAAATCTTAAAAAAAAAAAAAAAAAAAGAGGCCCGGAACACTGTAGATAATCCATAAAAAATGCTTTCTTTACTTCTTCTCTTCCCTTTAACTTTTCTTATTCAATTTCAGCTTTAAAGAAAAAAAAGGATTTATTTCTTTGAGAGGGAGAGGGAGTGTGCAAGTGGGGTTAGGGGCAAAGGAGAGACTCCTCAAGCAGACTCCCCACAGAGCAGGAGTCGTCACAGGGCTCCATCCCATCACCCTGAGATCATAACCTGAGCCCAAACCACTAGTTGGTCACTCAACCAACTGAGCCACCCAGCCTCACCCCATCAATTTCAGCTTCTGACTAAAACAATGCCATAATTTAATAATTTCTTTTATTTTGTAGTAACTACTTACTTCTTTAAAATGGGGAAGAGGGCAGCGCGGGTGGCTCAGCGGTTTAGCTCCACCTTCAGCCCAGGTCGTGATCCTGGGGACCCACAATCAAGTCGTACGTCAGGCTCCCTGCATGGAGCCTGCTTCTCCCTCTGCCTGTGTCTCTGCCTCTCTCTCTCTCTGTGCCTCTCATGAAGAAATAAAAAAAAATATTTAAAAATAAATAAATAAAATGGGGTAGAATGGAGTGGTTACCAATTTGGTCAACTGAAGTTATGTATTAGCTTCATCCTGCCCATACAGAAGGGAATCTACACAACTCCAAAGTTAGGCAGAGCAAGGTCTTCAGAAATATACCTATCAGCGTTGAGCTTTAGAACAACAGGCATATGTGGCTATCATTTGGTGAGTTAATCTCCCTACGACAAATGTGGGTGCTACTGCTGGGTGTCGGTCAATGTGAACACAAGGGAAGGGTATCATCACTTCTCACCATTAGTGCCCTACAAACCCTGATGACTGAAGGGTGACTGGACACTAAAATCCAGGAGAGATGTGAACTTGAGTGATGACGACCTAAGCGGGAATCTGTCTTCTTTTTCTTTTTTTTAAGATTTTATTTATTCACGAGATACAGAGAGAGAGGCAAAGACACAGGCAGAAGGAGAAGCAGGCTCCCTGCGGGGATCCCGATGCGGAACTCGATCCCGGGACCCCGGGGTCATCACCTGAGTTGAAGGCAAACGCTCAACCACTGAGCCACCCAGGCACCCCGGGAATCTGCCTTCTTAATCCGCATTTAATCAGGTTTGAAAGTCAGCCTTCTATTGATGTTATGGGCTTTCTGTTGTGATGTGATGGACGTACACAGAATCATCTAGGAAGTTTTCCTGCCAAAACATCTAACCTGAATTTAATCAAATCTCTAGATCTACATTACCTGCTTTTGCTGTAGAACAGATCACCCCTGAAACTTGGTGGTTTTGAAAAATTATTTATTATTTCATGTTATTCTTTGGATCAGAGAGATGATTCTTCTGGGCTGAGCCAGCCACTTCATGCTTGATGTTGGCCAGGGGTATGGAGATGTCGCCACATGTTGTTCCTCAGCCAGCAGACTGGTCCCCTCAGTCACAGGGCCCCCAAGAGCAGCAAAGACTGGGAAGTCCTGTACACAAGCCAATTTCAATAAAATTGAATTTTTTATTGAAATTCTTCTTCTGTCACATTTGCTAATGTCACCTTGGACAAAGCAAGTCACATGGCTGGGCCTGGAGTCCAGGGGAGGAGAAACAGACTCTGCCACTTAATAGGGAAAATATGATCCGTTCTACAGTCTAACTACATCTAACGTCCAGTTTATATAGACACAGTCTGGAGAGGAACAAGTTAGATTATATCATAAGGAAATAATGAGTCAACTCGAAAATGTGAAACATTCCATAGAAAACCTGCCAGTGTTTTAAAAAAAAAAAATAGTGCGGACAGCCCGGGTGGCTCAGGGGTTCAGCCCAGGGCGTGATCCTGGAGACCCGGGATCCTGTCCCACGTCGGGCTCCCGGCATGGAGCCTGCTTCTCCCTCTGCCTGTGTCTCTGCCTCTCTCTGTGTGTCTCTCATGAATAAATAAGTAGAATCTTAAAGAATAAATTAAATAAATTAAAAAAATCAGTGCTATAAGGGGGAGAAAAGATGTGATGGGTGGCAGGACAGGGGAGACTATTCTGTATTTTTAAAAATAGATTTTATTTATTTGAGAGGAGAGAGAGAGAGAGAGAAAGAAAGCAAACATGAATGGGAAACAAGGGCAGGTGGAGAGGGAAAAGCAGGCTCCCCGCTGAACAGGGAGCCCAAAATGGGGCTGGACCCCAGGACTCCGGGACCATGACCTGAGCCAAAGGTCAACTGACTGTGTTCAACTGACTGAGCCACTCAGGTGCCCCAAAACTATTCTAGATTTTAAAAGACTAAAAGGACATAACAACCAAATTCAAGCATGAATCTTCCCGGATCATTAACCAAGAAGATAAAAACAGTCATAAAAAATTCTTTGGGTAATTGGGGAAAATCGAATATGGATTAAATACACAGAACATTTTATATTTTCTCAAGTGTCATAATGGCATTACAGTTATCTAAGATAACATTCTCAAGAGATGCAAACTGATCTATTTAGGGGGCACCTGGATGGTGCAACCAGTTGAGGGTCCTCCTCTTGGGTAGCAGAGGCCCCACCCCCTGTCGGGCTCCATGCTCACTGAGTAAGCTTAGGACTATCTCCACCTCTGCCCCTCCCCCCCAATAAATCAATCTTAAAAAAAAGAAAGTGATGTATTTAGGAGTGAGACGTCACAGTGTCTGTTACAGATTTCAAGTGGATCATCAAATCAATACATCTATATATTTATATGTGATAGAAAGAAATAAGTGGGCTGAATTATGACCCCCCCATCAAAATTCATGTTGAAATCCTCACTCCTAGTACCTCAGAATATGACTGTATTTAGAAATAGAGCCTTTAGGGGTGCCTGGGTGGCTCAGTCCATTGAGCTCCCCACTCTTGGTTTCAGCTCAGGTCTTGATCTCCAGGATGTGAGATCAAGGCTCTTTGAAGGGCCCACGCTCAGTGTGGAGCCCGCTGGAGATTCCTTCCCCCTCCCTCACCCTCTCCTTCTGCTCCTCCGGTCTCCTCCCCGCTGCCCACGCTTGCTCTCTAAGATAAATAAAATAAATAAATAAGAAAGAATGGGGCCTTTGAAGAGGTGATTAAGTCAAAATTAAGCCCTTAGGGTAGGCTCCAACCCAATCTGGATAGTGTCCTTATAAGAAGGGATTAGGATACAGACGTATCCAGGGAGAAGGCCATGTGAAGCCACAGGGGGAAGACGGCCATCTCTACAAGCCAAGGAGAATGGCCTCAGAAGAAGCCAACCCTGTTCACACCTTGATCTGGAACTTCCAGCCTCTGCAATTGTGAAAACAGAAGTCCCTGTTGTCTGAGTCACCCAGTCTGTGCTATTTCATTACGCCGGCGCTGGCACACTAATATAAGAAAATGCTGTTAATTGCTAAATCTAAGTGTGGGATATACAGATTTTCAATGGGCTACTGTTTTCAACTCTTCTGCATATTTGAAAATATATGTATTAAAAAGTTGGAAGGACAAAGCTGGCTAGGACATTGCCTTTAATCAACTGGCTATTAAGAAAATATTTTCAATCAATTATAACTGGATTCTGAAATACAGAGGTTTGGCTGCAACTTTACTTATAGCATAGATGAGTGGTTGGAAGTCTGACAAATTAAATGAGAAAGCCATTTCTCCCCACACCCTCAGTTCTATTGTTTCAGATTTCAGGCCATTATATTTAGAGAGACGCTTAGTGACATGATAGATTCGGAAAATTATTTTGTGCAACAGAATGAAGGGCCATTACAGTAGCTGCCTTGAGTTGCAGCTTCAAGTTCTTCCAGAAGAGCAGTAATGGTGGTTGGCAAACCCTGGGACATGGTGACAGGGCTCATCGACGTCAACACTGGAATCATCCAAAGGGTGCATTAATTCTGT
Organism: Canis aureus; assembly: GCF_053574225.1. NCBI lineage: Eukaryota > Metazoa > Chordata > Mammalia > Carnivora > Canidae > Canis > Canis aureus. The sequence continues at coordinate 2,415,086 of NC_135646.1, forward strand.
CCGCCTGCCAGTAGTTCAAACAAATATTTCCTGATAAAACGTTATTGCCTCTTGAGTAAACAATTTGGAGGTCTTAGTCATTAGATTTGGTTGAAGCACAAAAGCAGTTCATTTTGTATATGAAACTTGTATTTTTTCTTTTTTTTCTCCTGCATTTTCCAACAACTGCCCAGACACCCATTGTCCTGGCTACTTCGCTTCTCCATGGGATCAATGAGATGTAACAGGAAGCAGTCACAAAAGTAGGTGTTACTAGTCTCCGTGGGTGCTGGATTGTTCAACAGAGTGGTTCTCGACTCTAGTAGCACATCAGAATCACCTGGGAAGATTTAAGAAAAAACAAAATGCCAAAGACAACGAGGCTAAGACAGAACCTGAAATATTCTGGTTTAATATGTTCTGAGGTAGGAACTGGGGTTCAGGTTTTAAAAGCTCCCCAGGTGACAACAATACAACAATGTGTAGCCAGGTAAGAACAACTGTCCTAATCTGCAGAGAATTCCTTTTTTTTTTTTAGATTTTATTTATTCATGAGAGAGAGAGAGAGAGGCAGAGCCACAGGCAGAGGGAGAAGCAGGCTCCCCATGGGGAGCCCGATGCAGGACTCGATTCCAGGACCCCGGGGTCACGCCCTGAGCTGAAGGCAGATGCTCAACTGCTGAGCCACCCGGGTGTCCCTCTACAGAGAATTCCTAACCACCAATTAGGCACTTCTTGGAGGGCTCTGAAGAACTTTTGCAGGGTTCTTTAAATCATCTCCAAAACGATCTTTTTCTTTGATTTCAAAATTCATTTTGAAAAAAAATTATGTTTAAGTATGCTATTAAAGTATCGTTTCACTCAAAGCAATTTTAAAGTGTTTGCTGGCATGGGATGCTGTTGTGCACGAAAGGGTAAAAAAGTATAACTACTGTAGCTGCCAGGCTGTGACATCTGAAATATTTTTCCCTGTTGACAACGTGGAGACTGCTAGAGAATCCAGGCCTTGATTTGTAAATAATATTTTCTACTAAAGGGAAGCAGGACTTAGAGAAATGAGCCATTTCATGTCTGGAGCATGGAAAGTACATGGTGAAGGCGAACATCTGTTTGCCCTCAGGCAAGAAAGTGCTCAACGTCTAATGAGGATGTTTCAAAAGGGCTCTGAAGCCAGAATGAAGGAGCTCACGTTGGCTAAGTTCAGGATAACTGGAGCATCACAAGGGATAATGACTATACAGTGACTCTAACAGTAATTAAATAAAAATCCCTGGTCCATAGGACACTGAAACAAAAAGAAGGAAAAGAACAGGCAAAAAAAAAAAAAAGAAGAAATTCATTTGCCTCTATTGGAGGTGACTATTAACAAAGCTTTATTCTGAGAGGAGAGGAAGAGACAGTAACTCTGACCTTATAGAACGAATGGAAGCTCATCTCCAGGTGATGAAAGAAAGCTCTTTGTAGAAAGATGCTACCTAATAAAGAAGAAGTGGAGATTTTGTGATCTATGCCTTCAGTATCATGTACCCTGGGCTCACTTTTTGGTTTTCCTCCTTTGTGTGGTACTACCACCGTCAAAGAACACTGTTTATAATTCCTTTTTGAACAGGCAGAGACCACTGATGACTTTAGAATGGAATCTGCAAAGTAAAACTTCCACTAGAAAAACGTCTTAGGGACGCCTGAGTGGCTCAGGGGTCGAGTATTTGCCTTCAACCCAGGGCATGATCCTGGGGTCGCAGGATCAAGTCCCACACTGGGCTCCCTGCATGGAGCCTGCTTCTCCCTCTGCCTGTGTGTCTGCCCCTCTCTCTCTGTGTCGCTCATGAATAATTAAATAAAATCTTTAAAAAATAAATTAAATTAAAGAAAAACAATCTTAATATTTTCTGCAGAGCTGGAGCTCCGTGATGCTCAGCAGAACATCTGTACCTCCAAGCTTTGGAGAAGAGATGTACGCGCCTCACGCTTTCTGCCTCAGCAAACACTGATGGCCTAGGACGCTGTCAACTTCCCTGCATTAAGCCTGGTGGCCCATCGTCATGGAAGTCATCCACTTCAGAAGCTCCGGTCACCACTTTCTGAGCTTATTTGTTTGAAACAAGAAGGGTGGCAGAAAATAATGAACTGTTCCTATATACATAAATGTGTTGCTTTCTGGAAGACGGGTCTTGAGCAACTGAATGGCCTTCAGGAAAACAAATATGTTGCAAGTAATAATACTGCTTGTAGGAAGTAAGTAAATGAGTATTTACTCGGGATGATGGGACATGGATGAGTTTATTCATGGCTTATCGGTGGATGCTTCTGATCAAATCAATGAGGTCATTCTTTCCATTCAAAGCCTTACATTCTATTGGGGAAGCTGCTAAGCCTCTCTTCCACCCAGACTGCCGCTCTGGAAAAGACGACGGGAAGAGGAAGTCACACGGACTTTTTTTTTTTTTTTTTAAGATTTTATTTATTTATTCATGAGAGACACACAGAGAGAGAGAGGCAGAGACACAGGCAGAGGGAGAAGCAGGCTCCCTGCAAGGAGCCCAATGTGGGACTCGACCCCAGGTCCCCAGGATCACACCCTGAGCTGCAGGCGGCACTACACCGCTGCGCCACCAGGGCAAACACTGCTTTAGGCTGGAGGGGACAGTGATTTTTCCCCCCCAATTTCTCAGTGGGCAAAAATCTGTAGGCACCTGGAACCCACGGAATCCTTTGGATGGTTATTTCTGCTCCAGTGACCTTGAAATTAAATGTGTGCTCATACTCTTTAACTTGCTACATCAGGGACACAGGCAATGCCAAAAATGACCTCACCAAGGAATGGATGCTACATGGATTAACCCCAACGAGTCCTGGAAAACTCTGACTCAAGCCTGCCCTTGTCTCAGAAAGCGTGCGATGGGAGCTCCGATGCTATGACCATGTTAGCGAACTCTGTTTGTGAACAAGGGTTTCTCATCACTTGTCGGGCCAAATCAAAAGAGAGAAACCACTGAATGTCAAAGACGGCATTTGCGACGTCTCACAGGCACTCCCCGATTTCATCCTCTCATTCAAGCTCCACAACAGCAGCTTTGCTGTTAAATTCACTTTGAGCAGATCAAAGTGTATCTTTTATTTGTGTGGGACACTTCCCATTCCCATATCTCTGTAACAATTTTGCCTATTTTTCACAAACCGACCATTACTTTCTGCCCCCAAAATGGCAGTGAAGCACAAGCATAAAGACTGTTTTTGTGTCCTGGACCAGTTTAAAGAAGAAATTTCCTTTGTTGCAAATGGTGTGAAACATGCTTTGTCGGGGGATGCATCCCACGGTTTCCCTTGGTTTCTCAAAGTGGTTCCGTGACCTGAGACATGAAAGTAAGGGACTCTGCTAAGGGAATGGAGCTGCTGCTGGGAGCCCAGGCACAGGCCCGCAGCCAGGGCAGGATTCATCAAGTGCCCGGCTCCTCCCAGTGGCCTAAAACCTCACCGTGAAGGGAGTCTCCTGATCACCTCTTGCCTCGTCTACCTCAAGAAAGGAAAACAGCCGCCATGTTCCTCCGGGTTCAGTCGTGGAGAAGCTCTCACCGCGAGACAGAAACCACCAGACGTTTCCACTAGAGGCCTCGCGCATCTAAGGTTGGGTGCTGTGTTTTGAAAATAATTCCCTCGGCGTATTTTCTTCCTTTAGAATCAGAAAAGAGTTCTCCTGAAGATATTTTGGTGATTACAGAGTTGAGTCATGACTACAAATAGTGAAGTACGAACATGTGGGAAAATCATTAATTATATCGTTGGTTTTGTATTGTCACAGAGGGTCACATCTGTTTCCCTTTGCTATAGGAGCCAGTGATGAATTAGCAGAGAGGAAGGCGCTGGAGAGGTGCACGCTTCCCGAACTCCGTTAAATGCTTATTAATTGACAAAGTAGCTCAAAAGGCTACGTAAAATAGGAAAATCAAAAACGGACAGCAAAATGTGAATTTGTTTCTAACAGAAGCTACAATTTTCTCGTTCAACCTCATTTACAGATACTGTACTATTATGCGAACTACAATCTACTCTTCTTTACCAGGTGTTTATCAAAAAGGGAAATTTCTCCTCGTGGATACACTTAATCTCTTTTGAATCTGTAAGTTTCAATGTAGGTTTTGGGACAAATTAATACACTCCATGGCGCTGGTCTATGTGCAACTGAAGCACTTCTTGAGTGGAAAGCACAATATGAAAATTTTTGCCTATTAGAACATGAATAGAAAAAAGAACCAAAATCTGTCCAAATAATTTATTTTTTAAAGTGTGCTACTCTTCAAGCTTTTATATATGGCCTTCAGAAGATGGGATTTTAGGAACTATGTAAAGTTTTGAAAATGTTACAAAGATCCTCACAAATACTTTCCCTATTGACTCATCTGACATCTGGGAATTCATACAAAGGGAACAATTGGGGCAGCCAGGGTGGCTCAGCGGTTTAGCGCCACCTTCAGTCCAGGACGTGCTCCTGGAGACTCGGGATCGAGTCCCGCATAGGGCTCCCTGCATGGGGCCTGCTTCTCCATCTGCCTGTGTCTCTGCCTCTCTCTCTCATGAATAAATAAAATAAAATAAATAAAATAAAATCCTTACTTTCCCTGAAAAAAGGGAACAATTGTAAATATTTAAAAAGCTATATTAAAAATGTCCGTTGGAATGAAAATTATGATTTTTAAAAGTGTCAAGTCCCTACAGCTGTTTAAAAGACTGAAAATAGGGATCCCTGGGTGGCTCAGAGGTTGAGCGTGTGCCTTTGGCTCAGGGCGTGATCCTGGAGTCCCGGGATCAAGTCCCATATCAGGTTTCCTTCAGGGAGCCTGCTTCTTACTCTGCCTATGTCTCTGCCTCTCTCTCATGAATAAATAAATAAAATCTTAAAAAAAAAAAAAGACTGAAAATAGGGCATCTAGGGGGCTCAGTCAGTTAAGGGTCTGCCTTCAGCCCACGTCATGATCCCAGGCTCCTGGATCGAGTTCCACGTGGGGCTTCATGCTCCGCAGAGAGTCTGCTTCTCCCTCTGCCTCTGTCCCTCCCTCCCCTGCCCTGGCTCATGCTACCTTACTCTCTCTCTCTCAAAAAATAAAAATCTTTATTAAAAAAAGACTGAAAGTAATTTAAGTGTACAAAATAAGAAATATCCCAAATAATAACGATTAATAAAAAAAAAGCAGGAGATGGGAATTTATTTTTTTTTAAATCCCTGAAATTAACAAAGAAAGATATGGAAAACCAAAAGCTGATCATTAAAAAAAAAAAATCCAAATGTAATCCCTTGCAAAAGTGACTTAGAAATACTATACTTAGGGACGCCTAGGGGGCTCAGCGTTGAGGGTCTGCCTTCAGCCCAGGGCGTGACCTGGAGACCCAGGTTCGAGTCCCAGGCAAGGAGCCTGCTTCTCCCTCTGCCTGTGTCTCTGCCTCTCTCTGTGTGTCCCTCATGAATAATAAAAGCTTAAAAAAAAAAAAAGGAACTATCTTAATATGGTAAAGACTACTTATACGAATCCCATGTCAAGTAGGTTAAGCAATAACATATTAAAGTCATTTCCATTAAAATAAGGAAGTGCATCCACAATTATAATTTCCAGTTTTAGCTGAAGCACTAAGAAAAGAGATAATTTTATATATTGACAAAGAGACAATGGTTATCTTGTTTTCTTCTAAATATTTTATATATTCAGAAAGCCTAGAGGCCGACACTGGTTTTTTGGAAGTAATAAGAAAAATTGGTAATGTGATTAGGTACAAGATAAATATATGAAAAACCCAGAATAATAATTTTATCTATAATCGCAATAACCAGTTAGGAGTAGAAATGGAAAAAATAATTCTATTGATATTAGCCAAATCAAATCAAACAAATGAAAGCCCACAAGAAGGGCACAGGACCTATAATTGGAAAACTACGATTTTTGTTTGGAGGTATAACACAAAACATGAATATAGAAAACATTTCCTCATTCCATGTAGGTAGTCTTAATATTAAAAAGGCCAATCATTTCCAGGTGGTTACAATAATTTAATGCAAATGCAATCATGATACCAATGTTTTAAAACCCGGCAAAATGAATATGAAGTTTATATGGAGGGATAAGTATCTGAGAATAGGCAATAAATTTAAAGGAAGATGTGTGTACGTGGGCATGAGCAGGTGTGCATGCATACATGAGCAGAGCATGGAAATCATCCTGCCTTGCTAAACATTAAAATTTATTACAAAGCTATTGTGATGATAAAATGGCATTCCTGTCCATGAGTCTGAAACATTTTATATTTTAATGTCTATAGGGCAAAACTGAAAGAATTTAAGAATCCTATGTTCATAGTCAACATGCTAATATAATTATTTTAACATTCTTACTTTAATAGAGAATACTATGTCGATATATCACAGTAAACGTCTCACTACAGCAACAAAATAAAACAGAGACAAGAGGAACAAATCCAAAGACAGGTAGTAGCTTAGTATTAACCAAGTCGACATTTCAATCCAGGGTAATAATGTATGACTATTTGAACAAACAGCATTGGCATAATTTACTTCCTACCTGAAATACACCCCCAAACAATAAAGTTCCATATTTATTTTTTTTTGAGAAAGATATAATAAATCACATTGAAAGGCAAACGGTAGATTGGAGCAAAATGACTGCATTTTAAGTGATGGGGCAAGTGTCATTTCCTCTAATATATAAATTCTTTCCATTAATTCATAAGAAAGACAAATAACCCAGCAAAAGAATGGGCAAAGATATGAACAGGGTAGTCACAGGTAAAATTCAATCATTAACCAACACTTGAAAATATGCATAAACCTATTAGTTAGTATGGAAATGCAAGTTCAACAGGACAATTTTTCAACTTCCTATTATCAATTATTAAGAGCAACAGAATCTGATGTTATTGAGTATAGAAGTGATACTGGCAACTTCATATAAAGCTGATGAGAATGTCAGTTGTGACAACCTTTTATGAAATTATCTGGAAATATCTACTGAAATCTGAAATATCCATAAGCTTGAAGGATTCCACCTAGAAGAATGTAGCCCACAGAAATAAAAAGCAGCATATAAGAATATATGTTTAAGAATCTTTATTATGGATTATTTATGATGTAAAAAAATCCACCGCTAAACACCCTGAATGTACATGGTAAGGAACAGTTGAATAAATTGCTACACCCATACCATGGACTAATCTGCAGCTATTAGAAAGGATATTAGGTGGACATTATTGCTTTGGAGATATGATATATTACTAAGGGAAAAAAGGCTGTAGAACCATGTATGTGGTATAATGCTATTTTTTTAAAAAAAGATTATGTCCATTTAGGAGAGAGTGAGAGAGAGACAGAGGGCATGAGTGAGGGGAGGAACAGAGAGAAAGGGAGAAGCCGACTCCCCGCCAGGCAGGGAGGCCCAACATGGGAACTGACCCCAGGATCAATCCCAGGACGGAGGCTGGGATCACGACCTGAGCTGAAGGCAAACAGTTAACCGACTGAGCCATCCAGGTGCGCCTGGTGTAATGCTATTTTTAAACAACAAAAAAGCCCCAACTCTCCCTGTGTGTGCGTGCGTGTACACATATGTATATATAAAAATATGAGTATAAAGATACAGAAGGTTGTACAGCAAACTGTGACATTTATCTTGGGGCAGCAGGAGTAGAGGGCAGATGGTTAAATTTCTTAGGTGTTTCTGTATTGTTTGATTTGTTAAATCACGTCACTTTTGTTATTTAAAAAATCGAACAGGGGCGCCTGCGTGGCTCAGTCAGTTAAGTGTCCAACTCTCGGTTTTGGCTCAGGTCATGATCTCAGGGTTGTGAGAAAGAGCCCCATGATGGGCATGGAGCCTGCTTAAAATTCTCTACCTCTCCCTCTGCCCCTCCCCCGCTCTAAAAAACATCTAATAATGTGCAAGCAAAACACCAATAGGGAAAATGTTCCAAATATTAGCACCAAATCATTTTACCCAGACAGTTCTGGGAGAACCACCTCTGAAAACCAAAATACCAATAGCATTAGTGACTGAGTCCCTGAGAATAAGATCGCAGAGACTCTAGGTATTCCCAAACTGTCTTCAAACAAACTAAGAAGACTCGGAGGAGGGACTCTTACATTTTTTAGTAAATTCCATTGCGGCATAAGTATAAGTATCTAAATTTCCTATGAAATTATGAATGCCTATGAATTAGAAAGATTTATGGTGAGTATCTCTTTGAAACAACGAAGCAGCTTTAGGCAAGTAAGATAGAGACGTTAGGAAGCTGCTCCTACATCCTAACAAAAACTTTCTCTAAAACATTCAAAGAATAAGCACTACAATTATTTGGAAAGAACTTAAAATTTCCACTTACAAATAATAAAACTAATGTACGGTGAAAAATTGCATTATGATGAACAACGACATTTAGGAAGACCTCGTGAAAACTTGGAAAACGCTAGGGATACTACATTATCTTTAAAAAGTACGATACAAAATTTTATATGCTTATGATCACAACCAAGGACAATGACAGCAATAATAATACAACTGTTGTGTAGAAAAAGACCAAAGGGAAATAGGCTAACACATCAACAAGTGATAGTTTTTGAGAGTTGTATAATATGGGATTTTCTGTCTTTTTTCTATTTTCTATATTTTCCAAGTATTCTGAAATAATTATTACATAGCACTTTATTTGTATAAGTGTATTAGAGAATTATTTATTTTTATATATTTATCACATCCAGCTTGTTTTATACCTAAACAATGCTAATTATTAGTAGTCAATGATTACTAGCTGCTAGTACTACTAGTATAAAATACTAATACTACTCTACACTAGCAATTATATAAGGATAGTGCTATATATTGTAATACAATGAATAGTCTGTATAAATTTAGATAGTAGATATTTGAATTATCATGGTAAGTTCTATATGATACGTATAATGACTTTATTTATAATTGTTATTATGTGCAGTACTTTACTCCCTAGTAGTAATATTTACTTAGTAAATAATAATTATTGAGGGATAAAGAGCTAATGATTATAAAGCAATAAGAAATATTTGGATAGTTCATCTAACCTTGTAATTGTATAAGAGATTTAGAGCTCAAGGCTGAGACCTCGTAGGTAATTTGCTTCAACTCTTAAACATCACGCTTCATTAGCAGTGTGGAATGTCAGGCCCATTGGCTGAAGCCTGCAGGTTCTGTGCTCAACATTGCTATGCCTCAGCTCAAAGCAGTTTTTGTCGACAGCATTCAAGACTTTTGAAAAAGTCATATTAAAAAAAAAAAGTCATATTAATAGCCAATAATGAAGGGCCATTATGTTAATCCATTGTAGCACACCCCCCCACGACAGGTCATGGCAGAGAGGCTATATGGCACCAAGTCACTGCCATAAGACAGAAAAGAGTTGGGGGAAAACAGGCATTTGTCTCATGCAATGTTACTGGACTCTCGCTCAGCATCCTGGAGCCTCTGTCCTCCAAACTGTCAACAGAGATCATGTATCTAAGGGATCATGTATTTAGAGGAATAATGATATACCAGTAAAGAATATTCCTACTCCTGGGGCACCTGGGCGACTCAGAGGGACACATGACTCTTGATCCTGGGGTTGTGAGTTTGAGCCCCGTGTCAAGTGTAGAGATCACTTAAATCAATAAAACTTAAAAAAAAAAAAAAAAAAAAAGAACATTCCTATTTCTGGCCTCGAATGTTGGCACTGCCCTCATCACGTCCATTTGCTGACCAGAAAACTCAGTCGCATTAAAGAAATAGGTGAGCTAATGATGCCAAGAATCAAAGTCCCATACCAGGACCTCCTCCTAAATGTTCCCTTTTTTGGGGGTGGGGGGGCTAACTAACCAGAAAAAGAGATACTGATATTTGTATGATGTGACTTAACAGCTTCCAAGAGTTTCTACCCTGAGTCAACAAGAAAACCAGGGAAGTCACCAAGTCCAAAGGAAATCATTTCTTATCCACTCTGCACAGGTTCTTGGAGTTATAAGACACAGAAACCCATTCAGTCGAGGGTAGGTAAAACGGGGAGGGAGGTGGCAATAATTGAGGCCATCGGGGAAATCTCCCAGAACCGAAGGGTCATCGGTATGTGTCGGTAGACGCAGAATCAGTCCTACTCAAAGCCTTGCCCCCACCTGCCAGGCCTTGCTCACCATCTCTGCTTGAGTCTCCACCCGTTTCTCACTCACGTTGCTCTGACTCTCGCTCTCTCCCTCGCCTCCCTCCTTCTGCTTCCTTACCTCCTGCTTGGCCCAATTTCACTGTCCCAGCCTTGCTCGAAATGAGAGCCTCTCACAGATTAATATTTCCCCTAGGCCTCTCTCTTAATTCCGATTCTAGACAGGGCCAATGTGATCACTGAATCCATGAGTGAAAATAGTCATCAAAGAATCGATTGATAAATTAATAAATTCAGCACCCCTCTCCTTTGAGTCAGAACCTTTATAAACAATCCACTGAACTCCCTTACTTGCCTAAAACATCCACAGGTAGAAATTTGCAAAGATGACTCCGCGCGAGCATGTTAAATCATGCATTTTATCACGAAGAAAATCTTGTATGGAATATTTTGTTGTTTGTTTAAAGTCCATTTAAAGTCCCTTGTTTTTAAGCTAAATTATGTCCATTAAAATAGCATCATGTCGAATAATTTCCATTAAAATGTAACAAAACAAAATCTTCTAAGTCAGGCACTTGTCAAGTACTTCATTATTTCATTTAATCTTTACAACCCCTAAAGAAAAGGTATGGTTAGTAGGCCCCTGAATGAAGAAATTTAGGCTCAGAGGGTTTAGAAATCATTTCCACGCTGTCAGCAGAGGTGGGATCCCTATGGGGTCTCTCTGACGGTAGCTTGTGTGCTTAACCATCATCCTATGAAACCTACTTTGTGCTCCTCGCTGAAAAAAGACTTTAAGCCCAGTGCTGTATAAATCTACTTCAGACAGACATTTTGCTCAACTTTTAGCAGTTAAGCATTATGACTAGTCAGCAGTTGACTTGAATGTATGGGAGAGCTGGCAAAAGGAAACGCTGATTATTTGTCATCTTTAAAGTTTCTTAGAAGCACTTTAGATTTTTTTTTTAAACACTGGCAATTGATGCAGAACTCTATAGTTTGCAAGAAGATCTTCACATGAGCCCCCACACCGTTATTGGTCAGCGTTAGCAGGACGGACCTGAAGTTATTCACAGTGAAGGTATCCAGGGCATTGTTCTTGACTCGCAGGTTTAAGACAGCACTTCTAATTTTTTTTTAATTTTTTTATTTATTTATGATAGTCACAGAGAGAGAGAGAGAGAGGCAGAGACACAGGCAGAGGGAGAAGCAGGCTCCATGCACCGGGAGCCCGATGTGGGACTCGATCCCGGGTCTCCAGGATCGCGCCCTGGGCCAAAGGCAGGTGCCAAACCGCTGCGCCACCCAGGGATCCCAAGACAGCACTTCTAGATTCCAACACTAATTGCCGTATCATTTAAAAATCGTTAGCCACGACTTTAAAATAGACATAAATTCACATAATTTAAAGGCAAACCCCGCCCCCCCCAAATGAGGTTGAGCGTCTGTCTTCGGCTCAGGTCATGACCCTGGGGTCCTGGGATCGAGTCTCACATCAGGCTCCCCGCAGAGAGCCTGTTTCTCCCTCTGCCTATGTCTCTGTCTCTCTCATTAATAAATAAATAAAATCTTTAAAATAAAAATAAAAAGCCATATCCAATATATAATGCTTAATGTGTACTTTCCTTTGGACGGTGATTACTATATATTTCGGGGCTCTCAAGTATATGCTACTCTGCTGTTACCACCAATAAACTCCCATATTGCTGCACCCCAGTTCTCTGCTACTGGAAAGGACGCCGTTGGCCTTATCACCTGTGATCACAGCAGTGGTCTTTCAGTCTATGGAGCCCACCCTCCTTTTTACCCATCACAGCTCAGTCTTCAAAGTCCCCCACAAAGGACGAGGTGCCATCATTATCTGCACCATGGCCCCAGCTCTCCCCTGCCCCCTGGGTACCAATGTCATCTGAAATGGCATTACATCGTCGGAGTCCCATGTTGCATTTCTTCAATGCGTTGAGCTCCAGATGCAGCTCAGGGGCAGGGGGCAGGTTTGATAAAGCCCCACTTGAGCTCCCTTTCAGTCCTATTTTACTGCCTTGCGAGGATCTTGACTCCAAGGGTCATAGCTCAGGTCCAGCTTCTCGTATCATCATGGTATCTTACCTCACCGAGGTTTTCTTCTCATGAAGACGGTTTCCTTGGCTAATTGTATCTGGCATGAATCTGGGTCTAATACCTTCCAACAGGCTTCCAGGTCCTTTTACTAACCTTGCTTAAATTTCAAGTATACCTTGAGTATGTAGAGCTATTTCAGAGAGAATTCAAAGGCAGATGCGGCTTTAATATCTGAATACAGGACAGAGGTTTTTGTAAAATTGTCACTTGCTTTTCTTCTTTTTTTAAAAACCTTTTATCTCCTATTAAAAAAAATATTTGAAAAAAAAATATTTGTCCGAGCACAGGCTGAACTCATCTGAATTCATCATTCAAGTCTTCCCATTCTTATCAACTGTAACACAGGTCTTCTATTTTACCAAGAATTTCCTGTTCTTTCTTTGAATAGCACAAGCAGAATACCAATACTCAACCCATAAAGTGCAGAAAGAGAAATCTTCTTAAAGATTAATCGGCTCAGGGCAGCCCCGGTGGTGCAGCAGTTTAGCGCTGCCTGCAGCCTGGGGTGTGATCCTGGAGACCCAGGATCGAGTCCCACGTTGGGCTCCCTGCATGGAGCCTGCTTCTCCCTCTGCCTGTGTCTCTGCCCCTCTGTCTCTATGAATAAATAAAATCTTTAAAAAAAAAAAAAAAGAGATTAATCAGCTCAGCAGAAAAAGGTACATTGAGGAAAATAATAGTAGCTGATAACATTTTCTCTCAGTTAGCTGTTTCTATCAACCTGCTAAGGGGAGAAAATCAGAGCTGTAGGACCAGCATTCTGAGCCCGTTGTGAGGCTCTGCATCTCCTTCCCGCATGCCTATCTTGAGGTTCCTAGAGATGGCAACTTCATGGCCAGCCATTAATTAAAACAATAATTAAAATAACAAGACAAGACACATCCCTTGTTCCTGACTCCCTTGCAAATTGTACTGTATGAAGCAGCGGCTCTCTGCGTCGGCCTAACTGTGCTCTGACTCCCCCACATACGTCAGTTAGCCTATAAATTAGGAACCAGCCATAACCATTAAGAACTACATTGTTATTCCTTATTTTGATTAATTCTCTTCCTCCAGGAGCACATGTCTAGATGATGGCATCTGTTCCGAAGAGCTTCCATCTGGAGAGCTACAGCTCTCATTTCTTTCCATCTGCGTATATGTGAGATTCATTGTCATGAAACGGGTTTTAAAAATAGTATTAAATATTTGATTTAATTAGCCCACAGAAAATGTCAGTCTTTTCAAACTTCAAACTGAGAAAAGGAAACATGAGATTAGTTTAAGTAAAGCGGTTCCCTCCCCACACCCCCACCCCCGCAAAAAATCACATGTCTAATACTGTCAGTATGGTTTGGATTTGCAGCAATAATTGATTAATACAGTGTGCGTTTACTGCCCTTCCCGTCGCAGGATCCTACGTGTCCTGGGGGTGTTCAATAATGCACGTTGTAATTAATGATTTTTTTCTTCTCTGAAACTGAAATGCCAGTATGGCTGTAGTGCATTTGCTGAGGACAGAGCTAAGCAGAGCCTCTCAAGAACAGAACTGAAATAAAAGACAACCGCCAGCTTACCACGAAAGACTCGTGGGTCAGTTAGACCTGCTCCCTTGGAACGTTCAGTCTTCAGCAGAGAGAATTTCTGGTCACCTTTGTTGTATGCATGGACTGTGGTCACTGTCAATCTAACTAGGTATTTAGGGTCTTTATCTCACGTTCGTAAGTTGCTTCTGTTGGTATCCTTCATACTTTGTACCAAAAAAAGATTTTATATATTTATTCATGAAAGAGAGAGAGAGGCAGAGACATAGGCAGGGGGAGAAGCAGGCTCCCTGCGGGGAGCCCACTGCGGGACTCGATCCCGGGACCCCGGGGTCACGTCCTGAGCCCAAGGCAGACTCTCAACCACTTAGCCACCTTGGGGCCCCAGAACTAAGTTTTGTTTGCTTTTTTTGGTTTGTGTATTTTCTTTTTAAGATTTTATGTATTTATTCATGAGAGAGACAGAGAGAGAGAGGCAGAGACATAGGCAGAGGGAGAAGCAGGCTCCCTGCATGGATGGAGCCAGATGTGGGACTCGATCCCAGGACCCTAGGGTCACACCTTAGGCCAACGGCAGGTGCCAAACCACTGAGCCACCCAGGGATCCCCTAGAACCAGGTTTTGAAACTGAATTGCCACTTACTGTGTGACCTTGTGTGAACTGCTTAACTGAGCCTCAGTTTCTCCATCTATAAAACGAACATTCAATGAGACCGTATCAGTCAGGGACTAGACACAAAGAGCGCTCATTCATGATGAGAACTTGATGAGTTTATATTCAAACAATGTGGAAGTTTATCCTCCTAGGGTCCTTTGGGAGAAATGTGTCATAAACTTCTTAGCTTTTCTCCACGTCTGTTAAGTTTTTAAATGAGGGTAGAATGGAAAAATCCTTACTTTATTTTTCTTTTGGAGTCATGATGGCATCTACATGCTGAACACATATTTTTGATTCTCTTCTGTGTGGAAATCCCATTAAAATAATAGTACAGGAATAAAAGCAAGCTATTCAGAGAGTGACCTTGCAGATGAGAGATTTAAGGAAATCTCTGGAAGATGGCAACAGATTACAGATTGAAGTTTAACAGCTGAGGAGGTGGCACTCCAGAATATTCTAGGAGGTAGCTTTAGTGAAGAAGGGAACCGATGTTCTCAACACAGCTCCCGTGGGGTTCTGGGTTCAGGTATGGCAGGCAGGTATGAGACAGGAACTAAAAATATAGGGACAGGAGCACCTGAGTGGCTCAGTTGTTTAAATGTCTGACTTCAGCTCAGTTATGATCTTGGGGTCCTGGGATCGAGGCCCACATTGGGCTCTCTGCTTCTCCCTCTGCCTTTTCTCCAGCTCATATGTGTGTGTGCACACATGTATGCACTCCTTCTCTCTCTCTCAAATAAATAAATAAAATCTTTTTTTTCCCCAAAAGACTTAATAGTCATGAAAAGTACTTACATAACAGGGGCCTCAGAAAACAAGAACAAAACTTCAGGCCACAGGAAAAGTCCTAGGGATGCAATATACAGCATGGTGACTACAGTTCCTAATATCGTATTGTGTAATTTGCAAGTCGCTAAGAGTGAATCTTAAAAGTGCTCGTCGCAAGAAACAAATTGTAAATATGTGGTGACAGATGTTAACTCAAGGTACTGTGGTAATTGTTTTGCAATACATACATATATCAAATCATCATGTTGTACACCTTAAACTAGCATAGCATTCGGTATCAGTTGCACCTCAATCTAAAAAAAGAAAATAAGAATCAGCTCTTTGAATTCGAAAACTAACAAAAAATTTAGAATCAAAGGAATCACTGAAAGATAAAGTCACAGGATTTTCCCCCCAAAGAAATAGCAATGACAATAAAACCTCAAAGAAATAGATAATGGGAGAAAAAAAAGAGACACAGAGGATCAATCCATTCAACTAGTAAAAATTCTAATAACGGGGACCTTCGTGAGCCATGGAGACTAAATGGAAAAAAGGAATATCCCATGTTTGGGGACGTCTGGGTGGCTCAGGGGTTGAGCATCTGCCTTCAGCTCAGGGCGTGACCCCGGGATCCTAGGATGGAGCCCTATATGGGGCTCCCCACAGAGAGCCTGCTTCTCCCTCTGCCTGTGTCTCTGCCTCTCTCTGTGTATCTCTCATGAATAAATAAAATCTTTTTTTTTTTAAAGAACATCCAGTGTTTTATTTCCATTATATTATTCTGTACACCCCTTCATATGTCTTAAATATAGTCCTCATTTTTAAAGACCCAGACTCAAGATAGATCATTGTGAAACTTCAGGGCACCAACAATAAAATAATATTCTAAATCTTCTGGAGAGCAAGAACAGGTCACCCACAGGAAATAAAACTCAACTGCACCAGCCTTCGCAGCCGCAAATTTCTGAGGAAATACAGTTTTGCATCAAGGGTGTCATATAAAGGCTATCAACTCAGAATGGGAAACAGTCATTCTCATTTCATGACATGCAAGAACTCACAAAGTTTCGACTGCATTATTTCTGAAGAATTTACCTGAAGGTAAACACCACGCCAGAGGATGATATGGGAGCTAACAAACCATGTCACTAGTGAAAGCACACTTCAAGGTGACACTTGAGCCGCTATTCTGAAAAAAATCAGTTCAAGTTAGAATGTGAAATCAGAGCACTCCCGAGGGGACATTCTCCAAGAGGTAGGAGGAGGAAAAGAAGGAGAAATTCAATCAACAGAATCAATAAGATACGCAAACAACGGTTATTAAGGCCCATTATTTTTCATTCACTAGCAATAATAAGAGAAAGCAATCAGAAAGAAGGGGGAAATATCCCTTTTAAAAAATCACCATTTGGGGGCACCTGGGTGGCTCAGCCAGTTTAGGGCCTGCCTCTAACTCAGATCATGATTTCGGGGTCCTGAGATCAAGCTTGCCTTGGGCTCCTTGCTCAGCGGGGACTCTGCCTCTCCCATTCCCCCTGCCTGTCTCTCAAATAAATAACATCTTTTAAGAAAAAAAAAATCACAATTCTAACACACAGCAACTAAACTGGAGTGTGGTTCTGAATAACCGACAACATAAGAAAGGAGAAGACATTTGACCTTGATGCCCAGAACATTTCCCTTTGGGAGATTCAAGTTTCCTGACAACAAAACCACAAAGAGGCATGTTGGAAGCACATGACATGGCTCATAAAACGGTAAACAACACTGTTTTTCTTTCTTCTCTTTCGACTCGTAGATTCAACCTAGAGACAAAGCACAGGAGGCTTAATCACAATTACAAAACAATAAACGTCTATCAACACTGATGGTATAAAGGTTAGGGAACACTGATCAGAGGTCAGGAAAGGAAGGAGGGAAGAAATGTGGGAGAAAGGGTAAAGGTGTGAACAGTCTTTTTTTTTAAGATTTTATTTATTTATTCATGAGAGACACAGAGAGAGAGAGAGAGAGAGAGAGAGAGAGAGAGACGGGCAGAGACACAGGCAGAGGGAGAAGCACGTTCCATGCAGGGAGCCCAACACGGGACTGATCCGATCCTGGGTCTCAAGGATCAGGTCTCCAGGATCACACCCTGGGCCTAAGGCAGCGCTAAACCGCTGACCACCCGAGCTGCCCAGGTGTGAACAGTCTTATCACAAGAGGAGCAATCAGGAAAACCAATGGACTAAGAAAAGTTTTTAGCATATTATTTACAGTTCTAAAGAAACCAAAAATATAAATACAAAAACACAAATTGGGACAATGGAGGAACTAAATCCTCACCCACGACAGCAGAAAAATCAATATTTAATATCCAAAGCTGACAGATCAAGAAGTGGCGATGTAAGTATGTAATTTAGAGATGCATTAGGTAACCACTAACAGAACTTACAGCATAAATGATTAACAGTGGCTGCTTGGGGAAAGGCGGGAGAAGAGAGGAGTACTGACGCGGGGATTAGTCTTTTCTCATTCGAAGTTTTCTGAGCTGCTTACATTTTTTAGCTGTGGGAGGTAGGGCATGGATTTAAAAATGCATTTTAAAAGTCCAAATTACAATATTTTACTCCATTTACAGAAAATAATTTAACAGAAACTCTAAAAACTCTCGGCCTTTATTCTTAATAAAGTACCAACTCTCCACAGCTGTAATGAAATAAAACCAAGGTTCAAAATCATCATGCAGATATGTTTTGAGATACTGAAATGCCTTTATGAATGAAAAATAATGTTTCTAACAGTTTTGGTGTTTAGTATTACTTTAATTTTTAAAAATTTTGACTGAAACATATGATGGGGCCACTTGGGTGCCTCAGTCGGTTAGGCATCTGCCTTCAGCTCAGGGCATGATCTCAGGGTCCTGGGATCGAGCCCAGGGCTCCCTGCTCAGGGGTAGTCGGCTTCTCCCTCTGCCTCTCACCCACTCCTGCTCTGTCTCGCTCTCTCTCTCAAAAATAAAATCTTAAAAAAAATATGGTGAAGACAATGACTATTTCCTACCCAAGTATTTAATTAAACTTGAAGATCTTTTCCTCTGCACAACTTCTTGTGAATTTACATGGTCCTCAAAGTTTGGCGACACTCAAGAAAACATTTCACCTTGATTCTTAAGAGAGGCTAATAGAACTGAGGGGGAAATCTTTTTTCTTTTCCTTTCTTCCTTTCTAAAAAATATGGAGCACTTTACAAATTTGCATGTCATCCCCCCCCCCCCCACACACACACACACGCAGGGGCCATGCTAATCTTCTAGTATGTCATTCCAGAAATCTGCACTTAAAAAAAAAATTATGGAAGATCTATCAACAGAATCAACCACTCTGTTGTATCTGAGTAGTGCACAAATACACAGTTCAGATTTTTTTAATGTGCTATCCTTATTTAAAAAAAAAAATTTAAATCCCCGTACAATTAACAATCAGCGTTACATGAGTTTCAGGTGTCACACTATCTTTTGTTTTTTAAGGAAAAGAGAAGGAGTCTTAGGTCTATTTTTTTTTTTCAAGAATTAAAAAGTAGTTTGCAAGTGGAAGGTTTCCTCTTACTTCTAATAGGCCGATTAGAATGTCACCTAATGATACTTACCACAGAGTGGGTTTTCCAGAGGCAGATACTGAAATGAAGTCTGGGGTCCACGATGTCTACTAGGCATCAACAGCAGTGAAAGCATGTGGGAAGAACTGGGTAGAGGGGAAGAAGAGCTGCAGGCCTCACAAAGCCCCCAGACTGGTGGGCAGCTATAGAGGAAGCAAGGCCTATTAAAGTTGTGCCTCAGTGGCCTGAAATGCTGGGCCCTCATACCCTACTTGCAGATGCACGCTGCCCACGACGATGGGCATGATCTCAGCCCCAGCTGCTGTTTGCGACCCACAGGCCCTGAAGGGGGGCCAGCAGCTGGGAGCCGTGTGGCGATGGACTGCCCCATAGCTGAAGAGTGGATCTTCCTCGAGGCGGGGATGGGAGGCCTATATCTGGGTCTACCTTCCCAGGGACTTGTGATAGTTAAAGGCAAAAAAGCACGTATCTCATTATGGAGAAACACATTTGGTAAACTGATCATGGGATTGGCTGTGCCGTGCTCAAAAATTATTTTCACATCCACACCTCCATGTACTTGGAAACATCCTCTTGTCAACCTGCTGACTTTGTCTCCTTTGGCTTTGGATCTTGACTCCACCTCTCTGCTTAACCCCTCTGATTCACCACTTCAGTGGGGGCTGTTGCAAAACTGCTCGCAGTCACCTCACCCAAACAGGAGGTAGAAAGCCGCAGATGACCAGACAGGTTCTGGAGCATCCCCCTCCCCACCGCCCAGGGCCCCAGCTGTCAGGAACAGGCTGTTGGATGTGCACCGCTCCAAGGCCTGGCAAGTCTGAGAACTGAGCAAAGCCAAAGCAAGTGTGCCCTCAGTTGGAAGTGGCTCCAGAGGTCACTGAGCCAACCACCCATTCACCAGTTGTTTCTGCTTGCAACCCTGATCTTCCTGAGGGGGACACACACCCCCTTTCCCAGGTCACATGGGTCAGTGAGGCTGACCAACCCTGAAGGCCACAGAGGTGGGCCTCTGGCTCAGGTCTGGCCAGTCAGACGGTCTGGATGCAGCGACTCAACCCCGCCAGGGCAATAAAACTCTTCCAAGACTCATTATTGAAAGGGGTGCTTTCTACCTGTGGGCAACGCTCTGTGGAAGGGCACGTGAAACCCCAATTCAGCCCTGCCTGAAATGGACATTCTGGCCGCAGGAGCTGGCAGGTTCCTTTCTACGGCTCAACTGGTTTGTAATGGGATTTTCCTTTTGCACCCAAAAGGGTCTGAGCTACTACAAAACCTATCAGAGTCTCCTTACCAAGTGTGGGTGCAGTTGATTGATGGGAGAACTTACCACTTGCGCTTGTACCAAATAAAAAAGCCTCCTTGTACGTTCACCCTTCACTTTGCCCCACGGGGCTGTGTCAGGCAGAGGCATTCATCAAACGCTGTACCTACGTTGGTGCTTCTCACACTTGGCAGCACATCAGAAATCAGCTGGGAAACTGAAAATTGGAGATTGCTGGGCTGCACCATGGGGCCACAGAATCAGAATTTCTGGGCGTATTTTTAAAAAGCTTCGTAGACAGTTTTAAGCTCTGATTTAAAAGTCACTGGTCTCCTAACGCCACATAATTGTTCTATTAAATGTAATAAACTGGCCCCGTTGAAATACAGCCACGTGCATGCCTCTACGTTTGTGTCACATTTTCTACAGATCTGGTCCTTACGCTCAACAAGGAAACCTGGAAGCTTCCGAAAGAAACAGCAGCAGCTCTGGTGGAGCAAAATCGGAGTGGACGAACGTGAAGACGTGGATTTACCATGAAACTAATAAAGCTTACGTTTCATAGCTCCTCATGCGAAGCACTTGTAAATGCTTGCACGGCCCTACGTTCTTGTAAAATTTATAGGAGTACGATGTTTTCACCACAAATGGCAGAGGCCACGGACTCCTTCCCACTGCAGCTCCTCCTCAACCATAGCTCTCCCTGTGTTAGGTCGTGGAGGAGGAGCCATCGGGGCATTTGGGATCATGACTCAGGAAATAGATAGGGTTACATATAGTTTTGGTTTAGTGGGATATTTATGTGGTTCACAGACTCTTCTGGGTATGGTTTAGTTATTGCCAGCTGCCCTGGGGCAAGAAGGACTGTTGGTAATGGTCCTACCACCCACTCCTCCGACACAGTCCACCTTGATAAGTGAAGGTACAGGGTCTGCCCTGACCCTCATAATACGCCACAACATTAGGGACACTGAAGACAAGCTGGTCCATGAGTGTTATCAATTCACAAAGTACCTAAGATCAGCTTCTGCAACAGCAAACCTCTGAAATGCCTTGAAATCCTACAGTTTGTCTATGACAGACGCTCAAGAGTTTTCCTAAAATTGATTAAGAATCCTAAAAATGTACCCATAATAATTTGTGAGGCCAAAAGAAATCTTCCCACACAATCAATAAAAAAAAACATCATTTCACCCGTAGCAACAAGACAAAACAAAAAAACATCGTTTCGTCCACCATGATGATTCACCACCCATCCATTACTGGACCAACCCAATCAGAGGAAAGTCTGATTTCTCCTTTTATTCTCTCAGGAGAAAGCAGGACAAAATCACTGTTGCAAGGATAGGCAATCAAGCATACACAGACAGTAATTTTAGTGAGCAATGTATCAGATAGCTAAATATGAAATACGTTATTTTCTAAATTTTGAGATCCTTCCAGAGTTTGTCAGCTTTAAGTATTGTGCTGTTACAGTGGTCACTTACATGATGATTCTAAGTGAATATTTAATTTTGCATCTAATAATTTGAATTATTTATAAAGGGCCTCCAAATCTGTCAAAGCTTCAGGCCCCTAGATATTCCCCTGGTGTGACATGAGCACCCTGCCCCTGCGCGCTGGTAGCGGTTGGGATAAAGCCTCATGGATCTGCCCTTTACGGCTGCCTGAGTCTCCCGAAAACCAAATCTGCTTATTATTAAGTCAGCAAATGTGCCGCTGATGGATTTAATGACTCTGTAGGAATGAGTCCGTAATGACTCTGAAGGAATCTGTGTGGCCAGACGGATAAATTATACATCATTTAAAGCTTTCTGAACGCTTAGTGTTTTGGAAGAAGCCATTCTTTAAAAGAAATTAGGAAGGAGAATGTATCATGGCCAGGGAGAGAAAGAGATAAACAACCAATATGATTAATCATGCTGGATGAAAGGTAATTTAGCTCTTATTCTGCTCTATAGGAAACACTCCAAATCATCGTCACTCGAAGGGGTGATTAAGTAGATCTCATCTAACCAATCTCGTCTGGCCTGGCTCAATATAACTTCAGCACCCATTTGCTCTTCTTCAGCAAGGGCATTGCTGCAAATAGGATGGCAGGCAGGTTCATACATACAGCACATGGAAGAAATGGCCGAGTTTCGTTACTACAGACACCCCAGGTTTCCACGCATGCTGACGGTCAGCCCCAGCTTTAGCTCCTCATACGCGGGAAAGCAGAAGTCAGCTCGTGTGTTGCCTGTCCAAAGCATCTTATTTCCTGCACCACTATGAACAAACTTAATATTTACAATAAAGCATTTAAAAACTGGTCATTTAAAGTCTCTGCTCTAGGGGATCCCTGGGTGGCTCAGCAGTTTAGCACCTGCTTTTGGTCCAGGGCCGAAAAGCAGTCCGTGGGACTCTAGGATCGCGCCCCACGTGGGGCTCCCTGGATGGAGCCTGCTTCTCCCTCTGCCTATGTCTCTGCCCCCCACCCCCGTCTCTCTCATAGATAAATAAATAAAAATAAAATCTTTAAAAAGAAAAATAAAATAAAGTCTCTGCTCTGGTCATACCTTAGATGCATGGGACATTAACAAAGTTTACTAAAAAAAAAAAAAAATGGGGGCACCTGGGTGGCTCAGTGGTTGAGCGCCTGCCTTCAGCTGAGATCATGGTCCTGGGGTCAAGTTCCGCATTGGGCTCATGGCAGGAAGCCTGCTTTTCCCTCTGCCTGTGTCTCTGCTTCTCTCTCTGTGTGTCTCTCATGAATAAATAAATAAAATCTTAAAAAAAAAAATAGTAGCCATAACAGTTTGGTAAACACCTGTTTACACAAAACTGAGCTGATTTCTTTATCTGTCTGCAGCAGAACTTCTCAGAGCCTTTAGCAATGAATCTCTAAGTGCAGAGTATAAAAGAACATAGTTGGCAATGCTTCCTAAATTATTTGATTACAAAACCTTTTTTTGAGGAACCAAGATTCCAGGGACCATAACTTTGGGACATGCTGCTTTGGACTAAAATAAAATGACATAATGGACTGTAAATGCTTTATACAATATAAAAGATAAACAAATTACATGATACCATGGCAATCACTTTTATCATTGTTATTTTTTTTTAAGATTTATTTATTCATGAGAGACAGAGAGAGAGAGAGAGAGAGAGAGAGGGAGAGACACACACAGAGGGCAAAGCAAGCTCTATGCAGGGAGCCCGACATAGGACTCGATCCCGGGTCTCCAGGATCATGTCTTGGGCCGAAGGTGGCCCTAAACCGCTGAGCCATCCGGGGTACCCTATCATTGTTATTATTAAGATGACAATGCTCCTGGGGCGCCTGGGTGGCTCAGTTGGTTAAGTGCTCTACTCTTGGTTTCAGCTCAGGTCGTGATCTCAGGGTTGTGAGATGGAGCCCTGCACATCTGTGCTCAGTGCAGTCTGCTTGAGATTCTTTCTCCTTCTCCCTCTGTCCCTCCCTACCCCACTCAATTATAAATAAGTAAATCTTAAAAAAAAATATTATGTTCAAAGGAAGCAACAGATTCTCTCTTCCCTTTCTCCTAAGGACCATTTAATCTGTAGAGATCTGAGAAAAAGACAAACTAAGACAAATGCATTTACTGGCATAATTTTCTGCTGTGATAGTTTTATTTTACAAAGAGGTTGAGAAAATAACACCTGCTTCTAGCTAGCAAGCTCCTGCCTGCTGCTGCAGTAGCTTTCCCTGCTACATTTATTAAAGAACAGTGACTGTCAGGGCAATCTCTATCAAAAACCCCAATGGCACTTTTTAAAAAGATTTTATTTATTCATGAAACTGCAAGGAGAATGGTGCTTACCAGAGGCTAGGGAGACGAAGCCAAGGGAGAGCTGTCTAATGGGTACAGAGTTTCAATTTTATAAGATGAAAAATTCTGTAGATCTATTTCACAACAACCTGAATATTCTTAAAACTCCTGAGCTGGGCACTTAGAAATGGTTAAGAAGGTAAATTCTGTGTGACATACTTTTTTTGCCGCACAAACACAAAAGAAGAGTGAGTGTCCTACAACTACTCACGACGACTCGAGGTCATTGACCTGGAGTCAGATGCAGCACTAGATGCGTTAGTGCTGCTTCTGTTTACCTTTGTTCTAACCACATGTAGAAGTTCTTTTTAAAAATTTTTCCTGGAGCCAAAATACTTCAGAGATTATAAATGGACTATATAGGTGTGTAGAACAAAAGAGCTAAACGATGAGAGTTTCACAATGGGTCTGAAATTTTTCTTTTAATCTCATTTAAATTCAATTAATTAACATATAGTGCATTATTAGTGTCAGAGGCACAGGTCAGTGATTCATCAGCTGCATAAAACACCGGGGTGCTCATCCCATCACGTGCCCTCCTTCATGCCCGTCCCCCAGTGACCCCATCTCCTCACCCCCCACGGCCTCCAGCAACCCTGTTTGTCTCCTACCATTAAGAGTCTCTCATGGTTGGTCTCCTTCTCTGATTTCGTCTTGATTGTTCCCTCCCTTCCCCTATGATCCTCTGTTTTGTTTCTCAAATTCCACGTTTTTATTTGAAATACCCTTTCCTTTGAAATGTTGTGGCTGGAGAATAAACCCATCAAGGAGCCGCTTGGCCATCCAGGGTCTGGGAAGCCTTTCATTACTCAGGACTTTGTCATTACTCAGGACTTTGCAAAGCATCCAAGAGACTAGCATCTCAGAAGCTGGGCCATCTCCTCAACACCCGTGGTCCATGAGCACCCACAGTCTCTCTCCTTCCAGTCGAAGGTACAGGTAGATATTATGTGTATGGACTTACATCATCTTTGGCCTTTATTCTCTCTAGAGGTCAAGACAATCACTGGTGTTAGGCTAGAACCCCAGTGTCTTACATTTTCCCCCATTTGGGCAGCCTTGAGAGTTTTGGGATTCACTGCGGCAACAGAAGCATCAGCACAAACACTAGTCAGAAACACAATACAACTGCAGCTTCATTTTCTCATCTGTGGCCTCCAAGCAGCTGCTTATCTTTTCATTAGAAATACTGCACTTGATTTTTGCCTCTCAAAGAGAAGATTCGTAGTTCAAGGAGGAGCTTTTCTAACTTAAAAAACATATTTCCCGCCTAATTATTTTTATAGCATCTAATCAAACAGCAGACTTAGAAGAGGAGGAAAAATTCTTTTTCTCTATCGACACATATAGACTTGATCAAAAGGGCCAGGCTGCAGAAAAACCCTTTGGAGAAATGTCAGTTGCATGCATGTCCAGTTAATTCTGCCTTTGTCATGCAAAGGATACGAAATTACTGGAGCGTGAAGAAGCTGTTCTAGAACTGAGGCTGCAGCTGGTGGGCACATACAGCATGAGCTCTTGAATAGATTCCAGGGATGAAGGTGGGGCAATTTGAGCCTCCTAGACTTTCCCAGATGAGGAGAGGCCCCACCTCCAAGAGCTGCATCTTTGAAAAGATCTGAGTAACAAGGAGCTTCACAGACCACATACGGTCACTGCACAGGAGGCTCTGGTTTATCCCTTCTGCTCCTAGAATGTTCATTGATAACTTCCTACACATCCTCTTCATCTCCCTTGATCCACTCATTCTGGGTTTTGGAGCCATGACTCAGAGATCTCTGCAATGAGAAGGGTAAGGCTCTGAGCTCCGGTGGTGCCTGAGCAACGTGGGGGTTGGGGGGTGGGGTGGGCGGGGAACAGACAGGAGACAAGAACCCACAGGGCCTGCACTGGGCAGTGAGCTCTGAAAAGCTTGATGTGATTCCTGGGTTCCTGCTCCCCCACACACACCCTTGGCTCTTCTTTGATTTCTTAAGGGAGGCTGAGGAAAGAGTTAAGAAAAAATAATGAAAGAGCTGAATTCAAGATGATTTTCTCTAGTCCCTTCAAACCAAAGTGCTAGTGAGACCTCCAAAAATGTGAGCAATACTGGGCTATTTTTATGAGAATGCTCCCAATTTCCAGTCTGTTTCTTTCTTTCTTTCTTTTTAAAGATTTTATTTATTTATTCATGAGAGACACAGGCAGAGGGAAAAGCAGGCTCCCTGCGGGGAGCCCGATGCGGGACTTGATCCTGGGACTCCAGGATCACGCCCTGGGCCAAAGGCAGGCGCTAAACCGCTGAGCCACCCAGGCGCCCCCCAGTCTGTTTCTAATATTAAGAACTGATAGGAACATTTCCAAGTATCACAAAAGAAAGTAGTATAAACGAACACCTCAATTCCTATCATCCTGCTTTGACAATTTTTATACATTGTGACAATCTTATTTCTTCTATTCTCCCACTTTTATTTTTTTAAAGATTTATTTATTTATTTTTGATAGAGAGAAAAAAAAGAGAGAGAGAGAGAGAGAGAGACAGAGGAGGAGCAGAAGGAGAGGGACAAGGAGACTCCGTCTTGCGCATAGAGCCTGACCCTGGCCTCTATCCCAGGATCCCGAGCTCATGACCTGACATGAAAGCAAGAGCTGGAGCTGAATCAGCCAAGCCTCCCAGGTGCCCCTCTCCACTTTTAAGTGTATTTATTGATACATTTTCGCTGGGGTATATTAAAGCAAACCCAAGATGTCACACTCTTTCTCCTCCAATCCTTCGGTAGACAGAGAAGATAAGAACTTTTCTCATAATCCCACTGCTGTTATTATTGCAAACAAAATCAACAGTAACCCCCTCATATCACCTAATGGCAAGTCTGGAGGTTCCACCTCACCTGCCTGGGCTCCCTGGCCCCAGGGAAGGGGCCGGGACACACCTGGCCAACACCTCAGTCTCCTGCATGTCGTCTCCCCACAGGCCCCTGCCCAGCCAGCCTTACCTAAGCTCCTCACCAGGCCTCCCTCTCTCCCGAGGTGGTATCCCCCTGCCACCTCTGCAGAGCCACCAAGGTACAGCAGCTCGGGGGGAGTGTGTGTGTGTGCATGTGCATGTGCACGTACACACTGAAAAACCCACTGGTTTTAGTTTAATACCTTCACATTAGCCCATATTATCCAGTTCACCTATGTTTTCCTGGAGTTATTTTCAGGGTGCCATGGGAACAGTGGACCACCGTTAAAATAAATAATGGGAAATGAAAGACCTTCTCCAGTGGCAGGTGCAATATTATAAGCTCCTGATTTATAAGCCTCCCCTTCCATTTTTCTTGAATAACAGCCAAAGAACAAACTTAGCTTTGCCAAAAACCTGGTCCCTTCTTTTCCAGCTTACAAATCACCTTTTTTGGGGTAACGGTTCAGTCAGGACTGTGGGCTTCTCTCTCTGTTTACTCTGGATGGCATCAGGGGCCAAAGAGAGCAGAGGCAGGGCGTGGGTAGGAGCCTCTGCTCAGGTGGCCATCCCCCCACCCTGGTCCCCAGTGCACCTAATGCTCTGTTGCTGGCACTTCCACTCTTGGGCTCATCCGCCTCTTTCCTCTTCAAGCACGATCTCCCTCTGGACTGTCTCAGACACACCAGCTCTGCACTCAGACTCAGGAAGCTTTGTGTGTGCTCCCGGAGAGCACTGGAGCAGCAGCACACTCACTTGGAACCGGGTGGCTCAATGAGCTGTATCGAACTCTGCCCACATGGAACCGCCCCGACCCCACTGCTAAATATCCTCTGGGCCTTCAGGGTGCAGCTTCTCCTAGGGGCTTGGAATCTCTCTAGAGGATATGCTCTAGATGTGAGAGACAAACATTCATGTCCTGGAATCCCCTAAACTACATCCAGGTTACTATCACTCCCACTCCAGTTTTTAGTTCAAGAGGGGCTCAATAGGAAAAGCTTTTGCAAACACATCTGGACATCCCTGTACGGCTCCCCCTTCTTTTCAAAGCTTCTCCCCACATCTCAATTGGAGTCCTGCCAGAAGCGAACCAGGAGCTAAGAGGTGATCCCAAAGGAATGCCAATAAGAGAGTAAGGAAGCAGGAAAGGGAAGACAGCCACCGGAGGGTGCCCTGTCAAGCCAGCTCCCACTGTGAGCGTCGGGAGCTTCATTCTGCTGGGGAAACAATGACAGCAAGGAGAAAACACACGTCTCAGAATTCACATGCCTGAGGAGGGATGAGGGAGCTGGGGTATGAATACACCAGCTCTCATAAGTCCTTGGTTGAGGGCTACTATGGGGGGCATTCATTTCTTAATACTCCAGGCAGCCAAGAAGCCTTTGGTTGAGAAAGAAAGTTCTCAAGGATGGAAATACAGGCGCTGGTGCTCCTATGACAAAAAAAAAATCTGCTTTTACATTATTCTATTTTATGGCCAAGTTTTCTCCTGGGTCTACTGCAGCCCACTGGTGGACTATAATGGGCTGGGAAATAGTGCTTCTCTCAGCTCTTTTGCAACAGAGTAGGACCTGGGGGAGATGCAACCTGGGGACCAGTCACTGGTTATGAGCAGCCTTACTGGGGGCTGCAGAGCTTATGTGGTCAAGAAAATAATGACCCCCAATGACATCCACATGTGAATCCCAAGAACCTATGGATATTTTACTTTACATATGTGCAAAGGGGACTTTGCAGATGTGACGAGTTACAGATTTGCAGACAGGGAGGGTATCCTGGATTATGAAGGAGGGCACGGTGCAATCACAGGATCCTTAGAAGAGGAAGGCAGGAGGGTCAGAGCCAGAGTCAGAGGAAATGTGAGCTGGGAGTGATGCAGCCATGAGGCAAGGAATGCAGGCATCCTCCACCAACTGGAAGAGTCAAGGAAACGGACTCCTGCCGGCCAAAGCCTTCAGGGAAACATAGTTTTGATTCTAGTTGCATTTACCCGGTGGTCTTGGATAAGTGATTTGGAGCTTCACGGCCTAAATTAGCACCCTTATTGGAAAACGGGAGAAGAAAAACAAAGAAATGGCAAGATATTGCTGTGAAGGTCTACACATGTAAGAACGGAAAAGCATCTTTTCCAATTTCTTAAATAAAAGAAAAAAAACCATTTTAAGACACAAGAGTCCATGCCGCTCTGACCTATTTTCCAGCTTGTTTAGAACCAATTCTGCTTCACTTTGGTGTGTAGACACTCAGCAGCCGTGGTGACCGTCCGTTGACACAAAAGCTAAGCACAGTCCGCCAGCTGCTGGGAGCTCTGGGATATCAAACACGTCATTGGTTTACATGAGCAACGGCAAATACAGGGACTGTAAACCCCTGAAGCCTCTGGCTATTCTTTTTTGGTGAGCAGCTCTAATAATTACATTCACAGAATGCTAAAACTCTTAAAAGTAACTAATAGTCCTTGGGGAGTCCATGGGGAGACATGCATTTTCTTGCATAAACTACAGTTTAAACACAGAAACACATAGCAGTGATAAAATATTAAAACACCAAAACTGCGGGACGCCTGGATGGCTCAGCGGTGGAGCATCTGCCTTCAGCTCAGGGCGTGACCCTGGGGTCCCAGGATCGAGTCCCACACCGGGCTCCCCGCAGGGAGCCTGCTTCTCCCTCTGCCTGTGTCTCTGCCTCTCTCTCTCTCTCTCTCTGTGTCTCTCACGAATAAATAAGTTAAAAATCTTTTTTAAAAAGCACCAAAAATCCAACGAAACTAGAAAATACTCAAAGAAATGGATTTATTATGTCAACTACAAAATCTACCTGATTATTCTTTCTTCACTCATATCTCGCTGAACAAAATTAACACAAGCAATAGGAAAAGAAATGATCTTATATACTTATCATGAAGCTCTTGAAAAGAAAAAAGTTATTCTTTTTGAAAAAACTCCTCCTGCATGAACACATATATTAACAAAATGAAAGCATTTCCTTGGGTGATAAAAATGTGTTTCTAAATAACAACTCAAATTGCCAAAGGATAATTAATGCTTAATACAATGTGAAGTCATCCAGCCACTACATTTTGGAAATTGCATTTTTCAAGGAAAATGGTCTACAAAAATCCCACTTCTGAGAATTAGTCTTAGAGAATTAATCCAAAATATAGCAAAAGCTATATGATGATTTTAATTGCCACGTGATCTACAGCAGCAAAATATTCTCCCCAAATATCCACTGATGAAAGAAAGCATAAGAAAATTATAACAGAGGGGTGTCTGGGTAGTTCAGTGGGTTAAGCATCTGACTCTTGATCTCAGCTCAGGTCTTGATCTCAGGGTTGTGAGCTCAAGCCCCATGCTGGGTGCCACACCCAAAAAGAAAATTAAAAAAGGAAAATTATGGTAGGGTTGTTGGAAAAAATGTTAATTAGCCATTTTAAAACCACATATTCCTGGGGTGCCTGGGTGGTCAGGTATGTGCCTTCGGCTCAGGTCATGACCCCAGGGTCCTGGGACTGAGCCCTGGGTGGGGCACCCTGCTCAGTGGGAACCTGCTTCCCCCTCTCCTGATGCCCCTCCCCCTGTGCACGTTTGCTGTCTCTCATGATCTCTCTCTCAAATAAATAAATAAAATCGTTAAAAAAATAAAATCATTTGTTCATTAAAAATATTTATTGAGCATCTACTATATGCTAGGTACAATCCCAGCCATTGTGGATGGGGCCGGGAACAAAACACAAAAACCCTATCCTGCATAGACTCCTGTGAATACAAGGGAGGGGTACAGAGAGTAAACAAAACAGCTAGTGGAATATATGACGTGTGTATGCAGGACTGGCTTGTGACACAGCCCTACACTCGGAGCTTTAATGCTCTGCCAGCAAGCTTCTTGAAATCCTTTTTTTAAAGATTTTATTTATTTATCTGAGAGAGAGAAAGGGAGCCGAGCAGGGAGGGGTGGAGAGGTGGGAAAGAAAGAATCTGAAGCAGGCTCTGTACTGAGCGCTGAGCCCGACGTGGGGCTCGATCCCATGACCACGAGATCACGACCTGAGCGGAAACCAAGAGTCGGGGGCTTCACCGACTGAGCCACCCAGGTGCCCAAGGCTTCTTGAAGTTCTTAATAATTTTTTAACAAGCGTTCCATGTTTTCAAATTGCACTGGGCCCTCAGAATTATGCAGTTACAGAATGAAATACGGCAGGTAAGGACAGGAAGTGGGAGGAGGTAGCGATTTTGGATCAGTTGGTCAGCATCAAGCGTCACTGTTAGGCTACTCGGGCGAGGAGACAAAGGACGTCCCGATTATAAAAAGTAGCAATGTCATGGAAAAACGCGTATTGCATATTGGTTAACAACTGAGACATGAAAACGGTGGTTTTTGGACTCAGGACCAAAGCCTGGGAACATCCTCAGGAACGGCCTCAATCCCTCCCTCCGCACATCAGCAGGGCCGCCAGCCTCGTGTTCGCGCACAGAATCCGAATCCGGGCGTCCCAGGGACTCCGGGCGCCTTCCTCTACTTGGTTAACCAGAGCCACCCACCCCGGTTCCTCGTTTCTAAACTTGCCCTCTGATCTCTTCTTGGCACAGCAGCTATGGTGAGTCCCTTGAAACCCAAAGCAGATCCTGCACTTCTCTGTTCAAAACCCTTCAATAGGGTATCCCTGGGTGGCTCAGCGGTTTTAGCGCCTGCCTTCCACCCACAGCATAATCCTGAAGTCCTGGGATCGAGTCCCACATCAGGCTCCCTGCGTGGAGTCTGCTTCTCTCTCTCTCTGTATCTCTCATGAATAAATAAATAAAATCATATTAAAAAAAACCTTCAATAGCTTCTCATTTCATTCTAACTAAAAACCAAGAATCACTAACATGGCGTGCAAGACCCTACATGATCATCTCTGACACCTTCAGTGGCCTCATCGCCTGTCCCCTCGCCTACCTCACTCGGCTCCTGCCGTGGGCTGCTGTTCCTGGAACACATCAGGTAAGCTCTCACCTCAGGGCCTCTGAACGTGCTCTTCGCTTTGCCTGGGCGCTCTTGGAGTACCACATGGTTCTGTCCCTCACTTTCTTAATGTCTTTGCTCAAACATCACTTTATTAGATGGGACTTCCTGCCCTCTTTATTTAAAATAGTAATCCACCCCCCCCTTGACACCTGATGTATTTTATTCCATAGTCGTTTCCACTTCCTATCATGTTACCTATTAATTTATTTGTTGACTGTGTCTCTCCACCAGACACGTACACACAAGAACATAAGCTTCATGAGGGCAAGCATTTTGTCTGTTTCGTTCACTGTGTGATCTACCTTGTCAACCTAAAAACACAATCTGGTACAAGGGAGACACCATAGTCGTTCGAATGAATAAATCAAATAGGTGTAAAGCAAAACATGGATATTATTATCACAAGTATGTAAAACATAAACCTAAGTGAATAAACTCAGTGATGGTAATAGCTATGCTGAAGTACTGGGTTCTAGGTGATTTTAGAACTCTCTTTCCCTGGCACCTGGCTGGCTCCATTGGTGGAGCGTGGGACTCCAATTTTGGGGCTGTAGGTTCAAACCCCACATTGGGTATAGAGATTATTTTAAAACAAGCAAACACAGATATTTGAAAAAATAATAAAATTCTCTTTCCTGAATTTTCTTCCAAGTAGTTGAACATTTCTATACATTTTTAAAAATTACTATTATCTGCACATTGTAAAAAGTATTAAGATACTCTAATGTGGTAAATACTAAACCAAATGCTTCCTTGGAAGGTTTTGCACACCTTGCTTACTAGATTTTACTTGAGGTGATACAAATGCACAGTGAGCAGAGATGTCTCAATCCCAAGAACTGTCAGTGGCCTTGGGATCAACTTGACTTAATCACTATTGATGTTAACTTTGCACGACTGAGAGTTTTTATTCTGAATTGTTTTTTATTTACCAAAAAAGAAATGACAATTTCCCTAAAAAGAGAATCCTTTAAGTTTTTAAAATTTTTTTCCTTTAAGTTTTTTTTTTAAGATTTTTTTTTATTTATTTGTTTATTTTCTTTAAAGATTTTATTTATTCACAAGAGAGAGAGAGGGACGCAGGGGGAGAGGCAGAAGCAGGCTCCTCCGGGAGCCTGACTGTTGTCTATAGTCCTTTTTAAACTTAAGCAAAAGTCCAGCAGCTGTCCAGCCCCATTCCAAGGACTACTAGCCATGAGACTTGGAAAATGACTTTAATTCTTTGAGTCTCAGTTAAGTCATCAGTGAGGTGCCAGTGATAGACTCTGTGACACTCAAGAACCCAACCAGCTATAGGGTGCCTGGTAGCTAAGTCAGTTGAGTATCATGATCTCGGGGTTGTGGGATCGAGCCCTGCACTGGGCTCCACGCTCAGTGGGGAGCCTGCTTGAATTCTCTCTCCCTCTCCTTCTGCCCCTCCCCCTTCATGTAGGCACTTGCTCTCTGTCTCTCTTTCTCCCTAAAATAAATAAATATCTTTTTTAAAAGAACTCATCCAACTATATGCATCTCTGCTTGTGGGAATTATAAATGTTTCAGGAAAGGTTGAATGCAGAAGGCAGCAGACCCTCTAGGCCTATGAAGGTCAAGAAAGGCCTAGGTGGTTGACTGAGGGAGAAGGGAGCAGAAACAGGGAAATGCAATGAAAGGTCACAGCCATCACTAAAACCAGCTCTGCTTTTTGGAGGTTTTATGCCAACAGTCTAGCATAAGCAATCCGGATTTTCTCAACTTTTTTAAATTGAAGTTTCTCTTTTCTTTCTTTTCTTTTCTTTTTTTCTCCCTCCTTCCTCCCTCCCTCCCTCCCTCCTTCTTTCCTTTTCTTTTCTTTTCTTTCTTTTCTTTCTTTTTCTTTCTTTCTTTTCTTTCTTTCTTTCTCTCTTTCTTTCTCTCTTTCTTTCTCCCTTCCTTCCTTCCTTCCTTCCTTCCTTCCTTCCTTCCTTCCTTTCTTTCTTTCTTTCTTTCCATTCATGAGAGACCCAGAGAGAGGCAAGGACACAGGCAGATTCCAGATGCTCAACCGCTGAGCCCCCCAGGCACCCCTTATTCATATATTTTAGGGAGAGGGCATGTACAACACCCCTGTGCCCAGGAGCGAGTGGAGGAGGGCAAGATGGGGAGGGAGAGGCATAAGCAGACTCTGCACCAAGTTTAGAGTCTGAGGAGGGGCTGAAGTCCAATGCTAAATCCACCGAGCTGCCCAGGCACCCCAGAAAAAGCATCTTTTGAGTCGCGGCAATTTGGGCCTGTTTAGGTGGCTTCTTTCTGTAACACGTTTGTGGCACTTGCCATGCACTAGGCAATGTTTTTGTGAAGCTCAACAAATATTAACTCATCGTGACCCTGCAACAACCCTACGAAGTAGATACTACTCTCCCATTTCCCAGGACAGAAAACAGAGGAACAGAATCTGGTTAAGTAACTTCTCCGGGACTACACAGCTAGCAAGCATACAGTAGGTTAGACCATACTGCCTCTACACAACAGAAGACTTATCACCGTAAATGGAACACGTTAGTTCTTGTAGAAGTCGTATCTCTACAGTACAGAGCAACGAGATCTAGCTCCTAAAGCAACCTCTTAATTGACAGGGGTCCCTCTTGAGAGTTCCAGTTCCAGCCTAGCCACCGCTCCCAGGCTCAAACTCCCACAGGCACTCCTGCCCTGTGCTGAGGTCGGCCAGCCCGCTGTCTACAGAATTAAGCCCAGCCCTGCTAGTACAGCATCCCCGGCTCCCTGGACAGGGTCTACACTGCACGCTCTCTCTGAAGTAGGCCACCTGCCCTCAGCACGTCTGCTTTCCCTGCTGCCTTGAATGTCTTTCTCTCTGCAGCTTCTAAACCATCTACAATTCATGGACCATGAGTCTGTAGAACCTTCGTATTTCCCTAGAGGCAGAAATAACATCTCTCTCTTTTATTCCCACCAGACCTTGTCCCTGGACCACAAACTTGCCTCATTCTGCCTCTGAGTTCTGCACGCATGTTTAACATCCTCTGTTAAAGTCTTGGTTTCTGGAGGCCAGGTACCTCGTCACATGGCATCGATGCCTGCCAGAACAGGACCGCAGTAAACGTCCAACCGAATCAAACCCGTTTCTATTTTAAAATGTCAACTTTAAAAAATATATATTTTATTTATTTATTCAGGAGACAGAGCGAGAGAGAGAGAAAGAGAGGCAGAGACACAGGCAGAGGGAGAAGCAGGCTCCATGCAAGGAGCCCGACGTGGGGCTCTATCCCGGGGCCTCCAGGATCACGCCCTGGGTGAAGGCGGCACCAAACCACTGAGCTACCCGGGCTGCCCCAAAATGTCAACTTTTTGATTGACTCATGTACTACTTGCTTCTGAGTGGCATTATCTGCCTATACATCTAGCCTTCCAATATTACCAATGAGATTTCACTTTGTCCTCATATTTTATACAGGACTTTATTTATTGTGACTAACAGATCAATAATATGTGGTGAGATTCCTAAGTCAGGGCTCCTCCTCCTTGTCTTTCTGACTGAGATGCTAACTGGATCTGTCTCTGAATAATGGAAGACATGGGTTAGAACCACTTTGTCGCTATTGGCTCGTCACTGTAGGCTGCTTACACATACCTTCTAGGCCTCTCTCATGGGGACATTTGTGAGGACTGCTGAGATCAAAAATAGAAACCTCTGAGAGAAACAATAACGAGTGTTAACGGGCTGGGAACTCGGTGTGTTATGTGTAGAACACACTCAAGCTTCACAGCAGACTTATGGAACTACTCACCCCTAGTCTAAAGTTTGGGAAACCGAGGCACAGAGAGGCTAACTAGCAAATCTAATGCTACACGGGGGGAGGAAGGAGGACACCTAGCATTTGGACGCAGGATGGTTAATCCTAAAGCTAAAACATTCTCTCTTTAGATCGTTGATGCAGAAAATACATATAAGTTACCATTGGTATCTTTCATTTATTCAGGTCTTCAAAAAGAAAGCCATGCAGCCAATACTGAGTGTCTAACATAATCAAGGCTGGAGCAGAGCTCATGAGCAAAGCCAGTTCAAACTCTGATGTGAATATCGAGTCCCTTGTTCCTGACCTAAGATCCCTTTTGACACAGTTTTTTTACCACAGGGAAAGCCTAATTCCTACACGAATGACCGAGCTTCACTACTCACGGCTGCAGGCGACACTGTGAGCAGTGGGCCTTACAGCTCATTAGGGCAGAAGCCCGTGGCCTGCGGCACACAAACTTACACCCTTCAAGCATGTCGTGGCTCCTCGTTGCACTGATAGAAGCCCCGCTGTGATGCCTTTATGAGTCCTAAAAACGGGTGATTGGCCCCAGGATATAAATGATTGGAGATGCTGGGTCCCTTTAAAAAGCCATCCAAACGCAGAGAGTAAATTCCAGCATTGCTAACTAAATCCTGGTACTCATTTATGATCCCATCAACAGAATGTATTGTGGACAAGAGCTGTACCTAGACCTCTCAAAGAGGGTGCTAGGGGAACTCAGGGACCATAAGCCGTAGGAGAAATGCTGGTAGCTTCTAAATAATTCCTTTTGACTCCCAAGGCAATGTTTGCTTGCGCTAGTTGAAAGCTGGAAAATGTTTTTGCTTTTGGTTTCCCCATAACCAAATCTGTGACTTTAGTAGAGACCTGTGATCCTCAAACTACTCCCAGGGGTCAGCTTACCCCCATGTCACCACTGAGAAAGAGTGGCTAC
Organism: Canis aureus; assembly: GCF_053574225.1. Lineage (NCBI taxonomy): Eukaryota > Metazoa > Chordata > Mammalia > Carnivora > Canidae > Canis > Canis aureus. The sequence continues at coordinate 2,451,633 of NC_135646.1, forward strand.
TGACATCAAGTGGGTAGAGGCCAGGGATGCCACTAAACGTCTGACAACGCACAGATTTGCACCACGACAGAGAATTATCCAGCTCAAAATGTCAATAGTGCTGAGGCTAAGAAACTCTCCCATCGCCCCATGCTCCGTTTCTCCATCCTGCCATCTGATGCTGAGAATGCATAACAGAGTGAAAATTCAAAATCTTCCATTGTTTTGCCCAAATGCAGACATGTGGACTTTCAGAACTCGTTTTCCATCCCCTCTTTGGTATGTCCTAGGAACCTGGTGGGTGGGAAGGACAAGACATAAACACACACTAGCTCTCCTAGTTCTGTGCTTCTTTTTTCCTCATGCCCTGTTTTTAAATGTTTTCTACATCAGCATTATGCCTCTTGTCAGTAAGGGATGATCAAGGTTTAAGTAGATAGAAGAGGGGTACCTTGGTGGCTCAGGTCATGATCCCATAGTCCAGGAATTGAGCCCAGAGTCCAGGCCAGGACATGATCCCAGGGTCCAGGGATTGAGCCCGGTCCAACTCCCCACTCTGTGGGGTGTCTGCTTCTCCCTCTGCCTCTCTCCCTGCCCCCCACTTGTGCTCGCTCTCTTTCTCTCTCCCAAATACACAAGATAAATCTTTTATTATTTTTAACGATTTTATTTATTTGAGGGACAGTGAGAAAGGGAGAGAGAGCAGAGAGAGAGAGGAAGAGGGAGAAGCAGACTCTCCACTGTGCAGAAAGCCCGACATGGGGCTCACTCCCAGGACCATGAGATCATGACCTGAGCCAAAGGCAGATGTTTAACCAACTGAACCACCCAGGCGCTCCACGTGTAAAATCTTTTTAAAAATTTAAATATTTTTAAAAGGCTTAAATAGAAAAACCCAGTTTAAAACTGCACATAAAATGCATGAACCTGGGCTCTTCACAACCATACAGCTCAAGGAGGAAAAGAGGACAGGCACCCAGTTCCTTCACTGAGAGTTGGCTTGGATAATTTTGTAATATTCCAAGGCCAGGGGAGGGCTTTGTCCTGATGGCCCATCACCCTGCCCTCTACTCATCACAGCTCTCATCACAAAATGACATGCTGTAAGAAACATGCTTTAAGAAGCAAATCATATTTATAAAATTTGAAGCTAGGAAATGGAAAGGTAAAGGAGTCTCTAATGAGTTTTCCTAAGATCCCTCACACTTAAAGACATGTATCGCACTCACTCTTCACCAACAGTAAAAAGTAAACGTACTTTCAAATGTCACGGAAACTTACAAGTTGTTTAGGACAATTCCTGCTCTAGTGGCTTTTTGGTTTCCCTCTGTCCTCTCCCTCCAGCTGCTTCCGTGTTCATTCGCCCTTTCCACAAACATTCTCTGGAGTGTCTCACTGCCTTCTGCACAGAACCTGGAGAAAAAGTGGAAATGCTCCTACTTCATGGGAACCCAGAGAACCATCCTCTTCCTCTCCCTTGCTGCGGTTCTCTCTTCATGGGGAGGATGTCCAACCTGGAGAAACGGGGAAACAGAACTTTCTGGTTAAGAGTATCTGAACAGCCCTTTCGGATGGTCCCCCCCACATCCTACTAGGTGCTCCTTGGAGAAGTCCTGCCTCTTGCTAACCTGCCCAGTGGGGGGGGGGGGGCGCTTCCATCAGTTTTAATAAATCAGGAATACCTGTGCCCTGTCACTCACTCACGGAATTTTGGGCTCTCTACATTTGCCTGTTAAACGTTTAAGTGGAAGTAGCTGGATGGTGCCAGGGGTTAGTTGAGCTGGACTTTGAAATTCCCTGAATCTGTTTGACAACAACGCTTCCCCCCTGCTGCCTCTGGAAACGCCTGCGCACCGACGAGAGCTGCCTCCTCCCCTGTGGTCAGCGCCAGAGGATCAGCAGGGCCTGGCCGCGAGCATAAATCTCAGCCAGCGGGATCTCAAGGGGCACAGACGGATTCTGATCAGCTCCAAAATTTCCTCCAATGGGTGGAATGAGGATGCCCGCCCTCGGCTCCCAGCCTGCCAGGGCTGCAGGGCCGCCTGGGCTTTGCGAGCGCGAGTGGAACGTGTAACCCTCGGACGGAGCGATGCGATCACCGAGGACCGGACCCCGCGCAGCCGCCGCCCCTCCCCGCGCGGGTCCCGCAGTGCATCACCGGTGAGCTCGGCGGGCGGGGGCGGGGAGGGGGGCTCGGCCGGGCTCGGCCCCAGGCCCAGGGGAGTCAGCACGGGGCGACCGGGCCCCGGGAGCACGGCGGGGCGCAGGGGCGGGGGCGCGCAGGGCCAGGCTGCCCCGCCCCCGTTCGCCGGGGAGGGGAGGGGAGGGGGTGCACGGCGCCGCATCTCTAAGCGGCCGCACCCCAAATTCCGTCCCCGCACCCCCCCCCCAGCCTCCCTCCACTTCCAATTCCAAGCGCCACGGAAGGCGCCATCCAGCGGGGCCAGGACAGCGGCTCGGCGCGGCTCGAGAGGCGCGGCCGGGCGGCGCCGGGGGGCGGGGGGAGGCGGTCGCCGCTGCGCCCCCGCCCGGCCCCGCCGGCGCCGCCTCCCCCGCCAGGCGACAGCAGCCCGAGGGGGACGCGGAGGCGCCTCCCGCCGCCCGCAGCCCAGGCGGCCGCCGCGGGGCACGAGGGCGCCCCCCCCCGCCCCCGATGAGGGGCGCGCCCGGCCATGGCCGCGCCGGCGAGCGACAGCGGCGGCCACCGGAGCCCGACCGGCAGGCGCGGGGGCGCGGCAGGCGCCGGGGAGGCCGCGGCCGCGGGGGTCCTCCCGCCGCTCGAGGACTACGAGTGCAAGATCTGCTACAACTACTTCGACGCGGACCGGCGCGCGCCCAAGCTGCTGGCCTGCCTGCACACCTTCTGCCAGGAGTGCCTGCGCCAGCTGCAGCTCCGCGCCGCCCCCGCGCCCCCCGCGCCCCCCGCCGCCGCCGCCGCGCCTGAGCGCCCCCCGCGCCCGCCGCCCTGGCTCGGCCCGCCCGGCGCCATCGCCTGCCCCGTGTGCCGCCACCGCACCCCGCTGCCCGACAGCCGCGTGCACGGCCTGCCCGTCAACACCAAGCTCGCCGACGCCTTCCCGCTGGCCCTGCGCGCCGCGCACGACCCGCTGCCCCAGGACCGCCTCCCGCCCGCCGCCCCGGCCTCGGCCCCGGCCCCCGCCCCCGCCCCCGCCCCGCCCGCGGAGGACGCCGCCCGCCCGCCCCGCGCCCGCCTGCGCGCCCCGGGCGCCTACGACAGCTGCCAGGACTGCAAGCGCGCCGCGCTCACCGCCGGCTGCGTGTGCGTCGTCTTCTCCTTCCTCTCCATGGTGGTGCTGCTCTTCACCGGCCTCATCTTCGTCAACCACTACGGGGGCGGCGGCGGGGGCGGCGGGGGCGGCCCTCCCGGAGGCGCGGCGCCCCCTGGAGCTGCCCCGGGGCCCGGGTCGCCCTCGCCGTCGCCCGTGGGGCCCATCTGCCTGTCGGTGGCCAGCATCCTGGCGCTCTTCTCGGTCGTCGTCACCTGGGTCATCTGCTGGCTCAAGTACCGGCCCGAGGGCGCGGCCGCGGGCTCGGCGGGGGGCGGCGGGGGCGGCCCGAGGGCGCGGGCGGCGGCGGGCGGCGCAAGGAGGAGCGACACGTAGCGGGGCCGCCGCAGGGGAGCGGACGGGAGGGGAGGGGAGGGGAGGGGAGGGGCGCTCCTCCCGCCGCCGCCGCCGCCGCCTGGTCCCCCGCCTCGCCCTCCGCGTGCGCCCCGTGCGCCCCTCCGCCGCCGCCGCCGCGCGGGCCCGGGTAGGGGCGGGGAGCGGGGGGGGCGGGCACGCGCCTTGCCCCGGCCCGTGCAGCCTCCGCCTTCGTCCCCGTCCCCGCCGGAGCGCGCGAGCGGCCCCCGGACTCCGAGGATGCGCGGAGAGAAGCGGCAGGAGCGGGACCCCGGCGGCCGCCCCGGCGAGAGGAGGGGAGCGGAGCGCGCGCGGGCGGCCGTGAAGGGCCGGAGCTGGCGGACACGTCGCCGGGAGCCGGGCCTTCCCGGGGGCCAGCGGGCCGCGGCGCTCCGTGCACCGCCGGGGTGGGGGGTGGGCGCCGACCGCAGCCCCCGCCCCCGCCCCCACCCGGCAGGTGCGCTGCGCACGTGCGCCCCGCCCCCCTCCCCCCCCCCCCCCCCCACGCCGCGGACGGGCCGCCCGGCTCCTGCGCTCCGCGGGGGACTCGGGGAGCTCCTGCCGGGGACTCATTTCATCTGCAACTGGACTCGGGGAGTCTCCGGAGCCGGCTCTCGTCTCTCAAAACTGACTTACTGTTGCCCCCACCTGGAAGATCTCGAAAGCTGTTCACGCAGGATCTAAGCTGTAGGCTCCTCCGCCTTTTTCCTTTTTTTAGTTCCTTTTTTTTTTTTTTTTTTAAATAATTTATGTTAGGACATATAAATCTGGAAGTTTAGGGCATTGAAATTTCCGGGAGACTCTGATAAACATATTTCCCCCATACCTCCCGTCCAAGTCCATTTCAAAATTAGGAGCAGGAAATAAAGGAGTGTTGGTAATTGATTCAAGATCTTATACTGTGAAACAACTACTGGCTTTCAATTAACTGATAAAATAGGAAATAGCTCCCAAAGGTGAAAGTGAGGTCTTAACTGACAAGTCTTTCTTCCTTTGATTACGAATGTACATCACACTTATCAGGAAAATATCATTTTGAATCTAACCGTTTGGTATTGTGGGAAATCACTGAGATGTTCGCATCTGTCACATCAGAGGAAAAAGGATACATATCTACCTGATTTTGTAACTAAAAAGATGAAAGGGTGGACTATTAGATGCCTTTTTAAAGAAAAAAACCCCCACTGTTCCCAATGTATTTTATATGAAAACATTCTTTATTCCATCTTTTGACATTTGGAATAAGACAGAGTTTTCATGTCTAAAAATCCCTAAGCTGTTGAGGGGTATGCTGTTGTTCCTCATGTATTTATGCAAGCTGTCTGCATGGTATCCTCACACTATTCTATTAACTGAACTTGAATGGAGCATTTGTATCTATTATAGAGGGAAGTAACTTATTGGTCATTGATAAGTGGTATGGCTGCAATTTAGGAATTGCCATATGGTGTGTTTTATGTCTGCATTGTCTTAATAAAAAACAAGAGGCATTTATAGAAAAACCTATTTTTACAGTCCGAGTTATGTGTATGACACTTTTCTTGAAATACACATCCCCCATCCAAATCCCAATTTCACATTTTGAATGGGGCTGGGAGAAATAACTCACACATGGGAGGAATGTCATTGCTAGGCTGGGTATTTTATGGAATGATCTCTTAAGGGTTTAACAGGACCCGTAAAGACCAAGGGAGATCTGTTGTATTTTGGTGGGAGGAGCAGTACACCCATCCATTAAAATAACTTCCACTATACTCTGTTGTCAGATTTTGTTCTCAGTTTCTGCTGAATGTTTCAGGTTCCTAAGGGTTTTATGTTCCTAATAGTTAAGAGTCCCATTTCAGAGACTAGTTTTGGTTCGTTTATACCTCCAACAAGTAACTTGTGTTACTTCTATATTCATTTTTATCTTTTACTTTTTATTTACTTCCAGTGCTGAGATTGTTTGTATTCACGACTCTTTAGTTGCACAAGTGTACCTACACGGATGTGTGTGTGCTAGTAACAGACCTTCGCTTTGTGTATGTAACAATGTGTACATGTGTGCACACACATGTTTGTTATTTCATTCCCTCAAATTGGCAACCTGGAAGTCTGTCTAAAGTTACTTGGGGGACCAGCTTGCTTCTTACAGAGTTTATTTATGTTCTACAGAGGAAGGAATACCAAGGGCCTAAACTGAATTATTCCTCATAAATGAGAGAGATACCTGAATGGCCTCAGTCACAATACAAGCCACCTTTTGCTCCTCCCATAAATTGCACATGAAAATTTCCTGTAATGAGAAATTTGAGTTAGAATACTTTAAAACATTAGTATTTTAGTACCTAAACATGGTGAGAGGGTTGTTTTTTGTTTTTATTTCTTGGCTGACTTTGCATTACTGCTAATTTCTGACTTCCTTATCAGGAATTAAGTGACAGGATAGAGTAATGGAAAACATTTGTTCTATTTCCAGTGGTTTTCTGTTATTTGAGTATCTCCCATTTTGCAGATGTGCTTTAATCATTCCTACCTCATGTGGGGAGTCCTGGTACACCAGCACCCTGGACGAAACAGGAGTTTACAAAGTAATTGATGAAATGGCCCATGAGTTGTAGGGAGGCCTCGTGGTGACAGGGGAGTGCTTTTCTCCCTTCTCCTGGAAATTCTCATCTTCTTGCAAGAGCTTGACCCAATTCTGGACACATCTCCAGCTCTTAAGTGCTAACTGCCAGTAAAGTCTCTGTAAAAAGCCAGTCCTAATTTGGTTTGCACACCTGCTCAAGAACTCATAGTTTCCATGGTCTAGGTTCTGCTTAGGTCCTGGAATTGCAGGTTAGAGTTATTATCATGATTCTATAGAGTCTAAATTTCAAGTGAGAGAAAGAAACTCATCTTGCAGGCGATAGATTAAATGTTCAGCCTCTGAATGCAATACAATGTGGTGAACGGTGTCCATATCTAGAAAGGGCATTGACGTGGGGTCTACAGACTAGTAATGGCACCCAGGAGATGTGAGTCAATACGGGCTCTCTTCTTTTTTGGAAGGACCTTGGCAATTAATTTTATTACCTCTTTGAGCTTAGGCTCCTCTGCTAGGGGATGAGAACACCAAGTATCAGCTCTGCTTTACTTTATGGGGTTGGCTTAAGGTCTTGTACACACAAGAGGGCATGTAAGTGAAAATGCTTTGGAAACTCAAGTCCCCTGTGGATCTGTGGCCTTGTTTTCATTCAGACTTCCAAGGGTCTAATATCACCTCCTTAGAGAGGTCTGCCCAGACCACTCCATCCCAAAGGACTATCTACCAAAGTTTTATTTTCTTCTTACTTTCTTCTGTCTGCAGTGGTCTTATTTCATTGCTACATGCTATATCTCAATCTCCAGCAACCAGAAGGCAAAAATAAGAGCAGGAACCTAGTCTGGTCACACACTTTACCCACAAAACCTTGGTCAGCCCTTGGCATATGGTAAGTGGCAGATAACTAGTTTGTAGAGTTGCTTGAATGGGAAACCCTGGACTGCAGGGTGAAGCAACTTGGCTCCCCTTACTCATACTACCACTTAGTAACTCCCAAGGCCCTGGAGGACCTAGGTAAACAGTTGCTTTTCCTGACTTCAGAAGGATTTTCAGAAAAATATAAAAATATACTGGAAAATAAGTTTGATTTTTGAGAAAAATTAGGTCATCCCAGGAAAATCTTAAGTATATTATGTTCAGTGACAGAAGGCACTGGAGAGACTGAAGGACATTTGGCCACAATTTCCAATCCTTTTCTGCATTGTGAGATTTCGAGGTATGACTGCTTTTGGCTTTCTTTAAAAATTTTTTTCATTCATTCATTCATTGATTCATTCATTTGAGAGAGACTGCGTGTACAAGAAAGCACAAGCAGGGGGAGCAGCCAGAGGGAGAGGGGGGAGCAGGCTCCCTGCTGAGCAGGGAGCCCAACAGTGGGCTGGATCCCAGGACCCTGGGACCAGGAGCGGAGCTGAAGGCAGACACTTAACCGACTGAGTCACCCAGGCGCCCCGGCTTCCTTTTTTTGTGAGCACGACTGCACCACTCCCTCCAAAGCTAGTAACACTTGCATTGGTGGGATAAGTTTACATTGCAGTGGGATTTCCCACATTTGTTCCTTTTCCATTTTAATTTTTCAATCTTTGCCATTTTAAATAACTTATCCTTCATCGACTTGCTAAATTTATAATCTTAGTAACTGAGTAAACCCGTCCTTCTGTGATCCAGCTCATCCTCCTTAATCACTTATTTCCCATTAGCTAACATTTGTGTTTTAAATTTCTGCTATGATCCAAAGTTGATTAAATTCATGTCTTAGGCAATGAACTGGATACCTGTCAAGCATGCATTTACGTATTTCCCTTTGAAACACTGTGTATACCTCACAGTGTAATTTGGGGAATATCTAATATTTACTACAGTAACTTTTCTGAAATAAATGTTACAAACGAGTGCAACCAAATCTTAATTTGAAGTCTTATGAGTGAACAATGTATGAGAGAGATCTTATCCATCTTTTGGTTGATACCTTTTGACTGTCCATTTAAGAAAAGCTTGGTGTGTATACCGTAAGCATGTGTCTCTCCATCAAACAAACTTGGAGCATCTGTTTTTTTATGCAAAACTAGAATGTGCAAGTTTGTTTCTATAATGAATTTACCACCATTCCTGATTACAAAACACATTCAGGAAAGTAAAAGTGTTCAATATCCAATTTCCAAGAATATTCCTAGGAGCTCAAGAAGAATGTGCACACTTCCTTTAGAAAAAAAAATGTCTTTGCATGTAAAATTGGATTATCTTTGGTTTAGAAATACCTCATCTCCATGGGGTGGAGTGGGGTAATGTTGAAGTGAGAAGAAAGAGGATAGGAAAGATATGCAAAAGATTCACCAACAAAGAACAGAGAAAATGTTTAATCATTGCAAGAACAGAACACTATCATTTTCACAGTTACCATTTTAAAAAACCATGGCAATATCTGGGCTGCTCGGCTATCTCTTACCGTAATGACAGTTATCTGCGTCGGATAGAAACAGCACATTTATGTGTCTACTGTGTGTGATTTAAAAATATCTTACGGGGATGCCTGAGTGGCTTGGCTGTTGAGCATCTTCCTTTGGCTCAGGCTGTGATCCCGGGGTCCTGGGATCGAGCCCTGCATGGGGCTCATCATAGGCAGCCTGCTTCTCTGCTTGTCTCTGTGTCTCTCATGAATAAATAAATTTCTTTAAAAACCTTTTAAATAAATAAAAATATCTTCTAGTCAAACTTAGGTGGTAGAGAACAATTGTAGCTGCCGTGTAGTTTAGGGGAAGGATTAACTCCTAGTGAGAAACAGACAGTTACTCCTTAGGAAGAATGTTTTGGGACCAATCCCTGCAAGGCAAATGATTTGTCCCTAGAGCCCATTTCTTATTAAACTCCTGCACAGCAGACTTACCGCCTGGTGGGAACCTTAGCAGTAGTTGTCAATCCTGACTGCAGGGACTACAGGTTAGAATTACCTGGAGCTGAAAGAAAAGGGGGGGGGGGCAAGCACCGGACCAGCCCCCTCCCCCCAGACACATATATTTAATTGGCAGGGAGGGGAGGCGCATCCCTGCTTTTAAAAGGCACCCCAGGTGACTATACTTTGCAGCGAGATTGGAAAGCCATTGTACTTCACCGGGTTTTTATTGAAATACGACCTTCTGCGTAATCTCACTTTAATGAACTAAAACCCCACCAGGTTTCTGAGGAACAGGGAGATGGTGGAGCAAAGCTTAGATTTTGCAAGTGGTCCTGTTTAGATAACAAGTTTGGATAGCTCTGTAGTCGGGGCTGTGGCCGCAGACCCCGGTGGGTCCCCTCCCTCCCCAACACACACACGCACACGCACACCCTTGTTGACTTTGTGTTCCCAGGAAAGTTAAGTAAATATTTGCATCCCTGTTTGCAGTGCTGTGATCCTTCCTAAGGAGGGCGGAGGGTGACTGGCTGCCCCTCTGCGCCCCCCCCCACTGATGGGGGCCCCCTTCCCTCTTCCCTTCAAAAGAGGTTCCAGGTCCCCCGAGTCCTCGAAATTCAGGGACAATGTGGGGATTTGGGGAGGGACTGTGCGGGTAACCCGGGAAGCGTCGAGGTCGAACTTTGGGAGCCTTGCGGGCGCCAGGGGGTGTCCTCGCGGGGAGAGCCGCCGGCCCCGGAGCAGCCCCTGGGCGCGCCAACGAATTCCACGCTCCTGGCCCCGGGTGTAAAGGGATTGGCTGCGCCCGGTTGGCCGGGAGGCTCCCTCGGAGCGAGGCCGGGAAGCGGCTGGGGCGGCTCCGGGGCCGCAGGGGGGCCCTCGCCCCGACGGCTGGAGGCCTGGGCCCGAGGCGCGGGCGGCGGGGCAGCTGGCACCGCACCCATCAGCCCGCCCGCGCCCCGCGGCTCCGCGCAGCGCCTTCGTGTTTGGAACCGGTCTTGGCCCCGAACGCCCGGGATGTCGTGACCGCTTCGCCCCCAGGGCAGGGCCCGAGGGGTCTGTTATTTAGTATCCGATGGCGTATTTGCAGTCCCTGGGTCCCCCAGGACCCTCCCAGCGCCCTGCTCAAAGATCTGAGCTCTGGGGGCACCTGGGTGGCCCAGGGCGTGACCCCGGGGTCCCGGATCCAGTCCCGCATCGCCCTCCCCTCCCACCCCCACCCCCACCCCCCGCCGCAGGGAGCCTGCTTCTCCCTCTGCCTGGGTCTCTGCCTCTCTCTGGGTCTCTCATGAATACATAAATAAAACATTAATTTAAAAAAGCTCTGAGTTCTCCACTATTCTTAAAAATAGCAGAAAAGGGCAGCCCTGGTGGCTCAGCGGGTTAGCGCCGCCTTCAGCCCAGGGCCTGATCCTGGAGACCCGGGATCGAGTCCCGCGTCGGGCTCCCCGCATGGGGCCTGCTTCTCCCTCTGCCTGTGTCTCTGCCTCTATCTCTCTCTGTGTCTCTCGTGAATAAATAAATAAAATCTTTTTTAAAAAATAGCAGAAGGGATCCCTGGGTGGCGCAGCGGTTTAGCGCCTGTCTTTGGCCCAGGGCGCGATCCTGGAGACCCGGGATCGAATCCCACGTCGGGCTCCCGGTGCATGGAGCCTGCTTCTCCCTCTGCCTGTGTCTCTGCCTCTCTCTCTCTCTCTCTGTGACTATCATAAATAAATAAAAAAAATTAAAAAAAAAATAGCAGAAAAGCCCAAGTACAGAGGTAAAGGAGAAAAGAGATGCGGCGCGTGGCTGTGGCATCCCGCGGGGGCGGGCGGCCCCTCCTCCCTCCCGGGCTCCCAGCGCAGGGGAGCAGCCGCCTTCAAGGACCTGAAGGGCGTCGGGACTGCCCGTGCCCTTGTCCTCGGAAGGACCGCGAGGGCGCCCGGGCCCCGCCCCTGGGTTCCTCCCGGCAGGTGCGGCAGGCGCTGCTCCCCACCTCTCAGCACCACCTGGACCTGCCCGCAGAAGGCAGGGTTCACCCCTGGGCCAGCGCCCACGAGGCCGCAAGAAGCCCCAGCGACACACGTGCCAGGTACAGAGCCGGGCCTTGCGGAGCCTCCAAGACGCGGATTCTTCCCACAAGCCTTGGGGGGGCCACCGCGTAACCTGGCTCGGGGTGTCCTCCGCATGGAACAGAGGCTAACATAATACATCATCATGATGAACATTGTCCCTGGGAATAAAAAAAAAAAGTTGTTTAAGCAAAAATTTTAAAAAATTAAAAAAACCACACAAGCAAAAATTTAAAAGTGGGATTATATATGGTTTCAGTCATACGTGGAATATAATAGTGAAGGAGACAATAAGGCAAGAGAGGGAAACTGAGTGGGGAAAAATTAGAGAGGAAGACAACTGGCGAGAGACCCCTAGCTCTGGGAAACAAAGGGCTGCAGAAGGGGAGAGGGGATTGGGTGACTGGGTGCTGGGCACTGAGGAGGGCACGTGATGGGACGAGCACTGGGTGTTATATGTTGGAAAATTTAATTTAATTTTTTTTTAAGTGGGATTATAGGGCAGCCCTGGTGGCTTAGCGGTTTAGCACCACCTTCTGCCCGGGGCATGATCCTGGAGACCCGGAATCCAGTCCCCCGTCAGGCTCCCTCTGCCTCTCTCTCCTTCTGTGTCTCCTTCTGTGAATAAATAAAAAACAATTTTTTTAAAGTGGGATTATATCACTGAGTGTGTTTTAAAGGGGGGCTGCGGTAGAGTAAATTTCCAAAATCTTTTCAATTGACATAAGACAGATCAGTGTCTCCCAGAAACATTATAGGTAACTTTAGTTGAAAATTATTTACAACCGGAACAAAGCAAATAAACGGAGAGGTGAAGACTTTAGGCAGCTCCCAGATCTCATCCCTTTGGAGTCTAATCAGAGTAGTGAACACCTAGGGCTTTCTTTTTTTTTTAAATTTATTTTCTAAAATTTTATTTTTTTAAAGTAAACTCTACCCCCCAACGTGGAGTTTGAACTCAAAATCAAGAAATCAAGACAAATCGGGAAACCAAGAGTCACATTCTCTACTCACTGAACCAGCCAGGCAACCCAGAAACCCAGGGTTTTCTAACTGAACAGGACTGGTAACAGAATGGGCTCGATTTAAATCTTAGCTCTGAGGCTTCCTGACTGTGTGTCTAAGGCAAATTAATTAACCTCTCTGGGCCCCCTTTCCCTCATTTCAGGTAGATATAATCTGACTGTCTGGAGAAGTAAGTAAATTGTAAAACTGTAAAGTGCTTTGCATAATGCCAGCACCTTCAAAGTACCCAATAAATATATGCTAGTGTCATAAAATAACATATCTGACATTACAAAACGGACAAGAGCACCATCTTAGCAGAGTAACATAATAACCATGAAATAAAAAAATAACCGTGAAATAGTAACCTAATTATATGATATTGCTATTATATATTTGTGTGATGATAATGTGCCAGGAACATCGAGGACTGTCGTCACTACATAATGGACTTGGGTCTTCCCCTGTATATTTGTAATTCTCCAGAAAATAGCTTATTCGAGGTTGGGAACCCAAGCAGCTGGCTCAAGGTACAGGAAGCCTTCTAAGCGCTCATGCTGCCAACCCCTTGGACACCGAGCACGTCCTCAGGGAAAGCGTGATCCGAATCCCGGGCAGGAGGTGGAGAGAGGGCAAAGCAACCCGAGGTAGCAGACAAAGGATGGGGGGGCTCCTTTCCCTGATCTCCTCCCTCAACCCCCACCCCAGCTGATACTTTTAAAAGGTCTGTGTTGAGGGTTGATTTTATTTTTAGATCCATCCTTTCTTCCCTCACCTTGCACTTGGTCAATGCATAAGCTGACAAATCCCAACCTCTACGTCATTTATTTTTTTTTAATATAAATGAATTTGAAAACCTTGGGAGCAAAGCACATAGAATTATTCTTAGGTCAATATTAAAGTAGCGGTATATGTGACATGTCTGGCACATAGAAGGGTTACAACTCTTGTATTTTCCTTCCTACTGTCCTTTTCTTTCTCTCAATCCCCTATATCCTGCTGTGTCCTCCATGCCCACAGATTCCAGAACAGTGGAATGGGGATTCGGATCACTTCCGGTGTAAATGTGTCCTTCAAATCAGAAAGTCACTCATTGTTGTCTAGTATGAACCCACCTTGACTGACATCAATTAGGATTCATTTTTTCAGAAATATTTTAGCCATACTATTTCTTCTGTATTTATTCTCTTTCACTCCCTCCCTCCCTCTCTCCCTCTCCCTCTCCCTCCCTCCTGTCCCCTTTTCAGTTTTGAAGCAATCTTTTCTCTATCCAGCAGTTTTAGTTTTCTTTTCTTTTCCTTTCCTTTTCTTTCCGGTCCCAAACCTTCCATTCTGGTGGCACTTCCCTCTTTTTGAGCTCCAAAAGCTTCTTTCATTTCTCCCTCCCAGGGTGACCTGCCACTCTGCTCCTGAATGCCCCAGGGTCTGGCTCCTGCCTTCCTGGGTCATCCACCCCCCACGAAAGCACACTGTTTACTCTCCTGAAATTGGGGCTTCCTCACCAATCAGAGGGGTGGAGTGTAACCCCTGCCCTTGCCCCAGGGAAATGAGACCTTATTCTGAGGGACCTGAAAGTACTATTTCTATTCCGGGGTGACTCTTATGACCCCACTGTGACAGGGCAGCCTGGGCTTTCTGAGAACCTTCTTAGCCGGCTTTGGAGATAAGGAGCTCAGGTCTGGAGATGCCTCTTTCCTGAATGTCCCTGTTTTCTTTCCCATTTATCTCTTCAAGAACCACCAGTCCCAATCCCCTGAACTCCAACAGTGACATCTGCCTAATTGCTAGAGGAGAGAGGGCGGGTCCCTAGGAAGCCTCCACCTGTTCCTGAGAAGATCCTGTCCCCTGTCACTACTTTGTACCCCGAAGGAAATGTCTTCAGAAAGAGGAGTGGGGGAACATCCAGAGGGACACTGAGCCCCCAAGAAGACCCCAAAACTGCCTCTTTCTGGGCAGAACATATCTGCAGGTTTGGTTGGCCAGGGCCTGCCCCAGTTGGTCAGGATTTCAGAATGTCCAACGACAGTTGTTACTCACTCCTGTAGTGAATGTATGTGGCTCCTTCGCTCCATCCCTTTGGCCTTCTCCACCAAACGCTCCTTCCCATCCTCCCTTCTCTTCAGTAAGATACGTCAGGGGAGCCGCCCAGACTTCTGTGGCTGGAAGAGCAACGCCCCCCACCCCACCAGCGGTCCAGGCCTGCTCCTCCCCCAACTCCTCTCCCAGGTCCTTCGACTTCTTCAGAGCTGAGCCTCATCCTTGCCACCCAACTCCTGACCAGCGGCATTTATATTCTTTTTAGTTATTTTCTGGACCGAGCTCTACCAAGAGGAGGACTTTGGTCCGTTTCCATGACTAGTGTAGCCCGAGATCTTGGAACAGCACATAGCAGAAGCTTAGTAAGTATGTGTGGAATGAATGAAAGTCCTTATGTGCCAGCTCTGTGATCTGCTGAGGACACAGAATAAGACAGGCCCAGCCGACCATTCACTTGGAGATACGGGGTAGAATAAAATAATCGAAACTTTCCCAGGGAAAGGCTTCAAGGGCACGCTTTGCAGGCGTCTCAGGCCCCGGAGGTGACTGGTGAGCAAAGGAGCCTCAGCATTTAATGCGAATTTTCCCAGGGGTTAACAGATGATTGAATGGGAAAATGTCGGACACCAGAGTGCACCCAGCCTGGGCAAGAAGGACACGGTGGGGAAGGCTCAGAGAAAGCTGGAAGGGTGGTACAAGCCGGCCCCTATCTCCCAAACCTCTTGGTTGGGCAGGAACAGCCCAACACAGTGAGATAGCCCTTAGGTCTCAGGGCTCATGCGACTTTCCACTTCCAGAGGAGCCTTCCTTGGGCCAAGGGCACCCAGGGATGTCAGGGTGGACAGGCCTGTCCTCTGCGGGTGGGAATTGACTGAGGGCCTGACCTCCGATGCCAGGCTTGACAGCATTTATAATTGGGGGGCAAAACCCAGAAAGGCAACTAGGAACGGACCCAGTGACCCGCGGGGTCTGAGCTGTCAGAGCACAGAGGTCCTCAGAGATCACTGTCCTGTTAGATTTGTGTCCCACTTCTTCTTCTTCTTCTTCTTTTTTAATCCAGCAGAATCTCCTTAAGGGTCTCCTTTGGGAGAATCTTAGCTTGGATGGTCCAGATTCAAACCCCGGCCGCACTGGGAGGGGCGGTTGCCTAAGACACCCCTTCCTAGGGCCCTGTCCGGAGTGAGCACAGGGTCCCTGCCCTCTGAGGTCAGCGGGGCTGCGGGGAAGGAACCTGAATTTGTGGAGCCCAACTCCAGCTAGCTCTCCCATGCGTGGTCTGGAGGTTCCAGCTTCCCTGGGGCTCTCTGCCCAGAACTGGAGTTTTGATACCGCCCTCCCACTCCACCTGTGCAAGGCAAGGGTCTTCTGGCACCCTCGGTACCCAAGACTGGTGGGCCACCTGCACCGCTTCTAAGATCCTCCCCATTCCACCCTCGGGGCACCCTCCATCCTCGTCCTGGGGTCACTGGATTGGGATTTCTGTCCCACACCTCTATCGCCTCAACCCAGGGGTAAACTGAGTGTCCCAGGACCGCTGCTCAGTGAGGACTTGGGCTCCTCCGAGCGACGGAGGGAGGAAGGTGGAGAAGTGCGTGGGCCTGGCCAAGAAGTGGGGAGACCGAGCCCCGGGGTGTGTGGGCCCCAGTGCGTGCAGGGACCGGACTGGGGGACCCTCGGGAGGGTGGAGGCTCCGGAGCCGCGGGGCCCCACGCAGCGGGCTCTGGGTTCAGGGAGGGACCACCCCACGCAGCGGGCTCTGGGTTCAGGGAGGGACCACCCCACGCAGCGGGCTCTGGGTTCAGGGAGGGGCCACCTTGCGCAGGGAGCTCTGGATTCAGGGAGGGACCACCCCGCGCAGCGGGCTCTGGGTTCGGGGAGGGACACCCCACGAAGCGGGCTCTGGGTGTGGGGAAGGACACCCCACGCAGCGGGCTCTGGGTGTGGGGAGGGACCACTCCGCGCAGCGGGCTCTGGGTGTGGGGAGGGACCACTCCGCGCAGCGGGCTCTGGGTCTGGGGAGGGACACCCCACGCAGCGGGCTCTGGGTGTGGGGAGGGACACCCCACGCAGCGGGCTCTGGGTGTGGGGAGGGACCACTCCGCGCAGCGGGCTCTGGGTGTGGGGAGGGACCACCCCGCGCATCGGGCTCTGGGTCTAGGGAGGGGCCACCTTGCGCAGCGGGCTCTGGGTTCAGGGAGGGACCACCCCGCGCAGCGGGCTCTGGGTCTGGGGAGGGGCCACCGCGCGAGGGTCCCGAGCTGCGGCAGCAAGAAAGGTGGACGCGAGGGAGGAGACGCCAGCTTCCCGGCTCCGTCTCCGAAGCGCTCTGGGGAGGGATTAGGCGCCCCCTGCACTTTCGCTTTGGGCGTGATTGATGCCCACGGCGCTCCGAGGGCTGCGTAATTAATAAAGATTACGCCCGTTTTGTCCAAACGTCCCTCTTAATTAATGGAGAGAAGGGCGCGAAGGGTGATTTAATTGCATTTGCAAAGTGCTTTCGGCCGCGCGGGCTCGACGGCGGGGGGCTGCGGGGACCCAGGACTAATTGGCAACCGCCGGTGGGGGCTGCCTGGTTCCGGCTCCAAGAACCCCCGGTTCCGTTCCCCTCGCCTCGCTCCCTGGGGCTCACACGCCCTCGCCGACCCCGCCGGGAAAGCACCGCAGCTCCGGGCGGGCTCGCGATCCCTCCGAGGGCGCGGCTGGCTGCGGAGGGCACTCTGCGCCCCCACGCGCCCCGCTGCGCCTCTGGAGGGCGGCCGCCTCCCATCCCCCTCCACTCCCCTCCCCCACGCCCAGCCCCCCCCCCCCCCCGGGAGGTCGGATCGCCGGGCCCCGCCTCCGTGGGGGCCGCCAGGAGGGCGCGTGGGATGGACGCAGGGGCTACAGCTCCGAGGAAACCCCGGGAACCTGGCCCGAGCGCCGGTGCGAGCCGTGTCCCAGCGCCTGTGCCGACGCGCGTGACCTGCACGTCCCCGTGTGAAGGTCACGTGTGTGTTTCGCAGCAGGGAGCGGTGAGTTTTGCGAAAATACCACTCTCCCTCCCGTCCTGCTGTCCACCTGCTTCGTAGGGCCCGGGAAGGGGGAAAAGGCAAGGGCCGCCTTTCCCGGGAGCGGCGCCGCAGATGCTCCCCACCCAGGGGGGCGCGTGGAGGACCCGAGAGCCAGGAAGAGGCTTCAAAGGTTTCGGTAACGACTCCTCGGCCTTTCTTTATGCCCCTATTAATACAATATCCATCATGTAGATATCGATCTTTATCCTTTAAACTGATACGCTAGGAATCAATTAGCCATGCAGATTACATTTCCCACGTATCCAAATGTTAATCTTTCAGTCTCTGGGCCAGTGATATATATATTTGCAGCCAGATAGTATTAGATTTCGTTTAGAAATGGGAAGAAGGAAAAGGCTCTCCGAAGCGCATTCCTCTTGGGGCTACTTGTCTTAACTCTTGGCTGGGGCTGGGCTGTTGGGGGTCTAGGGGTGGGGGGATACCTCTCTCGCAGTTTTCCAGAGGAAAGAAGCAAGATTGAGAGAGTGACCAGCGCACCAGGCCACCACCGAGGGGGACAGGGCTCCGGGCAGCCGGTCAGTGCCGGGCTGCACTTCCCTCGGCCGCTCCCTCCGGATAAACCACCCTGTCCGCCAGGCTCCTTTCCATTGCTTTTGGCATCCTGGATGGTCAGTTTTCAGCTTTTCAGAGTTTCCCCCTCCAGGTTGCTCCCAACTCCAAGGTTCTAAATCAAAATTATTCTTTCACTCCTCACCCCAAAGCCCAAGACTACTTTAAAGATCCATCTCCAGAAAGAAAGGAAAAAAAAAAAAAAACACCCGCTAATTTAAAACACGAAATAGCTGCTTTCCTGGGGGGAAGGGAGATGGAGAGAACATTTAGGTCTGGGAAGGAATGTCATGGAATGTGTAGAAATTGGAAGGGTTGAGGCATCCGGTTTGGCTTGTGGTGATTTCTCTTCTCTTCTCTTCTCTTCTCTTCTCTTCTCTTCTCTTCTCTTCTCTTCTCTTCTCTTCTCTTCTCCTCTCCTCTCCTCTCCTCTCCTCTCCTCTCCTCTCCTCTCCTCTCCTCTTCTTCCCTTCCCTTCCCTTCCCTTCCCTTCCCTTCCCTTCCCTTCCCTTCCCTTCCCTTCCCTTCCCTTCCCTTCCCTTCCCTTCCCTTCCCTTCCCTTCCCTTCCTTTCTCTTCCCTTCCCTTCTCTTCCCGTCTCTTCCCGTCTTTTCCCTCCCCTCCTCCTCTTCCCCTCCCCCCTCCTCCTCCCCTCCTCCTCCTCCTCCCCTCCTCCTCCCCCCTCAGAAAGGCTGGTGAGGTCCAGAAAGGATGCATCCCAGGACAGCAGGTGTCCCCTCCTCTCTCCTGTGCACGATGAGCTCCCAGGGGCCGCCACTCCCTGCCACGTCCCACATCCCTCCTGTCCCAGTGGGCGCCTGGGCTCTTCCACCTCCCCCCACCTGCTGCGCTTGCTACACGGAGTCGGCTATGCAGTCTCTCGTTTTTAATCCCTGCGGATTGCGGGTCCTGGGTTTACTCACAGGTCTGCCACCTGGGCTCCCCGGGCCCTTACCATCACGTGAGTCCAGGCGTAACTAGAGACCTGCGTCTGGATGTTCTCCTCCAAGGTCCCTTTTCTTGCTCCTTGCATCCCTCCTCTGAAATCCACCTCGGGGAAAAATTTCCTGCGGGAGTTGAGGATATTCAGGCTGGGAAGCAGCGGCGGCTCAGGGCTCTGGCTTGGGCAGAGACCTGGCTGGATCCCAACTATAGGCCTGTTGGCTTCCCCCCACCTTGTCTACTCCTCTCCCCACCCCCACCTCCTTGTCCCCCCGTCCCATCCCCCACCCCACCTCCCGGAGCAGAACCCAGTTAGGGTTTCCTCCCGACGCAGCCCCCAAACACCCTGGGGCAGGAGTTCCTGGTGTGGTCATTTGCCTTGCTTTTTGCTTCAAACCTCAAAGAAATCCAACCCCTCCCGTCTCCCCAGCACTCCTATCAATACTCTCTAGCGCTCCTGCTGCCCCAACCTCAGATCCCCCGCCTCTTCCCCAAGGCCTACAGTGCCCCCAATAGGACAATGCCCCGCCAGGACCCCTCAGGCCTCAACCCCAGGGGAACACAGGACATCCCTGCTAAAGGCACACACCCTGCCAGTTGTTGCATCTCTCTTCTAGACTTCAAATCCCTCCACCCCCTGTGGATTCTCACTGAGTTGGGCAGAGCATTTTTGAAGATTAGAGAGGACTTATTCTAATTTTTTTTACAAGATGCTTTTTCCCCCTGGAGAATTAGGTTCTGGCATCTTGTCTTCCTTATTTACATAAAATAATTTTTGTAGAGCCAAATGTCTGTAGGAGCCTATTTGCCGTGAGATTCATTCTCTCCCTCCCTCGCTGCCTTTTATAAATATTTTTTTTCTTTTACATCTCTCTTCTTCCCCTCTCTTCTTTTTCCTTTCCTCGTTTTCCTGCTTCCCACAAACCATATGATCTTTCTTGAGAACCCGCTCGCACGTTCTCAGCCCCCCCCATCTGCAGGGCCATCATGGGGGCACCACAGGGGCAAAATCTCTGTGGCTGGCCCACACCCCATTTCAGTGTGGCGCCCAGATCCCCGTCCAGTCCCTAAATCCGACCTCATCCCGACTGATTTTCCAGTGGGGAGAATAGCGGCGCCAAAGCTTTTGACAAACCACTGCGGGGGGCCTCACGGAGGTCGCCGGGCCTGGCGCAGCGCTGGCCGGGCTCTAAGCGACGCTCACCGATCCCCTATCAGCGCATCGGGCCACCAAGCGCCTCAACCACTCGGTCCTTTCATTTCCTTCAATCGAGGGCTTGGGGTGTTTGCTCAAACCACAGACTGCGTCCTGAGAGATGCCTGGGACCCCGCGGGCCGGCCGGCGTGCCTCCGAGGGGCTACTACGCCAGGCCCTCCAGTTGGGGCAAAAAAAAGTCCTGGATGGACCCGCGAGTCGGGGACATTCTTTTACATAGATCATAATTTTCTCTTAAGGTCTGTAGTCTGGCTAGAAATGAGGTCACCTGTTAGAGGCCACGGGAAGTCCAAGGACCCTGAGAGGCTCATCAAGCCTGAGTCGGCAAGTCGGGGAGATGCACGCTAAGGGGCGTCCTGCGGCCACTGGACGGTCCATCCAGCCCAAGCCCGGAGCCAGGAACCCTCAAGTGGACGGGACAGGCGCCCCGGGCCTGGACAGGCAGCCAGCTATTTCACCTGCAGTTCTTCGCAAACTCTTGCTGAGGAGGCATCGGCAGGTTATCCCCCCTTCCTCCCCGCCCCCAATTATCTTATTATTCCCCTCAAGGCTTCAGTCGTTCTGCACATGCACTGATAGCGTCAACTGGACACAACGTTCCTTTCTCTTCTTCCTCAAAACCGTGCTAGAGACTCCCCTGCTGCTCTCTGGGTGATCTGTCAGCCTGGGAAATGGTGCTGCTTCCCAGACCTGCGTCCAGGGCTGCGGGCGCTGCGCTTACCTTGCAAGCCCCACTGTGGGGCCACTCCTTCGTTAATTAGCACCAGTGTCGCACCCAGACTCGGCAGGGAGACTGGCTCACCGGCTGGGACCCGGGCAGGGGCCTGGGTGGAGACTCCCTTCCTGCTTGGGGCCTGGGGCGGGGGTAGCTTCTGCTTCCGGAGAAGGAAGGGGAGGCACGGGCTCCGGAGATGGGGAAGGAGTGGCTGAAGTGTAGGGCCGGGGTTCATTCTTTGCAAAAGTAATCCTGACAACCGGGAACCACCCCGCCCCCCGTGCGACCTGTTGCTTTCGACTTTGTCCAGCCTCGGGCTCTGGGCCTGGTTCAGCTGTGAGTGGGCCCGGAGGCCCCAGAACCTCAGCCAAAGTCTGGCCTTTCCCGGTCGGACTTCAGGAATACCAAGTGCAGGAACTTGGACTCCCGAGGTCTTTGGATCCTAAGTACCCCGGCAGCCCTCCTGGCCCAGTTGCCCTGAGACCGAGGGTGCCCTGTCACCCTGCCCCGGGTCTCTGAGGTCCCATGACCGCTGCCCGGCTGGAGAGGGGCAGAGCTGATCTCTGGCTACAGAAGAACCTCAGAGCCCTCTGGCCCGGTGGAGGCTGAGAAGGACAGATCCTGGAGCCGCAGGCCCCCAACACGCATACACACACACACACACACACACACACACACCCTCGGGGTCTCTATTTGTACATTTTTAGAGCAAGCAGTGGTCGGTCTGTGGATGGCCCCATGGGTAATCCAGATCCAGTTCAAGCCGCAGCCCTTCCATCTCAGGATCTCCCCAGCCCTGCGGAGCACGGGGGCTGGACGCGCCACGCGGGGAACGGGGAGCGAGTCTGCAGCAAGCGGTCGCGAATCCCCGGCTCTCCGGGGAGAGTGAACACCGCCCGCAGGGTTTGGAGACCGAGCCCTGGGCTCAGAAACAAATGAGACTCAGTCCTGGATATTCCTGGGCTCTTTCCGCGGGCGAGTTGAGGCTGCATTTGCCCTCTTAAAATACACCCTGGGTACCTCTCCTCCCAACTACCTCTAACCCTAGAAAATTCCCTGTCTGCTCCACTCAACCTTCTGAAGACGGAAAACTTGAAAAAATCCTGGCTCCGAGAGGCAATCCCGGAGAAGGGGCTTAGGAAACCCAGACACAGGCTTTGGTGACCACCAAGTTTGCGGAAAGAAAATGAGAAAGTTTTCCCTTTGACAAATTGAATCATTTTATATAAAATCGGGTTAAGTAGGGCTTCGTTCTAAGGAGCATCTCTCCTTTGTACTATGAATGCATGTGGGCCCTCCCCCCTTGGGTGGGTGAGGACACCTCCAGACTTTTTCCGTGTTTCCAGAGCCCCGGCCCGGCTGCTCTGGAGGTCAGGCCAACCTTTTAATGTTGAAGCCCAGCTGAAAGCTGCCTGCTTTTCCCACTTGCGAGTGGATTTTTAAAGGGCCAACTCCCAGAGGGTCGAGCAGCTATACGCTCCCCTCCACCCGCCCCCCCATCTTCCCTTCGGTGTTTGCCTTAATTAGGGGGTGGGGAAGTGGGGTTGGGGGCCGAGTTCACGTAGAAACTGTCAAAAGGAGTTGGGGGATGGGAAACTGAGAGAGGGGGGTGGTGGAGAACTCTGGCCCAGGAAAAATTCAAAAATTGTAAAAGGAAAAGGGGGAACTTGAAGCCCAGAAGTCATTGTTTCCTTTATTTCAAAGGGAAAAACCTGCCCGATTCTCATCCTTTTGATTGATTAAGGCCCTGAATACCTCGCAGCCCCAGAGTGACAGTCCCTGAATAGACTCGAGCGCATAAAGCGCAGTGCAGAGCGCGGGGCTGGCACTCGGGGGTGTAAAGGAGGCGAGTTCGCTGGCACTTACCAAGTTATAAATAAAAGGCTATGCACAATGGTACCTTCTCTAAGGACAGACAGTCTTTACAACACTCCTGGCGTCATATCCTGCTGGGGACACTTCAGCTCCTAGCCAAGACTTCGCTCCTTTTATTTTTCCAGCAGTTTAGTCTGAATACCATAATAAATTCCTGAGAACAAACGCTGCAGCCGGGCAAAACTTTAACATATAGACACACGCCACATTGGGGATCTATACCTCGAGGTTTAGAGTTGGGGCTTCCCAGAGTGGATTTTTCCGTCAAGAAGAGACAGTTTTCTTCTCCCTCCCCTCCCCAGACTTCAACTAGTGAATCCTGGGGCCTCCCCAAGGCTGCCTAAGCTTCACACCACTCGGGCTTTCCAGGCTGAGCGGACAAAAGACCTTATCAGCACACCCTGGTCTCCTCCTGGGAGGAACCCCACCAGGAGGACCCCTCTAATGAACCTAGGCCCAAGGGGCAGGACCAGGGGCAGGAAGGCTACACACGTGGGGGGGGTCCCCATGCCTTCCTACTGAATGGCACCCCCTCCAGTGGCAGTCAACCAAGCAAAAGCAGAGAGAGAGAAGTCACAGGTGAAAAATAGAGACATAGATAAGGACGTGGGGTGAGAAGGATAGAGTCAAGGCCACAGAGATACACAGAGACAGGCAGAGACAAAGAAAGAGAAAGTCGGGGCGAGAGAGGCGCCCGTGGGGTGAGGGGGAGAAGTAGGGAGCCTTCTGGCGCGGCTGCCGTCCCCCTCGGGCCGCCTCTGCCGGTCTCCACGGGCCTGCCTTCTCCTCCGGGGAAGGGGCGCAGCGTGGGTCGCTCTCCGGGCCGGCCGAGGCCCTGGCATCGCCGGGGATGGGAAGAGAAAGTGGCCGCTGTCGCCCAATCAGCGCGTGTCTCCGCCACCCGGGACGGTCTCCCCGTCGGCCAATCGCAGCTCAGGGCTCCTGACCAAGCTTTGGGTGAAAGGACTAATAAATGCTCCCGAGCCCGGATCCCCGCACTCGCACTCGGTGTCACGACGGGAGGAGACTCGGGCCGGCCGCGCGCGCCCCGCCCCCGGCTCCCCGCGCCCCGCGCCCCGCGCCCCAGCCCCAGCCCCAGCCCCAGCCCCAGCCCCGGGGCCGCCCGCGCACACGCGCCCCGACCCGGCCCCTGCGCCCGGGCTGGCGGTCCTGGCCTCCGGGGCCCCCGCCCGCGCGCCTCCCGCGCCCCCCGCGCCCCCCGCGCGCCTCCGCCTCCGGGCTAGTGGCGGCCGTCCCCGCCCGCGTCCCCGCCGCTGTCCTCGGCCTCCCTGGGGCGCGGAGTCCCCGGGGGTCGCCAGCGCCGCGCTTGCCCCTCGGCTTCGCCTTCACCTGGATACAATTCCCGAGCGCAGCCGCCCCAGGATGACCACGCTGGCCGGAGCCGTGCCCAGGATGATGCGGCCGGGCCCGGGGCAGAACTACCCGCGCAGCGGCTTCCCCCTGGAAGGTAAGGGAGGGCCTGCGCGCGCCCAGCCGGGGAGCCGGAGCCGGGAGCCGGGAGCCGGGAGCCGGGAGCCGGGCCCCCACCCCACCCCACCCCACCCCCGGGGGCTCCCCCGGCTTCCCCGCAGGCCCTGGGAGCCCAGCCCCGGAGGGAACGGTCGGGCCGAGATCCCCACTCGACTCCCCCTTGCACGCAGCGAGCGCAGTGCTTTCTGCAAACCCTGGCGGAGCTCGGCGGCCGGGCCTGCTGCAGGCCGCCGCTTTCCTTTGCAGTTTTGGAAATGCCGCGCTGGGGAGGGGGTCAACCGCCTTCTGCCCCCCCCCCCCAAAGCAACTTCTCCGCATTCTCTCCGCCTCCCAAGGCGTCTCAAAATCGTCCAGCTGCGTCCATATTTGCTAAGCTTTTGTTAGCTCCGTAAGGAGTTTCTTGCCGGTGCAAAGTGTAGGGGCAGGCAGCCGTGCGTGCGTGCGGGGCACCGTGCTTGGAATCTTTAGCATTAATTGATTCATTAATTAGAGTTCCATTCATCTCGAGTGGCATCTGGAAGTTTCCATAACACTTTTGGGTTAACTGCCTTTCCTACACCCAGAAGGGACTCCTAAGGCAGGAAGACTTACAAGTCCGAGCCCTTCTGGATAGTTTGTGAGGTTGGAGCAACCGAGCGGGATGCTGATCCGGCGGGGCCGGCCTTCAGGCAGGGTCTAGAGTAGAATGTCATACCCTGAAGGTGACTAGAGGGGAAGGGTCTGTGCGCAGACCTTGCTGTCATCTCTGTCCCAAGGTGTAACAGGTGACACGCTGCCACCGGAGACTCTTTTCCGGACCCTCTTTGACCTTTGGCTGCTGCACTCTTAGCCAGAAACCCCAAGGACTGTCAGCTCCCCCAAGCTCCTCAGAGAGGGAGCAGATCCAGTTGAACAGGGTTTGGTGTGAGCGGAGTTCCAGAAGGCCAGCGTCTGGGTAGACTTTTCTCTCGGCCAGGGCGCTGTTTCTTGAGCAAACCTCAAGATTCTGGCCTCAGGGTCTCCCCCCTTCCAACATTGCCACTCTCAGTGGGCCCAAAAGGAAGGCAGTTTCTCTGGGGCAAGTTAAGTGCTCCCGAGTTGCTTAATAACTTGAACAGATGTGGTTGGAACAGGGTCTGGGGCGGGCAGCCGGAGGCCGCACAGTTGCAGCGCTGGGGCTGCAGCGGGCCGATTGTCCAGCAGAGTGTGAAGTTAGGGGGGCTCATCTTTCCGGGGCTCTCTGTTCTCTCGCGATGACTTTCCTCTGCCTCTCCTTTCGCCTTCTGCTCCCAGTGTCCACTCCCCTCGGCCAGGGCCGAGTCAATCAGCTCGGAGGGGTGTTTATCAACGGCAGGCCGCTACCCAACCACATCCGCCACAAGATAGTGGAGATGGCCCACCACGGAATCCGGCCCTGTGTCATCTCCCGCCAGTTGCGGGTGTCCCACGGCTGCGTCTCTAAGATCCTGTGCAGGTACCAGGAGACGGGCTCCATCCGCCCCGGTGCCATCGGCGGCAGCAAGCCCAAGGTGAGCGCACGGGTCTGGCCCTATAGGCCTCCGGCCCTGTGGTCTCCGGCTCAGGGAAGATGGGGCAGGGGGCAGGGACTGTCTTGGGGGGTTTTCCAAGGAGTTATTTTTCAGGACTGAGAAGGGGTGTGTGGGGTGTGTGTGTATGGTGGAGGTGGGAGGACTCGCTTGCCGCCTGGGCTAAACGCTAAGGGAAGACTCCAGCCTTCTTGCAAAGGAAATATAGCATTTTAAAAACTGTTCTAGAACCCTAGAATACTCATGAAATCATTTTAATAGGCAGACACCTAAGCATGCAGCTGCATGTGCCCACCTGTTGCTGGTTTCTTCCGCAAGAGTTTTCCCAGCTCCCACCCACTTCACTCGCCCTCGCCAAACCTCCTTTAAGGAGCCACTTTTGGTTTTCTAATGGTTTCTCTCCCACCTTCTGTCCCCAACCCCCTTCAGTCCGAATTGTCTTCAGGGAGTTAAAAGCTAGGGTGATTTGTTTTCTTTGTGATGAACAGCTGACCTGGCATTTAAAAAGCAGTTTGGTACTATCTTCAAATTATTTTGGTTCCTTTTTAAAAAATGAAAGAGTCACACTGGCTAAGGCTCAGTGGGAGGGGATTACATAGGGTCTGCCTTTTCTTCTGGATGTGGGGAAAATCCAATATAATTTTCTAGTTGCCACAGGGCAAAATCAGAAAGAGCGTTCTGGTAAACTGAAGACTTCCAAACACCCTGCTCCACCCCCCACCCTCAGCTCCTTTTGCACCTTCTCCAAGAGTCTCTGGAAATTACTTTCATTGAAAGAAAGTAAGAAAGAAAAAAAAAAAAAAGAACCAGTCTCTCAAATTATCCATATTTGTTATACTCTGATTAATTTTTTTAAACCTATACCATCAGCTTTTGCATTTCATTCTGCTCTTCAATTTAGCTCCAACCTTGTGCTTTTTGGGGGAGAGATACAAGTTACAGATCTAACCTGATTTTTTTTTCTCTTCTCTTTCAAACATTCCCCCTTTTTAGTTTCATTTTCCTGTTGTTTCTGTGTAACGAGTTGACTTTCCTTATTTTCAGGGATCAGAAAGCACCTCCCCCACCCCCACCCCCACAAGATGTTATAAGTCTTGTTAATGTATCCTGATTGTCCAAGCTTGCCTAGGGGGGGAAGAGGGTCTCCAGAGGTGGGGCCATCTCTCTTCTACCCCTTCCTGAAACTGAACTGCCTCACAGAGCTGGGGTCCTTTTGCTAACAAGGGGGACTTCCCCAGGGGGTGCAGGACGGTGCATCTCACAGGGCTTGGAGGCCACAGGGCCTCCACATTTGGCCCTGAGTACTGGGTACCAACGCCTGCCTGCCTGTTCTTTTAAAGCAGGTGACAACGCCTGACGTGGAGAAGAAAATTGAGGAATACAAAAGAGAGAACCCGGGCATGTTCAGCTGGGAAATTCGAGACAAATTACTTAAGGACGCTGTCTGTGATCGAAACACTGTGCCCTCAGGTACCAGGCCCATTAACGTGTTGGAGGCGCGGAGGCCAGTCGCTGTCCCCCCCTCCTCGGGGCGCACGCAGGGGGGCCATCCGAGTCATAATCACCCCAAAGATCCATCTGGGCGATCTGGAGGCAGCCGCTCCAAGGGCCCTGAAACACTCCCGAGCCAGCCGCGGTCTCGGTGTTTCAGGAGAGGGGCTGAGCTGCTGGGCCCGGGGTTGAGACCGCCAAGGGCTCCCCGAAGAGGATTTCTGTCGAGGAGGCAAAGGCAGGAAACGCGAGGCGGAGGCCAAGCGTTTATTAATATTGATGCTCCCTTTTAAAGAGAAACAAATGTTTGGGTAACCCCAACCGAAGGGAGATGGGGCTGCACCAGCCCAGGCTTCGCCGGGCAGCCGGGGAGGGGAGGCCTCGCTGCGGCCGCTTCTTCCGAGAGTCGCAGGGACCCTCCGGCGCCCCGGCAGCGGGCGCAGGGGCGAGGCGGGGGCGCGCGGGAGAGTTTGTTTTTAATTAAAAGGAAACTCCCTTTCCCCCCTGCGAGAACGAGATATTTCAGAGTATGGATTTGTTTACCAGACTGGGATCTGGAAAAAATAAATGGGGGAGAGTGCATTTTCTTTTGATTTTTTTTTTTTTTTTACAATAGGAAACGATTCTGCAGTTGAAATTTAAACCCTATATAGAGCCCGGAAAAAAAAAAAAAGTTGAATTGCAAGGGATGGGTCCGCTGCGGTTCTTCCTCCCTTGGCGCGAACCGCGGAGGCCCAATCCCCAGGCGGTGGTAGGGGCTCCGGGTGGGCTGGCGGGCAATTCTCTTCGCCTGGAGACTTGGCGCCCGGTCTGTGGGGCGGAAAGGGGAGATGCTTCCCGCCGGGACGCGAGGGACCGAGGCGGCGGCTCCCGGCTCTACCTCGGAGGTGCGGGCTCGGTCCCCCGGGAGCTGGCGGGGGCGGGGGGCTGGAGCCGGGGTGAGCGCGCTGGAAGGACCAGGAGCCCCAGGCTGCAGGCGCGAGGTGCGGGGCGGGCCCGGGCCCCGCTGGGCGCTCGGGGCGGGAGGCTCAGGCTGCGCGCTCCCCCCTCCTCCCACCTCCAGTGAGCTCCATCAGCCGCATCCTGAGGAGTAAATTCGGGAAAGGCGAAGAGGAGGAGGCCGACCTGGAGAGGAAGGAGGCGGAGGAGAGCGAGAAGAAGGCCAAACACAGCATCGACGGCATCCTGAGCGAGCGAGGTAAGCGGCGGCCGGGGCGGGCGAGCCAGGGCCCTGCGCGCTCTCACGTCGGGGCGCCCGGGTCACGGGCCTGCTCGCCCGCATCCACCGCACCCGGGGGAGGCCGCAGGCGCCCCCGGACCGAACACAAAAGAGCTCCTTTCTTTCTCTTCCTGCGTGCTAAGTCTTTCTTCTGCACCGCTCTCCCCGCCGGGGTCTAGGACCCAGAACTGCGGTTTGGTGCGGGGCTACCCTCTTGCCCTCGGCGGCGGCTGGGGCGGGCTTGGGGGCCAGGGGACGGCGGGTGAGCCTCCGGAGGCCGCAGGACCTTTGCGCTCTCAGGAAAGGTCCAGATCCCCAGGGGGTTTCCCATCCTTGGAGGAGGGGAGAGGAGACATGGACTCGCAAGTCTTTGGGGGCGTGCCAGCCGCCTTAGGAGTACATACATAATACATCATAGATACGTATATGTAAGCTGGTCCTTACATTGGTTTTCAAATGATTAGGGCTCGATGTCTGTGTGTGTCAGGGAGTATAACCCGCCCAAGATGTGGATTCTTGCGCCCCTGGTGTTGGCACACTGCCTCCACCTAAGGTGCAGGCCACCTGCTCCTGGCCGCCTGCGACCTGTCATCGCCAAAGAGAAAGGCTCTGCTCAGGAGCCATCAGTACAGCCTACTTCCCGTATACCTGCAGCAGAGGGTCCTGGGAATCTAAAGGTTTCCTCCCCTCCCCCCCAAAAAGGAAAGTGAACCAAGTAGAAGCTGAACAGGAGAGGGGTCCTTGCAGCAGTTCCCTGCTCAGCACTTTCGGCCCCGGGATGGCTGCGCCTCCACAAAGTGGCAGAGGGCCGGAGGCGCCTGGCTTCCCGGCTGCCGCTGGAGTTGCCGCTTCTGGGCCGGGCAGGACTCTGGTGGGTTGAGTTGAGCTTTGACTTGACCTGGAAGGGTAGGCGGCAGTCCAGGTGGGCTCGGACACTCCCTGCGGCCAGCTGGGTCCCAGCCCTCAGCACGTGGCCTCTGGAGTAGGACCGCCGGGGGGTGGGGGGGGTGGAGGGGGGCTGGTCCCTTTCCTGCTCTCAGGGCCCAACCCCGGCGCAGGGCAGCAGCTTTACAAACCAGGGCAAAATCTGGGCAGAACCTTGAAGAGACACTTCGATTTAGATGTGAGAAACCCCAACAGCTGATTTCAGGGATAGACAGAAGCCTGGATGCTCTGGCTCACGCGGGCAATCAGGAAAAGACACCCCAAACCGCGACAGGTTGGGCAGGAGGGACAGACGCGGTTGCTTTCCTTACAGGCAGGGGACTCACGGGATTCTTAGCGTAAGCCCCTCCTTTGGGAGGGGTGCTTTTCTGCTCCAGTCTCTGAGAGGACACCCCAGCAGGCCTCGAGGCAGCACAGAGGTACTGGGGAGGGAGGAAGGAGAGAAACCAGCCAATCCCAAACCCAACGGGCCCCTGTGGGCCGAGGGGCAAGAAGCCCAGAGCTCCCGGAGAGGCTCAGGAAGCAGGCTTTGCTACTTGTTGCTGGAGGCGCCGGCGGCAGACCCGCCGCTCCCTCGAAGCACAGGCAGCCGAGGCCCAGGAGACAAAACGCCCCAAATGAGCTGGTCAAACATTTGTACAACTTTTCCAGCTTTTACAAAGAAGGCCTTCTCTACACAATCTACACTTGGAGATGAACTTGGGAGACAAAGCCTGGAGAGTCCATTGAAACTCACACTTTAGCTCGGCCCAGACAAAGCTCCAGCTCGCAGCAGCTTGATGTGAACAAAGGAAGGCAACCTTTTTATAATTCAAGGAGAAAAGAAGAGAAAACAGCTCCACAAAGGGCCGAGAATAGACATTATGGGCTTGCAATGAGGGATGAATTATTCAATGAGCTCCAATAGCTGCTGCGCCAGGAAGTTTTATGGACTCTCCAGCGTGGAAAAAGTGGCTATTTCACCTACAAAATGTTTCTAGTCTTTTGGGCCGTCTAGCTGGGCCGGCTGCCATTCAAGGGCAATTGCTACCATTTTTAAAATCAGAGTATTCTCCCCAGCGGGGGCTGTACCGTTCAAAACACACACACTCCGCAGAGGCGGAAGCCTAATTTAATTTGGGGTTGTCAGAGAAGATGCGGGGTCCCTCTCTTCAGCGGCCCTAGCTCCGTTTCCAGAGAAGCCCGGGAGGGCAAGAGGGGCAGCGCGAAGGGAGAGAGTGAAGTGTAGCAATGGGAAGTCCAGAAACTTCCAAGCATTACCTCTGTTGTTTGGGCACCAAAAGTCACTGGCTGCCCCGCTTGTAACATAGAACATGAATGTTGATAAAGCGACCTGAGCCGGGAGGGAGAGGAGGCTGGCTGAGAAAGGATCTTGGGGTGCCTGGAGCAAGGGTGACCGCGCTCTCTGGAGGTTCCAGCGAGGGGGTGGAGAGGGGGGCGTCTTTCTACGTGCCAGACTCGGACACAGGAAGGCAGGCGCCCTGGAGGTCAGAACTGCCCTGGTCTTTCTGTGCAGTGCTCGGCCTTCTCCTGGGCGACCTCTCCTCCCTTGGACACTTTCCCTCGCCCGACCCGAGAGCTGCTGGGGTGCAGACTCGCTGCGCGCGCGCCCCGCGCCCCGCGCCCCGGCGCGCCCTGGACGCCGCGCACCCCTCCCGGGGCGTGCTCCCGGCGCCTTCGCCCCCGCGCGGAAGGAGAAGGCTGGGAGGCCCGGGACGGCACCCCCGCACCCCCCCCCGCCTCCCCCCTGCCTGCTCCCGGCCCTCCGGGGCCAGCACCGAGATCGGAACGGGCGCAGTCGGAGGAGCCCAGCCCCGGTCGCAGCATCGGGGGCTGCGGGCGCAGCCTCCGCGGCGGCCACTCAATGGGCGCCTCTGTTCCTCCCCCGGCGCGGCCGAGCGGGCCCGCGGGCGCCGCCACAATGGGTCGGCCCCCACCCCTGCGCCCTGCGCCAAAGCGCCGCGCCGCCCCCTCCCCTGCGCTCCGGCCGGCTCGAAGCTTAGCTCGCCGGGCTGCAGCCGACTCAATTGCCTCCTTTATGTCCTTCTCACTTTCATCTAGACGCAGCCCGCCTCCCCCCCCTCTTCTCCTTTTTTTTTTCTCTCTTGCCTGAGGCTCACATTAGTGAAATTTCTGCAACCTCCCCCCATTTTTTTCTTATTTTAAAGAAAGCCCTTAACACAAAAGCAGTGACTAATCAATAGAAACTGCTCCTTCATCTCTTCCTCCTCCTCCTCCTCCTCCTCCTCCTCCTCCTCCTCCTCCTCCTCCTCCTCCTCCCCCCCCTCCTCCTCCAGCAGGGTGACGCTTTTCCTGTTTGTGAGTTTTGGGAAACATTTTTGCTTTGTGCCGTAATGGAATTAGAGGACAGATGAGGACTGTAAATGGGACACGCGACGGCAAGACTCTCGCTTAAATATTTAGATGCAACGTTACAATTACTGACTTGTTGCCGCGGCTTTGAAGTGGCAGCTCGGGAGCGCAGGGGGAGAGAGGCCAGATTGCCCAGTTGCTGTTTTGATTGGGGCTGGAGATACACTTTCATAGGACTTGGCTTCCCCCCCTTTAGAAATCTCCAGTGAGCGTGGGAGGTTTGCAACCATTTCGGAGATGAGGCTGCGAGGCCCCCAGCGTAGGTGGATTGGGGCGCACCCTCCGTTCCTATCTCTCCCTTCCCATTTGACATTTATGAAAAGCGGGTCTTTTTTTTTTTTTTTTTTTGAGAAAGTAAAAGCGACAAAAGTTTTGCTCCAGTCCCGTTGTTTGTAAACTTGTGAGCTTTTCCGCAATGAGTGGGACGCCGTCGGCTTTACAGGAGAGAAAGCAGTTGGAAGCGCAGAAAAGTTTGAAAGGCCCTCGAACTATTTCATTTCCAATGGAATCATGAAAAGAGCACTTTATCATTAGCGGGGCTGCTGAAGGCGAGAGGAGCGGAAGGCCGACTTAGCGGGGAAGGATGTTGGGGCGCAGGGGCGCGGGGGGCGCGGGGAGGCGCAGGGCGGGGTGCAGGGGTGGGTGGGGGCGCGGGGAGGCCGGGCAGGCCCGGGAGGCGTTCTCCCGCAGCCCGGAATCGCGGGGTACAAGCTCTTAGGTTTGTGGCCTCGGAACCCTTATTAACGCGGACAGCCCACTCTCCAAGTCCCTTTGCCAGGATGCCAAATCTGACCCCGATGTCGCCTCTAGTCTCTTGAGTGAATTTTATATTTTCTGAAGCCCTTACGATGCCCAACAGGGAACTGGCACCCATTTAAAAGTGTCCTGGAAATATCAGGACTCGCATTAAATTAAAACCCCACGCTGCGTTCTTTTCAGGGATGTAAAAGTAGCAATTTTCTTGTTGGGATGATGAAAGAAAGAAAAAGAAAGAAAGAAAGAAAGAAAGAAAGAAAGAAAGAAAGAAAGAAAGAAAGAAAGAAAGAAAGAAAGAAAGAAAGGAAGGAGAAGAAGAAAGAAAGAAAGAAAGAAAGAAAGAAAGAAAGAAAAGAAAGAAAGAAAGAGAAAGAAAGGGAGAAAGAGAGAGAGAAAGAAAGAAAGAAAGAAAGAAAGAAAGAAGGAAGGAAGGAAAGAAAAAGAAAGAAAGAGAAAGAGAGAAAGAGAGAGAAAGAAAGAGAGAAAGAGAGAAAAGAAAAAACCAGCAGAATTCAGGTCTTGTAGGTTTTTCTTTTTTGCTTGTTGGTCTTGTTTGGTTGGCTGCTGTATGCTTACTCTCTAGCCTTATTGAAAACATGCAGATTTTCTAATTAATGCTTGAAATCGTATGTTTATTTTGGGGCTTGATTTGATTGTTGATAGCACCGGAACGGGGGACGTCGGGGCTTCAAGTGCGTAATAATTACTGAAGGGTCATTTAAGAGTCCCCAGGGCTTCGCAATAAAACCCACCGGGGCGGTGAGGCGGAACCAGCAAGTGCGCCGCGGTTCAGGAGTGGGATTTGCCGAGATCAATCAGGTGAGGAGGAGCGTTGCCACCGAACCCAGTCGCACTATCCATGCATAAATATATTTGGAAGACAAAAAAAAAAAAAAAAAAAAAATCCTTTCTAACCGAGAGGTTAAAAGTTGAAGTCGTACCTAGCAAGTAAATTGCCAACGAAAATTAAAAGTCGCAGCAGCAGCAGCAGCAGCAGCCACAACGAGTGAGCCTGGGGACTGGGGACAGGGAAGGGTCCGTTCTGGGGTTCTAGACAGGTAACTTATTTATGCGGGTAAATAAAGATTAAAGAACCATTAAGAACGTACATATATAACTAACACGACACTAACAGACAATTAAGCAGTCAGTTTAATGCCTTATCTCACCGGCTGCTCTGGGGTTGTTTTACAACTAGGAATTAAAATCTGAAAAGGAAGTTTTCAGCAGCTCTGGCCAAATATTGATTAAGTAGCTGTTTGTTGATAGCATTGTTACGCATTAAAAGGCCGGGATCGCGGCCCCTCACTGGCCATCTTCTATTGTGAGGGATTCTGAACCACAGAGATCAAAGCGGGATCATTTCAATTTATCTGTCTTGGAAAATCCTCCTTTTCCTCTGAAACCTCTAAGGAGGATTGACCAAATTCTCTTTAAGAAATTGGAACCCAAACCAGTTACATGTCGTAGGTTTGTAGAGAAGAGATTCGTGGGGTGTTTTTAATTATCCTATGGTGATTTCTTGTTTAGAGCTTAGGCTAAGATGGTGAATTTATCATCAAATAGATTCTCATTTTTGAAGGGTGGCTGGAGGCATGGAAGCTACTATCCGCCTGTCACTAAATTTCTAAGTGTGGAACTTTCACCAAAGTTGTCTTCTAAGCTGCAATGATGTAAAGGAAAGATGTCAGATTTTTTTTTTTTTTATGTAAAGTTGGGTGGGGAATAATTAAATACACGGGAAACTGGGAGTTATACTGACTGCATTTCTCTACATGTGTTTCTATATTTGTGTGTTTATAGATGGTTACACGAGTCTCATGTATATTTTTTACCCCCTCCCCCCGCCCGCAACGTAGGAGTAGATACGTATTTGTGTGTATAGTTTGTACATCGTTAGAGTTTATTTATAAGTTCGTCACTATGAATTATGCTGGCAGTAAACTATATCCAGTTGCACAAAATAAAAGCTCATTTGTCCAGTGGATTACACTTTCTAGAGTCACCAGAATTTGAGGTAACAGCACAGCCTCCCAATTATTATTCAGTACTGCTGTTGAGGGCTAGGAAAAATCTTTCCCTGAATGATTTTATGACTTTTCAGCTCATGATTTTTAGATGAACTATTAGACTTTCTTTTTCTAGAGCAAGAATTCAATATATTTGGATAGATTTTTCTTTTATTGTGAGAGCTAAAATTCCTGCAAGGGCTTTTTTGGAAATACCATCTCTGCGCTTAATTTGCAAATGCCAACAAATCACTGTGAGGTTGTGAAATTTATGCCAGATCCAGGCTTTGGATATTCAAATGTGCATCCTAGATCTGTGTTTCTGAATCCCCTTCTCTGTGCCTATTGCGGAGCTAAATAATTGTGCATGGGGCTATTTATCTTTATTTCATTTTGTTTTTATTCTTTCTGGTTCATTCTTGAACAAGATAGGTCTTGATGTATAGACCCTCCAGTGGATATTTTCTAATGCATTTTATTATAATCTCCCAATTAATTAATATTTTACCTACGCTCAAATGTTCTTTGATAGAGTCCCAATCATTAGAGTGTAGAGAACTGCCTGAAATGGATTAAGCTGGAAGTGTGAGTCAGCTCGGATCTGTTATGGTTACCCTGTCCTGGGTCCAGATGCAGCATTAGAGAGTTCTTTGTTGCATATTCCACATGTACATGTATATTTTGTACATGTATGGAGTTAAAGTAACTTTTCTCCTTGGGTATCAGGCTACGTGTCCATGTACTGCTGGGGAGGGCAGCAGGATTGAGCTCCAAATTGGACCTGATGTCAGTACCAAGGCAGAATTACTGATTCAGGGCCTGGCTTATGTCAATGCCATCTCAATAAAGTTGGGGAAAATAAACACGATTTTGATATTATAGTAAAAACAAACAAACAACAAAAAGAACTGGCTGCCTTTATCTGAGAAACTGTGATCCCAGAAACTGAAAGGGAATTTCAGAAGTTGCCCTTCTCTTGGAAGATGCACACCAAGGTAGGAACAGAGGACCATCTTCTGCTCTGTTGGGAAAGATTTTCTTGCCCCATTGCTGCTGGTCTCTGGTAGAGAATGTCACATTCAGCTGTCAGCTCTGTCTTGCAGTGTTGGGCCAAACACGGAGCCCCAGCAGCGTTGAACTTTTTTGCTGGAATCAGGACATCTGTCTCCTAAGAAAGCTTTCTCTCAAATGATCTGTGTTAGGATTATGCTCTCAAATAACGAGAATAAATGCAATTTCCAGTTTGTAACTGTAAGGAACATGCACCATTATCAAAATGCCCATTAACATTACAGAACATCTGTTCAAGGGAGATGAGTTAGAAACTTCACCACTGTCAAAAGGAGATATGAAAACCATGGAACATAGTTGCTGAGAATGCTTGAGGAAAGGTTTTATGAATTCTTACCTTCAATGTCTGTTTTCTTTCCTTCTTGATAAGAACTAAGAAAAAACTAGCAAACAACTTCTGCTATGGAAGTGGCCACTTCTCTTTAAAGAAGAGAGCATATGTTAATAAGGGGTGAAGTAAAATTTAGAATTTGATTTGATGCACATTTCTCTTAGGAAGGAAAATCCTGACAAAGAATTTTACCTTGCACATTGCATGCAGCAAAGTTTGTAGCATTTGGATGTTTGCTGCAGGATTTTAAGCAAACAACAATAACAAAGAACGTCTTCTCTTTGGGGTGAAGCGACTTGATCAAAGTAGTCTGAGTTTTTGTGCCCTCCTTACTGCCGTGATTGGGAAGTCAATCTTCCTCAGTAAAACAAATTAGGACTCATGACAGGCAATAACCGAATAGCTGGATATTTGTCTCCTTCAACCCATTAAGGAATTTCACAACTGTATGTAATTTTCTTTGGGCAGATTTAATGCAGCTACAACAGTATAGTAACAAAATCTCAGTTCTAGGAGCCAATCAATTGATTCCATTTAAAAATAGAATCCATTTGAATCCATTCAAAATGCTCTGTGACAAGGATGGGAGACTCTTCTTGGCTGACCAACGTGGAACTGAGGGAGAGGAAATACCACTGATTTTTAGCATTAAAAATGTCCGGGGTCATATCTATCATGAGTTCAAACAGTATCATTTTATGGAGGCTTAAGTGTAAATTTTTAGAATTTTTGACATCGGCCGGTAGGCATATTTCCGGAAATAACCACTGAATTAAATGTCCCTGCTTTTATGTCATTAGATGGAAATGATAAATAAGTTAGGGTAGAATAGTTACAAAAAGAAAGTTAAGTGCTGTGCAATTTATGTTGCAACATGGAATTGGTTTAATTTTTTAATTGTTGCGGATTTTCCTAGTGAATTCTTATATGGTGACATACAAATTTGCATTTTTAATAGCCTACATTTGTAGACTGGTGATTTTACAGGTACATAGACATACAAATGCCAATATAGGCATAACTTACCCAAACAACCACCTGGGCATGGTATGGAGATGCTGATATCTTCCTTATTTCCCTTATAGGGCCTATCTTTATAAAAAGGCATTTTATTTTTAAGTAATGGTAGACTTATGGAGTCTATTTTCAAACATATTTTAAAATTCTCCCCATATTCAAATATATTATCACGATTAAGAAAATCTTGGCCAGTGGGGGTGAGTGTGTGTGTGTGTGTGTGTGTGTCTCAATTACCATGGTTGAGCTTAACCTGAACTAAAGAAAATTAATTGGTCCAATTCATTTTATTATAAGAAAAGCAACAGGTTCCTTCTTTCTGAATCCCTACTTGGCCGTTTTCCCGATGAGGTTCACTAAAGCATTTGAGTGTTTCTTGTCTGTTCTGACTTAAACACACCCCCACATCCCTTTCCCTGCCTTAGCTTGCACTGCAAGAGCCCAGGACCCAAGGCAAAAAGTGGCCTGTTCTTGCAGCTTTAGAGCAATTGAGACCACGCACATTTCAGGTGTGACCCCTCAAAGTTCAGTTCTGACGTCTATAAGATGGGGCAGGCACATCATACCAACATCCAGGGGGATATAAGAAGAGAAGGAGGAGATGCAAGTTATGTGCAAATCGCATGTATCATAGGAAAACTCAAAATCTTGGGGGAGAAAAATTCTCCGAACATGCAGAAAGTGACCAGCCTGCTGGCAGATGGGCTCTGCCCAAAGGCAGATAAAAAGCTTAATTCGGAGCTTAGGAGCAACAATGAAGCAATACACACACACACACACACACACACACACTCACTCCACTTTCACTGAGTCAAAAAAGTTGAGTTGGTAAGCAACTATTTAGCATAATAGATTTTGTTGACATACTAGATAGGAAAAATAACAAAATTCGAAAGCCATTCACTGGGTTGTCAAAAGATATTTCTAAATTGTTTGTGTTTTTTTCTCCAAGTTCTGCAGATTTTCTCGCTTAGATTAATTTGGCTTTTTCAGAGTCCTCCAAACTGAACGTTTCTTTCTTTGTTTCTGTTTTGTTTTGATTTTTTTTTTTTTTGGTACACGTTCTTTTCGCTCCATCGGAGACTGACAACTAGTTGCTTTTTGAAAATGAGTCTCATGCATGCATGCATCCCCACTCCTGGAATTCTGTGGCAGTGCCTGGTTTTACAGAATCGCTTTTGCACCATTTCTCCTTCTGCCCCCTCTTCTAACTCCATTGTTCTTAAATATCTTCTTAGCTCTGCACCGCACGTGAGATTGTATACATTCCTCTTTGTGCATGATTCTCCTTCCCTCCTCTCAAACATGAGTTCAGAAATATTAAAGAAATGTTCCCAAGGAACGTGCGTTAAGCTGGAGGATACATTTCAAGGACCTTTCTATTTGATTCCCCCCCATCCGTTTCCCAGAGCTCGGGACTTGTGTGTTATGTGGGTGCAACGCGAGAGCTGAAAACAAAGTAGCCTGGCTTGTGAGGCTTTGGGTGGAGGGGGGTGCCGAGAGCCCTTGCCCCGCGTGTCCCCGCTGGAGCAGCTCGCTGGTGCAGCCACTGCAGAGAAGCAAGGTTGTTTTCTTATCCCTGCATGCACTGGTCTGACCTGTCTCCGAAATAGGTCAGGCTGGGGCACAGCAAGTTTATGCAGCTGTTGGGGCTTAGGCGTCCCGGCAGGCAGCCTGGGTGCCTTGGTTGGCGGCCCCCAGTGAACTGCTAAAAATTTGCTGGCGAGCCACCAGGCCTTCCTTCTGAATC
This sequence comes from Canis aureus, assembly GCF_053574225.1. NCBI lineage: Eukaryota > Metazoa > Chordata > Mammalia > Carnivora > Canidae > Canis > Canis aureus. Next base: position 2,490,148 of record NC_135646.1, read on the forward strand.
GTGTGCTTCCCCCCTTCACCCCCCACCCCCACCCCACTAAGGCTTTTAGATGCAGGAGGACTCCTGGATTATGGGGGCCAACCCTCAGCCTCAAAAGGGAAACAGTCTTTGATTCCGGGCATTGCACTCCTGTTGATGGAAACAGTCACATGAAACATATGCTTTGTCAGATTTCATTTTTAAATCACCCTATTTATTTTGACGGGGTAACAGATTCACTTACATCATTCTAAGGATACAGAGGAAAATAGAGTAACAGGTTTTCTTCCCATCCGTGTCCTTCAGTATCGTGGTCGCCTTCCCAGAGGGTCTGGGCATAAATAAGCAATTCCATCTCCTTCCCTCTTTAAAAAAGATTCTCTCCTCCCTTTGTGCACATGGTAGCCCACTACAGAGGCCATCCTGGGCCTTGCTTCCCCTTCCTCACACCCCCTCTCCCGCCCCCCTGAGCCAAGATCGCAGCAAGTCCGTGTCAGGGCCTGTTTGCACAGCTGTATAGTATTCCATTGCGCTGGTGAATGATGATTTATTTAGCATCGGAGAGTTTCCAGTCGAACGGCACCATTTGGCATGTGTGTGAGCTTATTTGTAAAATAACTCGTCCACGCTAGGGACAAAGGGGAGGCATTTGTAATTTTGATAGCTTCGGTGGCATTTTAGGACTGCACTGAGCACAGGTCGGGGAATGCCTGGTAGGCAGGGAGGAGGGGCCTGTTTGCTGTGGCCACGTGCACGGGAAAAATGAGACACTTTTCTCTACCCCTGGACGTTTCTTGGAGCAAAGTTGTGCTTAGGGATTTGTTCTTCCAACAGTGACTACCCTCTGGAAATTAATCTGTTGTTGTTCCAAATGGAATATTCTCTAAATCCAAGGAAAGCTTTTTTTTTCCTTTAATTTTTTGATTCTTCTTTTTTTCTCCCTTGTCTCCTGTTCATTTCACTCTCTGCCTCCCATCATGTATGAACATATTTATGATCAGCATTCTTGGCTATTTTTTGTTCTGTGCTGGAAAAATTATGGATGATTTTATAACAATTTAGAGGTGACTTACTCTGATTGTTGAGTTTGCAAAAAGAATTGGTCAGGGTCCCCAAATCATGGCTGAACTAGTAAGAGAGCAGGTCATGAATAATAAAACAGGGTCTTATATTTCTAATTTTTGAGAAGTGCTGGCCCCGTGTTCTTGGGGTTTCTTGAACTTGGTAAAGGCTGATTTTTAATTTTATGAACTTTTAAGGGGCATGTATCCATTCCTTTCTATGCACAAAGGACTTTTTATGTTTTTGCACATACCTTGCCTCCCTCAAATCATTTCAGCCTATTTTCCCTTAAATCCGATGCCCAGGAATTCAGTTCTTGATGCTGCTGAGTACCTGGCTTACCTAAGCTGGAAGTCCAAGTCTGTGAAATGAGCCAGAAAGAACTGTGTTTCAGGCGTATGAGAAAAACAACCCTCTCCAAACCCTCCTGGGAAAACTGAAGATGTGAACGCCAATACATATGATGAAGTAACTGTTTCAGGTCATTCCTTTTTTAGGAATGGGTCTTTCAGAAACAGGAGCCTGAGCTAGGAGCTAAGGATTCATTTTTGAAAAGCAGTATCTTGGTTTGGTTTTAAAAAAGATCAGAAAAACAAAACCAATCTTTTCTCTTGACCGTTCCTGGTCAGCCGGGCTCCAGCACGGTGGAGCTAGGCCAGGGCAGGAAGGTACCCTCTCCTCACTCTAGAACTTTTGTCTGCAGTTGGAGAGAAGGCAGCTAGATGGACACTCTGGGCGCTCTCCCCGCTGCCCCTCAGGGAACTGCTCAGGGAACTCGGAGGGAGTCAGTTTGAACGTGTAAACAGGCCCGGTGTTAAGAGCATCTGCAAAGAGCCGAGAAGAATCAAAAGCAGCGCCCCCCCCCCCCAGCTCTGTACTTACTTTGGTTTGAATCAGGCCCAGAGTTTGTGCGTCTGATTAGTACCTGCAAACGCGTGCGGCCCTCCACACAGGAGGGAGGGCCTCAGGGGGCTTCATCTGGCAGAGATGTTGATGGGTTGGTCAGGTTGTCGGTGACACAGGCCGAGTCACCGCACTGGAGAGGCCCACGCATCCCCACGTTGTTCTCACGCGCCCGGGTCACGGGAGAACATTCTCCGGGGCGTGGTGGGGGTGGCTGGCTCGGGTGGGCGAGCAGGGATCGGAGTGAGAGCCGCTCCCTCTGCTGATCTGGAGACTTGCCACCTTCTCCAAATGGAAAGGGACCCAGGGATCCCCTGGAGGAAGTGCTTGCACTTTCGGGCTCATGATTTCCTGACGAATAGGGTCTCAGTGTCCGCAATCCTGGCTTCTGGGTGGAAAGCCCTGGAGCTTCTGAGGCCCCTCAGAGCATTGAGGGCAGGGGCTAGGAGTCTGTCTCCGGACGTCCCACTGATGAATGGGGTGTCCTCATAGCCCCGGGGGGGACAGCAGCACAAGAGAGGGGTACGGTTTGGGGGCTCTGTCCAGGTGGCAGGCGGCCTGGCTGCTGTGGGGGGGGGATGGGGGGTGCAGGGGAGGCCCCGTCTACCAGTTCCTCCTGGGAGCCAGCGCCTGCCTGCCTGTGGTTGCTGGGCCTGCCAGGCTCTGAATACTTGCTGAATTGTCTGCAAAGGAGCTGGCGAGGGGAAGGGCGGGATCTCAGCACCGGTGGCGGGTGGCAACTGTGAGGCCAGGCTCTCCCGGGCCCGGGCTCCAGCGTGGAGGCCCGGCTGCAAAGGCCAGTGGCCTCCGTGGGATTCAGGTTCTGGAAGCTTCTCAGCGACCTACTGGGGCCTTGCCTCTTCAAGGTCTTCTTGCCTGGGGAAGGTGTCAGCGGGTGTCTTGGGACATTCCTGGGTGGGAAGCCAGTGGGCTGGGAAGGCCCCCTCACCTGGTTTTCCTCAGAGGCTCAAGAAGTGGTCAGCGGAGTGGGGTGCTGGTCCAAGCAGGTACTCGTTGCCTGGCGCACTCTGGGCCGTGTGGTCTGTCCTTTTCTTAGGGAAATTTTTAAAAAATTTATTCACAAGAGACAGAGAGAGAGAGAGAGGCAGAGACACAGGCAGAGGGAGAAGCAGGCTCCATGCAGGGAGCCTGATGTGGGACTCGATCCCGGGACCCCGGGGTCACGTCCTGAGCCGGAGGCAGATGCTCAACCACTGAGCCACCCAGGTGCTCCCCAGGCTTTGATTTTCCTACTGGAGTATGAGCGTATACCTTGGGCAGATAAGGAGAGGAACGATTTCCTTATTACAAAATACAAATGACGTAGAAAACCAAATTTGGTCTGAATTTTGTTTGCTGTCTGGCTTTATCATTTTATTGAATTACTGTAATTGAATGTTACTAGTTTAAACTAACAATTCTTCCCATGAAATGAATCCTTCTTATTATGATTATTATTTTTTTTTTATTGAAAACACAAATTAAATTCATTAGAAAAGACAATGACTATCTTTCACATTGAAATTCCTGGTACTTGGAAAATCCTTTTGGAAAAGCTTTAGGAAAAATAAAACTGTCACTCAAACCAGAGTTTGTAGGAACTGATGTTACCAGAACAAGTTTGGGCTTTTTACAGGGATGCTTAAAAACCTCCCAGCCCCGCACCGCACCCCCCGCCCCCGCCCCACTCTGCCTTTCAAATCCTTTGAAAGTGTTTCCCCCCCATTTTCTTTTACAAAGGCCTCTCTGGGCTGACCTTGGGTAAAAGAGGGAGGTCTGTCTCAGATGTTGTTCCTTCTCCTTCCCTGTGTCCCCCACCACTGTCCTGCCGTCATCTAGCCTGTCTTCCTCTTGTGCACCCCTACTCCACACACACGTGTGACGAATCCTTCCACCAACCTCTTCCTGGTTTGCTTGGAGACTCGACTGGTTACCTCTCCCTGGGGTGTTTGCAGTTCCCAGAAGGACCCTGGGAGCTGATAACCTAACACGGAGGAATGAATCCCTGATGGTGGAATTCCACATGCCCCCGTAGGAAGGAAACCTTTTGGGGGCAGGGAGGAAAGGGATGGATTTCTGCTGCCCCTCAAAACACACCCCTGTGGAGCCTAGCTTCATGGTGAATGGCAAGACTGGTTCTGAAGTGAGGGAGCTCCTTGCCGGTGAGTCTGACCTGCCAGGGCATGGTATCCACTGGTGAGCTGTCCAGGAGGAGGCAGGTCCAGGTGGGGCCGAGAGCATTCTCCATCACAAGTGGATTTTCCATACTTCATGGGTGCCGGGGAAGGGCCTTGACTTGTGTCCTTTGGGCTTCCTGGCAAGGAGCAGGGCCAGAAGAACATGAAAGGTCTGGTCTGGCCTAGAGCTGTAGACAGGGAGGGTATTGTGGGGCCCGTCTTACGTCAGAGCTCAAAACCTTTTCTAAGGAGCAGACATCTGATCTGAGCTCTCACACTTTTTGTTTATTTATTTTAAGATTTATTTATTCCTTTCAGAGGGAAGTAGTGGGGCTGGGACAGGGGAGGGAGAGAGAGAAAATCTTCAAGCAGACTCCCTGCCAAGCACAGAGCCTGATGCAGGGCTCCATCCTACTGCCCATGAGATCATGACCTGAGCCAAAACCAAGAGTCAGATGCTCAATTGACTGAGCCATCCAGGCGCCCCAAGCTCTCTCACACTTTTAGCTGCACCTGGACTGATGTCAGAGGTCAGCAGAAATGAGTCGTGTCCTCCCCTCCCCCCATCAAAGGGACTAGCTCCCAAGGGGCAGCCAGGATGGATCTGCTGGCTGGGAAAGCTTTTGGAAAGTGCACAGAAGCACTTCCAGGAGGCTTCTAGAAGGCCAGAGACTCCTAGACTTTCAGTGCTGGGGTCTCGGAGAGCCCCTTGCTTCGGAGGTTGTAGGCCGTGAACGCCCCAGGCAACAGCTGGGATTTATTCCATCTGTGATATATGGGGTTCAGAAAGAGCCTGTCATGTTTGTGAACTATGAAATGATCTTGAATTCCTGCTGAGCCCCCAAAATTGGCATTTAGACTTGATCGATGTTTTATAAGTATGAGGTAACGACAGCAGAGGCAAGCATGTAGAAACAGTTTACATTTCCCCCAGGTCCCCTCAAGTGGAGGATGAAAGAGGAGCCTTGTCGAGGTGAGCGTACTGCAGAGGGGATGAAGCTGGAGCTCCAGGGATCCTCACCTGTGTGGGCCCCACCCATCTTCATGCTATTAGGTTTCTGCAAATGTCACAAAATCAAGATATGCTGGTGTTTGCTTCTAAGAGGGGCTCCCTAGATTATGAAGGCTTCAAGTCCCACAAAACTGCATCTATCCTCGTCTTTGTTCGGTTTCAGGTAGGAAAGCTAGAAGCGAGGAGAGACAGTCCCTGTGTGTGGACAAGGCCTGGCATGGATGTGTATGAGAGCAAAATAATAATAGTAATAATAATAATAATAATAATAATAATAATAATAATAATAATTTCTCCTCTACTGTGTCTTGGACTTTAGGGTTGTCAGGAGGCTTCCTTATTTCTCATGCCTTATCCTGTTTACTTATGGAGCCAAAGTCTGGGTGTAGCAACCCAGAGCTGCTAAGAATTGACCTGTGTGGCCCTTATACTACACAATATCCCTGGTCCTTGCAGGGAGCCCCTTAGAGGGATCCTGCACAGATTCCTTATAAGAAGATGAGGAACATCTGTCCACTCGTGGGATACAGGCAGGTGGGCAAGAGCCCTAATTTTGGGGGTGGGGGGGCTTGGATTCCTCAGCTGTAAAAGTTAGATGAGGCAAATTTTAGATGTCTCTCGTAGGTCTCCAAAACCATGCCCATGACCCGGTTGCTTTTCCTCACTCCCCCTTCCTGCGGGAAGCAGAAGCCCTGGTGAGGCGAAGGCTCTGGTGTCTCCCGGCTCTGGCGGGACGTACGGCCAGGTCCCGTTCTCGGCAGACCCTCGGGAGCCCCAGGCAGCCGGGGAGTCAGGGCAGGGATGGAGGGGCCTGTGACCTCTCGATGTCTTAGCAGGTGAGGAAGTCCTACCTGTCTCGTCTTTGGAAGGTGCTGGAACAGTGAGGAGGACTAGAAGCTTGCTGTGCTGCGGAACAGGTGGCCAGGCCACCTCTTCCCATGCACGCAGGGCAGTGCACGGTTTCTTACACCTCCTGTCAAAACTGTGGCTTCCAGAAGAGTTGGAGACCCCTGGGGGTATGGTTTTGAGAGTTTCCCCCTAGGTTAGATTTGCTGAAGCAGGACAGTAACATTCCCTCTTTCAAGTCATCTGTGTCTGGATATTTTTCTGTGTGACCAGAGAGGGCCACATGAGATTTCTGGTAGCTGACCAAGTCCACGCCAGAAACCAGGCTTGAGGAGAGAGAATCGGGTGATGGTCCATTCACTTCATCTGTTTCTGCTGTGGTGTTGTAAATGTAAATTAACTCCCTCATTAGTAGTTGTCAAAAACTGAATCAGATAAATAAGAATTTTTTTTTTGCCTTGGGTCAAAAGACATGCATAGACACAGGGAAAAGATTGGATTTGAATCAATTAATTTTTTCCATGAAAAGCTGAGTTTTGAGGGAAAACTCAAAGATTAAACGGTAGATAATTTCAAACCTAAAAACATTTAGGTTTTGCTTAGTCCTTGCTTTTGCAAGGACTTTGCAATTAAGCATTTCAGAAACTTGAATGTAAGAAATATTTTTGTTATGCTGAAAACAATTCAAGGAAAGATGTCACAGCCTATCAAGTAGAGATTTTAATAATCTTTTCCTCTTCACTTTTTCACTCTTCTATTTTGGCGGAAGAAAATCATTTCTAAAGTCAACATTTACGTATTGACTTTTTAGGTTTATATTCTGAAAATAGACGATGAATCATTCAAATGCAGGGGACCTTAACAGCAAAGACCCAATGACAAAATCAACAATGTCAAATGCATTGTGAAAACTTATTTTTTTGAAGAATTTCTAGAGCACATGAAATATCCAAACTAATCTTTGCATGCATAATTTTTCTCATGTATCTGATAATCTATGGCTCAAGGTTTGTTGTAGCCTTCTTTATCTTAAACAAATAGATTTGTGGAAACACATGTGAGCGAATATTGCTACAAAATATCTACTAATCTTTTGAAATAGAAGCTGAACGTTATAAAACCAGAACATCGGGAAGAGGAACTATATATGCCCCTTTATACATTCAGAATAATAAGTACTACTGTTTACCATATGAAAGGGGTTGTTTCTATTTTTCTTAGTGATTATCCTGTACTCAGATCAAATGTACTGCGATTTTGAACCCTGAATCGCAAATTAAAATTTTTATTTGATAAGAGAGAAAGTCACTACTTGACCTGTAGATTAAAGAAGAAATCTGATCTTTGCTACTTTTAGCCAACATTAGAATTTTTGCCGAGTAACTCCATACAAATCAAAACAATTCGAGTTGTCGACTCTCCTTTCTGTATCCGTGAGCGAACCTCTGACTTACACCGCTGCCCGAATTTGTGCTCCGACAGGTCTGAAGGAGTAGATTTGGTGAGAGCTAACGTTTGTTTAATGTAGTTCGAATAGTAAGATAACCATATAACTTTTAGAAGGGCAGACATTTGTAATGCTTTGCCAAGTTTGGGGTGGCGAGCAGTACTTGATCTGAGTATTTGATTTCTTCGACTTACTTTTTTTCATGTTTTCTTAAGGAAGTGCTAGTGGAGGTTCGAAGAAGAGTTGCCATTCTATTTAACTATATAAAAACATTAAAGTATTGTGGGGAAGGCGGAAATACATATGCTTCAGGTTAAAATATTGAGACATCTCGGGTATTTTAACAACATTTCCACTATAAAGTAGCGAGGGCGGCCTTATTTTTTAGACTTCTTTTACACAGGAGGTTACATTTGCTGATTGATACATGTACTGTTTGCCACTTCGCTATTTAAGGCGGTGGTTTTTTAAAATTTTGTAAGTAGAATGCTATTAGAATTTTTTTTTTTGCAATTGTCCAGAGGGATTTTTAAAGTCAGTGTGAATACAGATTTATGTGCATGAAAGAAATGAGATCACACGCTAAAGCCCAACTGTGGAATGACATTTTATAAAACGTAAGGTAGAGATACATTGCACTGAAGTTGTTTATATTAATGATGCTCTAAGACTTTGCTGTACACTTCATTTTGGATGTTTGAGATAAAAAGGATGCCTTTAGGATCTGGAGAAAGTGAAAGTGTTGCTGTGTGCAAGGAGAGGGGCCAGCAGAGCAGAACACATTCTAGAGAGTGCTGAACATTCTTCAAACGCTAAGGATTCCGTGTATTTCACTTTTCAAGCCTGTTGTGAAGTTGATTTCTCACATGAGGAGTAAAAAAAAAAAGTCATTTCCCTAGAAAGCAGATAAACGCCAAACTCCAAATTCACTCACAAGGCAGATCACAATTTTGGCTTCCTTGTTTTTATTTGAATGATGGGAATCTTCTAACAGAGGGAATGAGTCGACAAACAAATTTCAGAAATTGTAGCACCTACTTTGTCATTTTGTGGTTGAATTTTAATTCTCTTATAGTCCTGAGGGCTACCAAATTACCTAAAAAAAAAAAAAAAAAAAACCAATGAGTTTCTCAACAGAAAGAAAAAAAAAAAAAAGAAAAGAAAAGAAAAAAAAAAGAAGAAAAAGAAATTACCCAGGGATGCTGTAACTTCCAAAACAATTGTTCCTGCTAAGCTTTGTACGGCTCTAAATACAATTGAATATTAATTCTATCAGACGTAGTTGACTTAAAAGCTAGGATGGATCAGGAGCTGATTTTTGGCATTCTTTCATTTTTCCACTCTTTTGTTCACTTGACACACAGCTTTTATACACTGGCTTTGCGGGACCCACTGGCGTGATCTCTGAACAATCTGTTCGAGGAGGAAAGGGCTCCTCCAACCAGCAGCCGGAGTTTTAATTAAATACTGTCCATCCTGTCTATCTCAAACAGCTGCAGAAATAGCTGTTGGCGTAAAGGTATCAATGAACTTATGTTCTCTGGTGTTAATAGGGCAGAGAACCTCCTTGGTGCTTAAAAAGCAAAACAAAACAGAACGCACACACGCACATCCCCCACCCCCCGATCATGTCATTATTATTTTTAAGTTACGAGGAATCCCATTGAAGCAACGGTCCCATTCTGTAGAGCTAGACTCAGTATCCTATTGTAAGGGACACGCAGGTTGAAGAAATTATTTTGTTTATTAATCCAGGTTACATGTCCTGCCAGCCTGGCTGGAAGAGAAAGGAAAGAGAGGTGTAACTTTCAGCACACACTGATTTGTTCTTATTACATAACAAAAGTCTATTTCTTTATCATGTTATCATTCAGTTAATAAAAATTAGCTACAATAACAGCATCAACTTAAAAACCCCTCAAAGTCCAGGGGATTTTCTTTCACAATGAACATGAATACTGTTCAGAAATACAAACAGTCAAAGGATAACTTTAGGTCTGAAAGAGAAACCTGGCAAGGGTAATTGAATAAGCCTGGGTCCCTTGACTGTGTCATGGTGAGGGCAGTCAACATGTCATAATTAGGTTTATTGAGGGCCATTCCAACAATCTGCTTCTATTCTTCCTGCCTTATTGTCCACAGCTAGGCAAATAGCCAAGGGACAAAAGGAATCAAGTGCTGACAAAACATGAAAGAGGAAAAAGATTTAGCTGCTTTTATCAAAGAAACTGAGAAGGACTTTGTGTAAATAAAATAAGTGACTGGCCATCCTGCATTTAGGCAATGCCGTTTTCATTAGAATTAATTCTTGACATATTGGAAGAGTTCCAAGGGAAGGATTTCTACTTCTGACAAGTTTAATTTGTAAATTAAAAACAGTTGGTTAAACATGAGCCTCCATCAACAAAACTTAACCAAAGCCATACACGGCAAAGGCCTAAGCAGGTGAAAAAGGCAATGACTTTGAAAATAGTCTTCCCCAAAATTATGCAAATTCTTATTACTTCATAACAAATGTTTCCCATTGAAGGCTACAGCAGGATGTCTGCTCCTAGGGGTTTGTTTAGATCACATTTTCTTCCCCTTTAAGCCTCTTTAGTTGACATAACACTTACTCCGCACTGGTTCTTGGGAGAAGCAGCAGCAAGAGCGGAAGAGGTACAGTTAATGTGTGTGTGTGTCTTTTTTTTTAAAGAAGTCCAGGAATACGACTTTTCTAAGTCTACATTTCAGGACAGGCGGCTCCGCTTTTTCTTCGCCGGAGGTGAGAGCTTCTTGCATGTGGGCTTCTGATTCCTAACGGGGAGAAGGAGCGGAGCCTGCGCCCAGCAGTCATCAGAGCCGCGGTCCAGGTGGCGTGGTGGGAGGGTTGCATGCCACGCCGGGACTCGGTGATGGGGACAAAGTGACACCCTTTGGGCCGGACGTCCAGCTGGCCTCTGGACAAGACATTCATTTAAGTCGAGGCAAGCCCTTTACTAAGACAGCTGCGAGTGGCGTGGGGATGCCGTCCCTGTTGCCTTTTCGTAGTTGGTGGGATAATGGGCTTCCGAGAGGGGTCCTGCCCAGGGGCCTGCATTTCAGGAGCACTGTTTCAGGCTGTACACGGCCAAGTGGCTGGAGGAGAGAACGCCGCCCCGAGTGATTCGTTCCTTGGGAACATGAATTGTGCTTAGGTATCAGATGCCCCTCGGTGAACATGAATTGTGCTTGGGTATCAGATGCCCCTCGGTGTTCTTGAGAGTTAAGTAGGAAATAAGAAACCTGTCCCTCGGGCGGCTTCAGGCAGCAGGCTGGGGGTTGAGAACTTCATGTTGCTTTGCTTCACCTGACACCAAGGCGTTATGGGCGATTCACATTGCTTGATTCCTAGGCACTTGAAATTAGGGTGAAAACATTTATTTCCTCGTCTCAAAAAAAAAAAACAAAAAAGTCATACCATAACATCAGATAGCAGGTGTGCGCACATTTTTAAGTGGAAAACCCTGGACAAATGCAAAGGATAATCATTACCATTGGTATCACTACTATCGCCTTGTGCGATGGAGCTAATCAACGGCTGCATGTGTATTGGTGGCAGCACCCTGGGAAGCGTTGAAATACTGGTCCAAACATTTCTCCTGTGGCCCATGAAGCTGAATTTGCAGTGTCTTGAGGTTTTTCCACTTGTGGGTTTTGGAAGAACCCAGAGCACACTGGACTGCCCAGATCTACTTCGGCACCAGATGCAACTGTGATTTTTCTGAAAGGCTTTGGCGGTGAAAAGACTGACTTGTCCCAGTTCAGTCGCTCAGCTGGCTGTGTGATGGAGGGGAACTCCCCAGCCCCTCTGAGCTGGATCCTTCCCAAGTGGCAGTGATCCTATCGGCTTCACTACCTCGAAGGCTTGTTGTGATAGGTCAGCGGCCTTGAACACGTTCGAAGTTCTGATGGAACATAAAGTGTTGTTTACTTGTGACCTGCTCGTTGCTTTTGTACTTACTGACACAAGATTTGGTAGCCGATTCGAGCTGCCTAGATGCTTCCTCAGAGTACAGGTTAATAGGAATTAAGTGGATCTTCCTGTGGCCAGGCCAAAATACACAATTCCTTTTGTCCCCCGGTGCCGGCAGGGACGTCGTTGCTGAGATCACATTGCTTTGGTGCCTATCTGGTGGATGAGCGGGTCTGGGAGAGAGTGCTGCTCGGGGGTTTGGATTTGGGCTAAATAAGGCTTTTGATTCCCACATTGTTCTGATGCCTGTTGGCTCATGTCACAAGATTAGAAAGCCCAGCAGGCCAGGAAGGAGTTGCTCTGGAAGGAGTTGGAGATTTATGCAGATTGGCTGACTCTCTGACATTTATTTGCTGCCCTTTTCTCCCTCTGTTCTGGCAACTCTGAACCAGATGGACAAGCTCATGGAAAATAAGGCCGGGGAGGAGGCGATGCTTCTGCTTTCTTCCAAGATGAGGGAGCACTCCCTTTCTTCCTTTCGTCTGACCTGGAGGGGGCAATGGTACACGCGCCCAGTCCAAAATTGGTACCTGACCTTTGGAGACCATTTGAAACATTCCAACAGGGATCTTCCCTGTTCCATCACCAAGAGTAACAGAAACCCTGCTTATCAGCCATCGGCTGGAGAGAGGGGAGTCCAGGTGTCGTGGTCCACCTGGTAGCGGGGCACCAAGGATGTCCTTCCAGCCTGCGCTAGGATGCTAAGTTCACTGGGACTGCAGTCTTTCCTTAATCAGCAACCCCTCCTAAAAGAGGGTGGTGGCTTACTGTTTCGCTCTGTCATCATTTATGATGTGAGCTGTATTTTACCTTATGCTGACCTCCGGGGCCCATGGTGCATCTCCTGTAGTTGCAGCTACAGGATTATGTATCACAAGGAGACAGAGGACAGCGGCCACCAAACGGTGATGGCCCTGGGGGGAATTTGGCCTCCACCTCTGGGAGATTGATAGCTACATAGATGTGTTTTCCTATGTTAGACCCTAACTAAATTCTCTGTACTGGAAGAGTTAGGGAAGGATCAATAATTTAAACACAAATGGTCACATCCAAAGTAATGATGTCATGAGCTCTGGGACTACATATATATATATATATATTTATTTATTTATTTATTTTCGAAAGTTATGGGTTTTCCTACATGTTAAAGTCATAACATTTTCCCTCCGTGTTACCTGTGGCGTAAAATTTCAAGCTGGAAATACTTGATCTCAGGCACGTTGCTGAGCCCCGCCCTTGGAGTCTCAGTGTTGAAATATGGGATTAAAAATGGTGAATGGATTTGCTAATTACATGCAGTTTTTTCTTTTCCTTTCTCTTTTTTTTAAGGAAGTAGGGGAGGGGGGTGTGCGGCTGACGAATTTAGCCTTATTATTTATTTTATGTTGTCAGTGTTTGTAGACTTTTTTTTTTTGTTGTTTATCTTGTTTGTTTGAACTAATCACTACTTAAGGAAAAGACCTCTCCGGACAGCCTCCCCATCCCCGTCCCCAAGCCTTTAGCTGGGGGTGACCATTCAGGCATAAAAACGTGCTTATCTGCAAATGAATGGCAGCTCTTCGCTTCATTAAAGCCCCTTTCTCTTTTGGCACTCGCATTGTGACCCTTTGATATTAATTCAAAGGGCAATTAAAGAATGCGGCCCATCTTTGAAGTAAGGCATTCAGAGCAAGGGTAGGGATGAACCTGGACCTCTGATGGACTGTGTGTATTCAACAGGCCTTTTCAAGGCAGTTTGAAGTGAGTCAAAGAAAATGGGCAGGAGAAGGTCAAAGAGAAAAAAAGGGCTAAAGAAACAGTCTGTATTTGTTCGGAGTATTAGCCAAGCAAACTGCAAATAGCAACAAAATGAAACAGTTAATAGAGCAGCCAGACAGAGCCATGTCAATCACTTAACTTGGACAGCGTTAGGCGGACGGAGGCTCCCTCTGCTGTGTTACCTAATTATCTTGGGAAAGGCAGTAACTGGAAGTAATGGTATTATATTTCTTTCTGCTTACTGCCCAGAAAAGGTGATAAATACTCACTGCTCCGTAATTATGCAACATATATACATAAAGGAGGAGGGGGGGTGGTGGGAGGGGGCTGGAAGGGGGCGGGGGCTGCATTGAAGTCGAGTTCCTAGTAAAACATCCAAATATGGCACAAATATGGCATTTTCAAACATTAGCATGCTGGAGAATCACTTAACTCGTTTCATCTGGAGCCGGCTGAAGTATGCAGGATTTCTTCTTGAACAACGCTTAAAGACAAACATGTTTACCCATCTAGGAAAGTTCTTTTTTAGGGAAAAAAAAAAAAAAAGTAGCCAGCAAAAGCTGTGCTTACAGCGTATGAAGGATTTGGCTAATTTAGCTCCGCCCTGGCCTTGTGGAGAAGAGGAGATTCCGGGTGAGATTGTGTCCCAGCTCTGCCCCATTGTGCCTGCCTGTTGACACACCCTTGGGGGGGAGGCGGCTGGAAAGCCATCCTGGGGTGCAGACGTCCCCTCCAAGGGCCAGGGGTCCATGGGCGGCTGGATCGCTTTCTATTAGTGTGCGGAGGAGGGGAAGTTTGCATTCCGCTGTTATTGGTCATTGGGGAAAAAATAAACAACGTTCACTAACCAAGCGTTTCTTTGAAAAGTGTGAGCAAACCAATTTTAAGAAAAGATTTCCGGGTTCTCATCGAGGGGAGAGTAGGTAAGAGAGAGGAAAACCCCCGAGCACCCAAATCCATGTCTGCACATAAGTCGAACTGTGTCTCTGGATTACCAAAGGCAGGGGTCGGCTCCTAAAGAGGCCCCGAGGAGGCCTCTGTTCAGATTATTTGTAACATGGGCTGTTGCAGATTGTTGTTTGATGTCGCTGTCTCGTGCATAATGGATTTTGTTTAGAGGAACAGTAATAGATCTGAGGGTCTGTTACACAGCTTTCTGACATACCGTTCCAGAATGTAGCTATTAATATAACAGTTTCTGCCTTTGTAAAAAGTCCATTATTGAAACAAGTACCCAATCACTCTGCCTTTTAACACACTGATTGTACATTGGTGCTTGAAAGCTTTCCTTAAAAAAAAAAAAATTAAGAAAATCCTGATTTGGGGGTGTTTTGGATACAAAATTAGAAAAATTAATTATATGGTTAATTTTTTAATCTGTGAGTAACTTCAGCTCTTTAGTAGAGTCAACCTATCCATTCTCCCTCCTGCCCTGTTTGATGCTACAAGGGAACAATGTTTGAGGGGCAAAGGGGCGTTTCTACCACAGAAACAGCCAACAGAGCTGTAGCTGCTCAAATCCCAGAAATGGACTACACGAATTTGCAAATTCCTTTAGGGGTCTTGGGAGGAAAGTACCACAGAATTGCCTCCCCCTCTCCAAAATAATAAAAGCCCAAGCAAACGATCCTTGTAAAATAAGGGCAATAAAAATCGAATACGTAAGCTAAGACATTTTCATCAGTAGTAACCATGGAAACTTTTCTGCTTCTAGAAGGAAGGCATTTCTTATTTCGAAGTGATTTCTTCAAAGGACTCACTTTGATGTCCTACTTCAGGGTGACTAAAAATCACAGCATCTGGAAATTGTAGGAGATGTCCAGGATCCTAGAATATTCCCAAATCCTGATGTACTTTCAGATCAAAGTCAGCTCTGGAGGGAAGACTGAGAACGTGTGCCGTCCCCGTGCTCTCTCCCACTTCTGGGTGATTCACGAAGCTCCGCCAACTTTTCCTACTCCTGTTCCCACACGCACCCTCGGTTTTTGTGTGGAGAAGCGAAGGCTTGGGGACCGTGAAGATGGAGAGCAAGTTGCACCCCCGTTCTCCTCCCGCTGTCGCCTTGCCCGCCCGCCCGAGCCCGCAGAGCCACCTCTGGGTGCGCCGGGCTCCGACAGGCAGGGGGGCTCGAGTACTTGTCCCGCCTGGTGCCCGGTGGCGGGTGGCGGGTGGCGAGGGCGGGACCTGCTCCAGCAGAGCCACAGGGTCCCGCTGGGCACGCGTGCTTTCCTAGGCCGCGACGCTGCCAGCCCCCGTCCCTAATCTGGAGCTGCTTCCTAGAGATTGCGGGGATCCCGTGCACTGTGTGATCCTGGCCATCTTCTGGTTTCAGGGGTTCTCCCGAACGAGAACTGATGCTTGAGTCCACAGTCAGCCCTTCAGGGCCCAGGCAGGGAGCAGCACAGCAGCCCTAAGAATGTACTTCCCAGGGGTGCCCGGTGGCTCCGTTGGTTGAGCACCTGCCTTCCGCTCAGGTCATGATCTCGGGGTCCTGGGGTCGAGCCCCACCTGGGCCGCCCTGCTCTGCAGGCATCTGCTTCTCCCTCTGCCTCCCCCGGCACGTGTCTCCTTCGATGGCTCTCACTCTCAAATAAATAAACTCTTTTAAAAAACGAAGAATGCGATTCCTACTTTGTGGCTAAGGATGCAGAAGTTTGGAGGCTGAGGGGTGCAGCTGATAAAGGCAGAGCCGGGCTCGGTGTCCGGGTTTGACTCCAGGACCTGTGGCTCCAGCTGCCACCTGTGCCACTGGCTTGTGGCTTGTGGGAAGGCCCGGCCTTCAGCAGGTTCAGAGGCCTGGGGCTGTTGCCAGGAGGGTGCCAAGCGCATCCCGGCTGGGAGCACTGGGAAAGGGGACAAGGGGACCTGGGAAGGGCACCAGTATTTGCCTTACAGAAGGGGATTCAAAATTAATTGTAGGAGAGAATACACAGGGACGCTTCATGCCCCTCGGTAGGCTTCAGGTTTTATCTTTGTTAATCTTATTTGTGGGGTGTGGCTCGGAGGTGAGATTCCCAGGAAGCTAAGGAGCTCAAGGTTTAGGGCTCTTACGCCTGGAACCCTCGAGAGTGCTGGGGGTTTGCTGGGCATTGTGAAGTGTTCTAGGTGGGGAGACGAAACCGGGATGTGGTCACCAATTTTTTTTAAAGATTTTATTTATTTATTTGAGGGAGGGAGAGAAAGAGAGAGAGAGAGAGAGAGGGAGAGAGAGAAGGCAGGAGCAGGGGGAGGAGCAGAGGGAGAGGGAGAAGCAGACTCCCCGTGGAGCAGGGAGGCCTCAGTGGTACTCATCCATCCGAGGACCCTGGGATCATGACCTGAGGCAAAGACAGACAGACGCTTGACCGACGGAGCCACCCAGGCACCCCGATCATGAATCGTTTCTGTGTAAGCATTCCTTGGAAATCGTCTGGACAGATACACACAACAGGGAGCTCCAGTAAGTTACCATGATTTTTTCCCCCGATGTCCCCCCCATTCTAAGCAAGTATTCACTTTTTACCTGGATGCTTTGTACCTGGATGTTGTATTTGTGAATCTATTTTATTTTATAATTATTTTTTTTTTAGTTTTTATTTAAATTCCACTTAGTCGACATATAGTGTAACAGTTTCGGGTGTGGGGTCTAGGGATTCACCACGTACATACAGCCCTCAGCACTCATCACAGGTGCCCTCCTTGATGCCCCTCTCCCGTCTAATCAGCCCCCGCCCCCCATGCCCACCTCCCTTCCGGGAATCCTCAGTTCTCTATAGTGAGGAGTCTGTTCTCTGGTTTGTCTCTCTCCTTTTTTCCCCCTCCTCTGTTCATCTATTTTGTTTCTTAAGTTCCACATATGAGGGAAATCATATGGTACTTGTCTTTTCTCAGACTTATTTCGCTTAGCACAATACGCTCTAGCTCCATCCCCATCATCGCAAGTGGCAAGATTTTACTCTTTTTTATGGCTGAGTGATATTCTTTCTCTATATGTACATACACCGCATATGTGTGTGTGTGTATATGTATATATCCTGCATCTTCTTTATCCATTCATCGATCAATGGACATTTGGGCTCTCTCCATAATTTGGTTATTGTTGATAATGCTGCTATAAACATCGGGGGGCAGGTATCGCTTAAAGTCAGTATTTTTGGTATCCTTTGGGTAAATTTTACCTAGTAGTACAATTGCTGGATCATAGGGCAGCAATATGTTCAACTTCTGGCGGACCCTCCATCCTGTTCTCCAGAGTGGCTGTGCCAGCCTGCACTCCCACCCACGGTGAAAGAGCTTCCTCTTTCTCCACATCCTCGCTGACACCTGTTGTTTCCTGTGTTTGTAAATCTATTTTAAAAAGAGAGTCCCTCAAAACCTAGGTCAACTACTGGATACTTCCAGCACTATTGGGATGGTCCTGTTTTTAAGCCCTTGGAGAGATGCCCTCGCTGGCACCGGGGGAGCGGGGTTCTGGCAGCAGGAGGTGGGTGGCTTACTTTTCTGATTGGTTGGTTAGGAGTTTGAGTCATTCTCAGGCATTAACTGAGACTTCTAGCTGTTACGTCAGATTTTATGCAAATGCGCACAAGCTAAAGAAGCCAGAAGCCATCATCCTTTTCTGGAATTGTTTGGAGTCTGTTTTGCCAAAGGTCCTAACTCCTGGTATTCTGCGAGAGGGGAAAAAACCCTTACTCCACATGTTAGGTATCCACCCGAGGCTTAAACATAGAACAACTGGGAAAACAGAACCCAGAGAATCAAAGTTCACTGTAAAGCGAGGGCAGCAACCTGTGTGAATGAGGAGAGACCAGAACTTGTCCACTTGCCCATTCAGATCGTTTTATGGGGAACATACAACAATCCGCGCGAACCTACCAGGCTTAGTGAATGTCTGCTCTGCGGGGGTTACTGGGGAGAATAACGGTGAACAAGAGAGGCCCCCTTCTCTTCAGGGGCCGACCACCTGGAGGGTGGCCGGGGGAGGTGGTCACAGGGGCGGATCACCCCAAACACCTGTTTTACCACTTGTCAAGGCCAGTGCGCTGTGGGAACGCGGGAGGTGACCGTTGGCCATCCGCAGGCCCTGGGAGGCTTCATGGAGGAGACCTCGGAGCTGAATTTTAGAAGATGGCTAGGAGTTGACCTGAGCAAAAAAGCACAAAAGAGAAAAGCCATTACAGGCCAAGGGAACAGCATTGGCAAATGCTCAGAGCAGCCAAACACATAGTGGA
Organism: Canis aureus; assembly: GCF_053574225.1. Lineage (NCBI taxonomy): Eukaryota > Metazoa > Chordata > Mammalia > Carnivora > Canidae > Canis > Canis aureus. The sequence continues at coordinate 2,508,536 of NC_135646.1, forward strand.
GGTGGGAATGGGCAAGCGGCTGAAAGGGGCCCTGTCCCCAGAATTCCTCAGTCTTAAAAGGCAAAATAAGCTCCTCTCTTTGTGTCTCTTCGGTTAAAAAAAAAAAACAACAAAACCAAAAAACCCACATTTTCCAAAGGCTCGGTCAGTCCCTCCCCCACCCGGTTTTATTGAGACAGAATTGACAAGTAACGTTGTGTTAAAGCATAGATTGTGATGATTTGATACACTTCTATATTGCAAAATGATTACTACCATTGCTTAGCTAAGACCCGGTCACATCACATAATTAATAGCTTTTTTTTTGTGGGGGGGGTGGAGAACATTGACAATCTGCTTTCTTGGCAACTTAGCCAAGCATCTAATATAGTATCGTTAGCTGTAATCACCATGCTGTGCATTAGATCCCAGAACTTAGCCATCTTCTAATCGAAAGTTCGTGCTCTTTGACCAATTTCTCTCTTTTCCTGTCCCCCTTCAGCCCCTAGTAACCATCATTCTGTTGTCTGGTTCTATGAGTTTGGCTTTTTTAGATTCCACATAAAAGTGAGACCATAAAAAAAAAAAAAATAAGTGAGACCATACAGTGTTTGTCTTTCTCTGACTTACTTCACTCAGCATAAGGCCTTGAAGGTTCATCTGTGTTGTTCCAATAGGTAGATCAGTTTTAACATTGGTTATTTTAAAAAAGGGTTTATTTATTTATTTATTCATGAGAGATACAGAGAGAGGCAGAGATGCAGGCAGAGGGAGAAGAAGCAGGGTCCCTGCGGGGAGCCCGATGTGGGACTCGATCCCAGGACCCCGGGACCATGCCGTGAGCCAAAGGCAGATGCTCAACTGCTGAGCCCTCCAGGAGTCCCATAACATTGGTTCTTAAATGTTGTTAGAAAAGAAAATGAATTGTATACAGTTGGTTTTTTTTTTTTTTTTAATGGACAAGATAATTCTCTATTACAAGTGACCATTTTGCAGGAGCATTTTCAGGAAGAATGGAGCCTCATGCACAGAAACAGGAAGTCTTCTAGAACATAACCTTACTCTGACCCTTCTTTTATACGTTGTTCAAGGAGGTAGTCAGAGCATGGAGTAACAAACTCATTAATATTTTATGCTTTCCTTCCTTTTGTGTTTAAAAATTTTTTTTGAAATTGTCATATAGTAAAATAGACTTTTTTGGATTTCTTCTATTTGAATCAAATAACATTGAATAATTCAGTGGCATTTAGTACCTTCATTGTGCGGTACAACCACCAGCACTATTTTAAAACATTTTTGTCACTCCAAAAGGAAGCCCTGTACCCTTTAAGCAAAAGTAAAAGGAATAGGTCTCTATATCCTCTAGCAAACACCGATCTGTGTTCTGTCTCTGCGGCCTTAGCTGTTCTGATTAAATTATGTAAATGGAATCATATGATATATGACCTCCCGTACTTGACTCTTTTCACTTAGTGTAATGTTTTAGAGGTTCATCAATACGGTAGCTATATCCGTACTTCATTCCTCTTTATGGCTGAATAATATTCCATTGTATGCACATCCTGCCATTTGTTCGCCCATTCATTCATTGGTGGGCATTTGGAATGTTTCTACCTTTTGGCTATTACGGGTAATGCTGCTAGGAACATATGTGTACGTGTATTTGTTCTTTTTTTGTAATTTTATTTTTTTTTATTTTTTTATTTTTTATTTATTTATGATAGTCACAGAGAGAGAGAGAGAGAGAGAGAGAGAGAGAGGCAGAGACACAGGCAGAGGGAGAAGCAGGCTCCATGCACCGGGAGCCTGACGTGGGATTCGATCCTGAGTCTCCAGGATCGCGCCCTGGGCCAAAGGCAGGCGCTAAACTGCTGCGCCACCCAGGGATCCCTCTTTTTTTGTAATTTTAACACACATTTAAATTCATGTAACTGCCATCATATTCAGGGAGGGAATGGTGTTAACCACCCCCCCAAGCTCCCCCTGGTAACCCTTTCAAATCACACCCTCCTCTTACCTTTAACTCTGGAAACCACTGATCTGTTTTCCATCAATGTTGTCTTGTTTTTAAAAAAATATCCTATAAATCGAGGGATGCCTGGGTGGCTCAGCGGTTGAGTGTCTGCCTTTAGCTTAAGTCGTGATCCCGGGGTCCTGGGATCGAGTCCCCTGCAGGGAGCCCGCTTCTCCCTCTTTCTGTGTCTCTGCCTCTCTCTCTCTGGGTCTCTCATGAATAAATATAAAATCTTAAAAAAAAAAAGAGCCTCCTATAAATGGAACCATATAGTATGTAACTTTTTGAGATTAGCTTTTTTCACTCAGTAGAATTACTTAGAGATTCATCTAAGTCATTACATGTATCAACATTTCATTCCTTTTTAATCCTGAATAATATTCTACTGAGTGGATGGGTTTGTTTATCCAATCATAGATCCTGAGGAACATTTGGGTTCCTTCCAGGTTTGGTTCATTACGAACAGAACTGCTACAAACGTCTGTGTAAAAGTGTTGTGTGAACCCACGTTTAATTTTCTGGAGTAAATGCCTAGGCGTGGAATTGAATGGCCTGGGCAGCGTGTGAGTCACTTTATAAGAAACTGCCAAATTGTTTGGCACAGTGGCTGTGCCATTCTGCGAGCTACCAGCAGTACGTGGGCACTCTAGGTGCTCTGTGTCCATGCCGGCCCTTGGTATTTTTTTAAGATTTTAGCTATTCTAATGGATGTGCAGTGAAACTTAATCATGGTTTTTTGGTTTGTTTGTTTGTTTGTTTTTTGAGTGTGAGTGTGAGTTGGGGGTGGGGAGCGTGGGGCCGAGGGAGAGGGAGAGAGAATCTTCAGCAGGCTGCATGCTCAGTGCAGAGTCCAGTGTGGGGCTCAGTCCCATGACCCTGAGATCATGACCTGAGCCAAAACTGAGGGTCAGACGCTTAACCGACTGAGCCACCCAGGTGCCCCTAATCGTGGTTTTATTTTTTATTTTTTATTTATTTTTTTAAAATTTTTATTTATGATAGTCACACAGAGAGAGAGAGGCAGAGACACAGGCAGAGGGAGAAGCAGGCTCCATGCACCGGGAGCCCGATGTGGGATTCGATCCCGGGTCTCCAGGATCGCGCCCTGGGCCAAAGGCAGGCGCCAAACCGCTGCGCCACCCAGGGATCCCCTAATCGTGGTTTTAATGAACATTTTCCTAACGGCTAATGATCCTGAATGTCTTTCATGTGCTTATTTGCCATCCATATATCCTCCCTGGTGAGTGTTCCACTCTTTAGCTCATTTTTAAATTGCTATTTCATCTCTTAAATTGTTAAGTTCTGAGAGTTCTTTTTTATATTCCGGATACAGAATAAAAAGGATGAGGTCCTTTGTCAAATATGTGATTTGCTAATATTTTCTGTCTCTAGCTTGTTTTTAAAATTCTTCTAACAGTGTCTTTTGCAGCACAAATTTTTGCTTTCAGTGTAGTTCAGTTTGTCAATTTTTAATTTTATGGTTGTGCTTTTTAGTAACACATCTAAGAGCTTTTTCCCTAGCCTCGGGTCATGAAGATTTTCTCATATAAAATACAGATTTTACATTTAGGCCTATGATCCTTTTTCAGTAAATTCTTGCATGTGGTTTTATATTTAGGGCAAGGTTTGTTTATTTATGTTTTGCATCTGCATGTCCAATTGTTCCAACACCATTTGTTGAGACGGCTGGCCTTTCTTCACTGAATTGCATTTGTTCCTTTGTCAAAATCAACTGGCCATATTTGTGTGGGTCTGTTTCTGTACTTTATTTTGTTCCATTGATTTATGTGCCTATCCCTTTACGAATGCCACAATGTCTTCATCATGATAGTTTTGTAGTAATTCTTAAGATCCAGTAATGTGATTCCTCTAACCTTTTTTTCTTTTTCAAAATTATTCTTCACTATTCTGTTGCTTTCCCATATACATTTCCTGCTGGGAACAATTTGCTTATTGAAAGCTATTTTGTCACGGTGTCGAAGAGTTTTGGAAATCAGAGAATGATAATAAAATGAATCTACTTCTATTGCATGTAAAATTAATAAAATTATCTCCCAAATTGGGGATGTTCTATCACCAATTCTTCCTCTATATAAGTGCCCGGTTTTAGCGTTTGGCTATGTAAGTCAGAGAAGTCGAGGAAAGGCTGTCTACACCAGAGATGAACTTTGAATCACCACACGTTTCACCTGTTTCCTGCATTTGTCATGCAGCACTTAAAAATCAGCCTCAGAGAACAAGGAAGGCATTTGATGTATGTTCGTGAAGAACAGGTCAATCTGCCCTTGGCTTTTTTTTTCATCATTTATTAAATTTATATGGTTTTAAGTCTGGGTCCTTTCAAAAACATTTGCAAATGTGCAATACTATAGGGTTTCCAGGTCAATGTTCTGGCCCATGAATTAAAAGCTAAAAAATATCAGGACTCAGAGAGGGAAGTAGAAGGTAGGAAGTTTTGCTTTTTTTTCTTGCTTTGAGTGAAGAAAGAAAACCATCCTCTGCTTTGCTTCAGAAGGGGACGATGAGAAAGAGGTTATAATCTTCTTGATATCTTTTCTTCCCAGTCTAGAATTTCATTGCAAAGTTCCAATGAACTTTGAATGCCCTGTCATCATGTTTTATAAAAACTGACACATATGCCAGGAATTTAGCATGTTGTTTCCCTACGCATTTTCTAACATTTAGAATAGAATTAACGTTTCACACTTACCAATGATCCAACACTTGAATCTCAAATATAACTAAAGATTCAACATGTGAATCTCAAATTGGCAGAGATGGCCTGTAAAACTCCTGGTTTTTCGAGGGAGGTTGTTAAAACCAGTCATCCTGGACATCTTGGCAGCTTGTTATGTGCATCCTGGGCCTGCCAGAGGAGTTCAGTTTGTCGGTCTAATTTTGGAAACTTTGGATTAGGTAAATCTGCTTAATTCAGGTGACTCCTGAAAAACTATATGTGGAGATGAATAGCCAAGGTTAAAGCTTATCAGTTAAGTAATTTTAGGAGTTTTGCATTGAGACTGGACATGTTTGTGGCTACTTGATGGAGTTCATTATTTATACAAAGTGTAGGTGGCTCTATGTGCTTCTTCAATGGTTCTAAGAAAAGTATGACTCTTAAATTTTATGTTACTAGAAATACTTTTTTTGTTCCTCAACTAAGACCTTATGGTGTTGAAATATAGCCACGTGTAAATGAAAAGTAATTATTTGATTTCCTAGTTCAATAAAAACATAGAAATCCAGCTCCGTAAAATGATCGCAATCCAGCAATGATAATTACAGTGTTTTATTTTTCTCTAGTTCTCCTACATGTAGTTTTTATTAGCCACTTTAGTGTTGTGGTGGGCTGCAGAAGGGCATTGCTTTCCCCACCTCAGAGATGAAGAGAGTAAGGCTCAGAGAACTTTGGTGACTGATACAAGGCCACTGAGTCAGTAGTAAGTAGCAGAATCAGGGTGAGAACCCCATTCCTGAGGCCAGCGTGAGTGGCATTTTACTTTTAGATAAATTCCTACTGAGTATCTGTGGGAATGATGACTCCAAAGTACTAAACTTCTGATGCTAAGTCAAATGTTATTTGATTCCCTCACCCCATTAAAACAAAAAAGAAAAAGACAAAAGTGCTGAATTCTGTAGTGTCAGCTCTGACTTTGAAATATTTATAATTTTTTTAAAAAAATTTTATGTATTTATTCACGAGAGACACAGAGAGAGGGGCATAGACACAGGCAGAGGGAGAATCAGGCTCCCTGCAAGGACTCTGATGTGGGACTCGATCCCAGGACCCTGGGGTCACGCCCTGAGCTGAAGGCAGACGCTCAGCCACTGAGGCACCCAGGTGCCCCTGAAATGTTTTTTAAAAATGTGGTCACTTGCATTTTTTTCCCTCTGAACACAATCAGTATTATTTTCCAGCGTATTTTCACTGTTTGGAGTAGTAGTCATCAAACCCCTTTTATTTTGATGTTTTTAGTAGATGTTGCTTGTTATCACGCCATGCCTAGTCTTCATATTTGAGATATCATGTATTACCTGCAAAGTGCTCATTTGCTTTGTGTGATCTTTTAGTCTTACCTTCTGATCTAGATATAAAACAGGCAGAAGCAATGTGATTCCTGTCTTTAATGTAACAGGATTCCAAAAATTTGAGTTTCCATCCCAGAATGCAGCCGGACGCAGGGAGTGGGTGTATTCAACAATGATATTTTGTTGGATAAGTTGTGTTGGTTGCTCCCAAGTGTTTACGTGTGTGTTCATGTGTGCAAATGCGTGTGCACGTGTGTGTTCAGCTAGAAGCAGTGGGAGCAAGTTTTTCCTTTCCCACAAACCATGCTTGGAAAGTACATCTCAGCTGCTGTGGAAAAGGTAAAATATAGAATAAATTTAGTTCAGGAAAGTTCAGAATGTGAGATTGATTTTTTAAAGGAAGCTATAAACAGTACAAATCTGCGGGAAAAAGTTGCCTGATTCCAGTTTTCTCGTCGAGGTCATTTTAGCGGCTCACTTCACAGGATGCCTCAGGGGTTGAGATTTTTATAGTGTGTGTTAAATCAGCGCCGTGCAGTCAATCCCAGACTCGACCCAAGAGAATAAGACTCAGGAAAAAAAAATCTCAGCGTTACCAGAAGGAGAATTTTTTTTTTTAAGAATTGAATTTCAGATCCACACTTTAGAAAGATAGTAGTCAGCAAACCGATACAACAACTTCGAACGAAACAAATTCTCCAGCTGCCCCAAATAGTCTCTCATTGCAAACAATATGCAAGGTTTAGGAATCAAGTCTAAAGGTTAAAGGTTCTTGCCGGCAAGCCAACGAGGGAGGAAAGAGGTATATTGAAGCATGTCGGTTTCCAGATTCTGGGGTCAAGCTGTCCTTCTTGAAAGGAACAAGGAATCTTCAGAAAAATGTGATTATCAAACAAGGGGTCAAAGTTGACCTCTAGGTCAGTGAAAAGGAGGGTGGGGGGAGGGCCATCCTTCGAGTTCTGAATATAAGCTTTGTATTTAAATAAATTTGTGGCAAGGTATTCACTTTGTCTTTTAAATCACCCTGTACGGTTTAGGAGAGATTATTTAATGATGGAATAAAAACTGACCTGACTTATAACTACCGTGGAGTAAGAATAATGATAACATTAAAATAAAGCTTGACATGCATTGTGTAGTTTAGTCGTCAAGGCAACGTAAATATGCCCACTTCGCGGATGAGATACTTGAGGCTTAGATGGGCCCCTCTTCTGAGGTTGCAGATAGTAAGAGGCAGAGAAACACACTGTTCCTTCCACTACTATAGCTCCTCCTCCAAAAAAAAAAAAAAAAAAAAATTGGATGGTGAGGATGTGAATTAGTCTTAATCTGATTTAACAGAAAATATATATAAATGTGCTTGAGAGCACTCCAGAAAATCAAGCCAGTTTTGGAATGGAAAGGTGTCCCTGGAATACTCTTCCTTGAGGCTGTCCCCTTTTCTCCCCTTTCACCCAGAAGGGTCTGAAGTCTGGGGTGACAAGGCTCCTCTGTACCCTCCGGGGTTCTCACAGTCCAGGACGGGGGAGCCCGACCACAGTGCTAGAGGCAAGGGTCGGTTTCCTGCGGGGGCCAGGAGCCTCCCAGCCCCCAGGACCTGGCTCTGTGGGGCGCTCACATGCGAACTGTCCCCCCCACCCCATCCCCCAAGTCTCCTCGACTCCCCATTATTTCTTGGGAAAATCTGGCAGGGGGACTTCTGGATCAGTGGCCTCGGCTGTGTTCCTCTGGCCCTTCCAACAGCTGAATGGAGGCAGGTAGCTCATTTGATGACCTTTTCTACCCCCAAATGAAGGACGATTTTGCATCAATGTCTGGAAAACAGGCAGTGACTCAGGGGAGATCTCTGAGAACAGGGGTCTCCATAATTAGGGTGATAAAGCCTCAAATAATGCCTTAAAAATTCACAAGCTATGCGGGTTTTTCATTTTTCTGGTAGCTGTTGGTGCAGAAAAATAATTGTTCTAGGCTTGTAGTAATGCTTTAAAACATGAAAGTGTGTTATTAATTGGCCCTTTATGTTTGGCTGCATGAGTTAAAAGCAAAGGAAAATAAAATCCGTTCTTGAATTACCATGATGGGCAAACTCCAAGAGTCGGACAAAGAGGGTGAAGCATGAGAAATTCTGAGGGTTCCGAGCACACTGAGCCGTTTACTGAACAAATATTTATTGTGGCCCTGTTGGGAGAAGGCACTTGGAGACGTTTAAATGAAGTGTAGACCGTTTAAACTGTGCATCTATGTGGAAGCCCCCCCCCCCCATTTCGTACTGCTTTCCTCACCATAGCCTGCGGCCTGTTGGGCCTGGGAGTGCTCATTCTGTGAATACTTTCCAGATTTTACCAGTGCATTATACAGTGTGTTGTAACTATTACTAGTTATATTTACTGTCTCCAACTTGCCTTATTAAACTCAACTCTCTGGCCACTGCGGGGCTCCAGGTGGGTGAGGCGGGGTGTGGCGCTGAGGGGCCCGCGGGTGCTCCCAGGGGGAGTCCGGCCGGACGGCGGGCGTGGGAGCCCGAGCAGGGAGCGCTCAGGGCTGCAGGGCTGCTCTCGGCGGGGTCAGGTTACTGGCCCTGAAACAAGCCGCCTAGTCGGGCATCCCACTGGGGGTCCCGCATTCGTGTCCCCTCTCCGATTTTGAGGACCCCAACTTCCACAGACCCGCCCCCCTCAACATCACAGTCACATACAGTATTTTTATTTTGTGTTTGTGAGAAGTTGAGACCTCAGGCTACAGCTAATTCCTCGAAGTGGAGAAATCAAAGAGCAGTTTCCGAGTCTCCCCCCAGGGCCTGAGCCTGGAGGAGGTTAGGGGGTCTTTGTGCCCAGGGGATTGTCTCGGTGGGAGTGGGCAGGGGCGTGGGGGTCAGGAAGTGCCTTCATGGGGGGGCCCAGGGATCAAGGAGGGACCGCAGGGGCTCTGGGCCGGGCCTTAGCCCGGGGCCAGGAGGTCGGGCAGGCGGGATCAAGGAATCTTCCAGGGGATGTGAGCACAGTCCGTGGGCGGTTGGAGGGCAGAGTGGCTTTTCTGTGAGCAGCCAACGTCCTTTGGGGAAACTCTGGAAGGGCCTTGGAGGCTGGGCCCGGGCCCGCGTGCCCCCTGGACGGGAGGGGCCTGGCAGGGCGCACTCTGCAGGTGGCCCGGAGGGAGGCCGGGGCCCTGACACCGGTCCCCAAGCCTGGGGGGACGGCGCATTCCCAAGGTGGGCCTCACGGTGGCCCCACGACGGCCACTTTCTCTCGCGCCTGAGCTCGGGTGGGCGCCGGGGCCCTCCGGGGACGAGTCGCGCCACCACGACAGCCCGCAAGGTGACACTCATCACCCCAACGGACGCGTGAGTTCCCTGGGGTCGGAGCAGGTTAAGCGACCCGCGCAGGGGGCCTAGAGCCACGATTTCCTGTCCGCGGGTGACTGCCTCTGGCCCGTGTTCACCGACGCGCTCCATCTGCGCTCTGAGGGCGCGAGGCGCGGTGGAAGCGCTCGGCCAAGCCCGGCGAAGGCCCGACAGGCGCTGCTGCCGCTACTGCCCGTTCCTGGGCTCCTCGCTGGGAGGAATCCTGCTGGGTCCGATTCGGGGGAGCTTGGTTTTTGCTGGTCTGGGTGCAGCTTAAAATCACCACGTTCCGCGAGCAGCTCAGGTGAGTCCCAGCAAGATGCTGGTGGAGGATTTGCACGTGGTCACCGACCGCGGCCCCGGACCCCCCTTGACCCGCCTGCTGGAGACCTGGATCCTGCTGACGCGGGACAGACCTTTCCGACCAGGTGCCTCGAGAGCAGGACCTTGCTCCTTCTCAGTATTAAAATCGGATCCTGGGATCCCTGGGTGGCGCAGCGGTTTGGCGCCTGCCTTTGGCCCCTGCCTTTGGCCCAGGGCGTGATCCTGGAGACCCGGGATCGAATCCCACGTCGGGCTCCCGGTGCATGGAGCCTGCTTCTCCCTCTGCCTGTGTCTCTGCCTCTCTCTCTCTCTCTGTGTGACTATCATAAATAAATAAAAATAAAAAAAAATAAAATCAGATCCCGTGACTCCTGAAGACTACGTGTGCCCTCTTTCTTCTGCAAAATTTGTCAACCCGTCTGGCTCTTGAACCAAAGTCTCTCTTTCTATTAATGTTGCAACATGCTCAGCTGAGTTGAGAACAGAATGTCTTCCGTAATCACGTTGGATTCTGTGACAAATGCTTGTTGATACTAAGATAGTTGACTGGCTTTTATGACAGGGTGATAGGAAAATGCTACAAAATAGTCTCGAAGAGATCTCCGCGTGTTCTCAGCCAGCCACTGTACTCCCTTGCATCTTAGTAATCACGGCAGTGATGCCTCCATCAGTTCAGGGGCAGACCCAGAGGAGGTTCTCAGAGATGCCTTTGTTTTTTTTTGTTTTTTAAAGATTTTACTTATTTATTCATGAGAGACACACACAGAGGCAGAGACACAGTCCCACAGGGAGCCTGATGTGGGACTCGATCCCAGGACCCCGGGGTCATGATCTGAGTGGAAGGCAGACGTTCAGCTGCTGAGCCACCTGGGTGCCCCTCAGAGATGCCTTTGTGATAAAATAATACTCAGAGACTCTGGGAAACCCAGATTGCCAAAAGTCTTTCTGGGCTTCTAAGAGACACTGAATTTCAGACCTGTAGGGTAACCTTGTATACCTGAAGCGTTGATGGTGGGACGCCAGGGTGGCCCAGTGGTTGAGCATCTGCCTTCGGCTCAGGGCGTGATCCCGGGGTCCCGGGATAGAGTCCCACATTTCTCCCTCTGCCTGTGTCTCTGCCTCTCTGTGTGTCTCATGAATAAATAAAATCTTTAAAAAAATTAAAAAATGAAGCGTTGATGGTGCTTACAGCGGGAGGAAGCATGTCAGCACAGACAAGCATATTTCAGAGCAACAAAAGCAATGTAAACGTAAGGTGAGACCGCCTGTGACAGCCCCCTCCCCCATTCCCCGACAAATAACACATCCGCCGAACACAAAATGGGATTAGAAATCCAACTGTTATCTAGTTGACCATCTAACATGTCGGGCTGAAAACTTGAAGTGAAACTCTCCGTCTAAACCAAACAGAACAAGACATTGGCAATTGGCATTTCCTGGAGACTGGATGTCACCATTTGAAAATGCGGTATTTGCTAGGTTGCGAGCTCTGTTCTGTTCACCTCTTTGCGTGTGTGGCTTTGCACAGAATGGGCCAGACAGTGGGCACCAAGTAGTCTTTGCTCTGTAACTGAAGGTAGAAGGAGGGGAACATTTTGTGATGAGGCTTTTTTTTTTTTTTTTTTTTGTGATGAGGCTTTTAAACACGTTGGCTTCTTTTTTCCCTCCCTAGAAAAGAAAGCATGTGTCTAAACATATGCGTGCTGTAGGTTATGTCCTGTGATCTGGCCTCTGGCTACAGCTTTGATAGCTTGTTTTATTGCTGTTGCTGATGGTGCATCATCTCCATTGGCTCGTGTAGACCGACAGGATCTTCGTCAGTGTGAAGCTTTGGATCTTCGAGTCACAGCCCAAAATGTCTTCAGGGTTTGAGAAGGTCAGCGTGCTGCTGCCAGCCGAGACACACCTTGGATACTTCACCACTGCGGCTTGCCTTTGTTTCACCTTCCTGTAGTACTCTGCATTTTGCACAGTCTATCGTACCCCTGTAAATTTGTTCCTCGCAATCACCAGTGGGTTGTTACTATTCCTTACACGTGGGGAATATGAGAGCAACGCAGTTTAGGCAACTTGCCCAACAGGCCATCGGGGTTGAGACTGGAATCTTGGGACTAGAACACCGCTTCTTTCTTTTGCGCTGCCCCAAGCTTCTCTGTTTACCTGATGGGTAAATTTGCTGCCCTGGCGGTGGCTATTTAGATAAAAAGGATGGGAGTAGTGTATGGGGCATCAGGGCAGAGGGAGTGAGTCGACAAGTATGGTCCCAGGATTTCTGCAGGTGTAGCCAGTGAGTGTTTCGTGGCCCAGGTCGAGTGCACAGCATGGAGTTGCAAGATAACGCAGGAGTCTGAAGTCAAAGCAAGGTTCAACATTATACTAAAGCAACCGTGGCAGCAAGACTTCAGATCACCTGGAAAACTGGTGTCCAGTCAAGAGCGTTTCCTTGTTCTCTCCTTGTGAATCGAGCAATGGCGTGGTTCCTGGGTGTAAGTAGTCCATGAAATACCCTGGCACCTACCGTGTAAGGTCGAGTAATGGCACAGAGACCTGGACTGTCGTGGGAAAAAGTCTCCTACAGGTGTGGCTTCATCCACGCCTGGACACGGGGGAGTGACAGCAGGAGGAGCTAGGACAAGGTGCTCCTCCATCCACACTGCAGGAGGACTGGGACGTGTCGTGTCATGGAAGAGTGAGAGTTTGAGCTCTGTATTTCGCTTGCCTTTGGATGGTGGTAGTGATGACAGGCTTTAGTGGTGACAGGGAGTGTGGGGATGAAGTTTGGCACAGAATTTATGAACGTGAATATCTACACGTGTTATGCCACCTCCACTCCATACCAAACTATGTTACTGTTTCTGTAAAAAGAGAGAGAGAGAGAGAGAGAGAGATAATAGTGTTAATTTGAAGACTAGATGAATGAGAGCAAGTAGAGATGCTTGACATGGTACCTGTGTATGATGAGTGCCCGTATAGTGTCAGTGGTTGGATAGGCCAGCTGATTTTTGTTTTTTTTTTTTTTTTTTTTTTCTGTAAAGGACTATATAGTGAATACTTTTGGTTTTGCAGACCCTTGGTCTCTGTCAGCTTGCATTTGTAGCATGTGATCATAAAAAAATACATACATGAATGGGTGTGTCTATATTCTAAGAAGCTCTGCTTATGAACACCAAGACTTAATTAAGTGTTCCTGTGCTGATGTTATTCTTTTGATTTTCCCCCCAACCATTTAAAAATGTCAAAACCATCCTTAGGTTATAGGACATGCAAATACAGGCAGTGGTTTGTGTTTGGCTGATTCCTGGTGTAGACCTTCACGTCTTCCATTGGAAGAAATGATTTTATTCCGTAGCACCATATCTGGGTTTGTGGTGATGCCCATCATTCGAGCTCTTTCTTTTGACAGCTTCTGGTTATGCAGCAGAGCATGTGACAGGGTGTCGGCAGTCTTCCTTGCTCACCCCAAATTGGCTATCCAAATGGAATCTTCTAGAAGACAATGGAAGTGATGGGGTAGGTGGTCTATCAGTGCAAATATGCGTTTCCACTTTTGTGGGGTTTTAGCAAGGTCGGGCTCCGAGTTTCATGTTGAGTGAATCTTCCTCATGTGATGTGTTAGAAGTGTTCTGAATGAGCAGAAATTAGTATTTGATCAATTTACAAGTGGGAAGAAATGTAAAGAATTCTAGTCCCAAGTAAGTCATTTGGGGTAAAGTTATGTGAAATCCTGTATCATATTCAGAATTTAAGAAATCTCAGATGAGAATAAAACTGCATCTTCAGATGCAAGTAAAGAAGAAATGCAAGGTAATATTTGGCTAAGTGAAGCTCTAATATCCTGGTGCCTGGAATAGCCAAACAATTGAAGGAAAAGCATTATTTTTTCCTTGTAATTTTGTGATCGTCCTATTTCTTCCTCTTCAATTTCTAGAGCACTGGACTAAGTCTGGTGCAAGTCTCATTTTTCACCATATTTCTTTCCAAGTCTCCGCAGTGCAAAATATTTCCTAGGCAAGATGTTACAAAGTTGACTTACATGCACAACATTTTTGTGGGATTTATGATTCTTACTCTGATTTTATTTTCAAGTTTAGGGGGCTACTAGTGGTGTCATCTTTTAGGTATAAAAAGATTTTTCACGCTGGCTAAAAAATGTTGAATTGACTCACAAGGTTATTTGCAGATTCTTGTAAAAAATACCCCAGCTTTTATGAGGATACTTCTCAATACTGGAACTATTTCCATTATTAATAAAAGTCATACATATCTATTGCAGAAAAGTATTTAAAACAGAATTTTCCAAATTATTTCAGTGCATTCCTTTTGAGGCCTCATAAGTATCAGCAACATACACATAAAGGTGCCACACTCATGGTAGTGATTTCATGAGGGTATCACCACATTCATGAGATCGCTACCTAGGATGTGCTTCAGGTTCCAAGATACTTCCTCCTTAAGGTTAGAAAACAAAGCAAAACAGCTTTCCATATTCACCATTAGATTCTCTGAACTATCTATGATGTGCACGTCTCCATGGTTATGGTTTATTGGATAAGCTTTCTTGATAGGCTGAGGAAGTGCCTACTTCAAGGGTTGATTTCAGCAAAATTGAGGAAGAAATGCCATGCCCCTGTGAAGGACTCTAGGTATTTTAGTTTATTTTTAAAAAGGTTTCATTTATTTGAGAGAGAGAGAACATGCATGAGTGAGAGGGAGGCGCAGAGGAGAGAGAGAAGCAGGCTCCCCGCTAAGCGGGGAGCCCAACACAGAGCTCAATGCCACGACCCTGAGCTGAAGGCAGGTGCCTAACTCACTGAGCCACCCAGGTGCCTCTGAGGACTCCAGGTAGTTTATAATCATGAGTATTGGTTGACTCATCTGTCTCTACTGCTTGTGGTAGAATGGGTTGTCATTGCTGTTGTTGAGGGATGATTGACACCTTTGGTGGGAGGAAGGGTGGATTGGAAAGAGAATATCTCTACGTTATGCACTGCATTTAGGGCCTCTCTGGTTTGACCAGAGGTTCATGAGCAGAAGTGGGTTTACAATGAAGCAAACTTCAGAGCCTTCATTGATAAGCACTCCTTTTAAATTCCTGCAAAGGCCCCAACAATATCATGTGATTTTGTAAAACATGCAAAATTAAGCGAGTTTTGTGTTCTTCTTCTTCTTCTTCTTTTTTTCTAGAGGATTCCCTCCCCCCCCCCCCCCCCAACTATAGAGGCTGTAGACTCCATGAAACATGTGTCTATTTTCAGGCTGGGGACTTACTCAAACTTCTTTGCAAGGGGAGAAGAACATCTTTGTTGAGAGATATGTAAGATTCTGGAAGGCGAGAGTTAATCTTCTCTAAGGCCTAAGGTTAAAGAAGAAATAGTGAAAAGGAAAGCTTTTCTCTGGAAAAGGAACATGTAGACACTGTGTGTCTTCCTGTATTCAAAGAAAACAGAGACGTTTGGGGAAAGAGGGGCAAGTGTTTTAATTGATCAGAGAAGAACCTCTTACACATGTGTGTTTTTATTTTCTAGGGAAAGTGAAAGGCTTAATATAATGCAGTTTTAATTTACTATTGGCTTGTAAGTTTTGTATAATTGGTGCTGCACTATCTACTATAATAATAATGGCAATGTGGCGGTGATGATGATGATAAAAACATATATGTTTTGTGAATATTACATTTTACTGAATACTTTCACATATTGTTCTCTCATTGGTAACTGCTGAAGCCAAGAAAGGGTCTCTTTACCTATGGCCTGTGGATGCCTCCCAGACTAGCTGGAATCCGAGGAAAGATTGAAGTAGAATGGTCTCATGCCTCTTTCAGTTATTCTTCCCTAATTTTGTGATAAAGCCACGGCACCATCAGTCTGTTTCTCTTCATTTGTAAGCTTCCCAGCATCACAGCAGTCAAAGTAACCATTGACTTTTGACACATGAAGCCACTGCTCATAGAATGGCCTCTAATTTTTTGCTTGCAGAACTACTCAACTGGCAAGCAAAGAACCAAGATTTCTCAGAACCTGCTCTTTGGCAGGGTTTGCATTTGTTAGATTTGTCTGTATGGACTTACTAGTTGCTTTTCTGACCTATGACTGTTTGACCCTTTGAATGAAAAAGTCTGCTGGGACCCACAGCTAAATTCATACAAATCCAAGGAAGAGGTCAGTCTTAGGACTATGTGGCTGCTAAAGAGTTGACCTTAAAGTTTGGTCAGTAGTTGAGTTGAGAATGACAAGTGCTGAATATATGGAAAATATGAAGTGCTCTCAAAGTACAGAGAAAGGAAGGGTATTGATGAGTGGGAGGTTCAGGTGAAGTTTTGTGGATCTGGGTTTTGAGACCTATGTGGACATCATGTCAAGATGGGCAGAAAGGCACTCCAGGTGGAGCAATGAGTGAGGGCAAGAAAGTAAGATATGATCAATCCTTCCTTGGCCTATTTTGGCAAGCCCCTGGGGTTCTGGAACACGGGTTTGTTCTGGTCCAAATAAAACTTTAAATTCCTCTCAGTGAACCCTTAGCAGATTTTTGTGTACATGTTCAACTTCACATTAATTAATAACTTTCTATGTTTTAAAGCCGATTTACTCAGAAATACATAAATCGTTATTTCTTAGAACAATAGTTATCAGTGAACAATATTTGAATATACATGTTACTGGAGTGAAGAAACTTGTGAATGACTCTAATAGATTATAGAAATAATTTTTGTGCATTTTAAGAGGAAGACTGGTGATTATCTTCTTGGCGCTTAGTTGACTAACACCTAGTTGGCTTGCTGAGACTTTGGGCAAGTCCTTTTAAACACTTTGCGTCAACTTTATTTTTAAGGAAAGGATGACAATGTCCAACTCACAGAGTTGTAATAAAGCTATGAGGTAAAGAATGTTAAAATTTAGGCACAGGGACGCCTGGTGGCTCAGCGTTTGAGCGTCTGACTTCGGCTCAGGGTGTGACCCTGGGGTCCTGGGATCGAGTCTCGCACTGGTCTCCCTGCATGGAGCCTGTTCTCCCTCTGCCTCTGTCTCTGCCTCTCTTTCTGTGTCTCTCATAAATACATACATAAAATCCTTAAAAAAAATTTAGGTACAAAAACAGCATCATGTTGGCTATGTGTATATGGAATGCTTGAGAGGTTAATGCTTATTTTCTCCCCGAGGCCCTATTTGAGTCAAAAGTGCCTCATTTCATTTTATTCATTTTAATTTTCTTAAAAAAATGCTTTATGTATTTTTATGTATTTTTATTTATGTATACTGTATGTACTTATTTAAAGTAAGCTCTACATCCAACATGGAGCTTGAAGTCAAGACCCCCGAGATCAAGAGTCATGTGCTCTACCGACTGGGCCAGCCAGGTGCTCCTCAATCATCTTTTAGATTCAGTGATTTCAGTAGGGGGACTCTAGCTACTATAGCTGATTGAAAAATATAAGTCAATTCAACTAGAGATCCACAGAAAATTATGAATTGCCAGTGTGATAGAGAGGAAAGAGCCAGACTTTAGCATTCACAGGTTTTGAGTTTTGAGATTTTGAGATTTAACTCTGCTACTAACAAGCCAGGTGTTGATAGAGGTGTCATGCTATCTGTTTGAAACTCAGTTTTGTTTTGCTTTTAGTCTGTAAGGTTAAATATCTGATGATGATTTAAAGTGATTTCTAGCTTTTCACATTCTAGGCCAAACCTCAAGTTTAACGTAAAACATGATCACCAGGGAAATCCCTGGGTGGCTTAGCGGTTCAGCGCCTGCCTTCGGCCCAGGGCATGATCCTGGAGTCCCGTGATCGAGTCCCATGTCAGGCTCCCTGCATGAAGCCTGCTTCTCTCTCTGCCTGTGTCTCTCATGAATAAATAAATAAAATCTAAAACAACAACAACATGATCACCAGAAAGCAGTGGAAACAAAAATTTTAAACAGTGACGTATTCCTAATTTTTGCCCCTGTAGTTTACATTATTATGTACCCGGGGTATCGTCTTGCTGTGCTTCAGCTGATTTTCTTCTGTTGGTTTTCTTCTCTAGCCGCTGTCTCTCTCTGCGCACAGTCTTATGCTCAGATATTCACGCACTGGTCCTGCTCTGGCTTCTCTCAGGGAGAAGGAAGCATTGCAGAGGCCCTGGTTACTTAGCTACAGCCTGGTTAGAAATGGGGATGAGGATTGACAGGAGTGGTCGGTAAAGACAACCAGCTCTGACGCTTCAGGCTTTGGTAAGATCTGAATACAACTGGCTCATTTATAGCGAGATGTAAGGAACGGCCTCTGTGCTCGTTTGAATGAATTACATGCCTGCATCATGGGAACGCAATGTGAATACATGCCATTCATCGTGATCCTCATGTATGGAGACGGGCAAACACTCATATTTGCACATTCAAATGTATCTACAGGTGTACATGAGCAAACTGGCAGGAACAGTGCTACATCATTTCAGAATTCAAATTAAATTTTCACATGTCAGTCATACTATCAACCAAATCTATTGTGGTGACTAAAACAACAAAGATAAACTCATTGGAATTATTTGCAGGAGGGAAAAGTTTTATTTACTTTTTTATTTTGTTTTTAAGTTTTTTATTTACCTTTTTAAGGTGTAGTGGATCAAGAAAGAGTTTTTTTTTTTTTTAAGATTTTATTTATTTATTCATGAGACACACACACAGAGAGTCAGAGACACAGGCAGAGGGAGAAGCAAGCTCCCTGTAGGGAGCCTGATGCGGGACTTGATCCCAGGACCCTGGGGTCACACCCTGAGCTGAAGGCAGATGCTTAACCACTGAGCCACCCAGGTGTCCTCAAGAAAGAGTTTTTAAAAACGTACATTTTGTTAATAATATACACAGAACAAAAGGATGAAAAGAAACTAAGTATTTCACTTTTGCTCCATCCATCCATCCATCCATCCATCCATCCATCCATCCAACCAACCATTTATTTAACCTATAATTTAAAATCAAGTGTTGTTTTGGATTCTGGGATTATTGTTGTTTTTTAGTTTTATTTTTAGGCACCACCCAAATTTCATTTTATAACATAATACACATTTATAATGTGAAAAGAAAAATGTACCAAAAATAGGAACTATATCTTGTCCGACAAACTCTTCTTAGGAATAAACTTAACGTTTGGGTAGCAGAAGAGCAGGACTTGAGTTTGAATTGAATTAAATATTGGCGTTGCCCTGACGTATTGATGGGGTGATTCCCAGTTAAAAATCACTGGCTGGCGTGGGTGGAAAACATGAGTAGGACTATCTTTGGTCTGCATCCAAGAGGGTCTGTAATTTATTCAAAGCTGCCAAGGATCAGGACATGTTTTCAGAGCCTCGCTCTCCCACTCCCGTCCTTCCGAGCAGGCCTTCCCAACTCAAAAGGACTTGTCATCAGTCTTTTGGGAAAGGAGTGCCCGGGGTCAGCCCACTGACTCTGAAGTCACTTAGCGCATTCTGACTCGTCTTTGCTAGGATGGCAAAGTTGACCCTCTTCTCTTCTTTCTTCTCTCCATTACTCTCTTCTTCCTAGCACATCCTTATTCATTCCCCTTCAGTTCTGAAACCTTGTTCCTGAAAAGGCAAGGCAGTTGTCCAGGAATTCATGAAGCAGCCGGCTACTGAAGAAATGCTTGGCATTTTTCTTTTTTTTTCTTCCTGAGGTTGGGTGCCTGACCTGTTCGCATCAGCTGTGGACACGAATCAAAATGATCAGAGAGTGAATTGCTCAAAGCTGTATTTCATTTTGCTATTTAGACACATATCAAGAGGCATGAGGGAAGAAGGGGATTTGCCCCCAAACAGACAACATTCAAGGTTCCTTCCCATGGAAACCAAAATGAATGTTGGCATAAAGGAGAGCCCAAGTATACTTCATTTCTTTCAGGCTAGTTGCCTGGTTTTTGTTCAGCCAGCCTTCTCGTGTAGGCCCGAGGTACTTGGGAGCACAGAATGTATTCACTTTCATAGCTGCCTTCATCGTTGATCCCACAGCGCAGGCACGTGTCCTGGGCCATGACTAGCGTACCCTGGCCAACGCTTTGGATTTTTAAGATAATTAGAAATGGTGCAAGAGCTGAATATCCTTTTAAGTGAATACATACACATTGGCTGATTATGGGCAGGATCTTCGAAAGAGGGAGCAGATGAGACATTGGACGATGCTCTCATCTCACAAATTTGGGAATTCTTAGAAAGTTCCGGTGATTGCTTTTCTCTCAGTCTTAAAACACAGAGAGCATTTTCCTCCTGCTACTCCTTTATGCCCGGCGAGCTTGGACGATACAAAAGCGAAGGAGGCAGAGGGGGCTGCGTTTGCCGAGGACATCTCGTTTATTGGGAACCCTTCTGCGCTTTACAATCTATCACCTTTCCTTTTTATTTTTTTAAAACATTTATTTATTCATGAGAGACACAGGGAGAGGCAGAGACACAGGCAGAGGGAGAAGCAGGCTCACCGCGGACTCGACCCCAGGACCCCGGGATCACGACCTGAGCCAAAGGCAGGCGCTAAATCGCTGAGCTCCCAGGTGCCCCTATCACCTTTCCTATAAATCAGTCTTGGAAGCAGGTGTTTTGAACCACATTTTATTAAGGAAAAAAGCTGGCTCGGAGGGTTAAACAACTTTCCCTAAATCCGAGAGGAAGTGGCCAGCCAAGTGGGCACCTGGAGTAGATCGACTTGTCTCCAGAGCAGGAGGCCTTCCACCAAGACTTACAGTTCGTTTGCCAAAACCTCTGGAATTGATCACCTCTTCTGAGTTCAGTGGTGACAAAGAAGAGAAAACAAAATTTCCAAAAGCAGCTGTCCCCATCTAAGGGGGGTGGTAAGTCATTCGTATGGTCTCCGCAGTCATCCTGACCGCTTGGCCAACCCCCGACACCTGAGCCTCATACCTGTGCGGGACAAGGGGAGCGATCACCGTCTCTTCCTCATCCTTCTCCTCCCAGCCTCTGGCGAAGCCTTTCCTGCCCGGTGGCCGTTCCGTGCATGATTTCTGATGGTGACCTAGATGTCGCCACTAATTCCTGTGCCAGCGAGAAGGGAGCCGAGGCTTCTCTGTGGCCTCCAGGAAAAGTTTCCTCTTTCACTTGTGTCCACTTAATACCTTCCTACCTCCCAACAAGCGATAATGGATCCAGATAAGATTTGGGTTTTCAAAACAAGCTTCCTGCGCTGCCCCCTTTCTTCCTTGTGGAACCCTATAGGAAACAAAAAGCAAAGAAACAATCTCGAAATGCCGTATGGGGGGCGTCAGCTAGAGCATCTATGTATTAATTTGGTCTCTATAGTAAAGATCGCAGGCTCACAGAATCTGTGGCTCTGTTATTTGGTAAATAATGTATCTAGGTTTTTCAGCCTTGAGAGGCCATTTAATCTTCCTGTTGCTGCAGGGCATGGCTGGATTATCTGCTATATAGACTCCTGCGTGGCCTCCGTGGAGAGAGCACTGCAGTGGGAGCTTGGTGATTTGAGTTTTACTTTCTGAGTTTCAGCTCCATACATTGTTTTTTTCAAGATTTTATTTATTCATGAGAGATGCAGAGAGAGAGGCAGAGACACAGGCAGAGGGAGAAGGAGGTTCCCTGCGGGGAGCCCGATTCGGGATTCAATCCCGGGACCCTGGGGTCATGCCCTGAGCTGAAGGCAGCCGCTCAACCCCGGAGCCCCCCGGGCCCCCCCTCCATACATTATTCACATTTGCAACCTTGGTGTCGAAGAGACCGTATCAGCCACATCCGAGGCAGCCCATAGCTGTTTTTTGAAGGATGTGTGATTTGGGGCAACCCTCCTTGCTCCCTGGGCTTCAGCTACGAAACGCAGGGGCTGGCCTCCGGGGATCTGATGAGCCTGCAGTTCTGTAAATGCTTTGCCCTGGCATCTCCAGTCGCTTAGTCATTTATCTCTTGGTGGAGGTTTGTGGCACGAAAAAAGTATGGTATTTAACTTTCTTCTTAAATCTGCCTTTCGAAACAAAACAAAACAAAACAAAACAAAAACAAAAACAAAAAAAATCTGCCTTTCTTCTGTTTTTCCAAACATCTCCTGTCATGCTAATCTTGGCAAAATGTAGCTGTGGATAACATTTTAGTTGTTTAGGTTTTGTGTGTCTTTTGTAGTCTTGTCTTAATAAGGGTGGCAAAAGCATTCTTTTGTTTCCTGTCCCATGAAAGGCTCTTTGTGTCACTTGTTACCTCTTTTCTACATCCTGCTTGGGTTTATTCGTTGACTTGAACATGACTGGTGCTCATAATCGCAAAAATATCCAATTGTGGGAAATAAAGATGAAGGCAGGGTGGTTCTTTGTTTTTGTCGACCGTGTCACAAGTCTAATTGTGTCTTATTTAAAGCTCTGTATGTATAGCTAGGGTTTACATTTCACTGCCAGAAACTTTGTTAGTAACTGTGCATAACATAATTTTCACATCCACCAACCACCGCCGAGAATACGGCTCACCTTTTATGGTCATGTTTTCACAACTGATTTACAGGGTTGACTGTGACATCTGAGTCCTGGCACGGTAGGCCAGGAAGGGAAAAAAATGTGATGATATTGGCTTCAGTTTTCCTTCCAACCCACATCAGTTTTGTTCCTCCAATGGTGATGTTAATTAGATCTCATATTCTATATATATGATCTTATATTTGGATAACCTTTCCGAGTTCTCATGGACCACGTAGGTTACATTACTCTAGACCTCCTTTTTTTCTCATCCATAAGATGGGGATGACAATCCGCCTCCAAATAGGTTTTTTTTGGGAGAGATGAAAGAAAATATACCTAAAGGAGGAAGGAAGCAGGGGTTGGCCCTCATAGGCTGTCAGTGAGTCAGAATCGCAGCCTTTTTTTATACCACGATAGCTACTCTTGAGTTAATTTTGCCCAGAATGTCAAAGGAATCATCACAAAACGGGCTTTGAGAGATCCCTGTTTTGCCTCTCGTTAACCAGTTTACACAGAAATGATTTCAGAGGTAAGTCGCTCTCCATGGCACTGGCTGAACCACGCTTGGACCCAAAAAAATGTGGTTTCAATTCAAGTAACGAAAACATAAGCTCAGTCCTCTCATAAAGCCAATCTTTTGCAGCATGATTTTTCTTTCCCTCTTAGAGAGATCCTTTTCCGAAGGAGGAAGGTGAATATGTTTGAGAAAGTAAAGGGGCTAGACGCCGTTACTCCTTAAGCTGCTTATTTTTTTTTTTTTTTGTTCTGATATCATGGGTGACATCAATGGCTCTCACCCCAGAATGGGAGCATTTGCCGTCCTGGGTCAATAAGGTGCAAATGGCAGGAAGGTCCGTGATTGCCCCATGGCACATGGTCTTGTGGTCCGTTTCACAGGTTGGTTTGTGTGTTGTTTTTGTCTTGTTTTGTTTTTTCCCTCCATTTGTGTCATCTTAGAAATGCACATTTCACCATCAGAGACTCAAAACGCCCACCGTTCTTTCAGATTGTGCGCGGTGATCCCCCCCAACCCCGTCCTCTTGAATATCTACGAGTTGCCACATTTTTATCAAGTAATAACTGCGTCAAGCTGTGCTGACAAAATGTCCCCACATAACTGTTAATAAGCATTGTCATTTTAAGCATGAAACAGTTTAGCTAATGATTTATCTCTTACAATGCCGCGCTCGGGGCAGCTGTATGATTTGTCTCTTTAGCAAGTCAAGTAATTTCTTTAACAAAATGTTAAGCACAGATGGGCCATAAGCTGTCAGTTAACTATTACTGTGCTTGCATCTGCTTGCTTTCAATGCACTGTTTTATGCATTCAGCCAGTTACTTAGCGGCAGCTCTGTGAAAAGCTGAACCTACTCTGATTGGCAAATAAAATGTTCATTTGTCTCTTCTTCCTATTGTTTTGTTTTGGTAACACATGTCAGCAGCTCAATTACCCAGTTCATTAACAGCTCCCAAAGGACATGATGGCCAGCCCGTGATAAGAGGGCAATTGTGGCACATATGGTCAGTAATAGCCTCTCTCTTGGCGATTGTAAATAAAAGTCACTTGGCTCCTTTCCTCTCTCGGCGGCGGCTACTGTTTACCTGTTCCCCCTTCGGCCTGCAAGTCACCTTCCCTTGCCCTGTGCCGCCCGGTCCCAGGGAGACCAGAACCCGGCTCCCTGCTTCGAGGGCCACCGAGACTCGCCTGCCGAGAGAGCGCTGGGTCTTAATTTTAATTATGACCGACTTTGAAGCTCTTGAGGGGGGAAAATTCTTATCACGGGAGACTATTCTTCGAAAGCTGTTCCCTGATTAATTAGTTAACTCATCAGCTCTCCTAATTGAATAGCAACACATTTTCTTGGGGCTTTCCTCTCGTTTTCTCTTTGAAACGCCCTGGTGGCAGTTACCATGGAGTTTTCAAGGCAATCATCAAAAAAAGAAAAAAAAATTGCAAATAAAAATCCTTCGCAGGGGTGGTGGGGTGGGAAGGGCGACTTCATCTCTTCTCGGTGACAGATTCCTTTCGTAAAGGCAGCCCTTGTGCACACGCGGCCCGGCAGAAAGGGTTTAAGAGCCATGAGTTCATGCGGGCAGCGTCAGGGCCTCTGAGCAAGGAGCGCGTCCTCCTCGCGGGAAGCCTGGGGTTTCAAGCAGTTGGGCTGCTGCCGGGTCGGGGCAGAGAAGGGCGCAAGCACGCTGTGTGCTTCAACGTCCTGTTAGTAAGAATGCCCACGAGCAGGGCTGCGACGCTCGCAGGCAAAGCAAGGCCCTCTCTCTAGCCTCCTTGTTACAAAGGGGACCTTCTGGGTGACGAAGGGTGAGGTGGCGACAGCTGTTGGGACGGGACTGCATCCAGAGCGAGGTTTCTAGGTCCAAGCCTGCACCTGACATTCAAAGTTCTCGGGACCGCCAGCCCTGGGGTCACCTGGCTCGCGAGCTGCCTGGCCAGGTGTGCCGGCTCGGGCGCCCTTATCTTAGGTGAACACCCAGCGGTCCGTGTTGTGCACTCGCCCGGGGCTGGAGGCCGGGCGGGGAGGGGGGGGTGGTGGTGTGTGGGGGGGTGCAGGCGGGCCTGTGGCTGCCGCCCCGCGCCCCCGGCGGGTTCAGAACCAATCTGTACTCTCCTCCCAGGGCAGCAGGCACTCGGGGAGTTGTTGAGTGTCAGGGTTTATTTGTGCTATTTTGATTAGCACCAACCTGGCAGGAGCTTATTTTCCTTCTAATGACCCCGTGCTGGGAGAAGGCGGCTTCCGAGGGAAGGGCTTGGGTCAGAGGGGAGGGGGATAGCCTTACAGTGCTCCAGCCCCAAGCGGGCTGCGGGGCAGGAGCAGGAGTGCCCGATGGCGGAGGCTCCGAGTTAGACTTAGTGTTCTGAAAAGAACCTTTCTGCCAGAAAGCCCACGAAATTCTTACCATAGATTGTCCTACATTTTATTTTATTTTATTTTATTATTTATTTTATTTTATTTTATTTTATTTTATTTTATTTTATTTTTTTATTTTATTTTCATCCTATCCCATCCTATCCCTAACCATCCCATCTTATCCTATTATTCTATTCTATTCTATTCTATTCTATTCTATTCTATTCTATTCTATTCTATCTTTTTTGGACTTTGTTAAAGATTCGAGGCTGGCACATTTGGAGAAGTTGTAGAGGCAACAGAAACAAAACAAGCCCCCCTCGCCCCCCCCAGATGGGCCACTGATGAGGTTATAAACCATCTCCCCTGGTTTAGCAACTAACAAAATTACTGCTCCTCAGCTCCTAGCTCCTGACTTAGGAGTTCTGCGGAGTTCACTTTGATGCTGGATGGTGTGTTAGGTCAAGCAGGCTTTCTAGATCTACCTTGGGATTCTCTCCTAAATCTTCCGTTTATTGCTTTCCGAGGTGTATCTCTTTCCTTTCCTGTATCTCTTTTCTTTCCTTGACGTGTGTACAGTTTAAACACACTTAAAAAAATAATGTCACCGATTACTTCTCAGCTTGTGAATTAATGTGGAAGAGAAGCTTCCAGGTGCTGAAGTCTCTCAACTGGCTTGGATTAACCCCTACTGTGCATCCATTTCAACCTCCCCCTCTCTCCTCCCTCCTCTGGAAAAAAAAAAACCAACCTCCCCTTTCTCATCCACTCCCGGCTTTCTTTGTGTCTGCTGCTCCCTGCCAGGCAGGTGTCAGAGCCCTGAATGAGGGTAAATGCCCCGTTGATGGATTCCACAGATGGAGCGTGGAAATCGGGAGAATAGGCCTCAGCCACAGGCCATTTCTTGGGATCCAACAAAAGGCTCCAAATAAGTCAACAAAAATCCCAAAGATCACAAAGGGAAAATGTCATTTGTCATTTACTCTGGGTCTGTGAGGGAATATCGGTCTTGCTTCCCTCCTCCTGGCTTTCACCCGAGTAAACACGAGAGAGGTCATTCACATCTCTCTCAGTGTAAAAGGGCCACTCACTTCACAGCAGAAAACAGTGAGCTGTCCCATCGTCCCCTTCACGTTGCATGGTGAGACTCGCCAGCACGGGAGACAGTCCGCGGTCAGCCAAGCAGGTGCACCCGACTTCGAGCTGACCCGTTGGAAGACCCTGTGGAATATCCCTGCCAGACATGGGAGGAAATGAGCTCAGGGAGCTCTCAGGCACGATTCCTAGGTTCATTTTAATTTATTATTATTATTATTATTTTTAATCAGCGAGACACAGCTTTAAGTACAAAAGTCTAGCTTGCAAAGATGACAGATGGAAAGACCTCATCCGATTTGGTCTGGGGCCATCTTCGAGGAAATGACCGATGACTAAGGACGTCAGCCTCAGAGCCCGCAGAGAGAGATCCCCAACCCCCCCAAACCTCCTCTGTGTCTGTAAATTGCATTGTGTTCTATCTGGGACAAACATAGAGTTTAAATGGTTGTCATGTTTTGATTCTTTAATTATTCAAATGAAAGGTCTTGCTGAGAAGAAAGACAGTGTGCCAAATTCATGCTTGTGAATTATTTTGTTTCTCCATTTTTTGCCTGTCTCCCATCTCTGAATTATATCGGTCTGGAAACCAATAATTATAGAATTCCACGTGACTAAATCCCTATAAAATTGAGGGAAGATCTCATGTATAATAGCGTTAACTAGGATGAAATATTTCTTCGGGCTACAGAAGAGGTCACAAGGGGTTAACGGACAAAGACATACTCTCTAATTCTGTAATTCCTTCTTTAATTAAACTTCATGGTTGGTCCGCTGGTGGTAATACTTCTGCGTTCCCCTCCCAGTTTGATTTGTTTCCGAAGGAAGAATTTGTAATCCTGCGGGGTATGATTGTGGCCTATGCTTGATCTTTTTTTTTCTTTTCTTCTTCTTCTTCTTCTTTTTTTTTTTTTTAAATCGATGCTGATCACTTTCCCAAGGTTAATCTTGGGAGTTAAGTGAAATCATTGGGATAACTAAAAACTTTGGCTCCTAAGACCTACAATTAGCTGGAGATAGAAAAGGAAGAAAAGAACTTTCTTACAAAGCTCCGAGCTGAAACATTGAGGCACCTGAGGAGAGACAATATCATCCTGTGATCACTCTAGGGTGTCTGCTGAATAGCTTGTGACTATCCCAACAGATTTCAAGTTTTTTATTCCTGCACTTTTGTCCAAAAATAGTTTGAGGTTACTTTCCAGCACGTGAGATCCTTTCACTACCATGTTTTTAATAGCAAAAAAAAAAAAAAAAAAAAAAAAAAAGAAAAGGGAGAGAGAGAGAGAAGGATTTAGTAAAGATAGAAAATGAGTGATCAGTTCAACCACTTGTGATCAATAATATGTTCTAGATGGACCTGGGAATTGTAGGACCAGGAGTCGGTGGTGATTCTTAAAGGGGACTGCAGATGGTCAGACTGACTATTTTGTTTTCTTATTTTTTTTTTTTTTTTTTTTACTATTTTGTTTTCTGAATTAAGTTCATTATTTTGGCAAATTGATTCATTTCTTAGAGCTTTATCCTTATTTTAACAGTTACACTTAAATATGCAAAGAATGCAATAAATGTTCGTTGATTGAATTAAGTTCAATTAAAAAATTATTTGACTCGGTGTATAATATTTTTTTAAATTTTTATTTATTTATGATAGTCACACACACACACACAGAGAGGCAGAGACATAGGCAGAGGGAGAAGCAGGCTCCATGCACCAGGAGCCCAATGTGGGATTTGATCCCGGGTCTCCAGGACCGTGCCCTGGGCCAAAGGCAGGCGCTAAACCGCTGCGCCACCCAGGGATCCCCCTCGGTGTATAATATTAATCAAACTGTTGTGCTTTCATAAATTTCATTTGATTCTAGGATGTTTTTGAAAATCTGGGACAGAGGAGAGTAATAGGTAGCAAGCAGCTAAATAATTTGCATCGGAATTCCTGTTTGGATTTGTTTCTGGTACTCCTCTTTAAAAGGACTCTGTGTGTGTGTGTGTGTGTGTGTGTGTGTGTGTGTGTGAGAGAGAGAGAGAGAGAGAGAGGGAGAGGGAGAAAGAGAGAGAGGAACTTAGCACCTATTTAGAACATACCAGGCTAGAAGAGAGAAAGTATGTCCTCTGATGCCCCATAGACCTGGGTCAAATCCTAGCATCCCTGGTCATGTGATCTGAATAATGTCTTTGAGTCTCAGTTTCCTTTTTCTGTACAATGGTGTATTTATTTCACAGGGTCTTTGTGTAGTAACATTAGGAAGAGAGAGAAATCCTTGTCTTCTTGCTAAGGTTTGCTACAGGTTCATTAGAGTCATTGAATCACATGAATGGGTAAGTCAGAGAATGGGTGGTGAAGGAGTTTTGAAAATAGAGTTAAAAAATCTGACAAGAATATGGACTGGGATAAAATCTGAGAATTACACAATTTAAAGCAATTCAATCTCCACTTAAAAAGCCACGTATTATATGTTAACATGGATTTCTTTTTTAAAAAATGTTTTAAATTTAAATTCAGTTAATGAACACGTAGTGTATGTATGTTAACATGGATTTCCTAGGAGCACGACTCCGAATTTTCAAATTGGGGAACAATGTCTCTATTTAATGAATAATAGAGCAAACTTTGTGAAGGCATGTGTAGAATATGACTGAGCAACTTAAATGTAATTGAAAATGTCCCCTCAATATTAGGGTCAGGCAGCAGAAATAATCCAAAGAGATCATTTTACCGAAGAGAGTGTATTTAATCTCATTGCTGTATCCTTGCAATCTGTTACCTCATTTAGATAACTGCCTTGCAATCTTTCCGTGGGGCTGTCTGAAAAAAAAAAAAGCCTTTTTTTTTTCACTTTGGTGTAATATTTAGCCAGATTAGGTACTTTGTATCTAGTATCTAAAGTTGAATAAAGATATTTCAACAAAATGATTTCTTTTGTGCTATTAAAATGGGTTTTAAGGGATCCCTGGGTGGCGCAGCGGTTTGGCGCCTGCCTTTGGCCCAGGGCGCGATCCTGGAGGCCCGGGATCGAATCCCACATCGGGCTCCCGGTGCATGGAGCCTGCTTCTCCCTCTGCCTGTGTCTCTGCGCCTCTCTCTCTCTCTCTGTGACTATCATAAATAAATAAAAATTTAAAAAAAATAAATAAAATGGGTTTTAAGTATCAGATTTGTCTTTGATAAAAACTGAAGGTTCAAGTTCATGACATTATTGTCAGTCATGTTCAGTATACATTTTATATCTATTGAGTGATATAAGAAAAACCCAGTAGTATTTCCATCTTTAGAAATAGCTAGTATTTCATAGCTGGTAGATTAATCTTGGGTTGCTGACTTAACATATTTTAAAGCCCACATCCTTTTGGGGTGTACAGATGGAGGAAAGTTAGAATTAACTTGTACAACTGTGGCTTCATATTGCCAAAAAGGATTAGTTGGTTCAGATAGCATTCCAGCAGAAAAATCAGGCAAGTCATTGCCTCAGTGTCTTTTGAAATGATGTCTTGCAGAGGTTTTCCTAGTTAGATACGACCATTGGATTGCTTTTGAATAAACAGTCTAGAAATACAAGTAGTGACTTATTAGCCTGTTAAAGAAAATTTGATTTTTAGTGGTGAAGGCTGTCCTACGGAACTCCCAGATGTTCTAAGTCTTTTTAATCATTAGCTATTGGTGGTTCTTCTCCCTTTTTTAAACATCACAATCCTCAGAAAAAATGGACAGTTATTTCCCGGAAATATTCAGGTAGGCAAATACTTGCAAAATCTTCTAGATCATTTTTGAGGATCGAAACTCCCAGATTTCACTTCGAGTAGATGTTGGGAGACTCAGAAGAGCAGAATTCCCATTTAAAGGTGCAAAATAATGGCAGAGAAATCAGTGTTGGCTCAAAACTGCAATTTTACCACTAGTTTCCATTCTGTCAACGTGTGTTTATCGAACACCTACTATGTTCCAAGGCAACTAGCAGTGAACAAGGCAGAGAAAGGCCTTGAGCTCACAAAGCTTATATTCTGGGGGATGTTGATTGTTAGGGTGAAACATGGTGGTCTTGACCCTCGGAATTAACTCTCACTGGTATTTGTAAATTGAAGGAGCCCCTTTTTCTTCAGAAACTAGAGATGGTTTTGATTAATTGACCTGACAGTGCATGGCACATCATATTTACTTGGGAGGATTTAATAACCTTAGAGACTCCCAGAGGAAACATGAAAATTTCCACATACTATTATCCTAATGGGATCATAGTAAGAGAGAGTGGAAGCAAAGATTTAAGGTTTTCACAGGCAGGGGAATCTTTTGGTTAGTCTTTAAATGCTGTTGGGTTTTTCACTTGAATTCACAGAAGACGGAAAAGTCAGAGCAAGTGAAGAAAGGTAACCATTGCGTGGTGATTTATTGTCTTAGGGGAAAGAATAATCTGTTTCTTGGGAAATCTATATTATTTATAATTCAAAAATATGTATGTGGAAACACTGTTTGGATAAGTGGCAGCCGGAAGTATTTTATGTACTTGGGAATTTCAAGAGAGAAAATAATAATCTGAAATATTCTATTGAGGGAATTCTCAAAGGGTCACTTAGGACCCACAATGTTGGCATCCACCACCCGCACAAACAGAAACTGGAGGGGGTGGTCAGCAGTCTGGATTTTAATAAGCTTTTTGGGTGATTCCAATGCTCCAAAAGTTCAAGATCCATTGCTCGGCAATGATGCACCAATTATCGCTTTGTAAAGTTTGACTCACATTTAGCAAACATATACACATGTAAGTTGTATTGGGAGCTTTTGAATTTTATGGTACAATCAATGGCACATTTCTTAGCATGTTAGTTCTCCTTTAAACTATTCCCATACTTAAAGCAGGTCTATTTTATTTTTTTCAGAATCCTAAAATGAGATTTATATCAAATGAGACCATTTTATCTCAAATGACACAACATGATTGAATCAGTAAGCATAATGGCTAACAGAGAGTAGATGCACTATGTATTATAGTTCCCTTCTACTTTTATGTACAAGCACCTGCTTTTTTTTTCTTTTTAAAGATTTTATTTATTTACTCATGAGAGACACGCAGAGAGAGAGGCAGAGACACAGGCAGAGGAAGAGGCAGGGAGCCCGATACAGGACTCGATCCTGGGACCCTGGGGTCACTATCTGAGCTGAAGGCAGATGCTCAACCCCTGAGCCACCCAGGCGTCCCTACAAGCACCTGTTTTCCTCAGTCATATAGATTATGAATTCACTCTCTTAATTTTACGATTTGAATGTGAATAAATTATAAAAGTATTAGACATTTTTAAAAAATCCCTAAAATGATATGTCATTTTATTTGGTTATTTGGATGCACGCCACTTTGGGTAGCTTATATCCTGACGTAGAATGACATTTTGGATTTCTGTAGGGCAGAGTTGAGTTTGAGTTAAGGTAAAAGAGAATGAGTGGTGTAGGAAGTACTGCATGTTGACCTTGCTCCTGGCACCACCTGGATGGATCTCCCCAGGTCCAATACGGCCTGAGCGTGCAAAGGAGTTACCTTGACAGTGACACTACCAATCTACAAGTTTCTGGATTTCCTTCCTTGTTTGCTAACAGCAATCTCAGCCCCTTTCCCAGAGGATCCCCCAGTTATTTGGGGGGAGTTTTCAGAGCGTGTTTGGATGTGTTCAGGAGCAAGGCCTCTCGGGCTGCTGAGTTCTGCTGAGTAGATGGCCTGGGAGCCCCATGATGGCCATCTGTGAGCGCCTGGATGTCCAAGGCCTCGGGGAGAGGGCTGCTATCTTCCCAGAGCCCTGTGTCCGCTGGACTCCAACCTCAGACCCCTGCAGAGGCTGACAGGTGCTCTGTTACAGCCAGAACGCACCAACGTCAAACCATATCATCGGGGCAAATTCCTAATTTCCCAGTTCTCCTTCCCTTTCGTAGAGATACCTGCATGCTCAGTGTGGAAGATCTCCTCCCCTGATGCCTGCGAACACAGGCAACTTCAAACTTTGCTTCAAACTTTGCGGGAAGGGCCCGCCGCAGGGCTGGTTGCAGGGACGTGTGACCTATGCAGTCACCCACCCGTGGCCCCACGCCCAGAGGGCCCTCTGGTTTTTATGCTCTGTTGCGGCCATCCCAAAATTTGTAATAATTTTTAAACACAGGGACGAACATTTTTATTTTGCACTGTGTTCCTCAAGTTGGGCAGAGTCCTGGGCAGCTGCTCACCATTCAGCAGAGAGACCCAGGGCCTCTGAACTTCGGCATAGGGACAGTTTGCTAGATGATGCCTGCTTTTCCTTGAGCCTATTCTTGAGGTTTTCATTACTAATATCTAAACTCTCCTTAAATATTTCTCAGTATCTAGTGATAAGAGACTAAATTTAAATATGATTTCTTTCATGGGAGTAGAGTCTATAAATTTGTAGGAATCCTGTAACCATTTGCTATTATTGACTTTTTGAAAAAAAAGATTTTGTTTATTTATTTGACAGAGAGAGAGAGAGACAGAGAGAGCGCACAGGTAGGCAGAGCGGCAGGCAGAGGGCCAGGGAGAAGCAGGCTCCCCGCTGAGCAGGGAGCTCACCTTGGGGCTTGAATCCAGGACCTGAGATCATGACCTGAGCCGAAGGCAGGTGCTTAACCGACTGAGTACCCTCCCCAGGGGCCCCCCCATTATGGACTTTTTAGATTCTAAGTCAGTTTTGGAATTTTTTTTAGATTACTTTTGTTAACAGCTTTCGTCATGTAAAAGGTAGTGAAGGTTTATTTGGAACCTCATTAATTTGATTCCTTCATCAAACACAAATGGAGCACCGTTCAGGGCGAAGCTCCGGGACCATAGGCTGGAATAATGCCCGTCCCTGTTTTCGGAGATTCAGAGTGGGCCCGGAGTGACAGGTGCCGAGGACAGTGGTATCTGCCTGGGGGGCTCGGAGACAAAGTAGGGCAAGAGATTGCTTATCATTTGATAAGTAACCCTGCAGGAGGGGCTGGGCGTCCGCGGGAGGCCCCTGGGGACGCTCCAGGACGAGGGGTTCAGCGCGGCCAGACTGTGTCGACGCCCGGCTTACCGCTTTCCCTCCTGTGCATTTAGCCTCCGCGCCCCAATCGGACGAAGGCTCGGACATCGACTCGGAACCAGACTTGCCCCTCAAGAGAAAGCAGCGCCGGAGCCGAACCACCTTCACCGCGGAGCAGCTTGAAGAGCTGGAGCGAGCTTTCGAGAGAACCCACTACCCCGACATCTACACGAGGGAGGAGCTGGCGCAGAGGGCCAAGCTCACCGAGGCCCGAGTCCAGGTACCGACCCCAGGCACCGGCCCCGCCCGGCCCGCAGAGCTCCGGGGGCCACGTTAGGGACGGCTCCAAGGGTCACCTTAGGGATGGCTCCGGGGGCCACGTTAGGGACGGCTCCGGGGGCCACGTTAGGGACGGCTCCAAGGGTCACCTTAGGGATGGCTCCGGGGACCACGTTAGGGACGGCTCCGGGGGCCACGTTAGGGACGGCTCCAAGGGTCACCTTAGGGATGGCTCCGGGGACCACGTTAGGGACGGCTCCGGGGGCCACGTTAGGGACGGCTCCAAGGGTCACCTTAGGGATGGCTCCGGGGACCATGTTAGGGACGGCTCCGGGGGCCACGTTAGGGACGGCTCCGGGACCACGTTAGGGACGGCTCCGGGACCACGTTAGGGACAGCTCCGGGGGCCACGTTAGGGACGGCTCCGGGGGCCACGTTAGGGACGGCTCCGGGACCACGTTAGGGACGGCTCCGGGGGCCACATTAGAGACGGCTCCGGGGACCACGTTAGGGACGGCTCCGGGGGCCACGTTAGGGACGGCTCCGGGGGCCACGTTAGGGACGGCTCCAGGACCACGTTAGGGATGGCTCCAGGACCACGTTAGGGATGGCTCTGGGACCACATTAGGGACAGCTCCAAGGGTCACCTTCGGGACGGCTCCAGGACCACGTTAGGGACGGCTCCTGGGGCCACGTTAGGGACAGCTCCGGGGCCCACGTTAGGGACGGCTCCAGGGGCCACGTTAGGGATGGCTCCGGGGGCCACATTAGGGACGGCTCCAGGACCACGTTAGGGACGGCTCCGGGGGCCACATTAGAGACGGCTCCGGGGACCACGTTAGGGACGGCTCCGGGGGCCACATTAGAGACGGCTCCGGGGACCACGTTAGGGACGGCTCCGGGGGCCACGTTAGGGACGGCTCCGGGGGCCACGTTAGGGACGGCTCCTGGGGCCACGTTAGGGACGGCTCCAAGGGTCACCTTAGGGATGGCTCCGGGACCACGTTAGGGACGGCTCCTGGGGCCATGTTAGGGAAGGCTCCTCAGGGGCAGCTGCAGCCCGGCCGCGAAGCTCCCCCTCCCCTCTCCTGTGCCTTCTCTTTGCCTTGCCTCGCTGGCAGGACCGTGACCTCTTTGTAATTTTTATTTGTACTTACCTCATCCCCCTGCACTGAATCCCTTTTGTGTTAGGTGTGTCGAGTGTAAACAGCGGGGTTTTTACTCGGCTAACTGGTCACAGCTTTATTTTACTTTTTTCTCACTTAATAGGCTGGTAAGTCCGCTTAAATTTATCCATGTGATAAATGGGGTTGACTCCTTTTCTGTCATGTTGCTTGATACAAGTGTTTTATATGGAGAGATTTCAAAGTGACCTTTTTGTTTTCTTTGCATTCTGAGCAGTTTTTTTTTTTTTTGGTTATTTATGAAAATGTGCATTCTTATGTTGGCCTTTGGTTATCATTATTAGGAGGATATGGTTATATCAGATATATCACCCAGAAGTGTGCCAGGTGTACACCCAGAAGTAATTTTAAAAAAAGGATTTCAGGAATCCTTATTATATACCGGGTACTATCTGGACGTTAGGGGCAGTATATAGACAAGAGCAAACAAATTTTGAGTGATCCCTTTGTGCCAGGCACTTTTCTAAGTGTTTCCATGAATTAACCCATTTCTTCATCATTAAAACTGTATGTTTGTATTATTATTATTATTATTATCACCAGTTTGTCAGACTATTGAAGTAACTACCCAAAGTCATGAAGCTAGTCAATGCTGGATTCCATATAATAATTGGATTCCATATACTTCCTCTTAATGGTCTTTCAAATTATGAAGATGGGCAAAGGTGTATCAAGTACAATTCCTCCTATGGGTGCCACAGTCTAGAAGCATTTCAAAAGGCTATATTATTTTAAGAATTGTTCGCATTATCTTTTGAACTTTCAGAATTACTCTGAACTCTCTGGAAAGGCTACTTTGGTATGTTTCTATTGATTGGTAGAATAACATTTTCATCACTAATAGAGATAATAAAACACTGTCTTTGAAGGATTAAAAATATCTTAGGGTGTCCTAAAACTTGTTAAGCAAAGTTACCTTATCTGCAAATGTGTTCTTCCCAACTACTTGACTTTCAAAGTCAAACTGAGGCTGGAGACTCAGCAATAACTAGTCAGTTGATATGGTCCCTAGATTGACCAGC
The DNA here is from genome assembly GCF_053574225.1 of Canis aureus. NCBI lineage: Eukaryota > Metazoa > Chordata > Mammalia > Carnivora > Canidae > Canis > Canis aureus. The sequence continues at coordinate 2,544,095 of NC_135646.1, forward strand.
ACTTTCTCCTATGCAGCTGATTACCTCTCCTATTCTAGGCTTCTACAGAAATGGCCTCTTTCAGGCTACAGAGCCCAGTGAGAGCCATTGTCTTATTGACCTTGACTTGCCATGTATAATCGTCCTGCTAAGATAGTGAAGGAATGCTAAGATGGAGTAGGACAAGTCTCCCAAGGAGCTTCAGTCTAATATGGTTAATAAAGTAAATACAAATAATAATAATAATAATAATCAGATATGATAAGTACTGTAAGAGAAACAATGCAGTGGGAGTTGAGAAGGGGAAAGAATGAGATCTTGGCTGGATAAGGAGAGGCTCACAAATAAGGCAGATTTAAGATGAATACTGGAAGCTAAATAGAAGCTCTCCAGACAGCGAGGGTGGGAGGAGTACGTTAGCAAGAGGAAATGATGTGAGCGAAAGCGTGGACGGTTGGACACACATGAGTTACATACCTGATGATCTTTCATTTTTGCTCATGTCAGAGGAACAGTGAATCATTGGATTTGGGTGGAGGGTAGGAAGAGGTAGGGTGGTGGGAGGAATATGGTTGGATCTCTAGGCTGAGGACATCCTGTGGAGGGCTTGGGTTTCAGGTGAGGTCTCTCAGAGTCAACGGGATGGGCAGTGGAGGCTGTGGGCATGAATGGGCTGGTGGACACGGGAATGGAAAGGACAGGACAGTGGCAGAAGGTATTCAGAAGGTGGAGTGTAGGTAATGGATTACGTAAGCAAGAGATGGGTGGAAGGGTGAATGAAGAGAAGAGTCGCAGATACGGGGAGGCCTATAGTGCAGATGTTTTACAGCTGGAGCTATTGACTCTGTTTACCTGTTACATCGGGATATGGCGCTCCTCTCCAGAAATGACCACCGCTAACCACAGATTCTCATAATATGTAAATATTATATATAGAAAATATGTCATGTATGTATTGTGATTTATATACAGCAGGGTTACAGACATTGCATTTATCAAATCTAATAGCTTTTATTACAGTTCTGTGTTTACCTAGTTTAAATCTGAAGTCAGATCCACTCTTCCAGCAAACCGGTATAGACTGCCCGCTGCATCCCGGGATTTGGTCCCTCTATTCCCTGGCTGGCCAAGCCTGCATCCCGAGTCTGTCCTTTAGACAGAGAGAAGATCAGCTCTGCACCCAGGGTCAAAAAATAAACACCAACTTTTAAAGAAATCAAACAAAGAGAGTGATGGAAAACTGAAAGTGTTTGGGTTGTCGTAGGTCATTGCTGCCTTTGACAAAAACAAGGACGGGGACAGAATAAATCTCAGACCCGTGCAGCTTGTGTGGTGCCCAGCGTTCACATCTGGCCCAATGAATGTCAAAGGAGAATAAGAAAGGCCCATTAACTCGCAGAGGACATGGGATCAAACCAATAAAGAGTGGTTCATATTTTTCTATACAGTGACCTCCTCTCCAAAGCAGGGCCCTCATTAACCTAACAGCTGTCCTAATGTGGCTTTAACCCGGTGACTCTTTACATTCCTTATGGCTTCATTAGTTCCCTTGAGACACATCATGTCTTGCACCACAGCTATGATCTACGGCCTAACAAATTCCCTACAACACCCGGCATATGGATCTTTTACTTAACACAGCAGGAAAAAGAAGGGAGTAGTTAATCACTGATTAAAATGCCAGAACAAAATCCTTTAGTTTTTAGAAGGATCTGGGAAAGCAGTAGCAAAGTCAACTCAGTTTGAGTGATAGCCAGAAAGTGTGAGTTAGTTTAATTTGGGGCACCTGGGAAAACCAAACACCAAATGAAAAAAACCCCTCAAGCAAGTCTATATTCTATTTTCTTTTTTTCCTGAGTAAAATATCTCTAAAGTCTTCTGGATCGAGATGACACTAAAGCTATAATAACTTAGGCCTTTGTCAGTATTTCATAAAAATCTGTTTAGACAGTAGCTCCGTTGTGTTTATCACAGCCAAACCTGAGTACACAACCTAAGAATTATTGTACACCAAAGCCGAATTTGCCTAGTTCACCTCCTGTGTATTATCATGCAAATAATGGCAAGCATTAAAGTTTTGTGGGAAAGAATGCAAATATTTATGATGTGCAAAAGTTTTAGTAAATATTCCATCTAAGAACTCCACAAAGCAGGGAAGCATCACTCTTTTACCACCAAGATAATGGAAGACAGCAAAGAAAGCTGTTTGAGGAAACAGCGTATACGGAGGAATCAGAAAATGTGGGTTTTCTGATTCCAAGTCTCATCTTGCCAAGTGTGTTTTGCTAAGGAAGTCACTTAATTCTGCAGTAATCCTGCTGGCTTCAGATTTATTTTTTTTCTCTTTTAAATTTTAAAATATGGGATAGGTTAGATCAGATGATCTCAGTCTGGGTCCACAGATGACAAGGATAATCATGGATGGACTTCTGGAAGTCTAGGAGACTTGAGATCTGTTCACACAATGTTGTGCCTCTGCCTGTGTGTGTGTGTGTGTGTGTGTGTGTGTACACGAGCATTAACTGGGCAGTGGCGGGGAGGGGGCTGGCTTTGTCATATTCTCAAATGCCACTGCCGCCTCTCTTATACCCCAACTAAAAATAACTAGCTCCACGATTTTTCATCAGTAATTGGAGATTCTCACCAAAGCCCAATAGGGATTGATTGATTGGTTGATTGATTGTAATTCCAGTACAGTTAACATGCAATGATATCTTAGTTCTAGGTGTACAATAGAGTGATTCAAAAATTCTATATATTAGTCAGTGCTCATCACACTAAGTGTACTCTTAATCTCCATCACCTATTTCACCCATCCCTGCACCCACTTCCCCTCTGGTAACTATCAGTTCTCTATAGTTAAGAGTCTGGTTTTTGGTTTGTCTCTTTTTTCCCCTTGTTTTATTTCTCAAATTCCACCAATGAGTGAAATCATACGGCATTTGTCTTTCTCTGGCTGACTTATTTCACTTAGCATTACATTCTCTAGATCTCTGCATGTTCTTGCAAATGGCAAGATTTCATTTTCCTTTTATGGCTCAGTAATATTCCATTGTGTATATATTTCACATCTCTATCCATCTATGGATGGACACTTGGGCTGCTTCTATAATTTTGCTGTGGTAAATAATGCTGCAATAAACATGAGGGTGCATATACCTTTTGGAATTCGTGTTTTCATACTCTTTGGATAAATATCCAGTAGTGGAATCATTGGATCATAATGTAGCTCTATTTTTAATTTTTTGAGGAATCTCTGTGCTGTTTTCCACAGTGGCTGCCCCAGTTTGCATTCCCACAAACAGTGCATGAGGGTTCCTTTTTCTCTACATCCTCACCAACACTTGTTTCTTGTGTTTTTGATCCAGTGGGGATTTAACACTATCCAACAGATCTATATGGTTCAGAAGTTAAGATAGGCATGGAATATTTGGCCTGAATTCCAAAATAATATGGAAATATTATTTCATAAATATGATCATCCTGAAATTCTCTGTGAGAGTTTGCTCTTGGGATGAACGAAGATGCAGCTGAGTATGCTTTTCTGTGGGACCATGATCCTCTGACATTCTTGGGAGCAGGGCACTTCTCCTCATCACCCTTACCCATTCTCTCCCCAATCTGCTCTTCATACAGTGGTCAGAGCTGGAGAACAGCAATGATGGGAGGGCTGGGAGAGTGTGATGTGGCAAGAGAAGAGGAAGAGAGTGAATGAGAAGGACCAGGGATGAGCAGTTGGTCCTCAATTTACCTACTTGGGAAGCACTGTATTTGGCATTTTCACATTAGACACCACTGAATCTAGTGCTAATGCTTTAATCCAATGCTTTAATCAAGCATTTTATTTTTTAAAAGATTTATTTAGTTATTTGAGAGAGAGAGAAAGAGTGAGAGAGAGCAAGAGAGCATGAGCAGGAGGAGGGGCAGAGGGAGAAAGGAGCAGACTCCTTGGTGAGCAGGGAGCCCAACATGGGGCTCAATCCCATGACCCTGAGATCATGACTGGAATCGAAATCAAGAGCCGGATGCTCAATGGACTGAGCCACTCAGGGCATTTTAAATCTTGCTGTGAATTCTCTTTCTGAGCATTAAGTATTATGTTCTCTCCCCATTTTCAAATTGCATTTGAAACAACCCATCTGGAATAATGTAGGTTAGATTGCCTTTGGGGACCACACCAAAAATGTGAACTAGTAATTTCTTGATGGGCAAAATTAGGCTTACACCATGGGACAATTAGCACTAATCCATGAAACTTGGAAGCAAATTTGACCTAAGTCTCCATTCAAGCCAAACTGGCTTTCAATTATTTGAGGTGTTATTTGGGCATTCTCCTGTCTGCTCATGGGCACAAAGGCTTTGGCTGTAGACCACAGGCTAGGAAAACAAAACAAGGCTTTAATTCTTGGGTGTCTAAGACAGAGATGGCAACATTCATACTTAATACCTACCATTTATTGAACACTTAATACCAATTAGGTACTCTTCCAAGGGCTTTGATTGTATTGTCTCATTTAATTGTCACAACAATCTTGTGAAGTAGTTTTCCCCCTCCCATTTAGTAGATGAGAAAGCAGAGGCCCACAGACAATACATAAACGGTTCAAGGTCCCAGAGTTAGCAAGGTGGGGGTCCTGGGAGTCAACTTTTGCTTAGTCTGCATTTCATCTGTGTGAATAAAAAGTATTAGTATATCATTTAAACCATGAAGTTTTTGGGGCACCAGGGTGACTTGGTCAGTTAAGGGTCCAACTCCTGGTTTTGGCTCAGGTCATGATCTCAGGATCGTGAGATCGAGCCCCATGTTGGGCTCTGTGCTCAGCGCGGAGCCTACCTGAGATTCTCTCTCCCTCTGCCCCTTCCCTGCATTCATGCGCATGTATCCTCTCTCACTCTCTCAAATAAATAAATAAATAAATAAATATTTAAGAAAAAATAAAGTACAAAGTTTTCCCCAACTAACACTGTTGAGAGTCTGAACAAATTGGTTACTTGTTTGACCCACGAAGAGAAAATTTTATGAAAATCCTCTTTTTTTTTTTGGTGGTTATCTTTTCTCCCTGGTTATTATGATGGGATGAGGATCTTTCAATTTAAATTTTGCTTAGAACACTCACTGGATATTATATTACTTCAGAAATGAGTGTGAAGATCGTTTGCAAAAAGCATGACTATGGCTTTCTGGAAGGGCTCTGTAGAGAGACAGGTAGGGGAAGATCCAGGGGCCAATGAAGATAAACCAGGTTGCAGTTCATCAAATGAAGTAGAAACTTGCCTTGTGGGAGTGTTTTGATGTTGTGGGATGTTATGCAGGCAATTATTAGCATTTAACTGTAGCTAATAGTAGTAATGGGCCGGCGTAGGCCTCCTGCCCCACTTCCGTACCAGGTAGGTGTGACGCCGAAGGCCGGGTAATGTGTGGGGAGAGTGAGATTATGTCGAATTATAGGTCATAGGGTTACATTTAAGAGGTGATAGCCAACTTTGTGAGATGTGTCCTTTCTGCCCTTCTGGCTAAGAAATGGGCAGAACACGCCTGATCGGCTCTAGAACGCCAAAAATCAGTTTGTTTCTGTTGCCATTGTTACGCTTTGCAAAACAAAGAGGGGTTTCTGGTGATTGTAACTGAATCACAAATGCCTTCCACCCATTTTAGATGAACTAATTCGGTGTTAGACAGTCACGCAGCCCACTTAGCAGATTATTCATTGGCGTTGGAATTAGTGAGACAATATTGAAAGAGTCCTCTGAGACCTCTGAGCACTAAAGGGAATGCCTTTCGGTAGAGGATGGGGCCATAGAGGATCCCAGGATCACTGTGCTTGGTCAGTGTTGGGTATTTAAAATGAAAGCTATTTCAAGGGCAACTTCTTCCTATTAAAAAATAGTAGAGATGTCTTCTATGAGTTTCAAAGTACAAAGGAGGCAAGGACCACTTTCCCATTTACAACCTTAGTATATGTATGTATGTGTGTATCCATCTATCTTTTTTTTTCAAGATTTTTTTTTTTATTTATTCATGAGAGACACAGAGAGAGAGGCAGAGACACAGACAGAGGGAGAAGCAGGCTCCCTGTGGGGAGCCCGATGAGGGACTTGATCCAGGAACCCCAGGATCACACCCTGAGCCGAAGACGCTCAACCGCTGAGCCCCCCAGCCCTATCTATCTGTATTTAATGCTTCTTTTGGAAGACACAGCTGGTCTGAGGAGATGCAGAAGGCTGACAATGGCAAGATGATAAAACAAAGTCTGGTTAAATGTCCAGAGATGGGAAGGATAGTCCTCAGTCCTCAGTAATCTCTGGTTCTCTCAGGAATAAATAGCCTTCTGGATTTATTCAGCCTAAATTTAAACATCATTTAAATTCCTCCCCTTGGGAAACTTCTGAACCTCCCGTAGAAGATTTTTTAGTACAGATTTGCTTCTTTACTACTTTTATAGTAGGCATAATAGAGATTGTATTGTAAATGTAAGATCTTTTAAATATAACTCCTGGTGGGTTTACTCAGTGTCTTCTGTATTTGTATCATTTTGGAAAAATGAAAAGAAAACCTCTAAACCTTACATCCTGGGTCTTTTGAATAATCTGAAGATATCTTTAGAAAGTTGTGTTGTTTCTTGGTATTTGTTGTCTGAGCAGAGACATTTTTGAGGTAAAAAAAATTGGGTGATGGAGGAGTTAGACTGATCTTGGATCAAAAGTAGGTTGAGATCGACAGAGCCATCAGGCTTGGCCACCCACTGGGTAAATCAAACTCGGTTTACTTATCTAAAGGTTACAGAAGGAAGTTGGCACAGAGAGATTGGCAGCGTGTCCTTTCACCGACAGAAGTGGGAGCTCTGAGATCTTCCTAAAGGATCTCACCAGTGGAATGGAGGGACCGTAAGTCTGAATGAGTGAAATCGCATCGAAACTTTGGAAATTCAGTGCTCTTCCCAGCCTAGAGCTGGTGGTGCACCGCACATACGTTGGTTGAGATAGGTGTCCGAGGCCGTTTCCCCTGAGCCAGGTGTGACTTATTAATCTCAAGGTTTTAATTTTTTTAGTTTTTATTTTTAAAAAGTTTTATTCATTTATTAGAGAGAGAGAGAGAGAGAGAACACAAACAGGGGAAGTAGCAGAGGGAGAGGGAGAAGCAAACTCCCCCCTGAGTAGAGAGCCCGATGCAGGGCTCAATCCCAGGACCCCAGGATCATGACCTGAGCCAGGTCATGGTTGAGCAGATGCTCAACCACTGGGCCATGCAGGCGCCCCTTTCTCAAATTTCTTTTCTTTTCTTTTCTTTTCTTTTCTTTTCTTTTTTCTTTTCTTTCTTTTCCTTTTCTTTCCTTTCTTTTCTTTTCTTTTCTTTTCCTTTTTTTAAAAAGATTTTATTTATTCATTTATGAGAGATGCACAGAGGGAGAGGCAGAGACACAGGCAGAGGGAGAAGCAGGCTCCATGCAGGGAGCCCAACGTGGGGCTCGATCCCAGGTCTCCAGGATCACGCCCTGGGCTGAAGGCGGTGCTAAACCGCTGAGCCACGCGGGCTGCCCTCTCAAGGTTTTCAATATACAATACGGCCACGGTGTGTGGTATGTAGTACAGCACACTCAGGCATGGAAACGGCCCAGATTTCTTACCCTCAGCCTAAACAGCTTGTCCCAAGGCCTTCTGCGAATCATGGTGACAGACGCTCAGATGTGCAGTGAGCCAACACACTGATGCAGACCCGAAGCGGAGTGCTGGCTAGTTCATGGCTCTATTATCCCAGGTGGCAATTTATTAAGTTAAGTAAAACTCTAATTCAATTATGTATCAACATGGGAAAATATTGACTTACCTTCGCTTCCTGTTGGATACTTAAGGAGTATTAACTGTGAGTACTTTGAGGAAGTTCAAGCAGCTTTCCTGACCAGTGTCTTACCACAAGCCTGGAGAAGAGCAGATTCCTTTCCAGACAGATGCTTGGGCAACAGCAAGAGTTTAAGAAGATGCCTTGGTGATGTCTTTGTTACACTGGGCTTTCTTGCTCCAAAAGGGAGGAATTCCTGCCTCCTCACTTTTCTTTTCTTTCTTTTTTTGCCTCCTCACTTTTCTAAGTGTCCACAACGTAAGAAAAATCACAGTTAAGTTGTGTAATTGTTAGTCTATCCTGTGAGGAAACGCAGTCCTACCTTTCCTAAGACACGCTGGTCTCCTGCATTATCACCTCCATCTAGAGTGACCTTTTGTTGAAATCGTATCCGTACTCCAAAATGAGTTCAAACTCTGCCTCCACTCCAAACTTTCCCTGCTTCTCTGCATTTCCAAATATGGAGCCTCTACGTCTTGTGAGCAGTGATTTGGGTTTCCGTGAGGGCTCTGTGGATTCCCAAGGGAGGGTAGGTCTGAAAGCTGCTGGAGCGGAGGATTCCCGTCTTCTCCCACCGTTTCATTCATCCCTTTCTCCCTCTGACTGCAGGCACAGTGCTTTATCCAAATGAAGTTTTCGATAAACTTTCAGTATAGAAATTAGAATATTCTTTAATTGGTAGAGATGCTCTGTGGTTTTGGGAGAAACCTCATAAATGCACTCTGTCAAATGATTCAAAGTTCCACATTTAAGCTGCAGATGCAAAAGCTGGGCAAGATGATGGGACCCATTAAAAACCTCATATCGCTGTTCCTTAAAGTTTCAGACGCCCAGTTATGGGTCTTACTCCTATTATCACCATTTCTCCCCAGCTACTTGCCAAAATATATGGGTTTTGAACTCTTTGAAAGATTTTCATTACATTATACCAATTTTTTCCCCCAAATTGTATCTAGTTATCATAGCGCTTGGCACAGAGTATTAGAGGTGCTTAAAGCTGTTGTTGAAAGAAATCATAAACTGATTATTTAAGGGATCTTCTTAGATAAAATGCTTTCATTTCTCAAAACACTTACCTTATGCCAAAGAGGTCTGATCTTATTTCCATTAAGATTAGAACCATGTCTCAACTTGGAAAGGGATGCTAAAATGGTTCCACTTAGCCTCTTGCTCAATTTATATGATGATACAGAAGCTCTACCTGTAGTGATCATAGCAATGCAAAGACAGCCTGATAAAAATAACAAATGCAAATTTAGTGTGATAGGCAAGACCAAATTTGGACATAGGTCATGTACAGGTCAGAGAGGCTCGTACCCCCTCCCTACAGTGGTGTTAGAGATGGAGGTGGGCAGGTGTTGGTGACGGTGACAGTGGGGCGTTCCTGTGGTCTCCAGCCCTGCTCAGCCATCCCTGCCCATGGCCATTGCGGCGTTTGTGGGAGCTCTGCAGGGCCCTGGAAGGTCCAGGAAGCCCCTTTCCTGACCCCTGACATTTAACTCTCCTTTCTCCCCTGACAATACAACACAGGAGGGGAGGGCTCTTGCATCCATTTGCCCTGTCAGTAAGGGGCCTTTAATCTGTTTTAGCATGAAAAATTCATTAAGAATGTACTATTATTTCATCAGTGAAATCCTCAAATTTTAAATTAAATCCATAGGTTTGGTTTAGCAACCGCCGTGCGAGATGGAGGAAGCAAGCTGGCGCCAATCAACTGATGGCTTTCAACCATCTCATTCCGGGGGGATTCCCTCCCACAGCCATGCCGACCCTGCCAACATACCAGCTGTCGGAGACATCTTACCAGCCCACAGCTATTCCGCAAGGTACGGAGGGAGTCGAGGGGTCCGCATATAACTCCCATTGCCTTCTCTGCTGCTTATTTTACAGGGGCAGGGAAATCATCCTCCATGCCGACCTTGCAGCTGCTTGGGTGTTAATGACATGACATCAGGGTATCCTGAATGTACCTGTCACATCTCGGAAGCATGCTTGGTTCTACGACGTATTTGGATCTCTCTGATCCAAGTGTTCTCATGTCGTAGTATTTCGGTATTCTGACGCAAAACAACTTTCCTCCATCAGTGTGCCACTTGCTTTTCCTTTGTTAAAATTTCTCCTTCTGTATTTGTGCTCTGGTCCGCAGTGGAGTGCAGCTCCACGATGGTCACTAACTGCGGTAGTAATAGAGCCGAGGTAAGCTTTGATAGGGTCACTATTTGGTGGCACACAGAGGCGGATGGATGGGATCAGTGATAAGGCCGAGTTATTTTGATTAGGAAAGATAGCACTGCGGGCATCCCACACTAACACGTAGGTGCTTTGAGAGCATATTTGATATGAATTGCGAGACTTGCCATTCCGACACTGGTTAATCCTTACGCTCGTTACTAATAACCTGCGCTGCCCACAGAGGTTCGTCATCACTGGTACTGTGACTTCTGCATTCGTCGGCGGGGGGGGGGGCATGCCACGGAGGTGTGTAGGTGAGTCACGTACTTGTGCTCGTGTGCGGACACGTGGCTGCGTGCGTGCGTGTTAAGGAGTGCAGTTGGAAACGAGGGCTTGGTCTGAGCGACGGGGCTGCCGGTGGCGGTGGCGCGGGGAGGTGCGCTCCTCCTGCTGGCCTGCCCGGGCCGCAGAGCTGACCGTCTTCTTCATTGCAGCCGTGTCGGATCCCAGCAGCACTGTTCACAGACCTCAGCCGCTTCCTCCGAGCACCGTCCACCAAAGCACCATTCCTTCCAACCCAGACAGCAGCTCTGCCTACTGCCTCCCCAGCACCAGGCATGGATTTTCCAGCTATACAGACAGCTTTGTGCCTCCATCTGGGCCCTCCAACCCCATGAACCCCGCCATTGGCAATGGCCTTTCACCTCAGGTCAGTCCCGTGTTTCCAGACAGACGATTTGCTGTATACCAGAACCAAACAGTCAATTCCCCGAGGCGGTCATATAATGAATTGCCAAATTTAAACCATAATGTATTCTTTATACAAGCCACATGATTTCAGTTTTCTGGTTTCCTTTCTCTCCACCCTTCCTACAGGCTGTATCAAAAGTTGTAGCTTGGACTTAAAATCCAAGTGATTTTTAATGTAATCAGGGAGGCTCTGTGTTTATCTGTAGTTGTCAAGGCATTAGTCAGCTCCACCCCTCGTTCTGGGCTTTGGGTCAGCAGCTCACACGCATTGTGTTGTTGTCGTTGTTGTCGTTTGTTTGTTTTCTCTTTAAAAAAAAAAAAGGTACTTGATCGGCTGATAGGGTTGTGAACAAAAGCACCTAGTCCGAAAACACTAAAGCTTTTATAACACGATTGGAGAGGAAGCAAGCAAGTTGGGTGGAGAGAGACCAGCTGATGACTCCAGAACTCTGGGATAAATGAGCTATAAATGCGCAAATTAGGAGAATTACTGCTACTTTGGGAATATATAGATATTTGAATGTTGTAATTGTTTTTCTAATTTGCATTGGACTATGAGCCTTTCTTGAGAGATCGTATTAATAAATTGCCTTGATAATTGCGTGTCAGAGGGTTGGATAAATTTCCTCCATGTGGCATCTGTCTGAGGTTGACATTATTAGCGGTTGTTTAAATACAGATCGCTTGATTTTATTAGAGAGCTCTTGGCCCAGGTGGCGAGGAGAGTTGCCCACTAAATTTGGAGAAGTGTCACAAAGGGGTTGCAATCTATAATTGCGATCGAGAATCTCTTCGGGGCCGAGAGTGAGAGTTTTAACAGCTTTATCTTTTCTTAACCCCCTTTTTCCTCTTGGTGGTTAGAAAAACAGAGAGAAGCTCAGAATGACAGAAATGAAAAGTGAAAAGACAATTATACTCAATTACACACTAATCACCGACTATCACCGCCGCCTAAGCACCAAGAGGGCATTCTAATAGGCAGAAAATGAGATTTTAATGGCACAAAGGGTGGCCAAAATAACGACTCCTATATCTTTGCCTTCTTCGTTTTCTTCAACTTGTGGTTTGCGTCTTGGGAGTGCAGTTCCCGGGCTCTGCACAACGGTGATAACTCTGAGCAGCTGAAAAGTTCAAAGCCGTCGGAGTTGAAAAGAATGAATAGCAAAAGCAATGAAATAAACATTTCTGCCTAAAGGCAAAAGTTCATAAATCCTTTTTTGTAACAGTCAATGTAATTAAGTTTCATAGATTCCTATAGCACATCCTGGGATAAGAAATAAGAGGTGGCTTTAAACCTCGGCCGAAAAATAACAACATGAAAACAATGAATGTGCCTTCCTACAGGACTTTAATAAATGTAATTTCCAAGTGCTGGCATTTGTGAGTGTGATTTTGCATGAAAATCATGGACTTTTATTAGTAGACTCCTCTTTAAAATGCCCAGATTTATAGCACATCGGCTTCTTCCACAGTTTAGAAGGAACATCAGAAGTGGTTATCTCTGCGGTTTTTAACATCAGTAGTTTGGGGGCTGTAGCAGAGCTTTTTTGAACACGATTTGGTTGAAAGTTTTCATAAAAAGTCAACTAACCCTGTCTGCTTCTGCAAGGTGGACCCAGGACTCCCTTGGCATTTCTTTCGTGTTCAATCAGAACAGAAATAATGACACGGATCTGTTTTCCAGAAGTGGGTCTCCTAGTTTCTTGGAAGTGTATGAGCTTGTGTGTTATAATAAGTGTATTATATTGTAGTCTATTAGTATCATGTAGCTGGAGTCACTAGCACTTCGTCTTGAGACTGTTAACCTTTGATTTTATGATCCCAGCGTTGGCAGTAGGATGGAAATCATTCCAAGAGCAAGCAGTGGAAAATTCACAGGCAACTCCTCCTATATTTCTTTATTATGCTCTTACATACCACGTTAAGTCCTTGCTTCTTTGTACACATCCCGGGTGTTTTGCATTTCCACCATACCTTTCCTCCTGAAGCCACCACTAGGGATCCGTGTTGTCTTCGTGCTTGGGGCACCCCCAACAAGCTAGAAAAGGGACAGATAATATAAGGACGTTCCTCCTTATTTCTTCAAAGCAGAGTCAGGGAATGAGAGTGAGTGGATGAGAATCACGCCAAACATATCGAAAAAACAACAGAGTAGGAGATTGGGAAATGAGGACTCAGATTTCTGTAACCTTGGGATCCATAGCTTTGCAGGATTGCCTCTACTTAAGCAAACTGTGTGTGTGTGTGTGCGGGGGGATCAACCCTACTTTTGGTTGTCTGGCTTTTTTAGGAATATCTTAAAGAAAATTTGAAGGCAAGAGCCCACTTCGAACAGTCTGGTTTACCTGGTAACTAAAGAAGAGAGTAAAGAAAGGCCCTTCAGCCTTCCTGCTGATTATGCAGAAGTGCTTATTACTAGGTTGGCTCACACGGTATTCACGATGGATCTAATCTTACCATTTCTCTCCTTCCTTTCCTCCTCCACTTCCTCTGTTTCTCCCTGGACATCTAATAGGTGGACAAGTCAACCGAGGCTCAGCGAGCTCGAGGCCTGCTGTGGAGACCATCAGGTGCCAGAGAGAGAATGGGGGCTGGAGCCCAGGATGCTGGGCTCAGTCTGGGCTGGCCCCCGTGGTAGCACAGGGTTGGGCAGAGAGGGAATGGGTTTCATGAAAAATAAAGGCAGGGGGCTTTCATCATATCTTAAAATCATTTCGTGGAGATGAGTTTCTTGAACTTTTGGGTTCAGGTTAATTGACTCTTTTCGCTAATATGCCCTCTGCATGCTTTTTGGCTTTACACACTTTTCCTATCAATCTTTTAACTTCCCCCAGATAATTGAAAATGGGCAAAAAAATTTTTTTAAGTGTCTTCAGAGTAGAAAAAAGAAATTCCCCTGGGCAACCACTGTTAATATGTTTACATATTGCCTTCTGGCTCTCTGGGGTCTTACATCTTTTAAAAATATATGTATAATTGAGATGATAGTGTATATAGTTTTGCACGTTGCTTTCTTTCTATCATTACAATTGAATCTAAAGGTTTTTGAGTCGTTTTGGTCAGATCTTTGTAGATCTTTTCAGTGGAGGCTGTCCGACATGTTCATAATAATTTGTGCCTTGCATTTGACTTTTTCCCTAGTGGTGTTGGCCATTCAGACTTGGATCTCATGAGTTAGAATGTGTGTGGACTGTGGCGGAATGGGCTTTCTAGTTTCTTGTCGAGGAATTACTAGACACCAGGATGACAACTGTTTCTCTGTGCGTGCATGTCTTTTAGTTGGTTCTCTTCTGGAAGTCTCCAACCTCTCCCTCCAATCTGCTCCCTCGAGCAACGACGCCTCTAAAACTTGGAATCAGAGCCTTCAGCCAAGTGGTATGTCTTCAACACCTTCCAAGCTTTTCTCAGGGAGGGCCTCAGCTTCGTGAGGGACAGGTGTGAGGCAGTGACTCAGGATGGTCACACCAATCCAGCTGGTCAGATTCGAGTAGCAACAGGCCACCATGTATTTTGACAAAAGATCAGAATACTGACAAACACTTTTATGTATGTATGTATGTATGTATGTATTTATTGACAAACACTTTTAGAAACTTTGGCCATATCCTTCCTCAAGTTGCGGAAAGGGACTGCGCACTCCTCCATCGCTGGTGAGCGTATCTTGTTCTGAGAGAATCTGTCCCTATCTGAAGAATGTGGCCATTTTTCTCAGGGAAAAGCTGAGACCAATGCAGCACCATCGTCTAAATAAGCCAAATCTCCCTCTTTTCCACTTGTTACTAATTCTCGTGTAAACACAAATTACACAATTCACTTGCTGAAGAAGCGCAAGGGCCTAGCAAGTTTTCCATAGGCCCCGGCACTGACATTTGGCCTTATTTTCCTGCAGGCCTGGTGCAGAGGCTTTACCAATGGAAGGTTTGGCCTCACATCCCCCCAACGACGGGATGTGTCGGGGGAACCTGAGGCAGGAGCCTCAGCGATGGGTGACTGAGGGGCTGGGCTGTGACCTCCCCACTTCTCACTGTCTCTGAATTGCATTTCATGTGACCCGCACAGCCCTTGAGGAGATGGGGGGATTCTCTCACTGGACGACAAACAGCCTCTGAGAAGAAAAGCTTTGGAGTCACTGCAGCGAGGGCTCTCCCCTGCAGTAGCGGCCTTCGGGGGAGAGGTTGTGTTGTCTTGTGCGGGGACAATACGGAGAGAACACGGGGAGGCCATGCCTTTCCCCTGCAGGCCGAGGCGGCGTGTTCCCAGCACCTTGCTGGACATGCAGGAGAGAAGGAATGCTGGTCTGGGATACAGAGTGCCAGGGAAACCCCACCATATGCTTAAGACATGAGACTAATTAACATCTGGCCCGTGTTCCTCCAATTAACTTTCCCTCCGCAAGAAACACTACCCTTACTGCGCCCCCTCCTCCACAACGTTCAGAGCCAAACCCCAAAAACAAGGCCAATTAATTTAACAAACTTTTATCATTCTGTGCCCTACCCCCGTCCCTTGGCTCTAATCGCCATAGTTTTTGGTGACAGCGTCTAATGATTTCTTGAGTGAAATACAGTATCATTGGGGTTACGTGGTTTCTAGAAAGTTTTTCTTTTTTTTTTTTCTTCTTTCTCTCTCTCTCTTTTTTCCGTTATGTTGTATACAAAAATGGGCCAACTTGGCTGCATTTAGGGTTCATCAACCATTGCAAATGATTCTTCAAATGTTTTGGGTTTGGTAAAACCTAAAACACATTTTGCCAAGCACTTTTCCTCCTTAATTTTTCAAACTGTGTATTTTAGGGAAAATTTGATCCATATGGTTTTGATTCATTTACTCTTATATCATTGACATTTTTTTTTTCCTACGGAGCCATTTGATATCCAAGAAGCTTTCTGAGCCTTTCCTCCGTTCATTTTAAGCATTTTCTTCCTTAAAAAGAGGAAGTCCTCTTTGCAACCTCAGAGGCCATAAATTTTGAGCACTCTCTCAATTCAGCAATACTTAAAAATACATTTGGTATAAATCTGGATTATTATGAACACATTTTATGTTTAGAGCAGATGGGCAGAGATTTTTGTTTCTGGTTTATGAGTGAAACCAATGACAAAATAAGAAAATAGGCTTAGATTACCAAAAAAAAGTTTTGTTTTGAGGAACGTTTAACTGTTATTAATAAACCCGTATGGTAAGAGCTATGCTCGGAGGCCTCATTTCAAATTTTCATCCAGGTCTTGGATAAGATGTAATTGAATAACCGGTACACCTGTCCTATTTCATGGATAATCTACTGAGGAAAGAAAAAAATTCCCATAAAGTCCTGCGTACCAGGCTTAAAAATGCTTGGATGTTTGCTTGCCGCTCAACACTTCCGAAATGGAGCATACATAGGTCTGCACACCTCATCGAGCCTGTGGACCACGCGTCCGTCAAGTGTGGTCGCACGATCACAGCTCTGTGGGGATGGGACAGACCCAAGAAAGAGCAGATAGACCGTCATACGGACGAGGCTGTGGTTAATGGCAGAAGACAACTGGGATCAACTTTTGTTCTTATTCACATTTTACAAAAGCAAACCTTTAAGTCAACCACCCATCCCGTTGCCTTTAAAGAATAATATTAAAATTGAGATTATTAGTGTGTAATGTATGTAAATTGCATATTTGGTGGCAGCCACGCTTGTTAGGGAGCTTCTTCATTTCATGCATATATGTATTAGACCATCGTGGTTCCATTTCAAATCAGATTTCAATTGCTTAGCCCAGTGTCTTTTGACAAACATTTGTTAATCCCGAAACTTATTAGGGAGAAGCATTTAAGTGTTAATATGTGTACACAGAACTCAAGAATCCTTTTGATTTTGCTTGTCATTTCTTGCACCACAGTGTTCACAATTATCTCAGATTCCTTAGCTGCAGGGCAAGATGATGGTTCTTTGTCCAGCGAAGGAATAGGGGCTTTACCGCGGATCAGCTTGTTACGTGGATGAGGTATCGTCATTAGGAACAGTTGTGATGGATGTTTTTTTGCTGCATGCATGGAAGGAGAAATCTTTTGCACCGTGGCCTGGTAACTCCTTGACCTTTTCTTAGACCATTGATCCACGGGAAGGTGGTAAGGTTGACCCTGCTGGCGGGGCCGGCTTCCATTCCGGCTGTTTCTTTGGCCATCTTGGGGGACACGTGCAGAATCTGCTCAAGGCCAGGCCGTTGGTTTGGTCCATCTCACCCACAGGTTGCAGAATCGATGCCCTTAGCCCCGTGCAGAGCCAGACTGGCAGGTGGCCTGCCACCAACCCGCTTCCCAACAGAGGCACTTCCTTCCCTTTACACTCTCCAGAAACTCACCTGTGGAGGAAAAGGGAGTGATTTTGATTAAGGAGATTGGTTGGGTGTCAAACAAAGCTGGGCCGGAGAGACATTCCATGCAAAAGAGGCTGCCCCCGCCCCCAGCCTCCTTCTGTTTCATCTCTGGGGCAGCCTGGGAGCTCGAGGCAGGGATGCAGAGGCACCTGGGGTTGCGAAGGCTCCAGGCTGCTTATGCCCGTCAATGAGCCCACCTGGGCTCCACCAGGATCACCGGTGACCACACGTGTTTCCAGTGGGCTCTGCTCCTTGGGGGGCACGTCGCTGTAATCCGTTTGTGGGAACAGGGCAGGCCGGAGCCCAGGCACTTGCTCCCCTCACAGAAGAGGCGGCGAGCCCTGCTTTATGTCACCTCTGGCAGGGCCTCTTGACTTTGTTACGGAATGCGGGAGAGTTTTGCAAGAAACAACTACTTGGCCCAAATTCCTTTTTTTTTTTTTTTTTTTTTTTAAAGAAGGCAGGGAGCAGCAGCATCAGTGACCGAGCCTTACATCATCTCCCTGAAATGAGCCACAAGCAAACCTTTCTTGCCGAATTAAGTGTGTGTGTGTCTGCTGAACTGATTCAAAGAGAAACACCGTCAGCTACTTTCCCCCGTACGTTGGACACATCGGATGAAGCAACCCTCTGGTTTGGGGGCCCATTTGAATTCCTTTAGCCATCAGGGAGGCACAATGGAGTGCGATAGCTAGGCCTACAACTAAGCTACTAGAATAAAAAGTTTGTCTTTGTAGCCAGTAAGGCATAGGCAAGCCGTGCTGGATTCTAGTGTGAGGCCAAGGGTCTGAATCAACCCTTTATATGTGGTTGGAATGCGATGTAAAGCTTTTAATTTATTACTGCATTTGCAAAATGGCAATATCTACAGAAATCTGAATACTTGCATATTTATTCAATTAGGGGCTGAATGTATGCTTTGTACTGCAGACACAGAGGACTGGACTTACTCATTAGTTGTGTACTATTTTTTGTTTTCTTTTTTTTCTAAAGAAATCTGTTTCTGCGAAACAGTCTGGGTCTCATCAGAGGTGTGTATTTTTGAATGTACGGTATAATACTTAAAAATTACTCTTGACATTTTAGCTAGAGTTGAGTGAACTAGAGTACCGGAGGTTAGTGATTGCATCATTCCTGCTGGTCAACGAAAAAAGATGGGCAGTTGTGAGACCACGAATTTTGGAGACTCACAGGGTGGATTTCCACCCGGAAGGGAATCTTTCCTACCTGTGACAGGATGGCAGCCCGTTCCCAGCGCTGAACCCCTGAAGGCAGCGGGCGTTATTTAAAATAAATAACTTATCTTCTCATCTCACCAAAAGCTGAGGTCTCATTTTGGGCAGCTTGCATTAGAAGGATCTAATTAAACTTTTGATTGACGAACCATCTGCAACGCTGAGCCTCTATCTGTGTGACTCCACCAGAAAATTTGTAGGTCAGTGGCAACCCTGCAGGTAGAATTTTTTCTTTCAGCCTCCGTTGATGTACCTTGGTGTCTTTGTACCTTGTGAAAACACACAACACAACCAGGCTGTATTATATGACAATGCGCCACGGCCCCCTTCACCAGGAGCTTCTAGAGGCGTGGGACTGGGTCCCGATCATCCTGGAACACCCAGGAAAAAAGCAGGGCCTCATCATAAAGCCTCGGACCCCATAGTGGGCTGCCTGAAATGGCGGTTTGGGGAGAATGGATTCTGAATCAACAGTTTGCTAAATGTTACAAATTATAGCCCTTTTTCTTTCTTTCTTTTCTTTCTTTCTTTCTTTCTTTCTTTCTTTCTTTCTTTCTTTCTTTCTTTCTTTCTTTCTTTCTTTCTTCTTTCTTTCTTCTTTTTTTTTTTTTTAAGATTTTATTTATTTATTTGAGAGAGAGAAACCGAGCACGAGCGGGGAGGAGGAGGCAGAGGGAGAAGCAGGCTTCCCCCTGAGCAGGGAGCTTGGCATGGGCTCGATCCCAGGACCCAGGATCATGACCTGAGCCCAAGGCAGGTGCTTCACCAACAGAGCCCCCCGCCCAGGCTCCCCCCAACCCCGCCGCCTTTCAAAGTCCCAGGGCACATTAGCCTACTAAGGCTCTGACAAGTCTCGCAGTGTGGAAACATGTTTGTCTCACTCAGCGTTTTCTGGTTTAACTGTGGAGCCCTTTGGCTGCATATTAAACTATCAGGTTTCGAGGAACATTTCCTAGGAAGTGCTGAGTGAGACAAAACATGGGTGGAGACCCGCTCACGATTAGTCCACGTCTAAGACGTCTGCCTTGATTTTTTTTTTTGTTGTTTTTTTTACGCGTGATTCTTCTTTGTATGTGATGTCCGATGTTATCTTCCCCTTCCACCATCGTACCCCCATCTGTATGATAACTTAGCAGGCAAAAGAGTAATTTTAAGGAAGAGGCTGTAAACTGCTTAAAAATGTTCAGATAGACGTAGAGAGAGGAAGGAGCTCCTGTATAGTGACTCGACTGCTGTGGGGATGGAACACCCTGATGTAAAGAAGGGGCCTCCAGGTCAAAAGCACAGATTCCTAAGCTCAGGCGTCACTCGCCAGCTGGGTGTCTTCGGGCAGGTTGCCTAGACTATCTGAGCCTCTGTTTCATCTTGTCAGACTGGGAAGGTCTGAAAAAAGAATCGTCCTACAGAGTGAGGCTGAGAAACACGGTACTTTGGAAATTCAAACGCTTTTTGGTCAAGCACTCATGCGATTGCAGCAGGCCTCTCACTACTGTTTACTCCAAAATAGCTGGGAACCTCTGGGAGACGACACAGAACAAAACAAAACCTTTGTGTTTGTCCTGCCAAAGATGGCAAATGTGGAAACTGAAAAGAAAGGCAGTTTTGTGGTGGACTGGAGTGTTCTCAGGTATTCTACTCAGACATTTTAAAGAACTAAGGACTTGAACGGGTGTCCGTTCAGGAGCCAGTAATTGTAATGTGTTTGAGACATGATAGTCCCTAGAAATACAATGTGCAGAACTTGGTTGTGTTTGAGAAATTCAGTTTGCAATAACATAAGAACTCAGGATGGCAAAAAGAGCCAACGGTCCTTTATACCATGGATGGGGCCAGGAGTGGGGGAAAAGACCGGGTTATGCTAATGGTTTCCTTTTATTATTCTTATTTTGATTTACTGAAATGTAATATTGACCTGAACACATTTTTAAAGATCTATAGCCAGCTCCTGTGGTCCTGGATTCCTCAAAGATAAGCAAATCTGATAGAGGCTATGCTATTTCTTTCAGGAAAGAGTAAAGGTAGTTAAAACAACAGATGCAATGGAAAAGTCTTAGAAAGTAAGGGACGATCTTACCAAGTAATTTTGAGTTATCAAGCGGGGAATGTTCTTTTAATTGCTAAATTATAAGGACTCCTTAATAATAATATAAATCGCTAAATTTATAAGGACTTTGTCCTTATAAATCCTAGAGGATTTTTAAGTCCTAGAGGAGCAGAGTTCGTTTCTGCAGCTCAAAGAACTATGTAAGTGGTTTCACCGTGGGCCCTAGATGGTTCCAGCATACACATCCAGTTGACTATGCAAGAGGATACATAGCCACTGGCCAATTTATGATCAAGGACATAAGTAAATTTTCAGATAGAAAAGCAGCACAACATCTCTATTGGTTCAGCGCTCGTGGAACTGGGGTAATGGAGGGAATTGAAATACATAGGCTTTTAGGTTAGTGGGGTAGTAGCTGCTGTTCTTGGGAGACTGTACTCTCAGATGTTGTCCGATATCTAGAATTACTACAAGGTTCCATGCATCTTGTACAGATGCTTATTCCGCCTCACCACAAAGCCTGTGGAATAGGCCAGAACGTATTTCCTAAGAGGTATATTCATTCTTAGGCTTCTGCAAGGCTGTCCTCTGCTTTCCCACGGTTAATAGAGATAACCCTCTTGACATCTACTCATTAAATTAGTATCACTTGGTCTTTTCAGCTGACTCTTTCCTCTTTCTGAGAACACACTTTCTTTCACAGGAAAAGAAGGGTAGGGAAGCTTCTCTTCTGTGATCTTAGGCATTTAGTAGATGGAGTCCTATGACATTGACTTTGGGCAGCCATAGAACTATTTGCCTACATCACACTGGGTTTGGAGGAAAGAAGAGATTTCCTTGTTGAGATGGGCCACACCGTTTTCCTCCCTTAATAGGCTGTAATGTCTGTCTTCTGTGTTAGGGTATTGAGTGCAAGGGAAAATTTCAGGGGAAAGAGAATACAGTGCTGCCCAACATTCTTTGTTTCAGAGGGGCAGAGTTTAGATCCCTTTTTCTAGAAGCCAACATAGACTTCCAGTTTATAATATTTGTGTGTATGTGTGTGTGTGCACACGTGTGTGTGTATCTTAGAGCTGGGCAGTTAAGATGCAGCAAGATTTGCATTTATGAGTGGTCATGAGTGTGAATCTGCCCCGCAGTTCTTGAATGCAGGTTTACTTTATGGGCGATTAGAGATGAAGTTTTAATCTGTCTCCCTCAAGTATTGTGGGCTGGCCAAGTGTAGAGCTTTTCCCTTCCTAGATTTGGAATCCTAGGTCCCAAAGGGTCAATTAGTATTTAGCAAACATGTCCTGAGGTAGTCATGAAATTAAACCAAGATAGATGTCGGATTTTCCACAGTCATGTGTTCAGGCAGGTTTTTGAAGTGGTGACGGGTTTGATGGCTTACCTTTCGGAGGACAGCAGTGGTGGTGGTGGTGGTGGTAAGAGTTAACAGCAGGTAATGCCATTCCTCCCAGAGAGAGTTTGAGACTCTCTATGTTAAGTGATGAATGAGGGTATCTGACCCACATCTGTTTTACATTAGAATGGAACATTGCCCTGACATCGTTAGGAGCATTTGTCAAGATTCCCTGGACAGAGCTTCTGTAAATTACATGCTGCAAATGTGTCAGGGTCAGATAAGAGGATATCATTAACTCCCTCAAGTTAACTCAGGGCTGTGTCGGTCCACCTTAATAGGCTAACAGCCAACAATTTTCCTTGAGCCGTTTTGTTATATTTTTCATTCATAGAAGAAAAAAAGTCCATGCTATCCACTCCCCCCCCACCTCCAATATTGCACATGTTCTTTTCTCATAAATCATATTAATTGTAGACATGGTCACAAAGCATATTAAATGCAGGCATGCGTAAATGAATTAAAACATATGAGAATTTTATGACGACCCATGGTGGGTCTAACATGGTCAAATACCAACTGTATTAACTGGCATACTTTTTCATTTAGGTGGCATAGGCTTTTTCTGAATGGGCCTTATTTTATTGATAATAGATGGACACGATCATCATTGGCTGGAAGTAAACAATATATATATGCGCGTGTGTGTATGTGGGTGTACACGTCATTGTTGCAAGCTGTTCCTATGTCGAGTTTTGCCTGGATTTATATTTTAGTCAGCAGTGCCTGGAGAATATTGCTATCAATTTAACAGCTTAGCTCTATTGAGAAGTAGGTGCTCTAAAGCACTGAGGACATAAAAGTTATTCTGGGATGGGTCATGGGGCTGCAGAGGAGAGCACATCTGTCACTCAGAGTTTTTCTGAGACAAGACTTACTATGCTCTTTACAAATAGAACTTAGAATTACATGCAGCATATGAGCCACACTTGTCTGGCGCTCATACTCTTTAATCATGCATATTAAACATAGCTCCTTGCAAAATAGAAGCTAAGGAGCCAAGGATTGAAATAAAAATGAAGGATGTGTTTAGCTGGATATTTTACAAGCACTGGTTTTTCTATCTGGTTGGGTAAAGAAAGGGCGGGCATGCCCTCCCCGTAACTGTGGGTGTGGGTGAGAAGGTCACCATTCTTACCTTAAAGAAACTTCTGCCCTCAGGCAACTTCCCTCTTACAGCTTTTAAGCAGACAGGGCCAAAAATCTAATTATTTAGATTCTAATCAACTGCAGGATAATTCCTAAGGCATTTGAATCTGAAGGCAACATTCTGGTTCTCAGTTGTTCACATTTAGGCATTTCAAGGCTCAAGGATACAGTCAGTGAAATTTAACCATCAGAGGACTCCTGTAGCATCTGTGCTAGCAAAACACATTTAGACATGTGAGCATTTTGGCTTGGTTTTGAAAATAAATTGTATCCAAATTAAAAATATATATAGCCAGTAAACACAGTTTTGGAGGGGGAAGGTAGAAACTTAAAAAGCAAACCTCTTTATATCATATGTAGCTGTATTTCACAGCTATATTTTCTAAAACATACAGAAACGTGTATCATTAAATGTTAAATCACAAGGATATCTGATTACTTAAGAATCAAAAAGAAAGTAAGGACACGAACCAGGATCCCTACTAAGGAAAAAAGACGCGCCTGGATGTACAGCATAATTTGCTAAATCATTTGAGATTTCTGATTAGCTCTGAGCCCTTGCAACTGACAGCAAAACCATAACACTTAGGCTAAGACAAATATTTTCCAGATACATCGTTTTGAACGTAAGTCTTCATTTGGCCTACAGATTTTTATCTTTTATATTTAATCATACGATAGGAAAATTAATTCAAGAGAAATATGGCATGAAGCAATGGTAAAAAGGCTCATTTTTCCTGAACCATATAATCTTCCAATCAAGATATAAACAACCTATTTGGAATTCTGAAACTTGAAATGACCTTCAAGAATCTTTTGAAAATGTCTCTAATAATTCAAATGACGGAGAGATCAGAGTAAGTGTTGGCACACGATTCTAAGGCTTTGGATTTTTTAAAAAGGTTATCCATAAAACCGTTTAGAAAGGTTGTCTCAGAAGTGTTTTTGGAGGTAACGATTTACAAATATACTTAATAGTTGTTGTTTTTTTCCCCAGACGTGTTACCTAGGAGTTGTACTCAATGCGAAATTCTCTTCCTACATCCCTTCCCAGTGGGCAGAACAGGGAACGTTATTATAGGAAAATTCTTTCTGGTCATTGCATCTCCTGGACTTACCTGCCATTTAGTAAGAGTGTGGTCAGTGTTCCGTAGACAGAAATGAATAGCCCTGAGTTTATTTATTTTTCTTTGAAAAATAATAAATATACGTCCCTTAACCCCAAATTAAAAAAAAAATCAGGCAAATATGCCAGTCCTGTTAGTAGAAACAGCTTACTAGTGGTCTATGAGTGGGAGGAAAGACACCCCACTTTGCAGCAAATGAAGATTTTATCTTAGATTTTTGAATGACATATGGCTTGTAGGAAAAGCATATATATATATATATATATATATATATATATATATATATATATATATAAAAGAAGTGGTGACGATATTCTTAGACAATATGACTGGAAGACATTCCATAACCATATTTGTGGGAGTTTTAAGAAGTTCATTTACCAACTTGTTTGTACAGCGAAAAAGAAATTTCCATAGCTTCCCTCCAACCACATGAAATACAAAATAGCTTTTAAAGAAATGTACATAAAAGTGTAATGGGACCCTTCCATAGAGGTTTGAGGTTTTAAATGATGTTAGGGGAAAGTAATGCATTTTGTATTGATATGTTCACTATTTTTATTTTCCAACAGATTTCCTTTTCAATTTTCAATTAGAAGTTCTTAAAAAGATGTGTCTATTTCTCATGTTTTATCCACATGAAATATAGAAATAAACCATATTAGTTTCTAATTATTTGTTAATTTCCATTTTGGGCCATAGGTAGGAGAGTATTAGTGCCTCTTTCCCTTCCTTATACAATTCTCAAGAAAGAAATCGCGATGACAAATTGTGACCATCGCAGGGGAAATTAGAACTTGTGGTAGAATGTCTGTCTCTTGGACTCTATCAGGGAAGTCAAGGGGAGCAAGGATAATTGATCGTTGGTCCTTTTAATTTTTCACATTAACCATGGCAAATGCAGGGCTGCTGAGCTAAGGGCTCTTGCTCCAGCAGAAACTGTCCCTGGCTTTCCAGTATGTGCCATGGGTGATACTGAAAGGAAGACCCTGCATGGATTCCTTCTGTTCCATTGGGTCATGCTCCCAACGTCTTAAGGACACCGTGTCCTGGAACCTTAAGGGACTATCTTTCTGTTGCCCTGGGATGTTGCTCTGTGTCTTATCCATCCTCCGGGAGATGTACTTCTAGGTCTTAGATGTAAAGACCTGTCCTAAAGTATTTTCTAAATCAATAACTGCAGAAAGTTGCTCCATGAACATCATAAGCTGAATTTTGCTTACAGGAAGGAGTCATTTCTTCTCTTTTACAATCTTCATGGTTTCCTCCCGTGGACAGAATTATTACTGCTTTCAAAGTTATGCAAACGAGAAATATATGGCAGAGGCTTAAAAAAAGTTTATCACACAAATGTACATATAGCTCATGGGAGAGTGTGCATTTTTTTTTTATTTTTTTATTTTTATTTATGATAGTCACATAGAGAGAGAGAGAGAGGGAGGCAGAGACACAGGCAGAGGGAGAAGCAGGCTCCATGCACCGGGAGCCTGACGTGGGATTCGATCCCGGGTCTCCAGGATCGCGCCCTGGGCCAAAGGCAGGCGCCAAACCGCTGCGCCACCCAGGGATCCCGAGAGTGTGCATTTTTTGAATAACATTTTGCTCTGACTCTTCAACTATGATTGTGTTTAGAGTTTTCCATTTTCCCTTAAAGTGATATAATTTTAACTAAGTTTCAAGTAAGTATTTTCATGAAGGATGCTATTGATTTAAACATGACTCTATTTTATCCCGGTCCATTGGCCATTTTTTTCTTCTCTGGATTAACACAATCACAAAATTGCTTTTTTCCCCCTAAGAGTTTGTTTTTACTTAGCACAGTTTATTTACAGTAAAATATTTGCACCCTGTGTCATTATCATGGACGTGGTCACACTTGTTATATTTTTATCTTCCCCATCCATTCTTGCTCATCAGACCAAAGAGGTACCTTTGAGTTGAAAGGGAGCATGACATGCTTGACACTGAACAACCTCTATTTTAGATCCTTTTCTTCTAGTAGACATGCCTGAATAATTTGGGCTGCAATAAAATGCTTAATAATAAATTAGTATATCAATAGCATTTTTGTGAATCTTTCAAGTATATGTACCATAAATCACCTGTACAAACTCAGAGGCAAAAAAAAAAAAAAACAAAACAAAAACCCAAAACCCAAAACCCCAAAAACAAAGCAAAGCCATGTAGGTGGAAGAACATTCAGAAAATAACTTAAATGCATTCTGGGTTATGTTCAGGTTTTTTAAATGAGAAAATGAAGTAATTACTATAAACAGTGTTGGGTAGAGCCCATGAGGGCCCCACGTTCTGGTGACTGTCCTGGAATTCTGAATCTACTGGCTCTTTATTTTGTGACTCTCACTTTCCCCAAATCCCCAGTGAAATAAAACTACTCTCTGTCACATAGGATTATTTTTTAGAATACAAATCGTTCTTAAAGCTTTTTAAAATGCTATTTCACCATATAACTCAAGAAAATTTAGGTCCCCTGGACCATCTTTAAAAAAGTGGGTCTTGCCATGTTGCTTTCCGCATGCTGGCCCCCACTTCCCACACGCTCACACCCACAACGCAGATGAGAAGGCAGACAAGGAGACATACAGGGAAAGGTGAGGGAAATTGGTGGTTGGTTTAAAATAGAGGTAAAAAGGGTCTTCCATAGAAGGTGGTGAGCAGACCTGCCCCTTTTGTCTCTTGGGGCTGTTGAAAATAGATCAGTTTAAAGCTGAATTTCAAGCAGATTTTGTTTAGCTATGAGGATCACCCAGACACCTCCCAAAGGGGATTGTGGCATCGTTGGTTTTGGAATCTAATTTAAGCCATCTTCTCTGGGATGCAAGACTAGTCCCTCTGTCCCACCTTGCTGGCACCCCTAACATCCCGGGTTCTGTGTCCTGGATGACCTTGGTGGACACCATGAGGCCGAAGTCAGGGCTCGGGGCTTCCCGCTAACCTCCCCTCTTGTTCTTGCAACTTCAACCCCTGTGTGCTTCAGGCTTCCTCAGCTATGGCAGAGATATCACGGCCTCATGTGCGGCAAAGGGCTCCTGCACCCACACACTCGGGAAACAGGTCACCCTTTGTTGGAGGCTCTTCACCCAGTACCTGATTTCTTCTGCAGTTATTTCGTGACCCCTGCCGCTAGATGGGACAGGGTGGAGAAGAGTCACTCCCACCCTCTGGTGGCCTTTCCAGCTGCCAGATTAATTAGCCACTTACTTCCATGGCCAGGAGCTGCAAGGGTCAGCGAGCTTGAGTGTGCAAAACACATCCCTGTGCGATCTGAACCTTGTTCTGTGATCACAAGGTGGTGGGGGGGTTTTGTTTTTGTTTTTCCTTTTAACAGTTCTCGTTCTTCAGGGTTATTTACAAAACTGAACAGAGTTTTTACAACGTGCTTGCATTTGGAGCTTTTCTTCCCTTTTAACACCTTCTTGTATATTAAATGTTTAGATACGAAATGAGAAGACAAGTCATGGAGGCAGTTACTTACCTGGTGGAGAGTTAATTACCAGGTCCATCCATCCATCATCCTTCCTTCCTTCTTTCCTTCCCTCCCTCCCTAATATGTGTCAAGTACCATGTTAGGTGCTAGGAATATAAAGGTGAGTAGGTTATTGCCCTCAAAACTCTCATAATTCAAAATAGGTGACCAAAGTCATGACTGCACAGTGCGAGGGATGAGTTAAGCCCTCTGGGGCATCAGGGAGAGACTAATTATCTCTGATGACCTAAGGATGGCCAAGATAAGGAGAGGAACTTTCTTAAGAGGGAATACTACGTGGGCAGCCTGGGTGGCTCAGCGGTTTAGCACCGCCTTCAGCCCAGGGCGTGATCCTGGAGTCCCAGGATCGGGTCCCGCATCGGGTCCCTGCATGGAGCCTGCTTCTCCCTCGGCCTGTGTCTCTGCCTCTCTCTCTGTGTCTCTCATAAATAAATAAAATCTCTTAAAAAAAAAAACAAAAGAGGGGATACTACAAGAACAGATGCAGGTGTCTTAAAACATACACAAAATTTTATTTGAATCCATCGAATTTTAAAAAATATATAAGCTACTGTCTGTTTAAAGTCACATGTGAAACTTCCAGATGTACATATGATTATTCTGTGTTTGATATGAACAGATATAATTCCTCCCTCCTTCCTTCTGTTCCCCCTTCCTCCCCCCATCTTTGATATTCTATTTATTTATTTATTTATTTATTTATTTAGAAATTCTAGTCCGATTTTATCCCTGGAGGCGCGGCGAGGCTCGCTCTCCGCGTGTCCCCCCTGCGCCTCGAACCCGCCGTTCCCCTGGGCACCCCCCGGCCCGGCACCCGGCACCCAGCATCCCCCCCCCGTGGCACCCAGCCCCCTGCCGACAGCTGGGCCGTAAGAGCCGGTCGGCAAAGGCGCCCCGCGAGCTCACCGCCTGTCCCCTCCAGGTAATGGGACTGCTGGCCAACCACGGCGGCGTGCCGCACCAGCCCCAGACCGACTACGCTCTGTCGCCTCTCACCGGGGGCCTGGAACCTGCCACCACGGTGTCGGCCAGCTGCAGCCAGAGACTAGACCACATGAAGAGCTTGGACAGCCTGCCGACGTCTCAGTCCTACTGTCCACCCACCTACAGCAGCACGGGCTACAGCATGGACCCGGTGCCGGGCTACCAGTACGGGCAGTATGGACAAAGTGAGCCTCGGTCCCTCGGGGGCGGGATGGGCCCGGCGGCCCCTGGCAGCCTCGTGGCGAAGCGGCCGACGGTTCCGGCCGGGGCCCCCTTGCATAATTATTTTCTTGACCGATGTCAACAACATCTTGCGGTTATTAATTGCTGAGATGTGAAACCTGATTGCCACTAGGTAAAACACGAGGGTTGGCCAAAATGAAACAACCCCTGGCATTAGAAACACATGTTCTTAATGAGGTCAGCTCAAGGATCATCTGGGGTATAATCCCAAGGACACAGACTTGTGTCAAACTTGTCTCAGGAATAAAAATATTAGTCTCGATCCTTTGATACCACGGTATTAAATATGACATTGTCAGCCTGTAGCTGATTTTGCCCCGTGCTGTGAGTTGTCCTAGCGTGACCTAAAAAGCTACGTGTGTTTCCTTACAGGTGCCTTTCATTATCTCAAGCCAGATATCGCCTAAGTGAACTGTCCACTTGGAAGCTCAAACTGGCCCTGTTTCCGGTCTCCACAGCCTCCACGTGAAGGATCTTCTCAGAAAAAAAAGCAAATCACCTTTTTTTTGGGGTGGGGTGGGGTGGGGGGCAGTCTCTCCAAGGAGACGGAGAAGAGTGATTGATTTTTTTTTTTCCTCCAGTAGTTGGTTTCAAATTCTTTTGAACATGTCGGACAGAAGCAGCGGAAGGAAGGCAGGCCTGGAACAGTCAAAAGATAAATGCAACATTTTAAGGCAATGATTGAACGTGGCTACACATCAAATCCCCCGACTCTTTAGTGCCGATGATCAAGGAGCTAAAACATTCCATTTGTGTGTGTGCGTGCGCGTGCGCGCGTGTCTGTGTGTGTGAGGCTCATCCGGACTGGCTCAGGCACGCAGAATGTTCTAAAACCTAGGCGGAGAGCACTCTAAATATAACCCGGTTGATGCTCGATGCTGACACTTAGACAATTGAAAAACTGCTCACGTACCGAAGCAGGAATGGAGGAGTCCTTGACTTTTACACACTGGAAATTGATATAAAAAGAAATGGCACCATTTTTTTTTTTTTTTTTTTTTTTTTTTTAGGAAGTTAGGCTAGATGTAAAGGACCTCCCAAATAAATTATTTGTGATCTCGTCCTCATTGGTAACCCGGTTGTCAATAAACATCCCGGGCGGACGGCCTTGCTACCAGGATGTGGGATGGCAGGAAGAGAAGCTCGTCTCCTTCCCCGGGGGGGGGGGGGGGCAGGTATGGGACATTTTCCCCCCGTTCATTTTCATTTTGAAGCCAACCTGGCCGGGTGGGGGAGGGCGCGGTGGAGAAGAAGTGACGTGCATTCCCACAGCTGCTTATCGGTGTGCAATACTGTGTACCTCACGGACGCTTTGGCCACGGCCAGGGCCGTAGAAACAGAATCAGAACTCTATTTTTGCAGGTGCTTTATTTTCGCAGCCCATGATTCATTGCAGTAGGATGCGTGACGTTCGCCATTTAATGGACATCCAACACCCGGCTTGCTCCTTTGGACTAGAGACCGTGTTCCAGAATAACACTTTTAAGATGACGACGTTTACATTCTTCTCTTTTTCTATGAAAGGCAGGGCAAGAGCAGAAATGTCCACGTGGCTCTCATGTACTGTTTAAATTATACAAGGATACCCAATATTAAAAGATTATAGGAACTGAGGTTTACATACGTTTGTGTGGTGACATTGTAGAATGTCAATAAATTTGTTTTTCGAGGTGTTAAGAGGAACGAGAAGGTGGAAGGCAGTGTTATTTATTTCTTTCAATTCTTGGAACCATGAACGAGGTAGGCACAAATACATTCCCTTTAGAGTTAGGAGCGATGACGTAGTGGGTTAGTGAGACTAGACGTAGTTTCAGGTTAGTTCATACATTGGTCGTAGAGGGTGATGGGTCGAGAGAAGTGCTATCTTTGTGTTGCAGCCTCAACCAACAACGATGTGTTGTAAAAATGTCTTTCATGTAAAAAGTGCAGTAAATATTTACTATTTATAATGAATAAACAGTTATGAGAATTTGCCCAGCACTGCTTTTTTGGGGAAACTGGCGGTGAATATAGCGCCAATAAAAACTTGCATCTGAAAAGTGACCAGAACACGTGCTTTGAGGCCAGCGGGGCCCTTTGGGATCAGATGGTAACGTCTACAGATAGGGTCACACATCCCACTCTCGTGTTCTCTGGAAGAAGCTTGGCGAAGCACACTTTTTAAGTGATGGAAGCTTTAACATTTGTAGACGTCGTATTAGAAAGGCCCTTACGTCCACGTTTCCCTCTCTCTGGTCCTCGGAGCTAGCAAATCCCTTCACTATCACGGCGGGAGCGTGTCTTCCAGACAGAGTGCCTTCTCCGTCTTCATCCCCAGTGGTCATCGCCACCGGAATTTTTATTGAAAGCTTTCATATTGGGTCATTCATTTTATTTTAGAAGCTTTTTTCACCCTTCATGGCAAACCTCGCAGCCCATTCATTTCATTCATTCTTTCCTCCTCCTTCTGCTCCCCTTCCTTTCCTGCGTCCCTCCCCTGCTCCCTCTCTCCCTTCAATACTTTGCAAACCGTTGACCGAGAGTCTGAACGTGCCAAGCGTGGTGCTTGGTCCTGGCATTGGGCGATGCTGACAGCCTCGTGGCGCGCCGGGGGAGGAAATGCACAGTCGCAAGAAAGCGTGAAGACTGTTTTTATCGAGCAAATAATCACAACACCCTCTGAGGCTCTTACTTGCGTTAACCCATTTTCTCCTCCCGACATCTTCTGTGAGGCAGGCGTCATTGACATTCCTATTTCACAGAGGAGGAAACTGAGGCATAAGATGCTTATGTGAGATGAACCGGCGGCAGAGCTGGGATTTGAGTCCAGGCAGACCGATTCCAGAGCCTATGCACCCATACTCCCCCTTCTGCCTCCTTAAGTCCAGACCAGTGACGGAAAACCCACCTTATGGTCAAAGATCCAGAAAGATCTAAAGGAGCTCTGTCCAATTCAGTCAGCGGCTAGCCACGCGTGGCTCTTCAAATTTATAATAATTAGAAGTGAACAAAGCTAAACACTTGACCCCGCAGGTGCACCAGCTGCATCTCAAGTGGGCATATGGGGCCACGTGGATCAGGGCCCGGCTGTCATTGCAGAACCTTCTGCTCCTCAGTGCTGATCTAAGGCATGTCTTCCTAAACCCCCAGACTTGGGGCAGCCTGGGTGGCTCAGCGGTTTAGCGCCACCTTCAGCTTGGGGTGTGATCCTGGGGTCCCGGGATCGAGTCCTGTGTCGGTTTCCTGCATGGGGCCTGCTGCTCCCTCGGCCTGTGTCTCTGCCTCTCTCTCTCTCTGTCTGTCTCTCTGTCTCTCATGAATAAATAAACAAACAAAAACCCAAACAACCCTGGACTTGAAGGGCAGTAGGTGAAATTTCCGAATTCTTTAAATGTGTTAGATGTTCTTAGCTCACGTGCTCGTCCTTCCAGTCAAATATGTTGCTCTTTTCCTGACAATTGTCTATTCCAAAAATATTTTAAGAAGACGAAAGGAAGGTGATCTTTACTAAACATTTTTGTTGTCTTGTCCTCCCCCAATCCTGTGAGGTGGGCAACCTTAGCCCCAAGTGACAGATGAGTGCACCGAGGTCCCGAGCTAGTCCTTAGTCCGGCCGACATCATAAGTCATCAGAAACAGTAGAAGCAGCCTTTGACCTCTGCCCTGCCGGGCGGGCCGTCTTGGTGTTCCAGATCCTGGCGGCAACACGCACTCCGTCATAGCAGCGCATCCTCATGTCAAAGGCAGGTTGAAAGCAGGTATTACGAAAAGTAATTCGCACCCAGGACAAGAGAGCAATGCTTCCAGGAGGTGAGACTACGCGACAGGAACCCACCTTCCGTGTCATCCTCTCCTCTCTCAGTCCTAGAATTTGGCACACATGGCTCATCTCTCTCCCTTTTTAAAGAATTTTTAAAAAAAGTTTATTTGAGAGAGAGCGAGAGAGCGAGAGAGAGAGAGAGAGCGAGCGAGAGAATGAGCAGGGCAGGGGCACAGGCAGAGGGAGAAGCAGGCTCCCCGCTGAGCGGGGAGCCCGACACAGGCTTTGATCCCAGGACCCTGAGACCATGACCTGAGCCGAAGGCAGATGCTTCACCGACTGAGTCCCCCAGGTACTCTGCTCATATCTCTTTGATATACTTTTTTATGCCCTTATTTCTGCATATCTCTGAGGTCTCTTGCTCAGTATTTTTTTTTTAAGATTTTATTTATTTATTCATGGGAGACACACACACACACACACACACACATACACACACAGAGGCAGAGACACAGGCAGAGGGAGAAGCAGGCTCCCTGCAGGGAGCCTGATGCGGGACTCGATCCTGGGACTCCAGGCCCTGGGCTGAAGGCGGCGCTAAACCGCTGAGCCACCCGGGCTGCCCCTATTGCTCAGTTCTTATTTCCTATGTTGAAAATCGCTATAAATCAATTTTTCCCTGACTTAAAAAAATTCTCTTTTGGTTTGTATCTAATCAATGTCCAGAGGAATGAGGACTTGGTTCCCACAATCCAAACTCCCCCTGTCAGAGTCCTTGCTCTCATTCCCTGGGACAAGCTATATCTAAGGACTTTGAACTTTCAACTGAGCCTGAATCTGACTCTGCATAGAGAGGTTCGCCTTTGCCCATATAGCTATACAATTTAGTTTGAGAACTTAAAAGGGAAAACTAAACATTAGAACTTAAAATTATTAAATAATGGAATTACTAATGTCCATTGCTGAGTCATTCCATCCTCGGCAGCCATTTTCCTAAGAATAGGTGTCATATTCCACATCTGTGATGGACACAAACATGTTTTTTGGCCCCACTTGGAAAGATATTTTCACACACACTTGGATATTTGGGGAACGTTCTGTGTTAGGAGGAATCTTCATTAGTGCTGGCAGTGGAACCAGCACAACGGACAGGGTCACTGGCTCATGGATGTGAATTTCAAAAGAGTCTTAAATGGGGGGAGGAGATGGATTGATTGATGTCTTTTGTGCAGACATGGCATGGAAGACTCCATCCTCAAACTACATAATTACCACATGGAACCAGAACCAAGATGTCTATAGAAAGGAAATCTATTTGGGGATGAAGGCTTGGGCCTCAATCATTCTGAGTAAATGAATTTTGGTGTTTGATCATTTATGGATCAGGAGAACTGGTGTCAAACATTGAGGAGTAGAGCAAATGGCAAGTGGCAGTTTTTATGCAAAGCAATCCACGAGGCCAGCATCAGCCCTAGACAAGCACTCATGGGTCTGGAATCTGTGTTGGATGATATGTGAAAGGAAGAGAAAAAACAGACCCAGAATCAGGCTTCTTGTCCAATGCTGGTGATATAAGCTAGTCTCTCTCTCATAGATCTATTCTTTGGTATCACAGACCATTTTCTCCCAAGAACCTAGCACCGTGTCTGATCCATAATGAGCACTCAGTTTCTGTTTATGAATAAATGAATAAATAAGTGAGTGAATGAAAAGTGCCTCTCTTGTACTGTCCCAACAACACCTTTTGAAGAAGGAGCTCAACCTCAAGCGTGTGTGGATTAGAGCGAACAAGTTTGATGTTGCAGTGATCCCTGGGTAATGGGACCAGCTAGCTGAGTGGCTAATGTAAAACCAAAGGTACACAGATTGTCTTGAGATTAGATTAGTACAAAGCCTTTGGGAAAGAGCGGAGGCAGGGAGACCTAAAAAGTCACTTGAGAGCCATATTTCTGGTTTTCTGACTGATGCAGATGCACAAGGCAGTGAAAGAGCCAGTTGGTTGATTGCTGAGAGTACTGGTTCCCAGCCTAGCTGTACGGTAACCTAATTATGAAAAACAAAACAACAACAACAACAAACCAACAAACAAACTCTAGTGTCTGGACCCCCCCAGATCTGTGACTCAGAATCCAGAGAGATGGCACAGAAAGGATCGATGAAGCAAGAGTGTAGAGAGAAGCCTTTGGCTGGATTGAATCCTGGGCCACAGTTTACCAGGCAACTGGACCTGTTTTCTAGGGCTCGAAGTCATGGTCAGGGTCCTTCATCACAGCACAGCTGCGAGAAGTCACTTTGATATATGGAGTCCCCTTAGCCTTATCTTCCACCAGTTTTCAAACCAGAAGGAAAGATGTGAAGAGGCAGCAGCTCAGTGATGCCAAACAATGGTGAGATCTGTGAAATTGCTTTTGGACTGGCATTGCACTATGAGACCGTCATAGCTCTGGCTGGACGTCTACAAAGCCTTACTACACCAAAATCGGTAGTGCTTGGGCTTTTCCCAAGTGGTGCCTTGACATCTTGTGCCCCAGGCTCTTGGGATCCTGTGGCATTCAGGAGAGTCTCAATCATGGGACTAAACACATACCCTTCTTTTGGTCCTGCTCATTCGGCTCACCCACTCCACGAAGCTGAGCTCCCAAGCTTTGAACAGAATCCCCACAAATGCCAGCTCTTCTTACTACTTGTAGAGTCAGGGAGGTAGGCAGTGGTTTCTATTTCCTAATTAATTCATTAGTTGGATCCTTATTGAGCTACTCCTGTGTGCTGGGCAGTGAGACCTTAATGGAAGGTAAGGCAGTTCTAGTTGCCAAAAGACCCCACCTCTGAGTGAGCTGGATTAGTAAACAATGTGTTAGGAGACAAAGTGATATGTAAGGAAAAGTTAGTATGGAAATATGAGGAGAGGGCGCCTCATTCCACCTGGCATTGGGACACTTTTCACAGGAAGTGACCCTGGAGCAAAACATCTAAGGATAAAGAGGAAGTTCCCTGGCAGGTGCAGGGCCAAAGGGTGAGTCAGTTCTGTGTAGGTTTGATGGCAGGTGTGGGGCTGCCAGACGGAAAAAGCCAGGGAGGTCGGTCAGGGGCTGGGCCTCCCAGATTCTTCAGTAAGACTGGTTCAAAGGCAGAGCTTTCTGGGAATCCCTAGTTTACAGAGGTCTAAGATATGAGATTAGGTTAAGTGGGGCAATTATGTTTTTCCTTAAAAATGGATTGAGAGACTTTCCACCTGAGAGGCCTGATAAGAAACTCAGAGGAGAAGGAGCATCTATCTACAATTATCACCTTCCTAAACAGACCCCCAAAGCTCGGTAGGGGTGTGATGCCTACTTGGTGGCCTCGCTCCGTTTTCATCAGTGAAGAGCTTGTTGTTGGCGGTCTGGAAGCTGCCCTGCCTTTCATTTCAGGCTGACTGGGATGACTCATGATTAGTAATCATCCAAACGTGGGTAATTGGGTGCTCACCTGGGGATGGGCCCCAAGATCTCTGTGCTCAACCTTGAAGCCTGAAGAGGGGAAGAAATGCCTTTCTTCTTCTTTTATCTTTAAGCTCCAAGTTTAAATTCTCCTTTCAGACAAACCGTACCCATCCCACCTTCCCAAACACACTCTCACAGGTCTTTTTGGTTATGTAAAGGAGAGCAAATGTCCTCTCTGGGATGGAGAGTAAAGACCATTTAGGTGTAGGTACAGAGTCTAGGAAACGAAGTGGCTTTGTAGAAGGATATCAAAGGTTATCTTTGCAGCTGGAGTCTTAGGTTTGCCTATGATATTTACTTGTAGGAAACCATTTATTTCTCTCTGGGCTTGGAAGAGTAGAAGGCTGCTGGAGGGAAGTAAACTGTTCCCAAAAGCACAGTGGCAGGCTGAGAGCCCTCACGGAGGCATTTGGGTCTGGGGGTGCTCTGCTCTCAGGCAATCGTGGTTTGGTATCTGTCAACAGAAAACAGATGCTACACTTGAATTTGGAAGTTTAGAGAAGGATTTTATTTATTTATTTGAGAGGGTGCATGAGCAGGTGGAGGGGCAGAGGGAGAGTCTCAAGCAGACTCAACACTGAGCGTGGAGCCCAACATGGGGCTCCATCCCATGACCCTGAAGTCATGACTTGAGCTGAAATCAAGAGTTAGACTCCCAACTGAGCCTCCCTGGCGCCCCCAGAGAAGGATTCTTAATAAGGAGACTACCTACAAAGTTGGAGGGGTGCAGGGCAATCATAAGAGTCTATGTAGGAAGCTGGGGAGGAGAGCTGCTATGGGGTGGGAAGGGGAGAACTTACTGGAACCTGGAAGGTGTGTCATGTAGAGCAGTGGGCTCTAAGAGTAATAGCTTTTGAAAGGATATGGACATCCAGAGGCAACTACAAGAGGAGGTACCCGAGGGAAAAATATCCTGTCTTTATTTTCACCTCTCTCTCAGCTCCTACTGGCAGGGTCCCATGGACCAAATCCTTAGAAGGCAGAAGGCTTAGGAGCCAAGCATGTGGGCCTGCAGAGCACCCTGATGCCCTGAGAGCTGGGTGGAAGGATGGAGAAGGATCTGGGAGGGTCCACAAATGGCAGCTGGGTTTAAGTGCTACGTTTTGCAATCATTTCCTGTTGTTCCCAGCTCTACATAAAAGGCAGGCTTTCGCCGTGGTCCTAAGGGATGCAAGCTGGGGGTAAGGGGGGACACAGTCAATGCTGTTTGCCGATATGGGTTGGGTCAGTGGTGTCACGTACAGCACTGGGTTGCTTGAGATGGCAAGTGAGATTTGTATGAGAGGTAGTCATCTTCCAACAAGTCCCAGGGACGCTTGGATGAGAGGGATCTAGTGGAAGGCGCAGCTTCTTGGAGTTAAGCGGTGTGGGTGCCTGCGCTCTAAGAAGCTGGGCGTAAAAAAGAAAGTGACACTGTGCTTTTAGAGCTGTCATACCAAGAGATCTGGAGCATCAGCCTCACCCATGCCATTTTACAACCGTTTTAAACTCGTCTATCTCCTCCATGATTTAAGTTTCTGGAAGATCAGGACAGTGGCTTGGTTATTTTTGCGTTTCCAGCTTTTTTTTGTTCATTGCTAACCTGCTGGATATGTTTATTGGATAGAGTCAAATCACTGCTTACTATTCATGCTTGGTTGTTATGAAGCGCATAAATAGTTGTTGTTTTTTTTAAGATTTTATTTATTTATTCATGAGTGTCTCACAGAGAGAGGCAGAGACACAGGCAGAGGAAGAAGTAGGCTCCCTGCCAGGAACTCGATACAGGACTCGATCCCAGGACCCGTGACCTCAAGGGTCACGACCTGAGCCCAAGGCAGACGCTCCACTGCTGAGCCACCAGGAGTCCCTGAATAGTTCTTAAGTATGATCAGTTCACTTGTTTTCAGCTGTAATTGAGTTAAATACTAAATCCTATAATGTGTGTTTTAATCTTTAGAGTTTGCTGGTAATATAACATGGATGGTTCCTTATAAGTAGAAAAATGTCGAGAGTGTTTAGGCCTTCAGTGAATTCATTGTATCTGCTCTAGTTCCCAGGACAGAGGAGATTGAAAAGACAAAACAAATCATGATTCCTACTTAGAGAAGCTCATAAATATATCTGGATGAATTTATAACCCAGTTTGTAAGACTATTTGATGAAAGCTAAGTTTTAGTATACCTTTGTATTAAAATTGAAGAAGGCACTAAGCAAAACAATTATGGTATAAATATGATTACACTGATATAACGAGCCTAGTCAATAAAATCAGGTCTTTGAGATCACAAAAGGACTCATTAAAAAATGAACAAAGTTTTGTGATAATTCTAATCCAGAGGAATATGTATCTTTTATTTTTTATTATTATTTTTTAAATATATTTTTTAAGATTTTATTTATTTATTCATGATAGACATAGAGAGAGAGAGAGGCAGAGACACAGGAGGAGGGAGAAGCAGGCTCCATGCTGGGAGCCCGATTCGGGACTCGATCCCGGGACTCCAGGACCACGCCCTGGGCCAAAGACAGGCACTAGACCGCTGAGCCACCCAGGGATCCCGAATATGTATTTTTTAAAGGACTAATAGAAATTTATTAATTTTGAAAAACATTTTATTTGTTGGGAGTATAAGTTACTATATAGAGTCGATAATAATAAAGCTGCATTTCTTAAAACAGGTTCTATCAGTTTAAAAAAAATAAAGACCAACTCTGGAGAAAGTTTGACAAATATGTTGTTTCCACCAATGTCAGAAACATTTTCAGCTTTCCGTATCCTCTTCTGTCTTTATACCAATATATTTTCATGATCATTCAGTTACATTTAACTCAGTCAGTTTGAGCTGCTCTAACAGAAAAACCATAGACTGGGAAGCTTATAAACAATAGAAATGTGTGTCTCACAATTCTGGAGTCTGGAAAGTCTAAGATGAAGGCACTGGCAGGTTCAGTGGGGAGAGCTGGCTTCTTGTTCAGGTCTGGGTCTCCGGGCTGTGTCCTGATGTGGGTGGAAGGAGAAAGGGATCCTCTGGGGTCTCTTTCATAAGGGCACTGATTCCATTGATGAAGGCTCCACCCTTGTGACCTAATCACATTTCAAAGGCCCTGCCTCCTGATACCATCATGTTGGGGATACCATCAAATTTCATCATATGAATGCTGGGAGGACACATTCAGTCTAGAGCAACATTTAAGGCTTCTTTAAACAAACAGTGAAAGGGAATTTTAGGAAGAAAAAAAAGTCACCCGTAATACCCGTTCCTACATAGTTGTCTCTTTTTCCATGTATCCACTCTAATTTTCAAGAATTTTGGTTACCCTCATGATTTAATCTGATTATAAAGCTTTTGAGGAATTCTTTTTCTCTTTAGTGCTCAGACTTACGCTCTACCTACAGTGTGCAATGAAGAAAACATTAATAAAAAATGAATTCCTTAAATCTGTTTTGTTTTTTTCAAAATACAAAAACTTTTTGTTTATCTGTTTAGGTTTCTTATATGACCTCATTTCTTTCCTTCCTCCTTTGTCTTTACTCTCAAGTTTAACATTGGAAAAAGACATCATCTTGAGAACTGATTGTAAGAAAATGTCTTCTATTCATACTTGTAGAATTTCTCTGTAACTGTAGATATCAAAGAGCTCGAGGAGTATTATTTGCGTATCTGTGATGGGCTGCATGGCACTTTAGGATTTTAAGGAGTGTTCACATCCATTATATTGATCTTCCCAATGTCTTTATGAGGAAGGCAGGTCAGGAATACAATTCTTAGTTTCCAGCAAGAATGTTTTAAAGGTCAACTGACTGTCCACAGTTTCACACTCAGCTGTTAATGGTACAGTCAGGAAGGCAATTCAGGTCTTCTGATTCTCAGTTTCTGATTCTCTCCAACATCATGCATCAAGCAGAGCATGTCCTAGTGGATTCTTCACACACACACGCACACACACACACACACACACAACGTTGTTGTCTGTCTCTGCTTACATGATTTAAACTTGTATGAGAAAGTAGCTTTCTGAGTGTCATGAGGCGTTGTGAACCATCGCTTCTTCCTAGAATACAGTAGAGAGCCAGATGTTGCCAGCTGGCTGATAGAAAATGAAATGGATGTAGTTGCTCAACCTGTACAGTATTGATGGCTCCAGGAATTCTGCGGGGGGAGTGGCGGAGGAGAGCAAGGAGAATGGGAGAAAGAGAGATCCTAGTCACTTTCAAAACCTACCGATAAATGTAGCATCTGTTGTCCACAGGACAGAATGATGAGCCTGAAGAACTGGCCGGGGCCCAGCCCAGAATGCCTAAGCATTTCATGTTTGTGGCTTTGTGTGTAATTTTAAAAGTGAGGGGTGCCACTGAAGAACCTGTAAGTAGAAGACTGATGATGTAGATTAATGACTCAGGAAATTATAATTATGATAGTTATATTCAGCTTTTGCAGAAATGTATTATCTAAAAATCTTCATGGCAATTCAACAATGTGGTGACATTATCTGATACTCAGAAAGCTTGAAAAAAAAAAAAAAAAAGAAAGAAAGGAAGAAAGCCTGAGAACCTTTTCTAAAGCCCTTGGCAAGCCCTGTTGCCCAGAGAGAGGTTGAAGGTATAGAAGGTGAGAGACGGTCAGTGATGGAAGCAAGTGGGCCCCGGCAGAGTCCGAAGGGGGTGAGTGAGTGAGTGAGTGAGGTGCAGTGTAGATTTAGACAGGCTGGCTTTATTCAGGATAAAGAGCATCTTTTTAAACCTTTCCCACTTTAGTAAGGGAAGTAGGGAAGAAGACAGGTCTGCAGGTGGAGGGCAAGGGACATGAAATCCAGGGAGTTCACCTCTGCTGCTTGTCTCTGAGGCTGAGGGCAGCAGGGAGGCAAGGAGCATTTAAAATAGCCTCAGTGGAGCAGTGAGGGTTTTATCTTGGGACACAGAGGATGTGGAGCAGCACTGAGGCCCATGAGGGTGGAGTGATTTTCTTTAGCTGAGCCCTGGGGCTCAGGTAAAGGGGACCGAGTGGCCTGGAGGCCAGATTGAGTCTTTGGGGGGGACATTTGCAGTATAGTGAGCAAGGTGCAAGGGTCTTGCAAGAGGTTGGGTTTTACAAGGTCTTTGAGGGCCATTGAGGCCACTGTAAGGTTTTCTCCTAAGTACCGGTGAGGCTGCTATACGGTTTTTTTTTTCTTTCTTTCTTTCTTTTTTAAATAATAAATTTATTTTTTATTGGTGTTCAATTTGCCAACATACAGAATAACACCCAGTGCTCATCCCCTCAAGTGCCCCCCTCAGTGCCCATCACCCAGTCACCCCCACCCTCCACCCTCCTCCCCTTCCACCACCCCTGGTTCGTTTCCCAGAGTTAGGAGTCTTCCATGTTCTGTCTCCCTTTCTGATATTTCCCACTTATTTTTTCTCCTTTCCCCTTTATTCCCTTTCACTATTATTTATATTCCCCAAATGAACGGGACCATATAATGTTTGTTCTCCGATTGACTTACTTCACTCAGCATAATACCCTCCAGTTCCATCCACGTCGAAGCAAATGGT
The DNA here is from genome assembly GCF_053574225.1 of Canis aureus. NCBI lineage: Eukaryota > Metazoa > Chordata > Mammalia > Carnivora > Canidae > Canis > Canis aureus. Next base: position 2,585,611 of record NC_135646.1, read on the forward strand.
GGGTATTTGTCATTTCTAATGGCTGAGGAATATTCCATTGTATACATAAACCACATCTTCTTTATCCATCATCTTTCTTTTTTTTTTAATTTTTACTTATTTATGACAGTCACAGAGAGAGAGAGAGAGAGAGAGAGAGAGGCAGAGACACAGGCAGAGGGAGAAGCAGGCTCCATGCACCGGGAGCCCGACGTGGGATTCAATCCCGGGTCTCCAGGATCGCACCCTGGGCCAAAGGCAGGCGCTAAACCGCTGCGCCACCCAGGGATCCCTATCCATCATCTTTTGATGGACATCGAGGCTACGTCCACTGTTTGGCTATTGTGGACATTGCTGCTAGAAACATCGGGGTGCAGGTGTCCCGGCATTTCACTGCATCTGTATCTTTGGGGTAAATCCCCAGCAGTGCAACTGCTGGGTCATAGGGCAGGTCTATTTTTTTTTTTTTTTGGGCAGGTCTATTTTTAACTCTTGGAGGAACCTCTACACAGTTCTCCAGAGTGGCTGCACCAGTTCACATTCCCACTAACAGTGTAAGAGGTTTCCCTTTTCTCCGCATCCTCTCCAACATTTGTGGTTTCCTGCCTTGTTAATTTACCCCATTCTCACTGGTGTGAGGTGGGATCTCATTGTGGTTTTGATTTGTATTTCCCTGATGGCAAATGATGCGGAACATTTTCTCATGTGCGTGTTGGCCATGTCTATGTCTTCCTCTGTGAGGTTTCTGTTCATGTCTTTTGCCCATTTCATGATTGGATTGTTTGTTTCTTTGCTGTTGAGTTTAATAAGTTCTTTATAGATCTTGGACACTAGCCCTTTATCTGATAGGTCATTTGCAAATATCTTCTCCCATTCTGTAGGTTGTCGCTGAGTTTTGTTGACGGTATCATTTGCTGTGCAAAAGCTTCTTATCTTGATGAAGTCCCAATAGTTCATTTTTGCTTTTGTTTCTCTTGCCTTCGTGGATGTATCTTGCAAGAAGTTACTGTGGCCGAGTTAAAAAAGGGTGTTGCCTGTGTTCTCCTCTAGGATTTTGATGGAATCTTGTCTCACATTAAGATCTTTCATCCATTTTGAGTTTATCTTTGTGTATGGTGCCCAGAAGTCAGAGGCATTTCTATACACTAACAATGAGACTGAAGAAAGAGAAATTAAGGAGTCAATCCCATTTACAATTGCACCCAAAAGCATAAGATACCTAGGAATAAACCTAACCAAAGAGGTTAAGGATCTATACCTTAAAAACTATAGAACACTTCTGAAAGAAATTGAGGAAGACACAAGAGATGGAAAAATATTCCATGCTCATGGATTGGAAGAATTAATATCATGAAAATGTCAATGTTACCCAGGGCAATTTACATGTTTAATGCAATCCCTATCAAAATACCATGGACTTTCTCCAGAGAGTTAGAACAAATTATTTTAAGATTTGTGTGGAATCAGAAAAGACCCTGAATAGCCAGGGGAATTTTAAAAAAGAAAACCATAGCTGGGGGCACCACAATGCCAGATTTCAGGTTGTACTACAAAGCTGTGGTCATCAAGACAGTGTGGTACTGGCACAAACACAGACACATAGATCAGTGGAACAGGATAGAGAACCCAGAAGTGGACCCTCAACTTTATGGTCAACTAATATTCAACAGAGGAAGAAAGACTCTCCACTGGAAGAAAGACAGTCTCTTCAATAAATGGTGCTGGGAAAATTGGACATCCACATGCAGAAGAATGAAACTAGACCACTCCCTTGCACCATACACAAAGATAAACTCAAAATGGATGAAAGCTCTAAATGTGAGACAAGATTGCATCAAAATCCTAGAGGGGAACACAGGCAACACCCTTTTTGAACTTGGCCACAGTAACTTCTTGCAAGATACATCTACGAAGGCAAGAGAAACAAAAGCAAAAATGAACTATTGGGACTTCATCAAGATACACCACGGTTTGAAAGCAGAGAGAAACACCACCTAAAATATATTGTTGGAAAGATCATGAAGGAGAGCCCCTCTGGAGGATGATAACCAAGATAGGCTTTGCTGTGTGCCAGAGGGGAGGTGACCTCACCTCTATCTATGGATCCCACAGATACCTCAAGCTGCTGGACCTGAGAAGGTTCCAGAGCATCTGGGACATTCTTCGGAGACAACCACCCCCCTTCCACTTCTTTGCATCTTCAAGGTCCTTAAAACCGACATATCATTCCAAGAGTAGTATTCAGAATACTGTGTAGCCTAATGCTACAGATTCCGGGGACTTCAAATCTAGGTTTGAAATTCTGGATGGACAATTCAAGAATCTGTACTAGCTGTATGACTTTGGATGAGTTGTCTAATGTCTCTTAAACTAATTTCAAATTCTGTAAGAAAAGAAAGATGATAATGGTTTGTTTAATAGGCTCTGCTGAAGGTTCAATGTTATCTTGCATTTGCCCAGTGGGTAGGGAGCAATGAGTAAGTGTCAGTTACTTATTAGTAGTGTTATCTAATCACATTAATTATAATGTGCAGATTATAAAATGTGTTCCTGGGCTTCTGAACTCGCCCATTGAACCTACCCAAATGACTAATATAGTGGAGAGATTAGTTTTAATGACCATGAATGGAAAAGTCACAAAATAGCTGTTTTATGTGAATATAACTTATTGGGAAGATGTATTCATAGTTTCTTTTATTTTTTTGCCATATATAGTCATAATTTTTAAAGGACTCTCGCTTACCACTGGGAGTTCCCAAAATAATGGGACTAAAGTTATAAACAAGAAAATAATAAGCTGATCTCCGCTCCAAAGGATCTTTGCCAATGGTGGCTTATTTACCATTGCAACTTTAGTCATGAAGACAGGTATGTTTCTAAGACCCCAAAAAAGAACCATAAGGCTCAGTCTGAGGCTGCAGTCTGCAGCGTCCCTCACTCCCTGGCCATATACACTGAGGACTGTCCCACTACAAGACTGATTGCTAACAGTGATGGTGGCATGGGGAGGGAGCAGTTTTGGGGGGTATCAGGAATCTCTTGGAGAGATGACTCTTTTGGTTTGGATTTCATAGAGTTCTGTCTTTGGAGAGGGGAATTTGTGAGTAGATTTTGCAAACACAAGTCTGTGGGCTTTTAATCTCATGGTCCAGGGCAGAAAGTGGTCATTCGTCTGTCTTTGCTGAAAGAGAGCCAACTTTGTTCAGTTGCGTGGCAGCCGTGTGCTCGGGTCAGACTGGCTTTAGTGGAATCTGGGGCGAGGGGGGCGGGTGAGGAGGGGTTGTGTTTCAGTAACACCGTGGACCCACTCTTTACGATCAGAAGGAGGAAATGCTAAGGGATGGAAGAGGGGGACCCAGGCCCACCCAATGACTTTTGGAAAAATGGCTAAAAAGTACATGAATGACTAGAATGTGAACTGGGAGTCACTGAGACCTAATCCTTTAATCTATTTATTTATGAAAGAATTTTGAGAATCCTCTGCCAGCCACGAATCACCTCAGTGTCTGAGATTTGGGTCAACAAGCCAGACTTGGTTCCTGGATTCTGAAGCTCCCGTAGGGAAGGCAGGTCTAAATGAGTAAAGAGGCGAACCTGAACTTGGACATTGTGCTGAGCGTGGGGAAGGAAAAGAATGGGACAGAGAGGGAGAAACACGGGACCGGCTCACCCTGAGTCATCGGGGGAGGCCTGGCAGGAACGATGAGCCCTGGGGAGCGAACACAGAGGTTTATTAAACAGAGGGAGCAGCCTGCGCGCAATGGTTTGAATTTGATAAAGAGCTTTGCCTGTTTGACGTCCTGAAATTAGGTCTGCATGTCTGGGGTGGGGGGAGGGGGTGTGTGGCCCGGGGGGAGGCTGGCCTGGGTGAGGCCACGGCGCCCTCCTGCTGGAGGTCACGGTGAGGGGCTTGGACCGGGTTCTCTGGGCAGCAGGAGGCATCCGGCAGCTTCCAGGCGGAGGAGGAACGTCGGTTAAGGCCCATCCTCCGTAGAGGTTGTGCTGGAAGGAGGCAGGATAGGGACGTGGGTGCGCAGCGCGATGAGGATGCGCCTGGGTGTGTCGTGCTGGAGGGAGTGTGGCGGTGGATCCAGGCCTGACCCGACCTCCTGTTACTCATTTACTAAGGCCCTGGAGGCACTAGTTTCTCTGAGCAGCCGTTTTCCAGATTAGGAAGGTAATACTTAGCTCCCAGGACAATGAGATTAGCTGGGATCATTGCTTGGGTCTTCTCTCAGTTCTGGTGCAGCGTGGACTCGCAAGAAATGTTGACTTTCTTTTCCTCCATCTTGAGTGTAGATAAAGAATGTTATCTATTTCTTCTTCTTTTTTGTTAAGATTTTATTTATTTATTTGAGAGAGAGAGAGAGAGAAAACAAGCTCGAACAGGGAGGGGGGCAGAGGGAGAGGGAGAAGTAGACTCCTCACCGAGCAGGGAGCCTGACATGGGGCTTGATCCCAGGACCCGGGGATCATGATCTGAGCCAAAGACAGTAGCTCAGTGGACTGAGCCCCCCAAGCACCCCCTTATCCTTATATCCTTATCTTATCTCCTTCTCAATGAAGAAGAGCTTATGCAGCGTGGCGGCCAGTGAGCTGACAACGCTGAGACCGAGGAAAAGACATTAGTCCTTGCCTTACAGGGTCTACTATGGGGGTAGCAGTACTTGTTTGTATTTACCTCACAAGGTGAAAAATTCATTTTCATTGTAAAATATAACAAAGGCCCATCAAAGAAACATAGAAACCCCAGCCAAGTAGAAGGATGAAAAAATTTCCTCATCTGAAGAGCCGCTACCCAAACACAAGCTCTGCTAACGGTTGGTGTGGTTTGCTTTGCCTCCCTGCTTTGGAGGTGACACCACCAGATAGCTGCCTCCTTGTCAGGGCTGCTGAAAGAAAAAGGACATTAAAAGAAGAAACATAGCATACTATTTGTGGGAAGTTTTGAAACTTTTGGATAAAAGATATATGTAATTGGGGGCCCCTAGGGGGCTCAGTCGGTGAGTCTGTCTTCAGCTCAGGCCCCACGTCGGGCTCCCTGCTCCGTGGGGAGTCGGCTTCTCCCTCTCCCTCTGCCCCGCCCCCTTGCTCATGCTCTCTCTAGATCACTCTGTCTTTCTCTCTCAAATAAATAAGCAAAATCTTTTTTTAAAAATATTTTATTTATTTATTCACGAGAGATGCAGAAAGAGAGGCAGAGGGAGAAGCAGGCTCCACGCAGGGAGCCCAATGTGGGACTCGATCCCAGGTCTCCAGGATCATGCCGTGGGCCAAAGGCAGGGGCTAAACCGCTGAGCCACCTGGGGATCTTAAGTAAAATCTTTAAAAAAGGTACACGTAACGATAAAACACAAGCACAGTGCCCTGCTGGCTCCCGCCACTTCCAAGGGGATCACAACGGTGATGCAAATGTGGGGCCCCGTCGCCCCGAGCATCCCCCCATCAGCAGGGGAGCGAGACCTGTGGCGGGAGAGGCCGGGATGCGCAGCTCCCTGGGGCCCGTCCTGCAGCGCCTACTCGCCCTGGGGTGGCGGCTGCGGCTGGGCCGGGGGAGCGGAGCTGGCTGCTCTTTGTGACCACCAGCCACTCGTCACACTGTGCTTCTGGTGGCTGCGACGTGGAAGATTCAGAAAAGGAATCGGCCCAGCGGCTGCATATCCGCAGCATCTTATAAAACTCCATTGTCTAAATGACGAATATCACACCCCGGGAGGTCAGGGCTTGGGCGTAAATGTCTTCCAGTCGCTGGGATTCCAGTGCATATTATCCAGTTACTTGGCCTGTGTCATGAAATATGAAAATAGGCGAGGAAAGACACAGCCCACTTGACCTTTGCAGAATGATTCAATAAAGTTAGCTTGATACAAACATATGAAAGAGTAATCGCAAATAAAAGAGGAATTGTGGCTTCCCTCTTTCACATCCTCCTTTCTTTGGAAACACTTCACAGGCTTTATTAACTCTTTAATGTTTTTGTGATTGGTGGCATTTGTCCCCGAGGCCATGTTCCCAGCCCTGGTTGGGTTCCATTAAGGGAGAGATTCCACATTGCCTAGATTTTCAGCCCCTTTCAACACTCATCCTGATATCTTTGTCTGTATAATTAGGCAAATATGTTTTCAATTGTTTTTATGTGTGTACACATTTCACCCCTTTTACTGCTATCTTGATTGATGTTTTATGGGATACATTTTCAATTGGGGGCCTCCTCCGCTTAGAGAGGTGCCAACGTTTGCTTCTGTATCCACTTACGGCTCTATGGGTTCCATCTGCAGGTGTAACCGAATATGGTCCCTCACTTTCCGGGTGAAGGCTGGACCTCCTGGGTCTTTTCTAAGTCAAGACTCCCTTACCCCATGACTTTATACACTGTTATTTATCCTATGGTGTTTTTCTGGTTTAAAATGAAATATGGACCTGCTCCCGACCCTTTGGAGACTATGGAGAAGTTTAAAGAAATTTCTTTGTGGCTTTAGAACTATCATCACAATTGCAACCATCAGCTGAAGTGATTTCTTTCCAGAGGTCTCTTTGACCGCCTGGATGAGTCACCGGGTTTTCTCCCCGAATCTTCATGCAGCATTATTTTCACTGGAGCACACCTGATGTAGGATATTACTTGATATCTTCTTGCTCATTTATTCGTATGAACTGTTTGTTACAGAAGTGAGGACCTTGTCTGTCTTATTTGATGGGTCTTTTCTGTGCCTGGGACATACTTGGTCCTCAATCAATATTTGCTTAATTAATGAATGAACCAATTTATTATTCTAAAAACGGGTATTTTCCCTTAACATGAAAAGACTAAAAATTTCTAATGTAGTTGTTGGGTTTATGATTTTCTATATAATTGGCCTTTCTTTTCTGTGTGGTATCAGCCAGGAAAGGCTGTGCGGTGCTGCCATAACAACCTTAAATCTTAGTGACTTAAAAGAAAATGAAGGTTTACTGTTCCCTTTGTCCACCTGCCCAAGGTGGGTTGGCAGGAGGGCTCTGCTCGTCATGGCCGCTCCGGGACCCTCACAGATGAAGGTTTTGTCCTTGTGTGTCCTTTCAGGGTGGCTGGGACAGAAGAAGGGGATAGATGCTTTGGGCACTGGCTCTTAAAATTGCTGCCCAGATGTGACACTTTTTGTATCCACCCACATTTTATTGACCAAAGCATGCCACAGAGCCGTGTCTCCAAAAGGGGGAAAAATGCAATCCTACTATGTGCCTAGTTCTGGATGAGATCTGGAATTACTTTAACTACAGGGCTCATGATGACCAAGTAAGTAAGTTAACAATAAAAGAGAATTTAATTTCTTACTCTAGACTCCCAGTCCTTCTCTCCAGGGGCAGCCCCTTATTAACAGACTCTGGTATATCTTGCTCAAAATTTTCTCTTCACATGCAAACATGTGGTGTGTATTTGGCTAGATGTATGGGTCCCTTTTTTTGATACTCAAATAAGAATATTCAATAAACATTATTTTGCCTTTCTCTCCCCTCCTTGGTTGTGACATGGTTCTTTCCCTTACATAATAGATGTTGAAAACCTTTCTCTGTGCATCATCCGGTTCTTCATTATGTTCAATGTCAAATATACCATAATTCACCACTTCTTTTTGATGGAGGAATAGGGTGTTTCTAATCTCTTCCTTTGACAACAGTGCTAACAGCACACTTAGGTGAAGCTGCCGTGGTGTAGGGTAACAAGAACCAGCTTGACTTGGCTTTAGAAAGATCTGGTTTGTAATCCCAAATCCCACTGACTAGCAGAATAGGCCACTCATTAAACCTCAAGAGTCTCGGTTTTCTCAGCGATAAAATAGAGATATCAACTCATCTCTCACAGGGTTGTCATGAGAAACAAACAAGGAAATTTTCCTGCAGTCTAAGGGCTGTTCCATAAATCTTGCAAGCAAGTGTTTCAAGTTATTGGATGTGAACTTCAGGGATTACTGACAGCAAATCTTACAGGAAGCACTCATATGCATGGACACCACAAAGATTCTCTCATTTGTTATTCTCAAGTAGATCACCTGAATTTTTCTTTCCCCTTAGGAGGATACTTTTTTTTTTTTTTTTTTTACATTTTTAAAATTGGAGTTCAATTTGCCAACATACAGAATAACACCCAGTGCTCATCCCATCAAGTGCCCCCCTCAGTGCCTGTCACCCAGTCACCCTCACCCCCTCCCACCTCCCTTTCCACCACCCCTTGTTCGTTTCCCAGAGTTAGGGGTCTCTCATGTTCTGTCTCCCTTTCCGACATTTCCCACTCATTTTCTCTCCTTTCCCCTTTATTCCCTTTCACTATTTTTTATATTCTCCAAATGAATGAGACCATATAATGTTTGTCCTTCTCCGATTGACTTATTTCACTCAGCATAATACCCTCCAGTTCCATCCATGTCAAAGCAAATGGTGGGTATCTGCCATTTCTAACGGCTGAGGAATATTCCATTGTATACATAGACCACAGCTTCTCTATCCATTCATCTTTCGATGGACACCGAGGCTCCTTCCACAGTGTGGCTATTGTGGACTTTGCTGCTAGAAACATCGGGGTGCAGGTGTCCCGGCATTTCACTGCATCTGTATCTTTGGGGTAAATCCCCAGCAGTGCAATTGCTGGGTCGTAGGGCAGGTCTATTTTTAACTCTTTGAGGAACCTCCACACAGTTTTCCAGAGTGGCTGCACCAGTTCCCATTCCCACCCACAGTGTAAGAGGGTTCCCCTTTCTCCACATCCTCTCCAACATTTGTTGTTTCCTGCCTTGTCAATTTTCCCCATTCTCACTGGTGAGATCACCTGAATTTTAAAGAAGAGAAAAGGAACTGGGGTTTATTAATTTTATGACCTTAAATTTCCAAGGCACACATGTCTGAGTGGAGGCTTGGATGTGAACAGGTAAAACAACACGGTCATCAAGATCCTTGAGTGCGCACAAAAATTAGCATTAGAAGGAGTGGTCATGACCAGCCCTTCAGTCCTTCTAATATTATGTGTCTCATTTGAGTTGTAAATGGCTATAAGGAAAGAGAACATGGCAAAAAAGTACCAGTGGGAGAAGGTCTAGCATTAGCTTGTGACCTGGGGATTTTCTCCCCTGACTTACTCTCCCCTCCTATGTCCTGAATAGACATGTGTCCAACATTAACTATCCTGTTATGGTAAACGGTACCTGCTGGAAAGTTAAATGAGATGCATTTGTGCAAAATACAAAATATTGTTTGTCAACACATGCATCTGTGACGTCTTCCTCACCAACTGCCTCTTGCACCTGGCTCATCAGAATGGCTGCCCTTTCTGCCACATGCACACGTGGTGTCCTGTTATGTTTTCTATTCTATTCTTTTCAGTGCAGTCAGATTCTGTTTGACTCAGTTTTATCTTTTTTTTTTAATGATACATGTTTTTTAAAATTTATTTTATTTTATTTTTTTAAAATATTTTATTTATTTATTCATGAGAGAGAGAGAGAGAGGCAGAGACACAGGCAGAGGGAGAAGCAGGCTCCATGCAGGCAGCCTGACGTGGGACTCGATCTCAGGTCTCCAGGATCCTGCCCTGGGCTGAAGGCAGCGCTAAACCACTGAGCCACTGGGGCTGCCCTGACTCAGTTTTATCTTACCCACTTTTATTAATTTTGTTTTATTAAAGGATTCTGGTCACAAGCTTGTGATCACTGAGCCACCCAGGTGTCCCAATTTCATGACTCTTAATTTCGTGGTCAGGATTCACAATCTGAAAACTCCTGCCCTCAAAGATTTCCTTTTGTGCTGTGGCTTTGCTGGCCAGCCATCCAGTGATGTCACCCAGATTCATGTGACATCTGTCTTCATCGGAAGGTCACACCTCCCTACTGCTCGTATGTTACCAGGCAAGGCAGTCACATGGCCACCGTGACTTCGAACTTGCTGTATCCTGAGTAGAACTCAGTCTTCTCCTCTGCCACCATCTCTTTCTATCCTACCCATCTTCGCCTAAATAAATGGCGTCACCATTCTCCTAGCTGGTCAAGCCTGAAAACTGGGTGTGGTTTATCCTCTTCTTTCTCTCTCCGCTGCACACCAAGTGATCACACATTCTACAGTAGCTTCGCATTAGACATATATCCTACATTCAAAACCTCTTATGACGTCTGCTGCTAATACACTAGTGTAGGCACCACGTCCTCTTACCTAGAGGTAAGACTACCTCAACATGGAACCTTTGTTCCCTACTCTTGCTGCCTGGTCCCCAGGTCTGTTTTCCACACAGCAGCCACGCGGTGACTCACATCTTCTAGTGACTTTTTCTCACTCTTAGGGTAAAATTGAATCGGTGGTTTTCAAACTCTTGTTTGTGGTCCCTAAGCCTATCAGTGTATGCGTGTGTGTGTGTGTGTGTGTGTGTGTGTGTGTATGTATGTTCATGTACCTATGCATGTAGTGGTTGGCATGCAAAAGTATTTTTCTTATTTTGAATTGCAATAAAAAAAATGAAAACTCTATTTTTCATAATCTGTCTCCTGGGTCCCTTAAAAAGATAATTTGTTCTCTCTCTTTCTCTCTCTCTTTCTCTCTCTCTCCCTTTTTTGAAGGGGGGAGAAGCAGGGTAAAAGGAGAGAGAATCCCAAGCAGACTCCCCACTGAGCACAGAGCCCAGCCCTGGGCTTGATTTCAAGACCTGAGCTGAAACCAAGGGTCTGACATGACCGATTGAGCCACTCCTGTGCCCCAAAAGGACTTCTCTTCTAATCCTCTTATTTATTCAGCCCTGACCACACTGTCTTCCTTGCCATTTCTCAATACTCCAAACTTCAGTTACTTCAGGGTCTTTGCACTTGATATTTATTCTTCCTGAAACATTCATTCTTCAGATATTCTGCAACTTTGGTTTCTTTTGCTTCCTTAGAAACCCTCCCCTCAGTTCTTCTTTGCCATCTTCAGACACCTAAAGGGTAGGTTCAAACAATTAGATTCTAAACCAAAGATTCCTGCCCGCCCCGCAGCCTGCCCGATTGGATAGGGGACAAACTTTCTTGTGTATTTTAAGATGATCCTTTATTAGAATATGTACGTAAAATTGAAATCACACTTCTTATGACCGAACCAGAAGGAGGCATATAAATAAAAAGCTCAAAGTCTGCTCATCTCTATCAAGTCTCCCCGAATTAACAGTATCCTTCCACTTATTCTTCATGCCCATATACACAAATACAACCTGCATTTGCACATATAGAGTTGTTCTTTTGTTTTGTCTTTAGCACCTTCTGCTTAATTTTGTAACCTAACAGATGCCAGAGTGGACATCTGCTACATGGCCCTGCAGAGGGCAGATCAGTTATAATTCACAACACCCTTTTTTGATAGATGGACATTCAGATTTATTTCTGCTAGTAAATATACTGGGGTAAATACTCTCTCTCTCCTTCCTTGCTTCTCTCTCGAATAAAGATAGATGGATAGATGGATGGATGGGTAGATGGATAGATGGATAAATGAATAGATAGATAGATGAATAGATAGATAGATAGAAGGATGGATAGAGATGGATAGGTGGATGGATAGATGGATGAATAGGTGGATAGTTGGGTAGATGGATAGTTGAGTAGGTGGATAGATGGGTAGATAGATGATAGATGATAGATAGAGACATATACGTATCTCCTTCCACATTGGCCCTTTTGTTTCTATGGGATGGATTCCAGAAGTGGGATTGCCATGGTAAGGACTCCAGTTTCAGTGAACTTCCCACCCTTCAGCAACCCGTCATCCTTCGTGCCTTAGCTTCCGTCACGGTTCCCACCCCCACTCATCTCACCAAAGGGCACACAAGATGGCGACAGCAGGAGGTAAAGTAGCTTCTGCGGCTCCTGACCTGCATTGTTTGCTTACAGTGACCCGCCTCAGAAGCAGACAGTCTGTCCTCTGGGCCACTGACAAAGGGGGCAATTAATATAAAATTCATTCACTTTTCTGGATTGCTGCGTGTGCTACCTGCCTTTCAACGTATTTGAAAAAAACTAAAAGCGCCTGGGCTGTAGGTAAAGTTTTACATAGCTCGTGTTTGAGAAAGAATATGTTAAATATATCATTAGAACGTCTATACACCATATACACTTTAAAAAAAATACAATTCCACCACACAATTTAGAATTTAAATCATGTATTTTTATTAGAATTCATTTGACACTAGTGTGATATAACAACTATTTGATTTTTTTCCCCCTTTCACTCTAGTTGCTCTTTCATGATGTGCTGTTTGTCTGCTTTGTCTTTTGGAGCATCTAAGTTATTTGATTTTTGAAGCAATTAAAAAAGCCTGTGGTTAAAAACACCGAATGTCTTTAGTTTTAGGTCAGCTGGAGTAAAGGCAACAAGAGCAACAAAACGCTAAACCCAAAAGGGACTATGTGGACCAGAAAAAGTGTCATAAGAAAAGTGCTGTAAATTCCCCAGGAATAAAATAGATGGTCACACACACACACACCCAGAGTCAATGATAAAGTGTGTATTCCACTCTAAGATGTGCAAAATCAATTTTATCAAACCAACAAACATACACAACCCAAAACGCTTTCTATATTTTAAGGCAAACTGAAATGATTACTCCTTTGATATCAAAGCCAGACAATAAAAAGGCCAAGAAGGAAAAACATGCAAAGAGCATTGTTCAGTGACTCTCCACACAGTGTTGGCTACTTGGTTTCTCCCCACCCGAGATCTAAACTCAGAACTTACTTAGGGCATTGATCAAAAAAAAAAAAAAAAAAAAATCAAGAAACGAAAGGGAATTTCATGACCTCATTATTGTTGACTGTGTTGTCTTAGCCTGAGGTTTTTTTTTTTTTTTTTTTTTAGAAAATGAATTTGATTCTAGAAAGCAGTGGAGGGTTCCACAAAGCAGGCAACTCCAGTGCTATCGCTTCTATTCTGATCTTGCTCAAGTTCATCAGGGAAAATTAACCTTGGCAGCTTATTCAGTGACTAAATCTTGATATTTTTCTGGCTTAATTCATAACATAACTGTAAGCTATTGCTCCGTGTTTATATTTCCCATCCATTTCTCACATTTCCAAAGCATGCTGATATGTGATCCGGGCAGTTTAGCTACCATAATTGGCATTTTTCTTGGGCCAAAAGGAAACAAATTCCTTATCCTCCATACTTTTTTAATTTCTGAAAAACAACAAGTAACATGGTTAATCCTCTTTTTGATCTTTTTTTCCTTTTGAATTTTCCTTATATTCTTTCCCTCTTTTAATCTTTTACTTTCTTTTTAATCTTCTCATTTTGCCCCACCCCTTTTACTTGACTTCTCGTTATGGATTTCTTTAAAAGAATTGGTCCAGTCTATGGAAATGGGTCTTTAGAGTCTGTTCAAAGAGCATATTATCCACATTTTGAGGCTCTACTATTTCTTTCAAGAGTTCTGTGGCAGCTTTGCCAAGATGTTCCAACAGACTATCTTTCACAGTATTAATAGAACATAAATCTCGTAGACAAAATGACGTTTCATGAAATTATCTCTTGTGATGAAAAGTTTAAAAAAATTAGATTTTTTGTCTTTGGCATGTACAAAAACTTTTGTCTTATGCAAGACAAAAGTTTACCTTAGTGACTCAGAAAAATTGTGCATTGATTTAACAAGCCACTTTTTCAACCAGAGCTCTCCATCTACATTCTTTTCTTCAACTTCTGTCAGACGACTTTGGTGACGTTAATGGTGGCAGGACAGGTTAGTTTGAGAAGCAGAGACTGTTGGAGAATTAATCTGTACTTTCTTATGCAGTTTGAAACTCACACAGCAGTGAGGTTGTTCCTGTGTAAGGAAGGCTTTTATCAGGAGGCAATAGTTTGGAAAGAAAGGAATGAAAGTTAGTAATGTAAAAAAATAAAAATATATAGGCTTTCTATATAACTTGAAAGACTTATTTAAAATGAGTTGCCTATTGCTCTTATAAGTCACATTTTCAAAACACACTCATAAGATGTTTGGCTGCTGGTCTAATATTACACCTTTCTCTTTCATCTCTCTTTTTACTACAAACCCTTAATGACAAATGCAGGCAGGCCAGTGATACTGATATACCGCAGCTTAGCATGTGAATTAGTCATCAGACAATCAGTTCAGGGGTCAGGCTTAGAGAAACAGTGCAAAGTTTGCAAAATGCAGGTCGGCAGAGGTGCTCTCCACTTCAAAGGGGGCGTGCTTAGCCACGAGGATCCGGATCCCAGGCAGAAACAGCTGGGATTGTCGTTTGTCCTGAGATGGAAGGTTTGTGTGTGTTGGAGCATGTTTGTAGCTGAGGTAGGGTTTCACTGCTTTGCAGCACAACAGTTTACTTTAGAGGGCTGTGCTGGTCACACACGAGAGGAAGTTAGAGGACTCAGCAGCCAGGTCACTAACACCAAGCAAGGGGACCTGATCCAGGACCCACAGACCCAAAAGGACATCTGAAATCTCCCCATGCAATTGCCTGGTTAAGGAGTTCATTTTCTGAGAAATTCGTGAAAGCATTTTTCTCTTCTTGGGAGTGAAGTTAGAATGTGGTTTCTTTAGGGGGCTCCAGTGAAAATATACATTTTGAGTATTTTGAGTATTTTGAGTATTTTGAGTACTCTGAAGATGTCAGCATGTGTTTTCTCTTTCTTTCTTTCTTTCTTTCTTTCTTTCTTTCTTTCTTTCTTTCTTTCTTTTTTTTTTTAAGATTTTATTTATTCATGAGAGACACACAGAGAGAGGCAGAGACACAGGCAGAGGGAGAAGCAGGCTCCCTGTAGGGAGCCCGATGCGGGACTTGATCCCAGGACCCCAGGGTCACGCCTTGAGCCCAAGGCAAACGCTTAAACACTGAGTCACCCAGATGCTTTCTCTCTTATTTTTTTCCTATGGCAAATACACAAAATGAAAGGCATGATGCAGATTTTCGTTTGAAAATACTATATACAAAACCATTGTATCCTTTTCACCTTTAGTAAACTGTTCCTTGGTGGGGGGCAGAGGGAAGGAAGTCAAGCCTGCATGTTACTCTAATACTGAAACTTGTTTTAATTAAAGTTGGAATGAACATTTGCATTTGTGTTCACTCAGGAGTGTATTTTAGTTTCAGTTTTAAAAATGAGTTTACTTCTCGGGGCACGTAGGGTTTCGGGGCAAATCACCCATGATCACGTTGCTAGAATTTGGCAAGTTGGGAGTCTTCACCCTACCAAGGGGAAAGGAGCAGGACGCTAGCTTGATCTCAGGGTGAAGCTATCCATTTGTATTCTCCAAAAGGCCACAGCATGAATCAAGAGTACTGGAGTCTTGCATCTCTCAGAGTTTTTCAACTACTGGAAAGAAAACTGGAAAGCAAAGTAAAGAATGTTACAGAAGAGAAAAAATCCAAAATCCAAACCATATGACAATGCCTATTTCTTCGTTTCCTTTGTCATGTTGTTTTACTCTTTCCTGGCATTAACTGTCTTTTCGGGTTATACTTGCTCCAAGAAAGCCATTTCAAAGAAAGATCTTTACCAGGAGTTCAATGAAAGTAAGCATTGGAACAAGAATGTGACCCGTCCGTGGCAGAGAAGTATTACTTTGAAGATGAAATTATTCTTTGAACACTGAAACGAGGGTTTGGGGGGCGGGGGCGTAGACACCTTATTCAGTCAGTTCCAGCTTGATAAGCCAAAATTATTGTCAACACGCAGGTAATGTCTGAAGCTGAAGAAAGAAAGACTAACTTTCTAAAAAAACCTGATTTATTGGCAAAAGAACTTTCAAGAAACAGCGTAAGTCGTAATGATTTTTTCTTCCCTCTGTAAGCCGGTATTAAACATGCCACTGATTTATCATGGAAGATCAGTAATGGAATTTTTTGGGTTGTGTTCTTTTAAATTATGGGCAGAAAAAGACGAGAAACGGTTAGAATCAGGAATGCTGAATAGTTCGAAGGAATTTGTCACTTATGATAGTATCTGGCCCTAAAGACCAAGGGTTTTGCTTTCATGGGGAATTAACTCTGGGAGTAGATGCGGTGTAGCAGGACATGTTTTACCCCTTCTTAGGAACTAATGCCACTGAATATGGAAATATATCAATTCCCTCCTTGCCAGCCTTCCTCCCCCCAACACTGGATTGAGTTCATATGCAATGGGAAAATTATTAGCACAACATCTGCAGAACATAATTACAGTGCTGTTTTATATCCTTTTACTGGAAAGCCAGGAGTTGAAAGCTGACATTTTTCCTTTCCATGACTTGAAAACATTCATAAATCTTATAACGCCGGCGTTTGTCTGATTTTCATTGGTGGCCATTACTGGTCATTTACGTCCACAAACCATTGCCATGAAAGTCGGGAAAAAAAGTGTATTTTTAATACTGATTAAGTTAATACAAAGGCACGGTCTATTGAGTGTGTATTTATTTACAGAGCATCAGCTTGTCTAACTCTTTTTTTGTCAATGCTTTCTTCGGCCTTACGGACTAGGTTAGAGGTCCCCTGTGCCTGCTGGGAACATCAGAGTGTGTGGTGGCGTGCTCACAGGGGCTGTAAGAACAATCCCCTGCCCCCTCGCCCCCCAGATCAGCAAACATCACTCTGCAAACATTGTTAGGGAATAGGGAAGGCTCCCACTATCTGCGAAGGCATCACAATTACTGTGTTGTGGCCAACTTTCACCATTGGGCTAGAGGTTCATTGACAGGGTGTCTATTGCGTGACAGACAGAGCTCTGAAACGTATGCATGTGCAAAACCAAGCGCTTACCTTCAAGGAGCTTACATCCTGATGGAGGGGACAGAAGAGAAATAAATGCCAGGTCAAGTCATCACGGCAGAGAGAAAAATAAAGCAGGGTCAAAGCTCTGGGCTGGGGGTGCTGTTTTAGGGAATGAGTTAGACTCAGGGTGTCCAAGCAGGTGATATTTGAGCAGATGTGAAGGACACAATGTGATGATCTCAGGGAAGAAGATTCTGGGCAGAGGGATCAGAAAGCGTGCAGGCAACAAGGGAGGGAGGAGTCTGGCGTGTTGGAGGAATGATTCCACTGTGGCGAGGAGGCTGGGGAGGGGAGGGATGGGCGAACATAAGTCTGGGAGACTGGGGAAGGTCCAGGTCCCGCAGGGCCTTGCTGGGTACAGCAAGCACATTGGATTTTGTTCTAAGTCTGAATGGAAGGCACTGGATGGTTTGGGCTTTTGTTCTTATTTTTTTTTTTTTTAAAGATTTTATTTATTTATTCATGATAGTCACACAGAGAGAGACAGAGAGGCAGAGACACAGGCAGAGGGAGAAGCAGGCTCCATGTACCGGGAGCCCGACGTGGGATTCGATCCCGGGTCTCCAGGATCGCGCCCTGGGCCAAAGGCAGGCGCCAAACCGCTGCGCCACCCAGGGATCCCTGGGCTTTTGTTCTTAAAGGTTGCTCTGGCTGCTGTGTGAAGAATAGACCCTAGGGAGGCAAGAGTGGAGTCCGGGAGAGCAGCGAGGAGGCTACCGAAATGGTCCCGGCGAGAAACGATGTGTCTTGGCCCCACGGCTGCTCGGACGGCTGGGCCAGTTGCGCACAAGCTAGGATTAGGATTACCAAATGCACTTCTGCTCCGTCCTTCCTCTGTGGGTCGCTTCTGTTCATGATCCGCAGCTCGGTTTTGTCTAATTTTAGTGCAGACTGGAGCCGTACGTTATTGAGAAGTGAAATCATCCACGTTAATGAGAGGTTTTATTTTATTATTTTATTTTTTAAAAAGATTTTACTTATTTATTCATGAGAGACAGAGAGAGAGAGAGAGAGCGAGGCAGAGACACAGGCAGAGGGAGAAGCAGGCTCCCTGCGGGGGGGCCCAATGCAGGACTCGATCCCAGGACCCCGGGATCACGCCCTGAGCCAGAGGCAGATGCTCTACCCCAGAGCCACCCATGCACCCCGAGAGGTATTATTTTTGATGATAAAATTGTTATTCATTCTTTCAGTGCAATAAGCTGCAAATGGGTTGGATCTTTGGTATATTGTAATTTAAATATTCATTTTTCAGATGTGATGAACTCATTTAGGGGAGGAAGAAACAACACACATGGATAAAACTGGGATAGACAGTGATGGATAAATAGCCAAGTACTGATTTAGGAGAAAAGTTTTCAATAAATTCATCAAATCATTGTTGTTGCAGAACAAAAAAATCCCCAGAACTTCAGCCAGCTATGGGTGTGGATGGGTGGTTATACTTGAAATTACAGCATATAATGATTTGATTAGTACAAATCAAATTCCCCATAAAAAAGTGACAATGGAAGCTAACTTTTATCAAATGCTTCCTTTGTGCTGGACATTTTGGTAGGCACTCCACTGGCATTATTTGATTTGGTCAACATAAGGATTCTAGGAGGTAAATATTACCGTATCTGGTTTTGAGGAGTCGAAGAGAGATGAAGAAATTTGTCCACTGTCACACAGATGGTAAGTAAAAGTGAATGTGATCTTGAACCCCTATTTGTTTGTGTAAGCTCATATATTTTTATCATTAGTCACAAGGCCTTAGGCCTAGCTTGTTAGGACTTCCCGGAGGTAGGAACTTAGTGTGGGTTCAGAGACAGGCTGATGAATGATCAGGATAACTAAACTGGAGCCCTTGCATAATAGTCTTTAAATCTGTCCCCAGTTCCAGGGACCGAGGCTGCGATGTACATATGGGAAGAGATGGGGGGCCAGCTGACCCGGTTGTGGGTGAAGGAAGATTAATATGGCCAGGGACCTTATAGGGGGTTAGTAAAACATTTAATTAATTATTATTGTTACTTTTTTCATGTGTGTTAAGATTGACTTTCTATTACAGTTTTTAGCCTATTGAGAAGAAACAAACAAGAAAAGGCAATGCTAGCACATTTACTGCACTATCCTCTCAATATTCTTCTTTTTAAAGACTTATTCATTTATTTGAGAGAGAGAGAGAAAGAAAGAGAGAGAGCAGGGGATGGGGCAGAGGGAGAGGGAGAATCCTCGAGCAAACTGCCAACTGAGCTCAGAGCCTGACGCAGACTTGATGTCAAGACTTTGAGCTCATGATCTGGCCTGAAATCAAGATGGTCAGCCGGGCGCCCCTCGATCTTTTTCTTTTTAGACTTCTGGTTTCTGTATGTAGGAAAACCACAAGGTTCCGTGGCCAATAATTGAGCCTTTTCAGAAACCGAGTTCACAGATGGATGACTTAGCCATGTGGCGCACTTGCTGGCTGCGTTGTTGGCTACGTTGCTGATGGGCCCCACAGCACCATTTCCTCTTTCTTTCCTAACAGCATTTTGATATTGTTCAGGGAATCAGTCAACCCTGTGCAGCTGTGTACCCCCGAGGGGCCTGCCCCAGCTCCAGGGTGGGTGTGACTGGTGCAGGAGGGGTTCCATTCCTCTCAGTCGGGATTTGTTTAAAATTGGGCATGTAGACTTAAAGAGGGGGAGTCTGCCCTGGTTTCTAAGAAAAGTTCGCCTCCCAAAAAGGTCCAAAGAAAAGACAAGCCCTGTCTGCTTCCTCCTGACGTTGTTTCTTCATGTGATGTTTGGTTTTCATTTGCCCATTTTGATCCAACTTGGAGAGGTATCCCGTGTGAGCAGAGGACTCAAGAACCTGGGAGCCCCTTGACATCCTTGGTCTGCTGAATGACCAACCCGGAAGCTTTATCGCGCCTCAGACTTGCTGTCACGTGAGACATTACAGACCCCTTGTGCTTAAGCCAGTTTGAGTTTGGTTCTGTGGCTTGTAGCCCAGTGTCATTCTCAATGATACAGCCTGCTCTTACTACCGTCGAGGCAAGAAGTGTTGATACAGCTTTAGTCCATCACCCGTATGGCTGTGTGGGTAATATTAGAAAATATCTACGTGTTTTTGACCTCAGTTACTCCAGATGAAGAGGACTTCTAATCTGGAAGTGCCACCACGAGACATTACTTTTTTCTCTACGAGGAAATAGACTGGAATTCGAAGAGGCCTGTTCGTTCTTTCCTGCTCACTCCCCCTTTACTGAAATTGCCCACTTGCCAGATTCCTGCTGACAGGGGGGCTTGGCTGCCCATGTTTTTACAGATGATCACGTCATATACTCTCTAGCTGCAACTTAATTCAAGAGCCTGGACAATTGTCTCAGTCGGACCAATCATATTTTTATCTTGAGATTTTCCCGAAGCTATTAACTTTAAAATAAAATGCAGATACAAAAGAAATACAAAACAAATGCATAGCTTAGTGAGTAATAATATGGCAAAACACCTGCATAGCCGTCGCCCCTGCCACACACACTCAGATCAAGTAACAGAACCTTGTTGGCCAAACTGGGGAGCCCCTTCATTTGGACAGCCCCACAGAAATCCTGACATTTATATTTGCCACTTCCTTGAGCTTTCTTTTTTATATCATCAATAAACTGTTCAGTTCTGGACCGTGGTGTAATCTTGCCCATTTTTAGAAAATCGTAGAGGTCCCTTGGATCTTTCAGTGCCTTCTGTTCTATAGGTTGCTCATCAGAGTGGATGTTGTGGAGGCCCCCCCGGGTGCCCCTCAGGACTGAGGCACTCATGCCCCCGTGTGCCAGGGAGAGTGTGGAGGACACGCCTAGGCTGGCCCTACCTCTTCTGTGCCCGTACCTTTGCATAATCCCCTTCTACTGATTGCAGGCAGGATTTAGGACTTCTCCCGACCCATAAAATATGGATGAAGGTGATGGAATGTCTGTTCTGTGATTTTGTTACCCTGCGTGGGGCTCTGTCTTGTTAGCAGCAGGCTCCCTTTGGAGAATCTTCTTGCTGGTTTGATGAAGTGACCGCACTGGGAGACCCCCCATGGCAAGGAACTGGGGGTGGTTGCTAGGTCATTTACTCCTTTCCTGGGGACTGGCTGGCTGGGCAAAACCTGACTGAGCTTGGCGCCTCCTCTGTCCGTCTCCAGCTCCCATACTTTCCTGTGGGATGGGCTGCACGTCTGCAACAACCAAATGATACCTTGGTCTCCCCCCCGCCCCCCATCCTCCTTCTCGCACTTTCTTACAGGTGTTGTTCCTTAGTTCACTCCCCCATAAACCTTCTACATGCAAATCTCTGTCTCAGAGTCTGTTTCCGGGGAATCCCTTAAACCCTGTCTTTTCCTTGCAGCTCATCTTTTGAAGAACAACCTGCTTGACCTGCCAAGTCTCCCTCCATCTGGATTTTGCTGATTGAAGCTCCTGGAGCAGTTCAGAATGTTCCTCTGTACTTTGTTTTTCCTGTGAATGACCTGCTGGAAGCAGGGGATGGATTAGGCTTAGGGAATGAGATCACCAGTTCAGTAATGGGGGGCAGGGGGAGACTGGTGGGGTATCAGCCTTGCCAGCTACACACCCTATCTGGCTTCGCTTGTCAAGTGTTTTTTTTTCTTGTGTGTGTATACACACACATATATGTGTATGTATATATATATATGCATGTATTATATATGTAGGTGTGTAAATATAATCTTCTAACTATAAATTGTATGTACATCTGACACACATAGATGTTTTTCTATGTATCCGTGTGCATATGTATATTCACAGTGTGTATATATTGGGTATTAGTCTATTTGTATGTTTCTAAACATATGCCTTTTAATGTCGGTGCTTCTCTCATCCTACTTTTGGTCTATTTAGGAAAAATTGGGGAAGAGGTGGGCAGTCAAGTACAGACTTGAAGAAGGAACAAGGCACTGGCTTGGCTCCTGGGAACAGGTTCTGGAGACTTCAGTGACTTTTCCTTGGAAGATACTCCTGTAAGAACTGGTACATTTATGGCTCGGGGTGGGCGTTTCCCCAGGAAGGTTGAGGGGCCAGAGTGGTTCCTTGAGAAGGTGTAGCCCTACTCCCAGTGGTTCTGGAATCAAAAGGGGGCATGAAGTGGTCACTTATAGGCAGAGGTCACCTGTAAGTCAAATTTTAAGAGGCAATTGCTTGTTTTGGAAATTTGTGGTGTCTCATATTTTGAGGCTTAAAATGAAAGATATTCTTTGGGTTGTGGTGTGGGGTAAATGTGAGGACAGTGGGAACAGCTGAGTGATGGAGTAATTAATGTCTCAAGGTCAATTTCATCTTCCAGATTTGCGGTTCTGTGGTTTCTCTTTGATTTTTTTCCTTTCTGTAGTAAAACTTGTTATAGAAGTGATGGAGATATATGGACCCTTTTATGAGGACTTAAAGTCAATGAAAAGCACCACTGAGTCTTTTGAGGGTTTACATTATTTTGTTCAAATGTGTATTTTAAATTTTTGCGGTGAGAAATTATACATACTTCCCTTTTTAAAGAGATATTGTATGGATGCTTGTGACATCTTGAGCCCTCCAAAGCTGTTTTAATATTTGGTTATATTAATAAATTATCGATAACTTTGTGTGTACAGGATTTGATGCTCCCTAGTCCAAATGGGTGAAAAGAAAGAAAGGAAAAAAGAAACAGGCAAAGGCATTGCTTCCTCTTTCTCTACTTTTTAAGAATTGTCAAAACCTCTTTGTTTCCTTTCCCAGAGTGGACCCTGCAGGCAGACAGCGTAGGGTAATTTTAGAAATGGGTGATCCCTAGGAGGCCCAACCCGGGGAGGTCGTGACCTATGGCTTCTATAAGTGAAGAGTTTCTATTTTGGGAGAGCAGTGTTTGTGATGTTCTCTGATTATCTACAGATCTTACAGCCCTGGGTGTCACAAGTGGCCTCCACCCTCATTTTTCTAATAGGGTTCCTTGAGATAAAAGCCACAAGCGAGGTCCTTCGGATACCTTTTTTCTCTTTTTGCCCTTCCGCACTCTTGTTTCTCCCATATTCTGACAGACTTTAGGATATTTTGTTAATATCGTGCATGCGTATATATATTCCTCACCCCTGCTGAAAATTTCTAGGTTTGTTTTTTGTTTTTTGCCTTTTTAAAAATTTTTTTATTTTTTTATTTTTATTTTTTTTGTTTTTGTTTTTTTGCCTTTTGATGCAGATCCTGATTTTTAAATTCTCAGAGAGAACCTTGTTTGAATCATAAAGATCTTGAGAAAGGGCACTGTCTCTATAATTCCTTTTTCTTTCAGGCTCTGTAGCTCCAAAGTTTTAACTTTTTAGCAGTTGGGCAATGGCAAAAGCCAACAGACTTTCAATGCTTGAAGCTAGTTGAAATGATCAGCTTTCATCATTTAAGAAATGTTAACAGCCAGAATGTTTTAACCCAGCATGAAGCAGGTAGAGTGAGCAGGTAGAGTGAGCCAAGAGTGGGCTCTTGGGAAGAGGTGATGTTTTAAAGAAATAAGTGAACTCACTTAGAATATGGTAGCTTCCAGAATCTCCGTAGAGGTTCCAAGAAGCTAACTTTGAATCATGTGCTATGAAATAACTTCTTCCCAAAGAATGGGTCCATTTAGGCAACAGGATGGGGCCGTGTTTCCCACGACCAGAAAACACTACACAATGTTTCTGATCACATGGCTTTATAAATATATTTTATAGTTAAGAGTGTGGGACTGGAACTGGGTGGGTAACGTTTTCTTACTTCAAAACTGTCAAGGCATAGAACTCGTTTTCTCCTGTGGTTTAAGAAGTGTGCTGAGATACCAACATACTTCCTCTTCTCAAAGCCAGTGTGCTCCTCAGGGAAGAGCTCATAGGTCACAGTAACCAGCTGCTGGGAATAAAAGATCCCAAGCCAGAATCTCCCAAGACAGGACCTGGCAAACTTTTTTTCTGTAAAAACTAGAGAATAAATATTTTATTTATTATTTAAGTTTATTTCTTGCAAGTGAAGAGGCGAAATTGTAGGTACTTGTACAACAGGAGAGAAAACATTTTTTCACGATTTTTTGTTGACAAAATAAAAAATTGAATAACGATCATCATCACTGTGTACAATTTTTTAAAAAAGATTTATTCATTTATTTTAGAGAGAGAGTATGAGTGGGGAGGAGGGGTGGAGGGAGAGAATCCCAAGCAAGCAGACACCCCAGTGAGGACGGAGCCTGACAAGGGGCTCGATCCCATGACCCGGAGATCATGACCAGATCATGACTCGAACTGACACCAAGAGTCTGATGCTCAACCTACTGAGCCAGCCAGGGACCCCACTATGTACAATCTTTGTAATGCAGGTGTAGTAATGAGAAGAATGAGGTGTTTTTTGTTTTGTTTTGTTTTGTTTTTCGTTTTTTTGTTTTGTCTTGGTGAGGAGGGGTGGATAATGTTTCACTTAATGGGGTTTCAAAGTGAGTTGTCTGCCCTGGTATCAACTGTAAATGTCTGTAAAAGCCACTCTTAGCTGGTGGGCCCTAAGCAAACAGGTGGCAACTGGGATTGGCCTGCAGGTGACGTGCTAGCAGAGCCCACCACCCACGGCTCTCTGGGTGCTGCGTCTGGGTTTACTTCTGCTGCCTCAGGTGACATCACAGAAGTAGAGAAATACGTATGGTCAAGGGTGTGTACGTATGAAGCCAAAGGAGTAGTTTGTAGTTTATCTCATATATATATATACGATATATATATATATTTTTTGAATTCAGAAGTATAGAGCTCTCTGCACATGCCCATGGGAGTAGGCCCCAGCTTCCTTTCTTTTCCAGTGAGGGGCTCTGTCCCAGGCCGCCATCCTGCCGGGCCTGCTCTTTGGCTGTTGATCCTCCTGAGTGCCTTTCTTAATGTTTTAAATTGCCTTGCACATGTCAGATGGTGAGGGTACAGTGGGGAGGAGGGTGAGCGGTCCCCACTCCCGGGAACTTGCATTTGAGTGGCCAGCTGCCAGCTGCCACACATGGGCCAGAGAGCCCCGGCCAGGCTGAGCCCTCGATGCTCAGCTCGCCAGCAAGCCCCGTTCCCACACGGACCCTTGGCATCCCCCCTTTCTCCTTGGAGCAGATTGGAGCAGAATTCCAGGTAAGGGCAGATGGTAACTGGGTCCTTACTACGCGCAAGACTGGGCTCCATGTGTTTCACGGGGATTGTCTCATTGAAAAGCAGTGGTCCCACCGTCCTGTTTTGTGGATGGGAGCACCGAGGCTTCAAGAGGGGAGCAGCTGCCTGAAGGTGCTCAGCCCGCATGAGGCAGGATGGGCCTCCAGCTCCAGGCCCCCCACCTGATGCTTTTCTAATCTTAGGAAGCACAGGTTTCTTGCCCGAGCTCACACAGGTTGTAAATGGCCAAACAGATTTGAGTTTCAGGTGAGAAAACTTCCCGCAGTCACTGCCTGGCCCACTGGCCCATCATCTTTGGGTTTGTCACTGGGATGGATCCCTCATTCAGGAACGGGGTGGCCTCAAGGTAAAGGAGGGCCGAGCGGCCAGGTCAGCAGGTGAAGACCCAAGGGGCAGGGAGACAGAGCCCTGTTTGCCCGGGGTCTCCCAGGGCCTGGGGAGGGGCACCCACAGGATGGGTGCTGCGCGGTCATGAGTTTGAACCAGGGAGGCCTGCCTGAACTGCCTATTTCCTCCTCCGTCTTGGGCAAATCACCCATCCTTTTCAATCCTCAATTTCCTTACCTATAAAACGGCAGCTGGAAGGGAATGGAACGGGAACGTGTTTACAATGTTCCTGTCTTCCCGGCTACGCAGTTTTCTGAATGAGCTTGGCCAGGCTACAGCTCCCAGTGATGGAATCGAGCCTCAATGCAGGAGGTGGTGTGAACACGTGTTCTAGATGTGGTCAACGCCCACCGTCAGCGGACCATCTATAAAGGAGATCATCCTTGGGCCTCTTCCAATCGGTTGAAGGCTCTAAGAGCAAAAACTGAGATTCCCCAAAGAAGACAATCTACCACAAGGCCTCAACCTAGACGTCCTGCTTATGTTTTCGGCCTGGCCACGTGGCCTTGCAGAGCAGATTCTGGAGAATGCTGGCCGCTGCATTCTCCGATGGACGCTTCAGCTGTGGTCCCTAGAAGACTGGAGCGAGAGAGATCCTAAAGCCCCACGAAAGGTCGTTGGCCTCAATGATACAACTCACTGAAGCATCCACATTTTCCTTTCTTTTGCACATTTGAGTCCTGCCAAATAAAAGCACTTCTACCTTTGAGTTTCATTCCAATCACCAAACGTACTCGCAACACAATCTTCTTTGAGCAGGGCTGCTGCGGTAAAAATACAGATATGATTCCATCATCATAAAGCCCGGCTGATTAAAGGCTGAAAATGGCATGGTGAATTGAACGATGTTTTAACTACTATATCTAATTACAAAGAAGAACATGTTACCAAAATTTGAATGCGTTCTATAATAAAAAACAAGGGCAATTCACAATCAAACAAGCAACTGCTTTCTTGACAGGCAGATGACACAGAACAGGACTAAGGAAAATGCAGAAAGGTTTTGCCTGACGAGGAAAGATGAGATGTTCCTTCGAATTGTAAGGTAAGATCCAAGGAGCATATGACTTTGTGATTATAAGGCCCAGGAGAGGACTGCTTGTGCTTGGCTCTGCATTACTGCAGCAAAGTCCTTTTTATTTTAAAATGGGGAGAACACATGGATTTGACAAGTTCTCAGAAATCTTGATGTAAAAGACACTTGTTTCCCCCCCTGTGTAATCTTACTTGGAGATAACTATTAGTGCTTATCTTTTTAAAAGGCCCATTCAAATATGTATGTTTCCTTACTGTATTATCCTTGAGATATTTTCTTTTATATTCAGAATTTCATAGTCTGACCTCTCGACTATCCCATTGGGATCTGTGTGGCTAACGAAGTTAACATCCTTAAATTACCATGAGCTCTAAGGATGAAAAGTCTTGGAAAAGTTAAGAATTTCCTAATCAACCCAATTCTTTCCTTTTTCAGGAAGGATGTGTAAGGAGTTCTCCTCCTGGCCATACAACTGCTAATTCGTAACATTATTCTTCATTAGTTGGAGAATGGGCTAGTGGGTTGATCTTTGTCAACCAAGGGGATGGATCCTTTATACTCAATCTTTGGTTTCTGGGCACAGGGAGTGCATCTGATGGCTCACAGTCAGGTATGATTTTCTTAGCCAGAGGCCCTGCTAACTATATGCTGTAGTATCAGAATCACCCAAAGAGCTTGCTACAAATGCAAAGCCTGAGCTGCACCTTTAGAGATTCTGAATTAGTAGTTCTGGGGGTGAAGTTCAGAAATTTCCATTTTTAACAAACACCCCAGATGACCCAGAGGCAGGTAATTCCTAAACTACGTTTTAAAAAATACTTATCTGCAGCAGAGTCATCCACCTCTCCTTTAAAAAAGAAAAAAAAGAAAAAACCCCATGAAACCCTTAGTAGTAAATATGTGAACATCTAGCTCTAACATTCATTTATTTATAAATTTATTTATAAATTACCTACTGCTCTAATTTTTTACATAAGCACATTCTGTACATTGTAAAACACATGAGAATGGAGGGGAACCTGGGTGGCTCCGAGGTTAAGCACCTGCCTTTGGCTCAGGTTGTGATCCCAGGGTCCCGGGATGGAGTCCCTCATCAGGCTCCCCGTAGGGAGTCTGCTTCTCCCTCTGCCTGCGTCTCTGCCACTCTCTCTGTGTTTCTCATGAATAAATAAATAAAATCGTAAAAAAAAAGACACATGAGAATGGAGGTTAAGCATTTTAGGATGCTCTCAAGAAGAAACAAATAATACTTTATAAATTTTAGAACCTTATTTTATTCGTTCTTGTTATACTCTTAGCTCTCACTAGAGTTTTTCAATATATTTAACTTAGTTACTACTTATATTTTAATAAAAGCAGTGTGATCTTGAAAATATGGGTTAAATATATTCTGAAGCAGGTGTTTGAACATCTGTCTCAAAGTTCAGTTTATTTTGATCTTTGATTATCACAAATTCCATAGTTGAAAAAAAAATACCTTCCAAAGGTGCACAGGTTCAAACGAAAGATGTGAGTCCATGGCAGGGCTTGCTAAAATGTGATAGTTAAAAGTTCGATCCATTGATCCTACAACAGTTTTATTGAAATTTCCAGTGTCTCTGATGTCACTTAGTTATTTTCCCAAGCAATTATAATATGCTGAATTTTTATATTTCTTTTTTAAAGTCTTATTTATTTAAGTAATCTCTATACCCAACGTGGGGCTCGAACTCACAACCCTGAGATCAAGAGTCACATGATCCTCCAACTGAGCCAGCCAGGTGTCCTTGAATTCTTATATTACTAAACAAAAAATTATTAAAAACCCTGAGAATTCCTTATTTGGATAATTTAAAAACAGGTGAGAAAGTTCTTTTCCAGGTTTGAGGGCACAGAATTTTTAGTGATGTATGTTTTTCTTCTTCCACAAGTCATGTAACAGTGACACTATTTGCAAGCTTCTGTTTTCAAATGCTTGAAATCCATAGCTGGAACTATTCTCTAAAAGCAATTTTATTTTTCAGTCATTATTAAACTATAACCTCTATTTTGAGGGAATAGGTGAAGTTTAAATAGAGATAAATAGATGTAAATATAGATACATAGAGATATCAGGTGTAGATCTGCTAGGTGGCATACAACTGAGAATGACCGGTCCTTACAGAAAATGGTGGCAGATCAGGAACTTTGGTGTCATAGTAAAAGAAAAATATGTCATTCTTTTTTTAAGTTGAGCAACTTTCAAAATTATTTTATTAAGTGATGGCGGAGGAACATCTTTGGTACAAAAGCTTTTCATGATTACTCCATCTCATGACATCGCACGAGGAACATCCTATTATAGAAGTTCTATTTTTTTATTGAAAAGTAAGAACGTCGGTGACCTCTTGAAGAAATTTGTGCACTTCTGGCTTTCACTTCTTTGTTGCAATAGCTCTGAGTGGGGTATGAGTTTCAAGTTCGAGGATATCTCTGTAATCTTAGCTCAGAATTGTTTGTGCCAGACAAATGCTTTTTGTCTTTCATTATTATGCAAGAAACCTCAAAAGCGACTTCAAAACATTTTCCATTAAGTTTCAGAGAAATTTTGTAAAGCCCTGACTGAGTTTTCTGTGGCTTTAAAAATTGCTGAAAAAAAAAATCAGTTTAGATTTCATGTTCTTGATGCTTAGGTTTTAAAAGCCTTGCTAATCAGGATGACTTGAAATCCACCCTTGAATAATATCTCGGCACACACATACACGTAGGGTGAGGTCATTGGTCCAGGGGGTAAAAACTCACACTTCAAAGAGGTTTGATCATATCTCATTTTTCTGGTCGTCTTTTGGTCTGATCTGATTAGGAATTAGGATTGCCATTGTTTTTAGTGACGTGACTCCAAAGAGGGAGCATCTCCTGGGATGTGAATGTTACTCTCTAGACACAGCTAGAGAGAGTAATCAGGAAAATGCCAGGGATGCAGGACAAGGAGACACAGGGAGTCCAACTCTCGCCTTCTAGATCCATCCCTGGGGCTGGGAGGCCATGCTGAGGTACATGGATAAAGCACCGTAGTCACTCCACATAAGCTGTGCGTGCGTGTGTGTGCGCATGGGGGCGCGTGCTCATGCCTGCATGCTTCCACCACGCTAACCACACTGCAAGAGGAAGCTTTGCATTCTCCATTGCTTACTCTGCTGCAGACTATTGTAAGTCATCCAAGTAAGGATAGTCCCCCAAGAATTTATATTTACATCAACTTGACTGTGATTTCAAGACAACACACAGAGAAAGTGACTGTTAAAGTCTTACTACAGAGGGCAGTTCATGTGCCCTTCGATTTTCTCCGGCATACAGGACGGTGTGGTCCATGAATGCAGGATCACGTGTCCTGTTCGCTGCACTGTCCCCTGCCCAGATGCGAGCGCCAGCAGGCATCAGGGAAATATTTGTTGATCCAACGAACGAATGAATGAATGTGTAGTACAGTCCTGGCCTCACGGGATTTTTTTTTTCAAAAGATTTTATTTATTTATTCATGAGAGATACACAGAGAGAGGCAGAGACACAGGCAGAGGGAGAAGCAGGCTCCATGCGGGGAGCCCGATGTGGGACTCGATCCCGGGACCCCATGATCACACCCTGAGCCAAAGGCAGATGCTGAACCCCTGAGCCATCCAGGCGCCCCTCAGACAATGTTCTTATCGTTGCTTTCCCTTAGTTGTTAACTTGCGCATTTATTTCATCTTGCATTTTGTGCATATTTGTAAGCTGCTTTGAATCAAATAGCACTACAGTGATTTATGTTATTATAATTACAGGTGTCCTTTACTGAGTGCTTGTGTGCTGCTGGGTGCTAGGTTTTTACTAAGAACTCCATAGACACCTTTTAAGTCTCACCTAACCCCACCAAGTAGGAATGACGACTTCCATTTTTGAACAAAAATGAGTATTGGAAAAGTTAAGTAGGTTGCATAAAGTCACCCTGAGATGAAGTCGAACTTCTGGGATTTTAATTCTGATGCACCTTTTTCCAGAGTCTGCACTCTGTGTGCTTCTAACTGACCGACAATGAGATTACTTAAACATTGTGAGGGGTGGGATGGTGGTGGGTATAAAACAGTAAGACTTTTGATTGCCTTGCAAATCCATATTTCAATAACAGTATAAGTCTTCTGGGATCCATTATTTTGAAACGTCCTTTAGGATTTTCCCTTCATTTGAGCCGAATCCATAGGCCACATCTTCTATAGGCTACCTTGGTTATGTGTGGCCTGATATCACTTGAAATTTTATATATCTGTGAAAACAAGTCATTTAACTTTTTTTTGTCACTTAACTTTTAAAAAATATTTTATTTATATACGAGCGAGAGTGAGAGAGAGAGAGAGCATGCAGAGAGAGGGAGAAGCAGACTCCCCACTGAGTGGGGAGCCCAAAGCAGGACTCGATCTCAGAACTCTGAGATCATGACTTGAGCCAAGGCAGATGCTTAACCGACTGAGCCACCCAGGTGCCCCATAAAGAAAATATAAAAAAAGTAAGTTGTTGGACTTTCCCCTCATTTTCATGTGGGATTCTTATATAAAGTGCCTGTGATCCAAAAATCCAAAAACCTGTAAATTGAGACCAAGTTGAAAAAGAAATAAAGTTACCTAATTCTCTCTTTAACTGCTGGTAATTAAAAAATGAGTCTCACTGGAGCAACCGTTTCAAGGAAATGTCTTCTGTGAAATTTGCTTGAGGCCAAAACCATTCTCACTTATTTTAAAGAGTTAAGGACTTGAAATAGTGCTGTTTTCCTATGTTAGGGTTCATGTGACTTATCACATGAAAAACAGAAAGGCTAGAGATGAGTTTTGTTGGGGAACCCCCATTTCCCTCATTGTTCCTTAAAAAACATTTTCAGATGGCTAGAGGGGCAAATCAACATACACAGAAATGGTTAAATTCTTATTCGGAATTCCATGGGAATTAGCAGTCTGTAGACCAAGGCTCTGGCCTAAAATGTCATGGTCGGACCATGACTTCCTATGGGGCTGCTGTTGATGGGGAGTTTCTTGTTTTTCTTTCTTCAGTGCGTACATATGCCCAGAGGCTGTTTGTAATGGGAGAATTTTAAGAAATTCATAAATTTGAAACACCCCACACATACAAGATTCTTTCTGAATGTGTCAGACTAACGTTCTTTTCCCAGATTCACATAAAATAAAGCAGCATAATAGCCATCTCTTTGTAATAGTCTATCTCACATTTAATTTTTATTGATCTTTACCTACAATTCTAGGTAACACGAATAGAGCAACAGGAATTGGCCATTTGAGTTTAAATGGCCCAAAATTATCTTCTGATGTTTATTTCTTTGAAATAAATGCACCTCACATTTAGTTTCAAAGCAAACAAACATGGTCTAAAGAAATAATGCAAATTTATATGCCTTGACATGTACATTTTAAAAAGTGTTTATACAGTATGAATTAACTTGCTTTGTATATAGAAGAAATATAGACTCTTCAAAGAGCAACCATCTGATTTTTAAGAGCTGAGTTCATTGAGGTTAAATTGTGCTCAGGGAGTTTAAGGTAAAAAAGAAAGAAAAAGGAGATTATACCTCTCCTTATGGCAGGAAGAAGCTCATTTCCAGGGTAGAAACTTCTGAAACCCATAAAATACGTTCCAGATTCAAGACTTGATGAGTTCATGCATCATATCTGGACACTTCACTTCTGCTATAGAGAAAGTCTTGGGACCAGTTCCCTTTCATTTATTGAGTAGGGTTACAAATACCCAAAGTATATGTGAGAGACAGATTTTAAAAATTAAAGTAGTTATAATTCTGTTTTGTTTAACACTAATGTCTCCTTTTCTGCAGTCAGTCTTTCAAACATTGAAACATCATAAATCAAATGTGTGACGAAACTGGAAACACAGAGCACTGAAGAATTTTTGCTAAGTCCTAAGAAAACATTTGTTAAACTTTAAGAAGAAGGTAAAGATATCTGAACAGGGGCACCTGAGTGGCTCAGTGGTTGAGCGTCTGCCTTGGGGTCAGGGCGTGACCCCGGGGTCCTGGAATCGAGTCCTGCATCAGGCTCCCCGCAGGGAGCCTGCTTCTCCCTCTGCCTGTGTCTCTGCCTCTTTCTGTGTGTCTCTCATAAGTAAGTAAATAAAATAAAAAAAGAGATATCTGGACCAGGGGTTCCTAAGCTTTTTTTGTGCCACAGACCCTTGGGCACTCTGGTAAATGGACCAGGTCTCAGAATATTGTTTCCACATGAAAAAATAACTTAAAAAAAAAAGGATTTCAAGACACCCCAATTGTATTTAAATGTCATGTTGATCCAAATATGTGAAAAAAAGTACCACACACCCAAATTTGTGAAGTGGTGATGTCTGTGTTTATTAATGCACCTAATATTGATAACTGCTGTCATTTCGAAGTCAGAATGAGCATAAGTGATCCTTTGAGATCTCTGCAAAGTTATAATGTGATATGAAAAGATCTATGATTTCTATTGCTGGCCACGTCATGGAAGCTGCTGATAATGCTATGGTGTGTTGAAGGAAACGAGATTTTAGTTCGAAGTTAGTGAAACTGATGCCGTAATTTCTTTCCATTCAACTTCACAGACCTCGCTGAGATCAACTGGAAGAGTCCCTGAAGGATCTGTGGACCCCAGGTTAGAAAGTCCTGCTCTGAATATGAAGCATAAGGCCTTGACCATGAACAGATTGTTTCATAGGTTTGGCACTGGTCAAGATTTAACCTAATATTTTGGTCATCTGAGCAATTGAGTAGAGTTCACCACATGGGTGTTTACCACAAGGATGTCAACAACAAAAAACCAACCACTGCCAAAGGGTTTATTTGTTTGGCTTGAAGTTATTTCTTTAAAGGTACAAGGACTTCTCTCTTTTTTAAAGGGCTCAACCCTGTATAAAGTTTACTCCATTTTGCCCGTGATTATATTCAGTCAAACAGCCCCATTTCATTTGTCTTGTATTTTTAACTTTTAACATGTATGCATCTGTTCAAGTAAGTTGTTGCAAATTTTTAAGGGAAGGAATATGTCTTTTTTTGGATTTAGAAAATTCATAACAGATATGCATCAAGCAGAGACTTACTATTTGCAGACTGAAGGAAAGGACAAGCTATAAAATCCCAGTATTCATACCTCACCCTTTGAAAAATCTTGCCCTTGAGAAATTGGAAGTTATTTGGATTTTTTACCTTATTCATCCTTTTACTCTTTCGAGAAATGAATATGCAAAAGAGGACAAATGGAATGGGTATGGATTGATTATTCCATAGAAAATTTGAAAGAGTCATGAAACCTTATCATTGTAGATTAAGGATAGATTATTTTGCCCAACTACCTGCCAGATTAATGCCACATCTTCACTCTACGGGCACCCAGGATCTAATGTAAAGCCCCTAGGACAGGGACCTACTTCCTAAAATAGCTAATTCATTTTCTTGGGTAATCATCTCATTGTTAGGAAAACTCCTCAGAATGAGGGATATTTGTCCTTCCTGAGTTTAGAAAATCTTCCTGAGAGAATAGTTTGAAGAGTACAAAGGAGGCAAGAATTTTGCCCTGAAGGACTTTGTTTGAGGGCTGGAGAAAAGAGAAGAAGACATTGATTCCCACTGTAGCCACAAGTAAAGTGATAGGAACAAAATAACTTTTAATGTTCCCATGTGACCAAGCCATCATCTTTTGAAAAAAGCTCTTGCAGAGTCCATCATGTGACATGTCTAGAGTCAGGCGTAATAGACACGCATCCTAGTTTTGACTTCAGGAACATGCGAAAGCTACTCAGTGCTTTTTAAGCCTTAAGTCCCCTTCTGAAACGTGGCGATAATCATATCAGTCTCATAGAATGTCCAGTGAAAATTAAATAAGACAATGCAAGAAAGTCATCAGTTCGGTGCTTAGCATATTAGCAGGAAAGCTTTCGTCTGGAGGTAACAGAAAGATCCAAGTCAAAATAGCTCAGACCATGGGGGCAGGGCTTGTGATCCCACATATAAGAGGTTCAGAAGCAGAGATATTTAAAGGTTTGATGTATATGGTTCAATCACGTCATCAGAGATCCAGGGTTTTGTTTTTGTTTTTAATTTTTCCATTTAGACTTCTTCATTAGGTTACTGGTATCTTCAGACTTGTCAAGATGTTCACGCAGCTCCAAGCATCGTCTTTTTACATGATAAACCCCACAGCACATCTTTTCTTGCATCTGGTTGGTCATCACATGCCCAGTTCATGAAGCAGTCTTTGGAAAGGGGGTGGTGGTGGGATTACTATGATTGGCTTAAATTAAGATATTATTTCTTGGGTCTGGGGAGGATCACTCCCACTCTTTTCCAGGAGATGGCTACCTGATTACTAAGCAAAATTCAGGTTCTATTAACAAAGAAAAAGTGGAGGAGTGATGGTTGGAGATAACCAATAGTATCTTTCGTATTACCCTTCAGATAATACGTTATTATAAAATCAAGGAATATAAAGGATTATGGTGCAGTGACAATAACATGACTCCAACATTCCCTTTCTGTATACGATCTTGGACAGGTCACATAGCCTCTGGAGACTCAGCAACTCCATTTGCAAAATGTTGTACAGTTATGCTTATTCCTCAGGGTCATAGAAAATAGTGTATGTGGAAGCCACTTATCAAAGGAGCTTTCTTCAATATTGACTTAAACTTGTAAACAGACAATATATTATGATGATATTACGATGACTTCTTTTTTTTATGGTGAAGAATATAATCATTCAGTTTTTCAGTTTCAAAGCTGGCAACTGAACCTATCTCCCTTGTGGTTTCTCATCTGATCTTTAAAAAAAACAAAATAAAACAAAAAACTTTTATAATTGTGTACTACAATAAATATACAGAAAAGTGCATAAAATACAAAGGAAAGCTTAACAAATTGATGCACACTGGATACTATTATAGTCCTTATCCAAGTCAAGAAATAACACTACCAAATGCCCCAGAAGCCCAACGTAGTCACAGAATTTTTGAATGTATATATTTTTAGCAGCATCAGTACAATTTTCTGCATCTAGTAGTTTGACACGGTGTCTTACCTATCTCACACTATGTTATGTTTATGTATTGACCAGTATTTTCTTGATTCTCCCACAGTAATCAGTATCACTGCACAAGCATTACTTGTGTGTGTGTGTGTGTGTGTGTGTGTGCGCGCACACGCCCGTGTTGGGCACCATGCCAGGCATGTTTCTGTCTTTTCATGAAGACATTCCTAATTGTAACATTCTTCCCATGATTGGAAGATGAGACTTCTGTTAACATGCTTTCTTCTTCTAAACTCTAAACGTCAGGATTTCAGATTGTTGTGAACTTGAATACATTTTTCCCCAAATTTGCAGAATGATCTATCTTTAAATTTGTATTTTTCTTTTTTTATCATGAAGATTTGTCAATACATTTTTTAGAAGATTCAATTTTTTTCAGTATTCTGTATTCATTTTTCTTTCTCTTTTTTTCTCATGGATATCACCTACAAATTCTACATTATGCCTTGACATTTGCTACTTTGTAAATAATTAAATAGCTTAGCAATGATTGGATTTGAGGGCTTCCAGTTCCAATCAAGATAGAATAATTGGGATTGGACTTATTTTCCCACCTGAAACAACTAAAAGAGTGGATAATAAAAGGACAACAGTCAAGATACTGGATATTGGGCAACCAAAGCCAGTAATCCCTAATAAATAAGAAATGAGTGAGGTGATCCTTAGTATTGTCCCAGTTTATTTCATTTAGGAAGTTTCCAGACTGCAACACACAAAGTAGAACGTAGGAAGATGTACGCAGGCTCTCTGAGTTGAGGAGACATCTGGGGAAGACAAGGCAGCTGGACTGGGCAGGGCAGAGCTCCCAAAAGGAGAGAGCTGTACATTGTTGGAATGTGGAGATTTGCATAAAGTCTCTCCTAAATATTCACTTGAGTGCTGACTAACACATGTGTATGAGGAGAGTCCTCGAGGCTGGAAAAGAACTACTCCAGAGGATTAGAGGGAATGGGGCTTGAAGGTTGTCACACACAGCCAGGAGTAGTGCCTGTTTCCAATAGCCAGAGTGGAAAATCTCAAAATTCATGGGCTATCAGTTAGAGTACTAAGAGCTGTCCTTCCTGAGTATCAGGGAAGGTAAACCCTAGACTAAACACAGCTCTGCTTCTGCCTAAGTGAGATCTGGAAGGCTTAAACTATTTTCAAGTAATTTGTGTCACAGAATAAAGTTTAAGAATACTTACAGGAATAAACACATAACTAGCATCCAACAAGGTGAAGTTCAAAATGTCTGGTATCCAATAAAAAATGACCAGGCATGCAAAGAAGCAGGCAAATGCTATCAGTAATGTAGAGAGAAACAATTGAAACTGACCCAGATAGGACACAGATAATTGAATTACTAGAGAAAGACATTAAAATAGCTATTATTGCTGCATTTCATGTATTCAAGAAGCTAGAAGAAAAGTTGAATATGTTACATAGAGATGTGAAAGATGTACAAATGATCCAAATCAACTGTCTAGTAATAAATGCCATAGTGTCTGAAATTAAAAAGAATGCATAGGGTGGAGTTAACCATAGATTAGATATTGCAGAAGAAAAGATAAATGCATCTGAAGACAGCAATATAAACCATTCAAAATGACAAAGAGAAAGAGGACTGAAACAAGTAAGGACAGAACATAAGTGAGCTATGGGACAATTTCAAATACATGAGGGTACACGAAATTGTCATGTCCTTAGGGGAGGATATGGGATGGGAGAGGGAAGAAAATATACTGGAAGAAATAATGACTGGAAACTTTCTAAGTTGGATGAAAAGCCTAAATTCACAGGCATGAAAAGATCAACAAATGGCCAGCACCAGAAATACGAAGTAAATTACATTAAAACACATTACAATTTGCTTACAGCTAGTGATAAAGAGATAAATATTAAAAGTAGATAAATTATTAAAAGTAATGGTTGAGCTCAAGACTTTTGTTTTCCCCATCTTATACCACACAGACACACACATCTCTCTCTCTGTCTCATACCACACACACACACACACACACACACACACACTTCAATTATTTGAGTGAGTTCTTTCTGTCCCCAGCATTTGGTTTGATTAAAACTAAGCATTTTCTTTGTGTAACTACAGAAGGACAATTTTTATTTTAAAAGTTAATTCATTTGATCTGATTTAGAAAGAACATATCCCCTTAACCATAGGAACTTACACTCCAGTGAAACAGCTGTTTCCATGTTCTTGCCTGGGAACCAGGCCACCAGTAAATGTTTCACATGCACGTACAACGCCTTTAAGCTCTTGATGATTATCTACAGCAATTAGGATGCTATGACATCTGGTGTCTCCTTGATTACATCTTTCATGAAAGTCCTAAGTGTTAAGAAATAAAATGGTGAGGATGAGCAGCCTCTTTCATGTAACAAAGGCCCCTTTTTAGATCAGACGACCATTTAGGAAGAGGATGGTCATTTTCCACCATGGATGATATGGGGCAGCATGGAAGAATCACGGAATGGCATCTAGAGCTCAACCTCCTTCCTCCTCTACAATTACAAGAGAATAACAGAAGCCCCAGGGGTGTTTTATGACTTGCTTTGTTTCCTGACTAGAAATCACTGGCTCCTAAACATTCTGATTTAATCAGATTCCAATTGGATCAAATAATCTGATCATCTCCTTCCTATTGGTTGCAGTGGAGCTTGCTCCAAATATCATTGCCAGGATGGACATTTCAACATTTGACCTTGATCATCTGAAGCTCAAAGTTCCTAACAATGGCCCCAACTAATCAATTCTGAGATTTTTCAGACCACTTTTAGAACTTTGATTATCCCCAGCTCACATTCTCTTTATATTCTTTCATGATTTATCTTTCCACTTCTTCTGAACACTTTGTGTCTACACTTTTGCAATATCTCTTCATAAAGCCAAATAACCTTCCACAAGTTCCTTATAATGTAAAAATGGCATCTTACCATTGAATAATATACATGCTTTTCATAGTTTTGTTGCCTTATGGTTTCTTATTGAGGCTGTCTATATGCTAGGTAGTTTGACTGCCAACATTTCAACCTGGCAAGATTACCCATCAGACAAGAATGCCACACAGCCCACACTCACATCTATCAAATTCAATGAAAATTAGGATGCGATTCTAGAATATCTATAATAAGTGAAATCCCAACTAAGCATTTGTGCTATTTGGGATCCTTAATTACAAAAGCAACATTTACATGCATCCCATGCCCAGAGATTAAAATTCTCACTATACCAGAAATGTTAATGTCCAACTATCTTCTAAACTTTTTGATTCTTATTGGAATCTTCTTAAACTAATAAATAATTATGAAAGCATATTGTAATATATTATATTCTCAAAAGTTAAAAAAATCTCTTTAAGGGCCTATTTATGTAAAAAAAACAAATAAGAGAAACTTTTGTGTAAAGTAAAAAAAAAAAAGTGGTACTTTTCAAGCATGAAAATTATACAAATGCCTACAAGGAATCTCCTCTATTAACTCTATTTACTCTGTCCTTTTTGGGGCCACCTGGGTGGCTCAGTCAGTTGAGTGACCGACTCTTGATTTTGGCTTAGGTCATGATCAAGCCCTGTGTTGAGCTCCATGGTCGATGTGGAGTTGGCTTGGCCCTCTCCCTCTGCTCCTCCCTCTGCTTGTGTTTTCTCTCTCTCTCTGAAAGAAATAGATAAAATCTTTAAAAAAATTCTGTCCTCTTTGATTGCATTTGCATGTGTCTCTTGAAACCAGCAAGTGGAGCCCTAGTAGGAAACGTGATGGGTGTCCTCTCAGTGGCATGGGAATGCCTCCAGCAATGCTCTCTTTCAATCTACTTTGCTCCTCCTCACTAACGGCTGCCATGGCTTCTTGTGTTGGCTTCAGCTTTTGGTGCTGCTTTCTCCTTAGCAACCTTGGACTTGAATCAGTTGGCCTTCGTTTCCCTATGAATGTGGGGTGGTGGTGGTGGTGAGATGGTGGTCACGGTGTTGATTTGCTCTCTGTTCTATAATGTTCTGTAAGAAGTGGCCCATCTTCTCCTTTACCCAGTTTTGGCCAGTCTTATCTGTGACCTGATGCCCTGACAGAAGAGGGGTGCTCAGGTCTGTCATGGTAAAGTGAAATGCCTCAGAGTAGCTGGAAAGTTCCAACACTTTTCACATACTATCTCAATTGTCTATGAATTTTTAAAAAATATTTATTTATCTATTTTAGAGAGAGAGTGTGTGGGTATGGAGAGGGGCAGATGTAGAGGGAGAGAATTTCAAGCATGCTCCCTACGAAGTGCAGAGCCTGACATGGGGTTCAATCCCATGACCCTGAGATCATGACCTGAGCCAAAACCAAGAGCTGGACACTCCCCCGACTGAGCCACAGACGTGCCCTACCTACAAATGTCTTTAAGAACTATGATTGACATGGAATGTATCAAACCCTGATGCACAAAATGAAAACAGTTTTGCATTCTGTAGGCTTTGCTGAGCCAGTATTTACTCATTCACTCATATACACATTCATTCAGTCACCTGCTGAAGCATCGAGGGACACCTCAGACATAGCTCTGCTCATTGTCGTGTGGTCATACCTCTTCTATAGCACTTGCTGCATAGGCAGTGCTATTTGTACAGTGGTGCCTCTGCCAGTCTCTGAGTCTTCAAGTGTTGGGCCTGTAAAGGAGGAGTTACACAGACTTCCTGAGTCAGTAATCTGGTAGCAGCGTCCTTCTCAAGGTTGCATTAATGTCACAGGTAATGAATTACCGTGATCATTAATACCTCCACTTTGGGGGCACCTGGGTGGCCCAATGATTGAGCGGCTGTCTTTGGCTCAGGGGGTAACCCCAGGATCCCCAGATCGAGTCCTGCATTGGGATCCCCGCAGGGAGCCTGCTTCTCCCTCTGCCTGTGTCTCTGCCTCTCTCTGTGTGTCTCTCAGGAATAAACAAATAAATAAATCTTAAAAAAAAAAAAAAAACCCTCCACTTTTATCAAAGGAAAATATCTAGACAATCATACTTTTCTTGCATCGAGAGAATATCCGATGCCTCTTGCGGTGTTTCTGCCAAAGCATGCAATCCAGGCGGCCTGTACTCCAGGATGTAGACACGCAGCGGGGGCTTCTGAGCCAACTTCACGTATCTACCATGGTCTCCGACCCCAGAGAAACTCCATGTTCCCACTTCCCTGCTTTTGATACCTGCCAGTCCCTCAGTAACCCAAAGCGAAGACTCAACAGCACGTCGACTCTTTCCTCTCCACGGCTTCCCAAATACTGTCGGTTCTCTACCACATTATTTCCTGGTTACACCCTTCCCTTCTGCTACCTCCTTAGCTCACTGGCACATCCACTAGTTCACTCATCTTTACTCACTTATTCTGAAAACCTTCACAGAGTGCTGAGTGCGTGATTTGCAGAGTAATCCTGCTGCTAAGATATAAAGATCACGGAGATACGATTTTTATTCTTTAGGAGTTTAGAGACTGGCCAGGGCGACGGTATACAAAGGCCTATACACAGAATCCAATAGGAGACGGAGCAAAACTGCTAGGAGCCCTGTAGAAATTCAGACCCATCCTCCTGCTCTATGAAGTTTCCAGTGTTTGTACAATTGAATGCAAACTCCTCACCTAAGCATTTCAATCCTTCTACACTGGGCATCGCTCTAACTTTCCAAAATTGTGTCCCGCTTCTGGCTCTGTGGTATCCTATGCTTCCCTCAAGTTTTCTCTTTCTGATCTCAGAAAATATCATCAAGTACCCTGCTTTCCTTCTCTTCTGTGAAAATCCTTTCCACATCTTCTGTGACTATGCCACTCACACATCAGTGCCTACGTGGAATCCTACCTCCGGTCTTTCCTGCCAACCTGATATAACCTTTCTGTCTTTTCAACTCACAGAGCATATCTCTTGCACTTTTCTTATGTCATTCTGTCACCTCTATGTTAAAATTAGGCATACACTGGGCTGAAGGTCTTTGAGGCAGATGGAATTACTTATCTTTGTTGACCAGATGCTCGAAAATATTATTTGGTTGAATCATGCATGTGACAAGAAAGAGTTATTTTATGAAAAGAAGGCTGGACAGAGAGTCAGGGTGTTAGGACCAATTGTTCCACCAGTTAGGGATGAAGACCCCCGAAATCTCACAGTGTCCATATCCTCACCAACAAAATGGAAGTATTTATACCTGCCCTATTTATTATATAGAACAGTGACAAATAAAAACTGAAACTATATGTATAAATATATTTGAAAAATACCGAGAACCACAGAAATCTGTTGTTGATGACAGCACCAAAGAAGTTAATAAGCATTTCTATGGAAAGTTAAAAAATATGTTTGATACAAAAAAAATGCATATTTACTAGTTTTTAACTAAGCCTATGATTCAAACCCTTTGAACATCCAGGAGCTGTCATATAGATCCTGAAAGATTTTCACAAATAAATTTTGATACAAGAACATCTGCAACCAGTTCCTGATTTTTTTTTTAACTTAGCTTCAGATATCAAGTTCTTTCTCAAAGTCTAGGTCATATCTTATTTTATTGAAATAACGTAAATTATACTGCCTTCCTGAGTAGTGTCCCTTTCAACCGAGAATGTTCCATCACCACTAGACTTCAAAGTCTTCTAAGATCTGCCATCAGTATTGTTATAACCAGGTTTCCAGATTTCTCTACTGCCTCTTCCCTCTATAGTAAATTTTTTTTTTTGGAGTTAAGAGTTTTTGTATGTTTTGTTTTGAGTTATTTTTTTTTCCAAAAAGAGTACCAGTGTTTCTATAACACCTTTAAGAAGCCTTCCTTCTATCTCACCTAACTATGGTTTCTTGGGTATAGTTAAGATGAAAACACAAGGGAATTAAGAGGCAAGGCACAGGCGTATATTGAGTAACCACTATGGCAGAGGCATCATGCCAGACAATTTACATAAATAATTGCACATAATCTTTACAACTTTGCTACCGAGTGTAATTATCCCCATTTTATGGATGAGAAATCTGGGGTTCAGAGGGATTAAGGGACTCTCTGTGGGGTATGTCTTGATTCAAATTCTGGTTTATTCTTTGGTGATTCCAAAGCCAGATTCTTCTTTTCCATGGTTCAATGCCTCCCTGATTTTCTTTAATTCCAGAGCTACTTTTTGAAGGGCTTTTCTTTTTAGCTCCAGTCTATAGTACATTTATTTGCTGGTGGTAACAGTAAGATTCTCTACTTATAGATCCTCCAAAGTGCCTGGGACAGCCCTCTTGAATACCAAAGACTCAATGAGTGAATGTTGAATAAAGTGTGTCAAGGGAGGTCTTTCATCCTTATAAACTTGACCTCAGTTACATGAAGCATTTTGTCAGTATTGCTGTTTTCCTTGATCAATTCTTATAGACTAATGGTTTATCCCTACGTTTTTTTATAATTAGTTAACTTACTGTTTCCTTGGCCTTGTAATCATGTGTTGATGGCTGCTAGAGGCCATCAAGGATATGCCCAACTTCATTTGATTTTCTGTGCAGCAAAAGCACAGAAAAATATAAAATATTTTTATCTTCCTGAAACACCTTACAGACACCAGTCCTTTTAGTAGAGAGTCCCTCAACAGTGGCACCTTAACCTTTTGAGCTGGAAAACTCTTTGTTATTGGGGGCTGTCCTGTGCATTGCAGGATGTTTAGTAGGATCCCTGGCCTCTGCCCACAAGATGCCAGTCGCACTCTCCCACATATGACAACCGAAAATGTCTGTGGACATTGCCAGATGTCCCCTGGCAAGCAAAACCACCCCTCGAGGAGAAGAACTGCTTTAGCATATTGCAAACATATAGTAACAGAGAGGGGAAAAAGAACAAAGACTTCCATCTCCACAGTAAAACCTCTTCTAAAAGGCATCTTCTAGAGATGCCTGAATATGTCAATGTTTAAGAAGGGATTTCATTTGATTAACTTTGGACCATGAAATTAGGTCAATAGCCATCTTTCCCTTAACTTTATACGTTACTCACTGGATTGAAGATTAGGTAAATTTTCTCCACCATAAGCACTACTAGTTGAATCATCTGTTCTGTGACAAAGAAGAAAACCTGGGATGCTTTTGATTTTGCCTACCGCACCCCCCTCGGTTGTGTATTTCAATCTTACCAGGATGACCTGTGAATATAGTCATTACTCACAGATAGTCAGGTTTGCCTGGGTCAAAGTGGCTGTGATTTTTCTAAGTTGCTTTGTCCTTTTCTGAGTTAATGTGACTTAAAAAAAATTCATTATCCCATTTTGTTTTTCAATTGGAAGCCACTTGCTACCTGATAATGGAAAAGGTATTTTGCCAAACTGAAGGGTTAATTATCCAAAGAGGAAACACCCTACCCACGCTGAAATCTAGGATGTAAAACAAGTAGTATCTATGTTTTCCCTAAGCTGTCAAAGAAATCTGGGCTTCCATCGTCAATTTGGCAAACCCTTGATTTTCTGGTGACGTCTGCTTTCTGACAGTTGGTCGTGGTTTCAGACCAGTAATCCTATCCCTTCACTGTGGTTGTGCTCAGTGTTTACAGGCTCTGACAATAGGACGGTCTTAACAATTAGAGGATTATTCAATTACCTTGCATTTCTCATTCTTCAGGCATTCACCAAACTTTAAATAGAAATAACATATCTTTGGGTAATATTTTAAAGTTCGGACAGCACTATCTTATCTGGTCTTCACAACAAGTCCTGTGGGATAGATATTTTTATTATTATGTCAAAGAGTAAAAATAAAAAGAGGCTTAGCAAGTTTAAATGATAGGCCAACGGAGCCACAGTGGGTATGCATGTCTCTAAGAAGTATTGGCCACCTACAGTGTGTCAGGCAAAAGTCTAGGCCAGTGGTGCCCAATAGAAATAGAATAGAAACAACATAAGTAATTTAAAATTTTCCAGTGGCCACATTAAAAAAAACACAGAAATACTTCAACAAACGGTGTTGGGAAAACTGGACAGCTACATGCAAAAGAATGAAACCGGATCAATTTCTTATACCACACCCAAAAACAAACTCGAAATGGATGAAAGACCAAAATGTGAGCCCAGAAACCATAAAACTCCTAGAAGAAAACACAGGCACTAATTTCTTTGATGTTGACCATCGAAACATGTTTTCTAGATATGTCCCCTCGGGCAGGGCAAACGAAAGCAAAAATCACACGATGGGGACTAGATCAAAATAAAAAGTTTTGCACAGTGAAGGAAACCAACACAACAAGGCAACCTACAGGATGGGAGAAGAGATTTGCAAATGACAAGGAGGAAACATCCAAAATATATAAGGAACTTCTACGAATCAACACCAAGAAAGCCCAAATAATCTGATTTTAAAAAGCAGA
The DNA here is from genome assembly GCF_053574225.1 of Canis aureus. Lineage (NCBI taxonomy): Eukaryota > Metazoa > Chordata > Mammalia > Carnivora > Canidae > Canis > Canis aureus. The sequence continues at coordinate 2,630,299 of NC_135646.1, forward strand.
GAAATAGGTAAAATTAATGTAAATACTATTTTATTTAACCATATAAATTGAAAAGAACATTATTTCAGTAAGTGCTCAATATGAAGATCATCCGTGAGATATGTTTCATTCATTTCTTTCTGCAAGGTCTTTGCAGTTCAGTTTCGCAGATTATAGCACACTCTGGCTGGAAGAGCCACTATCAGTGCTCGATGCAGCTGCGTGTGGTTGTGGTTGTAGTTTTGGGCGCACACTTCCAGGCGTCAAGGACGCGAGGTACCTAACACTAGTTCCCTCGTGATAAGAGACTCGTCTTCCAGGGCAAGAGTCAGATAATAAACAATACCATGTGTGGAAGAGAAGTAAAGCCTGGTCTTCGGACTCAGTCAAGCTCACAAACATTTTTTTTTTTTTTTCCGGGACACTTGATGGGGTGCCCAGGTTTAAACCAGACTGTGGGCCTCAGAGCCGGGCTTGTCCTGGGAAAGCCTCCTGAGGAGAAGCGGTGGGGAGAAGCTGCGATGAGCGGACTTGGTCCCTGGGCGTGGGCAAGCCTGAGACACGGGGGGCGGGGGGGTGACAGGTGGGAACCCTGGTGGGATGCTGAAGCGGAGAGCATGCTGTTGAAGGGCCCACGGGGCGGGAGGTCCTGGGCTGAGGCAGGGTGGGGGTGCCAGGGCCAGAGAGGAGAGAGCTGCCGAGTAGACACTGCCGTGGAGGGCTGGCCGAGAGCTGTGGGCTCCCAGGCCCCAGGGCCACTCACTGACCCCCTGCTCCCTGCGGCCGACAGCTCAGTGCCTTCCAGAGGGGGGCAAGGCTGCCGCGGATGCGCCTTCATTTCTCCTTCAAAACTTTGGAGGGGGCTCCTTGTGGCCTCTGGAGGTCAAGATGCTGGGTCAGAGAACACACGCAGGCCGGGCACACGGCACACGTTTGGTTTACAGCCGTAGGATCTCGGCCTCCTTAGGATCCCTTTCCCGCAGCGTTGGCTTTGTCAGCTTCGGAAGCCCCGCCGGCTGCACCGCCTCGGCCCGGGGTGACCCGCTGCCCCCGCGTCCTGGGAGCGGGGCCCCCACTGCACCCTGCCACCTGCAGGAGGGGTGGGGCTCAGCTGCTGGCTACACTCCTCCTTCCTTACCCGGCTCACCCCTCCAGGTCCTTGATGTGATGGGGTCACCGCCCCCCAGCCCAGGCTCAGAGTCCCACTGCGTAATTCCCGGCCAAGCCTGGGCCGCGGGCCCGAAGTCCTCGGTGGCAGGCCATTCCGGCGGGCGCGAAGAACCTGGCAGTGGACCACAGGGGAGAGAAGAGGCCCCCGGGCCTCCCTCCTGTCGGGATCCGCAGCGTGTAGTTGGGGCCTACTTTGACCTCACTGGGAGGTCACTGGTATAGCCTGAGAAGTCCCTCTGTCACCGGGCCTGTGGCATCTTTTACCAGGCATCTTTTCTTTTTAGGGGGAGATTGTCAAGACCTAGCAGAGCCTTTTGGCTACTTCCTGGCACACCCAGGTCACACCTCCTGGGCTGGACAGTTGTGCCAGAGAGCCGCCGGCAGCTGGGCAGCCCCGGTGCCCGCAGTGGGATGGCCTGGCGCCTGGGCTCCTCCCGGGGACGCTCAAGAGGGCGGCTTCCCTCAGGCACTCCTGCGTCCAATTAGCAGCAGGACCACTTCCAAGCTGGAGAAGGTGCCAGCGTTCCTGAAGGGTCTTCACGCCGGTCCTCCGACTTGTTTCCACTGCTTAGCTACCAGCTTGCGGTGTTCTCGGGCTGTGGAGAAGAGCCAGGGCATGCGGATTTCTGGCCCCACCAACAGGGCGTTCTCTATGCACGCGGCAAGAACCGATCAGCCCCCGGCAGAGTGGATCCGTGTGCTCTGTGTAGGGCCTCGGAAGGGTATGTCTGTGCTAGCAGGTCACCCCGATTCCACCACCAGGACCTCCTTTCCGTTTGTTTCCGTATCAAGCTCCTGTTTGGACAGGCTTACCAGATAAGCAAACGAATAAAAACCCCTTGCCTTTGTGAAGGAATCGGAAATATTACGACACAGTTGGTGCTCACTGTCCAAGTTCAGGCCACGTAAGAGTTTATAGAGTCGCAAGCGCAAGGCCCTATTTATGTGTACCCTTCCCCTTTCTGGAAGTCACTGCTGTTACCAGTTCAGATACTCCTCCCCCATTTCGTTGCCTGGGAATGCACTAGAAGGTACACAGAGGATATACTTATCTCCATCTGTATACACACATAGCACCATCCATAGCTTCTTAGCCTGGGTGAAAACCTAAAGTAGGTAGCATCCGAGTAATAAGCGTTATTATGTGACCTGCTTATTTTATTCTACGACCTACTTTGAAGACATGCCCGCCCTTTATATAGTTCGATAGTACGCCGTTGCCTGCCTAAGCTGTCGTTTATTGACGAGCACCTCTTCTGGTCCTGCTCCTGCGCCTTTGGCCACCTTGACTACAATACTGCAGTTAAGTATAAACATCCTGGCAGGTATATACCTTTATGACGTTAAGGAATCATTGCATTTTTTTTTGAAAAATTTTTCATTAACCAAAGACACATGCAACTCCCAATCAGTCTTTCTGATCAGTATGAGATCACCAGTAGTCTTATTGCATTGAGCTGAAGTAATTCTGGTCAGAAGCTTAGGGATGTGATTATGTAATTAGCCTGTTCAGCCTAATCTCAGAGACATACTTGATACCTGGTTGGCTCTTTGAAATGCTGAAAATAGTCTTCAGACCTTCCCCTGACCCCATGCCACCTCATGACACTACTACCTTTGAGAACACGAAAGATCTGACCTTGATTGTGAGTGTATTTGACACACTTGCGTAACTCACAGAGAAATGAAAAATTCAACTGCTTGTAGTTTTGGTCTGCAAAATTTAAAAAGAAAAGCCTAAGGGCACCGGGGTGACTCAGGGGTTGAGTGTCTGCTTTCGACTCAGGGCGTGACCCCGGGGTCCTGGGATGGAGTGCTGTATCGGGCTCCCCGCAGGGAGCCTGCTTCTCCCTCTGCCTGTGTCTCTGCCTCTCTCTGTGTCTATCATGAATAAATAAATAAATAAATAAATAAAATCTTAAACAATATAAAAAAATAAAATGAAAAGCATAAACAATCTGATGGACCTTCTTTATGGAAGTGTCTAATTTGCTTAACCGAATTCACTAATACGGTAAGCTTAATCAGCTTTTTTGTTGGCACTTTGTAAATCCTGACTATAGGGACTTAACCACCTATACCAAATACACAACCGATTTTATAATTTTTTAATAATAAATTTTATGATGACCCAGTACTTTTTTTTTAATCTTTCAGAACTATTATGGAGGTGCTTTGTAAATTGTAGTTTTATTGGAAACTTGATAATTCTGGCATAGTAGAAAAAAACTCTATAATTTGAATCCTATTGACAGAGGGGGGTTTGAATTCAGTGTACATCACAACTAGTTGTATGGTCTTGGGAAAGTCACTTGACGTCTTTGAATCTCAGTTCCTCACATATAAAAAGTGGGAGGTAATGATACCACAAGGATCCTGAGGATTAAATTAGATAACGTCTCTAAAATAGCTAGGTGATTGTTTGACATATTAGAGGCTTGATATTATTATTAAGTTATTATTGTTATTATTAGCTGATACATAGACCGTGTGTTTATATATATATATTTTAAAGATTTATTTATTATTTTATTTATTTATTTATTTATTTATTTATTTATTTATTTTAAAGATTTTATTTATTTATTCATGAGAGAAAGAGAGAGAGAGAGGCAGAGACACAGGCAGAGGGAGAAGCAGGCTCCATGTAAGGAGCCCAACGTGGGACTCGATCCAGGGTCTCCAGGATCAGGCCCCGGGATACAGGTGGCGCTAAACCGCTGCACCAGTATTCATTTTATTTGAGAGACAGAGATGAATAGAGGGAGGGACAGAGGGAGAGACTCTTCCAGCAGACTCTCTGCTGAGCCCAATGTGTGGCTCTGTCTTGCGACCGTGAGATCATGACCTGAGCCAAAACCGGGAGTCGATGCTTAACTGACTGAGCCACCCAGGAGCCCCATGTGTTTTCTATTTGTTACCAAAGATATGACTAAAATAAGAAGCTGCCTCCATTGGCATAATAAGTCTTCCTATGAGAGTTTGAAATTCTCTTTCAAGTTTCCCTGAGAGAATAAAGTGGCTCCTATTATAGGCCCGTTTCCCACTGCAAACAGACACTATGAGATTAAGCAAGTTCCCCTGGTGATGTCGAATGTCAGGTGTGGCACTGGACCTGTCCTACTAGGGGGATGACCACAGTACTTGGCCAGTAGGCACACCTTACAGGACAGTGTGCCCTTTAAAACTTCCTTTTAAATCTTGGAATTGGGGAACGAGATCGGAGGGCATGTGATAGGTGGGGGCGATCGCTATATAGCGATAGTACACCTGGAGAGGTACGGTCTGGTCCATGATGCACCTGAATCTTTCATTTTTTTTAAAAAAAGATTTTGTTTATTTATTCATGAGAGACACAGAGAGAAAGAGAAAGAGAGGCAGAGACACAGGCAGAGGGAGAAACAGGCTCCACGCAGGGAGCCCGACGTGGGACTCGATCCCGGGTCTCCAGATCAGGCCCTGGGCTGAAGGTGGCGCTAAACCGCTGAGCCACCCGGGCTGCCCACCTGAATCTTTCAGATCCTTAACTGTGCTCTACCTATAGGCTGTTGTATTTCAGAAGTCTTTCAGGAAGAATATAATTTGTATTCTTCAGGTGTGATCACTTTAATCCACATTCTTTGATCTTTCACATCGACTCTTACTAACATTTCTCAAATGATTCAAACCAACCCTATCTTTTGCTTCTAGAAAAGTAGATTTTAAAATACGTTCATGAAGGAGCAGTGATAAAGGAAATACACGTGCGTGTGTGCCTCTATGACTCAAGCCTAAAGCCCAGCCCAATGCTTTACAAATAACCAGTGTTAAAAGCAGGTCTGTTGAAAGAATTAGGCTGGCCTTGCAGGATTCCACCGGGACAAGGAACATTCCAGGACTCAGTCTCCTTAAGACGGTTGTGAGCGTTGGCTTTATGTTGGTTCTAAGGTTTGGAATGACTGTGGGGTGAGTAGATACGAGGAGGAACAGCCCACACTTTGTGGATCGGCCTATGGCAGACATAATTGCAGACACATCATTCGTTTGCAAAAATTTTTTTCTTTCTCATTTTGGACTCTGAATCACATCTCATTGGCTAAAGTTTTCTTAAAAACCTCCCCAGAGTGGTCCACGTTAGAATGCCCCAAGTATAAGACCCTAGTGAGGTGTTTTTCTAGACCACTTCAAGATTTTGTGAAGTAGTGCCTGGGAGGACCATTCCAGTATAAACTGTGAGTGGTTTCTAGGGTCCCTCATCAGTGTGCTTCAGGGCAACCGAGGACAGCACCCCAATAAAAATGGAACATCATGTTAACTTGCACTCTACTGTTTGGGTTGGCTGCACATGGGGATATTTTTAGGACCAGAACAAATATGTCACCCTTCCTTGTAGGGTAGATTATATCTTAAGGAAAGTCTATAATTACTCCTTTAAACTTAAAAGCAGGAAATATTTCTGAAAACTAGTCAGTACACAGAACACTATCATCCAACTGTTATAGTTGTTTGTGTAATTTAAAGAAACACTGGTCATCTATTACTTAAAATTTTAGGGATTTGGGCACCACCCAAATGCAGAACAGATTAATTTCATGGTTTCTATATGCATTTGCACAAATTAAAATACAAGCCCTCACTGTTTTTTTGTTTTTGTTTTTGAACTTCTTCCTTAAATTAGTTCTATATGCAGAGCTGGTCAGACAAGAGTCTTCAGGAGCAGCCGTGTTCTCCTATCGGGGTTATTGTACACTTGAATCGCTTTATATTGCATATGTCAATGAGACAGGACTGATGTCTGCCTTTTAAGGTAACCATACTGTATCAGTCTGCCCCCAGGGATAAGTGCTGCATCCTCAGACCTGCAAAATCATGAGAAATCTTTCCGTAGAAATCTTCGCTTACCCTATTGACGAGTGAGCAGAAGCTTCCCATGGACAATGGTAGATTTCCCATCCAAACATGGAAGGAATGACTCTTACCTTTAATCTTTTCTAAAGGAAAGCCAGCTCTTGGTTAAAATGTTTTAGATGTTAATTTTTAACAGCCTTTGAATAAGTTATTGATCTCATAAAGCTTTTCTTTCTTTTTTTTTTCATAAAGCTTTTCAACAGCTAAATAATGAACCCAAGAAATAAATTCCAGTGGTCTGAATTTATAGTGAGGAATTAAAGCTTCCAGATCTTTCTCCTGTCAATTATCTAACATATATATGTACACACACACACACACACACAGGACAGATTTAAAACTTTGGCTTGTGCAATAGTGGGCTTCTGGTCTAAAGTAAGATTCAGGGGCAATTTTCTTTGTAGTCTTGACAAGGGTGACTAGAGCAAATCCCTCAGCAAGAAGAGCATAAAAGCAGGAGATAAATTGTGCTTTGTATCTTTCCTCTCCTCTCCCCTTCCCACCTTCCCTTCCTTTCATCCTTCAGAAAACATGTACAGAGACGCTTATAGGACATAAACATTTTGTTTAATAATTCTAAAACAAATATGCATACACTCGTCACCCAGGATGCAAGGCGGAATGTCGCTTGCACTCCAAAGCCCCTGGCAAGCTCTTCTCTAACTAATCTCCTCCCTCCTTGCTAGAGATAACCACTATCCTATTATGGGATCCTATTATGGGATTATGCTACCTGCATACCTATTATTGCAGTTTATTTCCTTGCTTTTATGTTTAGTTTTACTAGCTAATCATGCATGCTTGAAGAATACAGTCTAATTTTTTGTCATTGTTGTCATTGAGAGTAAAGTTTAATTTTGCCTGCTTTGGAATTTTACATAAATGGAATCACATAGAACGTATTCTGTTCAATCTGTCTCATTTGATCAGTCGTATATCGTTACGTGTTTCTTTTTTAATTTGGAAATGAAAAATTGCAAAAATAAAATAGTGCAAAGACCTCCCATTTGCACGTTATCCAGATTTATCAATTGTTTATGTTTTACCTTATTTGCTTTATTTATGTGTGATCTGTCTCCCTATTGATACATAATTGTTCTGAACCAGTCAGGAGAAAGTCATATACATGATGGCACTTTATCCATACATGCTTTAGTGTGTATTTCCTAAGACTGGGGATATGCTTGTATGTGACCACAGCACAGTGACATAATCAACTTTATGAACTTGCATTGATACAATACAATCTACTGTCCATAATCCAATAATCCATTGTAACATTTTCCCCTTCCAGGGAAGGTTTCTGTCTAGTATAGGACCCAGTTTAGGGTCACTTGTTGCATTTCGTTGCCATGTCTCTTTAGCTTCCTTTAATTTGGAATATCTCCTCACCCTTTCTTCTCTTTTTTATATGATAATGACGTTTGTAATACATACATTTCCCTGCTCCCTTTTTTACAGAATATACCTAATTTTGTGTTTGTCCAACTCAACATTATTCCTTAAGACTCATCCATATTGTACTTTTTGTATGTTTTTCATTTTTTGTTGCTAAATCAATGTGTGTAACATTGTAAACACATGGATGCAAATGTAGCAGTTAATAGTTATTTCATATGGCTCCTTATAACTTTTATTAAAGAGAGAAATTAACTGTGCTATTTTGATGTTGTATTACCAAGTTTTAAGAAAAGCCTAAACAGCACATCTACACAACTGCACCCCAGTTTACCTGGCGGAAGCCACCTGATGCCTGAATAATGATCTGGGAGAAATAAACAGCCTCTGAAGAGTCAGGATTGCAAACTCGAAGCCACAAAAATGATTGTAATCACAATCCTAAGACTTCAGCTTTAAATATCTGTTCTGAAAAGAAACAAAATTATCAGTCACTGAAGCCATTGAACCAGGATCAGGGGGTATTAGGATGTACAGTTAATTGGAAAATGACTAGTGATGGATAAACCTCAGAAACTTTAATATTCAGGGATGCTTATGTGAGACCTTTAAAAATACTTTTAATCAAATGGACTCAAATCCTTCTGGTTAAAACTTTTTCCTCAATTACTAGTTCTCTTTCTACTCAAACCAACCAGAATTCATATGTTATTTGCCTTGCCTCCATCAAGATCCCCTTTCTCCTGTTTGAGAGTGATCGTCTTTGTGATACTTCACTTTGAAGTCAGTACAGGGTTGCAGTACATGACGACTTTTACGGTAATAACCCTACATTTGAGCCAAAAGAATTCCAAGAACTACGTTTGCTCCAGGAAGTGGTTTTAACCTTCATTCTTCCATGTTTCAGTTCTGTATTTATCATAACTTGCTCTTAAAAAGGTAGATGCTTGTACATTTAAATGCAAATTTCCAACTTGTCTGAAAACTAGTCGCCTTCTTAATTTTTTTCAATAGGATTCAAATATTGGGATCATAGACAATATTTCCTTCTTTCTAGACTAAATTCATGTCACCAAGAAAGGAATCACTGGTGGCTGTAAACAAAGATTGGCACTGTGCTCAGTAATTCTGGTCTGGTCCTTCTAACAGGGCTTGGGGGTAGAATTTTGATTACCTGTAAGATTTGAAATTTCAGGAAAGAAATAATAATATACTTTTTTTTTTTTTGCAGTAGAGTGGAAGGAGAAATAAAAAAAAAATCACATTTGAAGATAGCAAGCAAACAGGCAAAAGGTCCGTGTCCACAGACGACTCACTTTGAGAATAATAAGATGTGGGTTCGAACAATGCAGCTATACAAAGGTATCGGATTTCCAGAAAGTAAATTTTGGGGAATTAAGAAATCCGGTGAATAAGGTGCAATAAGAGGAAGTATAAAATTCGCGAGCATGAAAGCAGCTGAGGAATCTTTTAAGACACCATAATTAAAGCTCAAAGAACCGCAGTCCTTCTGAAAAAAGAAGAATGTGGGACTTAACAAAAATAGCATGTGTATAACCCGCTGGAGAATGCGAGGAGAGCTGTGTGAAGCTCTGAGAAAGGAACAAATCATTGCAGAATGATTGTCCTGCTTTCTAAATGGAAATGATGGAGCAGCTGGAGGTGGCTGCGCAGAAAATGAATACGGAGAGTTATCTGAAACTCTGGCTTAAAAATAAATAAATAAATAAATAAATAAATAAATAAATAAATAAATACAAATTAAAAAGGACATAAACAATTAAAATTGGTTGTTTTCAGTCACTGGTGATGAGAAGATAATTTTTTATCCAAAATGAAAAAGGAATCCCAAAAAACAAAAACAAAACGATAGGCTCGAGAGAAGAGAAGCCTGAAAGAGCTGGAATGCTGGGTTTTGAACAACCAGTTTAGCTCTTTAAAGGGGAAAGAGGGACAACTGGGAATGATTACACTGTAGTTTAATAAATAAATTGTGAGCTTTTGAGATTTGGTTAGATGGATGGTTCAAGTGCAGAGGCCGTGAAGTGGAGGATTTGGAGAAGTTCGGGAAGATTGCTTTGGTCCAGAGAAGCAAACAGTTTGGTTCTGAAAGGGACCCAAGAGCAGAATCAGCGTGGAGAAAGCCCATGGGAAAGGAAGTGGGGAATTTCCCTTGCGGTTGAAGAAACAAATGGGGGACTAGACAGGTAAACAGGGAGACACGTCCGTGGAGTATCAGGCCTTTTTTTTTTTTTTTTCTTGATGGTGAGGTTAATGTCACTCTTTCATGTGTCGTGTCCTCACCTCCGGTTAGATACCACTCATCTAAGCTCTCCCTGATGACAGCCCTCACAGACACAACCTGCTGTCAGAGGAAGTGATGTAGAAGCTCTGAAGGCTGGAAGGAACCTTAGATAATATTGAGTCCAACACTGTCATGGGCAGATGATTGAAACTCAGACCAAGAAAAGAAGAGATCTACTACGGATCAATAATTGGTGAGTGTCCACCACGTGATCTCCTCTTTTACATGAACTCCCCCCATCTCACCATTTGGGAGAACTCCCTCCTTAGGGATAAATTTTGAGAGGACGAGTCTGCTCCCTGTGTGTGTGTGTGTGTGTGTGTGTGTGTGTGTGTGTGACACTGTAGCCAAAGAAGACAGATGATGTGGGCTTGGCCAACTAGCCCCTGGGAAGTTTGGCTCTGAAGGAAGGAAGCCAAGATGTAGGAGGCTTAGGAGTCACTGTCACATCAGTAGGATGTTGTATGGACCAGGCAGTTCTTGTTGCAAAATTTTTGTTGGGATTTCAGTTGCCAAATTGTTAGATTTCCCTGGTGCTCATTCATTTTTTAAGTTGGGTACTCTGGCCTATTGATGATTTTTCATCTTTAATATCCTTCCAGTGATATTTTTTTTGCCTTCCATATCCAGAGTCTGTTGCAACCATGAGCCTCGCTTGGTATCCCAAGTCCAAGTAAACTGCGTCAATAAGTTGGGTAAATACAAACTGCCTCCTAGTTCGTTTTGCTTCCCATGACTTATTTCTTTTCGGCAACATCAGCATCTGTCTCCACCCCATCCACCATCACCGTTAGAGGTGGAGGCTGTTGCAGGAGAAGCAGAGCCGTGATGTAATGAGCAAAGTTATACATATGAGGATGAATTTTCTTTTTTTTTTTTTAATTTTATTTATGATAGTCACACAGAGAGAGAGAGAGAGGCAGAGAGACAGGCAGAGGGAGAAGCGGGCTCCATGCACCGGGAGCCCGATATGGGATTCGATCCCGGGTCTCCAGGATCGCGCCCTGGGCCAAAGGCAGGCGCCAAACCGCTGCGCCACCCAGGGATCCCGAGGATGAATTTTCTGATGGAAAAATGAACAACTCTCATTTTTTGCTGTTGGCTCATTGTGAACAACAGAGAGATATTTCCCTTTTTCAGTGTTAAGAAGGTAACCATGGCTTTGTCAGATGGAGGGAATTCTTTTGCCCTAAGAGAGAATAGAGTTTTGCCTTTGGATTATTCAAGACAGAGTGGGGGGGGTCAAAGGGCAGAGGAGAGGTTGGTGGGTTCCCTAAAGGTAGGCACCTGATTCCTGCTTTAACACTGAATTCTGGGAGTAGTAACACCTTTGATAAGACCTCACTGATTCTGAGTAACAGAAGACTAAGTGCTCAGGTTTTAGCTTTGGCAACACCAGGTCACAAAAAGTTGCCTTACACCAGAATGTTGGGAAACAAATTCATACTTCTTATCTATTTCATAATGCTACCAACTCTAGACAGATAATCAAAGAGTTTATCTGTAAGATGTGAAATACATAAATTTTTGGAAACCAAAGTGAGAATTTACTACTTTTGTTTTGGAAGTTTGATGTGGTGGGAGGCAGCTAGTTGGTCCTGACCCTTGCTGAGAAAACATGGTGGTTTCTTTTAGTTTAGAGAACAGATGACAGAGAGAAAGTTGGTAACAGTGAGTAGGAGCTCAGAGCAGAATAAAGGCAGTTGCTGTTGGGAAATCTCTTTTCACACAAATATATCAGAAGGCCTTATTTTGGTATCACTTTGGAATTTTTACAACATTTCATTCCCTCGTTTGTGTTACTCACGTCTTCATTCAATCCCCATAAATGTTTGCTGAGTAAGGCAAGTGGTAGTCACTCTTAAGCTTATTTTCTTATCGGAGCCTCACAGTGAATGCCCCTTGCAGTATGATAGTTATTTTATCCTCATCTTAACTTGAGAAGGATAAACTGATAAAGTCGCAGGAGTTGCACATTTTCATCAGCCAGTAAATGGCAGAGCCTTTGAAACCAAAATCTTCAGATGCTGAGTCCCATGCTTACCAACCTCCCCATCCCTACCACCCGCCAGATCATCACTCTTGCTCAGTAACTGTGAGATTTCCAAAGCAGGTTGGGACAATCAGACAGATTTCAAAATCCAGCCAAAGTACATTGAAGCAGAAAAGGCAGGGAGATGTGGGAAGGGTCCAAGAGCAGATATTATGGTTTGTGGTGGGATTAATGGGACAAGAATGGTGGTAATGATACTTCACATTTTTTTTTTAAAAAATGGGATTAGTTCTTTACCTGAAGTATCTTATTTAATCCTTATAACAAACCCATTTCCCCCACTTTTCAGATGAGAAAACTAAGGGTGAGAGGGATTAGGTAACTAGTCCCAGCTCCCATAGCTAGCAGGTGCCAGAGTCAAGGTCATGACCTTGTTCTGCTTGGCTCCAATGCTCTTTCCCATGAAAAGATGTAGTGTGTTGATTTAAAGAGATTGTTTACATTACTGAATCAGCCTCATCTCCTTGCATCCACCTAAAATAGAATTTCTTCACTAACCAGATTGATGTGGGTTAATGAGGAAGATCAATCAGAGACATAAAGGAATCACATTATCTCTGCATTTCTGAGATGTGAGCAGGTCTGAGATCCTGCAGGTCTGGGAGGTGTTTGAAACAGTCAGGTGTATGGTCTCCAAGCATGACAACGAACCTCTTCCCTTGAAACTAGTTTTTAGGTCAAATGAATTTAGTTACCAGAGGCAGGAATGATAGCTTCTTGAAATACAAGGTCTCATTGGAAAATGGATTTTTAGTAAGGACATTTCTGCCCACCTTCACAAGACAAGAAAGGTGGGAGAGGCCTCCATGATTATCAAGCCCATTTCCTTTATTGTCCTATGAAGCTCAGTTGTTTTTAGGGGTTTGTTCTGGGTCTCACCAATAGGTGGAGACAAGGCTGAGACTAGAGCCAGGACTTCAGACTTCTACAGTCATGTGTTCCACCCTATCACACTGTGTCTGCATTTTAATTTGACTTCTCTCTGTGTCCTGTAGATCAAGACTTGAGGCCATGGACTCGGTTATGCTTTCTTTTGGCATTATTTCCTAGTATGCGAAGTATGCTAACTGTGCATTTGAAATAAACTGGCCACTAGGATCTGTTGACAATGTGCACCCAAAATAGACTTGAGCAATGAAATTAATGCTCTACAAAATCCTCAGTCTGTTCAGGAATGCTTCCCTACCAGCTCTTTGGAAAATAATCCTCCTAAAAAAATTCGATTCAGTCATCACCATTCCAGTTTGGAAAATTCTTTATCTATTAGTGTTTTTACAGGGCATAAATTAAAAATGCATATAACAACAGTTATTATTTTCCCATGCCACTGAATTGGAAATTAACAGAGTCTAGGGCTGAAAATATTGATGTAACGTATATTTAAACCTACTTTTTCGAGGAATGAATATAGCAACTGCATATGGATTTGGGACTGTATTTGGAAATTCATTGATCTGTACTCACATAGACAAAGAAAGCATTCTTCCTAAAAAAAAAAAAAAAATAGGAGGAGTTTTTGGAGGTGAGGGAAATGGGATGAAGAAAAAACAAATGAGTGAAAAATGAGTTACCAGTGAAGACAAAGAAAATAATTCACACTCGTAGAAGGAGCTTTGAAATTTTCCTGAAATGGAGCTTTTCTGGTCTGTCTACCTTTAGCCCCTTTAGCTGGTATTTCAAAATGATTTATGCTAGAGAGTAATTGTATCTGGTGAGAGGCTCTCTTTGTGGTTCTATGGTCCTGTACTAGCCTGGCGAGGTTATGCCTGTGATGGCTGGTAATGAATGTCACCCCCTACATCTTCTGCACTGCCTAGCTCCAAGTTATTGGAGGAACTTCCTGCCAGGACATAGCAGAAGCTGCTGGAGCCTCTGAGGTGTAGTGAGTGCCACAGGGCTTTGTGGCCTACAAAGAGCTGATCACAATAGAAATGAGCCTCATGAAAGACCCTCAGAAAGATAATCTGTGTAAATAACAGTGTTTTCCCTTTGGGCAAGGAGAAGGAAGGACATAAGTGTGGGGGCACTTTCTAGCCGTTCTCTCCCTCCCCATCTCTGGATTCATGGAATGACAGACTCACCTAGAAAAGCCAAGGAAAGCCTTCTTTCTCTCAAAATTTGCAAATGTAAAAGGAAAATAGCCTGAGTGGAGGGAGCCCTGTAACTCTCTTAAAAGTTTCTTGCCTATTCTTCCAGAAAGTGAATACACACAATGATATCTATGCAGATAATAACATTTCTCTTTATACTTGTCCTTTTCTGTTTACACAAAGGAGACTATAGAATATATATTTCTTGTGCCTTAATCTTAGCAAATTACAGAATCTTATGTAATCTAACGTAACATATATCCATCTAATTCACTTTCTCTCTACAGTTGTCAAGAGTTATCATCATTTCCTGATGCAAATTAACACTGTTTCTAGTTTTTTTGTTGTACATACATTTATTTTTTTCAAGAGACCATATCCATTGGGTTTGTTGGGTCAAATGTATGTATCTTTAATATTTTGATAGATATTACTAAACTGTCTTCCAAAAATGTTGCATTACTTTGTATGTTCACCAACAATCAATGAAAAAGCCCATTTCTGATATGCCACCATCAAGCATATCAGATTTTTTTTTTAAAGATTTTTATTTATTCATGAGAGATGAGAGAGAGAGAGAGAGAGAGAGAGAAGCAGTTTCCATGCAAGGAGCCTGAAATGGGACTTGATCCCGGGTCTCCAGGATCATGCTCTGGGCCAAAGGCAGGTGCCAAACCGCTGAGCCACCCAGGGATTCCCCCGGCATATCAGATTTTAAGCAGTTAAGTATTTGAAAAATTTCAATTTGTAATTGAGAAAATAAGAGTTCCCTTATGTTTGATTTTCATATATTTAATTATGTGTGACATTAAGGTTCTTTTCATATATTTATTAGCTGTTTGTGAACTATTGATGGTATTTGCTAATTTTTCTATTAGCTATTCATTCTTCTTTATTGATTTGTTAAAGCTCTAAGCATATGATGGCAAATCTTGTCTTTTTCTGGGTATCTTTGTTTTTTGCCCTATCTACATATATACATACATATATATTTTTTTCCTAAGGATGTTTTAATCTTTTTCTTTATGTCCTCTAGGTTTTGTGTAATGCTAGAAAGTTTTTAAGATTAGTGAATTTCAAAACTGGATTTAAACACAGTTCAATTTTATTTGGTCTCTTTCAAGTCTCCCTAAAATGAAGGCTCTGTGGGCTTCTCCATCCCATGCGAAATTCATTCTATTTTCATATGACAAAGTTCTAGAGGTCAACCACGACCGAAGTGCAGAATGAAAGTACCTGTCTCTTTTGAGAATGATGATTAAATTCAGTAAGGAAGGGATGCTTCCCCCCTTCTATAAAAGAGAATGCTTCTGTTCTTGGGAGAAAGGACTCCAGAAAGGACTCATGAAAGACCCTCAGA
Source organism: Canis aureus (assembly GCF_053574225.1). NCBI lineage: Eukaryota > Metazoa > Chordata > Mammalia > Carnivora > Canidae > Canis > Canis aureus. The sequence continues at coordinate 2,645,541 of NC_135646.1, forward strand.
AAGATAATCTGTGTAAATAACAGTGTTTTCCCTTTGGGCAAGGAGAAGGAAGGACATAAGTGTGGGGGCACTTTCTAGCCGTTCTCTCCCTCCCCATCTCTGGATTCATGGAATGACAGACTCACCTAGAAAAGCCAAGGAAAGCCTTCTTTCTCTCAAAATTTGCAAATGTAAAAGGAAAATAGCCTGAGCTATTATTAATAGCTTAATATACTTTAACCCTTGCACAGGAGGGGTCAGCAAAGTGCCATCTAAACTTGAGCAAATTTTCAGTGTTCTCTGAAGGAAGGATGGCTTGCTCACCAAGAGAAGCAGAGAGAGGACAACCCATGTTATTCAAGGTGAAAGCGGTCTCTGTCATATGTTAAGTTTACATTCCAGGAAAATATAGTCTATACTGAGTAGACTTCTATAGTTAGATTTTTTTCCTTTAAGAACTAATATAAACAGTTCGTTGTGTTCTACACAATGCAACAAACACCACATACCTGTCCTACTACTTAAACTCATTAAATAACATTAAGATCTATATATTGAGAAATACTGAGATTTTAATAGTCTTTCTGACCTTAACAGAGTTGATTCTGAGCTTGCCGAAATAATTAGTAGGCTATGCTAAGATGCCAGACCAAAGACAAGGGCTGAATAAGCTATTATATAGGCCGAGGCTCATGAAGGACCGTCCATCCCACTGCCATTATTTCTACATCTACACCCAGATATTGGTATGTAAGGAGAGGTCGGAGATGGTTGTGGCCTGAAAGTCCTTGCTCTGTGTCCTCTTCACCCTCCTCGGAGAGCTTTAGCAGGGTTTCCACAATAAATCCTGCTGTTGAAAACCTCATGCTTTCCCCTCGAAGCCAGAATGGTTGTGATCCTTACCAAAAGGCCATAGTTCACTGCACCATTTGTCTTATGTAATTAAATGATGTGGATACAAATCAACTGGGAGAAGGTTGTTTCTCAGCTGTAGGTCAGAGGAAGTATCCTTTTTTGCATCTAGTTTGTGTTGTAGGCCTTCCTACTATCATTTCCCCAAGTTGCTGGGTTTGTTTTCTGTAGCAAAGACGTCTTCCAAGGTGGTTGCGATGGAGAAGGAACCATGGTTGGGGCTACAATAAGAAGCCGAGACATTCCAGGAACACAGAGCTGGGTGAAGTCTCAGGGATAATGTGAGGTCCTGTGGAGCCAAAGAGATGAGGGGGTTACAATCGGCTGGAGGGGGAATAGGAAGGAGAAGAACAAGTGACCCAAAGTGGTCAAGACTAGTTTTAGAGGTGCGTGTGCCAGAACTAGTGACTGGCCCTGTGGTAAGGAAGAGCTGAGAGGAGGGACGTTCTAGTATCTCTGCATGGAAGGGTCTCGTTTTGTCCTTGCAACAGGGAAGGTGGAAACAGGTATTCAAACAGAAGTGAGGGCCCCCGGGTGGTTGTCGGTTAAGCGTCTGCCTTGGGCTCAGGTTGTGATCCAGGGGTCCTGGGATCGAGTCCCTTGTCAGGCTCCCTGCTCCTCAGGGAGCCTGCTTCTCCCTCTGCCTCTCCCTTGGCCCCTCCCCCCTGCTCGTGCAAACTCTCTCTCTCACACGCACTCTCTCTCAAATAAATAAATAAATAAATAAATAAATAAATAAAAATAAATCTTAGAAACCAAACCAAACCAAACCAAAAAACAGAAGCCAGAGGGACACTTCGTGAAGCAGGAGAGAGTGATGACCGATGTTTCAGAGACGAGAAGTTGTATGGGTGGAATTTGCTGGCTCCTCTCTTTCTCTTGCCCTGTCTCTTTTTGTCTCTCTTCCTAGGGTTTTCCAGATCTTTCCCTCTTTCTAATCCTTTGGCTTTTTCACGTTCCCTGAGTATACCTAGTTTTCCTCCACATCCATTAATTAATGGCTATCTTATGGCATAACATTGTGGCTACTTTTGCTAGATAATGATTCAATTTCAGGTTTTTTTCCTAAAAATAGGAAAACTCACTAAAGTTAATTCTAAGTTGCTTCTTATAAAACTGTGGTGCTTGCCCTGTTTTTCTCCATAGGAGAGACCTCTTAACCCAAACTGCCAGCTCAGTCCCGGTCTTCAGTATGCGTCTTAGAGGGCAGGTTAGTGTCCCCATTTACACGCAAGGGACTCAATAACCAGTCATCCCTGTTCTACCTCTGGGATGCTCAGCTTGTTGCTGGGCTACTCTCTGCCTTGATCTTGAATCCTACCATGTAGCCCGGGTCATGTATCCAAGTTCCTGTCACATCCTCTTGTGCCCAATTACTAGTTGTAATACTCTGCCCAGTTCTCTAGGCCTTGTGGGAGAAGAGCCTTACTTTTTGTTGCCAGAATTGAAGAAGTGATTGTTTGTGATCCCAGCAGGATTGGTAGTAGCCTGGTGATCTATTATCATCCACTTTAAAAACCATGTTGTTGGCCTGGTCATGTGCCTCCTTCCTACCTCCACTGTCTAGTTCTGGCTCCCAGGGCCCCCTTGCTCTCTCAACCCCCTGCTCCTAATCCATTTGTTCTAGGTCATGTCACAAGACGCCACAGTGTTGACTTATATGTGGCCACTGGGTAATTTTTTTTTTCTTTTGGGCTGGTAGTCTACAAAAGAGAATTTCTCTCATTGACTGCATCTAACATTTTTTAAAAAATGAATGAGTCAAAGCATTTTCCTTTTCATCCAAAATGACTGACCAGTTTGCCACAGGCTGGCTTTACACACATGACTTTAAGGTACACATGGGCACATATGGGTGCGCTGGTCGTTTTCATGAGGGTGGAAGATTTGGAAAGAGGGAGGGCAGCAGCTTGGGGAAGTGAGGAAGGAGTTTGTTGAATGCTAAACCCAAGGCCTTAAGGTTTTTCTAGGGTCATTTGCTGGGAAAGAAGCTACTTAATAAAATTATCCCTTTTAAATGAGTATCTCTTTACTGTTGTAATTTGAAAGTGCAAGAGCCATCTTTGTTAATTAAAAGATGGAATCCCTTCTTCCAACAGTGGCTTAAAAGAATTCTCCAGAATTAGCCAGACGTAGGAATCTTTGACAAATTAAGTCAGCCAAACATGTTAGCTACATTGAAGAGTGCAAAATCTATTATTTCCCTGAAAATACGGTTATAGAAAACATTTCCAATTAACTTATCAATGCTGAATTGTTTTCTTCTTTTTATATATAATTCATAGAGCGCTGGAACAGGGACACTACCTCTTCATTTATCTAGTTCTGTGCTTTCATGTTCTAGAAAAGGGAAGTGGATTCCAAATAGATTACATGAATTGTTTAAGGTTACTCAACTTGTCATACAGTTGGGTCCAGAACCTGGATCTCCTGGTTCTCCTTTTGTGGTCACACTCTTTCTGATTCCATCCCAGGTTAACACATCCCAAAGGATAGGAGTTGTTCTCAATGCTGGCCACACATTCAGAATCATCAGAGAAGCTTTTACAAAATACAGATGTCTGGGCCCTGCATTCATTGAGTCTCACTCTTACTTGGCCTCAGGTGAGCTTCAGACAAGAGAAGTCCTTTATGCAAATTGCCCACTTGGGATGGCCATTTATAGCTGGGGTTGAAACTCATCATTATGACAGGAGAGGCAATTCAGAAATTCTGTGCATTTATCTCTTAAATTTTGTGATTCTTGCTGGTAGAGATCTCAGACACTCTCTGTTAAACTTTGTACCATACACTCTCCCGTTGAGCTTATGTTATTTTTGACTAATTTTCCTTTGAAATTTTTAAGTACTTAAAAAAATAAAGGGAATACTAATTTACAAAAAACATCTGTTTTCACCACCCAGCATTAACACTTGTTAACGTTTAATCAAATGTGCTGAGTCTTTTTTCATTATTAATAACTGAAATGAAACTCTGCAAACACAATTGAAGTATACCTGTTGGGGCTTTTGTTTTACTTCCAGGTTTTCCTCTGTTATGATTAAGGCCAAAGAACACACAAACAATGTACTAGCTCCCTTCTGCCCTCTGCCTCCTCAGAATGCAGAGGATGGACTGATTTGCAATAAGGAAAATGCTCACTAAACTATCAAAGAGCTTTAAAATCCTCATGACAATGTTCTTATGGGTATGGAGTGCCCCAGCTGAGTCAGGATAGTAAATATCTCATCTGCATTTTGGAAGGAGAAGAATAGCTTAGTGAGAAGTTTATGGAGGTCAGTTTTCACACTCACAAAAGGACTTGAAAATCACAGACCACAGACATGTATTTAGGAATGCAAAGATCCAATAGCTGAAGATATGCAGAGCTATTATTTTTCTTGGCTGAGACTGATCATTTTCTTCTTTTACCCATAAATTAGGGTTAAAAAATGTTGTTGCTACCGCTTATTTCTCTTGGCATGTTAAATGACTCAGTTTCTTTGTTCCCATTGCCTTTTCCGTGCAGCCTCTTGAGATCCTTCTCTTGAGTAAATAATCTAGTTTCTCTGTGGCTTGTGTAGCAGCTTAGCACTCCTTTGGTAATTTTTTTTTCCTCTGGCAATGGGCTCTGTTGATCATGTTCATAATGTAATATGCTCTCCTTCTCTAGTTTCTGAAATTAAGGGCATTTTATTTTATTGTTCTCCAATGGACAACTGTCCTTTCCCTGTCTGCTCTTCGGTAAGCACCTTGACCTAGACTTCTGTTTTGATTTCACACTCTGTCCATTTATAGTCAGGCAATGATTCAGCCAAATGCAGCAATTCCCCTGGTACACTCTGTGTGGGGTATGTTTCTGCTGAATGGCATCACATTCTATGCTCTGACTTTTTTTTTATTGTTAAAAAAAAAAACAGAAAAGAGAGAAGACAGGTGAAGACTTCAATCCTTAACACATTTCAGTTGTCTCTAGTTTTCATTTCAAGTTTCAGATCTCTCTCTCTCTCTCTCTCTCTCCTCCATCCTTCCCTCTCTCAACATCTTGTCTTTCATCATTATGTTCCATACCACCCCAAATGAACTTGGGCTAAAGCTAATTGTTTTCCTCTTCTAAGTCCTTCCACTTAGTACTTGCCGCATACCCCATAGTTGTCAAGTCTAATTTTTGCCAAGAAAGAACGGACCTGGAAGATCCAAGGAACTCCCACAAGCAGATGCATGTGTTTTGATAGGTTAATGTCAAGTATGCCCAACCATTCAGAGAAGAGGAAGGAGACTGTGGGTGTGTGGTGCCTTGAAATACCACAGCCACTCACTTTTAAGTTGTAATATTGAAAACACAGTGACTGCCTACCATTCTGCTCACAGACGTGATTTGCTATCTTTCAAAGCTTTTTAAATTTTAAAGCAAGAGCTCATCTCTCTGCTTTGTAGTTTGAGGATAGCGGCCACATAAACATGAGGAAGAAAACAAGATGTGAAGCCTAAGATGAGCTCTTTTCTTAAGGGTTGGGAAGCATTTATCTTCTAGGGAGGTTCAGCTGAGAGCTCCCTCACCCAGGCAAACCCCTTCCTCTCTCCACCTGGAACATGCCAATGATATAAAGCTATGAGTTGTGAGTCTCCCCAGATGTCTGTGGTGTGCCTCTCAGAAACATGTCACAGGCTGCTAATTTGGGTTTATCCTTTCTTAGATTGGGCTGGTTCTAGTAGAGGGTCTTGATGGATGGGGATGGCAGGTTATGCCCATATTTGCTGTGTGTTGTTCAATCTTATTTTGAATTCCAACTTTTAAAATAGCTTACAAATGGCTTATAGTTATTAATGTTGTTTTCCTTTTAAAAGGTTCCATTGCATACTAATGAGCAGTTTAATGCTAACAGAAGCTACATTGCCATGCAAGCTGAAGTTTGCCATATGCTCAACTCCTGTTTCACACAAGCACTAAGTTTGCAGAATGCGGAGTTGCCACAAATATCCAAGTGCAGAATTAGGTCCCATGTACAAGTATGTGAGTGAAGAATTTGGCTCATGCATATACCCTTGGAAAAAATTTTCCCATAGTTTTCTTTTCTCTGAGGTATTGAATGGGCCAACACTTGTCCTCATGTTTCAAACATTTCAGCCCCCCTGAAACAGTTTGATTGCCTCTTACATTGACTAGAATTGCACAATACTATGTTCCAAGTGATATCTTTTTCACTGGCTTCATATAACTTCAGAAGGAATCCTCTGCTTCATACACTATGCCCTTATGTATAGGGCTTCTATTTTTACTTTGCTTCTTCCTCTGTTTTTCTTCTACCATTTCATCCAACATGTTTCAAATTTGTGTAGTTGCTTATATTTGAGGCAATCATACTTGAAACCAACGATGCTTACTTTATTTAAAAAATATTTGTCTTGATGCAGTTCCCAATTTTGGGACCTGGCACATCAAACTCAATAGAAAGAATGCAAGCCTTGGGAAGATGGAATAAACCCATGATGTAATCGGCAGAGTTGATGTGTTGATTCCACCCTGGTGGAATTAGGATCTTTATTTTATTATCTTTGAAACTCAACAATAATGGAAACAGAAGAGTAGTCTTTCAACAGTAAAAGCTATTTTTTTATGTGAATGAGAAGATTTGAGAATAAACACTAGTGGTTTTTTTAGCCCTTGTTCTTTTCATTTCACTCAATCATCAAATATGTGCCAAAGTAATCTAAGATATGACTGGGGTGTGTGTGTGTGTGTGTGTGTGTGTGTGTGTGTGTGTGTTTGTGTGTGTGTGTGTGTTTGCATTTTAAAGTACTGAGATGTTTACTGGTTAACAACATGCCTTACTCAGGGAATCAGAAGACCTGGATTCTAGATCTATGCCTTAGACACAGAAGTCACCATGCCCTGTGGGGTAGAGAGATGCTCGTGAAACTTGGCTTCATCTCACTGGCAAAGTAGAATCAGACATACATTTTCTCTGGCACAACTCGACTTCCCAAGGAAAATCCAGTTTCACGATTCCATTTTCAGCGAAGACTCTACGGCAATTCCCTGAAGTATCATTAGTTTATGACATGTAGACTTAAAGCTTATCTATTAACTCTATTAGCTATTTAATTAAATTAGCTTCTGCCTCCATCTTTTTCCTGCCTGGCTCATGTGCTCAAAATTGGCCCATCTTTGTTTGATGAACCTCCTCCTGTGATCATTTCATATCCCTCCATCTTGACCCTTAAACACCTGGTTCAGCAGGAAGATCCCTCTCTTTTGCTTAATGGCACCTGCATCTATGTTTTTGACCAGCTTCGTGCCTGAACATTTACTGGCAATGGTCAGTTTCTCCTGTCTTAACTCAGCCGGGTCCCTGGAACAGATCGTTTTTTCCACTTCCTTCCCCCAGCTTAAATTCTGATGCTCTCTGCTCTTTGTTTATCTTGAATGGCTGCACAACAGATCTCAGACAAAGATTTGGGTATAAAAGTTAATTGGGGAGATAATCTCATGAAGCACAGAGAGGGTGTTAGGAAGCAGGACAGGGTGTAGAGGAAACTAAGAGTATATTAATTATTGGGGTCACTGCTGTGGGACTATCCAGCTCTTCAATGGGGTGAAGGGATAGGGGCACCCTCTGAGAGACTGTGGAGAGAGCAGTCAGGATAATCCAACTCATGAGGTGCAAAGGTTAGGGTATTTATCCACTCACTGTTCTTCACTCAACTGTTAACTCCTGACATCTCCAGTCTCCCCTGTTGCTCTCTCCTCTGGTCACATGAAGTGTGCTGAAAGATGGAAGAAGGTGACTGAGGTAAGATGCTGTCAGCATAATCAAGGAGGGTTGACCAAGCTGCAGGTGACCTCTGGTGTGGACTGTATCAGATATGGGTGAGGTCCTGGCAGCGTCTCCTGCACAGACTCTCAATATTCATGCTTAAAAAACTCATTAGAAGGAACTGTAGTCAAGAATTAGGAAGTTCTAGTGATGGAGAATTCATTTATTTGGGGGGAGAGGGGACTATCTTTCTGGATCCTTTTTCCCATCAAAAACAACATCTGAGGTTCCTGAGAGGTAACTAAATAGCCTTTTCTCCTATGAGTGAGAGAGAAGGAACATAGAAAACTTTGAAGGCAAAGAAAGAGTCTAGAAAGGGTGTTGCAAAATGAGTAGCATTAGTTGTCCACTCTCATTCCCAAAGTTCTGGCTATTCTAAATTATTCTGTAATTTGGATCTATGAGAATTACTTGTGTTTTCTAAATATAAATGTGTAAATCTTTCTGGCCAAACTTTTTTTTTTTTTTTTTTAAGATTTAGCTATTTACTTGAGAGAGAGAGAGACAGAGAAAGAGAGAGAGAGAATACGAGCAGAAGGAAGAGCAGAGGGGAGAGAGAGAGAGAATTCTCAAAGTAGACTGACTCCTCACTGAGCGTGGAGCCCAATGTGGGGCTCGATCCCAGGACCCTGAGATCACGACCTGAGCCAAAATCAAGAGTCAGATGCTTAACCAGCAGAGCCAACTGGGCGCCCCTCAAGCCAAACATTTTTATAAATGATAGGTCAGGTCCACTTTATTGCTGTTTGTGGTTCTCCTAACTCATGTATGTTAACTGGCTCGATGGAAGAAACATGTTGCTTATGTCTGAAGCACGAAGACCTGCTCAGAGACTGAACCTGACATTCAACTAGGCTGGACTCCTGTGAACACAGCAGAAAAGTGAACAAAGACCCATGTCAACTCTGTTTCTAATTCCAAGTTGGGGGAAGTATGGGTAATCTAAATGAAACTCACATATGCATAGTTTATTTGTAGATATGGTTGTATAAGAGATTTGTAATGAGTTGTATATGCTTAATTTGAATGCTTGGTAAATTTTGGTTATACGCTTATGCATATGGTATGTGCATTAAGCCATTCCAAGGGTTGCCTTCGGTTATAATGTCTCAGCTTAAGAACTCTGGCAGAGCAGACCCCGCTGCACATCTGGTTGTTTCTTTGTTCCCAGGCAGTGACTAATTTTGATCAGATCTACTTGCACCTCCAATCTTCCAAGTAAACAGAAGATATATTCCAGAATATAAATCCCCAAATTGATATTTATAGAGAGACATTTAAAATTCCTTTACAGGTCATAGGATCTCAGCATTCTATGCTAGGAAGGAACTTTTGAAAGATTAAGAAGAAATAGAGGTTTGTGGAAGAAAAGTGATTTAGCCAAGGTCACAGAGATAATGGCTTATCTTTTACTTGTATATAATTTTGGTGATACATTTGCTTTGTTGATAATAGACCATCACAGTTTTGATTAATGCTAGTGTCTGGCCTCATGTAAAGTTAAGACTCATTTATGGATTCCTTTCAACACAGTAGAAGGTATTATAGTCATAAATTTCCTCAACTGTGGCAGCTGCTGTGTAAGACAGTAGTAAAAATTCTAACATCAATCTCTCTCTCTCTCTCTTTTTTTTTTCCTGAAGATTTCAGTAGTTTATGGACTTTTAAACCATCCTTTACTAGTTGAACTGAGGCCATATGGCGGTAGCTTTTGCTAGAAAGCAGCCAGTGACAAGAAGAGCCTTAACCAATGCACATTAAGAAAAAATGCTGCAAGAAACAGAAGATTAAGAGCTGTTAACTTCAGGAAGGGGCGTTTATATGAAGCTTTCAATCGTAACCAGGCAATGCTGTGAAAGAATGACCATGTTGGCAATTGGCAAAAAGAAATATGAGGCTAAAAGTCATAATAAACACTTTCTTTCTCCCCAAAGAGTGCCAACACATTTTTAATTCTCAACAGATACATTATACCTAGAGCTAAACAAGGCACAGATTTATCTTTCTGGGAATAAGTACGTATTAACTCTGTAACAGTTTGGAGAAGGATTGAATCATTTATTTCATGGTCAGTAATAAACAAAAACACACAAAGAGAAAATTATTCCCCTGTACATCATAGACCTCTCACTGTCTGTTTTTGTTTAATAACTATCAACGTTTATAACTATCAAAGTTTTCTGACTTCTTGTCAGAGACAATCACTGCATTGTAGTTACAATTTATCTAAACAAATATAGCAGATTTCTTTGATGCCACAGTGGTGTTTTTCAGAAATGGGCTCCTCAATGGATTATAGACTTCTCTTTTCCTTTGTAACGTTCAAGAGGCTGAACAAAGTATTTAAAATACAACATGCTAATAACAAACACCACATCCCATAAAATAAGCGGAAAAACAAAGGACCTCATATTAGGCTACAGAAATATGTTGATGACTTTAATTCAACAAGGAAAGATAAAATAAATATAGAGCTGTAACTGATGATTTAATCTAATTCATCTTTAAAATCCATGCAATAGTCAAGAGTTGAAGACACCTGCCACCAGGATGCTGAAATCTGAGAAAATGTTACTTGCCCTTGATGGCAATTGGAGGTAATTTAATCGCAATTACTGCACAAAATTTGTTGAATGACATTCTAATAAACTCTGCTGAGGTAAATATCGTATTATTACAAATATAATTTCTGATTTTCCCTGCTTGAAGTGGTTGAGTGACAGAATTAAATGCTGTTTCCTAAACATCTAAACAGCAGCTATAATCAAAACTGTTTATAACATCTTTAGTCTGTTTTCTGATCTGTGACTCAGAAGGCAGAAAGCCATAAACCTGTGTCTATTTACATGACTGAAAAACTCATTTCTCTCCCCTGGAGGGAAGGGAGGAGACACGTTTACCCCAGCTCTCTGACGATGGAATCATAGAAATGAGAAGAGGAACACCAGAATGGAAGTGATGTGGTTGTCTAGAACAAAGTGGATATAAGTTTATGTTCAAGGTTGAATCTGCGTGTTGGCTCATAAGGTGGTAGACTGGAAGCCAAATTGAAAGATGAAACCAAACTTTGTCTTAATAGTTCCTTTCGGTCCAAGAACCTTTAAAGGATAATGGAACATAAAATGGACATCCATTTTATGGATACTGAGGTGTTTAGACTTATTTGAATTCACTTGTCTTCAATCACAAGGAGGCTCAGAATTTAATTTTTTGGAAATCACACCAGGCTCTACTTTTCAAGCCGAAGAGAGGGGGAAAAGTAATGGACAGGTAGGAAGCGGGTAGGAGAGTGTGATTAACTTCCTAACTTGATCAAGTTAACTTGGTGACTCTAGAAAACACCTATGTGAGCACAGAAATGGGCCAGTCTCTAAAAAGCACTTACTACGGAATAATATGGGATTTCTGTCTATAGACATCTGTAAACAGCTGTGCCCTAGATAATTTTTTAGCTAAAAGCAAATGGATAGTATATTAGTTTGCTAAGGTTTCCATAACTAAATCTCATAGACTGGGTGGCTTAAATAACAGATATTTATTGCCTCACAGCTCTGGAAGCTAGAAGTCCAAGAGCAAGGTACAGGCAGGATTGTTTTCTCTGAGGCTTCTCTCCTTGTCTCGCGGACAGCTCTCTGTTCACTGTGGCTTGACACAGTCTGATATCTGCGTCCGTCTGTGTTCTATTCTCCTCTTCTTATAAAGCCCCAGTCATACTGCAGTAGAGCACACTCAAAGACCTCATATTAGCTTAACTTTCTCTTTAAAAACCCTATCTCCAGGGCAGCCGGGGGTGCTCAGCGGTTTAGCGCCGCCTTCAGCCCAGGGCGTGATCCTGGATTCCCAGGGTCGAGTCCCGCGTCAGGCTCCCTGCATGGAGCCTGCTTCTCCCTCTGCCTGTGTCTCTGCCTCTCTCTCTGTGTCTCTCATGCATAAATAAATAAAATCTAAAAAAAAAACCCTATCTCCAAAAATAGTCACATTCTGAGGTACTGGGTGTTCAACATATGGGCTTCAACATATGATTGTTTGGGGGCACAATTCAGACCACAGAGGGGGTTGTGCGATTTGGGAGTTTCATTGACACTATCTGATAATGCTATGAGATAATTTGGTTGCCTGAATGGTGATACTTTGTGTTGTGGGTATATTGAGAAAGGTAAGTGGAGAACTAAGGTAGAAGTTTAATCAAAAGATTTTCTACTCACGGAAGTGGTTGTTTTGACTTTTGCCCCTAGATTTCCCCCTGACACACAGCCCTGTCCTTTGGGTGGCTCCCGAAGGAGGAAGTAGCATAAGAGAGTTGTCATAGACTCATATGCCACCTATGGAGTGAAGAACTTGTGTCCTCAGTATCATGGGAAGTCATGTCTTGTCACGAATTGTCATGACTGGGAAAATTTTACCCTCCCTGATTATGAGCTTCTAAGAAGAGAAAGGGGCCAACGCTCCTAGGCTACTTCTGGTTTTCCATACCTAGCCAGCTGCTAAGCCATCAGCCCTTCGGTTGATGCTTAGACTGTTTCTTTTCTTTTCTTCTTTTTAAATTTAATTAATTTATTTATGAGGGACATAGATAAAGAGGCAGAGACACAGGCAGAGGGAGAAGCAGGCTCCCGGCTCCCTGCGGGGAGCCCAATGTGGGACTCGATCCCAGGACCCCAGGGTCAGGACTGGAGCTGAAGGCAGACGCTCCACCACTGAGCCACCCAGGTGTCCTAGACTGTTTCTTTCTTAAGTAAGGCACACTTGCTTTAGGAGAAAGCTCTCTATTGACGCTGCTTGCCTCCCACTAACTGTGTCACTGGACCAAAGTGGGTCACTTCTCAGGGAGCTATAGATGGAGACCACACCAGGTGAAGATGCCTCACAAAGTTATACAAATAAGGAGAGCATTGGGAAGATTTCCAAAGTCATGACTCTCGGAACAGGGCTGAGGAGGCTCCTTTTTGGGGGGCTTGGGATGAATATTCAAAGGGGGATTTTAACATTATAATGAAGCCAAGGTAATTGGCACTTTCTGATTCTGCCCAGGTATCTTCCTCAAATTTTTTTTTTTCCTCTTCCAGCAATTTGTTAGTTTCTAAAAGATGAAGTTGACAGTTAGGCAAGAAGCTTCTAGGAGTTTCCTGAGTTCAGGAGTTCAGGGGGTCAGTCCTGAGCTTAGAGGGCCAAGGGGTCTGTTTGGTAACAACTGTTCCATCAAATCATTTGTGTTAAATAAGTGCATTTAGCCACAGAGATTTCCAATCAAATCTAGAGTTTGCAGATGAGACTGGCTTAAATTGTCTAATCGGTGGATTCTTTTAGTAGTAACTTTCCCCACTAGTTCTCCATGCCTTAAAATCTAATGGAATTTCTAGCTCTGGACGATGCTATCAGGACTCTGTGCAGTGATGCTTCCAGGGGCTTATTTTAGGATATATATTAAGGGTGACTTTTAGGTCACCTACATAATATACTTAGACTACTTTCCGTTATGAGGGTTAGCAGCAATACAGATGTGGGAAACGTGAAGGTTATCCGATCTAAATATGTTTGACTTACCTTGTGTAACATGAACTTGAACAGCTCTTCGTGGTGTGTAGGACTTGGGGTTGGTAAAGAATGTTCATGTGACTTGTTTTGAGACTCATAGCATTCATATGGGTGGGATGAAGGACTTTGCAGATGAAGGCATTTTACTTCTGAAGTTCAATGATTTGACCAAAGCAATAAATCTATTATTAGGTGGAGGTACCATGGCTCCAAGTTCAGTATTCTATTACTTTGTCCTTGCAGAGAACTAAGTCAACCTGATTTACTGTGTGGGAGGGTATTTTTCTTTGGCTAATCACAATAATTGACATAATGTGTTAAAGAAGACTGACTTCGCCTTTTGTTGCTTAGAATAGAGGGAAAAGAATCATTTGAAGTCTTTTGTCTTCATTTGTAAACTTTGAAGATAATTTCTCTTCCTATTTCTTGGGGTATCTATAGAAGAATGATATCATGATACATCTCAAAGAAATTAAATTTTTCCCTTTCTTTTTCCTGGGTATATGTATATATACATATATATATAAGCACAACTCTCATATATATATGTATATAAATATATGTATATATATTTATAGTTAGTATGATTGGGAATAAATAATCAGGCCCAAAAGGAAAAAAAAAGCCTATTTTTTGGCGGAGAGACTCAAAAAAACCCTGGAGGAAGAAAAATGCATTGGAAATATTAGTCCATAGGAAATGTTTACTCCTCAAAAGTCACAGAATGGCTAAGATTTGTCAAAATCATGCTTTATTATTCATTCATTTGGTAGTTTCCTTGCCCTTTTTCTTTTACCTTCACCAACACTCCTTCCCAGATTTTCTGCAGCTCTTTCTCAGAAGCACCCTACACTTGGTATTATGTTTTATTTTCAACAGTTTGACCTCGGTGCATCTCACAGGACTTGGCCATATGTACGAGGTGGACCTGAGAGGAGAACCCAGCCATTCTAGTACAGGGTCCTGGCTCATTTCGAGATGTGCCTGATTGAGATATTCACCTATACCCGACATTGTCCTGATTCTAGTATTATTTCCATGCTGTTTGAACAATTTTCTGAGATTTTTAGTCATATTATATCATCCTAAGAGGCACTAAGTACCAAGCTGTCTCAATATTGCATGTATTCCTCTCTTTTCTTTTCTTCTTTTTTCTTTTCTTTTCTTTTCTTTTTTTTCTTTTCTTTTTTCTTTTCTTTTCTTTTTTCTTTTCTTTCTTTTTCTTTCCTTTCTTTTCTTTTTTTCTCTTTTCTTTCTTTCTTTCTTTCTTTCTTTCTTTCTTTCTTTCTTTCTTTCTTCTTTCTTTTTTTGGTGGTGTGATACTTAAAAGTTGGTGCACTCAGATTGTTTTCATTGAAGCTGACAGAAACCTAATTTGAAATAATTAAGACAAAACCAGGAATTTATTAGTTCATGGAGTTAGGATGCTTGAGATCAGGTGGGTCTTACTTCAGGCGAGGTTGGAGCTGGGGGTTAAATTAAGTTGAAGGTGGATTAAAGTCCATTCCCTCTCTCTTCCTCTCCCATCTCAGCTGTTGTTTACTTTGGGCTGGCTTTGGTTCTAGTTACTATTGCCGTAAAACAAACCACCCTAAACTTTCCACTATATTCGTGGTATTCAGTGGGTCAGGAATCAGAAAGGGCACAGCAGGGATGACTTTGCTCTGCTCTACAATGTCTGGGGCCTCAACTGGAGACAATTTGGGGTTCTGGGGGCTGGATTGTTCCCATGAATGGTGATGGGTGCTAGTGGTTGCTGGGACCTCAGCTGGAGCTGTTGGCCAGAACACTGGCATGGATCCGCTCCCTGCGCCTGCTTGGTTGGGTTCCATGAGCAAGCATCCCAAAAGAACTAGGTAAACCTGGTTTACCTTTGATGTCCTAGTCTCAGAAGTCACATGGTGCCCCTTCTGCTGTTTTCCAGATTCAAGAGAAAGGAACATAGGCCCTATTGTTTCCTAGGAGGCATGTCAAAGAAGGGTATGAGATGGGACACATTTTCATGATCATCTTTGACAAAATATGATCATCCATGGCTTTATCCTCAACCTGGCTCTGCCCACATGGTGGTAAGGAAGGTTCACAGGAGCTTCAGCCATACATGGTCCTTATTACTGGGAATCTCTGAAGGATAAAGACTCTCTTTGTCTCCCATTGTCATTGTCAATCCCCCCAAAAGGGCTCTGATTGACCAATCTGGGTCACATAGCTCCCAGTGGCAGAGAAGAAGGGCCACATAACTGACAGTAGATGCTGACAAGACTATGGTCAGCAAGGGTAGTCAGTTCCCAAAAGGAAAACAGTTATTTTGATATCAGAAGGATCAAGGGATATTGGCAGACAGGAACAGCCAATGTTCACTACAACTAGTCTTTCTTTTTTTTAATTTCTTTTTTCTTTTCTTTTCTTTCTTTTTTCTTTTTTCTTTCTTTCTTTCTTCTTCTTCTTCTTCTTCTTCTTCTTCTTCTTCTTCTTCTTCTTCTTCTTCTTCTTCTTTTCTTTCTTTTCTTCTTTCTTCCTACAATTGGTTTCTTTAATCACTAAATATTATATGCAGTTCCCTCTTTCTTAAGATAAATCAGCTTATGTGTGTCACCAGGAAGCCTACAATTTTCTCCCGCAATAGCCCTCATCAGACCATACTACAACTGTTGATTTGCCTTCTTATCTTCCCTGCTAGAGTATAAGATTTGTACATTCACAACCATATCTTACTTGGCACTATGTTTAGAGTGTTACAGCATTGTAGAACAGTGGTTCTCAAAACATGGTCCCTGGACCAGCAGCATTAGCATTATCTGGAGACTCTCACAAGGGGATTCCCAGGTCTCCCATTCCAAACCGCCTACTTCATAAATTCTGTAGGTGGGGTGTCCAGGACTCTGTCTTTTAAAAAATTTGTTTTAATTTCAACTCAATTTAGTTAACTTATGTTATATTATTAGTTTCAGAGGTAGAATTAGCGCTTCATCAGTTGCATACAACTCCCAGTGCTCATTACTTCACATACCCTCCTTAACACCCATCATCCAATTACCCTATCCTCCCACCCACCGCCCCTCCAGTAACTCTCAATTTGTTTCCTATAGTTAAGGGTCTCTTATGATTTGCCTCCTTCTCTGTTTTCTTCTTATTTTATTTTTCCTTTTCTTTCCCTATGTTCACCTGCTTTGTTTCTTAAATTCCACATACGAGTGAAATCATATAGTATTTGTCTTTCTCTGACTTAGTGGGATACCCTCTAGTTCCATCCACATCATTGCAAATGGCAAGATTTCATTCTTTTTGATGGCTGGGTAATATTCCAAATATTATATCTATCTATCTATCTATCTATCTATCTATCTATCTATCTATCCCACATCTTCCTTATCCATTCATCTGTTGATGGACATCTGGGCTCTTTCCATCTTTTAGCTATTGTGGACATTGCTGCTATAAGCACTGGGGTGCAGATGCCCCTTCAAATCACTATGTATGTATCCTTGGAATATATCCCTCATAGTATAATTGCTCACTGTAGGGCAGCTCTATTTTTAACTTTTTGAGGAACCTCCATCCTGTTTCCCAGAGTGGCTGCCCCAGCTTGCATTCCCACCAACAGTGTAAGAGAGTTACCCTTTCTCCCCATCCTCATCAACATCTTTCATTTCCTGACTTGTTCACATTAGCCATTCTCATCAGTGTGAGGTGGTGTCACATCATGGTTTGGTTTGTGTTTCCCTGATGCCGAGTGATGTTGCAGTACTCTGTCTTTTAATAAGTTCTGCAAAGTGATCCTGAAGTAGGCTAAAGATTGAGAACCACTGCTCTAAATGCTCAAAAGAGTCTGTTGACTGTTGAATTAGCACAATGTATCCCCCATAATGTTCTGTAAAAAAAAGTCCTCTGGCCAGTTGTTTGGATTGCCTATGCATTGAACATTTGTTTGTTTAGTCAAAAGTGAACACTTGGCCAGGGAAGATAGATGCTAATGGCAGAATTGGAACTGGGACCTGACATTGAAGCCTTGCCCCCCTGATCAACTGTGAGTGGAGGCAGGGGTGGGCAAAGGGAGGAGGGCAGACGGGACCCTCCTCATGGTTACCAATAGGAGCGGCAACTGTGTTGAGAGCCAGCATTGCCAGGAGCCAGCAGCATGCTAAAAGCAATGGAAGGAAATGCTGCTTGTCCTTACATTTACATTTTCTTTTCATCATGTTGACATGAACACAGTATGGCAAAAAGATAACTCATTCCAAATAGCACAAGATGTTTCCCCTACACAGCCCAGCCCCGGTGCCTGCACTGTGTAGACACACATGGAGACGAAAGCACATGTGGCCAAATTATCTCCTGTTACACATGTACAACTACTAATGATTTCAATGGGACTTGCCTGTAATAACCAAGGGTAGGATTTGGCCCATGCAGTTTAAATTGAACTAAAGCCCAATTTGTAATACTTTAGTTGAAAACCAGCGGTGATTATAAGACTAGCATGTGATTAAAGCTTCACCTTCAAAATCTGCTGCCCAGAAATAAAAAAGTTTAAAAAACCATTAGGTATTTTTTTCAACTTGTAGTAAAGGATGAATTGTTAAAACTTCCAGCCTAAGAAAAGAATTAAAGTATTGGGGGAAATTGGATATGCAGGGTGGCTGTTTTTCATTACTCTGCTGCTAATGAAAAAAAAGTGAGACTTCAAATAGGATTGTGCTCTCATTGTTTCTATTTCCCTGAAAGGACCTTCACCACGATTTCTGAAACAATATCTACAGCTCTTTTTCTGAAGTCAGTCTAATCCCTAGAAAACATCTTATGAATTTTTGCATTCTTCTGTTTTAATTATTACTTTACAATTTTTCATTCTTTATTATTATGCCATAAATGACCCCATAGTTTGTGACTCAGAGTAACCATTCATTTTGTTTGTGATTTTGTGGGGCAAGAAATTCAGAGGGCTCACTTGGCCACTTGTCTCTGCTCCACTAGGCATTAGCTGGGGCAGTGGGGATCTTGGGTCTATTTCCCGGATGGCTTCTTCCCTTTGAGGCCCCTCTCTCCTTGCATGTCCTTTCCACATGGTTTGGGCTTCACACGGCATGGAAGTCGCAGGGAAGTCACCCTTCTTCCCCATTGGCTGTCTTCCAAAAAACAGGACAGGGACTCTGTCAGGTTAGTTAATGCTTCACCTAAAACTGGGACAGGACTATACGGGTGCCTGGGTGGCTCAGTCGGTTAAGCATCAGACTCGATCTCGGCTTAGGTTTTGATCTCAGAGTCAGGAGTTCAAGCCCATCATTGGGCTCCATATTGAGAGTGGAACCTACTTAAAGATTAAAAAAAAGTGTAGATTCCTCTTTTCATGGGCTCATTGGAAATGTGGACAAAAATAAATAGGGCGGACTTTAGAATCATGAAAGTTGTTCTGCTCTATTACTCTGTTTTACAGATAAGATGAACTGTTGAGATCTCCTAAGCATGCACAGATCATTTGTTTTAGTTTGGGTTTCGCTCAATGAGGACTCTAAGGTAGGGGTTTGGTTGTAAGTTAATTTGGGAAGTGATCACAGACAGCAGATGTGAGGAAATGGGGGAAGTGACAGGGAAGGAGAAAATCCAAGAGAGGCAAGTCAGTTAGTGGGTTACTCATGTGGGTGACTGAGGCTTTATCACTTTGGAGGCCCCCCCACCTCACACCACCACCACCAGACTGCGCAGAACACGCCTCAGCAATGTACTGCCAGAGGATGGAGAGCCTGGTTAATTTATCCACCAACCTTCATCCTCCCTGGGTGGATGGTTGCCTCTAGCTGGGCACTTAACTTCTGACTATGGTTGAGCAAGTCTTTGTGATGCCAGAGCAACCTTCAGGCAGAGAAGAGCAATACTGGTGCTAAAGGGGGGAAGTTGACTGTACTAGAAACTGTCCACCATCCCTGCTGGTGAACTCAAGTGCGTCAAGGGGATCTGGGGCAGGGCATACATAAATAGAATCTGCTCTTGGCTGAGAATGGACCAATTGGTAAAATGGATTGTGAGTGTCGTAATCACTATCATTTGGGGGGCACTCACTATATACCAAGGACTTTATATGTATTATTTGAGTCATTGTAATAATCCTATGGAATAAATATTCTATTTCTCCTTTTTTAAAATATAATTTTTAAAGATTTTATGTATTTATTCAAGAGAGAGAGAGAGAGAGAGAGAGGCAGAGACACAGGCAGAGGGAGAAGCAGGCTCCATGCAGGGAGCCCGACATGGGACTTGATTCCAGGTCTCCAGGATCATGCCCTGGGCTGAAGGCGGCGCTAAACTGCTGAGCCACCAGGCTGCCCTATTTCTCCTTTTTGACAGGTAAGGAAACTAGGACTTACAGGTATTTACTAAGTCCTCACAGCCATTTTGGAGAATCACTGATCTGTTTTCTGTCTCTACCTATTTTGTTCTGCTAGACATTTCATGCAAATGAAATCTTACTACATGTGGTATCGTATGTCTGCTTTCTTTCACTTGGCTTCATGTTTTTAGGTTCATCTAGGCTATTGCATGTATAGGTACTTTGTTCCTTTTTATTGGAGGGGTAAACCACGTTTTTTAATCCATTGACCAGTTGATGGACATTTAGGATATTTCCAGGTTTTAGCTAGCTACTCTAAATAACGCTGCATGAAAACTTGAGAAGTTTTCATTTTTCACTTCTCTTGAGTAAATGTCTGGTGGTAGAATCATTGGAGATACGGTATTTTAAGAATGTGACTATTTTCCAAAATGGCTGTGTCACTTTATATTCACACCAGCGACCTTGGGTGTTGGGGTCTCGCCACATCTTTACCAACACTTGGTATTGTTAGTCTTTTTGATTACGGTCATTCCAACGGGTGTGTAGTGGCATTTCATTGCTGTTTTCATTTTCATTGCCTTAATGACTAGTGACGTTGAGTATCTTTTCTTATACTTGCTATTTGGCTATCTTCTTTGGTGGAATGTCTATTCAAACCTAATTTTTGCTTGATTGTCTTCTTCTTATCAAGTTTTAAATGACTGTAATATTCTTTTTGTGACTGTAATATTTTTAAAGGTCTTCTGTTTGTGGCTTTTCTTTTCAATCGTATTAGGATTGTCCCCTGAGTGATAGTGTCATGGTCAGGTAATGTTAACACAGTAAGTTGCCTTGGAGATCACATTTAGTATTTTCTAAATTGGTGCTTCAAGGAAGAAGGTTTTAGGAGCTGTTAAAAGGGTCTTTGGTTAAAGAAATTTGTAGGGCTGTGCTTATATTATCCCTCACCTCAGGGGATCATAATATATATATTATGATCCCCTGATCCCCGAGAATTTTTGCAATAATAACCCACTCACTCTTTAACCCCAAATCTGTTAAACTTGCCTAAACATAGATCACATCAACAATTGATTAAGACCAACGATATTAACATATCTGTAAAGCAGAATTTCTCCAAGCTGTGTTCTATGGACCTAGTTAATAGATGAACAATGAAAAGAGGAGGTCCAGAGAGTGTAAATGACTTGCCCACATTAGTGGCAAAGTTGGTGGGGAGGAACATAGTTTTCTCGATATTCATCTTGGACTTCTTTCTTCAATGCTCACTTGGGTTGCCACTGGCTACCATCAAAACTGAAAGAAAAGAGAACAAGGAGGTTGAAATGTATATGATCAATTCCAGCCAGGGGGTTAACTCAGGATGCCTGAAGCTCCTTTGACAGAACTGATTCTAACACAGTCAAAGATTAGGCCTTCCTTTGATTCCTCTTTTTCTTGCAGGTTTCTTTGACATATTATTTCAATAACTATTTATGTCCAGGTGTGTAACAGGCAATGCCTTAGGGAGTAGGAGTACGGGAGTGAAAGAAGCATAATCCCTGTGTTCAGGTGGTCAGTATGAGAATCAAGATGTTCAAGAAATAAACGGATAGATGATGTCATGCCAGATAATGTTATGTGCTATGAAGGAAAATAAAACAGGGTAAGGGGAAAAGGAATAATAAAGAATAATAGAGGCAGTGCTTTTAGTAGAGTCTTGAATGAAAGGAGGGAGATAGTTACATGGTTATATTTGGGAAGAAGGTTTAAAGCACACTAACGGGAAATGCTAAATCCCGACGCAGGAGTAGGCTTGGTGTGCTTGCGTGGGGCTAAGTAGAGTGAGAGGAAGATGGCAGAAAATGAGTGAGGTTGGGTGGGTCACTAGAAGAACCACAGAGGGGGATCCAAAGAATTCTGTCACACAACGACTAGCTCCCAGTTTATAATTGTGGTAGTTTTAAAACATGAAAACCAACTCTATGATTGAATTCAATGCAGAAATGTCTTTTTCTACATGGCGTTTTCATGGAACTGATTAATAGTGGCTCCAAAAAAGGTGCCATGGGAAGGAAATTTTTAGATATTTTTGAGACCTGCATACCGTACATGTATTGTTGAGATTTATTTATTTATTTTTATTTATTTATATATATTTTTAAAGATTTTATTTATTTATTCATGATAGACATAGAGAGAGAGAGAGGCAGGCTCCATGCTGGGAGCCCGATGCAGGACTCAATCCCAGGACTCCAGGATCGCGCCCTGAGCCAAAGGCAGACGCTAAACCGCTGAGCCACCCAGGGATCCCCTATTTTTTTTTATTGTTGAGATTTATAATGCACGCATGCACCTACACAGTTCTGAGAAGTTCAGCAATGGAGAAATACCTTGACTTTGTATTCTCAACATGCACCAATATATTTTATCATGGAGATCTTTTGTTTCCTAAAAAAATGCTTACCAACATTCTGAGAAATTTGGTGTGAGGCAGTCTATTTCGTAAATGGGTGACTTTCTCTTTGGATGATCAGAATTCATAGGAATTAGTTTCTCCGGTTCCTACAGACACATTTTTGTTCTGTTCACACAAGGTGTCCAGTGCAGCACATTAGACATGCACTAAGTTCATGGCACTAAAAGAATGTATTAGGAGTTTAAAGAGTTTTGTCTTTATTTAAAATTAGACAACTGACACTTTTTACTTTGAAGTATTCCCCACATTTTTATCACGTCAGCTGTAAAGATCAAACTTAATAAAGATGAGAAATGTATGATCTTACTAGATCCTTGCTCAGCTGTTTGCACAGCTCTTCTAAAAACCTCATCTTCTGATTTATGATTCATCCGAAACATAATAGTTTTAAAGAGTCCACCAGAACAATGTCGTTAAAATACTAGATACATTCCACCATGGATATCAGATGAGAAATGTATCCTCTATAAAGAATATACTTCAAGACACAAAAAATGGAATTCACATGAAATTTTATGTGCTTCAGAATGAAATAATCCCTGATTCGTGTATGGAGACCGTCAGCAATAATGTATGCTTATTTATGAAGCAAAGCCGTGAGACACGGCATGCTGTCCCTAGCAGTGTTGCCCCTTCTGACAATGGCAATAAAGTCCACCTGCTCTGACTCCATTAGACCTTCTGCAAATATAAAGTGGGCCAATGAAGCCCTGAGACTGCCTTTAACATGTGACTTTCAGAAGGGTACCTCATATCATAGAAGACCCAACAGCTCAAAACAGATTTATTAGGAAAAGAGGAGAACCGAATCAAAAGCCAGTCAACCAAGTCAACATCCTGCTTCCCTTTACAGTTACTACTTCCTTGGTCACATGGGAATTGTCAATGGCTGGTCTCTGAGATATTCTGGAAATGATGGTTATAAAGCATGGGGCTTTCATGTCAGAGGACTCATGGAGGGCTGTATAAAGGTGATCATAAAGGTGATCATGTGGATCCTCTTCTGAAGCTGTGCAGCTGGAAAAGCACTGCTTCAAGAGGGAGTACAATGGATGTCTGATAAGACACTGGATTAAGGAGTTCTGTGAAATCAGAAAAGCCATATCTTCTCTCCGGACTTCCTTTTCCTCTCTCCAGGGAATTGTTGGGTTCTGAAAGCTCTGTGATTCCATATTTCTTTTGCCAAAATTATTTTCAAGTTATTGTTCCTTTAAACAGTTTAAAGGCCAAGCAAGGGGTCCCTGGGTGGCTCAGTGGTTTAGCACCTGCTTCTCCCTCTGCCTGTGTCTCTGCCTCTCTCTCTCTCTCTCTCTTGTGAATGAATAAATAAAATTAAAAAAAAAATAAAGGCCAAGTAAATAAAAATAATTAAGAAATTCAATTTTGGCAAATGTTTCAATATTACACCTTGTTGAACCAGAAATCAAGAGCCCCAAGTTATTATTTCATTATATTCCCCTCTTTATGTGTAAGCCTTGTGAGAATTTAAAAGTACATCCTCTTAGACTTGTATCAATCTCCTTGAGCTTTTTGGATAGCCTGTACTTCCAGCCTCGTTGGGACATGGAAATGGTTTCCTTTTTCTATTCTTTCCAAATGGGGGCCCCATGGTCTTTCTTGGTTTCTGTTGGAGGAAAATGGGATTTTAATCTATGAGAGTTAATTGCCATCAAGGTTGGTCTATTCTTTCACTGAAATCAGAGTCTACTTTTCTTAGTCTCAAGAGCTTTTCCAGAAGGCCAGTCTAGTGTAATTATCCATGTAGAGGTAAGGGTTTGAAATGCCTGTGCTCCCAGACTTCTCAGTTATGTCCCCACATCCTCTTGATATCTTCCGTGTCTACCCCTTTTTCAACAGGCACATCTATAGTTTTACATCTTGTGTGTGTATGTGTGTATGTGCGTGTATGTGAGAGAGAGAGAGGGAGAGAGAGAGAGATTGAGAGAGAGCAAGCACAACCTAGGACCAGCACCAGCATCCTCTGAGCTACATCTGCTCTCAACGTCAGTTTCATGACTCTCTTATCTGAGACACTGAGGTTAGCTATCCAGGTGGAGATTGACCATGATGAAAGGTGAGATGATAGGTTAAATCACTTTATAGTGAGCATCAGGGAATTCTCTGAGCTCTTTAACTGCTTTGTAAATGTTTCACTGCTCCTTAACTGCATTTTTTGTTTTCATAGCTCTGTTTTATTGGAAATTTCTCAAAGTGAGAACACTACCAGCTTTGGTGGCACTTTGATTGTATTCAGGTCCTTAGGACAAGGGAAATCTCTCGTCACATTCATGAACATGTAGTATGTTCCAGTGATCAGAGAACTTCTTTTTGTACTGCCTCATGGTTCCATGATGTGGGAGACGTAAGTAAGGGGGAAGCTCCTGTTGCTCACTGGCTTGCTTTCATTTCTCTCCAGGGGGTGAAGAAGGGCTAGCTGATGGGTTAGTTTGGGAGAAAGAACATGACATAACCCTTTCTTTCTTTCTCTCTGTTTTTCTGGCTCTCTCCCTATTTTTTTTTCCGTATCTATGACCCTACAGCAACTGGACATTCTGTTCTATTGCTGGCCAGAAGTTTGTATTTTCTCAGCTCTAGGGACAGAGAAATGGACAAGCCTGTTAAATTCAAAGGTAAAGAAGTATCAGCACTTACCATCATAATTTTAAAGCCACATCCTCCCATCTAGCCTTGGTTCCTTCCTCTCCTTCTTTGTCTTCAGCTAATACTGATTTCCAAATATGTGGTTTGTAGGTCTTTCTCTCAGTTTTCTCTGAACACTGGAGAGGTGGTATCATTGGCCCTCAGTCCCTTCGACAGAATCTCGGTTTGGAAACCAATGAATGGCATTTTCCTGCTCCTAAATTTTCCACTTTTTGGAATGTTTCATAAAACAGAAACTTACAGAAACTTTTTACAAATAGAAAGTAGATTAGCTTTCAGAACCAATTAAGACAAATAACAATGACACTAGGGAAGTTTACTTAGCAACACAACAATCCTCAGAATGGAATGATTTAATCATGGCCACTGAAGATGGAAATGGGAATAATGACCCAGCCTCACTTTTCAGAAATGTCTAAGTGCATAAACATATGTCCTTTGGGCCTGCAGTTTTCCAGTAATCAGTTTCTGGTTCTTACCCACCTGTGCAACAGTAGGGATTAGTGGAAAACATCCAATTACACATCATACCACACGCATGCCATGTGGGAAATGTAGCATATAAAAAACACAATTTCTAGCTTTCAAAACAAACATAAAAAGGGATATTACCCAGGGTAATTCTGGGAAATGGAAGAGAGACCATAATGGTTATGGATGCCTGGGGAAATGTGATGTTAAACCGAACGGAGAGAGAACTGGCATTGGACAAGAGAGGTCATCATTAAGTGGTCAACAGGTTGAGTTAAGCATTCTGGAATAGTCTCCTGTGATCACCTGTAATATACACTGATTTTTTTGTTTTGTTTTGAATACCTCAGAAGGAAAAATTTCCCATATAATACTACGCTTTAGTGATATTGTGATTATTTGATCCCTAGGGAAAAACACCAGCTAATGAAGGTTTCTAGAAGAGATCTGTTCCATGAAACTTTAAGATGATCTAAAAAGTCTAATCTTTATTAGGCTGGAACCACTTTGAAAATAGAAGTGTAGTATTTTCAAACATTTCACTTGTTTTTCAAATGTGACATTTCTTACAATTACGAAGATATGTATGAATGGAAGAGTTTCCAAAAGCTTTGAGTTTTCCCATAAATATTTTCCATGGCTACGGCTAGAATATTTTTCTTTCTCTGGTGCTCCTGGCAAAACTTTTCAGTCCCTGGAAAATAAAGAGGAGACTAAAAGCATTGGAGGAGACGGAGATGTCTTCTCTGATTGCATAGGTCTAGAAGGTTTTATCCAGGCTTTTTCTGATAGCAGGTCCCCAGGTGAATTTCTTTTCAACTGGAGAGTGAAGTTTTGTCCCTTGATCTGGCACCTCCTAGTCTGCTGGCTGGGGCTCTTTCCTGTGCACCTGCAGGAAAGCTCAAGAAAGTAATTCACAGTTGTTCTTGGACTTCTTGGAGAATTCACAACAGCCTGATTTTAAAAGCATGGATGTTGGAGTGCAGCCTGATTATGAAGTGTTTTTAAGGTGCTATGATATGTTTTGCAAGCCCCCCATCTTAGACACAAAAATAAATAAAAAATTCAAAATTGAGCTGTGCTTAGGTAGAAAGTGAGTATTTGAAAAACAGCAACAAAAAGCTAAAAGTAATTGGGTGTGTGGAGGAATTGTGTCTTGGACCGACTTCCTTTATGATTTGCAAAAAAAGATTTACCAGACTTCAGAAAAAAAGTAGAGTTAATGTGCCTGTACTGACGTTTCCCCAGCAGGTTTCTGCAGAGTCAACTCAAATAAAGTCATGTGTATTTGACTGCAAAATGTAATCTGTACATCAGGAAAGGCTGTGTTCTTTAAGGTAGCATGTATCTTTGGGAGAGGTACACATGGAATAGAAGAGCAAGAAGGTGGTGTCTACTTGCACTAGGATGATCATTGGTGCAAAAGGCATTGCTGATTGGCTTCCCAACATACACTTCATCTCTCCCCATTGAACGGCTATTATTGGTGTAAGATCAGTCCTCCCCTCCCCTAACTTCTTGAGTGGACCCTGAAGAGCCTGGCCGGAGAGTAATTTTGCCTCACTGGCTGCTATAATGAGTGGTTCACAGATGGGTTTATGACCAGAAGAGTGAAGCTGCGGGCTTTCATTTCGTAGTTGCTGGGTTTGAAGTGCTTTCTTTTCTAAATGAGTGGTCTATGGAAGAACAGCCTGGAATTGCTATCGCCATTTTGCTACCATGAGAGGGGAAGCCACCTTGAATATAATTCAACCAGGACTAAGCCACCCAATGTATATTATTTTCTTGGCCATGAGGATTAGTTCAAAGGTGGACACAAGATTGGAGTTGGTCCTTAATGGAGAAGCTGATGACTTTTGTTCAATGGTTTCAAGGACATAAGTTCTCACTGCCTCTGGGTGATATGGTATCTGAGGCCATTTTGCTATAATGAAGGAAGCTGATCTGAGGGCAGAGCCAGCAGAGTCTGAACAACTATTGGGAAATGGTGCTGAAATCTTGTTCAAACCTCTCCTGAGATTTTTCTCTTTCCTCAACTTTGAATTTTGTGAGCCAATACTTTCTGTTACAAATCAATGAATTGGTTGAGTTGGAAACCTGAGTTGTTTTAAATGAACTTGAATCAATGATATTCCCTAAAGAACAATTGATACACTATGCTGTTTATGCTATCATACCTACAGAAAAGCACATTAATTTTTTAGAAGTGTCCTAAGAAGAACATTAACATGTAGGAGACAAAGAACAATAAAATATGCAAATTCAAATCTACACCTTCACTATGTAGGTCAAATGTCATAGTCACTTAGTTTCAACTGATTTACTGGAGAAAACACAAAAGCATATAATAAGAATCAGATGTATTACAAGTTGCATATAACTAATTGGATTCAACAAAATCTTGGAGATGTTTCTGCTTGTTTTTTGAGCAATCCAACAATTTAGTCAAAATAGAAACTGTCTTCTTTCAATTCAGAGTAACAAATGAAAAATATACAGCACAACATAAGAAAACAATGCAATTTTGTTCAATTGAAAGATACACACACATACCAAGAAAACTACAAACATATATATACAAGCACACAGAAAAAATTATACAATGACACACACAAAAATAATTTACCCAAACACAAAACTAAACTGTCTCACATGCTAAAATCTATGGGTACCAATATACAAAAGAAGGGGTATCTGCCCTATCTCAACAATTATAGCTTGCTCTAAAGTGGCAATCCAAATATTTGAAATACCCAGTGGTTATTAAATGTATGATAAATGTTTTAATATATGTATGCTTTTTTGTTCTTTTTTTAAAATAAAAAAACAAAGGACAACACCATTATATAAAAATCATTCAAGAACCTAATCAAACCCCAATGTAAAACTAATGGAATTAGAAAGTGCCTTGAGATTTATTTATTTATTTATTTGTTTATTTGTTTATTTATTTATTAAAAAAATCTAAGATCACGAGGCAGGTAGAACAAAGAGGAGGAGGAAAAAATCGAGGGCTGTGTAGGAAAGAATAAAGAAAAAGGAAAAGGAAGGGAATGAGAGCTAGAATTATGTCAGTTAGCAAATGAACAGTGGTTAAATTAGAGGGTCAGAGGGAAATGCCTACACTATTTTTCTCAGGATCTTTGTCAACATCCTTACTGTCACCAACCAATCCATCAGGTTAGCTATGATCGCGCTTATATCAAAAAGCCTGAGAGTTAGTCAAATCAGTTATCTTGATAAAAAACTTAAATTGAAAGTTTTTGGAATTACAAGAGCATAAACAAAAATCATTCTGAGGATGACAATTTTAATATCTGTTTTGTCCACTGCATGATTTAAAGGAAAAGTTCCCTGCCCATAGTGCCTGAATGATTGGCTCTCATGTTTAATATCTTGTTTGTCTAGGCCCTGTGCTCACAGATTAGTAAACCAGATATGAGCATCTGATTCCAGGGCAGCAAAGTCATTACCTCTCCAGTAAATTTGAGCATGACTTGGCCCCAGGAGACAAACTGGACCAATCAGATTTTCCATCTCAAGGATTGAAATGAAGAAAGACAAAGGAATCTGTTAGTTGGCAATAAAGTGGAAGCTAAGACGTTGCCTTGGGGTGAATATGAGGCATCATAAGCCAAAACTATGTGCAGCCAGAAGTATGAAGAAGCAGATATTTGGAGGAAGGACAGAAGGAAGCCCACTGGGAAGGACTCTTCTTGCAAAGTCATAAAGCTTAGTCGTACTAAGAACATAACGAGCCACAAACTTTTGCTTGCTGGCATCCCTGGAGCTACTATGATGGCCCAGTGCTTTCTGAGGTGGGAATCTATTACAGCACCTGTTTTGGGAGGGAGTTGACTCCTCCAGGGGTGACAAGTTATCTTTGCAAGAAACTTCCTTATTACTTGAACTAACTTGAGCATCTGTATTCTTGCAAACCAAAGGAGTTGGCTGAAACCCTTCTCAACCTATTTTGGGCATTTCTGCCTCTAACGCATTTCTGTCTCTAAGCTTTCAATTATATGTAAGAATTAGCTGGGGGGCATGTTGGGAATACAGTTTCCTGGGACAGAACTCTGGAGATTCTGGTTCAGTGGGTATGGAGAAAGCCCTGGAGTCTGTATTTTTCTGATGTAGCCATCCAGGGACAGGTATTTGGGAACCAATGCCTCAGTTCATGTGGTCCCTTTACTGGGAGCCCTCTAATCCTGTGGTCCTCCTACTTTTTGCTCTCAGGGTCTCTCTTCACTCTTAAAAATTATTGAGGACTCAAAGAGCTTTTGCTTATATGCTTTCTGTCTACAATTATTTATCATATTGGAAATTGCAAAAAAGAATATTTTTGTGAATCTATTGAAAATAATAAGCTAATTACATGTTGTATTAGATTCCTGGAGCGGCTATAACAAAAGGAGTGGCTTAACAACTTTATTCTTTGTCTCATAGTATGGTAGACTTGTAGTCCGAAATCATGGTGCAGGCAAGGTTGGTTTCTTCTGAGGGCTGTGAGGAAGAATCTGTTCACGTCTGTCTCCTAACTCCTGGGAACTTTAGGTGTTTCTTGGCTTGCAGGTTATGTTTTCCTGTGTCTTCACACCGTTTCCTTACTGTGTATGTTTGTCTCTGTACACAAATTTCTTTTCTTAAGAACACCAGTCACATTGGAATAGGGCCACTCTCATTATTTAATCTTGACTTGATCATCTGCAAAGATCCAATTTTCAAGTAAGGTCATTGTCATAGGTCCTGGGAGTTGGGACTTCAACATTTTTTAGGAGACATAATTTGACCCATAATACATGTTGACACAATAATATTTTGTGAAAATAACCATATTTCCCAACATAAAAACATTGAGTGAGAAGATAGACATTGTTTTACATTTTTATGAATCTCTTTCACATTTGGCTTAATAGAAGACAGTTAAATTCAACTTCTGGGATACATTGTTTTAGTTGAAGTATATGGAGAAAATCTGATTTCACACATAAATATAGTTAGAAAGGGAGAGTTGTTTTAGGAGAATTTCTGGTTAGTTGTGGATAATTTTCTATCATACTGTACCAAGTCTTGACAAATCACAGTTTCACAAAAGTTATTGTTATATGGAATTTGAAACCATGTTGATAAATTTTCATATATTGTTATTTCAAAATTCAATGGTGTCTCTTGCAATTTTTGAAGGGTCTTTTATCCATATGTGGTTTTGTAGCATCATGCAATGGTTATTTAAAAAATATTGGTTCTCTGAATTTTGCAGATTTCCTAATTCTACAGTGGAAAACTTTAATGTACCCTTATAAGAGAATGAAATGGAAACAGGGCATATAATGAGTTGGGATTTTTATGATGTCATTTTTACTTCTTGGATCAACTGAAAGGGTCTCAGTAGGCCCCACACTACACTTTGAGAGCTTCTGTTCTAATCCATAGTTGCTTGAGGAAATTTTAACAGCATTTCAAGTAGCATCTTAAGTTCTCTCTTCTCTGTGGAATCTCATCTGTTCCCCATGTAGATGGAGTGGCCGCTTCCTTTGTGCATACTTGCTATGTGGTGTTCTGGAGCGTTCCAGGAACTGGATCTTGTTCCTATTTTTCTCACCATAGGTAAAGAACACAGTGCCTTGAGACAAATCTTTTCTAGTTGGAATTGGATTAAATTAGTTATCTTGCTTTTATGCAGAATAGCTTTTATTTTTTTTCTTAAGATTTTATTTATTTATTCATGAAAGACACAGAGAGAGAGGCAGAGACAAGCAGAGGGAGAAGCAGGCTCCCTGCAAGCAGTCTGATGCAGGACTCGATCCCAGGATCCCGGGATCATGACGTGAGCCAAAGGTCAACCACTCAAGGCTCAACCACTGAGCCTCCCAGGCATCCCAGCAGAATACCTTTAATAATCAAAACACCCAGCTTGCAATGAACTGTTGCTATTGCCAATGTTTATCATAATGTAGTCTTTTGAATCAATTAAAATTTTTTTCTAACTTCCCTACCCTAAGAAGGAATAGTTTGTAAAACAAAGTCAGTCATGCTTTCTTGAAATTCTAAGCTTTTGTAAGGGCTTATAAGGGCCTTAAGCTTTTATAAATGCTGTTCCCTCTGTCTAGATTGCTTGTACTTATCCTTCATGATGCAAATCAAGCCATCTTTCTTAAGTTCATGAGACACTGCTCATCTCATCAAGTAATTTTACTTTTTTTGTGCTCTAAAGTCCTTTTCTGCATTTTTCTCTTATAAGAATCTCACAAAGATGCCTGAGTGGTTTAGAGAGAGAGAGATCTATCTCTCACTTCTGTTGTGTGGTTGACAAGGGCAGGAGTGCTCTGTTACGTTACTCATATCTACACGAGTAGAAAAGAGCCCTGCACCTTGGATGCAGTTGTCCCAGTCATTTTAACAAATTGATGGGTTATGGTTTCCAGGGGCAGAAATTCAACTCCAACTCAAGTAAAATGTGAATGATGTTGGTTGGGTGGAAGGGTCACAGAATTGAGGAACAGCCTCAGGCATACAGGGACCTGGGTTGCTCCAGGGGATTCAGAGACTGAAAGTGGGATGGGAATGCTTTTAGAATTCCATGCTTCATCTTCATTTCTCTCTGTAGACCAGCTTTCTCCATGAAGCTAGAACCGTGGCTTTGATACCAATAGCTCCTGGGATCATATCTTACCAGCATTGCCATCCACAGAAAGGGACTTTTCTCCCAGAAACAGTTAAAAAAAAAAAATCTCAGGACCATCAGATGGCCTTGTTTCAGATTACCTGCATGATTCTTGGACCCTTGACCATGGGAAGGAGGGTAATGAACTAGACTTGGTTCAGGTTTGGTCGTAGGCCCATCTTAGGGACAGTTACTGGTTCCAGGGAGGGGAACTATGAAGAAAAAAAAAAGGAAGACTCCTTTAAGCCTAATTGTAACAATGGGGGAATAAAGAAGTGGGGAGGAATAGTTCTCCAAAAGAAGGGAAGTTCTGTTTTCAAGAGAGAGGAAAGTCCTAGATAGACTAATTGTTACTTGTGTGCCACAATAACTGCCTGGTCTGTCTTTACAAAATCTTTTGTGAAGACATTTGAAAATACCACGTTAGCCAGCCATGGCCAATTTAATCATGTTGTATGCTTTGGAGTAGTGACATCAATTAATGTCTGTGGCTGAATGAACTTAGTTATTTAATAATTGCATTTTAATATTTCAGGTTACATGCTTTCCTAGTATTGCAAATCAGCACTTCACAGGGAACTGTTTGTTATTATTTTCCTATGGTGAATAATGTGATGAAATTACACGGGTACTACTAGATTTTACACAGAATTGGCATTCACATTAGTTTCCACCAGTTTCCCCAGGACTAGTCTGGGCCATATAATATGGTCTTCCCAGGGTAACTATTGTCTGTAAAGATCTCCATAAAGTCTGAACAAGGGATTCAGACCCATTGTGCAATTCAGAGGACTTGTCTCTTTGAATCTGTCTTTGGAAACCAAGTGCAGGACTTGGCACATTAGGTAATAGGTTGAAAGACTCATTCAGAGCCAACCTAGTGTCTAAATGCTTCACCCACAGTAATCCAAGGTCATGAGTAAATTCATACTCCATTTTCACCTTACTGTTTCTTATTTATTGATTATCTCTTAACCTTTATGATTGCCTATCATTTATTGACAACCTTGTTTAGTGCTTTGGATATAGAAGGCTCTCAAATATTTTTGTCCTCATCATTCTATTATATTTGCTCTGACCAAAATCACCAATGTTGATCTCTGGTAAAATGTCAGAGGGGCCTTTTCCTAGATTCAATCTACATTAGATTTCTTCTATTCAATACCTTCTCTTGGGGTGTCCAGATGGCTCAGTCAGTTAAGTGTCCAACTTTTTTTTCAAGATTTTATTTATTTATTTGAGAAAGAGAGAGAGAGAGAGAGCAAGAGCACAAAGAGAATTAGAGGAAGATGGAGAAGCAGACTCCCCACTGAGCAGAGAGACCGATTCAGGGCTCCATCCCAGGACCCTGAGATCATGACCTGAGCCAAAGGCAGACACTTAACTGACTGAGCCACCCAGGCACCTCCAGTGTCCAACTCTTGATTTGGGCTCAAGTCATGATTTCAGGGTCCTGAGATTGAGCCCTGTGTCTGGGTCCACATGCTCAGCAGAGAGTCTACCTGAGATTCTCTCTCCCTCTCTCAGTCTCCCCACTCCATATTCTCTCTCCCTCTCTAAAATAAATAAATAAAGCTTAAAAAAACTATCTTCTCTTTCCCCTTTTTATTTCATAGCACTTAATATAATTTATAATTATGTAATTGTATGTTCATTTGATTAATGTCTTCTCTCACCTCATGAAGATAAGTACCCCATTTTTGTTCATTTTTGTGATAACCTTCATCTAACACAGGATTTGATGTACTAGGTGCTCAAAATTTTTTTTTGTCCCATGACTGAATGAGTAAAAGAGAAAGTACGTTTTGAGTCATATTCCTCCGGGAAATACAGGTCATCCTGAGAAATGGAGGAGGGGTAGATGAAAAGAGAAATGGCAGGCAGCCAAAGTAACTAAGGCAACATAGGTTCTTATTTTTTAAATATTGTCTCCAAAAGTGTCCTATGCCCTGTGATGCTCTTGAACACTGTCTGTGAATATAAAGTACACATGTTTTATATTTGAATACATGGAAGCAGGAAGCATCTGGCTCCCCACTGTGAGCACTCAGGATGGGTGGTAGTGACTAACTCCATCTCCCCTTCAGTTTGCTTTTCTCCTTCCCTTTTCAGACCAAAGAGATTGACCAATGGAGGCCAGTGGTGTGACCATCTTCTAGGACTGGTGCCCAAGGCCTTTCCTTCATGTACCTCATATGAGGGGGAGAGGAAAGAATACACTCAGGCAAGAGTCATTTGCGCTGAAAATACCTTTCTTTCTCTGAACTCCAGCATGTGTTTTTCAGTTAAACTGGAATAATCTTTTTCAAAGGAAACAGAAAAGCTATATTTGTTTTCCAACACTTCATCAACATCAAAGTATTTACCAAGTTCTCATCTGTGTGTAGCACTTTGCTACTTGTGTTCTAGTTCCAGCTCTGCCACTAATGAGCCATGTGACTTGGACACGTCATTTTGTTTCATGTCATTGTTTTACTCTACCTTCCTTATTTGTGAAAAATCAAAAGGGTTGGAGTAAGGTCTTTCCAGGTCTAACCATCAAAGAAGAGAAACAGGCATTGTATCTCTTATTTGTGAGTTGATTTAGCACAACAAAGCAATCATTGCTCGAGGAACCAGGAAATGTACATATTCGTTCATTCTGCAGTCCTGTCTAGAACTATAGTGTAGTGAACAAAGAGCATTTTCACTGGAGTGTAGGCTTGATTCCGGCTTTGCCACTTTCCTGACTCTGAGCAAGTCACTTCATCTTTGTATGCCTCATCACCTTAGATATAAGCGGGAGAATGATGGCTCTGGTACTTAATTCAAAGGACTGCTGGGGAAATTAAGTGGGGAAGATGTGTAAGATGCTTAGAATATATAATAAATATTCAATAAATGTTAGCAATGATAATTTATTGAGAACTGCCTTGGTACCCAGCACACCGTGAAGCACTGGGGCTAGAACACCAAATAATGAGGCAGTTAGCTTTTACTGAATCCAATCAAGCTTCTCCATCAGCGGCCCTTAAGCCTGGCTGCACATTAGAATCACCTGGAGAGCTTGTAAAATTCTCCTTTGGGTCACTCTGTGGGAATTGGCGCTCGAGACGGAGCTGATGCTCTGGCTACTGTTATCGTTGTAATACTGTCCTTTGTCTTCTGCCAGCATCCATGGAACTGAGACAGACTGACCTGTTAGCTTGCAAGAAAGATAAAATCTGGGTGCCTGGGTGGCTCAGTGGTTGAGCAACTGCCTTTGGCTCAGGTCGTGATCCTGGGGTCCAAGCATCTAGTCCCACATTGGGCTCCCCGCAGGGAGCCTGCTTCTCCCTCTGCCTATCTCTCTGCCTCTCTCTGTTTGTCTCTCATGAATAAATAAATAAAATCTTAAAAAAAAGAAAGATAAAATCTTTCAGACCCTTCACAGTTCTCAATATAACCTAGATCTAACTACGAGTTTATAGCAAACACAGGGAAAAAGAACAGATTAATGCCACTCAGAGAATATAATCAGCCAAACTCAAAATGTGGGACTTCTCCAGGATAAATAATCCAGTTTCTTCAGCACATAAGTAGCATGGGGAAAAAAAGGCTGGAGAACTGCCAAATATTAAAGAGATATAAGACATGAACATCAACTAAATGAAATGCATGCACCTTGTGGGACCATTGTTCATGGAGAACTTACCATTTATTCATCCTATAATTCATTTAACTGGTCTAGGAGCTGGAGATACAAAGACATAAGACAAAGCTTTTTAAGACTTGATGCTCAAAACAAGACTTAAATGCCCACAAGTAATATAGGAGCCATGACAGAAGTAGGTAGGTCCAATAAAGAGAGGAGTGGCCATTAATCTTTGGGGACCAGGGAAAAACAAAAAAATAATTCATGCTGGAGCTGAATTTTTGTTTAATTTTTGAAACATAACTTATTTGAAGCATTTTTTATAGTCATGTGATTTGCTCAATTCAAGGATACAACTCAAAGCTTTTAAGTAAATTTATCAGATTGTGCAGCAATCACCATACATCAGTTTATGAACATTTCCTTTGAATTGAATTTGGAAATATGAGTAGGTATTTGCTAAGGAGATAAGGAAGGAGACAGATACTCTAGGAAGAGTGGAAATGATGAATAAACAACTATAATATTAACTAATGTTAATAGAATTTTCATTCTGTGCCAAGCTAAAAGCAGTAAATGGATTATTTGTTTTACTCTTTCTAACAACACAGTGATGTAGGTAGTATTACTATAACCATCACCTTTTGATGGAGGAGGAGGTACAGTGAGAATATTGCCTTAGGTCACGACATTAATAAGTGGTAGGACGGAATTGGAATTTAAGCCCAGGCAGTCTGACTGTAATGACTACTCTTATGCCTTCCACTTTTCTGCTTGGAAGGTCCTGGTCTAAAAACAGAGTGGTATGAAGGAGTGTGAATGGCTTGGGTGGAGAGGAGGGGAGGGTGGGCAGGAGATGTAGGCTTGCTGAAGTGATGATCCAGCTTGTCTGGTATGATTGATGGATTATGGAGATGAAAAGGCAACAGAAGGAGCAGATTATATCGAGTCTGAGATTCCTGTGGGTCATTCAGGTAGAAGCATCCAGAAGGTGTTTGGATACACACACTGGGATTGCAATAAAGATACAGCTCTCACATATAAATGGTAGCTGGAGCCAGGAATGCAAATGAGACGGTTGGGAAATGACATGAGGAATGAAAAGAAGGCACAGGACAAAACTCTGGACCATGTGAACTTTTGGAGATAGAACAAGGGAAGATGCCATAGAGTGAATTATCCATAAAACAAATCTCACATGGTGAAGCACTAACCTTCAATAAGACTATTTTGGGAAATGGGATCTTTAGGAGATAATTAAGGTTAAATGAAGTCACAAGGTTGGGATCCCAATCCAATAGTATTGATGGATCCCAATCCAATAGAAAGAAGAAGAAGAAGAAGAAGAAGGAGAAGAAGAAGAAGAAGAAGAAGAAGAAGAAGAAGAAGAAGAAGAAGAAGAAGAAGAAGAAAAGAAAGAAGAAGAAGAAGAAGAAGAAGAAGAAGAAGAGAAGAAGGAGAAGGAGAAGAAGAAGAAGAAGAAGAAAAAGAAGAGGAGGAGGAGGAGGAAGAGGAGGAGGAGGAGGAGAAGCTCCCTCTCTATGTGCACGCACAAAGAGAAGGCTATGTGAGGACACAGCAAGAAATCAGTCATCTGCAAGTGAGGGGAAAAGCTCTCACCAGAAACTGATCCTCCTGCACCTTGATGTGGGACTTCCAGCCTTCAGAACTGTGAGAAATAAATTTCTGTTGTTTTGGGTGTTATAGTATATGTTGGCAAATTGAATTTAAAAAAAAAGAAGCTAAAAAACAAAATTAACAAAATTTCTGTCGTGTAAGCCCCTAATCAATGGTATTTTGTTATGGCAGCCCAAAGCAGACTAAGATGGAAGAGGAGCCAGGTGTGCAGCCTAAAACTGTGTGGTCGGGGAAGGAGAAAAAGTCCTGAGTGTAGTGTCTATGGAAGTCAAGGGAGGAGTTTCACAAAAGGAATAGTAAACTGGATATACCTCCAAAATGTCATAACGTTTGACACATATTCATTAGATCTGACAAATTGGAAATGATTGGTGATCTTGCCAGGGTGTGGAGGTGGGGGTGGGGGGTGGAAGCCAGATTACAGTGGATTGAAGAGTAAATGTGAGTTAAAAAGTGGGTTGTCCAGAGACCCTTTCCACTGGCCTACTACTTGTGAACTTGTGAGAAGTTCAGACTCTCCTGCCCAACTAGACCTACTGAATCATCTCATTTGAATAAAAATACCCATAAATGAAGGCTGAGAGGCTCTGAGCTACCATCTAGAGCAGTCTTCTAGGGAAATACTTGAGAAGAAAAGGAGAGAGGGTTGCAAAAATAGCCAGGGGGAAGCAGAAGTGATTTTTAAAATGGGAGGCACTTGAACCTACTGACAGTTCTGTAAGGAAGAAGTTGGGAAAGATTGAAAACAATGGAGAAAGAAAGGCTAACCAATGGAGTTTCCAGGGGAGGAAGATAACCTTGCTTGAGAGTAAGATCAATTCTCCCTTTGACTCGGGAAAGCGAAAATGTTGGTTATGTTAGACAAAGTTTTAGGAAGGGGTTAGGAGTTGAGGGCATATGGGTCCAACAATCTCATATATTTCTTCTCTCTGAAGTTGGAGGAATAAATACTGTCTACAGAGGGGAGAGAACTGACTTCGGGTCCATGGGGTCTGGGCTGGACAGGAAAGTCTGTTTCTATGAATGTGTGGAGCAATGAGATGAAAGAGGGCTGAGAAGCTGGCGACTCACCGAGAGCCATGAGGTCAAAGGTGTGTGGTTAAGGCTTGGCCTTCTGGAGTCAAGCGTGCCAGGTGGAGCACTTCTGGACGACGAGGAGCAGCCAAAAGATTGTTGGAGTCATGAAGAGTAAACAGCTTTGAGCAGAGCCCGTCAGCTAGATTGTCCCCGCGGATGGTGAGGTCACGATCGTGACATCTGGCTGCAGACAGAAGACTGAATGCTGGAGTTGGCCCTCCAAGTTCTCCAAGGGAGGTTCACTGGCACCCCCAGGAGCAAGTTGTGGAGGATGGAACAAGAAGATGGGTTTAACTTCTGCAAAGAAAAGGTTTGTGTAATGGTTTGAAAGTAGCAACAGGGAGCAAGCAGAAGAGGACAGTGATTCTCAGTCCTGGCTGTGATAAGGTGCCAGGAGGGCAATAGCACAGCGTGTGCCATGCTGTTCCTGGGTCACCAGTTCCTGCGTGGGCTCTCACCTGGCTATCTGCAAGTCACATTGCTTCTCCCTTGTACCCTAGCAATCCTTCTCGCTGTCACTGGTACCCCTGGACTGAGTGGCTTCTCATCAGCAGCCTCCAGGGGATGGTTTCAAACATCCTACTCAAGGCCTTGGTATGAAATGTGGCCCTTGGTGGCTGACAGGGACTCTAGTGCATGAGAGATGTTCTGTGAATGGTGCTCCTCTTCCTTCTGTCCTCCTTTTTCTCCTTGTAAGTTTGTAGACACGGAAGTGGGGTTAATGTGGGTGGGAAGCTGTGGGGGCCAGCGGGTTTTGAGAAAGAATCTGCTGGGAGAAAAATCTAGACAGATGGGCCAAAGAGACCTATAGAGATGACACTTGGCTGTCAGGTTTTATAAAATGAAGGAAGCACACCTGCGGGAGTGACAAGATCTATTTTGTATTTGGGGAAAACAATTGCATAGAGAGCTAGGATAGACGGGTTGGCAGGGAAGAGATTAAGAACCGGGAGATGAGTTAATATTTGATGCTCAGGGCTGATTGGAGTGCAGTGAGTCCTGGATCAGAGAAGCAGTTGGAAGGTAGTTTCAGATCATCCAGTCTCATGGGGGGTTAAGAATGTAAATCACTGTAGCTCAGCCCCGGGAAGGAAAAGCAAAGAAGATGTGAAGGTTAGTTTCCTTGCAAATATGGAATCCAAATTGGGTTACAATTGGGTTGCAGTTATTTTTCTTTGGATTCTTTCAATTGTTTTTGTTTATACAGTTCTATTGAGCCAGAACAGAAACTCTCCTTGAAGTTTCATACCAGTTGTTACATCAGATCCCAGGAAGTGAAGCACTATGATTTGTGAAGTAAAAAAATACTGCTATTAGGAACATTTTTGATTGTGGAGTACATCTTCTATTCTTGTATTCCTCAGCTATCCATTTTTAGACATATCTCAGACACTTCTTTAGCTGGAATTTCTGAACCAGCCTAAAACTATACGAATGTGAATCCATCGATGTTACAGTTATGGCGACAGATGCAGGGAGGCAGGGGTGAGGTGGGGAGACAGCATTGTGTGAGTTGTAATTGAGAGTTGGCCAAGACACAATAGGCTGGATCTACTTGCCGTTGCTCTGCTTCTTGGTGAAATTTCACTGGGTGACACAACTTTATTCTCAAGATCTTTGATTTTCAAAAAGTAAATTATTAATGAGGGACGTCTGGGTGACTCTGGTTGAACATCTGCCTTCGGCTCTGGTCCTGGGATCGAGTCCTGCATCGGGCTCCCCGCATGGAGCCTGCTTCTCCCTCTGCCTGTGTCTCTGCCTCTCTCCCTGTCTCTCATGAATAAATAAAATCTTAAAAAAAAAAAAAAGGAAATCATTAATGAAATGCAGGTTCTTGTAATAGGGGCACCTGGTTCCCTAAGTAAAGCCACTGGGTTACCAACTCACGCCTGCCTTAAGGTTTTGTTAGAAATAGGTAGGCTGGGGGGCTCTCATTCTCTGTGATTTCACGTGAAGCTAAGAAAAGTGCATTTGGAGCAATGTGCTTTAAGAGGGAATGTGCTAGAGGGAACTGGTGCCGGAGTCCGGAGGCCCTGGTCGGGCTCTGTGAACAGAACCCCAAGAGCTGTCGAGGTGGGCACGCTGGTCAATACCAGGCTTTCGGCACAGCGCCGGTGCCCACCATCGGTTCGGCGTCCTCCGTGACCTTGGTGTGCCCCTTGGCGCCGAGGGCTGCAGCGTTTTCAATCAGGAAAAGTAGCTTTCTATTCACACCAACAATACTGGAAGGAAGAAGCCTGGAAGAATTTATGGGAAGAGGGGATGGAGCTATTTCTAGATGCAAGAGCTGGAGGATCACTGCCGGGAAAGCCGAGAGGGGAGCAGGACTGACAACGATCCACGGGCTGCAAAGTCAGAGGTGCGTGGACATCCCAGCCCTGGGATGCGCGGCCAGGAGTCAGCAAACTGGGTTTCAAGATCACTCCGGCCGCCTCAGCAAGTCCCTGGCTCTTTCTGGGCCTCAAATGTTCTCAGAAGTAAAGTAGGGACCCTATTTCCTGGCCTGCCTGACCTGGAAGGTGAGCGTGGAAATCAGACGAGAAATTACAGTCTCGTGAAAGTGTTTTGTAAATACAGAGGGAGTCTGTCCACGTGCCCTCCCTTCATAGTCACATGAAAGCAGGTGTTTAGGAAATGACAAATGGCATCTTTTTTTCAAGAACTCTACGAATTATTCACCTTCTGTTATTCAAGGGCCATGTTTAAAAGAGATTTTGT
Source organism: Canis aureus (assembly GCF_053574225.1). Taxonomy (NCBI): domain Eukaryota; kingdom Metazoa; phylum Chordata; class Mammalia; order Carnivora; family Canidae; genus Canis; species Canis aureus. The sequence continues at coordinate 2,686,392 of NC_135646.1, forward strand.
TTATTTATCCACGAGAGACCCAGAGAGAGAGGCAGAGACCCAGGCAGAGGGAGAAGCAGGCTCCCTGCGAGGAGCGCGTTGGGGGACTCAATCCCGGGACCCCGGGGTCATGCCCTGGGCCCAAGGCAGATGCTCAACCACTGAGCCACCAGGTGCCCCCCTCAAGGGCCATTTTTTTTTTAAATTTTTATTTATTTATGATAGTCACAGAGAGAGAGAGAGAGAGAGAGAGGCAGAGACACAGGCAGAGGGAGAAGCAGGGTCCATGCACTGGGAGCCCGACGTGGGATTCGATCCTGGGTCTCCAGGATTGCGCCCTGGGCCAAAGGCAGGCGCTAAACCACTGCGAAGGGCCATTTTTTGACATCCATTGTACCAGCACAATTTGAGAGGGACAGCCTACGTGGGAACCAATCAGATAATCCAGTTTAGTTTAGACATTCACGGAAGGCAAGCCCTATGCCCTGGGGAAGACCCGCCTTCAGGTGGATTGGCCTGGTGAATTGGCTGTCCCTCAATTTCCCAGATGTGTGACCCTGGTCTGGAGACTACACCCCTCTGGGTCCACTTCCTTAGCCATAAAAAATGAGAAGACTAGCTGCTCTTTTCATCTCGCTGGGTTATTTTGAAGACCACATCCATCGTGCAAAGGTCCAATAGGAACATCTTAAACAAACAATCCACTAATGCATTTGAATCGCAGATGTTAAAGAAACTAGGTACAGCAAAGCGTAAAAACGTAGAGCCCCTCCCTCGGATGGAATATTATGTCACCCTGACATAATAGGTGTTTATAACCAGATTTCCTAACACTAGATGATGTTCATAAAATAATATCAAGTGGGTAAAAAGACATGTGTGCACACTCCCCCCCACCTTGCACACCCTGAGAAGTGCATCAAAAACACCAACAGTGATGGCTTTTCTGAGTTTTGGGATTTTAGATTATTTATTGGCTTATTTTTGCTTCTTTCAATGTTCCTGCTCCTTCCACAATTTTTCTTTCTAGAAGAAGCATCTACTGCTACTTCACGGGTTGGGGGGGGGATTTATTTGACAAAATGGGGTGGCGCGTGTGGAAGCTCTGCAGATGGCCAGGCACACAGGGTAGGATTTCAGAGATGTCAGTTGACTCTGGATGAAGTCTTTTAAAAAAGCGGCCTTGGAAGGAGCAGATTTGTCCAAGGCTCTGCCATCAGATGATGTCGCTCAAAGGAAATAGATGGAGAGCCAGGACCCACCAAACATGCCACCACTGTGATGCCGGGACGTGAGCCTTCAAGTGGATGTTAGGGAAAACTTTGACCCCTGAGCCCTGCAGGGGTATTGTGACTTCTACTTCCTTCAAGACACACAATTAACATTTCAGCTGCTCGTGTTCTGGGGACGATCGGAACCACGTGAGGGACTTAAAATATCCCCGGGATGACATGTTGCAGAGCAGCTGGCTGGCTGGAGGGGTCCCATAAATGTCACAAGGAGACTCATACCATCAGGGAAGACAGAAGACGCAAATAATAGCAATAATTCTTTGCATTCACATGGCATCTTTCATCTGAAAAGCTCAAAGTATCGTACAGATGTTATGTCCATTAAAACTTATGTGGCAAGTGTTACTCTCCCCGGATTAGAGACGGGGAGGCGACTGTATCCTGTCATTCAGACTAAAAGTGGAAGAAACATGTAATGATCTTTGAGTGGAAATCTTTCTCCTGTGACCCTTTCCTCCTGCAGCTTTCTGCTGCTTCTGAGTGAAGAGGACAGGTCACATCCTTGGGCCTGGAATTATCTGGGGCAGGTATCCAAACACTGAAATGAGATCACCTCTCAATCTTTTTTTGCCCAGACGAAACATATTTAACTTTTCAAGTCTCTCTTCAGAAGCCCGAGCTTCCCCTTTCTCATTTCCCTACAACCTGGAGGTGGTTTTCAAGTCGAGTAACTAAAACCAGGGCCTGACGCTTCAGCCTGAATCGGCCGATGACTTTACCTGAATAAACTCACAATGTTGAGGTTGGTTTTGTGTTTCTGCAGCTGGGCCTTCCACGAAGACGCATTATCTTTGGTTTGGGCATTTTTCTGATGAGGCTGTGACTTCTATCCTATTTCTGATTTTCAGAATCTCTCCCCCCGCCCCCATTTTTTGGCAGAGTTAAACTTTCTTTCAAAAAGGCAAAGTATCCCACTTTCTTAACCTTGCACTTATGATCATTTTTGCATATTCGCTTTGTCTTTATTCATATCCATCTTTTGACGTTTTAAAAATAATGCTGTGTATGTCATTTTGCACTCTTTGAATTGTGTTCTGCTTTTGAGATTCACAGTTTACTATAAGTATCTTCTCTATTGCTTCTTGGAAAATAAGGACAACGTTGACCATATAATCGGGATTCTAAGGTTTATTTGTTTTAAGAGAGGGGGAAGGTGAAAGGCAGAGGGAGAGGAAGAGAGACTGTCCAGCAGACTCCCCCCTGAGCACAGAGCCCAATGTGGGGCTGGATCTCACCACCCCCAGATCATGACCTGAGCCAAAATCAGGAGTTAGATGCTTTTAACCAATGGAAGCACCCAGGTGCCCCCAGGATCCTAAGTTTGTAATAAAATTCACCCACTTATACTATTAGAAGATGTTAGAATTACCTCCAGCTTTTCTGCCACTATATGTTTTTCTTTGTTGAACGTCTTGCATTTAAAGGTTTTTGTTTTTTATATATATTTTAGGCTATTTTGTTGGGAACTTTGAATGTCCTTTTTCAAATACCTTTCTCCAATGACTGACGCTAATTATAGTGTCCCCAGTAATGCTTGCCAATATCCTTTTCACTACACTGTTGATAAAACTGAATTTTACTATTTTTTGAATTTGGTGAAACTATTTACCCTGTTTCATAACCTAATTTGAATTTCCTTTGTCTTTTCTTTTTGTAAGTCAGATCAAATAAAATGTTTTTCTTCTTTACTGGGAGTTACACACTGGGTGAAGGATGTGGCACAGTGTTAAAAAAAAAAAGTCTTGATATGAAAATAGCAATAATGAAATCTCCACGTGCAAACAGTGGCAATAATGAAATCTTGCACGAGAAAGCCCTCCCCACTCTAGAGCTCCGTGTGCTATCTCATTTTTCAAAATGCCTCTGCAGGGTAAATGAGAAGTGCTCTGAGTCCATTTTAAACAGGAGAATGAGGAGAATGGCCTGATGCCATGACTTAGACCATCGCTGTTCTGTAGCAAATGGCACTGATCACGTTGTCTCACTGCATTCTCAAAGCAACAGTGCTTCAGACTCTGGCTAAGCCTTATTCAAATTCTCCAGGCGTTATTACTTTCCCCTTTGTGCTTCAAATATACATGTGATTATTTATCCTATGCTCAGATAGTGGAGGGAAGAAACAATCAGTTGAGCCAGTTTGGCAATGTGTAGGAGGAGTTGGGAAAGGCACTTGTGCATTTAATCTGTTCTCAGAACTAAAAAGATTTTCAGATGCATCAAAAGGCCAAACAAGTTCGTACTTGGAGACACCAGCTCAGACAGACTGATTGTCGGTAGTGATAGATTTAATATTTGGACCCGACTCTGATCCCTGTGAAACCTTATTTATGATTTAACTGTATGAGAAATCCTGCCGCAAACCAGAGACTTTAAATTCTCTGACCGTCTGAGGAAGATCAGCCTTTCCCAAACTGTGTTTTCTCATCATCTCTGTGTGAGGTTGTCTTAGCTTATACATTCAGATGCTTTCTCCCTGAACCTGTAAACCCGTAAACCGGCACCTCCAGAAGGTAGGTTTCCTCCTGAGGCTGGGGTGTGTGTGTGGGCGGGGGGAGTACTGAATTGTGGTCTTCAACCATCAGTAGTCCCTGATCCTTTTTCTGAGTGAAGGCATGCACTGCAGTTACACAGCTGAGAGAGAACCGATTTTTAATAGCATGGCACAGCGAGATTTTTGGAATTTAACTAAGTGTTCAGGAAATAACCAAATTTCCAAACAAAGAGAGCTTGCTGCCTTATTTATCTCTCTGCGGTCTCTCTCCCACAACCCTGCGCCTTGTTCACGTTTATGTGAAGCGCAATGAGGGAGAAAGTGGCTCCAGGACATGCTCAAAAATTTGGGCTGGATTCATTTGTCAAGATGCTGCAGATCATTAAATAACAAGACCTTTTTCAAGTGGGAGATAAAGTAGTAAGAAGGGGCCGGAGAGAGGGAGGCATGCAGACAGCAGAACAGCAGAGGGTGGCTCCGATGAGGTCCTAGGGCATCTGAGACCAGTGATCGAGGCTGACTATGCCCTGCACCTCGTGCCTGGATGCCGCCTTCAGCCTCTGCCCGAGACTCGGTCCTGGCTCTTTCCAGGAGCTTCTGTCTCGAAAGACACCTGGCCGGGTTCCTTCCCTTCCTGCCTGTACCTTCTGCTTCAGGAGGCTCCGGGCCCCCTACCCGCTCCTGGCAGCCTAAGACCCTGCTCCCTGGGCTTCTGCTCTGGCCACCTGAGAGCAATTAGGGAGTCTCTCCTACCTAGAGCTCAACCGACTGGTTCCAAAATTATATTTTCCTGGAACATCTTGTCGAACTGGAATGCTTTGGCAGTTAAGAAACCACTGCTCACACCTGAACAAATCAGTCTGTTTTTCCTGAAATGTAGTCCATGTCCCCCCCCACCCCTCCCTACCCCCCGGGACAGGCCGAGGCAACTGGCAGATCTGTCGTCTGGCTGAAGCCGCCTGCAGCGAGATTGTCACATCATCCGAAAGCACAAAGTTACAGATTGCAGAAAATCAAGAGGTGTGTTAATTGATCGGTAGTCTAATCATGCAAGCAGGTCAGATGAAAGGACTCAGAGGCAAGAGTAGCCAGGGCGCATGTCCAAACACAGTGGGAAAGGTGAGTCTGTCTGCCACACAGTTGGTTTTCCAGAGAGACAAAATTCTTGAAATATAAAATAATTCTTATGTGGTATGTCTCACACCCACACCCACACACACACACACACACACACACACACACACGGAATATCGTTGCCCCCACCCACTAACCCTTTGGTTGGGAAGTAAGTCAACTCTTTCAAGATCCCGAGTTCTGTTCTGTATTTCCCTTCCGATTATTACTACTTGCCACTTTGTTTTCTGCGGGCATAAGGCAATAATTCCATGCTGACTTGTAGGGCAATCTGAGAAAGAGTGTGGCCAACTCAAGTCAAAACAAATGCTTAAAAAGCACTTCCCAAAGGAACCTATGGAAGGAGTTCTCTCACTTCCAGACCTAAAGGTAATAATTTTGAGGAAGAACAACAACAAAACAAATTGGAACCCTTAGGGAGACAAGTTTATTAGAACTGAAAAGCATATTTTTTTTTCTTTCACATTTCATGTCCAGAGACTGAAGTGCCTCCTTACATTTTTTTTTCTTATTATTATAAAGGGGAAACTGCTCTTGAAATATTTCAAAGAACCACTGGGACTAAAACACGGAATACATTCTGGGGTTGAGCCCCTCCTTGTCTCCCCATCCAGGAAAGAGTCTTCCTTGCCTCCTGATGTTGGAGGATCCTGGGGTCACTGCTTGCACGCAGTGGTGAACTGTCCTCTTTCGGGTGCTCTGGGACCTGGCGCGCTGGTGGGGGCCGTTGGGCATGGCAACCGGGTGCTTTTCAAATTCCACATGGAGGTAGATTGTCCTTCTTGTGTAAACAGATACATTCAACTACGAGCAAACCCGGAGATGACACACAGTCCTTCTGTGATCCAGTCTTGTTTCACTCGGTCAAGCATTTTGGGCTTTGGCAAGTGCCAGCCCACTCCTTTTCAGGCTGCCCTTCCTTGCGTGGACTCATGCATATTTGCCCCCAAGCAGTAGATGGAAACATGATGGAAACATTTGCCTTCACAAAATGAAAACTGCCAGCATTGGCATAAATTTAAGGATGTTGTATTTTGATGGTAGAAGATATATCAGAACCCATCGAGTGAAAACCTATGTACCATGCTGAGTAAGAAAATGGGGACAGAGGGATTCAGTGACATTATGCTTTTGCTCTATCGAAAGTTCACAGTTCTTAAAGCTCCATGGAATTCCAAGTGCAGGAAATTCAAATCGCTTTAGCCATACAGTCCAAAATCATTTTCACAGGATATCATAGGCAAACCAAGGGCATTCAAATAAAATAGATATGATGATTGGCACTTTAGAAAAAAAATTCTCAAAAAGTACAGAATAGGTAAAATTAGTGCTAACTGTTGGTTGCAAAGCTGATTTGATCTTCTATGTTACTCATAGAAGTTTCCATCTCACAAACACTCCCTGGGCTTCGAGAGTTTATTTTCTTTTTCTTTTTCGTTTCCTTGTTGGAAGGGAAGATCCATATTCTCTGTATTCATGACGATCTTCACTTTAGGAGATGTAACCAACATTTTGAAGGTTGATAGATCCTGGGAACAGATTTTCGATTGGGGGAAGCTAAATCAAGTTTGGCTTTGGATAGCAAAGGGAGGTATAAATATTTAGAATAAGCAGTCAGATCCCACGCACGCAGATGTGAGGTCCCATCAAGAGGTGAGTCCCATCAGAGGCTGAGGGGATGGGGGACCCCCTCCTCGGTGGTAATCAATCACATCCTTTCCTTGTGATCCAACTGATAAATGCAGAGCCGGCACTCACAGATCTGCCTCCTGTCATCTCGCCCGCAGCACGCAAAGCTGTGAAAAGTTGGCGGCAGTAATAGGTTTTGCACCGAGGGGGGACAACAGCAGGCCTTCAGCACTGCGAGGGAGAGATCCTGGGCTGCTCCCTGCCCATGCGGCACTTCAGTTGATAATACAACGCATGAGCTTATTTCAAGAGACAGTTTTAAGCCACAGCTACATTTTACTACTCCCTTAAAAATACTTCTCACCAATCCCATATCACCAAAGAGTGTTTCTTCGGTTCAATCGTTTATTGAAGACAGCCCCGGCCCTATTCATGAATCACAACGGCAGCAGCAGGGGCCCCAAAACCTGATTTCTCCGCAGCCCTGCAGCCCCCGGCGGCTCAGCTCCTAGGGCAGGAGGCCCGTTACAGACCCCTTTGACTGCCCTAACCGGGCGCTCCGGGGCCAGCCCGCATCCAGGCGGCAAGTCAGGCTTCCCCAGGCCTTGCCTCCGCGGGGAAGGCGCCCGGCGTTTGAGAGAGGGTAGTTCTGATGGGTGTGAAACATCTTGAACTGCTGAAGTCCCCACGGGACTTGAAAAAGCCTCTGGAGAATCAAAGGCACAAAGTGATGTCATGGTCTTTAAAAGATAAAACACAGATAGAACGCAGAGGGCTTTAATTCATTTCAGAGAGAGATGTCAACTCTGTGTTTGTGGATAGAGTTGCCAGATAGTGTCTCATTTCGAAGTGGATCTTGGGTGTGGGGTGGGGTGGGGGGCAAGGCCCGAGCCTCCAGAAGAATATCAGGCAGCCAGTGCCATCTAGTGCTGCGACAGGGTCAAGACAGAATTTCAGCAAAGGGAACATTTCAGGCGCCGCGGTGAAGGCCCAGCTGGACTCTGGGGAGGGCTGGCTTGGCTGTTCAGCTGGGGGCACCCACTGCCCAGCACACGCCCAGCGGTGTGGCATCAGGGCTCAACGATTTTGATGAAGTCTTCACGGAGCAGAGGTAAACCGCTAAGGTCACACAGAACAAGGGGGCCCTTCAAGGACGTTCAATACGTGCAAACTCCCGTGTTTCCACCACGGCTGCGTTAAAACCATCAAATGATGTTTAAGGAGGGAATGTCGCATCTATTTCAAAGTATCAGGTTGCTGAGAGGTCCTTTACCTGTAAACAATATGCAGATTCTAAAACCTTTTTTTTCTTCTTGAAGATTTTATTTATTTATTCCTGAGAGACCCATAGAGAGAGGCGGAGACACAGGCAGAGGGAGAAGCAGGCTCCCTGCGGGGAGCCCGATGTGGGACTCCATCCTGGGACCCCGGGGTCACACCCTGAGCTGAAGGCAGATGCTTAACCACTGAGCCCCCCAGGCATCCCAATAATAAACAGATTCTTTTTTTTTTTTTTTAATTTTTTTTTTTTTTTTTTAATAAACAGATTCTAAAGGGAGACAACTGTCCCCCCTGGTCTGTTCAAGAGGAACAGAAGGGAATCAAAGGGTCCACACAAATGGGGATGGGAAAAAGTAGCATCTTTATTTTCCACACCCTGAATCTGAAATTTAGCATTTCCCTCAATTAAGAAAGTAGGCTACAAACCACAGCAGTGTTAGCAGCATCTGGGACTTTGACACCACAAGAAATGAGATATTTTATCACTGTACACGTCTGTCACCACTTATTAAGGAGAGGAGTTGCTGGCTGGACACCCGATATTGCTCCTCATTGATATAAAATATCAATTATTTGATATAATATCAAATATACTATTGTGTTATGAATTTAGTTTCTTTAATAAAAGACTTTTATTTATTCATTTGGCAGAGAGAGAGAGAGACAGAGAGAGAGAGAGAGAGAGAGAGAAAACACAAGCAGGGGAAGTGGCAGGTAGAGGGAGAAGCAGGCTCTCCACTGAGCAGGGAGCCGGACACGGGGCTCGATCCCAGGACCCTGAGACCATGACCTGAGCCGAAGGCAGACACTTAACCGACTGAACCACCCAGGAGCTCCATAAATTTAGTTTTAAAAACATTTAAATAATGGCTTTCAAAATAACATATTTTCTTTGTACTCCTATGTATCTTATTTGAGGCATTTCCAGACTTTAATCTGAGAGGGGTCCGTGGTACAGAGGGGTCAGGAGCCCTGTTGTAAAGGGAAGGCCCAACCATGAAGCTGAAACACACATCATTCAGCAGATATGAGCCCAGGCCTCTGGCTCGGTTACCTGGGTTCAACTCCCAGTCCACTGGGTCTTCTACTCAGCTTCTCTGTGCCTTGGTTTACCCATTTACACCACCAATCTCATAGGAGAAGCGTGAGCTTTCAGCCAGTTGGTGTAGGTGAAGGGGTGACCTGAGCCCCTAACCCAGAAGACATTCTCGGGGACTGTTCGTGCTTTGCGTTGCCCGATGTGGCCACTGAGCTTGGAAACTCTAGTCAAAAACAAAGAAAATGGGGCGCCCGGGTGGCTCCGTGATTGAGCATCGGCCTCCGGCTCAGGGCGTGATCCTGGGGTCCTGGGACCGAGTCCCGCATTGGGTTCCCTGCATGGAGCCTGCTTCTCCCTCTGCCTGTGTCTCTGCCTCTCTGTCTCTCCTGGATAAATAAATAACATCTTAAAAAAAAAAAAGATCGAGACACAGCAGAGGATTCGCACCCAGTCCTTGCTGGTTGTGTGTCTGTGACAGGTCCAGGGCACTCCAGTGAATATGACCTTCTGATTTTTTTGTTTGTCTGAGATGCAGCTGAACTTTGGTTTCGGCTTCGAGGCCGGCATCAGGAGATCGGGGCTGATTCCCGGCTCTGCTACCTGCTGGCCGCGTGGCTGCGATTGGACTTTGTCACATCACGGAAGAAGCAGAGTGACCCCAGCACGCCTTCGTGAGGACGCCCTGGGCCCGAGAACGTCTGGAAGGAAGGCTGTCCAGGAATGCAGCACCTTGAATTAGGCGGGCAGGCGCTCTCGTTAACTCGTGGAATCAGCCAGGGAGGCCGCGGTCCCGAGAGGGAAAGAGCTCTACCCACGGCCTGGAATCCCACCTCCGTCTCCACGGTCCGCAGCCCGCCGGGTTCCTGCCACAGGACAGGCCCTCGTGGGATGCGCTCCCCGAGTCTGACAGCGCACCTATCAACTAGGCACCTTGTAACACGTGCTACAAGTTTGGGTTGAAATTCTTTTTTTAAAAAAAATCTTTATTAAGATTTTATTTATTTATTCATGAGAGAGAGGCAGAGACACAGGCAGAGGGAGAAGCAGGCTCCATGAAGCCCGATGTGGGACTCGATCCCTGGTCTCCAGGATCACACCCTGGGCCAAAGGCAGGGCCTAAACCGCTGAGCCACCTGGGCTGCCCTGGGTTGAAATTCTGTGGATGTTTTTAGTGCAGAGACTTTGGATCAAAAAGCCTAAGAAACGAGAAAGCATCAAAAACTGTTAGAAAGGGGGCAGCCCGGGTGGCTCAGCGATCTGGAGACCCAGATGGAGTCCCACGTCGGGCTCCCTGCGTGGAGCCTGCTTCTCCCTCTCCCTGTGTCTCTGCCTGCATCTCTCTCTGGGTCTCATGAATAAATAAATAAAATCTAAAAAAACAAAAAAAAACTGTTAGAAAAGTTTGATGCGAAGGAGAACGTAGGAGTGACAACTCAGCACGGGGAGCGTTTACCCGGTTGATTAGGATCTTCATGAGCCTCCCTCCGAAAACACTGTCTTCACATTTCGAGTTTTTCTGTGGCTCTGCACCCCGATCACCCAGTGTGGGCTCTCTCTAGAATGGGCATGTGGGTGGGGACCCAACGTTCCTACTGACCTCACAATTATCTGTTGAGTGTGGGTGTCTTAATGGTACAGCAGGAGTGAATATTGAAAATTGAGAAAGTTTGGCCCCATCTGCAGAGCCCTTGGTGGGGTGGGGGTGGGGGTGGGTAGGGGTTAATGGAAAAGGAGTTTATTTTCACCCAGTATTTGGAAAACAGGAATTCAAATGTGAATACCTGGCCTCAGGGCATCTTTACAAACTTTGTGCCCTGGAACCTAGCCATGGGGCTGGGCTGGATTTAATCCTAAAAGTAAAGAGTGTCGCCCTACAAAGGAGGGGGTGGGTAATAATGAATACATTATGGTCATCAAGTGGGTTTTTTTTTTTTTTTTAAGATTTGATGTATTTATTCATAAGAGACACACAGAGAGAGGCAGAGAGAGAGAGGCAGAGGGAGAAGCAGGCTCCCTGCGGGAAGCCCGATGTGGGACTCCATCCCAGGAGCCCTGGGTCACACCCTGAGCTGAAGGCAGATGCCCTACCGGGCGTCCCTGGTCATCAAGTTTTTAAGCCTTCTGCTTGGTAGTAGTGATTTCCTCCTTCCAACCCACATTCCTCTGTCTCCCCCAAATCCCATCAGCTCTCCTGATGGGAGGGTAGTTGGCTCCTTGCGATCCCAACCTTCACTGTGTCCCTAGGGGGAAGCAAGGGACTTTCTGTAGGGGGAAGGATGAGGGAGAGGCTGGCCACCTGCTGAGCTCTTCTCTCAAACAAACTGAGCTCTAGCCCTGTCTGAGGGCGCTCCGGGCAGCCGAGGCTGGAGGCCGGCCCTGGGACTCCAAGGCCTGGCTAGGTCCGGGTGCCCGTCGGGCCTGGTTTCCCCCTCGGCCTCCTGACTGCTTCCTGGACTTCTCTCTTCTGGGATCTCTGCTCCTTCCAAGCAGCTCCCCCCTGGATTAGGGCACTCAGCCTCCCTACCGGGCCCAACCAGCAGGTCCCTCTGGCTCTAATCATGATTAGGCAGGTGTCCTGCCCCAGGGAGAAGCCCTTGCTGGCCTTCAGTGCCCCCTGCTGGCCAAAGGGGCCACTTCCTTTAGCCCTTGGGGTTTAGACTTCATTCCAGGGGAAACACGCTGAAAGCTTTCAGACCTCTCCGCAGTCATGATTCCAAGCAGGTAGGTTGGAGTCGTGGGAGAGAGAGGGAGAGATCATCGAGACTCTGATACTTTCCTTGTTTTTATTTGATCCTTAAACATAGGTAATTATATTGAAACAGATATTACTTAGGGAATCTGGTTTCAGGGGATGAAGCAAAAACTAGTGGTTTACTACCCCCGAGTAGCACCTCTTGATCCTCATTCTGTAGTCAATTGCACGACTCTGGTTTTACACAGTCTGGAGGGTCTCACACTAATCAGAGCTTCTGACACAGACTCACAAGCACACGAGAACCAGTTTCTCCTCACGCCTGGGAGGCCTGGGTGCCTTGGAGAGTTGTGTAATCCCTCTTGCCCAATGCAACAGCTAACCGCCAATCACAAGGGCTTGAGTTGTGTTAATTCTCGTACATATGTTGCCACATGGTCCATATTTCGACACAGTCGGATGAATCTCACAGGCTTTAGCAATCCATTGTACACTCCGGAGATTTCTGGTGGAGACAGATGTTTGCAGGCCACTGGGGCCTTAGGAACATGCCAAGAAGGTGAATTTGTCTTTGGTGGCTCCTCCCATCTTCTGAAGATGCCTGGGAACCAAATGAGTCTCAAGAATCAGTCAAGTTTGTGTCTTTCGAACTGCAGAGGGCAGAGCCTCTGGGACATCTCTCTGCATGAGAATCCCCTGCCTCCCCCAACCCGAATCTGAGCAAACTGCAGATTTTGCTTCAAGGAGCTAGAGTGTGCCCAAGAGCCTGCATTTCTCGTGAACTTCCAAGTGATGCCTATGCTACTGGCCCTTTATGGACCACACTGGATAGTAGGGCAAGCAAATCATCTGATTAAAGGGATTCCTTCTAATTAAGGTCTAAGTAAATGTTAGGTCCAACACAGCTGGTGTTTGCATTTTAATAGGAGTTGTGCTCTTTAGAGCAACCCTTGGAGGTTTCAGGAAGAACAATGGTGTAACCTGTCCTCTTTCTCTTAGGCCTCCTTTTCTGAAGTGATGGGGTGCAGGTAGGGTTAATTGCAGGAAATTTGCAAAGGCGTTTCTTTGGCTTTCCATCCCTTTTCTGTGCCTCTTTTCACATCTTCCATCCATGGCTCATCTTTTCCTCATGCACCTTTTCTACTCCGCGGTTCAAGGACATGAAAGCTCTAAGTTTTAACAAAATCACTTTATATTCAGATATTCTGTTGCGTGATATAAATGTTCATAAGCTATTGGTAATGGATGGGTTCTTATCCCAATTTTGCCGCAGAATTGGGGTACAGATATGGTGTTATTTCTTGACCAAGCGCTTAAGTAGCCAATATTAGCTTCCACATAACTAATTAATCGTCAATAATCTTAGAGATCAAAGACCGGTAAAAAAAATAGAAGTCCAAAGTCTGTGCTATTATGAATTAACCAATATTTATTTAATAAGGATTTTGCTCTAGCAGAAAGAATGGATGGGAGCTAAGAGAGTCTGGCTTCGTTCCAACTCCGTGCTCCCTGGCTGAGTGATCCTGAGCAACAGCAACAGAACCTGGCCTCAATTTTCCCATCTGTCAGACCTGATCATCAATTGAACAGATATTTATTGAGTGCTTACTATGAGGTCATTACACCTCTAGCCAGGACTCAATACTCTAGTATGAATCAAGTTCTATATGTATTTAAGTCACAGGGCTTTAGAAGTTGGCTTTATTTGTTCCCAGGAAGTGATTGAGGCATATAGAATAAGGACTCTACTTTTGGCTACATACTCCTTGATGTGGTAGGAGGCAACCCTCCCCTGTTTCCCATTGCTTTCCCGAACCTGAAATTACGTCTGGAAGTCTTGAAGACTCAGCAGGCGGTTCTTGTAGCAACTTTCTCTTTTGGGTGATGGCCAGGGAAGGTGTCCAGTTGCACATGAATAAACTGTGTCTGGTGAGCCCAGGCTGTTATAACTTGGGTGGGCTCAGCTGTGAGGGATGCTGGCACTGGCCAAGAGGAAGTGTTGGAGAAACCCAGGACCAGATGGGAGCAGCACTGGGAAACTTCCTCAGCTGAAGGGCCCCTCTCCAGAGCCAATGGTACAATTTGCCATGTCAGCAAGGTCAGCCACGTCATGGCTCCTGAGGATAAGCACATTTGGAATGGTGCCTCTGCCAGCAACTGGGAATAGACAGGACAAACTACAACTTCCAGGGGAGGGGCAAGGGCAAGGACTCCACAAGGAATTGGATCTCTGCCCAATGGGCTCTGATGGTTCTAGGCAAAGCTCCAGACCCAGCAGTGGACTGGAATACTAAGCAGGAAATTGAGAGCTGCAACCTGGTGCTTGGGGCTCATCAGGCCTGCAACGGCAAGATGAATTCCAGACTCCACACACAGGTGTTAATCCCTGTCTTGGTCAGGGCTGATTGACTCTGAGTCCAGGCGGGACTGTGTCTATAACTGGCCAGCATTGGGAAGGCAGGGTTGTGAGGGAGGGCTCCACATGGGAACTCTGGTAGACATCCCCAGTACCATTTATTTCTACCTCCTCTTCTGTGCTGCCTGGAATATTGTTCTGATGGTAGGGAGTCACTTCTTTGTCTCAGAAAGGTTTTTGTTTTTTAAGATTTTTTTATTTATTCAATTTAGAGAGAGAGAGAAAGACGAAGAACATGAGCGGGGGCGCGGGGAGGATTAGAGGGGGAGAAAGAAGCAGACTCCCCGCTGAGCAGGGAGCCCGAGGCAGGGCTCCATCCCAGGACCCCAAGATCATGACCTGAGTCAAAGGCAGATGCTCAATGGACTTAGCCAGCCACCCAGGCGCCCCTTTCAGGAAGGTGTTCAAACAAGAGTAATTTTGTTAAGTGTTAATACTTCTGAGATATGTAACATCTTAAAGCCCTGCTTCCTTTTTCCTGTACTGAAAATTCTAGGGCAAATGTGCGGTCTATGTCCTCCAGGCTAAGACCATTGGAGACACACCTGGAGTCAAGCAAGTTGAGTTGATGACGCTTTACAAGGAGAAAGAGGTCGACTGCGAGGCTCTGTGGGATGTCTTGATGAGAAGATATTAGAAATGACATTTTATAGAATCTGGACTTCGGTTGGGTGACGTTAGAAGAGGGGCTAAAGGAGCAGAGTTGGTTCTAGAGTGGCTTTCGTCAGAAATCAGGGACAAGTCTAGAATTAGGCATCTCAGTAATATAGCCTTATCCATAGGGAGGAGAGTATAGAGCAAGGATAAAGCTGTAATTGGTAAAGAAACAGCAGTCGGTCATGTTAGCCAGGCGCGACTGGAATATTTGGTATTTTGTAGATCACACAATGTCTGTACTTAGATAAAATTATGAAATACTCTTGTTCTGTCTTACTTTGTCATGGCCTCAGAGTGGCTGTGTCTGAGCTCAGTGTTCTGTGATATCTTTTATGTCCAGCAGGAGACACCATGCTGTGAGCATCAGGCCCACCCCCAACAATACCTCAGACTAGTTGGAAGTGCCAGACTAGCACTTAGTTGTTAATATACTCTGGTCCATCCATTCCTAGCAGGTTGGAAGAAATAGGGTTTAATATGTACAGTTTTGAGAGTAAAATATCTGGGTACACGGAAAAAGTCATGTTCTCATGTTAATATTTTGCTGTCAGTCAGGAAACAGAGTAAATTCGGTAGCATTTTATTAATGTCACTCAGATGTTGGTATTTACATTTTACTAGAAGAGAAGAGGAATATAGAAAAGTCTAGAAAGTTCTGAAGGTTATCAGAAATCATGCAAAAAGTAAATTAGGCAGAACTAGAAATACACAGGCTAAGCTTCTTTAATTATACACTAGTGGTTGGTCACCAAGCTCATGGGAAGGTGCTAATAATGCACCCAATGTGGCTTTGTTGGGGGGCATGGTGTATGCAATTGGTGACGAAGACAATGACAGTCATCAGAGTCAGTATCATACACATACCTGACTTTTCTTTAACATTAATACATTCATTCTTTCACATGATATAACTCTTTATAGATGTTTGTAGATAATGACATAAAGAGTTATATAAGTTTAAGCCAACTTATAATTGTGGTCAGTTTCACCTCTTTGGACAGTAAGTTCGTTGAGTGTAGTGCCTATTCTGTTAAGGAGTATATCCTCATTCAATTCCTTTACATTTTTATTTAATTCACTAGATTTTGTGTCACTGGAAGGCAAGGACAATATATCTTCCTGAGATACTACCGTGGAATACTGAAAATGACTATAGATGAATGATACTTATTTACTTCCTGAGAAACTATCTCATCCTAGGACTGCGATTTTATGACAAGCTCAAAATTTCATCACTACCATCACTAAAATTGTGATTTCTAAATATCGTTGAAGTTAAAAAAACAACATCAAATCAAACAACTCTCCATTGAATGAAAACAAATATCCACAATGATGGACATGAATGTTTATAGCAGAGTCATTCATAAAGATCTAACTGGAAATTCCTAAGTGTCTATCAGTAGGTGAACAGATAAATAAGTTGGGGTATATCCGTGCTATGGAATGCCAGCCAGCAATAGAAAGGAAGTAACTACTGATTCATATGCATCGACATACAATTCTCAGAAACATTATGCTAAGCAAGATAAGATAGACATAGGAAATGACATGCTGTGTGATTCCACTTATTTGAAACTCTAAAAGATGAATTTTATTTATAGTGATATAAAGCAGATAAGGGGTTACCTGGGTCTGGGTGCAAGAGGCCGAGGGGTGGGAAGGGACACAAAATGTTCTACGTCTTGGTAATGGTGGTGATTGCATAGATATTTACATGTGTCAAAACTCACTGAACTGTACACCCCAAATTGGTGAATTTTATTGTATGTATTTCACACCTTAATGAAGTTGGTTTTTAAGAAGTTTCCGTTGACTCCACACCTCTCTTTAGCTACCGCCCCTTTCTTTGCTCTCTATTTAGCATAACTTCTCAAAAGAACTGCCTATATCCATTTTAATCCTTCTCCACTTATTCTCTTTATTTTTTTTAAATTTTTATTTATTTATGATAGTCACACACACACACAGAGAGAGAGAGAGAGAGAAAGAGAGAGGCAGAGACACAGGCAGAGGGAGAAGCAGGCTCCACGCACCGGGAGCCCGACGTGGGATTCGATCCTGGATCTCCAGGATCGTGCCCTGGGCCAAAGGCAGGCACCAAACCGCTGCGCCACCCAGGGATCCCACTTATTCTCTTTAGAAGGAAAGACTCTTGGGTGTTGATCTCAGGGCCATGGGGTAGAGCCCCACTTGGCTGGTCTTTATGCTAAGGGGGGAGTCTGCTTGAGGACTCTCTCTCTCTTTCTCTTCCTCTGCCCTCCCCCTGCTCACAGACACACACTCTCTCTCAAAGAATTTTTTAAAAAATCTTAAAAAAAAAAAAAAGGAAGAAAAGACTCTTGTCAAGGTCATCAATGACTTCAGTGTTGCTACTCCAGGGTCAGTTCTAAGCCCTCAACTCAGGAGAGAGACTTCAGTCAACCTTGACAGAGCCGCTTACTCTATCCTTCTAGACACACTGTCCTCAGCTCTCGGGCAATTAGCACGCCCCGGGCAGCATTCCTTCAGTTTCTTTCTCTGCTTCCCCATCATTGCTTATACCATTGAATTCTGGAGGCTTACCCCAAGGTGATCTCATGCATTCTTAGGGTTTAAAATGCCATCTCTATGCTGATGATTCCAGGTGCCATTTCCCGTGCAGACCCATCTCCTGTGTTCTAGACCCATATAATCAACTACTTATTCATCAGGGCCCCTGGGATGCCTAATTTATACTCCACACTCCACACGACTCTTTCTGAACTCCTAGTTTCCGCAGTGCAACTATAGCAACCTTGCTTCTCACACTCTGTTCCTCCCTCCAACAAAGGGCAAGTCTGTTCTAGTTCCTATGCCAGAACTTTGGTGTCATCTTTGGTTTCTTTCACATCCCACACTGTTCTGCTGAAATTCTGTTGACTCTCTTTCAAAAATATAGCTAGGATCCAACCACATTCACTGGTCTTATTTTAATCCAAGCCATAGTTGTCCTATGCCTGGATTATTACGATGGCAGCTACTTGATGTCCTTGGATGAGTAAGCAGTGAATTTTGGGCTCCTTTGTTGTCTAATCCCCACACAGAAGTTAGCATAAACCTTTTAAAATGCAAGTTAGATTGGGACACTTGGGTGGCTCAGTTGTTTAAGCTTCTGGCTTGATTTCAGCTCAGGTCATGATCCCAGGGTTGGGAGATTCAAGCCCTATGTGGGACTCTATGCTGAGCATAGAGCCTGCTTAGATTCTCTCTCTCCCCTCCCAAAAAAGAAAAAAAAAAGCAAGTCGGATCATGCATACTCCTGAAAACAAATGTTCTAAAGTCTGATGCTGTAAGTCTAATGCTTTAACCCCACATCCTTATAATGACCTAAGAGACCTAACAAAATCTGGCCTCCTGTTGCCTCCCCTTTGCTCACACTGGTCAGCCACCTTGCCACCCCTGAAATGTACAAGGCATCTTTGTACCTCAGGACCTTTGCATTTCTTTTCCTGTCTGCATCCTTCTGGAATGCTCTCCCCCAGATAGCCACATTGTTTACTCCCTCACTCCTTCAGGACTTTGCTCAAATGTCACCTTCTTAGGAGAGACCTTGGATAGCCCCCTTGAAAACTATAAACCCCTTTATGCCTTTCTACACTGGGATTTTCAATTTTCTTTCCTGTTTTATTTTCATAGAATTTGTCACTATTTTACATAGTCTATGTATTGTTCATTGTACAATTTTCTCCTCTTGAATGTCAGCTCTCTGAAGCAGATTTCTTTCTTTTCATCCATTTCTTTGGGCATTTTATCTGCTGAGCCTAGACTACAGTCTGGCACAAATAAGACAACAAAGACATTGTTAATTAATAAGTGGAAGGACATTGAGGCATGGGGAGATTAAGCCAATTGACAAAAATCATCTAAGAGAGATGGACTTGCTTTTAAGAAAAATCAATACCCTGGATTTGGACCTGATGTTTATATTATTAGAATCACACTAAAATATATATTTTTAAAAACTCACCTGTATGTATGTATAATAATAATAATAATAATAATCCCCATATTGGCAAGCTGGTTCTATAAATTACTTACCATCTCTAAGCTGATTGACTTCAGCAGAATGTTCTGAAAATTCCTCAGGTATGATCGCTGACTACTTAAATTCTCCATTGCCAAGGGCTTCATGACCACCAATGGAAAAGTACTGCCATTCTCCACCAGCCTCTGAAAAGAACTATATTTGTAGGAAGTTCATGTATAAAAGCTGAAAGGATGCTCAGTGATGGAAAGACCGGTATGAAATTTCAGCCCGATTTCTGGAAACAGGAGCCTTTGGTGATAAGGATAAAGATTCTCAACTTTGGGTCTCCTCGGGCAGAGCGGTCCCTGGTTGGGGGTAACAAATCTGGTCCACCCTCCTGTAGGTACATTCCTGAACTAAACTAGGTAAAAGCTACTTTTGAGATCCACACTACTCTAAATAAGAAAGAGTGAGGAGGTCCCTACGATGTAGGTGGTTTAAGCTGGCACACAAATAAAGCCATCATTTTGACATATTCTTGTGATTAAAGATAAAAGTTTTTTAGTGACTGTAAGCTTACTCAGGTGCACCATCCAGTGTGTCGTAATGAGCCGCTTAGGTCTGGAGACCACGCAGGTTTGCTCGGTAATTACCTTACTGAAAACCAGATTACATATTGTTTGCATGTCAGCTACCTGAGAGTGTGCCAAATAGCTCTCAACAACCGGGGATTACCGACAATGCTTACCTGATGAAGGCACCTGCATTTTTCATGTAATGCATGTTGCCGGGGCGGGCAGACTCGTTCAAGGAAATGAACTTCATCCTGTGCTGCAGCAGGCCTCTGCTGAGCCCCCGCCACCCTGGCCGGGGAAATAGCAAGACGATCATTTTCTCTGATGGGCTGGTGCGCCAAGACAGCTCTTGAGTGTTGAACCAAGAAGAACAAATACTCTGATGTTTGTCCTTCTGGCTGTCTCCTCTGCTTGGGAACTTCTAAAGTGCTATTGACATCATGACATCAGAAAATTTGATATTCTAGAAATTAGATCTGCTTTGAAACTTTGAATATTAACAGAAGATATATACGTATGAATATATTGCATATATGTTTGAGATTTTATTTATTTATTTTAGAGACCAGCACGAGTGGGGTGGGGGTAAGGGGAGAGGGGGAGGGAGGGAGAAAAGGAAAATAATCTCAAGCAGACTCCCCACTGAGCATGGAGCCCGCCACAAGCCTTGATCTCAAGACCCTGAGACCATGATCTGAGCCCAAATCAAAAGTCAGATGCTTAACCAACTGAGCCATCCAGGCGCCCATATGTTTATATTATGTTATATACCAGTTTATACCAGTATAAACACAAGTCTTAGAGATGTTTGCTGTCCATAGTGAAGTGCTATTAAAAGTTAGGAGTTAGGCTGCTGGATTGAAATCTGCTTCAAACTTCTACTCCTGTTACTTAATCTCTCTGAACTCATTTTCTTCTCCCTACAATGGGGATAAAATAGTAATTTCCCATAGGATTCAAAAGCATTTTATGGACTAAATGTGGAAAAATACCTGTAGATGTATCTGAAGAGGAACAGCCAACTTCAGGCAGAAATCCAAGTGCAGATGGATTGAGGTTTCAGTTGACAAGACACTTTATGAATCCTCCAATGTCACTAATACTCAGTTTCTTCATTTGTGGTCCCTATATGGTGCTGGGCACAGTGACCGGCACACAGATAGAGATCAGTGTCCATTAGTTATTACTGTTATTGTTGCTTTATGCTCTGAGGTTTAGGAAGCAAAAATCATCCAACTGATGAACGATTATTCTAAGTATTTAGTAACTGCTTCCTAAGTACTTACTGAGTACATACTAAGTACTGAGGTAGGAGGAGGGAAGTAGGACTTAAAACATGGCATTTGTAGTTTAGTTGGTGAGTTGATTTTTATGTGTTTATATACACTGGGGCTACAAGTCCTATTTTTCTTTTAAGATTTTATTTATTTATTTGAGCGAGGGAGAGACATAGGGAGGGGGAAATCACACTCCACATTGAGTGTGGGCTTGATCCCATGGTCCAAGACTGTGATCCAAGACAGAATCCAGAGCTGGATGCTCAACCAACTGAGCCACCCAGGCATCCCTACAAGTCCTGGTTTTTAAGAAAGAACATGAGATATGGAGTTAGGAGACTTCTGGTCTGCCACTTATCAACTGGATCCTTGAATCCAGTTCGTTCTGACCATCAGACACACCTTAATCTGTGAAATGACTGTAACAAAAATCAGGTTTGTGGTCAGGATAACATGAGATCATTTACATACAACTCTTTACTAAAGGCTATATACCTATTAGCTCTTGTTATCAGGAGTTAGAAAAGTGAAATCTTGTATAACAAGTGCCTAATTAGGCAGAAATAAAAAGTATGCAGAGAACAGGGGATTACCGTGGCTCGAATAATCTCAGACAATTCCATGGAGAAAATGGATCTAAAACTAAGGATGAGAGGAAGGATATGGTTTAAAAAACAAACAAATAGAAGAAAATAAACTTCCCAGGGGGAAGCAGTGTGAGCAAAGGCCTGGAAAGAGAAGTGCAAGGTATGTGGTTAATCCCCATGAGGAGACCAGTCTGGTTGGGATAGAGAATTGAAATAGGGAAGTATTGGCAGTCGGGCTAAAGTTGTGGTTGTTGCAGAGCACGGTCAGAATTGATATGGTAAGAAGGTAGATAGCCTGGGGGTTGAGTCTGGGCTACACTATTATAAACTGTAATCTTGGGAAAGTCAAAATTTCTTTCTGGAAATGACGACAAACTTTCAAGAGTGTTGTAGAAATTTAATGTGTTGGTACATATAAAGCATACAGCTCTGTGTCTGGTATTTAGTAATCACCTGGAAAATGCTAGACAGTTAATCATTCTGATCCTTTCACGTTGATCTTTATTTGTGATTATCAAACAACCAAAAGCAGGACATAGTTGTTCACGGCATAAATAACAATAGTTAAAGACACCCACAATCCCATCAGCCAAATAGATCAGTTTACTTTTTCAGATTCCCCTTTGACCATGTGTACATCAATATATTTTCATAGTTTTAAGAATTGTTTGAGAGTAAATGCTGTGTGTTTTATTTCAATTACACCTTCAAATGCTCTATTATATGTGTGTGTGTGTGTGTGTGTGTGTGTGTATATATATATACATTTCTAATCCTAAATCTACTAGAATTTTGGTAACCCCGAAACTTGAAAATATCTTTGAAGTTTTAGATCACTTCTATCATTTGCAAGGGGAGGTTTTATGAATTAAGTTTTTTTTTTTTAAAGATTTTATTTATTCATTCATGAGAGAGAGAGAAAGAGAGAGAGAGATAGAGGGAGAGAGGGAGAGAGACAGAGATGCAAGCAGAGGGAGAGAAGCAGGCTCCATGCAGGAAGCCTGACTTGGGACTCCATCCTGGGTCTCTGGAATCACACCCTGGGCTGAAGGCGATGCTAAACAGCTGAGCCCACCCCCACCCCCACCCCAGGGCTGCCCTGTTTTTGCATTTTTTTTTTATCTGAATCCCTCATCTGACTCTTTGGGAATACTGTAGCATGGGAAAAGACCTAGAGCAGTGGTTCTCAACCTGTTTTGCCCCTTGGGGGGATATTTGGCAATGTCTGGACACCTTTTTGGTGTCAAAACTGGGAGGTGGTGGGGAGGATGGTGCTACTGGCATCTAGTGTGGGTAGAAGCCAGTGATGCTGCTAAATATCCTGTGATGCACCAGACTATCCCTACACACCCAACAGAGAATTATCTAGTCCAAAATGTCAATAGTGTTGGGGTTGAGAAACTCGGATTTAGATAATTTCTTTCATCCTTGTTGTCTTGTTTAGATGATATGACATGGCCAAAGCTACATGAAACAGATAGCTAAGCCGTAGATGATGGAATGTGGCAATTTTTCCTTTGTGTCTGTGTCAACCACCCTAAGCCTACTTTTCATCAGCCACAGAAGAACAGGAGCTACTAGAAAACCCTGCTTCACAACCAGCCGACACAGTCACTCCATTTGTATTTAATTTGGTGCAATCAAGTGCATCATCACTGTGTTAGTGTTAGTAAGCTACAGATTGAAATACTTAATTAGAACCTATCCGACTGCCCGAAAACATCATCTAGCAGAGGTGTACTTTCTCTTGGGTGCAAGGTGCTGTTTTAGGAGCTCAGCTCACTTCTAATATTTTTGGTTCCTTTCTAATGAGACATCTCATCAGATTTAATAAGGCATCAATTTTAAGATGCACCATTATTTCTTTCCCAGTTGTGTGCCTTCCAGTGAGAAAGAGCAAAAATGTCGCCAATTTTAATCGCTGCCATTTATGGTAAGATGTATGCCCATTTCAGGTATGTTAAAACATGTGGAAAAATGTGCATTCTAAAGTTGATAAAGTATGCTCATTACTGCCCATATTATTGAATGGGTGCATTAAACTTATTTTCCTTTAAAAACATCGTATCTTTTTAATATTTGGATTTTACTTTCGGGCAACTTCAGTATTTCAAAACTGTAGTATTCTAAAATGTGACGGTAGCAAATGGGATTAAAAATTGTGTTCAGGAATAATAGATTGCCTTTCTGGGGGGAGGGGCACCTACCCAGCAATTCTTGTATCTTGAAGAATATAAAGGAGAAAATGCTTGAAACCAGACTAGTTACAATTCCTCAATCTTCCACAATAATATTGATCTATTCCTAGGTTTTTTAGCCTCTAATCAATAGCCCTAATTAGAGACATGACTAATTTTGACTACAATAAGAAGCAGAGTTGATTGAATCCTTTGGGCTCCGTGGAATTTACTTGTTCTTTGCAGCTATTGGAAAAGTCACAGAGAGCCAGAGATGTCCGAGTGCATAACATAACAGGTAATGATTGAAAACCAATGACACGTAGTCATCGCCACCTGTAGAAAGGAAAGCTTGTATTGCTTGTGACTCAGCCTTGGGTTAAATCTGGAAATTGGAAAATGATATCATCTTTTAAAAAATATTTTATTCATTTATTCATAAGAGACACACAGAATGAGGCAGAGACACAGGCAGAGGGAGAAGCAGACTCCCTGTAAGGAGTCCAATGTGGGATTCGATCCCAGGACCCCGGGTTCACGTCCTGAGCCAAAGGCAGATGCTCAACCGCTGAGCCACCAAGGGGCCCCGTGATGATCATCTTGAAACAGCAAAGTTTCTTAACAGGTCATTTCAGAGACTTAGAGTCTAGGCCCATCAACCCTGTATCATTGGCTGTTCACACATAATGAGAATTTAGTTTGGACCACCTACCTTTCAGCTAACTGGGAGAATGTAAATGATAAAAAAAATGAATCATTTTCCTATTTTTACATGTAATTAAAAAAAGGGTTGTTTTTGAATATTATGCAAATAAGTATTAGTAAGCTGTTCAGCTTGAAATGTGAAATCAGAAGATAAAAACAATTCGTAGGAGAAAGAACCAAATCACGACAAAGCAGTTTAGTGAAAGGGCTAAAAAATCAGCTTTATGAAATAATTAGTGACTTAACCAGATATCTAGGACGTCAAGACTGGTGGATTTCTCCACTGAAGTGAGAACTTTAAAGTTTATTTTGAGCTGTATAAACAGCTTCTTCTTGACAAGGACAAAACTAAGCATGGAGCCCCATCCTCAGCCCTCTTGTGGTAAGTACAGATTACGACAGAGATGATAACCTAAAAAGTTCTATACAGGACAATTTTCACAGAGACAGAATTATTTTTCTCTTATAGGAAATTTCAGAGTATGTTTGCTTAAAAAGAATCACAATAGGTGCTTATTATTGCAAAGCAGAATGTAAGTGTCTTAGACTTTGGAGTAAAATAAAATAAAATAAAATACCAAATAAAAAACTCGACTTGTTGAAAAATTCTCTTTTTGCCTCCTAACAGCTGTTTCTAAGTCTTTCAGGCAAGGCTCTCAACCCATGGAAATCTATCGCCACAAGCATGGCTAGGGATGGGATATTTGCTCGACAGACTCAACAAGGTCATTTGGAAAGTCAAATGAAATAATTGACCTGGCAGCATTTTTAAGCTGTAAAGTGCCACAAAGGCAATGTATAGTTTATCCAGCAAAAAAGGAGTGAGTGGGGGACGCCTGGGTGGCTCAGCGGTTGAGCGTCTGCCTTTAGCCCAGGTCATGATCCTGGGATCCGGGATCGAGTCCCACATCAGGCTCCCTGCAGGGAGCCTGCTTCTCCCTCAGCCTGTGTTTCTGCCTCTCTCTCTCTGTGTCTCATGAATAAATAAATAAAATCTCTAAAAAAAAAAAAAAAAAAAAGAAGTGAGTGGTTACACACCCTTAAACTAATCAGACATACTGACTTGAAATGGTGAACGTCCATGACACCATCCTCTTCTTCAGGACTGTAAATAACTACATTTAATTTATTTTTTTATTTGGTTAATTTTATTATTTTTAAACCACTGTTTTAAGGAACTTTTTTTTTTTTTTAAAGATTTTATTTATTTATTTACTAGGAGAGAGCAAGAGAGCAGAGGGAAAGGGAGAAGCAGACTCCATCCACACTGAGTGCAGATCCCAACACGGGGCTCAATCTCCCCACCCTGAGATCGCAACTTGTGCCAAAATCAAGAGTTGAACACTAAACCGGCTGGCCGAGCCACCCAGGCGACCCAAATATACGCATTTTACAATGAACTGTTTTTTCTTTGCATTTCTTTTCCTCTTTTAATTCTTAAAATTTTCCTATTTCGTTTCAGCTTTTTATGGACTTGGAAAATATCTATCATTCACATTCTTTAACATTTTTGCTGTTCCTCATCATGATTATAACACTTCTAGTTTCACCTTACGTCATCATTTGTAGAGTCTCTGGTCTCTTTGCAACTGAGAGTCTACATGGCAATTACTGTTCTATTTTTCTGGGCATAGAGGGGCCGAAAGGCAGTGTAGCCCCTCATGGATCTTATGATACACACACACACACACACACACACACACACACACGCATGCACACACACACACATGCTGCTCGACAGCATTAATACTGTGAGGAAGGCCGAAGCATTGGCTCAAAAATCATGGAGTGAGGTGGAGGAAAAAAAATCATTCCAAGCTGAAGAAGAGCAGAAAGAGCAAGAAAGCCAGTGGGAGTGGAGTACAGGTTGCAGAGACGAGGAAGGACTTGAAGAGAGGCCAGTGCAGATGACGAATGACATTGTTGTCCACAGGTGGGAGCCTGCTTTACTCCGAGTGCATGGAAGCCCCTGGGGAGGATGTAGAATGGGATAACGATGCATCCCCACACGGGTCACCTGGCCACCATATGCCACAAGGCTGTGAGCTGTTGAAATAGGAGATTATGGTTTCTTCACCCAGTTCCCAGGTCAAATCAGGTCATAGACTGGGGCCCATTGCCAGAAGGGGAGTTCAGTTCTCCCTGAAGAATTGCTATGGATTGACTTTTTGTGTCCCCTCAAATTCATGGGTTGAAATCCCAGTGCCCAATGCGATGGTGTTAGGAGGTGGGGACTTCGGGGGGTTTAGATGATGAGGGTGGAGCCCTCCTGAAGGGGATTAGTGCTTTTATGAAAGAAACTCCATAGAGCTTCCTACCATGTGAGGGTATAGTGAGAAGCTGAAGGTGTACACCCAGAAGAGGGGCCCCTGCTGCAACCTGGGCCACGGGCTCCTGACCTTGGACTGTCAGCCTCCAGAACCACGAGAAATAAATGTCTGTGGTTTATGAGCTGCCCATACTGTGGTGGTTTGCTGTAGCAGCCCAAATGGGCCAAGACAAGGATGCTTCAGCTTATATCTCCTGAACTTTCCCCAAAGAGGCCTGTGGCCACCTCACAATTCACAGGCTACTAGGGAAGAGGGAATGTCCACCCTTGCCAACAATTAAGTGGATCAAGGGGGTCTGAGCTCTCAGGAATAGCAGGAGAACCTAGGCATCATCACGGCGCTGCGGGTAGAGTGGCCCCTGGGAGACCAGGTGATAGGTGGAGGTCTGGTCCGAGTCTGTCCCCTGGTGGGGCCAACGCACGTTCATTACTGGGGACATCTATGTGGATGCTGAGGTCACTAACACTGATGACAGGGAATAGCAATGGTGGGAAAACGATTGAAACCAACCAGAGGACAAGGGGTGATAGCCAGGTGGTGGGTAGACGCCAGTCAGAGGGGATGGCAGCAATGGGACTGGTCTGCTGGCGTGGCTTCCAACAGCACTGGGTTCTAGAAGAAGAACTGTCTGGAAGTGGGAGAAAAAGAGAGCATTTACCTCAGTCCAGGCCTGCTCTGGAAAGCAATAGCCACTGCTTTATGAAACCATAAACCAACACCTGGCACGGTGACTGGGGATGGTGGCCCGTCTTCCTTGGGTACCACACCTGTTCTGTGTGGCAGGTCACTTAGGCCTCCGTCTGACAGCTTCCTAAGTGGTCTGCTTCGACAGCAGGAACCAGGAGGCCTTGGACGCAGACTGGGGACTGCACAGTCATTGCTGTTCCGCTCAAAGTCTAAAGAAAATGCTTGCTTTTTTTTTTTTCAGGACCCCCCCCCCCTCTCCCGCCTCCTGGTAGCTGAGAGAATTAGTGAGATCCTGTTCAAAGGGCTTTGGGCTCCCGGGAGGAGAGGCAGCCGTGGGCATGTCAGGAGCTTCAGCACAGGTGTCCTTGCCTTGGCCCCCCACTTCCCAGACATGGTCCCAGCATGCTGGGGGGCACTGCAGACGGAGGAGCCCTGGCCCAGGGGAGTCTGTACCCCCTTTTTTTTTGAGAAGTCAATATCCAATTTCATTTTCCTCTACAAAATTGAAACCTATCTTGTACGATGAATTCACTGCTCAGAAATAATTCAATATGTGGCCTTGTTATTGACATAGAGATTCAACATGTTTCCATGGAGGTCCATTAGAAACAGAGGGAGTTTTTCAAACATTTTGATGATATATCATAATAAGTCATTATGCCCCCCGTGCCCCCGACTCCCCGACTGCCTCCACACCGCAGGGGCCCCTTCTCCGCAGCGCGGTGTCTGCAGGGACATGGGTCGCTCCGCCGCCCAGACACCGCCCTATGGAAGGACTTGGTTTTGTTTTGTTTTTTTTTCTTTTTTTAAGATTTTATTTATTTATTCATAGAGACACAGCTAGAGAGAGAGAGGCAGAGACACAGGCAGAGGGAGAAGCAGGCTCCCTGCAGGGAGCCTGACACGGGACTCGATCTGGGTCCCCAGGGTCACGCCCTGGGCGGAAGGCGGCGCTAAACCGCTGCACCACCCGGGCTGCCCCAGGACTCTTTTTTTTTTTTTTTTTTTTCAAGATTTTATTTATTTATTCATGAGAGACCCACAGAGAAAGAGAGAGACCCAGGCAGAGGGAGAAGCAGGCTCTGCAGGGAGCCCGCCGTGGGACTCGATCCCGGGACCCTGGGGTCATGCCCTGGGCCGGAGGCAGCCGCTGCAGCGCTGAGCCCCCAGACGCCCCTGGATCGACTTTCCATTCAGTTTCTGCAGCACCCCCAACCCCCCCCCCCCATACGTTATTTGCTTTCTGCACACGAGACCGTGTCACGGTCCCAGGGCCCATGCGGCGCCGACTCCAGGCGGGTGTCCGTGCACCTGTGGGGTCCGCTGGGCCCGGAGCAGCCTGCCCCCCATGCAGCCAGAGTGGTGACCTGGGAGATCACTTTGGCCACCGATACAGGCAAATGCCCGCCTCGCTGCTTCCTGGGGCCTGCAGGACACATCACTTAGAGGTTCGTGCATCTCCCAGGGGTTCCTGGAGAGAAGCCGCAGGAGCCAAGGCAGGGCGATGGGGGGCCTATGGGAGAGTGAATCTGGGCAGCCCGTGCCTCTTTGAGGTCAGAGCTGGGCACCCACTGGCCCTTTCCGGAGCCTCTGGGTACCTGCTGGGAGACGGAGTGTGTCCCCCTTGCCTGTGACCATCCCACTCTCACCAAGGCCCCTCCGTGTGCATATTCTTTTCTGTATTGTTGACCCTGGAAAGGTTCCAGACTTCCTCCTGGCTTCCTACAGGGATCTCTCAACTTCCTTATAATTTCCTGTCTTACTGTCAGTGCTGAGGGCTCGGGGGATCCTCCACGTGGGGGCTGTTGCACTTTTAATTAAAGGCATCTGCCAACACCACTGTGTTCAGTGTGAAATTACCTTCCCAAGTGAAGGGGAGGAGGGAGGAATGTGGTTGTGCAAGGCAAGGCCTTTCAGATGCGTGGGGCCCACAGGGTGGCCCGGGAACAAACTTCTCACCTGTCTTCCTGCCCTCATTGGACTGGTTAAGGCAAGTTACTTTGACTTTTAAGCTAAGTTGCTTCAGCAGGTATAGCAAGTGAGGGTGAGTATGTGTGTGTGTGTGTGTGTGTGTGTGTGAGAGAGAGAGAGAGAGAGAGAGAGAGAGAATTTAAAACAGAAATAAACAGACCTAAAAAGAAACAATGAAAAATACAAAAAAAGAAGCAAAAAAAAAAAAAAAAAAAATGAAGGGTCCCCAAATGCTTAATAAACTTCCGACAAGTTGTATCTCCTTTATTCGCCCAGTGAAGGTCAACCGTCTATTTACTTCTCCTTTTTATTTTTTTTTATTTCCCCCCTGACCTCCCCCAGGCAGCCTCTCTTTGCATCTCCCTCATGTCTCTCTCTTTCTCTCCCTCCCTCTCTCCCCGCCCCACACCCTCCTTCTCGCTCCCCCTCACTCCCCTGCATGATTTCCTTTTTACCCTCAGATTTACCACAATGTGTCCAGCTCTGGCCCTTTGTGGTTCCTATTTTCAGATCACCCTGTAGTCTCTAGTCTCTTTGCCTGGCTTGATCTATGAGCATTTCTCAGGATGTCCTCTGGAACGTTCTATCATGGCATCTCCAAAACATTTGGTCTCTCTGTGGCCAGTGCTTGGGATTTCCATCTTAAATATGATCTGCCTTGTCTGAAAATCCCAGGGTGAGGAGGTATTTGGGGTCTGTATAGCAGCCAGACTTCACCATAGCTTTGAGAGGTGAGGCCTGTGTGGGGAGAAATGTCAGAGCAACAACAGAAGCGCGGCTGGAAAACCTGTGAGCGACCTGACACTGCAGGCAGAGGTGTTTGTGTAAGGGCTTATTCCTCTCCCCTCCGGCAGCCGCCCATGTGGGAGGAGAAGGGCTTCCTTTCTCAGGCTTTCCCGCTGGCCTCCACCGCCCAGGAGAGCGGGGCGACAAAGAGACTCCAGATGGAAAGCAGCCAGAGTGGTGACCTGGGAGATCACTTTGGCCACCGATACAGCCAAATCTATTTTCATTCATCCAAAATGTACGGAGACGCTAAGATGCCTCAGTTTCTGTGCCAGGCATGAGTGTCCTAAAGATAAACACGGTCAAAGAGGACTGGCAGGATTTGGGGCTCCACTGGACTCAGAGTGGCGGAGCAGGGGTGGGGTAGAGGATGACTCCCGGGTGTCTGGCTTAGGTGATTAGGAGGAAGGCGGGGATGTTAGTGAACAAAGGGACCATAAGAGGAGCAGGTTTGAGCAAGGTGGGGCAGGGAAGGAGTGGGGGATGCTATGGTTGGTTGGGTAGGGTTGAGTGGAGCATGCCGTAAGGCATCCAAGTGGAGATTCCAGAAGGTGGTGAAAGTACAAGGCCCAGGTTTAACAGAGGGAGCTCAGAATTGGATATTTGATCTGGAAGTTGGATCCATGTAGATAGAGCCAGTTACTGAAGCTGCTCGGACTTCACGCTTCCCAATATGAATAAAAAGAATAAATATCTGCTGTGAAGTAAGACAAATGTATCTACTGGTCTCTGACGCTGGTTCCTCTCACAGAGCCCCTCAAAGCATTGACATTTCCTAGGTGACAAGAAGAGCACCAGGAGCATCTTTTGTTCCAGTATTTGTTCTTTGGCTCCAGTTCCTGATACTGAGCTCCTAAATCCCTTGGAATTTCCTGGGTAATAGGAGTGTCTTCTGTTCTAATGAGGCAGTTCATGGTGGGCTATTCAATCGCTTCAGGATGGGGGTGGGTCACCAGGAAGACCAAGCCATGATTAGAAACTTGGAACTTTCTGCTCCACCCTTCATATTCCAAGAAGGAGAGGACGGCTGGGGGCTGAGTTAATGATCCATTATTCCTATGTAACGAAGCTTCCATAAAAATCCCTAAGTACTAGGTTTGGAGAGCTTCTGGGTTGGTGAACATCTGTCCATGCTGGGATCAGAAGCCCTGGTAGATGGTGTCAGAATAAATTGTGGGACACTCAGCTGGTGTCACAGAATTGCTTGATGTGTGGAAAACCCACACTTCTGGTGTGGGAAGTGTTGTGTGTGAGGGCATGGGAAACACAGGAATGTTTTCCCTTTATAGCTTCCCTGATAACCTCATGGAGTTATTGAAATAATTAAATGTGGGGATCCCTGGGTGGCTCAGCAGTTCAGTGCCTGCCTTTGGCCCAGGGCGTGATCCTGGGGTCCCGGGATCGAGTCTTGTGTCGGGCTCCCTTCATGGAGCCTGCTTCTCCCTGCCTGTCTCTCTGCCTCTCTCTCTCTGTTTCTCATGAATAAATAAATGAAATCTTAAGAAAAAAGAAATAATTAAATGACATAATTTACTTGAAAGTATTTTTAGCACGCAGAAGGATGCAATAAGATCCTAATATTATTGTTTGATCACCGCGTCTATAATATGACACAGCATGGAGTGTAAAGTGAGAGAAGATGAGACCCTTCTCTCAAAGAACTTGCAATTAATAAAGGGTCTGGAAGAAATACCTGTGCCTGCAAAACATTGAGGAAGCCCCTAGGATTTGGATTCTCCTAGGATTTGGGTGGAGGAGAAGTATACCAACATGAGAAATAATTCCTGGTGAGGAGAAGATAGTGATAGAGCTCTACTTCATGATCAAAAGCCTACGTCCGGGGTTGTACAACTGTCGGAAGAAGACTCTGTCCAAACCGAGTGCCTTTTTAGGGCTCCTTTCCATTATGCAGGCAATTTATAGGATGCCCTCTCTATTTGGAAGGTTGGCCAACTTGTCAAAAACCTTACAACACCCATTCAGTACTCCCTCCACAGGGATAGGTAGTGTCTGTCGGTAAAGCGTAAAAGCCACAGACAAGACTGCCTACCTAATTTGTGGGGCTCAGTGCGAAATGAAAACATGAGTCTCTTGTTTACTTAAACTTAGGAATTACCAAACAGTGACAGCATAGCTCTATGCTGGAAGATAGTGCTAGTGGAAGATCCTTGTAAGCATGAGGCCCTGTGCTACTGAAGAGGATGCCCACACATGAAGTTGTCTGTAGTATTTCTGGAATCTACTCTAGGGACGTCCAACCTGAACCATCAGTTGAATTGAGAGAAAGAGCTCGAGTCTCCATGCACTCAATGAGCAATCATTCAATCATTGCACCAAGCACCTGTTATGTGTTAGACCAGCTGAGAGGTGGGTACAGAGGTTAGGAGAATAGATAAAGCTCTCTTCTCTTGAGGAATGCATTTGCTGCTTAGTAAGAACAAAGAACAAAACACAAAGATACGTATTATTGTCCGGTTATTGTGTTTATAACATGAGAGTATGGAGTGCAAAGTGTTAGAAGATGAAACCCCGCTCTCAAAGAGTTCGCGATTAATGAAGGGTCTAGAAAAAAATATCTGTGCCTTCAAGACAATGAGGAAGGTCATTGGGTTTGGATTCTTCTAGGATTTGGGTGGAAGAGAGAATATATATTCTTATTCAGGAGATCTTTCCAGTAGCAA
Organism: Canis aureus; assembly: GCF_053574225.1. Taxonomy (NCBI): domain Eukaryota; kingdom Metazoa; phylum Chordata; class Mammalia; order Carnivora; family Canidae; genus Canis; species Canis aureus. Next base: position 2,718,766 of record NC_135646.1, read on the forward strand.
GACCGTGCCTCACAGCACACACAGGACCTGAGCCGAAGGCCCACGCTTAACCGACTGAGCCACCCAGGCGCCCCTATTACGTACGGCATTTTGGGACCACCCAGGTGCCCCTATTATGTATGGCATTTTGGGGCCAGGACGCAGGAGCCACAGTCAGGGGGCCAGACCACAGCCTCACAGAGCGTATTTCTGCAGCTCTTCATCTTTTCAGATCTAGGCAGACATTTGAAATCTTGAAAGGATTCGCCCCGTCTTTTTCCCTCCTAGAAGACAGAGACAATGTTAGGACTGGCCCGAGGTCGTGATGCTTCCTTCTCCTCCCTCTGCAACTGGAAGATGTCATTCCGCTCTGCATCCTGTCACCTCCCTTCTTTCTTGTCCCCCGCCCCTGTCCATGCTCTCTCTCCACACAGAACTGTGTAGTCTCTGCATTGCTTTGTCCCTCGCAGGACCTTTCTTCAGGCTGAGCTTTGCCATTGGGCCACCAGTCTATTTTGAGTGAATTTATAAGCCACAGAGCCCCCATCCCCCATACCTAGTGCTGAATTTATTGCTAAGGGTGTTGCCTACAAGTTGAGAACCAGGAGAAGAGATTTCTCAGAGGCCTCGGTACCCCAGGAACTGGGCCTATCTTGAAGAGTCTGCTTTTTAATCTGATATAAATTGTGAAAATGACTTTTTCCCCCTCTTGCTGAGAACCAAATCTGTTTAGGATTTTACATGCCTGCCTGGTATTTAGATATATTTTCTAGGAATAATTTGGTGGAACTCTACCAAAAGGGATAGGGCTTTATCGCGTGTTACTGGAATACTAGCCTTTCCTTTGTCTTCATTTGCCCTTCTTTTTTCGCTAAGATTTTCTATTGTTTTAAAGATTTTATGTTTTTATTTGCGAGAGACACACAGAGAGGCAGAGACACAGGGAGAGGGACAAGCAGACTCCCTGCAGGGAGACCAATGTGGGACTTGATCCCAGGACCCCGGGGTCACGCCCTGAACCAAAGGCACAACCAACTCACTCAACCACTGAGCCACCCGAGTGTCCCTCTATTTTTATATTGATGTGATCCTTGTATCATGTGCTGCTTCAACTATCTTTTTAGAGACGCAAGATAGCAAATAAATACATTAACAACCGAATGCACAGAGGGTAAATGGATTTCTAACCTGTCTTCAAAAATCCTCTTTTTTGTTTTTTTCCTCCCATCTACTTCCCTTTGGGTTGCACCTGTCCCATAAACCCTCCACAAAGGAGGGGGAAAAACCAGGGCCAAAACAAACTGCCTGACAGGCCCATGAGTATTTGCAGAAGAGTAACCAAGATGGCATGGCCGAATCCCCGAGTCACACCAGTCACCGTCCCGTTGTTGGTGGTCGGCTTGTGCTTTGCACGGGGAGGCAGAGATGCGTGGGCAGGAACGGGAACTCCACGAAGGGAGAGAAGGGGTGTTTTCTATGATCCACTCCAGGCATCTGCTCCATTTCTGGCCGCAGGTGGAATATGCCGAAGATGAGGAGGCTGGGGCTCCTGGGGAGGCCGTGAGAATTTCTGGTGGCTGTTGACAGCAGGGTAGACGACTCTGATTTTAAGGTAACGGAGTCCCAGGTCTGTGACCCGTGGGGGCTCGGGGAGGAACAGGATGAACCTTTAGATTCATTTTTAGCTTCAGCATTTCTGGGCTGCAGGGAGAGCCAAGGTCAGCTGTGGATGCCGCCCCGTGTGGCATGCTCCGTAAATTGAAATCTCGCTGCTGATCCAGGGCAGGTGCATCTCACTTTGTGGGACACCCACACTTCTGGGCATTTCTATGGAAAGTGAGCACGTGTGCAGTAAATGGTGTCGTTTAATATACAGCCGGGCAGCTCTCGGGTCAAAAGATCCCTGGAGTGAATCCTTCTGGAAGCCACAGCTCCTCTGTGACTTAAGTAATCGCGTCCTAATTTAGGTTTTCTCTTAATTTGTATTGTAACGTAAGGAGTTTCCTTTATAAATCTTTACTTAATGTAAGTAAGTAAGTTGGTACGTAGCCTCTACTATTTTCCCCAGGGGCAAAATGATCACGGATGTGTCATCCTTGTAGTAATATTATAAGTCAATGATTTAATCCTGGTCTTAGAAGAGATACAGATGTCATGAGAAGCAGGGACAGCCAGTGTCGCTGGCTCATCTAAGAATGGCTCGCCGGGCTCTTGCCCTGGGATGTGGGATAAACCTGTTTGACCCTGAGCTGGCCTCTTAAAATCCCCGAGTTTCAATTCCTTCAGCTTAAAAATGGGCTAAAGTATCACATAGGCTCCCGGGTGAGAGTACGGAAGGACGGTCTCCACAGCACCCTTCCTGGAGTGCCAAGTACAAAGCATATGAGTCATTTTGGTTGTTTTTGTTTTGTTTTTTTAAATCGACCTCTGCTTTTTCAAACACAGTGTCCCAGCAGCTTCTAATCCAGGCTTTTCTAATAGAAACTACCCAGCTGTTCTCTTTATTTTTATTTTTTTTTAATTCAAATTCAATTAGCCAACTTACAGTACATCGTTCGTTTAAGATGTGGTGTTCAATAATTTATCAGTTGTGTGTAACACCCTGTGCTCATCACATCACGCGCGTCACCTAATTACCCCTCCCCACACCCGCCCCCTCTGGTGAGCCTCAGTTCGTTTCCTGTAGTTTAAGTGTCTCTCATGGATTTCCTCCCCTCTGAGGACTTCCCATCCAGTTTTCCCTCCCTTCCCCTACGATCCTCTGTGCTAGTTCTTATATTCCACATGGGAGTGAAACCATATGATTATTGTCTTTCTTCTTTCTCCGATTGACTTATTTTGCTCAGCATCATACCCTCCGGTTCCATCCACGTCGATGTAAATGGTTGATATTCATTCTTTCTGATGGCCGAGGAATATTCCATTATTTATAGACCACATCTTCTTTATCCAGGCATCTGTCGATGGACATCTGGGATCTTTCCACGGCCTGGCTATTGCAGACTTTGCTGCTATTGGGGTGCAGGTGCCCCTTTGGATCATTACATTTGTATTTTGGGATAAATACCCAATAGTGCAGTTGCTGGGTCATAGGGCAGCTCTATGTTCAACTTCTTGAGGACCCTCCACGCTGTTCTCCGGAGTGGCTGCACCAGCCTGCCTACCCACCAACAGTGCAAGAGGGCTCCCCTTTATCCACAACATTTGTTGTTTCCTGTCTTGTTACTTTTAGCCATTCTCACTGGTGTGAGGGGGTATCGCACTGTGGTTTTGGCTTGTATTTCCCTGATGCCCAGTGATGTCACTCAGCTGTTTTAAAGATTCCTTGGACGTTAGCAATCTTCTTTAGAAAAGACCGCCTTTGAACGGATGTACAGTAAAAAGATTTTCTAGAGCAGAGAAAGTTCGCCCTCTAGTGTGGCCCATGAGAAAGACAGAATATGGATTTATGAACCAGTCGCAATGTGCTTTTTGGAGAGACTGCCCTCCGAATTATTTATGCTGCCCTTTGAATCGAAACCCTTGCTTCTTTACTAACTTAGCTTGGCTGCTCAATGTTTACTTGATCGCTCTTCAAATGATTTATTTATGTTTCATAATATTAAATAGTCTGCTGACTTTGTAAGCCATTGAAGACAGTAAAATCTCCAGAATTAGTTCAGTTTTATCTTACCGGGTGTTATGTCTATATGGTCATAGTTGTCATGTGAATGTTACGCAGAATCTTGCCTTGACGTATCTTGCTTTGATCTGATTTCAAATTAAATAACCTCAATGAAGATTATGAACTATAGTGTCTGATGCTGTGTGTTGTAAAAGTCCCTGCTCCTGGTGGGTAGACAAATGGCAGGGAAATGAACGCTCTCATCATTTCAGAATAACAAAAGGCATTTAATCGCATTAGCATATAACACAGATACGTGACATTTTTTTCCCCCCATGGAATTACTGGCTGTTCATAGTGTCTTAAATTGACATGAGCACATCCTCCCCAAGCTTTGAGCTTTATGCCAACATCTTTCATTCCTTTTTGGCACACCTGAATGAGGAAAACATCGCAAGTGTAAGTTTCATAAGGTTAAATGTACAAATATCTCACTATTTTTATTTTTCTGTTACATGACGTAATATGTATCTTGATCCCTATGCCTGCCTTTTAGCAAAAAAGCGTAACCAAGTCACTTCCAGGTCAGGGGGTGCGCTGAAGCTGGCTTGCACAGCACGACAGAGCCAATTGTTAAATTTTCAGGAATTATACACATTGGTTATTATTACACGTTAAATTGCATAAACTGAAAACTAAATGAATAATATCAAACACAAGGATTATTAATATGCATCACTCATCCTTTCCTAATTAGTTTAGGTGGCCATTGTAATGTAATACAGAGGTCTCTGGACTCGGTGTTCACTCCCATATGTCCGTCCCATGCTTGCTCTTCTCGGCCCTGAACTTCCAGTCATTTCCTTCAGGTCTCTGTCCAGGCCCACGAGTCAGGCCCCTTCTTGTTCCTCACAAAGAGGAGGAAGCCTCTGCCCATGGAGAGGGCTTGTCCTCAAGACCACCCCTCAGGGAGGCTGTAGCACACCTGCCGCCTGTTTTCATCTCAAACCCACAGAATGCAGCTGACCCCTCTGAACCGAGCTCTGACTTTCCCCTTCTTGCGGGTGAACATACAGGATTGTCCATGGGGTGAGAGGCTGGAGCTGAGGAGGCTGCTAGTGGGACGCTGATGCGAGCCAGGCCAGGTGCGTGCCCTGCGGTCCTGTGCATGCTGGGTCCTGATGCACTGCTTTTATCCTACAGGGGATTAGTGCTGGGCCTTTGCTGTGACTTGGTGGATCTCATGGGACTCAGCTCATCAGGAGTAATTCTGGCGAAACGAGTCCTTGTGGTCCCATCGCTAGCAGGGTCAAGTGGCTTGAGGGAGGTTGTTTTTCAAAAGGTGTGTAGTCCCGCACTGCCGAAGACCCGGTCTTGCTCCAGACCCCGCTGGAGCGTGCTGCAGGCCCTGTGCCGTCTTAGCCTGGGTACCCCGACCCGTCCAGCCTTGGCTGGATTGTTTCTCCCCGGGGTAGGCTGCTTGCACTGCAGCCTGGGCCTGCTTCAGAGCCCTTTCCTGCTCGGGGCTCCACTCAAAGGCTTTTCCCCTCACCAGGTATGGGCTGCAGTGGTGGTCCTAGCTGTGGAATGTGCTGCCCCTGAATCCAAAGAGGCCCACAATGTCGCGCCTCCTTTGTTATGGGGGTGCACGATGCCGTCAGCTGCCTTCGGCTTTGGAGTGGATGTCTCGGTGTGCTCCTAACCAACGAATCGTTAAACATTTTGCAGCTGCGGCAGGTTCTGCATCTTTGCAAGTCTGCTGTCCCACCCTCCGCAGCATCCGCGTGGCCTGCAGCATGCTCATCCAGCCGGGTCAACTAATATCAACGTGTGCAATGTATTCTGTTGGTTATTCCATGTGAATGCAAACCGTTTCTCACCCTCTCTCCTCCTCGCAGTAGAAGGGAACACCTTCGCCAGATCCGTGGCCAATCTGCTTTATACCTGAGGCTAAGAGCGAGTTGAGCATCGGGGTGGAGCTTGCAGTCATCTCCAGTTCTCCCCAGGAGTCAGACTGATGAATTAAATGGAGGTCTGATGGGAATCGTGATGCCACAGTTTTTAGATCCTTACGGAGATGTGAGATCCTAAAACACTTAAAAATTTCCCAAGCGGTGAGAGTGACTAAGATATCTTTTATTATGTTAATGAGATGGCTTTTCCACCCCCACCTGATGATGGGGGCTGGTTGTTAGTGGAGCCAACCACGCAGTCAGAGGTTTAGAACTTACAGTCTTGCCCACCCCCGTCCTAGGAGCCTGGGAGGTGCTAGAGATTGCATTCAATCACAATGGCCAATAGCTTAATCATTATAATGAAGCCTCCTCCGTCGAAACCCAGGAAGTTGGGGTTTGCAGAGCTTTGGGGTTGGTGAGCACATGGAGTTTTGGGAGCAGCACACAGAGCGGACGTGGAAGCTCTGAGCCCTTTTCCTTATACCTTGCCCTGTGCATTTTTTCTTCTGAGCTATTCCTGAGTTATATTGGTGATAGACTGGTAATCTGGTGAGTAAAAAGTTTCTCTAAGTTTTGTGAGCTGCTCTAGCAAATTAACAGAATCTGAGGAATGGGGTCATGGGAGCCTCTGATCTATAGCCGGGAGTTCAGAAGCACAGAAGACAGGCTGAGCTGGTGTCTGGCATCTGACATGTAAGGGGAGTGGCAATTTCATGAGACTGAGCCCTCAACTTGTAGAATCCGATGCAATCTCTGAGCAGGGAAGGACACCCAGCTGGTTGGGAACCACCTCCTAGTCGCCCCCCTGGAATTGGGTCTCAGGGCCGTTAGCGGTTTTCTCACATCTGCTGCCCTCCAGGGGTACAGTTTTGCTTTGGATTTATCTTCTTGGCCAGAGGGGCTTAGCTTCAGAGACTTCTGCTTTGCACCCCCCTCTTCGATGGCTCTTATCCGTCAGAACAAAGTGCAGAATGCTAAAAAGTGCAGACTGCCAAGCATGTTGATCTCATTTACATATTTTGGGAGAGGAGAGATGGCACAGAGGAGGTCTGTAGCCCCACTGTGACCCCCTGTATGCCAGAATGTGGTCAGAGTTATACTTATTACACGGCCTCGACGTGCCCCTACTCGAACAGGGGGAGAAGCCTGGGATGCTTCAGGTGTCTGGTCTGAAGGGCATTTCAGATCCTGTGTCCGTCATTCTTGAGGCGTCTGGGAGGCCACGCTCTCCAGCATGCAGCTACAGGTAAATAACTGTGCATCCCTTTGCAGAAGGGCTGGGAGTGCGTATCTGGTGTGATGTTGCAGGATCCTTCCTTCTGGGAGCCTGGTCATCAGTCAGAGGGTTCCAGGTCAGACAACTGGCTCAGGTCTGGAAACGGGGAAAGGGATTGAGAGTTTTTATGGATGTGTCTGCCCTCAGCCTGCAGGCCATCCACCCTTTATTTCTTCTGCTGGTGTAGACTGAGTAGTATCCTTGTCAGTTGTCCATGTATTTCCCCCCAGGGTCACTTTGTTCTCTTAGCCGTTTCCCTAACTAGTGCAGGTGGGACCCCCTTGGCTACCACTACTCCAATTTTGCCAGCCCTTCTGAGACCTTCTAGACTTCTGGCATCTCCATTGTTTTAGCATCCTGTCATTGCACTGCCATCAGGGAGCCACGTTTTGAAGCAGCCTCTCCTGCTACCAGCCCGCAGAAGATGCCACCACCGAGCTTCTTATTATTTTTACATTTTTAAAAATTTTGTATTGTATTTTTTTAAATTGGAGTTCAATTTGCCAACGTATAACATAACACCGAGGGCTCATCCGGCCAAGTGCCCCCCTCAGTGCCCGTCACCCAGTCACCTCAACCCCCCGCCCACTTCTTGTTCCTTTCCCAGAGTTAGGGGTCTCTCATTGTTTTGTCTCCCTCACTGATATTGTTTCTTTTTCTTTTTTCTTTTCTTTCTTTCTTTTCTTCTTCTTCTTCTTTTTTTTAATTGTCCACCAAGCTTCTTAGTAATGCTGGTGCCTTCTCACTGGCACATTCCTCTGGCCTTGCTATGTGTTGTGTCCTCTGGGCCCTCCCATGAAACTGGCTGTAGCAGCATGTCCATTCCTGCATGCCCACTTCCCGGAGCCCTTTAATCTCTTCCTTCACCATCTGCCACCACAATCCTGTTCTTTGGGCATTGGCCATTGCTTTTTCATGCCTTTGAGAGCAATGCTTGTACTGACTTAGCACCCTCTCCTGGGATCATTGCCAGGGTTGTTAAATTCTATCTCCCAGGACAGACAGATAGAATTCACTTGAGTCAACAATTTTATGTCCTGCTTCCCTTAATCGAGCATTTTCAGAATTCAGTCCCAGGTGTGCTTCCCCTGCTAGTGTAGTCTTAGCCTTACTTCTCCTTTGGGGTTTATTCCCTTCCCACTTTATCAGATCACCTTTGGGTGATGCTATGACTTAACCCTCATTATGAACCCAGTGGCCAGGATTCTGAGAGGGCAACTACCAGTTCTCTTTCTAATACCATCTCTGCAGAATTTCCCTGAATTCTAGACTCCTTAAGGGCCTGGCTCTCCCTTTCCACAGGACTTTGCCTTGTCTCCTGGGACACTTGTTACATCACACAGTTTCCCCACTAGACATCGTTAGTGCCATGTGATGGGAGGAGCAACCTTCGTTTGATTCGCTAATGTATCCTCTCTGCCAGGTTCCGGGCCTGACATGGATATTCAGTGTGGGGCTTGTATAGGACTCCGTGATAAAGGCCAGCAGGTACTGAGTGTTCACCATGGACGAGGCTCTGTGTAAGCTCTTCCACAGGCATTAGCTTATTTCATCTTCATCCTAATCCTCTGAGATAGGAACTCTATTTTGCAGAGAAGGCTGTTAGCTTGCCCTCTACTTCTGTCCTCATAGCACCCTATACATCCCATTGTCATAATAATCACTGCGTTAAAAGTACCTTGAATTATTTTTGAATGTACTTTGAGCTCTATGTGAATTTGGAATCATAGAAATTCGATAAACTTTTTTTTTTTTGCGTGGGTATTTATGATGGAATGAATGAATAAATTAAGTCTCAGAAATTAACTAGAGGGGTTTAAGCATTTTATAATTTCACTCTTTTTGTTGCAGGCGCATTGCATTATATATTGTTCTTAATTCACGTACGCTGTTAAAGAAAGGTCAGATCTTTTCATTTGAAGTTCATTAAGCCATTACTGCGCTCACCTTTACAATCATCTGTGCCTAGTAAACAAGCCATATGCTTTATGAACCAGGATATGTAAAACTTTATTCCACACGAGGAACACACTCCTTTTATGTGTGCCCTCCTCCTCTTGCAAATGTAAATCAATTTTTTATGTCTGTCAAATACCAGCACACATTCCAGTGATTAACAGCCCAGTGTTAATGTGATGAAAGAAATTAATTTTAGATGTGTTTGGAGTTTAAAGTAATTTGTGTAAAAATAAGATCCTGCTGTGATTCAACTATTTCCTACCAATCTGAAATATGCTGCCCTGGAAAATGTGTTATTGGCACATTTATCATAGATCACAGCTCATTATTTCAAGGGCTGACAAGTGTCTCGTTGCTCATTTATTAGGGAACTGAGCCTTAATCATATCTGTGGTTTTAAGAGTTTCTGTCCTATTAGATTTGTGACTTTTTTTTTTACAGAAGAATTTTAAAAGGGAAAAATCTCCCAGACTTGGAACTGAAAGGATGATAATTTTATAGAGTATTAAAAAAGAGTTATAAGGACTCACCTACATAAAAAGGATGGCTCCTATTTTATTTTTATATTCTGATGAGCAAACTCAATTTTTAAATTCCAGCCAGTAGTTTTAAGCACAGTTACATTCTGAATTTGTGAAACATTCTGCCTTCTAGAAATTTCACAATATTTTCTTTTTCTTTTTTTTTTTCTTTCTGGATTTCCATAAAGATGAAATAGGTAAAATATTAAGTTAGAAACAGAAAACCAAGAACAAATCTACATTACCAAAAACGGTACTTTTCAGAATGTTGCACTTAAGACATTTTTTGTTTAATTATTTTAACAAATATTTGAGCCTCTATGATGTATCTGTCACTGAGGGCTTTTGCTATATCAGTGGAAAAGTGGCTATGATTGTGTGCCTAGGGGGAGATTACCTTCTATTGAGAATAGACATTAAATAATAAGCATGATAAATAATAAAATTATAAACTATGTTAGAAGGTGCTAAATGCTATGGGGAAAATATAATAAGAGGGAACAGGAGTTCTGGGGAAGATTTACAATTTTAATTAGTATCACTCTTAATGAGATATTGACATTTGAGCAAAGATTTAGTAGAAGGGGAGTAGGTCTTGGAGATATCTGGGGATCCTTCCAGGTATAAGGAACAATGAGGTCCAAAGCCCTAGTTTGTACCTGTGTCTGGAATGTTCAAGGACCTGCTAGGAGGCCAGTGTAGGGGGAGTAAGGTCATAAGAAAGAAGCTTATAAGACATGAGCTTAGAGAGGGACCCCAGAGGCCAGACTAGAGAGGGTCTTGTGGGCCACGATAAGGACTTAGGCTTTTACTGTGAGGGAAATGGGAGACCAATAAGTCTGAGAAAAGGAATGGTAGGATTGGTCATGAGGATGACACTGCTAGGTTAAGAATAGACTATGAGTACAGGGGTTGATGTAGGGAGACTAGTTAGGAGATCTGTAACAATTTGGGTCCAAGATGAGGGTGGCTCAGATCAATGTTATGATAGTGGAGGTGACTGGAGGTGACTAGACATGACTAGATTTTGGATATAATTGAAATGTAAAAACAACAAATTTTCCAACATATTTGGTATGGGATATGATAAAAAGGAAGAAATCAGGGAATGACCTAAGCATTCTGGCCTGAGCTAGTAACAGGATAAGGCTGTCATTAACTGAGATGGGTGAGACTGGGGGTTGGGCATGGCAGTGGTAGTGGCGGAGGTCTGAAGCTCAGTTTTGAATCCATTTCAATTAGCCGTGTCCATTAGACATTCAAGCAAAGATGTTGAGGAGTGACCCAGATAGGAGATATATCTTTTGTAAACTATCATTATATAGATAATAATTTAAGCCATGAAGTTGGTTTGGTTGAGATCACCTATAGAGTGAATGCAGATTAAAATGAGAGGAAGTTTAGGGACCTTTTTCATTTTGTATTTATATTTGATAGTCGACACGATCATTAACTAGCATAATTCAACAACAAGGACAACTGGCATAAGCAGGTTTTGAAACAAATACTCCAGGGAAGTGGGTGACTCACCTTTGAGAGCAGAATGGAGTGGGAGGCTGGTGGGTAGCAGGCCGGATGTTGTGTAGAGGGGGTGAAGAGAGTTCGTTAATATGGCAAATTGGTTAGGAGGAGAACATTTAAGAAGATTTTTACTTTATTGATGTAAATAAGCCAAGAAAGAAAATAGGAGAAACAATTAACTCCTTCATTGGACCGCTTCTTCCAATCTCTCCTCCATGATAGACCCAGGTAGAATCAGGGCATGTGCTGGTTATCATCTCTTTGGCCTCCTATTCTCTGTCATTCTCTAGCTTCTGGAATGCATGTCCTACATCCCCTCACAGCCTGGTTTCCAGGTGGGTTCTTCTAAGAGGAGGTACCTCTAAGGGGAGGGAGGAGGAAAACCTGGAGACTAAATTACCCTGACTGAGGAAAGAAGCCTGGAGAATCTATCCTCCATCTTTGTTGCAACTGATATAGTGTCTATGTCTTTCCATGACCACAGCTTCTGTTGAGTGGTGGCTTCACTCTCATCTGGGCTCCTGTTGCCTGTTACACCATTTCTTCCCTTTACCCTTTCAGGCCTAGGGCTGGAATTCACTTGCTGTTACTGATAGTCCTTAGAGGGCTCAACATCCAGGGTCCACACCTTGTAAAGCTCCCCTCATTGAGCTTTCCTCAGCTAAACTCTGAGAATGCCATCTATTTTTTGTTGTTTGTTTGTTTTGTTGGGACCCTGCAAAACAGGGGAAGGGCTCAATAGAGTTACTTTTAACTACATGGTATAATAAACTAATAAATACAAACTCCTGTTTCTTCCTCCACTTCCTTTTTCCTAATATTTCCCCACTGGCTCATCTCACAGAAGATCAAGGAGAAGTCACTGAGGAAATGCACATTAACCTAAGAAAGAATAGTTCACAAAAATATGATTCTTCTTATTATACAGGAAGATATAAAGATGGTCTATAAATAATATTTATTATTTGAGTTGAACAATAAATGTCACTGAGTTATTCATCTCAGGAAAAGATATTTGTTAAAAACGAGGCTTCAAAATGCCATCCCTGCTTACAAATTTATGAGGAGGAAATTCTAGAATGTTGTTCTGCTGCATTACTCCACAAAATAGTCCTGTGTACAGAGCCTGCAATAATTGACAACCACCATTCTTTTATTCATTTAATAAACTTTTATTGAATATCTTTTATATGCCAGCTGCAAAGATAAATACAGCATAATTACTGCCTCAAGGATTTTACAGTCTGGAAAGAGAGCTATATTGACAGTTCCTATACAGTGTGATAACTGCTTTGGTTGAGGAGAACACAGACATGGAAAAGCACTAAACGGGGGAAATCAGGAAAGGCTTCCCAGCAGAGGTGACCCTTGAGATGAATACTGCAGGATGAGTAGGAGTTAGCTGAGTAAAGGAGGGTGGTTGGAAGACAGGGGCTTTGGAGGGACAAGCTGAGAGCCTGGAGATATGGGATTTGGAATCTATAAGGTATAACTACTTGGTTTTTTTTTTTAATTTATTTATGATAGAGAGAGAGAGAGAGAGAGAGAGAGAGACAGAGACACAGGCAGAGGGAGAAGCAGGCTCCATGCACCGGGAGCCCGATGTGGGATTCGATCCCGGGTCTCCAGGATCACGCCCTGGGCCAAAGGCAGGTGCTAAACCGCTGCGCCACCCAGGGATCCCCTATAAGGTATAACTACTTGTGAGTAAAGCCAAGGATGTGGACGGGATCTCCCATGGAAGGGTTTAAGAGCAGAACCAAGAAGCAGAACCAATACATACAGACCAGGAACATAAAAAGAAGCCGACCAAGGAAAAGACTGAACAAAGGAAGAAGCTCACAGAGAGACTAGAGAACAACCAGAGTAGAAGGGTTTGACAATGTCAGGCATGACCGTAAGATCAAGGATACAGGCCTAGGGGTAGTTTGGTTGGTGTGAAGTTTAAGAGTGGGATATGGTGCTTCTAAGTCACAGTTTGGGGGATTAGCCATGGAGGGAGTGAGAAAGGCACGGTGTAGCTAGAAGAGACAGCAGGCAATTCAAGAATTTTCTGTTTCTATGTTCAGAAAGATGTGAATATGTCCAAATATGTGACAAAAGAGAAATAGGAGAGAGTAAAAATATAGGATGAAGGGGGAGCTACTGTGAATGAAAATCCGTTCCCACCCTGAAGGAGAAGAAAGGGAATATTATATGCATGGACAGAGGAACTATCTCCGAACTTCCTGTTAGAATAGAAAAATAAGATCCAGTTTATTGGAGACATTGTAAGTTGAGTTTTATCATGCTGACTTTCTCATTCTTATTTAACTTGCATATACAGACTATTCGTTTCTGAGGTCCAGCATATCGAGTACCTACCCTGTTAAGCACTGTGGAATTCAGGGGGCAGAGCAGAGGAAATCCCAGAAGCACCTAGTTCCCCTCTCCAGCTTCTCACTCAAGAACTTTAGTCTGAGCAGTTCCAGGAATGGGACTAGATACCTTGATAAATCTTTTTTTATTTTTGGACAACTCCAAAAGTTAGAACGATCTTTCTTAGATCATGCTGAAATATGCCCTCTTGCCTTTTTTTCCCTCCAATTGTCTTGGAGATACTCTCTGGATTAGGGAATTTGGAATTCTGGTTCTTTCCCTTCTCCAGATTTAATGTGCTTTTTCACTTCCACTGCTATTTATATGACATTAAGCAGATCCTTCTTGATGTTTAGAATTGAACCCAACACTCCCTGTGTGATCTGAGAAGCCCGATCTAGAGCCAACTGTGCCCTCTCAGCCTGTAACCTCTGCCACTGCCTGTTTTCAACACTGTGTTTATTGAATCCCACTGTTTCCTTCTTTCCTGTCTCAAACATTTAGCTTGGAAAGTTTGGAAGTTTGTACAAAACAGTTTAATACCTCAGATTTTCTCATGCCTATCCTTTTCCTCATTTTAAATTGTTTTAATACCAAATGCTGCTATTATTCCTATGCGGAGTTTTTGAGATTGAATTCTTAGACACAATAGATCAGTGGGTTAGTTAGACTGATTCTGTAAAGACCTTAAAATTAAGGACAGGGTAAAAAGAAAATGCTTCCTTTTCTATACTCTTATTAAGCATAACAAACTCAGAAATATATATATTTTTTACTACCTTAAAAAGTTGCTGCTTTTGGGAGCTTCTGGGTGGCTCACTTGGTTAAACATCCAACTCTTCATTTCTGCTCAGGTCATGATCTCAGGGTCATGACATGAGATTGAGCCCTACCTTGGGCTCCATACTCAGCATGGAATCTGCTTAAGATTCTCTCTCTCCCTTCCCCTCTGCCCCTCCTTCCTCTCTCCCTCTCTAAAAAAATTAGTCTCTCCTTTTGGATAAAAGTTTCAGCCCTATGCATCACTTGAAAAAACATTGCAAAGTGAATAGTTCCATTAAAAGAATATGTCATGCATCATAGCATTTGCCACATTCATTTATATCCAGAAGAAGTCATAGTTATGTAAAAAAAGTTAAATATGCAAAATGGAAAAGCCACTAAGGAAATATGAAATTTAACCTGCAGAAGAATGCAGATGGTGAGCCACTGAATGGTTATGTGAGCCACTGAATGGTTATGTGAGCCACTGAATGGTTATTTGCTTTGCCTATTTCTTCTGGGAGAAATACATTAAATGGGGTAGGGAACCCGCTCAAGGAGTACACATTGTTGAATTTGCCCTGGATTGGCTCTCCCTATATTTGGTTAAGATTATGTATTTATATGCTTCAACTATCCTTCTTAGTTCATCATTGTTCAGGTCCTTCAGGAAATGAGATCTTCCTAAGGAAGGATCTAATGACCACATTCACTAAAAGAAAAGTAATAGAATTTTTGCTGACTGTTTTTTTCCCTCACCATTAATGCTTCCTTATGATCGTAATGAAAACCTTGAAATATTAACTCGATTAAATGTTTTATAGTGAGAAGGAATTACCATTTTATAGAAGTTGAATTTCTGGCCCAACAAGGGTTTTAGTGGGTTGGCAAAAGTAAAAGAGGTGGTAAAAGAATCAATGAATGGAACACAAATCTCAAAGTGCGGACATTGGAAGGATTTTTAACAGTCATATTTTGTTCTGATTAACTCTCCTCTTCCCAGAAGCAAAGAGGATGTCCTTTGCTGGGGCAATGTAGCCAGGACAATCTGTCATCTTTAATAATACCACTTATAATAAGAAAGCCATTTTCAGGCTCTTTTGTTTTAATTAGATGTTGGGTAACTATCATCATAGCTCATACTGTTCTTTCTTCAAGAGCTCATATATTATAGCTTTTGTGGAAATAGAAGTCTTATTTCATAGACAACTGTCTACAGTCATTCTGGCTACAGCATGTAACTTTTATATATTATTCCTTAAAGGGGGATTTTTTAGTTTTTTCTTCTGTGGTATGAGTGAGACTGCCTACGAGAGCAGAACAGGGGTGAGAATAGACCCATGTTAACCTGGCCAGTCACAAGCATAGGTTTATTTTGGTAGATATCAGAAGCCTTCAGTACTTTGAGACAGGTAAAGGCTATAGATTTCCTCCTCTACGGCCTTGCACCCACGTGGTGTGTTACAACTTGATCTCGCAGTCTTCCACTCAGGCAAGCAATTGTCAGCAAGCACCAGAAACCAACCGTTTGGCTGGCTTTTCTTGCTTATGTGGTTAGTGAGGTCCCATCCTCTGTCCTTCAGTCTCTGTCTTTCATTGTGTCACACCATCTGGTAGCAAGTTCTCTGCATGAAAGATTCTCTAGAGGTGGATTTGAAGCTATTCCAACAGGAGGATTAGCTGAATCCTCCTGTTGGAATAAGGTAACAGAATCCTCCCTGAAGCTGTGGGATTCAGGACTGAACTGAAGCCCAAGGGCACCACTTGGAAATGTGTCTGGGTGCTGGGCTGGCTAGATTCCTATATCGAATCCACTGTGATTGAAAAGCGCTCATTTCACCCATGAAATATTATTTCTAATATTCCTTATGCAGATAAGCAGACCCTATCTGCTGACCTAGATACAGTTCAAGTGTTTGTGGTTCAAATGCTATATTACCAACATGGGTTATTTATGACTTGGGATTCTTAAATACTAACCAATTTTCTATCTATCTATCTATCTATCTATCTATCTATCTATCTATCTATTTATCTATCATCTATCATCTATCTCAATCATCTATCTACCTATCATCTATCCTCATTTATCCTCTATCATCATCATCATCATCATCATCAAATCTATCCATCTGTCTATAACTTGCACTGCGTATGGAGTAAATTATAGATAGCATAACATTAAGATTCATGAGATATTCAATCACCATGAAGCTTCTACTTCCCTTTTGTTTTCATTGTTTTGCTTTCCTTCCTCCCTTCTTCCTTCCTTTTCATCCTTCCTTCCCCTCTCCTTACCTTCCATTTTTCCTTCCCTCCACCTTTCCCTCTTTTCTTCCTCCAAAGCTCTCTCTCTCTTTCAACAAGTATTCATTGTATACCTTCTTGGAGAGTCAGAGGACCTGGATTGGAAACCACTCACTATTTTATTAGTATTAGGGTGACCAGTGTTCCTGATTTGCCTGGGGTTGAGAGGTGCTCCAGGACCTGAAACTCTGTTAAAATGGGAATAGTCCCAGGCAAACCGGGATGGAACCCTACTTGTAACTCTCAATTATTTTACTTCTAAAGCTCAAGTCTCTTACCTTTAAAATAGGATTTTACTACCTACTAATGTGGTATGAAAAATTAGTAACAGTTGATACAAGTGTGTGAAACATGATACGACAATGTAGAGGACGCTTTATTTCCTTGGCATTAGCTGTCTCCGCCAGAAAAGACCTGTTGATTGGATGAATAATTTGACGAGCATTTCAGGTAGAAATAGAATGACCTCAAGGCATGTGTGAGGGGACATAGATGGCACATAAACTGTTCCCTAAGGGGAATTGGGTGGGGTGGCAGCCTGGCTTTGTCTCGCTGAGTGCACTTCATGCTGAGTGTCTGGATGAGAAGATAATTGATGGAGGACCTATCCATGAATTGAAGATGGTCGTGTGATGAGAACTGAAATGTCAAGCATGGAGTTGAATAAAGCCTTATGCGATGGGTGCTATATTACCAATCTTCCAATGAATTTCTTTCTAAGAAATATACATCATGCCTTCATGTGTTTGCAGTTATGTCTTATTGCCTTAATTTTGGTTGGAATGGAGAACTGAAACAAAGCCATGAAACAAGAAGAGAGGCTGCCCTCTGAAGGACGATGACAGTGCCTGCCTCATAGGCCTATTGCGAGAATTACATGGCGTTTTCCGTGTGTCACGATGTCTAGAGAAACTCACGAAACAGTGCCTGGTACATCTTAAGTACTCTGTAAATGTTAGTTTTTTGCTTCATTATTATTATTATTATTATTATTATTATTTAATAATAATAAAAATAGTGGTTATTAGAATAGTCTGCTCTCAATGAACACTAATTTCCTTTTCCCTCCTCTTGGGCCTTGCTCCCACTCTCTGCACATCTCTGTTTTTAATTAGCTTTCACTGTTGGATTAAAATCTAGATGCTCTTTTTGCAGGAACCTCAAAAATCCTGGGTAATGTAACCCTTGTCTATGCTGGAGATACCGCCTCTCCTTGGCTCAGCAGGGTCCTGCCAAAGTCTTTCTCCCATGGGGACCAAGCTGATTATTCTCAGAGGCCTCATTTTTACTTTTTCATAATTCTCAAGGCTTGGCTTCAGACATGGTTGAATTTCATATATTTTTATATATGAAATATATTTTTATAACTGCTTGTTTCTTTTTTTCTAAATTGGAGGAGAGGAAGTAAAAATAAATTTGGTAAAGACATTCCAGCTGACATATAGAGCAGGAAAATAAGTAATTTTTGGTAGTTATTGGAGTCCTGAATGGAAGCTAAGTCTTTTGACCTCCAAGATCTCATAGGTCAAGCATCCACATTCAGAGCCTCATGAATAATTGAGGTAATTACAGATATAGTTCTGTTAGAAATCCCCCTTGATTTATTCAGCTTCTAGTTGTCTCACTTCTGGGTTATTCATTCAGAACTACTTCTAGATAAAAATGACAGCTTCTATTACCCAAGCCCCAGATCTGTATATTGATGCCTATAAATTCGAGTAATTTAAGGGGTGGTTCTTTCAGTCAAACCCAGAATATATTGTGATCACTTAAGAATCTCAAATGTTTTTATATCCTACCCCACACTCCCCTTGTATAATGGCTAAGTTATCACTAGATAGTTCCAGAATGTGACTGTTGAAAGCTTAAATGATGGTGAGTAAATCATATCCAATCAACAATGCAAGGTCAAGCTAGACTTTTCATGGGACCTTATGATAGCATTAGTAGAAAGGTCCTCCAGGGGCATGAGGCATACACACTATTTGGAAAAAGTAACCTTTCCTTGGAAAGGAAATCTATCTGACTAACCATTGATGACTACTGAATGCTCTTTTTTTTTTTTTTTTTGTGCTTTATAGCATAATAGTGATCTAAGAATTCTTGCCTAGAATTGGATGAGGTTACCCATCCGTTCCTGTTTTTCAGTGTTTAATGTAAATGAAGTATTTTGGAGGCATAAAAATGCTCTTTAAATATTAAACCTAATTCAACAGTAAGAATAGTTTCCTCTTCTGTATTGAAAATCAACCTGACCATTCATGCATGCCTAAAGTCAGAATTTATGACATCCCAGAGAAATATGGAAACAAAGAAGAATCTGTTAAGTGTTTCCTTATGCTTGTATACAACAAAAACAGAAATAAGTATTTTTATACTTTTGGTTATATAAACTTATATGAAGAATGGGGCTCATCTTTTTCATGTGTGAAAAAGTATCTATAATCAAAATATTTATTATTCTCAACCACCTTCTAATAAAGGCAGCCTAGCAGGTTTGTCCTACACAACCATTCTAATGCTTTTCTCTCTCTCTTCTTTTTTTTTTTTAAGGTTTTATTTATTTATTCATGAGAGACACACAGAGAGAGGCAGAGACACAGGCAGAGGGAGAAGCTGGCTTCCTGCAGGGAGCCCAGTGTGGGACTCGATCCCATAACTCAGGGATCATGCCTTAAGCTGAAGGCAGACGCTCAACCGTTGAGCCACCCAGGCGTCCCTCTCTCTCTTCTATTAATACTTTATTTTTTAGAGAAGCTTTATGTTCACAGCAAATCTGAGGGGGATGTACAGAGAGTTCCTATAAACCCATGTACCCACAAATGTGTAGCTCCTCCCATTATCAGCATTTCCTAACACTGTTGCACATTTATTGTAATTGATGAACCTACAGTGACACGTCATTGTCACCCAAAGTCCATAGATTACATTAGAATTCACTCTTAGTGTTATAGATTCTATGAGTTTGGACAAATATTCAATTATGTATATCCACTATTCAAGTATCATACAGAATATTTTCATTGCCCTAAAAATCCGCTGGACTCAGCCTACTCATCCCCCTTACACCCTAGCAACAGTTTTGCCTTTTCTAGAATGTCATGTAGTTTAAGTCATATAGTATGCAGCCTTTTCAGACTGGCTTCTTTCATTAATAATATGCACTGAAGATTTCCCCATGACTTTCTATGCTTCGATAGCTCATTTGTTTCTAGAATTGAATAATATTCCATTGCATGGACATACTATAGCTTATCTATTCACCCACTGAAAGGCATCTTGGTTGCTTCCAAATTTTGGTAACTATGAATAAAGTTATTAAAACATCTATGTGCAGGTTTTAACGTAAACATAAGCTTCTAACTCTCTTGGGTAAATAAATACCCAGGAGCGCAATTGCTGGATTGTGTGGTAAGAGTGTATTTAGTGCTATAAGAAACTGACAAATTGTCTTCTAAAGTGTCTATACCATTTTTCATTCCCACCAGCAATGAATGAAAGTCCCTGTTGATCCACATCCTCACCACTATTTGACAACACTGTTGTCAGTGTTTTGGATTTTGGCCATTTTAATAAGTGTGTAGTAGTAGCTCATCATTGTTTTAATTTGCATTTCCCTGATGACATATGGTGTGGAGCATCTTTCCATAAATTTGTTTGTCAACTGTATATCTTCTTTGGTGAAGTGTCTGTTAAAGTCTTTTGCCCATTTTCAAATGAGAGTTTTTGTTTTCTCATTGTTGAATTTTAAGAGTTCTTTGGATATTTGGAATAACAGTTCTTTATCAGACATGTCTTTTAAAAGTATTTTTTTCTCAGTCTGTGGCTTGTCTTTTTCTCTTGATATTGTTTTTCTTTATAGAGTAGTTTTTAAATTTAATGAAGTCCAGCTTATCAATTATTTCTTTCATGGGCCAACCTTTGGTATTGTATCTAGAAAGTTATAGACATACCCAATATTATTGATATTATCTTCTGGTAATTATATAGTTTTGCATTTTACATTTGAGTTTGTGATCCATTTTGAGTTAATTTTTATGAAGGGTCTGTGTCTAGATTCATTTCGTTCCATGTGAATATCCAATTGTTCCACCCCCCCCCCCACTTGTTGAAGAGACTATGTTTGCTCTGTTGTATTGCTTTTGCTCCTTTGTCATAAACCAGTTGACTGTATTTATGTGGGTCTATTTCTGGACTCCGTATTCTGTTCCATTGATGTATTTGCCATTTTTCCTGCTAATATCTCTTTTTTTATTTTATTAAAAACACATTTTGGTTTCATACACTTGCCCTTAAAAAGGCAAACAGTCTGTGAGTGATGAAATTTTACTTGCTATAGAAAACTAAAGGTCTACTAAAAAAACAAACTAGAGGGCAACCCGGGTGGCTCAGCAGTTTAGCACTGCCTTCAGTCCAGGGCCTGATCCTGGAGTCCTGGGATCCTGAAGCCCACGTCGGGCTCCCTGCATGGATCCTGCTTCTCCCTCTAGAGAAGCAGACTGTTGAAAAGCTTAAATGGTGCCTGTGTCTCTGCCTCTCTCTCTGTCTCTGTCTCTCATGAATAAATACATAAAATCTAAGAAAATAAAAAAAAAAGCTAGTGAAGACAAAAATGTATTTTGGGGGCTTATCCTTCATTTCTGAAAGGAATGTAATTTTATCAATGGCTCCACAGTTTGTATTGATGCTAATGAAACACCATAGATTAATTTACCTGATAATTCAATCTGAAAATTATATATATATTTCTCTTTTCATTAGGAAAACATGTTTGGGAATACTAAAATTTACAAGTGTCAAGAGAATGAGAAGACCATAGCCTGGGATATAATATTTGCAAATGATACATCTGATAAAGGACTACTTTCCAAAATATACAGAGAACTCTTAGGACTCAACAGTAAGAAAATAAATAGCCTGATTGGAAAAATGACAAAAGATAGGCATTTCTCACCAAAAAAGATGTATCGATGACAAATAAATGTATGAAAAGATGTTCAACATCATATGTCATCAAGGAATTGCAAATTAAAATGAGCTACTACTCCATACCCGTTAGAATGGCCAAGATCCAAAACACTGACAACATCAAATACTACTGAGGATGCAGAACAACAAGAACTCTCATCATTGCTGGTGGGAATACACAATGATACAGCTATTTTGGAAGACAGGTAGTTTCTTATAAAACTAAATCTATTTTTTACTGTGTAATCTAGCAATCATCCTCTTTGGTAATTACCCAAAGGCATAGAAAGCTAATGCCACTGGGCATTGATGTTTGTAACAGCCTTATTCATCGTTGTCAAAATTTGGAAGTAGCCAAGATGCCTTTCAGTAGGTAAATGGGTTAAATAAACTGATACACCTAGACAATGGAATATTGCTCAGCGCTAAAAAGAAATGAACTATCAAGCCATGAAAAGACATGGAAGAAATGTAAATGTATACTACTAAGTGAAAGAATCCATTCTGGAAAGATTCTATACTATAGGATTCCAACTAGATGATGTTCTGGAAAAAACAAAGCTATAAAGAGAGTAAAAAGGTCTATGGAGAGAGTAAAAAGATCATTGGTACCAAGGGTTAGAGAGGAAGATGAATAGTTAGAGAGCACAGAGGATTTTTAGGGCAAAGAAACTACTCTGTATGATAGTATAATGGTAGATACTTGACATTATGCATTTATCCAAACCCATAGAATGTGCAACATCAGGAGTGAACACTGATAATGTAAACTATGGGCTTGGGGTGATAATTGTGTGTCAGTGTAGGTTCACAGAGTATAACAAATGTCCCACTGTGCTATGGGATGTTCATCGTGGGGGAGATTATGCATGTGTGGGATACAGGCGCTCTGTGGGCACTCTATACTTTCCTCTCAGTTTTGCTGTGAACTTAAAATGGCCCTAAAAAATTAAGTTTACTAATTAGAAAAACCAAACAAAACTCCTAAGCATAATCTATTTTAAAATCTTGAGTTAAAAAAAAGAATTTATATAGCAAGGGTCATAAATATGTCATAAATTCTATTCATAAGTGAAAAACAACGTTGCCTTTAGTGAGCTATATTTTGGCTGGTGTTATACTATAAACTTAGGGTATTTAATTAATATTAATTATAATAATATATTTAAAGAGATTTACAAGCAATGCAATATGATTTAAATCTGTATTTTTCCCTCTCTGATACTATTCCTTTTTCTTCTTTTCCCCCTCTTCTACTTTTTCTTAGCCTCGTCCTTTTTTTTTTTATAATAAAACTAAACTTTCAATGTCTTAAAAATGAGAATATTCATGTTTGCATTTTCTATTAAGAAATGAACCCATCCAAAATCTCAGGAGAAAAGTCTTCTTGCTGAAAACTTCTAAACCAGAAGTACATGTAAATATGCATACTTTTCAGAAGGCTCATGTTTTGTGGTTTTTGTGTTCCTAAAATAAAATGACATATTGGGAATTGGATGCAAATAGCTCATCTAATGAGCAACTCTGTTCTCTCTTGAGCACCATGAGAATAATCAGGGAAGTGACCAATTATCTTGGATTAATATTATATACTCTAAAAAATGAGTAGTTTCTGAGTGCATATGTGCATAAGTTTGTTGGGAGAGGGGAACATATGTGACCTGACCCTACTTTGTCTTGTACTAATGGATACGAATCCATATTTTAGACTTTCAACAGTGTTTTATAAACTGCGATTTTTGACTTATTAATGGGTCATAAAATCAACTGAATAGATTGCAACCAGTGCTTCTTTTTAATAGGATAGAAACTATCAGAATCTATGACCCTTAGTAAGGGTAAGTCATAAAACATGAGACTTTAGTTTTAAGATTAGTTACTGAGTTAAGGTATATATAGTGGCTTGCAAGCAACATAGATTGAGAGCCAATATTTTAGATCACTCACGTCTCCCTTTAAGCCATTAAGAATAAAAAGTAATAAAGGGGCACTTGGGTGGCTCAGTAGGTTAAGTGATAGAGTCTTGATTTTGGCTCAGGTCATGATCTCAGGATTGTGAGTTTGAGGCCCGTGTTAGATTCTGTGCTGGGCATGGAGCCTGCTTAAGATTTGCTCTCTCCCTCTGTCTCTACCCCTCCCCCTGTTTTCTCTCTCTCTCTCTTAAAAAAAAAGGAATAAAAAATAATATAAATTCCAGTACGTTAAATGTTAATCTTCCTGCCTATGGACTCCCAGTGCTTCATGAATGATATGATCTCATTTATAGTGATGTGGGTCTTATATACAGTGCAGAGAGAAGCTGGCCCAGATGGGAAAAAAAAATGGAAGCCCATGAAAGACTCACATGAGGGTTGTGAATGAGCTGGCCAGAAAGACTTTAAGTGGATGTGCATGAGTATGAAGCTGGAGATGGAGTTAATCACCCCACCTTCTCCAAGTGCAGCCCTTTCCACCACCTGCCTAAAGTATGTGCTCAAAGTTTTAAATAAATCTGGTACAAGGGAGCCATTTCTAAACCTTGCCAGAAGCCATAGGGAAGCCTGAATATTCATGTGTGCATAAATACACAGTAGATTTGGATTCTGCTCTGGTAGTTCTTGGGTTTTATTTGTGAAACCTCTGAGGATGAACAGTAGTGCTTATCTGGTTTTTTTCTTCATGATAGGTTAATTTGGCAAGACAAGAGAAAGACAATTGTATCACATTCATCAGGGTCTGGATTACAGTGTCCCACTGAGGCTCAGGCTGCTCAGGAGAATTCAAGAGATGCTTCAAACAAAGAAGACACTCCCACCCATAAAGATGATCATTTCTCAACTGTTTCAGTAATTCACTGCCTAGCACTGAACTCTTCTGTGAATATTGGTGTTGACTCCCCAAATGGATGGTTTGCTCTTTAAGAGTTCATAATTCATATTTCACTTGTAGCACCTTCTATTTGACAAGCTCTAGTACATCTTTAAGTAATGACTGGTGGTCGCTGGTGAAAGAGTACCCAGGATCAGTAAACAACTGGGACTCTATGGTAAGTGCTGAACAGAAGAGAAAGGCAAAGCAAGGGAGTAGTAATACAACCAGTGGACATTTGTTTAATGTTTGTTACATTCCAGACACTTGACATGCAAAGGCTCTGAGCATCCAATTACACCCTGCGGTGAGGGGCATGTTTCCCCATACCACAAAGCAATGCTTTGATGCCAGCTGGGTGTCCTACAATTCAACTAAATTCTGACACTATCTGCCTCGATATATCTCGAGGCATTTACCCCTTTTTATTTATTTTATTTTTATTTCTTTCTTTTACTTTTATTCATATTTGAAATTGTAACATAGACTCCATGAGGCCAGGGATCCTTGTGTTTTGCTCACAGCTTCTAGTGTCAGGAGCAGAATTTGCTAATTGATAGTTGTAGAGTGAGTAAATGAATGCATACATTGGTTTACCTAGACATTACTTGTCTTCTTTTCTTGGAACATAAGCTCCTTGAAAGCAGGACCTGATCTGTCTGGTTTGCTACCGACCACCAGGGCCTAAAAGGTGCCTAGCACAACATAGGGACATAATAAATAGTTCTAATGAATCAACTGAATGTGCGCTCTAAACCTACCAGGCCCACTGCTCACACTCTCAGGGTCTAGGGAGGAAGTAGAAATGGACACCTATGTACCATATTTAGAAATCAAGTTAATATATTAAATAAAATACCTTCTGTTCTTCTACCGTGACAGCTGGTCTTTTGTAATAACCTAGGGAAAGAGAATTTTGGATTCTAAGATGACCTAGAATTCCAAAATTGAGTGCTGAAATACAGTGGCATGGGCAGAGTTGGTCCTGGCTGGTCATCCACACTCTACTTTTCCCACCCTTTGCTCTATCTCACACTGATAGTAAGTAAGTGTATGTTTGGACACTTCTGCCCATATATTCAAACTCCCTGTGTCCCTCTTGAAAACAATTACCCCTTGGATGGCTGTTAGGCCTGAAGGTCTGCCAACAGAAGGATGGACTCAGGAAAGAAGCCCTGCACAGGTCCTGGAGGTGGACTTGGGACAGCATTTGAGCAACAAACTCCAGGATACTAGAGTTTGGCTTGGGGGTGGTGGATCCAGATTCCAGGTGGGCACAGTTCCTTCATTCTGTGGACTTCCTGCCCTAGGCAGATGGGGCGCAGCTGGAAGAGGGGCAGAACAGGACCATCTGGAGCTCATGGCCTTGATCCCCAGGCAGGACTGTGTGTGAGGATGGAGGATTAACCAATCTGGATGTGAACAGGCACAGAGGATGAAAGGGCAAGAAGAAAGAGAAGGAGTTATCTGGAATGAGTGTGTAGTTCATTTGGCTGTGGTGCCCGCCTCTCTGTCTGGTGGGATCCCTATCTCCAGCTGGAAGACAAATGGAGAGAGGACGCCATGCCTGAAAGCAGACAGAGGCAGGATAGCAGGTTTTAAGCTGAAGGCTAATAGGTTGGTCCCAGAGCATAATTTCACTAATGTTATCCAGATCAGACCAAATAGGATAGTCTGGGTGCTGAATCACCTTTATTTCTCAGTAAAATGAGGCTGATATGGAGTGCCTGGGTGGCTCAGTCAGTTAAGTGTCTGCCTTTGGCTCAGGTTGTGATCCCAGGGCCCTGGGACGGAGCCTGTGTAGGGCTCTCTGCTCGGCAGGGAGCCTGCTTCTCCCTCTATGCCCATACCCCCAACTCATGCTTGCCTGTGTGCTCTCTCTCTGAATCAGTCAATCAATCAATCAATCAATCAATCAATCTTAAAAAAAGAGAGAGACTGATACTTATTAGAAAGAGTTCCCACAATGGCATTTAGTGAAAACTTGAGGGGGAAAAGCACACATACAGAAGAACCTATGCTATTAAATGTAAAACTGAGAAGAAATATTCACAAATAAATGTTTGGGGGTCTGTGCTACTTCTGAGTTTATTCAGAACACATTGTAATAGAAGTTAGTTCGATCAAAGAATTTCAGTCTTCAAGCATCTTCTCAGTGCAGACACAGGTTGAGTCCTGGAGCCCCAAAGGTGAACAAATGAGGGGCCCAGACTTTGAGGACTATGTAGATTTTTGAGATGATCTAAATTAAAATTTGTTGCATGCTCTTTTAGCTTCGTGCCTACATTCTGTGCTATTTATTAATGATTTTATAAGTAAGATCTTGAAAACATTTTACTTGCCCCCTAAAAGCTTTTAAGTGAAAATGAATAGGTGGGAGGTTTCGTTAAAAGAAATCATTTAACTTTCTAAATCAAAATTCTACCCATGCAAATATTGAGCCTTTTTCATTTTCATTAATTTGACTTAAAGGGTCTTAAAAACTGCATTAAGGTTCCATAGCGTTTCACTCTAATTATAATTTATGTTTCTTTCCTCCTTTCACCTTTATCTTTCAGGCTTTCCTTTTTCACTCTTTATTTCCATTTTACCTCCGAGCAGTGTACAAGTCATCACCTTTCTCAGTAACAGGGGTTGCGATAGTCAATAATTATGTGATTTTTAAAAATGATAAGTTCTTCTAATTGCTTCAGCTAATAAAATGACATAGAACTGATAAGCCTGCAACACGCTGCTTAATTGCCTTTGCTAAAGATAGAGGTGCCTGGCATTACTTATCGTCTTTTAGCTGTGAAGAGGCAATCCAAGTGTTAGGGAAAATGACTATGAACTCTTGGGGAAAACAGTACTTAGATTCTCTTCTTGCAGGCAGGGAAAGATACAAAAGAATCTTAAACACAACTCAGTTGAATGAACCCATAGTTTCACAAAAATTATTCTTTTCTAAAAGATTATAAGGCACAGCAACAAAAGAAAAAAGGAGAAATCAGGTGAATTAAAAAAAATGTGTACTTCCAAGCCCAGTGTCAAGAAAGTGAAAAGACAACCCACAGAATGGGAGAAAATGTTGGTAAAGCATATAATTGGTAAGGGACTTGTATCTAGAATACATAAAAAGTCTCTTAACAAGAAAAAGACCAAAAAAATTCATATTTTAAAATAGCCTATGGAAATAGATAGACATTTCTGCAATTGGAAGGATAAATATTCCTCCAAAGAAGATGTACAAATGGCTTGTTAGTGCACAAAAAGATACACAACACATTTAGTCACCACGGAAACACAAAGAGAACCACAATGAGATACCGCTTCATGGCCATGAGCGTGGCCAGAACGGAAAGGACAGGTAATAACAGGAGTTGATGAGGGTGAGGAAAGATCACTTTATACATTGCTGCAGAAAATGTAAAATGGAGCAGCTGCTTTCAGGAATAGTTGAGAAGTTCCTCACATGATTAAATATGTGATTACATATGACCCAGCAATTCTACTCCTAGGGATATACCCAAGAGAAATAAAACCATATATATTCACTCAACTTGTACGTGAATGTTCATAGCAGCATTATTCATTATAGCCAAACAGTACAAATAACCCAAATGTCCATTAATGGATGGATGGATAAACAAAACAGAGTTTATTCACGCAATGGAATATTCTGGTCTTATAAGGGAATGAAGTATGGAGACATGTGGCAATATTGATAGACTTTGAAAACATTATGCTAAGAGAAAAAGAAGCTCGTCACAAGTGATCACACAGTATGTGATTCTACTTGTATCAAATGTCCACAGTAGGTAGTAAAGTTCGATGTTTGTCTAGGGCTGAGGTTGGGAAGAATTGGACACTGACTCCTCATGGGTGTGGGGTTTCTTTTAGGAGTTGAAAGTGTTCTAGAATTAGATACTGGTGATGAGATACACAACTCAGGGAAAATACTAAAAACCATGGAAATGCATGAAATGCTTGTAAATTAAATGGATGAATGGGTGAATTGTATGGTATGCAAAATATATCTCAGAAAGCTGCTATAAAATCTGAAAATTATCTGCTCTTAAAATTTTGTAATTTTTATTTTTGTGTTTCAGAGCCTCCTTGGAACTTTCTGTGGTAACAAATGCTCTTTTAACTAGCTAGCTTAAAAGACATAGTTTTACTATTTCTGCTATATTATCCATGTGTAATTTCTTCCTTTGCTTTCTCATTCAATAGTAAAATTTAACCAAATCCATTTTTAATGACTTTATTTTATGATAAGCTCCATAGAGCAATCATAACTTTAAGGATATGCCTTTTTTTAAAAAAATGCTAAGTATTTAATGTGAGTACTTTTTTTAAAAAAAAGATTTTATTTTATTCACGAGAGACACAGAGAGAAAGAACGAGAGGCAGAGATATAGGCAGAGACATAGGCAGAGGAAGAAAACAGGCTCCATGCAGGAAGCCTGATGTGGGACTTGATCCTGGGACTTCAGGATCGTGCTCTGGGCCAAAGGCAGATGCTCAACTGCTGCTGAGCTACCCAGGCATCCCTTAGTGTGAGTACTTAATCTGGTTCTTTTTTAAACAACTTTTTTTAAAGCTTTTATTTATTTATTCATAGAGACAGAGAGAGAGGCAGAGACACAGGCAGAGAAGCAGGCATCATACAGAGAGCCTGATGTGGGACTCGATCCAGGATCTCCAGGATCATGCCCTGGGCTGCAGGCGGCGCTAAACCGCTGCACCACCAGGGCTGCCCCTTAATCTGGTTCTTAGGAGTTCTGTGAAGAATTTAAATTTGAATCCACTCAAATTCTCCCCATCTGCTGTGTCACTCCCCTATTCACTGCCCCATTCAAGCTTCTAGTATTTGTTTCCTGTCCAGAACAGCCCTCCATCCAGTAGGCATCTCCGGATCCTGGCCTCAATCCTGTCTAATCTTCATGGTGATGCAGGAAATTTTAAAAAATGCAAATCAAATCACGTCATTCTCCAGTCATAAAACTCATCAATGCTTCTTCCCTGTTCTCAAGATAAAGATGCAAGCACTTTCGGTGGTCCACAAGGCTCCGCAAGGGTTGAGCCTTGCCTCCCTTTGCAACGTCATCACCCACTCTCTTCCCCTTACTCGCCACTCCCATCAGGAGCCTTCCTGTTCCCAGGATGCACACGCTTCTGCCACAGAGCCGAGGCACATGTGGCTCCTCCCTGCACCCCCACGCTGCTGGTTATCTCCCATCCGTGCATCAGATCCCAGCCCTGTCTAGGTTTGGTTCTTTGGTGCCATGTTCCTTTCTGCCATAGTCCTTGTGTCAGTTTGCAACTACACATTCATTACCACTGCATCACGCCACCTGCCAAGTACACCACAGCATGTCTAGCACAGTCGGGGACTCCTGGGAAGGCCAGGTCTGACTTGGTGTTGGGGGAACGGAAAGATCCTCAGTGAGGATGCTCTTCTGACAGGGTTCAGGAGGGTAGGTTTTGCAGGCGGTTGGGAGAGCATGGAACGAGAGTTGAGAGAACACATAGCAAGATACACAAAGGTATAAAAATATTGTGTTTAGGAAAAAGCAAGAGTGCAGTGTGGCTGCCAGCTGGATGTTGGGGTAAGTGGTGAGCGCTGGGTGAGGCGGGAAACAGGGCAGGGCTGCATGTGGAAGGTCAGGCTGGTCCTGTGTCGCACGCGGCCTTGTGAGCAGTGGAAAGTCGCTGAGGATTTCTAACAGGAAAATGGTTTCAGTAGGCTTTGGGCTAGGAGGATGACCTCATGAGAAGGATAGAGGACAAGACAAAGGAGAGAGGCCCCAAACAGGGACTGGTCCAACAGGGGATAGTCCAGAACCAGGAGGCCATGTTCTGAGGCACCAGTGAAGAGCTTCCTGGTAGGCCAGCAGTGGGAGGCCAAGCAGTCGGGGACTGCCTAGCCAAAATCAGTGATTCCAGCTTCAGAGAGCAGGCCAGACCTCTGGAAAGATATCCAAGTGCTTTTTGGTCATCCTATGAATAAAAGAAGGGAAAATATCTCGTTTTCTTGTTAGGTTTTGAGAAATATCTATCTTGCTTCTAAAGAGGGTTCCATTTGCCGACAAGGGTTAAATTATATTACTTGATTCCCTTTGTCATCTTATCTCTTTCCAAGAACACTATGAATTAAGTGACAGAATTAATCAGTATTCAAACTATATAAATGTTCTTTCATTGCAGCCTTGTAGGACATTATAATAATGACTTAGAAAACACACATCCATGTATACATATATGTCCATATATGCATATAATTAGTTCGAAAGAGTCTAAACAATGAGGTGAAGCATGAAATATTTTCTCTGCCCCTAATAAATGCCTCAGCTTTGTGAAGCTCAACCTTTCTCACTGGGTGAGAGGTGCCTTTTAATTGAAATTAGTATGATTCCATACTTCTGATCATATTCAGATATTAAAACAGTCTATTCTTGGATATTTAAACTTTTCTCTGTTTTATTACTTTATTTACTTTATTAAAACAGTCTATTCTTGGATATTACTTTTCTCTGTTTTCCCAGCGCAGACCAAGTTGGTGGTTACAGCAGCCAGCAAGGGAGTGGAGCTGGTGTGTGGTCTCTTGTTCCTCACTTTCCCGTTCCTTCTCTTTCTTCTCTGGTACTGGGGAGGAGAGAGAGAAAAGAGAGGGTGATCACCAATCATATGACTCATGCTCATGAGTTTACAGGCTCACAGTGGATCGGTGCGGGTCCTGAGAGGTTCATGGAAGAGACTCAGCCTCTAGCAATTTCCCTGGGTTTTGTTGGTTGCTTATCAAGCTCAGCCATATCTTTTTGATGCCTGTGTTGGCCCCTAATCACAGCTCTCAGCTTCACTCAATTCTTTGACTCAGATCATGGTGTTTTCATCAAGTTTATCCCATTCGTCCAATTTTGGAAACTAGAGCGGTTGCCTGTGAACTGGAATTTGACAAGCTGGTCCCAGATCCCTCTATGATGGAAGGTACCCCAACTCCATCGTGCTCTGTGCTCTTCCCTTTTCTCCCATAGCACCAGGACAGGAGATCTAAGCCTGGGTTTGGAAGTAAACTTCCAATTAAGTAGCAAAGTGCTAAGTCCCCTTCTTACAGATGCAGGTGAGTATTAGAAATGATGTTTGTGGGGACTCCCTTCCCACACTGGGAAGGGAAGGGAACTGGGGAAGGAAGAACCCTCACTCACCCTGAGAGGGAAAGGAAATCTTGCTTCATGAATTGCTGTATTTGCCGTATTCATGGTAATTGCCCGATAGCTTTTGTGATAGAACTGTCAGCTGGATAGTGTCGCCCCCTCTGTGGCATGTGGGAATCTCCACCAGAGAAGGAAGCTCTTTTGAACTAGGTTCTGCAGACTTTGTTAATTTTATTTATAGGGAGGAGCCTTTCCACTGTGGACGTC
Organism: Canis aureus; assembly: GCF_053574225.1. NCBI lineage: Eukaryota > Metazoa > Chordata > Mammalia > Carnivora > Canidae > Canis > Canis aureus. The sequence goes on from NC_135646.1 coordinate 2,750,226, forward strand.
CCAGTTTTGGTAACCTCAGGGGAGCAAAGGTCCTAATCAACATCTCACACCACATGTAAGGCTCCTCACTACCATCCCTTTCTTTAGTGATGCCCCTTCTTGTGTCTGATGTTAACTTTTCCAAATTACTCTTTTGAGCCTGTAGATTCCTACATCTTCCAGGACTAGGGCAGAGGTCTTCTTCAATCTCCTCCATCTATTTGTCCTTTCTCTTGGACTTTCAACTGCCACCCTTCCTATAGCTTGTAAGTATGCTCAAGTCACTTTCAGCTTAAAAAGAAGACAGAAGGAGGGGCACCTGGGTGGCTCAGTGAATCCTGATTTTGGCTCAGGTCATGGTCTCAGGATTGTGAGATCAAGCTCCATGCTGGGTGGGGAGCCTGCTTAAGATTCTCTCTCTCTCTCTTTCTCTCTCTCCCATCTAAAACAAACAAACAAACAACAATCAAACAGAAAAGGAAAAAGTCCATTTCTTGACCCACATCAAGACTCTACCTGCTTCATTATCTCACTGCTTCCCTGCACAGCAATGTTCCTAGAAATGGTAGGCTACACTTTATTCCCACTCGTCATTCACTCTTTAATGTATTTTCCTAGTTATATCAGCAATCTATTTTCATTGATAGCTTTTGGTAAATATAGAAATGCAATAAAAAGAAAGTGAAAATTTCTCAGCATCCCATCACTGACTATTGTCGTGAGATATTTCCATCTTGTCCTCTTGCGGCCATCTTCCAAGAACCACCCTCCTCAGGAAGTCTTTCTCCTTAATCGTTCCTTCTGTGCTTTGGCTCGACCTAGCACACATGTTACCAGCACACGCGCTGGACCCATCTGGCCCCACATCCATATCCTCCTGCAGTTTGTAAACTCATTTATGGGAGAAACAGTGTTTACCTCCTTTCTGTATCTCCAGCATTTAACACAATATCTGAGACACAATAAAAGCTTAAATTTTCAAGATGTCAAGGATATGCCTATGTACAAAACAAATTCAAAATGTCGTTTGTTCGGATGTACCAGGGCAAGAAGGGTAAATAACATCATCTTGAGGGTCAATCATGATCCCTTTGTGATGGCTTTCTGTGACAGTTGTGTTGACAGCCATTTGTGCCAGTCCCTGAAAGCAATCAGCAGTCCCTAGGCCTAGAGAGGGAGGTCCCAAATAGTATCAGAGTGTATCTGAATATTATTTTTAAAGATAGACAAATTTATTAATTTTGAGTGAATACCATCACTGTAAATAGGCAAAGTGTGGTCCAAAAGATCACCTACTTCAATAACTAGATGAGCTATTTGTAGTTAGCATCTAGGCAGGATTGGTCTTTGCATGGATAGTAACTAGAATGTTTAGAAGCAGATGTTTGTATGTTTTCTCCAGTACTAAAGCACTCCTTTGGGAACCTTACAAATACTATCACTTACCAGATATTTCTTTGGTATGTAGTGGAAAGGTCAACACTAGCCCAGCTCCTTCTTGAACTATGGCAAGTTCTAAATAAATGAATCAGAGTTAATGAGGTTTATTGTAATGCCATTGGCAGAATTTTGCTTTTTTTTTTTTCTTTTCTGAGCAGCTGTCTGAGCTTGGTGTTTATTTTCACGTGAATGCCTGTGTTAGTGTTGCCGGTTTGGGGATGAAAACTGTGTGGGGGTCACAGACATCATTGATTTCACTTCATCAAGAGTGGAAATTAAATACGTGGGCTCTGAGGTAAAGACACTGGGTATGAAACTCTGCTCAACCACTTAACACTTTGGGCAAGTCTTTTAACCTCTCTAAACCTGAGTGTTTTTATCTGTAAATATGAGTTAATACGGATGATTAAGCAAGATCAGACATATGAGATGCCTTTTTTTCTTTTGTAAAAATCATAGGACTTGTCATGTAATAAATGTTAGCTATATTTGCAGGAGCAGCATTGGATCTACCCGTCATAATAATATGCGTGCAAGCACTTGATAAGTGTTATATGATATTGTGGAATATTAGTGCAGTAGCAATTCTTTACCAGGGTTGATTTTACCTGCTAGGGGACATTTGGCAATGTGGAGAAATTTTGATTGTCACAACTGGGGAGGAAATTACTACTGTATCTTTTGGGGGAGAGGCCAGGGCTGCTACTAAACATCCTCCAATGGTATAAGATGACCTCTACCCCCCGGCCACAAGGAATTATCCTGCCTCAAATGTCAATAGTGCCAAGGTTGAGATACTCTATAGTAAAGGTGTGAGGTCACTTACAGGAGGCACCGTAGGAATCTTGAAATACACAAATACAGCTAAAACTAAGGTGTTTCATTTTTTTCTTGATTAATATAAAAGGTTAACAGTTTTACATCCTTTTTTGTAACTATTTCTGGCTAGTAGATCCTATGTGAGGTATCGTTTCAGTGGCTCAGAATGATTTTGTCCAATTGCTTTTTAGGTATGAAATGTGCTGGTGAACCCATCTACATGTAGTAAAATTTTAAAATTAAATTCTTGGGCATAGAAGGTTTATCTGACTTTGTTATTTATATTTGTTTATATATTTTAAATATATAATTTTAAAATAAATATTTTAAATATATAATTTAAATATATAATTTTGTTTATATTTGAATTTCTGAAAATTACCAAATTGCCTACTTCCAGTGAAACCAAAGAAGGGATAAATTTGTTTGCCTATTTTTTCCCTTGACTGGGGCCAAGTCACACACACACACACACACACACAGAAAAACCAAACCAAAAACAGAATTGTATTTCTTAAAGTGTGGTCCAAAGACTCCCTGCTCAGAATTACCAAACATTCCAGGGCCATGAGAATGGAGTTCTACGCAAAATGTACTGAGTCAGCATCTTTGGGGTGGGGGTGGGGGGTAAGGCCAGGGAATCTGTATTTTCCAAAAGATTCTAAGTGGATTCAAAGCATTCTAATGTTTGAGAACCACTAGGTACATACAACCTAAGTGATGTGAAAAGGGAGGAGGCAGGGCTGTGGTCCTGTGGTGTTAGTTTTTGTATCAGACGGTCTGTGAACCTGGATTAGAATGTATAGGTCCCTAGAGCTCAGTAGTTTAACATTTTCTTTTATTTTTCCCTGGAAAAGGCCTTCAATATACCCTGTACCTGAACATAGTAGTTCCATTTTTAATAAAGGAACCTGCTGTTTGAGCCCTCGGTGAGGCTGTTAGAAGGGAATAGCTATGGACAAAGGCAACCTGATTCTATATTTAGAATGTTCCATGGGGCTGAACCTGTGACAAATTCATTCTTGTTCCTCTTAGAATTGCCTGGTTTGTGAAGCAGAGAACAGTTTACTATATTCCAGCCTTTCAAACTGGGTAAAACTTAAGGTTATTTATGTGTCCCTTAGGAAGGATGATATATCTAAAAGCCCATTTCTCTTCCTTCTTTGCACATCAATTCTCAAGTTAAAACAACATCATACCTTTTGGTTCTTATTTTATGCGTTGATATACCTTTCCAAGTGCCAGTGTAAAGTCTACCGATGCTAATTGCTAATAGAAATTAGATGTTTTGAGGGAAGAGTCAGAGGGGGGAAGCAAATGAATTCAAACCTAATTTGCATTCCCTTGCCAAGTTTGAATTGGGACCAATTTGCAAACTGAATTATCTCTCTAGCCTTGATAGAGTTTATAATAATGCTGAAAGTTTCTTAACTCATGGCAGTGCCTTTTTAATAAAGACACATTCACAGCTGCAGTCTTGGTGCCTTGTAACATATTGCTAATAATTGGGCTAATAAGATCTTAAAGTTAATTAAAAGGAGGGAGAAACCCATAAAATCTGATGCAGCTCAAACTGGTTGGTGTGTAATAGGCTGACCAAGCAAAACTGCAAAGAGAGAAAAAGGATAAAATTTGTTCACTAGTCATTGGCCAATGATGGTCCTTTTTTTTTTTTTTGTAAAAAGTTACCACTTTTGCATGTTTCTTAAAATGACTAGAAACCATTTAACAGAACTATTCAATGCCTATTATCTTGTTTCTTTTTACAGAATCTCATGAGACAGCCAAAGAGGTGACACATAGGTAACTCACCGCTTTGTAAAATTGATGGTCCATGAGCGTCTGGGGCATGCCCAATCTCACTTTTCAAGTCAGAGGGAACTTGAGTGGTCCAGCCTGGCTCTCATGGTCCAGTTGCAGTGCTCACAGCATCTCTTAATCAAAGGATCCCAGGACCAACACAGTGAACAGTAATATGGTTTCTATCTGATTTTTCAAAGGCCCTTCAAGTTTCTCCAAGACAAGCCTGCCTTCTTGCACTTGCCTGTGTGTCCTTTTTCAAAGCCTATAGCTTTGTATAAAGTGATAACCCTGGTTCCTCTGTGCTAAGGTGCAAGTCTCCCCAACATAAAGAGAAGTAGAATCCTTGCAATGTACACTCATTTCAAAATGGTATCCAGACAGAGGATAACAGAAGGGCTAGGTACCGACTGTGGCGCTATATCCATTTGTAGACGATAATATCCGAGTGCCCCTGCCTGGCGTGCGAGCTGATTTGAATGCCTACTGGTCTTCACGTCCCTCAGGATACTATCTTCTGGCCCAGGATAACCAGTATATGACTTAGAGTTCTGAAGGGTCTTTTTTTTTTTCTTTTTGGAAAGTTCTAGATAATTCTGCTAGCACTATATCCAGATTATCTTCCCATAAATCTGGATTCTGTTCTGATAATTTCTAGTGTTGGTCTCCTTCTTTAATAACTGACTTCATCAAAAGAAGCATGCACATAATATTCCAATATGAGCTTAAATTAGATTTCAGTCATCGCCATTGTGAAATCCCACTTCACTCTCTCTCCCTATCTCCCCAGTCTGTGACTGTGAAATTGTTGATGGGTCAATAATTGGCAAATAGGCATTTGCATGATAATCCATATCTACTTCTCACTTATTATGTACGTATTCTATTTTCTAGCGTCAGATTCTGAGCAGAGCAGCTTATGGTGACATACCAGTTGAGGCAGAGGTAGCCAGTTGTCCCCCAATATCCATTCTCCCATTCTATAGAAATGTTTGTGATATAACCTATAGCTTAGCCTAGGCAGTTTGGAATAAAGCTTCCCTTACAACTAAGGATTGCTATGGAACTAAATTCTGGTCAATATGGTGTACATCGAAGCAGGCTGTTGAACTTCTGGAAAGTGCCCTTATGCGGAGGCAGCATTTCTTTCTTTGCTCATTTTTTTTCCATTCTGCCATGTGGAATGTGGATATGATGGCTGGAGCTGGAGCAACCATCTTAGACAGAAGTGATCTAGGACATGGAACCATGGATTGAGGAGCAGCAAGAGAGAAGGAACCTGGATCCCTGGCGCTGCTGAATGCCATACCAGCTTTGGGGCATGCAGTGCCAACTTTTTTTGAGAGCAAGATATAAATATTACCTGTTATTGGCAGTCAAAATGAATACTAAGTAATTCATTAGTGTTCCTCAATTCTCAAAAATTCCTTTACGAATCTATTTCTTAACATTTGAAATTCTTTCAAAAAAGCCTAAAGCCCATCATCTCACAGCTTGTTAAATGAATTAATGAACATGAGACTGAGGCATTATAAACATTGCCTTAAATATTCACTAGAGGGTGAATTACTAACACCAGGTCTATTTCAGAGATCATGGTCAGTATATGGCTTCCCATATTGAAATCTTCTTTCTGAAGCCTGAGGCTGGGGGGAAAATGCATCAATAAACTTGTCTAGTTCTGGCTCTGTTTTATGGGCACTATGTTGATCTGTTTATATGAAGGGGAGGGAAAATAAGAGCAAAAACATTGAAATCTTTAATTTTGATAAAATCAAATAAGAGTATACTATTGATCAACAGATTCCAGATAGCTATTGAATATCCCTGTTATTCAAAAGTCCATGCAAGGTTCTGTACAGGGACCTGTTTCCAAGAAGTGAAATCTAGTCAGGGAATGTCTTATCTTAGGTTCTCCAAAAAGCAGGCTCTGAGATAGGGATGTAGGTACTAGTAGTTTGTGAGATGCTCCCATCAGCATGGGGAGGAAGGGAAGAGGGATAACCAAATAGGTTGATGTTCTGGGTAACTAGGGCACAAACAGTGAAGTATCTTCTGAGGAACCATGTGGAGCATGCTTCAGGATCTTCCCACCAATGTTAAGAAGTTGGGATATTGATTCACCAGCTCTCTCATTTACTGGTTGAGGTTTGCCCCTAAAGATTTTAACTCATTGGGATTTCTGGCCTATTCTGCCGATGGGCTGAGAATACAACTGGGGATAGCCAAACATGCAGGTTCCAGGGATAAGAAACCTTTAGCGTATATGAGAACTGCATCAAGCTAAAAGTGACCTCTGAGGTCACCCAAGGGGTATGAGGAAGGCACCAACAGCATCTGAAGCCGTCCATCTGTGTATTGTTTGGGAAACACTTAGTCTACTGTCCTATTACGAGGAGAGAGCTGCCCATATAAGGCAATATCAGAAATGCTTGATGCTTGATAGTATAATCTTAGAATCTCTAAAGAAAAACAGATCACTTGGGGCTATAGTGCTGAAGGAGGGGTTTATGTATGATATGAAAATCCCTTTAGCTTAAGGCTGGTTAGGATTTAAACAAGAGGAAGAACAGGGGGGAAATGGATATCAGGAGTGAATCATATTATGGGCTAGGGCTTGGATGTAAAAATGTGAAGGGTACAATGTGGGAGTTGGTGGCTGAAATCAAAGGTCTAGAGTGGGAGGTAAAGTTGGAAAAGTATTAAGGAATGTTTTTTCTGGGACCTTATAGTTAGGACTAAGTGTTCTGGCTTGACTTCCTGCCAAGATATTCTTTCTATTTTAATGGTACTAAATTTATATATAATTAAAATTTTTAGTCCCAATTTAATGGAAAATATTATACACTCTTACAGGTAATTTTAAAGCAACTGCTCTCAACCTTTTTCCCCCCTATCATGGTAGACATAAAAAAAATGATGTTAGCATACAGCCCATACATTAGAGATAGGATATTTCTAAGTTCTTATCTGTTAACTCCACCTTTTTATCTCCAGTTCAAAGATGCCTATTGGAATGCAAGCGTACAACAAGCAAGCCATGGGCATGATTGAAACAATTTAATCCATTAAAAAGAAAATAATTAGCAAATGTTGGTCCTTTAATGCTTATAGAATAATGAGGTTATTTGTGATACATTTCAAAGCCGGTTGAGATATAAGGTTGTTTCTAACACAATGGCTGACAACCAGTGCTTTTTAAGTCAAGGTTGAAAATTGGTGACCTGCAGGCAGAAGCCACAGGCAGACCTTTTGTCACTGTTCCACGGCACTGGCCTCAAAGGGATAGAGGAGGGGCTCCCTTTAACACCGAGGCAAAGACAACAAGCTCACTCTATAAAACCAAGAGTCCACAAGACAGGGGAGACCCAGGGAATTTTGGTAACTGTCCTGCAAATACCTTGCACTCCAACATTTCCACATGGAAGCTACTGGAGCCCAGGAGAGTGCTGTCTAGATGGGGCTGTGGCCTCCAGTTTATCCTTCTGGCCTCCTTCACTCTCTTACTTTAGGCTCCAAATGCTTACTCTCTTGAATATGCCTACTCTCTGTAGGCATCTGAGTGTGAAATGTCACTTTTGGAGCATACAAGGGACACCTGGTTTCTATAGATTCCCGGAGCCAGTTAGTGCTTTGGCCTCTAAGTCTCAGAGCTCATGCTCTCTCTTAATTCTTAGACAATTGCTAGGCAATCTCAATTAGGGAGTTTCTGACTGTAGTAGCCTTTGTACCTTAGCAAAGACTATTTTCTTTTTTCTTTTTTGGGGGGTGGGCAGAGGGAAAGGGAGAGAGAGAACCTTAAGTAGGCTCCACACCTGGAGCCCAATGCAGGGCTTGACCCTGCAACCCAGAGATCTTGACTTGAGCGAAATTAAGAGTTGAACTCTTAGCCAACCGAGCCATCTAGGCATCCCAGTGAAGACTATTTTCTATTTCTATACTATTTCTATCCAATGTAATTTTCTGCCTCTTCTTTCTGTAGCTGGAACCAACGTTCTCCCTCTCTACAAGAATATAATGAGTATCTTTAAGGTCCCATCAATTTGTGAATCCAAGCCAAGGTCACCTTAATGGTTTGTTAAGAGGGGGTCAATTTTGTTGATTGATTAACAACTTGATCAGTAGCCTCCATTCACATGACAGACAACAGCCTGGTACTGAAAAGCTTCTGTTGACCAGGCACAGATTTAGGTGTTGAGGATACAGCAATGAACACCACAGAATATTTTGCCCCTGGTAACCTTCTAGTTCAAGAAGTGCCATCACAGCAAAGGTATCAAATGGTGAAGGTACTAGGAAGAAAACAAAGCAGGGGAAGGGGAAGGTGGGAGGTGTGTTGTTTCATAGAGAATGAGGAAAGGCCTTTTATGAAGGGGTGACATACCAGAGCCTTGAAGGGTGCTGGGACAAAGGTATGCAGAGATTCGAGAGCAAAGTGTCTCAGGCATGGGAACAGTAAATCTTGAATTGGGGGTATACTTGATATGCTTGGCCTTTTTTCTTTCTTTCTTTCTTTCTTTCTTTCTTTCTTTCTTTCTTTCTTTCTTTCCTTTCTTTCCTTTCTTTCTTTCTTTCTTTCTTTCTTTCTTTCTTTCTTTCTTTCTTTCTTTCTTCTTTCTTTCTTTCTTTTCTTTCATCTTTTTAATTTATGAGGAAGCCAGCATGGGTGGATCTTAGTGAAAAGTTAATAGGATACTAGATTGGAAAAGTGGCTGGGGGGTCAGAGCATGCAACACTTGCAGACAAGAATAGGGCTTTTGAATTTTATCCTGAGTGATTGGTTTGATCAGAGAAGAGACATGATTTGAATCATTATTCAAGAGGATTAATCAGACAGCTATGGGGGAACACAGTCCATAGTAGGGTGACAGTGGACACGGGGAGATGATGAGGAAGCTATTGCAATATAGTGGCTTGGGGTAGGATGGTAGCAATGCAAATTGTGAGAAGTAGGTAGATTCAAGATAGCAGTAGAGCAGAGACGTTTGGTGTAAGGTGTGGCATGAAGAGAAGCAACAAGAATAAGTTCAAGTTTTTGACTGAGAAGCTGCACAGTGGACTCTGAGGTGGGGAATACTGCAGGAGGAGCAGCTTTGGGTGTGTGGACAGTTGGTGGAAATCAAGAGTTTGGTTTTGGATGTATTGGCTTTGAGATGCTCATTCAACCTCCAAGAAGAGATGTCAGATAGACATTTTGTTTTTTTTTTTTTTTTATTCATTTTTTTTTTAATTATTTTTTTTTATTGGTGTTCAATTTACTAACATACAGAATAACACCCAGTGCCCGTCACCCATTCACTCCCACCCCCCGCCCTCCTCCCCTTCTACCACCCCTAGTTCGTTTCCCAGAGTTAGCAGTCTTTACGTTCTGTCTCCCTTTCTGATATTTCCCACACATTTCTTCTCCCTTCCCTTATTTTCCCTTTCACTATTATTTATATTCCCCAAATGAATGAGAACATATAATGTTTGTCCTTCTCCGACTGACTTACTTCACTCAGCATAATACCCTCCAGTTCCATCCACGTTGAAGCAAATGGTGGGTATTTGTCATTTCTAATAGCTGAGTAATATTCCATTGTATACATAAACCACATCTTCTTTATCCATTCATCTTTCGTTGGACACCGAGGCTCCTTCCACAGTTTGGCTATAGTGGCCATTGCTGCTAGAAACATCGGGGTGCAGGTGTCCCGGCGTTTCATTGCATTTGTATCTTTGGGGTAAATCCCCAACAGTGCAATTGCTGGGTCGTAGGGCAGGTATATTTTTAACTGTTTGAGGAACCTCCACACAGTTTTCCAGAGTGGCTGCACCAGTTCACATTCCCACCAACAGTGTAGGAGGGTTCCCTTTTCTCCGCATCCTCTCCAACATTTGTTGTTTCCTGCCTTGTTAATTTTCCCCATTCTCACTGGTGTGAGGTGGTATCTCATTGTGGTTTTGATTTGTATTTCCCTGATGGCAAATAATCTCATTCTGCCCCATGGGCTTTGAATATGCTGGTGGTTCCTCAACTTAATTCATCATCCCCAACATCTCCCCTGAACATCAGATGTGTATATCAAAATGTCTACATCTGATGTTCAGGGGAGATGTTGGGGATGATGAATTAAGTTGAGGAACCACCAGCATATTCAAAGCCCATGGGGCAGAATGAGATTATTTAGGAAGTGACTACGCATAGGGAAGGGGTCCAAACACTGTTCCTTGGAGCCAGCAGTGAGAATAGGTGGTTGGATTTGACCCAGGCTGGCTTACACAAGAGCAGTGTCCGTGAATGAGGAAAGCTTGTGAAGAAGGGAACTGAGAGTGAGAGGGAAGGACATGGAAGCAGTGAATATGGACCATTCCACACTAGAGAACAAAGAAATGTAAGAGGGACACATGGCCATAAAACTCCAGGCTTCCTCTTTCCTTATATTCTCTCATAAATCCTAAAATGTGGTTAGGGAAAGAGCAAATTTCATGCATAAGGCACATTTGCTTCCAACTTTTTCATTTTTCAGCTGGCAGCTAATCTTGTCCTTCGAAGTCCAGGCCCTTGTCACTGTTCTCTGTTTATTGCATTGGTGCTGCCCACTTGTGACACTCACATGCTAGCACTGACCCACATTGACCAGTGACACCCCTTGAGCATCTGTTTCTGTCTCTGCCTCTGTATCATTGCTGCCTAGAGCTTCTTATCATCAGCCTGTCCTTGCATTGGATGGGCCTATTGTGCTTTTTGGCTGTAGGCAAATGAGTTTTTCATCTGCTATTCCATGTCTTATGTCCAGTATTTCATGTCATGCTGTGGGGCAGAGAGAGAGAGAGAGAGAGAGAGAGAGAGAAATGGGAAGAGGATGGTAGATTAAATTAGAAAATGTAGCTGGATACGGAGGGGGTATTGTCTACTCCTTGGCACCTGGCTGGTGTAAGTCTTGTCTCCATCAGAGCTGTTAGAGCTGAAATTTACTTGTTAGCCTTTGTAAATTGAGAAAATCAAATCAATTAAAAGATGTCAGTTAAAATGTTTGTGTTTTGAGGCAAGCACTTTTGTCTCTTTTTTGATTCATCAGGGACCCTGAATCCTTTTCATATGGTTGTGTAAGTCTTTAATTTCTGAAAAGGAGAAAACATGCATACATATGAAATAATCTTGGGCTTGATCAAGGTAATCTTTGCTTGTCTGGGTAATCCCTCCTGAGTTTTTAACTCCCTCTGTTCTTGGAAATTGAGTCCTGTAAACAAGAGTTTCAGAAGAAATTAACTCAGATGTCTAATTTTTTTCACTCTCTTCCTATTTCTTTCCTCTTCAGAGAACATTCTTAGTTGATTATTCCAAATTTAAGGTGGGAAACAGGATTTTCTCCTTTGCCCATGCTGATCATATCCATAGGAGTAATTGACTTGCAAAGTGGATGGGTCCCAACAACTAAAGATTAAATGAGTACTTTCCTAAAGGCAGCATTTCAGATTCTTTTAGAGGTACTGAGAAAACTCTTCAAGGTATTTCTTGTTCATTGAGGAACTCATTGAGCCCAGAACTTGAAAGTGAAGGAAATTATACCTGTTACCCTCATACTGTGATTTATAAGCCATCTCTTAGGTCTAATTGCTTTGAAGTCTGTCTTTTTTGCAGGGGCAAAAAGAAGTAAGAAGCCTACTTATCAAAACAAACAAACAAACAAATAAAATTTACATTGAACATTGTGTTATAGAAGTAAAGCCACAATTTTGAGCTCTTGAGAAACCAATTCAACCTTGCTCTCTCTAGAGTGGAACCACTTTTCCTTGCTCCGTAATGATCATTCTTTATGTTATTAGGCAGCTGTGCAATATTTCTCTTTCTACTATGAAATGTGCAAATGAAAATTTATCTTTCACCTGTGTCCCTGGTATGTCAGTGGCTTACATTTAAAAATTGGCATGGCCAAGGGAGAAATACGCATTGAGTCTATGTACTACAAAGACAAATGAGCCAACTTAAAACAGATGCCCCAGGTCCCTGTAGAGTGTAGGCTTGGCCAGAGCACCTTGGATGAGGTGGCGAATTGGGTTCCTCTCTCAGTTATACAGGAGGACTTGGAGAATATTGCCCCAAGCCCTGTAGAAGACAATCACTCACACTGCTTAGGGGAAAAACCAAACCAAACCAAACTCCTGTTATTTAACATGCTTCTGAGGTTTTTAATAAGCAATGCAACTTCATAAATAGATGATAACCAAATAGGGAAGCACCAGTCTCATTTCAGACTTGAAGAAACTTGAACCAGTCTGGCCAGTTTCTAATTATAATGTGTGTTGTAATTAGACGAGTGATTTATCAGAACATTACTCAATCCAAGTTTCGGTTCAGAGGCTTAGAAGGGAAATTTTACTAGTCTTTGGATGACTGACTTCATTTTCCTTGCTGAATTCCATTTAAGTTCTGGGTCCAGATGGAGAAAATAATGTTCTTATTCTTTCCTTTCCAGGCAAGGAATTAGTAAGGGGAATGCTTCATCTGACTTTGCTAGAAATCAAACCCATTAGAAATGGAGGTCATGTGGCTCAATGTATTTCCCTGACATTTGCTCTGTTCTGGGCCTTTGTGATTGGTGGGTGGGTGGAGAATTCAGACTTACCCTACACTTCATTTTTAGTGACTCCTTTTATTGAATACTCATGACAATTTTCTATTTCTTTTTTTAATATAAAGGTATTTTCTATTTAGTATCATGAGAGCAGGTGAATATTTTATGCTAAATGCCACCTTGAAGACAGAAAAGAAGATGGAAAACCATAATAAAGTTAGGTAATTGGTGTAGGAAGAATATTTAATCTAAGGCTTGAAACTTTTTCCAGCTTGTGTTGTGTCTATGATATGAATGATTACTTTGTGGAATTCTGGAGGGCATTTCCAGGCATTTTATCAAGGTTGGTGAATTGATTAGTCAGCCCTCTTAGCATATTTGGGATGGAGGCAGCACACAGTCTGTAAGAATGGACAGGAAGGTGTCACAACATAGGTCTGCGAGTTCCATATCTCACTAATAGGATCATAAAATCAGCATCCTTAAAATGAAGACTTCTTACCCCACTGTCATTAAGATTAGCCCTCTTTTCAAAGTAAAAATATAAGAGGATCTTATTAGCAAACCAAAGTGGAAGTTAGGAGCTCATATGTCCTAAATTAAGTTAATTCTAACTGAATCCTACTGTAGTAAGAATGTAATATAGAATCTCCAAACATAGCTCCACATGCAAATTTCATTTTATGATAAGAGATTATTTTAAGGTAATCTCAGTGAGACTATATAATAATATTAAAATGTAAAACATAACTGGAAAGTGATACGATTAAATTTTAAGAATTAAATAACACACATTTACCCAATTATAATGGAAAAGCGTATGCTAGCTTGCTAAAGGACCCACCCAAAATCCAATCACTGGAGAGTCTTCTTGTGAAGAGAAATGCCCAAGTCATTTTTCTAAGCTTTCTCTGTAACTCTTTTGGCAGGTCTTTCTTTTCATGTAGAATGAAGGCATTCACTGGCCTATAGCCAAACTCTGAAAAATACTCAAAAAAGTATAAGACACAGACACAGTCCTCCTACAGTTTATATTCTAGTTGGAGTTACAAGACCGCACAAGAAATATTGAAATGAATGAGACTGGATGTCTGAATTAATCCTATAGGGACTAGGAGATCAGAGGGGCAGTGTGATTGGAGTGTTTGGGGAAATTAGGATTTGATGGATGGATAAGATCTGACAAAGATAAGAAAAGATAGATAGATTTGGTACACGGCATAAATAAAAGTAAAAATAAGGGAAAGAGCTCAGAATGTATTCATTCAATAATTATTTATTGAGTGCCTGCTAGAAAAATACAGTGGTAAATATGATGATGAGGTCTTGACTCTCATGAAGATTCCATTCAAAATTTGATGAGGGAGGCAATAAAAAGAAAAAAAGAAAAAAGATATTTCTAGATAGTGAATGTGCAATCAAGGACATAAACAGGCAAAGAGACAATGATGGGGAGGTGGTGGTGGGGCTATACTTGGTGTTTCTCAAACTTTAATGTTGGTATGAATCTCCTAGGGGTCTTAATAAAGTTTAGATTCTGGGTCAGAAAGTCTAGGGAGGGCCCAAGAGTCTGTATTTTCAAAAATACTCCAGGTGTTGCCAATGCTACCGGTCCACACACCACACTTTAAGTAGCTAGGCTTTTGATGGAATGATCTGAGAATTTGGGGAAGGTAAGTCTAGTTGGAGTATAAAAATCCTGGTAGAATAGGGTGGGGAGACTGTACAAAAAAGAAGGCTTGGAGGAAGATTTGGACCATATTGAGGTGGGCCTAGAATGCCAAGTTAGCAGCTAGGATGTTAGCAACAAGGCCAGTGTTGGAAATGTCTAATGTGGCAGCGCATGCAGGATGCAGTCTAGCAGGGCTTACCACCTCATCATGCAAAGGCATGGATAGAAAATGATGCTATCACTGCACGGTGGGGAAAAGTGAGCTTCTGCTCTGGGAAGATCCAGGTTAAAAGAACAAAAGGCTAAAGACACAGGATTTTCATGATCCAAGCATTCCCTAATGAGCCCCTTGTCAATGGAAAGAAAGGAGTGGGTAGGAAAAAACAGGAATTTGCGTTTGTGTATACGTGGTGAGGAAGGCAGATGGTCTTAGGGATGATGGGACATCAAAGAGTCTAGCAGGCGCCCAAACACACATGACTCGCCTTTCAAGTGAAAGTTCTGCCCAAGAGTTAAATATTTTGAATCAATCCCTAAGAGTTTAAGATGTGTAAATAAGCAATTCCTTTTAGGACGAGCATATGAAGACAGAAGAGCAACTAATTAAAGACTATGCTTCAGGGGGTATTTACAGCCCACAGAAGGAAGAAGAAGAGGACTGGGGAAGGGACAGGTGAGAAATTCAGCAACATCAGAAAGCTGTCAGAGGCCGTGCATGTCCAACGTGGGCACTGTGCACTGTGTGATGTTAGGACTTTGGCCATCATCGCTGTCATTGCAAATAGGCTGATTGTGAAGGCAGGTCTTTAATTCTCATACCACTTTTCCCCACCTCGCCTCAAGCTATGTGGTCAAGCATTTCCATCTGAGAAGTGCCTTGAGCCCTGGGGGAAGGGGAGTAGGAAGAAAAAGATCCCGACCAGGAGGAGGTGAAGCTTGGGACCAATGCCCAACCTGACCCTACACAGGTAACTACACCCCCAGAAGCCTAAGGTTCTCTGCAGGATACACTACTATGCCCCCCAGGGGAGGCTGAGGGAGGGGAGAGCTTTCCTATGTCTTTGCCTGTATTTTATAGAAAGGCTGAGTCCCAAAGAAGCTCAATGAGTTCTGAGAGAAAATTACATTTGTTAGCAGTAAGCTCAGAATGAGGACTCAAGCTTTTTTCACTTTCAGAGTGGTGATCTTTTTATTGCAATTAAAGTAAATAGAGACAAGTGTTAAATATAGAGGGTATATATAGCCTACCTTGTCCCTGAGTCTATGGGAGGCTTGGTTTTTGCATTCATTGACATTAGTTTCTAGCCTTTCTGGATTCAGGACATAAGGTGACATTTTATGTTTACTGTCTTCTGCATGTTAGGAATGTGAGAAAACCTTCAGTGAATGTTTTGAGCAGCTCCACAATGAAATACTAGGTGGCAGTCTAACACTACCTTTGGTATGTAGAACTACTGGTTCTCAAAATGGCATTTTAACAGAAATTTTTAAGAGATATTTTTAAAAGAATAACTCCAAGAGAAAGCTGTACAGAAATAAATAAGTGGTGTACGACACGTTTGTAAATTACCTTTTCCAAAACCATATTTTTAATTACTAAATAAACATGCAATTGAATGAGAGACTAAAGATTTAACCAAAAAAAACCACCAATAAATAAACAAAGGACATTAATAGATATTTCAAAGGAGGAGAAATACATATGGTCATTAAACAAATGCACAACACTTAATATCTAACAAGAAAGAAAATTCAAACACTAGGCAAACATTTTTATTTCCTCTCAATGTGACAACATTATTTTCAAAAGTTCTACTTTTCGAAGAAAAATTAGAGATGTGGTCAAAGATCTATGTATAAGCATTTTCCTTGATGTTTTATTTATGATGATCTAAACACATTAATGCTTAAAAGATGGCATTTCTTAAAATGGAATATTATACATTCTTAATTTATAGGGCTTTATATTTTAGTTAGCCTGTAACACAATTATATTAATTATGGCCAATCGTCGTAAAGAATGCAGACACATAAAGTTTAAAACCATGCAGAGAGGAAGTATAAGTTAGCCTTTGTTGGAAGGACAGAGATTCTTGGGCAGTTTTGGGGTCTTTGGGAGCATAATTGGATGGAAATATGTAGAACTAGTTCAATGCCTGAGTTGATGGTGAAGGAGTGAAATCATAACCAAATGGATCACTGCTGACTCCACACAGCAGCAGCTGCTTACCTCCCCTGCAGGAGTGTCATGGGATGGAAATCCAGTTCCCTTCCTTCAGATACTTTTCCGGAATCACATGAGAACATGTGTGGGAACTTTATGCCACCTCAGGGCTGCCTTCAAGTCATAGATTTCCCAATGGCAACTAAGAAAGAAAGAATTCAGTAAATTAGAAAAAAAAAAAACAACAACCCCAAATCCTCAAATCTCCCTAAGTAATTACTGAAATATCATTTATAAATATTTTGCCATGATGATAGAAATATTAATCTGCTTTTCATTTCTTTCTTAACACATTCTTTCTAATACATGTTTCTTTTGTCAAAAACAAGTGATTATAGTTGCTTGGTTTGCTGTTTGCTTTATGTAATAATATGGAATAAATAAGACTAAAGAAAAATTAATAGAATCATCTGGCTTGAAAGGTTGCTTGTTGCATTCTGCTAGAAATGTATGAACTGGGTGTTCAACTTATTTATCCACCTAATTTATTGATTCAATTACTCATTGCCTTTCTTGTGGAAATAGTAGATAAAAATGAAGGAAACCTTTGGCAAAATGGTCTGACACCTTGGCAACTGTAAAGAATGTGGAATATATAGAGTTTAATTTTGGAATCCAGGACTCAATAAGAATTTTTTTAAAGCCCTTCATTTTTGGATGAACATATTTTTAAAATAAGAGCCGCATATGGTCCCAAATTAAAAACATAATCATAATCTAAACATAATCAAAATTCTGGTGCTTTCATTTCACAAGCCTGAAATATAACTTGTTGAAAACCTGGTTGGGAGGTAATTTTTCTGCAATGTCTCTGCTTTCAGTAATTTGTAATTGTTTTTTTTTCTATGAACAACAGAAAAAGCTCATTAATAGAATTTTTCTAGATTCTGTCCTTTGACAAGGAACAGAGCGTGAGACCTGTAAGTTCTTAAAATTATATCATGATTAGAAAAACACATCATTAACCATGAGGAAAGATTTTTCTGTATCAACGAGATATTTAGGCACATCCTATTTCCAGGCATCCAGCCTGCCAATGAGGTCCCACCCTTTGTGTAAAACAACAATGCTGCTGACCTATTATGATCATTTCCATGGAGAATCATATAATATTCCATGGGGGAAGAAGCAGTGGCAATTGTCCCCCTGAGTCCTCTCATTTCACAGATGAGCTTGCACATGTGAGTGGTTTTCCCAGTATAGGTCAAAACCTGCTCTCACGAGCCTGATAAAACAACAGATTGTGTTTCAATGGAATACAAAGGAAGCTTATAATATTCATTATTTTAAAAATGTGCCTACTTGAAGCAAACATTTAGTCTGCCTCTTAATTGCACAATTAGTAAGTTCAGGTAGTGAGGGAGAAGTAAATAAGTGGACTTGAGCAAATGCAAAGTTTGCGGGTGTCTGGGACACGGGGAAGGGCAGATGCCTGTGTCTCTTTTACGATCATATTTCGGTGCAATTTGAGATCATCTTAATAAAATGCTCATGTTTTGTAAAGGTTGCCGAATTTTTGTTTGTTTGAATTTACTTACGTATACAATCTTTACATCAAGGGTTCCTGTCGCATGAAGGGCCCGGGTTGTCTGTTGTTTGGGGTCATTTCTTGCCTATGATTCTACTTTTACAGAAATGTCAGAGATGAGCCTCTTTTGAGCTCCAGCATCTCACTAATCGCTGCTGCTGTGAGGACCGAGGAGACCCCTGGTCCAGTCCTCTCCTTTGAGAGGTGAGAACAACAAAGTCTGTGCTGTGTTGGTCTGAGGTCGATGGCAGAGCTGAAACGAGCACCAGGGTCTCTTGCCAGCCCAAAGTGGGGTGATTTTTCTCCTACATAGTGCTTGCCTTGCAGGCCCTTCCTTTCCTCAGCAAGGTAGTGATGCTGGGAGCCGCATTTCTCACAGAGATTGGCTTGCTTGCTGGAGATTGGCCTCTGGCTGTAGCCTCACTGCGAGCCCTTGTGGTCCCTTACCTCACCCCAGTCCATCTGTCCTTCCTACCCCCTTCCAACGGGGGGTGACAGGCATTCCCATCTCTCCCTGGGCTTTAACTAAGAACTATGGAACTTTCTGGTGATGGTTAGTGGTAGTTCCTAGTCACCAACCTTTTCCCTGGAAAAGTTGTTCTAGAGGCTCCCACTCTGCCTTCTGTGGGGATCCACATGGACACAGGCTGCCTTCGAGGCACAAAGGATGGGTATAATGAGGTGCGGAGCAGAGGGCTCAGGATGCTTCTTTCACCTTTTGACTTTACCACTTGGGCAAGCTACTTAGCTCAGTGTCTCAGTTTCCTCATCTATAAAACGAGGATACTAGAAGTATCTCCTTACCAGGGTTGTTATGAGGATGCAATGAGTGAATACATATCAAATATTTAGAACAGTAAGTGCTCGATTAATGGAGGCCCATGCTATTAGTATGGGTTTTCATACTTGGTCAAGATAGTAGCCTAAGGGATGTCGGGGTTATTTCTGGATATGGTTTTCTGTGTCCAGCGACAGTAGCCTTCTTTCGGTCCACAGAGTGAGTTTTATTCTGACCTGCCCCAGGGCTTTGCGCATACTGTTCCTTTTGACTCTAAGGGTTTTCTTTCTTCACTTTCATCATCTAGATAGATTCTATTTGTCCTTCTTAGAACCAGCATTACTTCTTCAGGAGAAAGTTCTATGACCCCCCATATATTTTACTATTTATTCTCATTGAACTTTTCTGAGAGGACCATATTTGTAGCACTTATAATAATGTAATTTTGTATGTATGTGAGTGGACATTTGATCAAAGCCTATGTTCCCCGCTAGTCTGTAGACTGCATCAAGTAGCATAGGAATTTTGTCTGCTTTTGCAGACCCTTGGCTCCCTAATGCCCGTATAGTACAGAACTCGTAGAAGGTGTTCAATAGCTCTTTTTTTAAGAAGAATGAATGAATGAAGGTGGGCCGAACAGAGTTTTGGCCCTGAGATCAAATTGGATGACAACTTGCATATAATATTGACTCTCAGGAGGCGTAGGTCAGATGGGTGGATGTCATGAGATGAAAACCTTCACCATGTTTTCTATAATCTGCTATGAGAAATCAGGCTCTAAAAATAAGTAGAGGGCACCTGGGGGTTCAATGGTGGAGTGTCTGCCTTCGGCTCAGGGCGGGGTCCTGGGATCCAGTTCCGCATCCGGCTCCCCGCAGGGAGCCTGCTTCTCCCTCTGCCTGTGTCTCTGCCTCTCTCCGTGTGTCTCTCATGAATCAATAAATAAAATCTTTAAAAAAAAAAAGACAAGTAGATCTTCAAACCCACAAAGCCAGAAGTCATCTCCCCTTTTTGTAAAAAGGAAAAATTAACTTCATAATTTGATAATATTGAATAACTTACATGCAGAAAATACATGATTTTAAGTGCACGTTTCAGTAAGTTTTGATAAACATACAAGCTCATGACCAGCACCATTGCCTGGGCCACATGTGTCCATACCCACTGCCACTGTCTTAATCTGGGTTATTCCTCAGCTGGTCTTCTGCTTCCACTCTGTTCTACCTGGATCCCTTCTCCACCCAAAGATGTCCACATTCTAATCCCCATCAGTTGTGACTTTGTTACCTTCCATGGCGAGAGGAGCTTTGCAGTTGTGATTAAGTGAAGGCTACTGAGATGGGACCCTTAGTCTGGGTTACCTGGGTAGGCCCAACGTACCCAAAGAGGGATGCAGGAGGGTCAGAGTCAGGGAAGGAAATGTGAGGGCAGAAACAGAGGTGATATGCTGCCTCTGAAGGTGAAGAGGCCACGAGCCAGGAAGGTAAGCGGCCTTCGGAAGCCGCAGAGGCAAAGGGTGGGTTTCCCCCAAAGCCTCCAGGAGGAGTGCAGCAGCCCTGCTGCCATCTTCTTTTAGCCCCACATGTAAGACTCATTTCAGACTTCTGAGCTCCTGAACTGTAAGGTAACAACTTTGTGTTGTTTTCAGCCTCTAAATTTGTGGTTTTCTTTCTTTCTTTTTTTTTAGATTTATTCATTTATTTGGGAGCGAGAGAGAGGGAGAGCATGAGTAGAAGGGGCAGAGCAGGAGAGAATCTCAAGCAGCCTTCACGTTGAGTGTGGAGCCTGATGCAGGCCTCAGTCTCATGACCCCAAGATCACAACCTGAGCCGAAATCAAAAGACACATGACTAACTGTGCCACCCAGGGCCCCAGTTTGTGGTTATTTCTTGCAGCAGCAGTGGGAAATAAATACAAGGTCTCTGCCTAAATGCTGTGTCTACAGGGATCCCTTTTCCTGCCTCAGTCTCTCATTTGATTTTTTCATAGGAAAACTTTGTTTTACTTGTCCTTTGCCACATTCACTAGAACGTGTGGAACCTGGGCAGAGATAATAACTCATCCACCACTGTGTGTTCAGGAACCAGTATAGCACCTGCAACTTTAATAAATATTTATAAATGGTTCAGGTCTGTGCTGCCCAAAGTAGTAGACACTAGTCACATGCTTTTATTGATCCCTGGCAAGGGGGCTCGTCCAAAGTGAGGTGGATTCAAAGTGGACAATGCGAAATTTTTGTCTTCGGTGAAAAAAGGATGAGAAATATCTTTATGCTTTAAAACGAATGCCTTCAAAATATTTAAGCATAATAAACATTTTTTTAAATTAAATGTTGAAACAAAGATATTTTAGATCTACTGGGTAAAATAAATATATCAAAATGATTTTAGACCATTAAATTAGTTTCAACTTTTTTCTTTTATTAATATATCTACTAGAACATTTAAAATTATATATGGGGCTTACATTATATTTCTATCAGGCAGTACTTACTTGGGTGGTAGATTTCTCAAAAGAAAACCCAAATTTTACTCTTCTCTGTATGACACAAAATAATTTGCCCATAGTAGCTCCTCGGAAATGCTTGGTGTATGACACACTGGTTAAATGTTGTTTTATAAAAAATATATATTGTTGGGGGCGCCTGGGTGGTGGAATTGATTAAGCGTCTGACTCTCGGTTTTGGTTCAGGTCCTGATCTCTGGGTGGTAAGATTGAGCCAGTGTTGCACTCTGGGATCAGTGGGGAGTCTCCTTGAGTTTCTCCCCCTGTCTCTTTCTACTTGCCCCCCATGCTCTGTCTCTTAAATAAAAAAAACAAATAAATCATACATATAATACATATATAATTTATATGTAATTTATAATATAATATATTTTATATATATTGTTGTATCAGTACATAAATTTGGGATAAAGGGGATTTTCATTCCACAATTTCCACCAATGATATTTGTGGTTATACATCTTTTTCACCTGACAATTTTTTTTTACTTTATTATTATTTTTTATTTTTTAAATATTTTTTAATTTTTTTGTTGGAGTTCAATTTGCCAACATATAGTATAACACCCAGTGCTCATCCCGCCAAATGCCCCCTTCAGTGCCCGTCACCCAGTCACCCCATCCCCCCCACCTCCCCTTCCACTACCACTTGTTCATTTCCCAGAGTTAGGTGTCTCTCATGTTTTGTCACCCTCACTGATATTTTCACTCATTTTCTCTCCTTTCCCTTTATTCCCTTTCACTAATTTTTATATTCCCCAAATGAATGAGACCATATAATATTTGTCTTTCTCTGATTGACTCATTTCACTCAGCATAATACCCTCCAGTTCCATCCACGTCGAAGCAAATGGTGGGGATCTGTCATTTCTAATGGCTGAGGAATATTCCATTGTATACATAGACCACAGCTTCTCTATCCATCATCTGCCGATGGACACCGAGGCTCCTTCCACAGTGTGGCTATTGTGGCCATCGCTGCTATAAACATCGGGGTGCAGGTGTCCTGGCGTTTCACTGCATCTGTATCTTTGGGGTAAATCCCCAACAGTGCAATTGCTGGGTCATAGGGCAGGTCTATTTTTAACTCTTTGAGGAACCTCCACACAGTTTTCCAGAGTGGCTGCCCCAGTTCACATTCCCACCAACAGTGCAAGAGACTTCCCCTTTCTCCGCATCCTCTCCAACATGTGTTGTTTCCTGTCTTGTTAATTTTCTCCATTCTCATTGGTGTGAGGCGGGATCTCGTGGTTTTGATTTGTATTTCCCTGATGGCAAGTGATGCAGAGCATTGTCTCATGTGCCTGTTGGCCATGTCTATGTCTTCTTCTGTGAGATTTCTCTTCATGTCTTTTGTCCATTTCATGATTGGATTGTTTGTTTCTTTACTGTTGAGTTTAATAAGTTCTTTATAGATCTTGGATACTAGTCCTTTACCTGATAGGTCATTTGCAAATATCTTCTCCCATTCTGTAGGTTGTCTTGTAGTTTTGTTGACTGTTTCTTTAGCTGTGCAGAAGCTTTTTATCTTGACGAAGTCCCAATAATTCACTTTTGCTTTTGTTTCTCTTGCTTTCCTGGATGTATCTTGCAAGAAGTTGCTGTGGCCAAGTTCAAACAGGGCATTGCCTGTGTTCTCCTCTAAGATTTTGATGGAATCTTGTCTCACATTTAGATCTTCCATCCATTTTGAGTTTATCTCTGTGTCTGGTGAAAGAGAGTGGTCTAGTTTCATTCTTCTGCATGTGGATGTCCAATTTTTCCAGGACCATTTATTGAAGAGACTGTCTTTTTTCTAGTGGATAGTCTTTCCTGTTTTGTCGAATATGAGTTGACCATAGAGTTGAGGGTCCACTTCTGGATGCTCTAGTCTGTTCCATTGATCTACGTGTCTGTTTTTGTGCCAGTAACACACTGTCTTGTTGACCACAGCTTTGTAGTACAACCTGAAATCTGGCATTGTGATGCTCCCAGCCATGGTTTTCTTTTTTAAAATTCCCCTGGCTATTCGGGATCTTTTCTGATTCCACACAAATCTCAAATCTTAAGATGGTTTCTTCCAGCTCTCTGAAGAAAGTCCATGGTATTTTGATAGGGATTGCATTCAATGTGTAAATTGCCCTGGGTAGCATAGACATTTTCACAGTATTAATTCCTCCAATCCATGAGCATGGAATATTTTTCCATCTCTTTGTGTCTTCCTCAATTTCTTTCAGAAGTGTTCTGTAGTTTTGAGGGTATAGACCCTTTCCCTCTTGGGTTAGGTTTATTCCTAGGTATCTTATGCTTTTGGATGCAATTGTAAATGGGATTGACTCCTTAATTTCTCTTTCTTTAGTCTCATTGTTTGTGTATAGAAATGCCATTGACTTCTGGGCATTGAATTTGTATCCTGCCACACTGCCGAATTGCTGTATGAGTTCTAGCAATCTTGGGGTGGAGGCTTTGGGTTTTCTATGTATAGTATCATGTCATCTGTGAAGAAGGAGAGTTTGACTTCTTCTTTGCCAATTTGAATGCCTTTTATTTCTCTTTGTTGTCTGATTGCTGAGGCTAGGACTTCTAATACTATGGTGAATAGCTGTGGTGAGAGTGGACATCCCTGTCTCGTTCCTGATCTTAGGGGAAAGGCTCCCAGTGTTTCCCCATTGAGAATGATATTTGCTGTGGGCTTTTCGTAGATGGCTTTTAAGATGCTGAGGAATGTTCCCTCTATCCCTATGCTCTGAAGAGTTTTGATCAGGAATGGATGCTGTATTTTGTCAAATGCTTTCTCTGCATCTATTGAGAGGATCATATGGTTCTTGTTTTTACTCTTGCTGATATGATCAATCACATTGATTGCTTTACGAGTGTTGAACCAGCCTTGCATCACCGGGATAAATCCCACTTGGTCATGGTGAATAATCTTCTTAATGTACTGTTGGATCCTATTGGCCAGTATCTTGTTGAGAATTTTTACATCTGTGTTCATCAGGGATATTGGTCTATAATTCTCCTTTTTGGTGGGGTCTTTGTCTGGTTTTGGAATTAAGGTGATGCTGGCCTCATAGAACGAGTTTGGAAGTACTCCATCTCTTTCTCTCTTTCGGAACAGCTTTAGTAGAATAGGTTTCTTCTTTAAACGTTTGATAGAATTCCCCTGGGAAGCCATCTGGCCCTGGACTTTTGTGTCTTGGGAGGTGTTTGATGACTGCTTCAATTTCCTCCCTGGTTATCGGCCTGTTCAGTTTTCTATTTCTTCCTGTTCCAGTTTTGGTAGTTGTGGTTTTCCAGAAATGCGTCCATTTCTTCTAGATTGCCTAATTTATTGGCATATAGCTCCTCATAAGAAGTTTTTTAAATTGTTTGTATTTCCTTGGTGTTGGTGGTGATCTCTCTTTTCTCATTCATGATTTTATTAATTTGACTCTTTTGTCTCTTCTTTTTAATAAGGCTGGCTAATGGTTTATGTATCTTATTAATTCTTTCAAAGAACCAACTCCTGGTTTTGTTGATCTGTTCTACAGTTCTTCTGGTCTCTATTTCATTGAGTTCTGCTTGAATCTTTATTAATTCTCTTCTACTGTCACCTGACAATTTTTTTAGTTGCTTTAAAATTTACATTCTGAATGGGGTACCTGGGCGTTCAGTCGGCTGGGCGCCTGACCCTTGATTTTGGCTCAGGGTGTGACCTCAGGGTCATGAGATAGAACCCCAGGTCAGACTCTGCACTCAGCAGGGATTCTGTTTGAGATTCTTTCTCTCCCTCTCCTTTACCTGCCTCCCTCCCACGCAATGCCTGCATTTTCTCTGTCTCAAATAATTAAATCTCTTAAAAAATTAACATTCTCAGTAAGTGTTACAAATCAACTGGAAATAGAGCGAGATGGCAAAATGGCCCATCAGACCTTCTTATGATATCTGGCACAATGGAATTGTACCTTCAGGGACTCAGCTTTTTGTTTTCTTTCTTTTTTTTTTTTTTAAGATTTTATTTATTTATTCATGAGAGACACACACAGAGAGAGAGAGAGAGAGAAGCAGAGACACAGGCAGAGGGAGAAGCAGGCTCCATGCAGGGAGCCTCACGTGGAACTCAGTCCCGGGTCCCCAGGGTCACCACCCAGGCTGAAGGCAGACACTCAGCCACTGAGCCCCCCGGGACTCAGTTTTTTCCTAAGAACACTGACTTTCTTGTGCAACGTCTAAAGCCGGATCTGAGGCAATCCATTAGACAGTGCTTCTAGTCATTGTCCCCAAATTATTCTGAATGTGCAACAGAGAGAAAGGGGCCTGACCGTTAGGAAACAGAGCATTGAGGACCCAGTCTCACGTTCTGCCTAATTCCAGCTTGCTCGATTTTTTTTTTTTTAGCCTCCACAATTCTGTCTTAACAATTTACGAGGATATTTTATTCTACTCTATAATTTGTATTTGTTTCTGTATAAAAATCTTGCATGCAGTGCAAACCGTCCAGTAGGATGGGCGGTCTGCGCCTTCATCCGAGGCCCTGGTGGCCCTGAGATCCCAGCCCCAGGAGCGCTGGCCAGCAGCGGAGCTGGGACTCAGTCTGGGGCCTGGAGGTGTTGGGGCATCCTCGTCCGGCCGACATGGGGCAGTAGCAGGGAGACAGATGAGGGGCCTCTCCCAGGGGCTGGAGGCAGAGGCTAGGGGGTGGGAGCACCAAAACTGTCCATAAAAAGACGGACAGCAAAAAAATAAAAATAAAAAAAAATTAAAAAAAAGACGGACAGCAGCTGGCCCTTGGGTTTCAGCCGGGGCGGACGGACAGACCAACCTTGTCTCTAGCCACTCGGGTTTCCCAGCTGGGCTGCCTTCAAGGCTGTCTGCGTGCATGTGTGTTTGTGGGCGTGCATTCACTCCTGCTCATGCTCGTAGGTGCAGGTGGCTATAAAGCAGCCCTTGGGATCATCCGCCTCTATAAAGATTGGAGGGCAGGGAAGACAGAGTGTCATTCTGTCCCTAACCCACACCCAGTTGCACACAGCCCCGGCGACCTCCTGGTTTTGGTAACTGGCGATTTAATTTTTTTAAATTCCCTGTCAACCCTGTAAGGGGGAGATTGGTTATTACCATTTCAAAGGAAAGCAAACTGAGGTTCAAAGAGGTGACACAGTTTGCAGCCCGCAGTCAGGGTTGGGGCCTTGAGCTCCGTGCTGCTGTGGCCGCCCGCGTGTCCAGCAGGTGTCCGGGCCTCTCACCTGGGCTGCGATTCCTCTGGAGCGCCCGCTGTCCCAGGGACACCGCCCCCGTAAGAGAAGATGCAAGGTTGAATAAAGACCTGCTCCCTGCTGGCTCCCAGGCCAGAAACTTCGCCTTCCACGACACTCAAAGCAGCATGTAAGAAGGAGAGTAACTATTAAATTACCTTCTCGGGGCAATTCATCGTGACTAGCCCAGAGTTAAACATTTCTTATTTAACACGAGCAGATGGTGAATGAGGCAACAGTGTCTGCACTGGAAACAAAACAAAAGTAATAAAAAGAATTGGCACTTGAATAGAAAAGATGAACCACCATTCCTGCAGGTCTTTTGTCTCAATCATTCAGCAGAACGAAAAAAAATCACTTTATAAATCAGTCAAAGCTGGTCTCATTCTGCCAACCCCAGAACATGGAATTACTTGCTTCGACTGATAAATGGATGTCTTTGCCAGAGCACTGTCACCGCGGCTTATATAACTTACAGTGCAATTATTACTTATGTCCTAGGAAGGACTTATTTATTTTAGCTTCTATCATCTTTTCATTCTTGAAACATGTTTTTTTATGTATTTGCTTTTGAAAACTGGAGTATATTGCCAGTATAAAAAGAGGCTTTTCTATTACCGTAACTGAAATATAATTTTGCAAGGGAGTGAGAGGAAACAATGTGTTGATTCTTTGCATTTTATCACCGGAGACCAGAGCCAAAGGAAAATAGCAACTGCATTTTTGGAAAATCAAGGCTCATTTGAAATTGTGGGTGGATCCCCAGAAATTCTAAAACCAGAGCGTGTGGGGTGGGTAAGCCCTCAATTTGTTAGAACCCAACGGATTGATCCATTACATTTTAATTGTTAGGATCCAGCGAGGATGGGCACAATTTATCTACATGAGAAAACACACAAGTACATACAGTAGATGCACGTATGTATACACACACACACGGACACATGGACACAATACGTATACCTATACGTGCACACATATGCGCGCACGTGAAAACTTGTCCCCCAAAACAAATTCCATTTTAATATTTTTAAAATAGGTAAAAAGCCGAGTCTGATCTTTGCTCTGTGTATCCTATAATCTTAATACTTTTGGGGAAGAGAGCAGAATTGAAGCAAATATATATCCTGGTAATTGGGCACATCTCCAAGTCATTTTCTAAGATTCTCAAGAGTTTTGGTGAAAGCTGAAAATTAATCTCTAAACCATTTTTTTCCATTTATTTTTATATTCTTAACACATGTTGTAAGTCTTTTTCTCCTTCTTTCTAGATTATGGCATGTCTGCTTTGAAGAGTGGAATCAGATCTGTAACTTTTCACTGAGTGATGATACTTTTGCTATGCAACTTGAGATTGCCCAAGGTGCGCCTGATTCTCAAAGTCAACAATCAATGGCCTAAATGAAAGCCAAGTATCAGCATCTATTCGACTTATAGACAAGTTGGCAGATTTGTAATAATTTGAAACTAGAATAATTTTTTGATGCTTCTGCCCATAATATGTCCTATATGTTCCTGCAGAAACTATATGTTTCTTTTCTAAATGGTAAGTACAATTCTTTAGTAAAATCCAGGATTTATTCCTTCCTCTCCTATTTTTCATTATGCTATGGTTTAGAAAGTCATATTTATAATAAGTTCTTTCCCCCATTTTCCCACAGTTATAAATAACTACTGTCCTTCCACTGTTTGCCCCAGCCATGCCCCACCTGGCCAACCAGCCAAAACAGAAAACAGGATTGCTTGACATAGCTTTTCATTTACCTTTTTTCCTTTTTTTCTTTTTAACTTCCCTTTTTAAGAAGGTTTCTACTTGATAGTTTTGATGGACTTTAGGTAGTATCTCAAAAAATTGAAAGGGGAAGTATCTGTCACTTTTTATTTGTAACACAAGCTAGTCTATGTCACATACACTTTGCAGATTCATAGGAATAGACATTACCTCGTGTCCTTTGGCCTCCTTTCCTCTTATTTTTTTTGTCATCCTTTTCTTTATGCTAAATGGAATATTATGGAAACAATAATTGAAAAAGAGAGAGTCAGACGTAAACCAAGACAACTATATGACTTTCTTTTTATTATATCCTCTATGGAATGTTTGAATTTTTTGTTTTCAATTTTTAAAAATTTAGCTATTAAAAACAATCTTTTGTCTCATTTTCCAAACAGTCTTACTTCATGGTTACTCTAAAGAGCCTATTCCTCAAACCTATGCTTGATCTTCCTCCCTAGCCTCATTCAGTGAGACCTCCCCCCCTCCTTCCCTTCTCCCTTTTCTCACCAATATGATTCTGCATCTTGCTTTATTATTTGGCCTGCTATGCATCACAAAAGCCTAGAATAGGTTGGTAAAAAAGAAATTCCTAAGTGGGATGGGGAATGGAGAGACAAAACTAAGTGGCAAAGATAAAATGTGTTTGTGTCTGGGGTAGAAGAAGCATAACGCAAGGCTGGGAACACCCACATATTAATTTTGTCCCTATTACACCTAATTTGAGACACCTAGGTTTCCTTTATCCCACAGACAAGGAAAATTTCCCCGCTCTCAAGTGTGCTTATTTCAAATTCTGGAATTGAAAACCATGGTTTCCAATCCCCTAAAAGGACTTTGTCTACAGCATTTGAGCACAAACACTGTATATACTTAGTATATACTACATATCTGTTCCAATTCTTCACATGACTATGGGTCATGTCAGAAGGCAAATCCACAATAGGAAGTGGATACATCCATCTTGTGGACATAGCTTGGAAGGTAAGCTTTTTTAGAAAGCAAAGATTTTCTTGATATCCTATGTAACATTTCTCCTACACGACGGTATTCTGTAAATATTACATAATGTAAGGTATGATGAGCCCATGGGTTTTGATAACCCTATGCAGGCCTACATGAAATATTTTCTTCTAAACATAGGATTAAAAATCTTCCAGTGGTGCCTGCATGGCTATTAAGCATTTGACTCTTGATTTTGGCTCAGTTCGTGAGATTGAGCCCCTCATCGGGCTCCACGCCCAGCATGGAGAGTCTTTTGGGAAAATCTTAGGATTCTCTCTCTCTCTCCCTCTGTCCCATCCCCCTTTGCTCTCACTCTCTCTCTTTCTCTCTAAAAAAAAAAAAAATCTTCCGAAAGTGAGGCTACTGTCTCCCTTTTAGAATTCTTATAAAGCTATTTTTTATTGAGGTATTCTCTTTTAGGATTTAGGCATTTCTGAAACTATATTTGGAGAAAATATAGCTACACACAAAGAAATGAAAATACAACTAAAATACCTTTTTAAACATATGGAAAATTCACAGTTTTATAAAACCTGAGTTACTGTCAGTTGAAAACTATCATTATCTTATATCACAGACACACATACACATGCACATACAACTAAGGTATCTTATCAGCTATGAATTTATTCTATACACTTGCAAGATTTCTTTGGGACTTCACTAAAAATGTTTTGGTTTGTTTTGTTTTTTAAAAAGCCTTCAGATTTCTGTATACATTAAAAGCAAAATAAAGTAAAAGTGGTTAAGGCATCCCTAAACGTGTTCACATTCTGGCACTGTTGGCTCAGAGCTGCTGGTGTCTGATTTTTTCCCCCTCTTCTTCATTTTTTGAAACAAAATAAAACAAAACAAAAAACACAAGAATTAAAAGCATTGTAGCTGCGGTGACTCTACTGTTCTCTCAATCCAACTGTCTCCTGCCTCGGTATGAGAATGAACATGGGGCTGCAGCTCCCTTTTGGCAGAAATAAGCTTTGTCCCTTGCAGCTGTTGGTTCTGACTGTGTTCTTGCCAGCATTCCATGGAGAAAGAGAAAGAAGGAGAGAGGGAGAGAGAGAGAGAGAAAAAGAGAGAGAGAGAGAGAGTTCCCAGGTGGTTTTGGTCTCTAGCTTCCTTCAAGAATGCAAAGTTGCTCATGGGGAAGGGTATTCATTCCAGGGCTTAGGGAAAACCAGGCTTCAGAGCCTGGGGGAGGGACACTAGTTCTCCATGGTTTGTGATCCTCCAGGAAGCCCTGTTGTTTCATTTGCCTGCAATTTCTTCATCGCATCCATTTCCAATCACTACTCTGTGACTTTCTTGCCAAACCCACACACAATTCTTTTGACTCAGCTCTTCTTACTAATTTTGGTAGCACAATAGATATTTTCAATGGAAAATACTTCTCCTAGCCCATATAGGAGAACTTTGGTCAGGGCTGGAACCAGCAGGGTAGTAGCCATCAGAACATTCACATAATTCTTTCTGGGCTTGATGAGAAGTAAGGACTTTAATGTAGCTCCTCACCAGGAATGTATTGAAACTTCAATTTCTGCTCTTTATCTGTGCAGTGCAGGGGTGCCTGGCCGGCCCAGTAGGTAGAGCATCTGAATTGATCTCAGAGTTGCGAGTTCCGCCCCATGTTGTGTATAGAGATTAATTAAAAAAAATACGGTGGGTTGCCCAGAGGAAAAGTTTTGTGCCCTGGTTTGATTCAGGGTCTGTGATTTTTTTTCACTCACCGCCACCTGCTGTGCCATCCTGCATGTCAGTGATGCAACATTACCTGAAAGAGTGCTCCAATATTGTCTCTGGGATGTTCTTAAAGTACATTCTTATTTATGTTCTTAAAGTGCTCCTTATTTGCAGGGTTTTATGCTTGTGCTTTCTTAATTTTACCGTAAGGTGTCTACAGAATATTTTCAGATAATAATCAGAACTTATGTTTCATCCTCAAATGGACCTTATATGGTTTGTCAGCTGAAACATTAAGAGATTTTGATTGTCCATTTGGGTCACTAGGAATAAAAACTGACATCAAACCTGCACAGGTAATGATCACTACTTTGCATTCCACCTGGCTGACAACACTTGTAAGGTGCACTCCGTTATAGATGTAAAATATGAAAAATGATCATTTCAGAATTGATGAGAAATGATGGACATTTTATTAGAGGCCAGACATCGTATTTGATTGATTATTCTACAAAAAAGAATTACTGATCTAATCACTCATTTTACCATTATGTATCATTAGGCATGGTCTTATTCTAAAGTTTATTGAGCATGATATCTTCACTCATCTTAGTTTTTGTTGTTGTTGATTCCAGGTCTTATGGAAATGATGGGACATTGAAACATTTTGTGGTAAGATTTCAGGTTAGTTCCTCAAGTAAGAGGAGGTTTAAGTGCCCAATAATGGACAATGCACAGGTCCCTTCCTGGGAACTGATTCTTAACTTTGGGGTGCGTGCAACTTGTAACAGAGGCAATGGCAGAGAATTTGAAGACTGACAATCTTGGGTCCAAATCTTGGCTCTGAAAACAGTAACTGGAAGATCTTAAAAGTGTCTTAACTTATCTTCCTTCTCTACATACATATGTTAACATTTATTTGTAGTATTGATTAGATTAGAATTGTTGAAACTTAGTGGGCATTTAACAAAGGGTTAGCCATTATTGTATGAGATCTACCCTTATTGGGTGTCAGGAGAATGATTTCAATTGTCATCAGGGTGTACTTGGTTCAGTATCTTTGTTTAATTTGTGTTTAAAGTGATATTTAACTTGTGATTTATGAAGACTAAAACTTAAACAGAATAAAGTAAGCCATGAAGTTTTGAAAATAACTTATACTCAAATATACACATATGCATGAACTTCAAATGCTGTTATGGCTCAATTATGATGTCGTTTTGGAACTTCCCCCCAGTTCCTTCTCATCAGACCGGATCGGTTGAGTTCCTAGCCAAGAATCGCGATGGCTGTATTTCATATCTGTTCCTGCCATGAATCTCTTTCACTCCATATCTGACTTTGCAGCATCTCTTGCTCCACTGTAGTGACTCTGCATGGATCCTTATCAATCTCTGTTGGACTGGCTGTTATCCTTTATCATTGGTCATATACTGGTAGCTGAGATTTCATTGTCTGGTGTCTTGAACTTGTCAAGACCTATCAATTGTATTTATTTTGTGCTAATGCTCTTGGCCCTATCCATTATTGAGTAGTTTCTTCTAAAACAGACAGGTCTACCAACCTCTCCATTACAATGAATGCTTGCCACTGCCTTCTGTTACTCAGTGACAGGGTGTTTTATAAGATTATCTTGTTTCATTGCTTTTTTACTCAGACAGACAACTTTTCTTCTATGTTTGCTTCCATCTTCAGATTCTTTGAAGTCCCCATTGGCTATAGCAGCTAGAGTCAAACGCAGCTGGTCTCCTTGGGTTTTCTCTTAAAATTTACTTACACTTGGATTACATTTATATAGAGGTTCTCTTTGACAAATGTCATCTTGCTGAAATAGTTGACTCCACACATCTCAGGGGACAGGATAATGCCCATTAATTATTAATTCAGTTACCTCCAATCGTGAACATGGCTGCATAGTGAAGGAACATGGGGATTGGACATAGGTAAACTTGGTTTAAATTTTTACTCTGTCACTTGCTAGGGGTGTGACCTTAGCCAATCAACATAACATCTCTGAACCTCAGTTTTTTCATTTATAAAATGGAGATAATCTTACCTCACTAGGTTAATGTGAATGTTAAATAAGATGGTAATTGTAAAGTTCTTGACACAGGCAAAGCCCTCAGTAAATCATTGTAATTATGAAGGCTGCCATCATCTGGCATTCAGTGAACAACTGGCATGGAGACCTCCCCTTTGGACGTTATTTCACTGCCCTTCTACTGATGAACTTTCTGGATTCATCCTTGAGCTATCTCACTTCTCAAAGGATTGCCTTTAATAGTATAGATGGTGCAGCCATACTACATTTTTTTTTTTTCAAAAGTAAAATCCTGCTAAATCTAACAACTCATTTTCTTCTGTGGCTTGAGATGAATTTTTGCATTTAGGGAGGAAGACACTTATTGAATATTGAAAAATTCCAACATTGACTACTGAATATTGGAAATTTGGTTCAAATCTCTTATCTATATTCCATTAAGACCAGCATTTTACCACATGGACTATAGGCCATGGGTATCAGATTCCCTAACATCACTAGAGCTGGATGTCTTGATAGAGCCTTAATTTTCATCATCTCTGTTTCAAGCACAGCATAACACCTAATAAGCTCTTCTGAACAATTCATTTGTGCTGCTTGAGATCTCCATCATGGAGAGAGCTTTCATTCACGGAGCTATTAAAAAGCTTAACAAAAATGGGTGAATTTTTCTATTTTCTCATACTTTCCCCTTATGAAGGAAATGTGTCAGGGACAAAATCTGCCTTTAAAGGATAAAACATTATATCAGATGTGTGAAAATGTTAATACGTCATTAAGGAATGAATGCTATATTACAGTTCCCGCCAAGCATTATTCAAGCAATGGTTAATTCTGTCCAGCAGGCATAACATGTACCCTTTTCCATCACAACATGTAAAGACCTTGGCAATAACAGAGAGTTTATAGTATCAGGAGCTTTAACTTTTAGAACTGATTTTGCTGACATAAAATTGCTGGTATAAATGTTGGCACTTCCTTAACTAAAGTTGTGATAACAAGTGTTGCTATAATGAAAACAAACGAGATTAATGATCTTTTCCAGGTTTTTATCTGGCAGTGTCTTGCGAGATTGAAATTCCTTTTGCTTTGCCTCAGACGTGGTTACTCTCCCTGTCTCCCAGTCTAAATGAGGTAATACAGAATCTAGCTTCTTGATGTTCTTTAAAACATACACATGGTCTCAGGAGTACTAGAGTATGTGTTCATGTTGAGAAGAACTGTACAAAGAAAAGTAAGGTAGTCTTTAAAAAAAAAGGCTTACTAATTCAATGAAAAAAAAGGCATAGATTTCTTCTTGTAAAATGAGCATTATTTAATGCAAAGAATAAATTGGTAAAAAATCTCTTTCTCTAAATGTGGTGTATGTTTTAGTCAACATAAGTCAGAGTTTTAATGTCAATGCATAGTTATTTTAGAAATGTATCTTGACTGACAAATCTTTTGTTTTTTTTTCTTTGCAGTAACATAGAGGATATAGATGATAAAATGACAGTATAGGGCTGATGTCATAGCTTAATTAAATAATTGCACTTTGGATATTACACTGTTGCTTATTTGCAATAATTCATGCATTACTGCTGCTAATTCAGGTATTAAATATAAGCTTCTAAGCTAAGCAGTAGAATTTGCCTACCTGAAAAGTTTATTTAACCAGAGTTTTCACTAGATAATGGAAAGATCATACATAATGAAGGTGTTTTCTTCTGTACCAAGAAATGGTATAATCCTTCGATTTCTTCCAAGAGTGTATCATGAGATTACACACATTTTCATTACTGTATTCAAGAACAATATTGTTGAGTAAATATTTGCACTAATATGTTGCCATTTTAGGATTTCCTGAGGTGTACAGAGTCTCAAAAGGTAAATAATTAAAGGATCTGCCTTCTTGGGTAGCACAAAGCAGTGGTTGATATAGGTTTGATTATTTCACTTGTCTCTTTGATAATCCATAACTGTCTTCTGCAATTATTTTCATCATCCAGCCAGGCAAAGATAAAAGATGGAACATGCTTCTTTTGCCTACTCCCAAGGAAACTCCATTATCCTTGAAAGGCCATGTGACTGCTCAAAGCCCAATGTGAGTCGAAAGAAGAATCCACAAGGACAAGCTTAGTGTGAGCCGAAAATGAAGTTGTTACCAGACAGCAAACTGCAGTCCTCGCTTCTTATGAATATTTGAATGAGTAACTAAAAACAGCTCAGTAAACTCTAAGCAACTATGACAGCTGAAACTGTCTGGAAACCAGGAGTCCACCAGGACCATGATGAAAAGATCGCCAGTTACCTTGTGCCCTCATCCTGCTGTGGGTCTACAGAGGGGTG
Source organism: Canis aureus (assembly GCF_053574225.1). Taxonomy (NCBI): domain Eukaryota; kingdom Metazoa; phylum Chordata; class Mammalia; order Carnivora; family Canidae; genus Canis; species Canis aureus. Next base: position 2,785,563 of record NC_135646.1, read on the forward strand.
GAATCAGATCTATTTTACTCAGATATAAGTTATGAAAAATCTGATTTATCTCTGCACCTTCGGAAGCTAAACAGCCTCCAAATCTCCCGTGTTATTTTGAATTCATTAAAATGCAATGATTTCTAACAATCTTTTCAAGGCAAGAGAATGCCATGTTTTTGCAGACCCTGAAATATTGATGCTGTTGTTGTTTTTACTCATAGAAAATTGGCCCTAGTCAATCTTTCGTATCTTTCAGCCTGTTCCATGTGAACAGAATCCCTAAAGCCAAGATTCTCTGAATTATTCCTCCAAAAGCTCTAATAAAAAGAGTTACCAGATACATGGCCTGACTTATCTATTCCCACATTGAATGTTGTTTTACTTTTTAAAAAAATTAGGTAAATAGCTTCTTTTTTCGTTGAAGTAGAAAATTCAGAACAGATTTTTGTCACATGGAAGAGTTCTAGAAAATATTTGCAGAAGGTAAATTTCAAAAAACAAAGAAAAATGTATTTGTTTTTATTTGGTTTTCTTGGATATATGGACAAAGATGACTACCTCAATTTTCATCTGCAGTGTACTGAGAAAGTAGCACACAATTTTCAAAGTGGTGCCTTTAACTAGAGGGAGAGAACCAGTTATTTAGTTCCCCTAAGTGTGGACAGTCAATTCTACTTAAATCCACTCAGTTTTGTGCATTTTGATGAACAAGTGTAGATAAAATAGAGCCCTCTCATAGTCCATGAATTCCCAGTAAATCAAGAATCTATGCAGGATGAATATCTAATGGAGAAAGTGTGGCAATTCACATCTAGTAGCTAACTGGAGATAAAATCAAATTGAGGGGAACCTCGAGGAAGAAGCCATTCATTCAGTGGTTATTTATAAAATCTTTCGAAACATGAATTTTCAGGGAGAAAGCCCTGTTAGAAAGTTCCAGAAAACATTGGCCACTGCCTTCGCTGCTGAACAGTATGAGGATATTTTCAATGACAGTAGGGTTTACAATGCCTGTCTAAGAGGCCACTGCTGGGACCCCTGGAAATGAGCCATCATGTTTCTACCTCGATTGTTAAAATACAATTCCAGCTCCTTGATGTGTCTGGACAATGCCGACCTTCCATGGCTATTTGCTGTGTCCTTTCTCTTTAGCCATGTGTGGATTTAAGATTGGTATTAGATATTGCCAGATTTTCAATTTTGCAGTAAAAATGTTAAGAGGCATGCAAAATGCCACTGTGGTCTGTGCTCATCCAATGGAGAGAAGGAAGGAGGTAGACTGAACATGTTCACACCCACATCAGAAGCCCAGCGCCTCCAGATGAACAGAAACACAGTCACTCTGAAGCAGTGTGAGGAGATGGAGATCCATTTTAATATTCGGAGTTAGTCAGATTTAATGCCAGTTGCAAAAGCTCACTAAACCCAGCAGGGCTGTGGGAAGAACGTTGACTCAGAGGTCAGAGGTAGAGCTAGCGCTGTGGCCTTCAGAAAGTCACTTACACGCTCTGGGCTCTTCTCTCAGCTGTGTGGGGCTGTGTGACCTGCCTGACAATTACAGAAGCAGTTCTGGGAACAGAAGGAGCATAGCTTTTAGAGTCAGAAGACCTGGGATCGCATTCCCTATCCGTCATTTACTAGTTGTGGCAGCTTCCCGAACAATCTAGGTCTCCATTTAGGAGATGCGGGTGGCTCCCCTCTGTCAGGGTTGCTTGAGAAAAATGAAAGATAGGAGGTGGGGGATCCTACACAGGCAGGTGCTCTGACAAATGTTAGTTTTTTCTCTCTTCTCATGCTAAGATTTTTCTCCAATTGTGAATTTTGTCAAATAGTTAATAAAACAAAGTCTTTTCTGAAGTGAATTTGAATAGTAGTGGGGTTAGGTTTGTAACTGCTGCTGTCTTGGTATTTCTTACCCATGGCACATGTGAAAGATTTAAAATTTAGTGGTTGGGATGCCTGGGAAATGTCAAGAGAGAGGAGTAGATGGTGAAGGACAAGGTCAGTTGAAATCACTAAATATGATAATTTTGATACTTTCCAACCCTTTCATCTTATGGCCTGTGATACAAAACTGTTTTTATATCAAATGTAGTATTTCAATTTCAAAGGTCAGAGCTGGGTCAGTTTAAAATGGAAGTATTTCCAAAGACTTACACAGTAAATATGTATTCAGGCACTAAATATGCATTGACATGTACTCATTTTTCTTGCATTATAGTGATTTTCAAAATTAATGGGAAAAAAAAAGCAACCTTATAATCAAGTGATCTTAAAAGTGGCCTCAGAAGACAAGAGATTAGTCCAGCAGGAGTGCAATCAGATCTAGCAGTAGTGGATTCTTAAAAGTTTTACTTGAATGTGTGGGGAAAATCTTCACCTAAAGAAAAAAAAAAAACCCATTTTAAGTCCTGTTAAAATAACTCTCAAGCACAAGACCCAGTAATCCTATTTTTAGTTATGTGGCCTGAAGAAATACTGTTATAGTAAAAGAAGGGGGAGTTTACACAGTTAAGGCAGCATTTTCTCTAAGGGTAACTAATTGGAAATGCCCTAGTTTTCTTTTCATAGGAGAATAAATAATAGTACATGCCTACCATGAAAAATGATATTGTTATTGAAAAGAATGAAACAGATCTATGTATTCAGCTATGAGAAGATGCCTATGATTTATTGTTAGGTGAAAAAAGCAAATCAGTGAACAATATACTTAGTATGTACCCATTTTGAAACAAGAAATACATACATGTATTATACAAATATGTGTGTGTGTGTGTGTGTGTGTGTGTGTGTGTGTGTGTTAGGGTAACATAGAAAAATACCTGATACACATATAGCTGTTTACAGTCACCACCCCTCAGTTAGAGGTTAGAATTTTTTAATACAATTCTGTTGTGATGTAACATGCTACCACAAATGTAATACTTTTACAAGTAAACATTAAGTTTAAATATGGGTTGAAGTATTAAAATGACTTGAAAAATCAACATATTCCTTCTGACCTTTATTCCCCTGGCAACTTAACAGGGATAGGCTTTACAACCCCAAGGTCCATATGTGAATTGGTGTTGGCTCTGTGTTTTCCGGCCCTCAAACTAATCTTGATTCTTCCATTAGCCTTCTGTGAATCTCAGGAAAGCTGGTTCATCCTTGGCTTCCTCATCGAGAAAACAAAAAAGATTGGAAATAAATAAAGGGGTTGTGCAGCTCTGTTTCTGTTTAAATGAATTTCATGGTCCTTTGTGGTATCATAATTTTTGTTCTAGAAGCTTCCTTTTATACTGTGAATAGCCTATTACTTTATTGGAGAAGTGACCAACGAGGACTTCATAATACTCTATTTTGTCCTGATTTTTTGTTCTGAATAAACTGAATGTCAACCTGGGGATCAGGAAGGTCTACGGACCTTCATGGTCCTCACCTAAGGATGCTCTAGGTCTGATCTCCCATTTAGGAAATGGTGGCCAAGTGCATCCCACATGTGAAGTGACACGTTATCCTCATAAGGGACACTGCTCTTCCTTGAAGCCTTCTGAGATGCTTGCTTTTCGGGCTTGCAGCCTTTCCCCTCCCCCGTGGAGAGCAGTGGTAGGCAGATTTGGTGGAACATTGTGTCATGAACCCTTTGTTGATTTTATTGTTCATCTGGTCCATGGCCTGTATTTGTAGCAAGCTGGCCTTTTGAGAGAATGCATTCTGAATAAAGGCCACCACAATTTGTTTGGCGTCATTAAAGTTATTTTGTTTTCTCTGACCACAGTGAGATCATGAATTATTCTCCTTCTCTGAAGAACCAAGTAAACATGACTCTAAGGATCGTCCATTGTGTATAAGGGGAATGAGAGGCACAGAAGACATTGTGCCTGCCCTTGGAAGTTTAAATTTGTACTGAGGGAGACAGAATGAAAGCAAAATAAATCCACGAAAGTAGAACACAATGTGCTATTAAAAAAAAAAAATAGAAGCACCAAAGATAAGCATTCTGAACAAAGAGATAAGGAACTATGTTTCAAGGAAGTACTGAAGTGGCCTCTTGAGAGCTTGATAGCACTTTACCTGGAAACATATAAGGGAGAAAAGTCAGAGATTTTTATTATATCACTATTATGAAGGGATTTCTATGGCAATTTTGTGTAAAGATATCTTAGGCCACATTGGATGGATTTGTACTTAGCAAGCTGAAATAAGGTTATCACTTTTGTATTTCCAGTGGGTTAGTATCAGATAGGAGCTCAGACAGACAAAAATTGGAGCGGTGCTCTCCATGGCAGGTGTCCTCAAGTGGGGTCTGCACAAGACCATCTATCGGGATAAAGAAAGAAAATACTTCATCTTTATAAGTTCATTTTGAATTTTATCCCTTAAAGTCCTCTAGTTCCGTATTTGTTTTGTAATACTCATGTCAGTAAGTATAGCAAGAATATAATTTACAAATAAATATTCATGGTTGGGGCTGCATAGTTAGACATTTTACTTCTTGAAATACATATTTGTTAAACTCTAGTCAGTCATTTTGCACATTTCGGTGAATAGTTTAAATGACATTTATAGGAATACAGTAGCCAAAAAATCTAGATATCAATGCTTTCAAGGAAAATAACTCCTAATTTCTTTTGTTTTGTAAATTGTAGTTTTCTTTCCAAAGGAAACTTACTAAAAGCAAATCTAGAATTTCTTCTGAATATCTTACATACCAGCGAAATATTTCAGTTTGACAAAGTTGGTAGGAAGATCAGTGATTAATAGATAGCTTTCACTCCTTTCAGATACTTCTGGCTTTTGGGGTAAGCCATTAGGGATTTTCATAAGAGTAAAGAGTTCCCAAGGTAAGAGGTTTGTCTTTTATCCTTATAGTGTGAAGGCAATGCTTTCGAGGTCACTGTGATTTACTGGCAGTGAAGTAACTGCGGTAGGCTAAGGTACGTGGTGCTTCCTCGTCACTGTGCTGGCAGGAATGCAGTGGAACCCACTCTGACTCCCATGTCTCCCCAACCATGTAGACTGTGGTCACTGTGTCACCGGCTCTGTCTCCCCTGTCAGGCCCTCTGCCTCATTCAGCAGGTGGATTGCTCTTGTTGATTTTTCACCTAATTATGTGATATTTCTTGAGCACCAATATGACATTTGGTTTTGATCAAGGGATTATCAACTGATTGTGTAGCTCGTGGAAGGGGAGGGTGAGATTTCTCTCTCCTTTTAAGAGTATCCACAAGCAAGGAAGAGTAAGTAGGTGTAAGTAGGTGTTGGAAAAGCCATTGCAGGTATAAACTGGTACAGCCTTTGATGTATGAAATGACTTTTCCTCTATTAAATGAAAAGTGAGACTAGAATTTTATGAATAAAATAAGCATGGAACAGGATATTCTTAACATTTGTATTAGGAGTCTCTAGAGAAACAGAACCAGTAGGAGATTTCTATATTTATATTGATATAAGCATAGTCATATCAGCCTTTTTTCTGGTTAGGCTCACAGCTCAGTGGAGGAAGCTCACCCACATCATGGAAGGTATATCTGCTTTACTCAAAGCCTACTGATTTAAATGTTAATCTTATTGGAAAAATATACCTTCACAGAAACATCTAGAATAATGTTTGACCAAGTGTCTGGGTACTGTAGCCTAGCCAAGTTGACACATAAAATGAACCATTACACTATGCTAGCAAAGTCTTGAACTACTTGATGAATTACTACTCTACTGTACATATTTTACAAAATACTTCCTCATGCACCCGTATGTGCTAGAAATAATTATAGTTCAGTGATGTCACTTTTAACAAAAGCCCTGTAGCTATTTCCTTTTCAGAGAAGTCAGAAATAAGCTTTGATTACTCAAGGCATGAACTCATTGTCTAAAACGAAATTGTTAATCAAATTCTGTCTAAAGAGTCAAAAAGTGTGATGTGGATCAAAATGTTAGATGCCCATTTGTGTGTGGTGCCATGAAAAGGAGATCAGGTGATATAAGCCAGTGGAAGTCTCCCCTAAGCACGTCCCAGTGAGGAAAGTAATCATTTTTACTTTCACTAGATCCATACCTTTTCAAAACAATACATTTTTGTAAATGTCAGCGCTTTTTATTTGTTTTTTATTTTTAAACTAACTTAAATTTAATTTTAATTTTTAGTGATCTCCACCCAACATGGAGCTTGAACTCATGACCCCAAGATCAAGAGTCGCATGCTTTACTGACTGAGCCAGCCAGGTACCCCAGTGTTAGCCCTTTTAAAACTCAGAAAGCACTGGACTACTGTGAGAAATTAATATTATTAAAAGTAGTAACTAGCACTTGCTTCCAAAATATCTTCAAGAGTTTAACTCCAAAATTGCATCACATTTTCTTTCCTTGAACTGGATGAGCCTACAGATAACAGCAAGAATAGTTCTTTTATTTAACATTACTAGTATCAAATGTCTCCCAAATTGCCTCACCGATGTACCTGGAAGTGCCAAATGCTCTTCTATTCTTCTGCATGGGTATGTCAAGCATCAATTGTCCACTCCTTTCAGTGGTCACCTCCCTTGGTGTGTGCTGGATCATAGAGAAGCTGGATTCTCCTCTTTTTCTGAGTCATCCCTTGGCAGCTGCTTATCCACACCTCATTCACTATCTCATGGCTCCCACTCTGCAGGGGACACTGCATGGTTCTGTCCACTTCTCATAGCCCGGGGCTCCTGGCAGTGTCCCTTGAGGAGAGCCACTTCCTTCTTGGGCCCAGCAGAGAGAATAGGGGGTAGAGCCCACGTCCCTTTAGTGCCTTGTTCTTTATCCCCCCGCACTGTGCCATGCACAGATGGTTACAGGGCTCTCTCATATGCTGTTTTGGCAGGGAGACGTCAGAAGGAATGAAAACACAGGTGGGAAGAATAGTGAGGGAAACTGAACCCCTACCAAAACAAAGCCAGCCGGTAGGTCCGTCAGAGTTCCCAGCATTCCTTTCTCCCTCTGTGCTCAGTTGTTTTCCTCTGGAAGAGAGCTTCCTTCAGCTTCTTCTGTCTGTTGGAAATGCTTCTAACCAACAACTGATCTCACTCGGTCTTTTCCTCGGATTAGAGCTAATGAGTCTAAAATAATGTTCTGGAGGCCCCACTAAGACTGGATTGGTGGTCTTTGATACTCTGGATCTTGCCTAACAGGACAGGTGGGTGCAGACATTGAAATTGAGTCTCTTCAAGAGTTCCCACCAGTGTGAGTTGCAGATAGGTTCCCTAACTCTTCTGGCATCAAGTGGGTAACCACTGGCAGGCGTATGCGCACACACTCACTCACACTCATATCAAGGACAAACTTAATTCTCACAGATAGTGAAATCTAAATATATATGGAAATGACATTTTTCTAGCTGTTTCATACCAAAGCTTTGCTCAGATGCCAATTTTTTTTTTCATATTTTGCAGAACAGACACAGTTGCTCTTTATTTTCAATTTCACACCGCGTCCTTGGGCTTTCTGAGCCTAGGGACCAGTTAAAACATTGTGGCCATAAACGAGTCATGTGCCTGTTGAGAATGCCTCTTAGCACAAAAAGCCCACTTTTGAAATTACCCTTGTTTTTAAGCTAGGCCAAATGAAATTTTTAAAAAAGGCATTGCCATTCCATTTTCTTTGGTTAGTGGAAGAAATCTGTTAGGAGAATATATGACCGCCCATTACTAAAATGTCATAATGGCGCTGGTGGTGCTTGAGATTCATCATGCTTTTCTACCTGCCCAGAAAAATGAGAGATTACACTGAGATACTCACAGTTTTATCTGAAATAGCTTAGTTTTTCAGAGTTTCTTTACATAAGGAAGTTACTACCATATTTTACTGACTGGGAATTTCTTTCCCTCAAGGAAAGGATTATATTTGTTTGGGGAAATGCCTTGATAAACTGATTAGAAGTGGAAGGTTAAGCTTTACGGAACAGACTGGAGGGAGGCAATGGAAACACATCTGAACTCCTTTTCAAACAAATGAAGTGGTGGGGAGTGGGGGCATGGAGAGCGGGTGAGCTATAGTGGGGGTAGGAAGGGAAACGAGGGGTTCCTGGGCCAGTTTGTGAAAATTTGCATTCCTAAGTTGACAACATGTACTTTATTTCTTTTAAAGATTTATTTATTCATGTTAGAGAGAGAGGGGGGTGAGCAGGGGGGAGGTGCAGAAGGAGGAGACAGAGAGAGAAAGAGAAAGAGAAATCGAGAAAGAGAGAGAGAGGGAGAGAGAGAGAGAGAGAGAGAGAGAGAGAGAGGAGACTCCCTGCTGAGTGTGGAGCCAGGCACAGGGCAGGATCTCACAACCCTGAGACCATGACCTGAGCTGAAATCAAGAGTCAGATGCTTAACCGACTGAGCCATCCAGGTGCTCCTCAAGTTGACAATCATTATTAAAGAATTAGGGGCCCCTGGGTGGCTTAGTGGTTGAGTGTCTGCCTTCGGCCCAGGGTGTGATCTCGGGGTCCTGGGATCGAGTCCCACGATGCATGGAGCCTGCTTCTCCCTCTGCCTGTGTCTCTGCCTCTCCCTCTCTGTGTCTCTCATGAATAAATAAACATCTTTAAAAAAATAAAGAATTGGTTAAAGAATAGAAAAGGGAAATGCCCAATTTCAAATTGTCTGCTGAACATTTACATAGCATGATTTGTTCTTCCTTGGCAAGTATCTATCTCCAGGGGCCATCCTGTATGAGTGGGATAGGGCGTGTGTTTGTTTTGAGAGGATGAGGGTTCAGTAAAGAGAAGCCCCCATGAAAAAGAAAAAGTCACAGTACCAGACATCAAATTCTGAGAGAGAAATGAACAGAAGATGGACATTGGAATCTGAGATGATTAAGGATAAATAGAATACCTATAATTTCTAAATATTCTTGTGAAAGCTTTGAATTTCTCACAAGATGTGATATGGTAGCTGAAAATAATCTTATAAAGATTTTAAGTGGCAGAGTGACCCTTGGTTACACTTAGCAAGCAGTGAATTTTTGTCACTTTAGGAGGAATAATTCATTAAAAAAATGCAGTCTCATGAACATGATAGGGCAAAATAAGTGGTTTGAAGCAATGACTTGAGTGTGCATTTTGTCCTGGGTTTATTTGGTTGAATGCAGCAAAGATGTACCCAAGTAATCATAAGTCGGTGTTTTCCAAAATCCTCAGTAAATTACTGATAATTACAGCAAAGAGGAAACGTGCTCCCTGAGGGATCTGGAACTTAGCCTCCTGCAGACTGTTGCATCCCTTCTCCCCAGGTCTTTGAAGGCTCATGTTTTATCCTGAACAGTCATTAGATCTTTAGATCATACCTTATCAGACTTCCTTTAGTTTTCATGTTAAAATTTCCCCACTCCTGCACACAGCATTGATGGTAAAATCAACCCAAAGAAAATTTCCCACCTTTGGGTGGGAAGATTTAACCTCCTTTCCAGCTTTAGAAGTACATGTTTTTTTTTTTTTTTTTTTTGTACCTAGTTATTTATTGACTTTCTTCTTAGGTAGAATGTACAGTCTGGGAGGACAGGGAAACTTTGTTTTCTTTATTTGTGTATCCAGATCAGAAGGTTAATATTGAATGTATGAGTGGTGTGACATACACACCCTGGTAGTATGTTGCTGTACAACCCCTAAGATGTACATAAGGAAGTCCGAGAGGTCTTAGGTGAGAGGGCTTGTTGAGAAAAATCTCAACTCTTCTGTTCTAGTCCTAAGCCATTCTGTAACCTCTCTCAGGCCACAGTTGGCATTTAAGGAGTCTTGGTGCAAATTCGAAAATGTGCTGTCACTAAACAGGTGAAAATTTTTTTTTAAACAGGTGAATTTTTGAAGGCGTCTCTTTGTCTAGGCTGATAGAACTGCTCCTAGCTCCCGCGGCTTGGCAGACTGACCTAGGCCTGCAGTGCCACCCCCTAGTCTGGGCTCTCTCTGGGCCTCTCAAGGTATCCTCCTGTCTCCTGCATCCTCAAGCAAGGAGGACTCTGATTGGTCCACTCAGCCACCGTGATGTGCACTGCTGTACTAGGCTCCCCTCCTTGGTCCTATCAGTGAAGGCCTCTTGGTAGGATTGCCTGGTTTTCTCAGAAAAGAACCGTAGCAGTCTGCATAATTTACAGGATGGATCTACTGTGGCTTTCACGATGGACACAGCTTGTTCATAGTAGGCCCGTGTCAATAGGTGAGGGAAGCAGGCGTCAATGGCGTCAACTGTTGTCCATGGTAAGGGAAAAAAAAGTTGTCCTGTAGTTCTTATCCAAAAGAGTCTGGAAGCTTTCTTTGGATTGGTTTAGTACGAACTGTCTTTGACTGCCACTTTCACTTCCGTTCACAAACACTGTGTTGTGGCATTATCCCTATTTGGTACCTAACGGAACTGAGGCCCAGAAAGGGTCAACGCACCTAAAGTGACCAAACCATCAAATAGACTTGACGGTCAGATCCAGGTGTCTTGTTTTCTCATTTCACCACAGTGCTTTCATTTCAAGAACAGCCCCACATGGTGAAGCTGTTAGGATGGCGACCGAAATGATCCAGTTTTCTTGGATTTACAAAAGCGTGCTTATTTTTAAGACACCTGATCAACTGCCTATAATTACGTAATGCCACACATGTGCTTCAAATTCAAACATTCACTTATTTTTATTCTTTAGTAGCCACTGAATTTCTTCATTGTGATGGGTCAACCTTGCAAAGACTTTTCCAGAACTATTAGATTTGTTAAAAAGAGAAAGAGGGAGAGAGAGAGAGAGAGAGAGAGAGAGAGAGAGAGAGAATATCTTCTGGAAAAAATACCACTTTAAATCCTGATGACATTTATTTTGTTACTCTGCCACCTTTTCCTCCTTTTCTGCTTCTGATATCAGAGCTATGACTACATAGAAGTACTCTCCGAGGTCTTCCTTAATTTTAGTTCTCAAGAAGAAAAGGGAAGTAAATATGACTGATCTATGTTTTAAAGATTTGCTGATGGATTCTCAGTAGTGTCATAGAAATATCTTTATATCCTGGGTACAAATGTCTAGCTCTTCATTTAAAGAGATTTTCTATGGGGCACAGAATAAAATGGTCACTGGAAATGCTTCAGGCCCAATAGCTTTCAACTCCTCAGGTAACAAGATATGCCCATCACATTTGCAACATGCATATCATACATCTTTTTGGTTGTATTCATTTTTTATTTATTAATTTGCTTATTCATAAATTTGTGCATTAGCTGCTTGCATATTTTCATTTTGGTAATTTGTTATTAGTTTCAGAGGTAGAATTTAGTGATTCATCAGTTGCATGTAGCACCCATTCCTCTTTATATCAAGTGTCCTCCTTAACACCCATCACCCGATTATCTCTTTCTCCCACCCACCTCCCCTCCAGCCACCCTCAGTTTGTCTCTTAGCGTTCAACACGACCATTTTCCAACCTAAAATAAAAGATGTCCTTTCGTCCCCGGGATTCAACATAATGGAAGGCCCACCCCACCGAGCCAACTGCATTTTCCTTTGGATTTACATGATCAAGTTCTTCTGTCTTCCACTTGGTGGGCAGGAAAGTTGTAAAGATAAAGGAGACCATGTTTCTAAAGTGCTTTTAGCTCTTCTGAAGGAAGAGCGGTGAGATACACAATGATGATGATGACGATGACGATGTGTTAACTATTATACTGAAGGAAGAAAGTGGTTTAAAAAATAATAACCTTAGATAACATGACAGACAAGAGAAAAGTACTATTTTATTTTTATAGAACTGTGCAACGCAAAATTTACTCACAATTGTTAAACATGGAGCCTTCATTTTCAGGAAGTCAAGGTAGCTTCTGCTTGTGAAGGGACCACCGTTTTAGAAAATGTTTAGTTTACATGGCTCAATAAAACCAATCCTTAGATCCACCAAAGCATCCTGGTTCCCTTCAGCTGATTTTTGCAGTTCAAGGTCCTTGAAGAAATGTCAAATGGAAATGAATTCAGAGTCTGAGAGAGTAAGGGAATTCAGGTTTGTTGAGAGTCTGAATTATAGACTGAATATTTGCTTCCCCTCAAAATTCATGTGTTGAAGCCCTAACCCCCAGTGTAGCTGTATTTGAGGATGTGGCCTCTAGAGGTTAGTTGAGGCCATGAAGGTTGGAGTCCTGATCCAATAGAATGAGTGTCCTTGTAAGAAGAGACACCAGAGAGCTTTCTGTCGCTCCTCCGTGTGTAGAGAGGAAAGGCTGTGTGGGGACACAGTGAGAAGGAGACCATCTAAAAATCAGGAAGAGCACCTCACTGGGATCTGAACCCTGCTGGAAACTGGTCTTGGACTATCTAGCTCCCAGAATGGTGAGAAAATAATTTTCTGTTGTGTAAGCCACCTGGCCTGGAACTTTGTTAAGGCAGTCCAGGCTGACTACTACAGTCTGCTGTTGTCAAAACTTGCAATCAAAAGTGAGATGTATAAAAAAATAAAAAAATTAAAAAATAAAAATAAAGTGAGATGTACTCAAGAACTCGGAGATGATGGAAACAAAACTGTGCCTGTGGCTTCAAGGCCACCAACCCTGGATGAAACTTTCAGCAATGTCAGTGACATAGTTATTGCATTTACACAACACCTGTTAGATGCCAAGCACAAGCATGGCACTTTACAGATATTCAATCACTTAATCATTCCAAACTTTTATTAGTAAGTCTCTCTTTTAACTTGTGCCTTTTAAATATAGTTGTAGAGTCTCAGGGTGGTTAAGTCACACTCAAGGACACTCAGAGAGGAAGGGATACAAGCTTGGGCTGTCTAATCCCCAGTGCCAAGGGCTTAACCTGGTCCACACTGCAACTCAGTGCAGATGCATACTTATGGAAAGAATGTGGCTATCAGGGACACCTGGGTGGCTCAGTGGTTGAGCGTCTGCCTTCGACTCAAGGCATGATCTTGGGGTCCTGGGATTGAGTTCTGCATCAGACTCTCCATAGGGAGCCTGCTTCTCCCTCTACCTATGTCTCTGCCTCTCTCTCTGTGTCTCTCATGAATAAATAAATAAAATATATGTATTTTAAAAAGAATGTGGCTATCAGAAGAGTAGTTAGTTAGCGATACAGCACAGGAAATGAAAATTATAGACACAAAGCTGGCATAGTTTATCTTGGAACATCTGAGATCTCAAACGAGTTTCCCAAACTGCAAAAATCAAACTTAGGCTTATAATTAACAAAAGTGAGTCTGCCCTCCATTCTGCTGTACTCACATTCATTTGTGTCTTCTAGTAGCTAATGAGCTTTCTAAGACCTGAACCTTGGATTTGATTTGAACTTCTCCAGGATTTTCCTTAGCTGGAAGCAATGTTGGGGAAAAGGAAGTGCTCAGTAGATGCTGATTGCATCCTACTAATCTGACAGCCCACAGCATCAGGTCTACTGTAGAGATTCAGGAATTGCCTTGGTCACTGGTCTGTGCTCTTCAAGCCACCCTTCCTGGTCTATAGCTCAGCCCAGTCATGTCAACACTTACTACTATATGCTGAATATTTCCTGGACTTCTGTAGGCACTCTCCAGGTAAGAAACAGGCAATTTTTGTCTCTGAGTCCTTTGGAACACAGAAGTGTCTCCTATGTTCCATTTCCATATGGCATCAAAATCACAAACTTACTGAAATTACACTAAATAAATTTCAAATTAAAAAATATGTATTCACAAAGATTTCTTTTGACATCACGTTTTTACCTCTCTTTTATCAGTCCATGCCTTTTAAATGACCCTTCCTCCTCATTTCTTCACTCTGAGCCAGAATACATGGTCCCACAGGCATTACCTTGTGAAGACTTTCCATTTTCAAAGGTCAAATGCATCTATTTCTTTTATTCATTAGGCTTTTAAGTAAATATGCCCATGACTTGATTCTGGTAAGTAAAGTGAGTCTTTGAAAGATATGCCGGAAGTATGCAAAGCAGTCTCAAAAGTGGGAGGTTTACTACATCAAGAAAATTTGAGGATGATCCATACTCTTCTTCATGGAAGCTTGGTAGTGTGATTGCAAAAGAAAATTATCCACTACTTATAGATTGGAGTTCAGTCTAGAATGTTAATATCACAATGCTTATTTGCTATCACTTTATAGACTTAGAGTTTATGAGGCAAATATTTGAACAAACTTTATCTCTTAGATATTGGGTCTGCCATTTTAGTATGCTACCGTTGTGGATGGAAGTTCCCAGTGCAAACAGCAGGTATTTTATTGGTTAAACTAATAGGATAGAAGAGATTGTACACAGATTTCTTTTATTGACTATATTCCCCATGCTATTCTTTTCATCTCTGTGACTTATTTATTTTATAACTGAAAGTTTGTACCTCTTAATCCTCATCACCTATGGCACTCATGTCTCCCACCCCCTGACCTTCCCTTTGGCAGTCACCAGTTTATTCTCTGTACTGAAGAACTGATTTGTTTTTTTTTTCCTTTGTTTGTTCATTCATTTGTTTTGTTTTTTAGATTCTGTATATAAGTGAAATCAAATGGTATTTGTCTTTGTCGGACTTATTTTGCTTAGCATATACACAGGTTTTTGATGAATGTTTTCTCTTAACAGTTGTCAAATGTCTGTCCATATCCTCTTGGCCTCCTTCTAAATTCATTTGTAGCTGTGGTGGGCAGTTTGTGCACACATTTTCTGCTGGAGGCTCTCTCTAGTGTGACAGGAGCTGCTTATTTCTCATGCAGGCAACGCACCTACAGTGGAGGCAGGCTATCAGTGTTCCTCAGTGGGAGAATTCTGTGATGTGAAATGCATGGTAGCTCAGGTTCTAGACCATTGAGCCTCAGTTTCCTGCAGCTGTAACCTACTCATTAATACTCCCTTCATTGGGTTTTCTCTCTTGAAAATTAGAAAAAGCAGTAGAGATAACACATGCCTTTCCTTTGGTCTGTCTCTAAGGGAGTTTTTGTCATGTTTCTTAACGAATGTGACCACTTTGTTCTGTGTTACCATTACTCTTTGTATCTTTCTTTGGTAAACTAAACACACTTTCCCTTCAAGACTGTCCTTGGATAGATAAAGAAGATATGAGTGAGATATATATAGATATCTCATTGGATATTACTCAGTCATCAACAAAGAATGAAATCTTGCCATTTGCAGTGACATGGATGGAAACATGGGTCATGGTAAGCAGAATAACTCAGTTAAAAAAAGACAAATACCATGTGATTTCACTCATATGTGGAATTTAGGAAACAAAACAGATGAATGTGTGGGAAGGGGAAAAAAGAGAAAGAGAAAGAGGGGGAGGCAAACTATTAAGAGACTCTTAACAATAAAGAACAAACTGAGGGTTGATGGAGGTAGGTAGGTGGGGGATGGACTAAATGGGAGATGGGCATTAAGGCAAGCACTTGTGATGAGCACTGAGTGTTTTATGTAAGTGATGAATCACTAAATTCTATTTCTGAAACCAATATTACACTATATGTTAACTAACTAGAATTTAAATAAAAATTTGGACCAAAAAAAAAAAAAAAAGGACTGCCCTTGGGGGTTAGGAGCTGTGGTTGTTTTGTTTGTGTCCATACTTCCAGCAGGTAATAAAAGATTTAGTACATGGTGAGCCCTTAATAAGTATGCTTTAAATGGAAATTTGATATTTTTCTTTCACATGTCATAGTACTTCAAGGTTGTTCATGATGTAGCATGGGTTGGTACTTCATTCTTTTTTATGGCTGAATAATAGTCCTTTGCATGTATATGCCACATTTGTTCATCCATTAGTCAGTTAATGGCCATTTGGGATGTTTCCATTTTTTGGTTATTATGAATAATGCTTCTAAAAACAGTGATACACAAGCAGCTGTACCATTATGCGTTTCCATCAGCAATGCATGAAGATGCCAAGACCTCTACATCCTCACCACTTGTTATAATTTTCAAGTTTATTATAGCCTTTCTAGTGCCAGGTTGAATTTGATTTGGGAAGAACGGTCTTTGGAAGACTTCTTAGCATTCCTTTTTATCTAGCAATTTACATTCCCTTGAGACTTCTCTCATTTTACAGTAGCACAGAAAAGAAACTACATAAAGTAGCCAATATTGTTAACTTATAAGAAGGCTGTGATTATTCTTCACCATTGAACATTTTCCCTGGCAGCCTCTTTTCCAAATCTAATAAGATCAGAGGTTGCTCGGCATAATATAAAGTGCAGCTCTGAGCCTATCAGGTTGTGTGGCCATGGGAAAGTTAATTTTCCTCTCTGGGCCTCAGGTACATCACCTGTATATTGAATAAGACATGCTCAATGTCTTACTGGAGTGTTGGAATAAACCCTCTCAATGTTTACTTTTAGTTTTTGAAGTTCAATGCAAGGCAGTAATAGATGTCTGCTTCATTTTTACCCTCTGATCTATATCCCTTCCTTTTGGGAATTATTCCTCATTTTTGGCAACTGATTCTTAATGGAATCTCAGAGTCAATATCCTTTACTCCAGAAGTGGACCTAATTAAAATAGTTCTTCTCCCTGGATAAAGTGATCACTTCAGAGATGGGTATATGGCCCAAGCTAGGGAGATTGGAGTCTTTCCTGGGACCTCTGAGCCCAAGCTATCAGGGAAGATGCCATCTACTGCTGGGACCACTAGCTAAAGGCATATGTCTGCACTGCTGGTGGCCCATCATGCCCTCCACATGAAAAATAGAAATGATGGGAGAGATTGTGCCGTTTGAGGTCCTCGATCCATCTGGGCCTGCAGTCAGATCTACCACTATATTTTTCTGTTCTTTCTTTTGCATCTGTACATAACTTATTTTAAGTTGAATTTCAGTTACTCCTATTAATCAGAAAGTGTCTGACTAATACATACGCAAACGTTTATTGAGTGTCTATGGTGGATATTCTGGAGTAAACAAAGAAGTATATGTCCATATTCTCAGGGCGTTTACAGGCTAGTTTAACGGCCAAGTTGAGGAAATAGGAAAGCCAGCTGCACAATCAACCTTTTCTATAGGAGGAAAGGTGCTTTGGCTGTCCACTGTGCTGGTCAGTATTTTAACTAATGTGCCATTTCAGAGACTGCAGGTTTTTGGGACAGAGTCTCATATAGGTTTAGCATCTAATGGCCTTTAATGCTCTACCACATATTAAACTGCATGGCCTTGGACATGTTTTCTTAATGTTCAGAGCCTCGTTTTCTTTTTGCCATCCACAAAATGGGGATAATATTATTTAGTTCATCGGTTGTTTTGAAGATGAAATAAAATAATTCAGACAACACAGTTCTTGATACCTAATACAGCTTCATAACTTTGCTCCCTTTCTCTGTCCAGAATCCCCTCCAGTCTTGAAAAATCTAATTCAGGATTTGCCTTTAAACAAGCAAAAGCTTTTTTTTTTTTTTTTTAAACAGTGATATAAAATAGTTATTCATATACATCTTAAAATAGTAACTGTTTATTGGGATAATGTATTCACAAACACATTTAAACAACATAATTAAATGGTTTGCCCAGGTGCTGGCACAGTTTAGGAAAGCTAGCAAGCAGAGATTGATAGTCACTGAATATAACTATCCCTCATAGAGAATGAAGAGGATTGCTAGAAATTAAACAACAACCAAAAGGTACTTATTAAGAATTATTTTGCCTGAAAGGCATGGGTTTTCTGATTCTGAGTTGTAATTGTAACAGTCTCCATATGACATTGGTAACATAACCAATACACTCATTTGTCATTGACCTCAGGGCTTGTTGACACATAAATATGAAATGAAAATAATGTAATAACCCAAAGGGCATCCTAGTGAATCACCCCCATATTGTTATTATTGTTTAATGAGCATACATGATAAATTAATATTATGCTAATGGATAATCAGTTTATCTTCTGTTGGTTCAGGGCATGTATAACATGTTCACTTGACTTTTAGTTTCATTTCTAGTGTTTCCAAACAGTAGTCACTCTTTCTCAAACCTTACTTGACCTTGTCTTTATGAACTTGACCCTAAATATAGGGCGACCAAAATTTGCTGAAGTAGTGAAGAAGTGATTGAAAATATTTAGAAATTTCCTGAAAATAATTATTTATTAGTGTACATGTATAAACTAGAAATATGAAATGGCATGAGAGTTGCTGTTACAGTCTAAAACAATGGCAAGTTTGTTTATAGAACAATCATCCTTTGAATCAATTATTTTTTCTGATTAGATTACACTCATAAGAAAATGAATACAGTGCCCTTTAGAAATGCAATATAGTTATGGGAAAAAAAAGCCCACCCTCTCCCTGTACATTTTAATGATTAGTAAAGCTATCTCATGGTTTGGATGGAGGCCCAGGAAATGATCCAAATGGGATTATATTTTCTTAATCTATTAGGATAATGTACAACTTGCTTCCATTCTCCACCCTACCCCATCTAACTTGGCAAGTATTGTTAGCAGACTCTGAAATAGTTATATTCCAGAGACAGACTCACATACAGTTTATCATCTCCAGACGCTGTGTCTGTCATAGCCTGAAATCTTAAGAAGATAGTATTGCTGACTAGAAGAGAATTCATATGTTTTAGAATTTGATTGATTAGGGGCACCCAGTTAATAGTCAGTGTGATCAGCATTATGCAAATATATAAGGGTCATGGCTTCTGTTCCCTAAAAGTGATTGTCTTTCCCATATACCCCTCAAAAAGCAAAAGCCACTACTGAGTTTCAAATTCATAATTAAAATTTGGGAAAACCAAAGGTGATTTAGAGGAGTCACTGTTTCTTAGCACCTGTTTTTAATCTGCATGCATTGCCCAATATAAGCATAAGCACTGGGGAGGAAAAAGATGCTGTTTTTAATAGCAATATGGTGGCTTAAAGGTAGGCAACTATCTGAACCACTTTCAGAATTAAAGACCTTTGAACAAAAAAGTGGTAAGCCCTGCTTGGAGAAGACATTGAGACCTTGCTCTCTGCTAAGATGATTTTGCCTAGATGTGATCATGATCATTGAGAGACTCAGCGATAAGAGCAAAAGTTGTCAGTCACATGAGAGAAAAGGAACATTTCTCTTTCTTCTCCCTACAGATACTTACGGTTCCAGAGGGACATTGCAGAGTCTTGGGTTCTGGAAGTTGATACTGTGAACTTGGAAGAAATCCTTATTTGGTGTCTCATTTGGAATGGGCTGCTGAGAAGACCATGCTGACTATCTGGAGAAAGTGCCATCTGCACATCTGTAGAATTTGGTGAGCCACGTTGATAGCCAGAAATGCAAGGAATACAGAGGGAAGAGATCCTTCAGCCACTCTTGTGCCATGTTGAACTTCTGTGGGTCCTTTGAGAGACTGTGGTATTATAGGTAATTAACATGTACCATTGGGTTGTTGACTGTGCTTTGTCTTAGTTTAAAACTCCTGTAGAATATTTTGGTCAGAGAATTGACCAACATGAACATTTGTCCAACAAGGCATTTACTACCTGCTTTCTGGGTGGAACTTTAAATGAAGGAGCATCTAATACCCCTGGCCCCGTCCCCAAATAAGTATGTTTTTTATTTCGGGCAAGTTATAGTTGAATTATGCTTAAATAAAATCTTGTTTTGGGGGATCCCTGGGTGGCGCAGCGGTTTGGCGCCTGCCTTTGGCCCAGGGCGCGATCCTGAAGATTCAGGATCGAATCCCACGTCGGGCTCCCGGTGCATGGAGCCTGCTTCTCCCTCTGCCTGTGTCTCTGCCTCTCTCTCTCACTGTGTGCTTATCATAAGTAAATAAAAATTTAAAAAAAAAAGAATCTTGTTTTGGCAATTCATTTTGTGCATAAAAAAGTAGCTCCGAAGAATAGGATATAGGTGTGGTTAATGACACCTTCCTTTGTGTGTTAAACATTTGTCTCTATTTATTTAAATTAATCAAGAGTTAGTTAGCTTGGACTAAGATTTTAGAATTAAGAAATGGAGAAAAATTAGCCCCATTCTTCAAATGAGAGCTTTTCTTTAACCATGATAGAGAAGCTGTATGAGTGGTGGGGAAGACTGTTAGAGTGGATCTCTGAGGACTGGCCTCATGAAAGTAGGTTAACATTTAGTGAGTCTACCACATTTAGTAAAGAGGAATTATTTGGGGTGGACTGAAGACGAGTGACTTGGGGATTAATTTTACATTCATTCACATATTCATTCAATAAACATTAATAGAGCATCCGATCTGTGCTTGTTCCTGTGTCGGCAACGGGTTCTACAAGAGAACAAGATGCAGTTCCCTCTCTTCTGTAGCTTACAACCAACAGATTAGTAAACATGAATTGAGCACATCTTATGTGCAAAGCGATGAGATGTTCTGGGTGTGGTGTGCAGATGAGTAGCAATTGTCTTCAATGAATTAACAGTTTATTGATTGTTTAGTTGGACCTAAACATTGATTATCATGCCAAGCTGTGTGTGATTAGGACTCTATTAAAGGTATGGGTCAAGAGCTAGAGTGTATAAAATTTTTTAACCTTTTCTTTGTATTAACTTTTATATTTTGGAATTTTCCTCTGGGAAACATTGGATTTATAAATATTAATTCCATCAGAAAAGAGCCATAGAAAGCAATGGAGACAACACTTTGGCTTTAGCTCTGGTGTTGATTGAGGCAAAGCTCCACCGTTCTCATGTAATACTTCCCTGTGAATAGGATTCTTGAAGTCTCCTTTTGTCTATGAACATACAAACAGAGCTTACTTACTTACAGTGCTGGCTTTGCATGAGCCAGTGACTGTAGGCTGCTGAGACCCTCTGAATGGATGCTGGGATGACAAGCCAATGCAACAGCTCATTGAGCTTTGAGGCTCCTGCACTGCCTCCAGGACTCATGGTCTGAAGCCACTGCTTATGAGCTAACTCTTCTTGTCCTACCCACTTACCCACATGGCTATGGCCAAGTTATCCAATAATTCTTAGAATGTCACTGGAATGACATTTCTGGAATCAACTCATTTATTTATTGGATTTCTTATCTTGCAAAGAAGCAGGTTAATAGCTTGTCTTGAGGCACTGTATAAAATAAAGAAAGCTCTAATGGGGCTAAAAGTTTCTAACACCCCTGTAAGTTACATTTTCCATTGTTGCTCTACTCAATATTGCAATATTTCTGGAAATATACGTAGCTATCAAGCCAGCTATTTAAGAGTCTAAAGGTGGGGTTGTCTAAATTATTATTCTATGAGGGGTGATTTGTGCTTTCAAATATGTATTTGTCTTTAGATCCTTAACCTTTAGCCAATTCCATGTTTGTCGTGATTTATTTTCTATATATGTTTTTGACCTTCTCTTGGCAGATGACTTCAACATTATCTTCGTTGAGAATGATTCTGACACTGGCTAGAGAGATACAATTGTGTTCTGTTTATGCAATAGAGAAAGCCAGGGCACTTTTTCTAAGCTGTCGTCATACATCACTGTCAGTATTTTGAACCACTAAATTGTTATTAAAAATTCAGGGACAATAATCCATTTTGAGAATACCATGAGAAAAGCAAATACTGTAATGACTGAGTGACATTTCAAGAATAACATCATTCAAGACATGCTAATTTTTTTGCAACCCATTTCCCTGGATAAGTGTCTATTGTATAAATAAATTTGGTTTCCAACCCCTTCCCAGCACTTGCTTTTGATGAGAGAGTCTTGATATTAGAAAAGAAAATCATCTGAAATGAAATTTGCTTATGTTCTCCATGGTTCTACAGTCAGAAAAAAAAGTAGCTTGCTTCATGACTAGAATAAATGACTATCTTTACCAGCAAGGGTTTTGTAGCACATGGTTTCCACTATTTTTTAAGAAAAAGACCCCTGCTATCATAAGCACTTAAGTTGGCTTGTGCATTGGTTCAGGAGGAATGAGCTATGATGAGAAACATACTGGATAGAGAGTCAGGAGTTGGGAGAGTGCTGGTTCTGAACTTGCTATGACAAAGCTGTGATAATAACTTTGAATACAGGATTTAATTTCTCATAGCTGTAGTTGACTTTGGGTTTTGTTTCTTTGTCTTTTTTTTGTTTGTGTGTTTTTAATTAGGCGTGTTTGGGTGTGTTCCGGTTCTGGTAGGCTATGAAAGGATACCTAGACAAAAATGTAAGGTAATGTTTCACTGATAGCCTTTCTCATTCTTTATGGAGTTTCTTTTTTTTTTTTTTCAGTCAAGAGTGGGAAATTGACCTCCCAATCCTATTGTTTTTCAAATACCTTCATCCACTTTGGCAGGATGAAAGGATCATGGACTATTTATCTTATAACTTTCACTTGTCACTGCAACAGAAAATAAAAAGTAAACAGGCTTATTAATAGAAAATATGTTGCTTTTTTTGAATCAGATGCTAATGAGAATGATAATAAGAAAACCGTTAATGCTTTTTTGTACTGGAAAGTACAGATTCCAGTATCATAAGAGGTTTGATAGTAATAATTTGCATTTATGTAGTGTCCAAGTTTATAAAACACTTGCATTAAAAAAAATCTCATTTGACCCTCACAAAATGGAGTGTTATCTTTTCTGTTTGATAGATGGGAAAGTTGAAGCTGGGTTATGAGGGGGAGAGCCAGATCAAAATCCCTGTCTTCCATTTCTTAATTCAGTTTGCTTTGCATTACACTGTGCTTCCTCCATAATCTCATAGTAGGGCAATATAAACCATGAATTATTGAGTGCTTCCAACATTATTTTGGGATATTGGGATGACACATTCTTCATGATAAAGTGTGTGTTTGAAACAAACCATTGGGAGAGAACAGTATTAATACTTGAGGGATAATTGTGATAATAAAAAGTATCTAATATTTATACATAAATACACAGTTTCCTGAATACTGATTTTAGGGGATCCTTGAAACAATAATCTGACATGAGCTCTATTATTCTTTGGTTACAGATGTAGAATCCTGTCATGTGAGACTGAGGGCACTCCTTACACAACTGGCATATGACAGGGCTAGGCCTGTCTGTGATGTTAATGTCCAAAGACACTATGTAGTTTTAGATGCCACTGGGGAACCCAGTTTGGCTGTTCTTAATGATTGGAACTTTTCAAATCACAGCACAATTAGCTGTTTACCGGTAATCATTCTTTCATGGAGGAGAGGGGGATGCATAAGAAGCAGGCAGTGTAAAATACTGGTTAAAAATATGGGATCTGGATTGAGATAAAATTCAACATATTTCTGACCTATTAATATTAGGATTAATAGATAATATTACCCACTTGACTCCTTTAAGGAAGAACTGCCTCTTCCTTTCTTGTGTCTTACTCAATTGCAAAGGAATTAAGTTCTGATCCTAGTACTCGATATACACCCTCACTTTCCAATGACATGGATTTCCCCTTTATAAGTTGTCAAAGCAAAAGTCACAACTATTTGTCACTTTAGCAAGCATCCTCCCCTCCTAATATCTGGAATATATTAATACTAGAAATGATAAAGTATCAATGCAGGGGCCTGGCCGTCTCTTCGGCCACGATTATTGTGTCCCAGTCAAGAATAATCCAGAATCCGACTTCCAGAAAGAGTTTACAAGGGCGCTCAAGGACTGGGACTGTGATGGGTTGAATTGTCATCTACAGATCTAAAGACTCTAACCACTTTCAACGTTTTGTGTCATTTTTATGCACACTGTATAATTAAAAGACTCCCGTTCAGAATGGCAGAGGGATTACTGATTGGTCGTTCTCAGTAGATGCTACTCTTGTTCCTTCTGTTGCTAGCAAGTAACAAGAGACATGTGTAGACGGGCGAGAAGGCCTGGAATTGGCCACTCCACATGCAGTATTGGTTGGCATCGTGAGAGAATAAGGCCAGAGGGAAGTTAGGATGTGTCCACAAGGACAGAATGCATTTAGAAGAATGATACCTCTTCTTGTTTGTCACTTTCTAAGACATTCCTCAATATCCCTTGGCTGAAATCCAAAGTCACTTTCCAGTTTTAAACACCAGCCTATAAAGTGGACGGGCAAGAAATTAATGACACAGACCTAGTTTTTGTGTGGATGGACATGTATGCACTTTCAATACATTTGAAATGCATTAGTAGACCACTGCATACATCCACAGGGTGTATGGCAATTCAATGAAACATCACCTCTAAGGCACTAAACGTTGCATCCAGTGCTGGACATTGCTTCTTCTTATAACGATGATAAAAATAAAAGTGTAGCAATAACAATTATTGTTCAGATATTGAGACCCCTAGAGCAGAGCTAGGAAAATACACTATAGAAGAGATAGGATAAGGAGTCTTGCCTTGTCTACTTTGAATTCTGGCCCCAATTAGGTCTGAGATGTGGGTTTCTCCTTCACTGCCACCGTTAAGCTTTGTGATTTAATGCTTGTGTGGTTTCATGACCTCCCATGAAAAGCAGAACAATATCTCCTCCCAGGAGGATCTTTTGAATGAGACGTACAGCGAGGTTGGAGCCGGAGTCCAGCAACACAAATTGTGGTTGTTGGCATTATAAAGGCTAAGAATACAGAACCAAAAATCAGATCCTTCTGGGGTATGGGAACCAAAGACAGCAGCCTTACTACTGACTTCCATGACCTCTTCAGCCAGAGCCTCAGTGTTTTGCTTCAGCGGCCTAGAGACAGACATCCTGGGAACCAATGGTCCTTCTCTGATGGGCCATTGAAACAAAGAAATGCTTGTCATTCGGGGTCTGCAGTGAAGGTTTACTGATAAAGCTTGTTAATATTCTATAGGAGAGTCACAGAAATGGAAAATATTCATGAAAACATCTTCCTGCTCTCAAATAACTGTCCCTGCCAGCCCCCCAACTCATTTGTCTTAGGCACAGTAGATCGTTCAATTAACTTAGGTAAGAGCAGAAGCCATTCTTTGAACCTTTTTCCTGCCTGCGGGGGGAAAAACACTTTTGAAATTGCCATCTGCTCCTGGGCATCTCTGTGCTTGCCTCTCTTCAGTATATTTTGGCCAAACCCAACAGGAGGGCCGAGGACTCAGAGGTAGGAAGGGGTCTGACAAGTGTCACAGAACCAGGACAATGAAGGCGCATTCCAAAGCCCAGAGCCAACACGTTCCCCGGGTCACTGCACGACACTTGCCAAGGTAGCACTGGTCAACATTTAACTCAGTGTGTCTAAGAATGTATCCCTGAAAGATTATTTTTTCCTGCCAAAATTATAAGCGTGTTCAAGATAGAAACTGGGTTTTTTTTTTTTTTTTCTCCCTTCCTTTTCTCCTAAATACAACTTAATGATTGGGGTGATTTCAGAACTGCCTAGGAAAACAAATCAATTCTTTTTGGTTTTTAAAAACTAACAAGAAATGCTGAGTGAGTAAAAGGCAACGAGGCAGCGTTCAGTAAATGCACCCGCATCAGGAAGGAGGTCAAGTTAACATTGTGTTTGATTGTTGGAGTTTACTAAAAAAATTTAAGTACCATTACTGGAGATAAAATATTGTATGTGTGCATTAGCTCTTGGCTACATAGCCAGTGCTTGTGCACATGGTACAATTTTTATATATAAATGGACGCGCTACAAATCAATGTTCTCTAATCTCAGCTGCACCCTCAATGATGCTTAGAAACCCTGTTATTCATCTGATTTCTTATCACACTTCCCCTGGGGGCCAGCACAAGCCTGTGTAACTCCAGACCAGCTCCATTCCCCAACACACTCTAATTGATGGCTCCTTCTGCAGAGGCTCCCTGTATTTTCCTCCTCTTCCAGGCAAGACCCTTCATGTGCAGCCCTAGTTTTATCTCCTTCCATCCTTTTGGTGACGGGGGATCTAAATGGAGTCCAAGTCCTCCAGCTCTGTTTCAGAGCTTGGCAAGGTCCTTGCTTTTCTTTGTTGGCATTGCACCTTGGTTTGCTGAGCTTCCCAGACATCCTCACAAGTGGGACCACTGATTTTAATGACCCCCACTGTAGCGCCTGGCCTTGCCTGGTGCAAGAGTATATGCTAGCTCCTTGCTTCTCTCTTGCACCAAGATCAGTGGATCTTCTCTCTCTTGTAATGCCAGGATCAGTGGATCTTACCTGTTTCAGAAACACCTTCTCTCAAACCTGATGGCTATTGACCATTTCTCTCCTTTCATTCACCACTAAACTTCTGAAAAAGGAGTTTTGATATGGATTGCTTTGGCTTTCTTCCCTCTTATTTCCGTGTCAAGCTCTTACATGCTGGCAAAAAAAAAAAAAAAAAAAAAAAAAAGAAAGAAAGAAAGAAAGAGAAAAAAGATTTTGCTTTGGCCTCTGGGTTACTGCATTTTCCTGGTTTTTCTTTCTTTCTGATGGATTTTTCTCATGCTCTTTATTTTTCTCCCATTCTCCCATTCCATATTTATTGATTTATTTATTTGAAGATTTTTATTTATCTATTCATGAGAGACACAGAGAAAGAGGCAGAGATACAGGCAGAGGGAGAAGCAGGCTCCCTGTGGGGAGCCCGATGGGGGACTTGATCCTAGGACCCCAGGGTCACTCCCTGAGCCAAAGGCAGATGCCCCACCGCTGAGTCACCCAGGCGCCCCTATTCTACTCATCCCATAATCAGTCTGCTTCCCCTGCCATTTTAATTGGTTGACATTGAACCCATATTTCATGCTTATCCAAGACTCAAAAGATCCTTGTACAAATCTTTCCTAAACACCCTATTAATAGAAGCTTATTCCTTCTGGGTTCTTCTGCTGAGTCTTCTGCAGCCCTTTCCTCTGCCTTGCATTGCTGTCAGGTGAGTAACTCAAAAGTCTAGGTTTATCTTGACCCCTCAAAATACCTGGCACCTGGAGGAGGTGCTCACCCCTTCATGGCTCCAACCGAAACAGAAGCTTGACAATGATGGAAACAAGAACCCGATGCTTATTATTTTGAACTTGTTTAAAAAGATGAACATTTTCAAAGATTTTATTCAGTGATGTTCAAATAAGGGAACTGTTTCTTTTTCACTGTTTATAATTTATTCCATCAGACAGGTGTAAAATGTCTGTGGAAAGGCACAGATGCAAATTAATTACCCATTTAACCTCTGACAAAAGAAAATAATCTGACTCCTTTTGAAGAGTCTTCCTTTCCACCTCCCCCCATCAGGATAATAATGTAAAATTTTACTGATATCTTTCAAGGGCAGTGTCACGTTTATGGCTCCATGTCCCAGAGTCTCCCGCAGCTGAACAGACTGTGAGGAGGTGATAAGTGTGGGTAAACAGAGCTCTTCCGAGAGGGAGGCAGGTTTATACATGGCGTGTGGTGATTAAGGAAAAAGCTGGGTGATACCCAGTGGGACTCACGTGTGCGTTAACAGAAAGGGGGAGAGCTGGGTTAATGATTCTGTATGAGAAGAATGAGTAAACATAGATGAGGATTGTATTTCCAGAAACCACAATGTAAAATTAACTGAAGCAGTCCTCCACTGTCTGATCCTGATTCCAAAGAATTTCCTTGTTGAATTGCAAAAGTTTCCATCAAGTGGATTAACATGCCCGAGAACTTTGAAAAGTTCTCCTCCCTAGATTCTCGGCTTCTTTGCTAAGAAAGAAAAACAGTCAATAGAAGCCATTCATTTTTTTAACATTGCTTTAACAATATTTACCATGGAGCATCATTCGCTTCCTCTCAAGACAACATTTCTCAGGGCATTTTTTTTTTTTTTGAAAAAAGAGAAAAGGTGATTGTCCCTCAAGTAGGCTTTTGAAGCATTATAGAAACATGGCATAGTCAACCATCTGCACAAAAATTCAATTGCTTTAAAGACCTAGAGTGACTGCCTTCAAGCTCAGTGTCTTGAGAACTTACTTCTTCTTAAATGGAGGAGCTTTATGTCTAAATAAACTTTTTTAAATGGTCATTTATTTAGTAGGAAAGCATTTGTAGATTTCCTTTTCCCCCCCCCAAAAAAACAAAAACAAAAACAAAAAACAATCAACAATACCTAAGTCATCTCTTTTGTATGGTACTAGTGAGACAGTCGTCAAAATTAGAGTTCTACTCTATTGTCCTACTGAGTATGCACCGGCTAATGGGAAATCTGAAGGTCTGTAAGCATCCTGAATTCACACAAACCGAAGGTGAGCCATAACCTAACGCAGGTGCAGAAGGGAAGGGTGCAGGAGGTGGAAGGCGGCTGCCATGTGGCGCTCATCACAGTCCCCTATGACGCTCGTCTTCCTAAACAACCACCAGCAGAGCTGGTTCCTCACAGGGCTTTCAGAAGAAAATGAAAGCATTAGGAATTGCTACTGTACAAGAGAAATGACCCCTCCCCGGCCTGCCCCAGACAGGACTCTAGGTGAGTCCCAATGTCTGGGTGACGTCGGCCCTGGTTTCCAGGTAGAAAGCTCTGCCCCCCTCTCCTCCACCAGGCACAGTGCCCTGTGGACAAGGCCTTCCATTGCCTCCTCCCTCTGCCCTACTTGGGGGTGGGGGGAGTTGCCTTTATATGCTGTTCACATTTCCTCATCACCAGCTTGAAATTTTCGGCCTTTACCTGTGTACTGCGTCTATATTTCAGACCATCCCCCGGTGGGTTCCTGGTCACCCACTCCAAGGGGTCACCCACTCCAAGGGGTCTTCCCTCCCTACTCATTCTATTTTGACTCCCTGCCCTGGTGAACAAGCCTGGGTTTAGAACTACTTTGCCGTTCTGGCTTTCCCCTAATGATAAAAAGATATAGGACTGCTCATCCCACAAGCAGGTCCTCCTCTTTGTATATTTTTAAGTTACAAAAAAATAAAGGTATTTTATGTATTATAATATGTATATATGAATACACGTAGGTATACACACATGTATAGGTATACATAAATTATACAGAGGTCTATATAAATTCACACACACACATATAAAAATATCAGAAAATATAGTTAAACAAAAAGTATGAAAAATAGCTATATTTGGACTCACCTATCACTGTTGTAGACATCTTGGTCTATAATACTTACAGACTGTTAAAAATGAATGCAAATAGGGGTCTCTGGGGAGAGCAGTCTGTTAAACATCTGACTCTTGGTTTCAGCTCAGGTCATGATCTCGTGGTCATGAGATCAAGCCCCACGTCAGGCTCCACACTCAGTGTGGAGTCGGCTTGAGATTCTCTCTCCCTTTGCCCTTCATGCTCTCTCTCTCTCTCTCAAATAAATGTCTTTTAAAAAATGAATGCAAATATGTACACATTTAGATCACACATTGTTCCATGTTTTATGACTTTTAAAAATCCCTAATGGTAACACATATATATTTGGCATGTCAACTGTTTTCCTGTGAGCTCTCAGGCCCCTTCCCCGCTGTTCCCATGCCAGTCCCTCCAAAAGACACCTTCTCTTCTCCAGGAGCTTCCATTTAGGTTGGGTTAACTGGAGCTTGAAAGGTGGGAAGATGGAACAACCTAGATATATTATCTTAGTATCTCTCTAGTTTGGGTGGAGTCCCTGGCGTTTATGGGGCCCAGGGCAAAATTAAAATGCACATCTCTTGTTCAAAATCATTAAACATTTCAGGATGACAGGAGAACGTTGAGCCTGGTGTGCCCCAGGGGGTGTACGATGTGACTACACAGATCGCACGCCAACAGGCGAGCTGTGATCTCTGGAGAGGGCTCTGTCTCTTCTGTGACTCTGATTCACTCCAGATGGCCTTGGGCACACAGCTCTTGGGGGGACTGTTTGGGCAGCACCTCTCCCATTGTCCTCTAGCCCTGTGGGTGGTCAGTGGCTACCACTGACCACTACTTAGTGGTTGTAAATCTTTGGGTTGTTCCACTTCCCCTGTTTCCTCTTGCAGCTTTTCCCCTGCATCTGTGACTAGCTCTCCCTATTAAATTCCTTCTAATGAACTACCTGTCTTAATCCTAATAGTTACCTTAGAGATGGCAAGAGGCTGGCCATTGGACCACCACTTTCTTTATTCTACTATTGCCGCAGGCATCAGTAGTGGGTAACAGCTTGCTTTCTGCAAGACTAAATTCAGTTTCAGAATCCTTCTCAACACAGCGTTGATGATGTTGATGTTGATGGCAGTTGACACGTGGCATAAAGTCTGTGTGGCCTCCCAGCTCTGTATCACCCTTTTTTTTTTTTTTAAAGAGATTTTATTTATTCCTGAGAGACATAGGCAGAGGGAGAAGCAGGCTCACTGTGGAGAGCCTAATGAGGGACTTGATCCCGGAACCCTGGGATCATGATCTGAGCTGAAGGCAGATACTTAGCCACCTAGGCCTCCCTCTGCATCATCCTTTTAAACAACTTCATGCTTTTTTTTTTTTTTAAAGATTTTATTTATTTATTCATGAGAGACACAGAGAGAGAGAGGCAGAGACACAGGCAGAGGGAGAAGCAGGCCCCATGCAGGGAGCCCGACGTGGGACTCAATCCCGGGTCTTCAGGATCACACCCTGGGCTGAAGGTGGCGCTAAACCGCTGAGTCACCCAGGCTGCCCAACTTCATGCTTTCTACTACAGCTATAATATACCTTATTTAACTGGTGACGATGAGTATGTTTTTTCCACTAATTCTGTGATGAGTGGTGGGACACAGGTATTTCTGTTTACTTTTTCATTCGTCTGCGTGCAGGATAATGTCTCTGAAGTGGAATGGCTAGGATGCAGGGTATTTACACTTCACATTTTGATACATATTGGGAATGGTTGTACAAATACTAGAATATTTAAGTATGAAATGTCTAAATATGCAATGATCCATTTTTTTAACCTTTCACAGTTGTTGGGAGCCATTACACCTATTGGGAACAAATTCTTCTTGGAAATTGTCTCCAGATCTAATTTTGAAGGGGCTTAAAAGGCACCCCTTTATATTCAACTTACAACTTCTTTTTAAATAAAAACATAATTACTCAGCTTAACCACCTCCCAGTCTCCAGACTTCATTTCAATGAACTCTTGATTACTTTTCAGAAACGAAAATCTATTTTCATGTGTTGAAGTTCCCTTATTTTGGAAGATAGTCAAAATGATAGAGTGCTCTCCCTGAAGACCTAACCAGAAAAGTCAGAAACTCAAGAAATTGCTACAGCCTTATCTAAAGCTTATGGCTTCCTAAGGCAACCCCTTCGACGGAGGGAAGCCATATTTATTGAGATGCGTGAAGTTTGGTGTATTTGTTTTAAAACTCCGTTGCTTTGTGTTGTTGAGTTTTCATTCGTGGCAGGTTGCCTCTACCTAAAGTTCCTTTAATCAACGTATTTTGTCAAAAAGGATGTAAAATATTTATTTGGCTTGGTTTCATCAATAGAGCGACAGAACTATCTCTGCATAAGTGTCTCATCTTTCACCTAGAATTGTTCTGACTGAAAACAATGTGCCTTCTAAGCACACAGGAATTCAGCCACTTGATTTAAAAAGATAGGCCACCCTTCAAAGAGTGTGGGGTCATTCCATTTTGCAGTCTGTCCAAGATAATTTCTAATTTGCCTTTTTCAAGGAGAGCATGGAAAAATGCTCTCATAAGATTGAGTATTTTCTCTTTCTTTTCCGCCCAAGAATGTCATGCAACTTTCAAATCATTGCAAAGCAAACAAAAACACCCTCCCGCCTCCCCTCTGGTGAAAATCTGTTGGTTTAAAGGCAATGTCTGGTTTCAGTAATATGAAATTCTTTGTTAGCCTCAGAAATGGAAGATCAATGACTTATTCTTGTAATCCCTTAACTCTTAAACAGTCTACCAGAGAGCTGGTTTCAAAAAATAAGACCAGGCTTTGCATTTAGATAGACACTCAAGTGAGTCACTGGGAATGTGTGAGCTCCTTTTGGTGCTGTGTTTTCTTCCCACCAGGCCAATAAATTCCTACAGGTCTCAGCTCTTTAATTCCCTTTAGGGAGGACTGGGATAAAGAATATCAGCCCATTCTAAAAAATCCTGCTGTTTTTATGACACACAGAAATAGCTACAAGAAATACCTTAATCATTTTTGCTTGCACGGCCATGTAACGTTTTTTTCCCCCTCAAAAGTTAATGACCACTAAGGGCCCTCACACATGCACACAGAGCCCTGGCCCTTGGGTCTACCTAAGTCACCTTTATGGTACGGCCCCCAAATAAAACTGTGTCGAGTTCTCTGAATTTGCGTTCCTGCTCTACCCTTCAGGGTTTACAGGCTTCCATTTCATTTCCTCTGCTAGCCATGTTGCAGCTATAATATTTCAGTCCCTGAGCATTTACTTAGTGGGGCCAGACTAATCCAGCTTAAATTGGCACTCGTGGTGTAAAACTGACGAGGCCTGTCTCCATTCATCAGCGTCCTCAAGACCGGACCCCTAATTTTTTGCCTCTGTACTTCTGCACAGTCTTGTGTCTGGAATGATCATTCTCCCATCCCCTTAATGATATTCTTTCTTCCATCAGAGCTCAGGTAAGTCCCACAACCTCCCATGAGCTTTCTCCAGCGTTTGAAATGATCTGAGCTTTGTAATCTCTTTCTTCTTGGAAATCCTATAATACAAAATATAATGTTTTCCACTTATTATTATTGCTTTTTGGGAATTATTTTCTGAAAGGGGCTACCTACCACTCATGGGCAGGGGACACTGCATATCTCCTGGTAGCCCTCTTCCCTGAAACTTCCCAACCCAGAGCCTGGCAAGAGTTGGACTGGGGTTCTCACCCATTCTCACTATCTTATGTAGTGATTCAGTCTTCTTGCAAGAAAATATGTGAAAACACAGGGATTTTATTTGAGCTGTACAAATCTAGGGCTTGATGACAATAATAGTTTTGCATATTTTCATTGTTGGATGAACGCTTACATTAAAAGGTGTAATATCCTCCTCACAAATTTTATGCGCATTATGTTTAACACAAGCCTACTCTTTCTCATTGTTTCCAGGTTTCCAAAATGTAAGCCAACCACTTCTTTGGAAAATTTCCATTTCTGTTTTTCTTCTCAGTGGTTTATTCTTTTCTAAGCTCTTTTCTGAGCCTCCTTTTTACATTTTCCATTTCTATCATGTTCTCAATTTGTACTCATTCTCAAGAATCTGAAGGATTAAAAAGAACATGTATATTAAGTACATATCTAAAATATCTAAAAAAGAACATGTCTATGAATACTCACAGCTTACAAAACTTGAAAAATATTTTCATCAGTGATGTAAATTCAAGTAAAAGTGACATTTTTAACAATTGAAATTATTTAACTTTTCAAAGCAGTAAATTTTTCTTTAAATGATTCAAAATTATCTACAAGTTTAAAAGTGAAATGTGTTATTAAAAAGTATCAATATTCTAAGTAAAATTAAGTTATACTGAATCACAAAATTCTATTTAAAAATCTTTCTTTTTGTTTTCTTTTTTTAAAAGCTTATTTATTTATTTATTTATTTATTCATGAGAGACACAGAGAGAGGCAGAGACACAGGCAGAGGGAGATTCTTTGTTTTCTTTAAAACATTTTATTATGGAGAAATTCGAACACACAAAAGTGTTTAGAATAGTATAATTAACTCCCATAGACTTATCACCTAGCTTTAATTAATTGCTCAGCTCATAGCCCATCTTATTTCATTTCACCTTCCTATCTACCCCCCATTATTTTGAAGTAAATCACACATGTTGTATAATCTGATCTTCAAATATGTCAGCAACATCTCCAAAAGATGAGATTTTTAACACAACTACAGTATCATCATCATACCTTCAAGATAACAATAATTACTCAATATCAACAAATAACAGTGAAACTTCAATATTTCAGTTGTACCAAATGTCCCATACATATTTTATAGTTGGGATCAAAATCCAAGTAAAGCTCACACATTGTGATTTGCTGAAATATCTTTTAAGTCTCTTTTAACCTTTTGATTTCCTTCTCTCCATCTGTTTCTATTTTTCTCTCTGTTGCTGTATCTCTCTCTCTCTTTCTAATTTTATTTGTTGAAAGAACTACCTTGTTTCTCCTAGAGAGTTTCCCCTATTCTGGGTTCGGTTGATTGCATCCCTATTGTGTTGTTGAACATTTTTGATGCTGATATTTGATTGCAGCATTATTTGCAATAGCCAAGATATGGAAGCAACCTAAGTGTCCATCAGTAGATGAATGGATAAAACGATGTGGTAGGTATATACAATAGAATACTACTCAGCTATAAAAAACAATGAGATCTTAACCATCTTCAACAACACAGATGGACTTAAAGGGTATTATGCTCAGTGAAATAAGTCAGAGAAAACAAATACTATATGATTTTACTTATATGTGGAATCCGAAAAATAAAGCAAATGAAGAAACAAGACAAAGCAAAACATAAACAGCCTGTATGTCAATTATAATTCAATAAAAACATTCCATTAAACCTTATTTAATACTTTGTAAAATTGTGTTTGCAATTTTGCATCTAATGTCCAAATAATTATGAATGCAAAAAATTCCTGTATGCACTCGTATTTAAGAGTGAAGCAAGCTGTTTTATATTGTGAAATCTTCCATCAGCCACTGTGTTAACTTTGGTGCTTCCCTACAAGTTCACTAGTACTCCTCAGAATCACAAATTGGAACTTGAAGAGAAGAAAAGAGATACTTGATTTTACTGAGAAACTATACTTCCATTTTGTAAGAAGCTATGGTGTTCATGGTGAGAGAAAGAATCCACAAGTTATTTGATTTGTCTCTTACCTAAGCCTCCCCCATTCCATTCCACTGCAATGTCCATCTCTGCAATCAAGAACGGACAACGCACACAGCCCCAGAGCCATCAGGTGTGGTTTCCTAGGCCATCAGGAGACAAATAGGTGAAAACATTTCCTTGAGGCCTGACTGTTATTCGCCAGGGGAGCAGATGTTTAGACGTCCAGGTTGTACTGGGCTAGCACTGAGGGTTGGACCTCAACCGAGAAACTTGGCAGGCACTTAAAAATGAGACTCAGTGGCTCTCCTATCAACCATCAGATAAATGACTTAAGGGCTACAGGAAGTCTACAGAGCGGTCCACACAGAGAGGCATGGCTTCTCTCCAACATGCTTCTCTCTGCTGTTTTTATGTGAAGCCAAAGGTTTTTGGACAGTAACTAAAGGCTGGTTTAGGAAATGATCAGATTCATAGATGGTTCTTTGTGATAGGAAGTGTTTTAGAGCCACGACGATCATCCAGGAGACTAGTCAAGTCCTCAGAGATATACCCATCATCTCTGGTTCTATCTTCTCTTCAAGAGAAACACACAGACCTCTGGTACTGATTAGATCTCTATGGTATGGAGCAAGTGATTAAACATTCTGGCCTATAGGTTCCTGGGTTATATGCTGAAGAGGCCAAACTGCATGATCTCCAGGATACATTCTGGCAATTTTGCATCGTGAATTGGAAGCAGAAGTGTGAACTAAATTCAGTTCAGCATGACCCAGTCTTATATTTGATCCATTTCTGCACATGGGTCCGCTTGTGCTAATTCATAGCTAACCTATGGAAATACGTAGGAACGAGAAGCCCTACAGCAGCGCCTGGCACATTGCTGTTTCTAATACTTATTTATGGATTGAAAAAAATGTCTCCTCAGTTACGTGAATCTGGTTAACTCCTGTTGAGTTCCGCAATACACCCCGTACCTGCAGTCCCGTGGTCTCTACTTTCCCCATTCTCTCTCTTTTTTTTTTAAGATTTTATATTTTTAAAGATTTTGTTTATTTATTCATGAGAGAGAGAGAGAGGGAGAGAGAGAGAGCAGAGACACAGGCAGAGGGAGAAGCAGGCTCCATGCAGGGAGCCCAACGTGGGACTCGATCCTGGGACTCCAGGATCACGCTCTGGGCCGAAGGCAGGGGCTAAACTGCTGAGCCACCCAGGGATCCCTTATTTTCCCCATTCTCTCCCCATTCTGTTGCCATTTTGAGACCATTTGTACATATTGGCTTAGCTAGGGGCAAAAGGAAGCAGCACTTCTTGTGTGTGGAGGCACTTCATAAAGATATTAAATTAATACAGACATCAATTATTATGCAAAGCAGTATGCAAATTCAGTTAAAGGGAGCATCCTAATGGTAGCGTGTCTCAGCTTTGACTTGTGTCAACCTGGAAAAAGTTGAGAAGTGCTGTGTTAAGCTAATATTGGTCTGTGTGAGCTTTTTCAGAATAAAAATACATCGCTATTAACCCATCAAGATGTTGTTTATGAAAAAAATAAAGCAGGAGCATCACCAGCTTCCCATTAATAATAGAGGTTTAATAATTGTAGAAATATTTTGGTAAAATTATTTGAGTCTTTTATGTCAAAATAAATATATTTTATTCTTTTCCTATTTCACTACCTTGTACAAAGCCATTGTTCTCATGGGCTTTTGTTCTCTGGATTTATATGGTGTCTATTCCCGTGAATGCCATTGTCTGGCTATACTAGTTTTTTGTTTTGTTTTAAGTAACTTGTTTTTTACTGAAGTGTTGTATACATACTCACATACAGAAAGGCTACAAAGTCTTGGTGTGTTGAAGTGAACAGACATGTAACCACCATTCAGAACATTAGGTGTCACTCCCAAAAGCTTCCTGAATGCCCCTTTCCAGTCATTTGGCCCTACTCAAAGGGAATCGTTATTCTGACACGTACCATCATGAATATTTGGCTGTTTTTGAGCAGTATACACAGAATCATGCAGTAGGTTCATTCTCTTTCTTCCTCCCTTCCTTTCTTTCTTCCTTCTTTCGTCTAGGGTCTTTCGCCCAATATCATATTGCAAGATCTTTCCATGTTATTGTATTTTGTGATAGGTTGTTTGTATTGGCTTCTAGCATTCCATTGTGCGGCAGCCATGGAGGTGTGAGTATCAGACTGAGGGAGGAGTGGTTAGTTGACAGCCTCCAGCTACAGTGCCTTGGATCCACTGATACATCCAAACCTCTAGGACCTGCTCTCTGGGGGCAGCATCCAGCCAGGGACTGCACATGGCTGGGGCAGTGGCGCTGACCTTAAGGTCTGAGTATCTGTGCTCAATGGGGACTCCGCTGTGGGCATGGAGGCTCCCCACTGGACCAGCCAAGACATTCTCAGAGCCACACGATGTCTAGGCTCTTCTCCCAATCTTTCTTCCTTCCCTTTTTCTTTTACAGGTCAACATGACTTGCATTGCCTTCTGAAGACTTACTCTGCTTACGCCCACTCCATACATCAGTAAATAACTTGCACTCCTAACCATATCTGATTGTGTGCTTCCTAGAGGATGTGAACAGACACATTATACAATTACACTACAATGTATTTATCCCTTCTCCTGTGGATAAAGATTACTTATTTCTAGTCTTGAAGAGCAATGACAGTGGGGCTCTAAACACTCCTGTACATGCTTTTGGTGCACATTTGTATGCAAATTAGTTGAATCACTGTGGAATTGCTGGTCACGGGTTATGTGTGGTTTTAACTTTAGTAGTTCCTGTGGGAGCTTAACCACAAAGATTGTATCAGTCTACGTTGCCACCAATACGATATGAAAGTTCTAATTGCTCCACATGGTTTCCCACACTCAGTATGGTCTGTTTAAAAACTTTTCAATACTTTGATTCTCTGATGCTTAACGATGTTGAGCACACTTTAATATATGTTTATTGATTATTCTTTTATGTGAAGCATCTATTCATATGTGACTATTTTTCTATTACTCATATTTTTCTTATTGACTTATAGGAATTCTTTATATGTTTTGGATATGGCTACTGAATGTCTTTCCCCACTCTGAGCCATGCTTTCTTACTGATAATAAGATTTGTAGTTTTCTTTATTGGATGGGTTTTGTGATTACCAAATAAATTTCTCTAGTATAACCTATTCAGATTTTTAATTTTTGTTGTGTGTTAGTTTTGTTAAATAACATTTTTAAAGGATGCTTGTATTTAAGACTTCAAATTTACTGCCATAGAGTTGTGCATGATACCCTCTTACTGCTTTTTAAATTTCCGTAGGGTCTGTAATGCTATCCCTTTTACTGTCCTGATATTATTTGTGCTGTCTCTCTTTCTCTTTTGCTTTCTTGATCTGTATTGCTAGTGATTTATTAATTTTTATTAATTTTATTAACATTCTTGAAAAAACTCTTTTTTTCCTATCGTATGTTTACTTTCTATTTAATTAATTGCTGCCCTTGTCCTCCTTTCTTTTATGAAATTAATTATATCCTTTTCCTTGAGAAGGAAACTCAGATAATTGTTCTTCAAATTTTATATATATAAAATTATATTATATAATTACATTATATGATATATGTACATATATTTACACATAATATATATACACACATATCTATTCCTCGAAAAAGGAATTATTTGACTTCTTGTAGGAAGTTAGATAAGTGTAATCATCTCGATCCAATTAGGTATTGAGATACTTTGAGACTGAAGTTCAAGTTTTGCAAGGGATTGTCTATTTTCAATTTTTTTTCTAATTCCTAGGATGTTACCATTCAGGAATCTCAATGAGAGACCTGGAATGGTAATCAGAGCTCCTTCTACTTGGCATGTCTTGAATGCCAATTTTTTTCTCCCCAGCTCCGTGCTACAGCTGAAAACTCTTATTTATTTATTTATTTATTTATTTATTTATTTATTTATTTATTTTAATAAATGAGGTTTTAGAACAATTTTAGATCAAAAGCAAAGTAGAGTAGAAAGTACAGAGAATTCCCATATGCTCCATGTCCCCCCTGCCACACTCAACCTTCCCTACTATCAACATGCTGTACAATGAGACACATTTGTCACAATTGGCACATCACT
Source organism: Canis aureus (assembly GCF_053574225.1). NCBI lineage: Eukaryota > Metazoa > Chordata > Mammalia > Carnivora > Canidae > Canis > Canis aureus. The sequence goes on from NC_135646.1 coordinate 2,824,145, forward strand.
GACATTGACACATCATTATCACTCAAAGTTCATAGTTTACATTGATGTTCACTCTTGGCCTTCAGTTGTCTCTGGGTTTTGAAAATCTATAGGGATGCATATGCACTATTGTAATATTGTCCAGAATAGATTCACCATCCTTATGTCCTCTGTGCACTGCTTATTCCTTTTAGTCGCGTTGGAGTTGAACATTTTGCCTAATTTATTGGCCTCTTCTAAAATCTTAGGGTTTATCAAATGTTGGAAGTTTAGAAGCTTGATATTATGTTCAGCTCCCTTCTTTGAGAGTCTCTTATTCTTTGATCTCTCTGCTCTTAAGTCTTAGAAACTTTGGTTCCTTTCCAAAGCCTTACGTAACTGCTGTTTTAGTTTAGTTTAGTTTTATATTGTGTGCAGCTTTTATGTCTTTTGCTAGGGAGAGGTTTTATCTGATAGCAGCTAGTCATCCAGCCATGTCAACGTTGTAGAACTACTAATATAATTGGTTTCATCTGAGCTAATTATTTGGTTGACATATAAAGACTACAAAGTTATCAAAATGGAGAAAAACTATTCTTTTTTTTTTTTTTTTGAAGTATTTGTTAGATCTTTGAAGCATTTTCTTTTTTTTTTATTTTTTATTTTTTATTTTTTTTATTGGTGTTCAATTTACTAACATACAGAGAAAAACTATTCTTGATGAATGCATCTTTTTCCGCCAATAGAAGCCATTTACTCATTCATACATTTATTTATTCATTCCTCAGCAAATATTTATTGAAGATACCTGTTGTGCTTCCATGAAACGTAAAATATATTAGTCTCTGGGGATATAGAAGTATATTTATCAATGGTTACTGGATTTGAAGAGCTTTCCGTCTACTAGATTACATGAGTGGAAAGATTAGGAGGAAAAAAGATACTGAATTTTGGACTCAGATGGACTAAGATTATTTTTTAGTTGTGACCTTGAACAAGTTATTCAGCTATTTCCAAGCTTCAGCTGGGCAAAATATTGAGTGTTATAAGATTAGACAAAAAAAAAAAAAAGTATGTGATATACCTATCACTATGCCTGCAACATAGTAAGATATAAATAATTTGTATTTCTTATTGCTATTCCAGGTAGAGAAACATACAAAGCGTAAAGTCTCTGGGAGTGTTTGTGGAGGAGAAGGGAAGATTTTGTAGAGGTTAAAATATAAAAGTAATATAGGATATCACCATCCACAGTAGGTGGTGATGGTAGTGCTAGAGTGTGCCTGTGTGAGTGTGTGTGTGGGGGGGGTCAAGAATAGGTTTGGAAGATAGGAAGAAGGAAATCTTTGATACAGTGGGAATTATACAGGTCTCAATTTTTAAAATATATTACAAAATGGACATTTCTAATATACTTGGCACACAGTTCAATGAGGATATAATTGTGAATAAGATAGACATGGTTGATTGACGAAACTTTACAAAGTTTCTGATGATCAAGGATAGAGACACACAAGTAAGACAGTCACAAAAAGTATGGTACTCTAGACCTTTTCGGATAACAGTTCATCCTGCAGCCATTGTTCTCATCTCTAAAATGGGCCCTCAGTTGGATGACTAACTTAAATACGGCCCATAGAGTTATGGCAGAAATTTGGGCTTGTCATTCAGGAACATTTAGTTTTCTGCATGTGGCTAGAGCCATGGCCTGCCATAGTCTTCCATATGGCTACAGAGCAAAGAAAGCCGCTTTACAGATACCAGTAGGAAGGAAGTAGATATGCAGAAATTAGCCAAAACACGAGGAAGAAAGAATCTTATCAACCTTCAACTTGTCCTTCCCTAAGGCCTGGATTATGAAAGAAATACCACCTCAGCTTGTAGTCCCTGAAGCTAATGTCCACAGCTTGCAACCAAAAGTCTTAACAAATAAACTTAGGACAGATACTAAGATAGAAGACCTATATTTTGCCAGAGAATTACACGTGGAAGGGACATCACGCTACTTAGTTGGTATGTCAGGGAAGAGCCTTGTTGGAAGAGATGTGTAAACTCAGATTAAAAGGCTAAGCAGATGTTACAAGAAAACGGACAAGATTGCAAGCAGAGGGAAAGGCATTTGTGAGCCGGAAGAGTAACTACAGAGGTTATGTCTGTTGTGGCATAGTGAGGGAGGCTGGGCAAGAGAGGGTAGGAAGGGATCAAGTTGGAGAGGTAAACAGCTCCAGGTCATCCGGCCTGCTTGCTAGGATGGGGACCCCCTTCCTCACACTCCCTATAGTCACACTTCCTGTCACCTCTCCACCGAGAAAAACCAAGGTATCTGGTGGGTGAGTGCTAGTCATTATTCCACATATCTTGATCGAATGAGCTCTGGATTCAGAGCTGGGTATTTGGTCCCATTCCATCCCTCTCTGCCTTCCTTTCTAACTTGCTCTTCAGAAAATACAGGAACACCTGGATGGCGCAGTCAGGTAAGTGTCCGACTCTTGGTCTTGGCTCAGGTTGTGATCTCAGGGTCATGAGATCAAGCCCTGTGTCCTGCACTGTGCTGAGCACGGAGTCGGCTTCAGATTCTCTCTCTCTTCCTCCATTTCTCCTGTTCATGCTCTCTCTCTCTTTCAAATAAATAAATCTTAAAAAAAAAAGAAAAGAAAAATACAGTTTGTGCCAGTACGGTGGTGGGTGACCATTCCTCTGATGGCTGATGAAGGGAGATTTAAGACTCTGTTCATGATGCGGGAAGTCTGAACCTGGTACATTGGTTAGGACTTTGGTAAAAGACTCTGTAGGCCCTCTGAGGGCATCGAGCATTGATTTATTCTAGAGACTGCTAGGCCAAATCAGAGGAGTGAGTGAAAAGTTAGCGGTAAAGCACTTGGGTTTTATTAGAGTGAAATATTCTCCTCGGTATTTTTTAGCCTGTTTATAAACAACTTGAGTTATTTGGAGAAATGTGTTAAATAATTATGCAGTTACTAAATACTTCATTTTTGTAATTGACACTTCTCTTAGGTTCTATTAAAGAGTGTGAGCGTTATTTTTGTAGATTTGGGTGTGGGAGAAAGCAGACTGCACTGCGCACTGCTGTTTCCCCTAGGCTCCACAGCAGGAGTCTTTCTGGAACAGGACGGCAGTGTCAAGGACTGTGTTCCCTTTCCTTCCTCCTTGCAAGAGGCCCCATATTCCTCCACCACTTAGAGACCTTCTCCTGCAGGCTGCTTAATCAGAGACAGGAAAAGACTGGATCTGGTGTGTTTCCATTTTATCTTGGAACCCTGTGTCAGGGACCAGACTCAACCCCAGACCACTCATCAGTCATGGCAGATGGCCTTGACCGTTCATCCTAGGCTAATACCAGTTTATCAGGAGCAGCCACTTTCTCTCCGATCAACATTTAATATCAAATGACAGCTAGCTTGAGGAGGATTTGGAGGATGATAATCAAATGGAAAAAAAATCAAGGAAGAGAGGGAGGAAGGAATGTACGCCATCCACGCAGATGCATGGGAATGCTGCGAGGTGCATTCAGTGCATCCCAAAGGTGTGAAAGCAGGAGCTCGTGGCAGCCTAGGGGTGGGGGAGTGGGGGGGTGGGGGGGTGGGGGGGTGGGGGGGTGGGGTGGGGGGGCGGTGCCAGGCTGCCCTTACCGCACAACCTAACGATAGATGCTGGATTTTTTAAGTGCTTACAATCTGACGGGCATCGGATCCAGTGCTTTTTGTGGGTCATCTTATCTAGTACAGGGCACCCGAAGAGCTAGGTGCCACCACCGGCTCGGTTTAAAGGAGAAGGCGCTCGCTGCAGTTCCCCCGAAGAGCAGGGGGCAGGGAAGGCGCCCCGGGCTCGGTTTGACTCCGGGACCCCCGCCCTGAGTGACCTTCCTCCTCATCCCCTTAGGCCGACGGCTTCCTCTGCTTCTTTCCTTTAGCAGCTTGACCTTTGACGTCGTGGTCCTTTGGGCTGGATGGACATTTGCACCTTATAACTTCCCAAGGTCTTGCCTGGGCCCCTCTGCTACCGTATTATCCCGTAGGATCAGCACGGTCTGGACTCGGGCTACTGCTCGGGGGGCGTCCTCGGGTGGGGACAGTCGTGCCCGGGGGCCTGGCCTGTGTGCTGGGCGGTGCGGGCGCTCCTGCTGCGCCTTGCCCTTCACCCGCTTCCTGGGACGGTGTTACCATCACCCGCACCTGCGCCCCAGGGCACCCCCCCCCCCCCATGGGACAGGACTCTCCGAGAGAGCGGGCTGTCCCTAAGCTCAGCTCTCCCGCCCCGTGTGACTGCCTGGGTGCAGCTTCAGCAAGGCCACCGCGTCCTCCCGGGGAGGCGGGGCAGGTGGCGGCCCCTGGTCCAGTCCTCCCGCCGCCATCCCGACGTGGTTGCTGCCAGGGCGTCGGCATTTTCAAAATGTTTTCCAGAGCACTTGTCAAACCCACAACTTCCCAGCAGCTTGAAAACCTCTTAACACATTACCTTCAACCTGCGGCTCGCGCGGAGCGGCTGCGGGCGCCCCCGGACCGCCTCGGCGCTCGGCGAGGACCGGCCTCCCCCGCCTCCCCGGCCCCCCCTGGCCTCCCCGGCGCCCCCTAGCCTCCCCGGCCCTCCCCGACCCCCCTGCCCCCGCCCAGCCTCCCCGGCCCCCCCGTCTCCCGGCCTCTCCGACCCCCCCCCCGGCCTCCCCGGCCCCCCTGGCCTCCCCGGCCTCCCCGACCCCCCTGCCCCCGCCCAGCGTCCCCGGCCCCCGGCCTCTCCGACCCCCCCCCCGGCCTCCCCGGTCCCCCCGGCCTCCCCGGCCCCCCCTAGCCTCCCCAGCCCTCCCCAACCCCCCTGCCCCCCGCCCAGCCTCCCCGGCGCCCACGTCCCCCGGCCTCTCCGACCCCCCCGGCCTCCCCGGCGCCCCCGTCCCCCGGCCTCCCCGGTCCCCCCGGCCTCCCCGGCCCCCCCTGGCCTCCCCGGCCCTCCCCGACCCCCCTGCCCCCGCCCAGCCTCCCCGGCGCCCCCGTCCCCCGGCCTCTCCGACCCCCCCCCCGGCCTCCCCGGTCCCCCGGGCCTCCCCGGCCCCCCCGCAGGCCGCGGTGCACGCCGTGGGCTCCCTTTGGCTCTGGGGAGGGCGCCCCTTCTCAGGAGGCTCACGCCCACGGAGGCTCGGGCCGCGGCGGGGGAACGGCGGCCTCCACGTGTAAGGGATGCGCGTGTAACTAAGGACCTGGACGCCGCATCAGGGGGCGCGGGGGTGTGCGGGGACCGGTGCAGGGGTGTGGGGGGACGGGGGCGGGGAGGTAGGGGTGTGCGGGGACGCGCGCGGGGCGCTGGGGGGTTGCGGGGGGTGCGGGAAGCCGAGCGGGGGCAGGGGGCCGGGTGGGGGGGGGAGGTGCCGCGGGGGGCGGGCGCGGAGGGCCCGGGTGCGTGGGTGAGCGCGCGAGGTGGGCGGGTCGGGCGGCCTTGGCGGGCGGGGACCCCGACAGCCGTCCGTCCGTCGGTCGGTCCGTGGCACACACACGATTACTTGGGGCCCGAGGGTAGGACGGGGCCGGGTTCCTCCCCGGCGAGGACAGCGCGCGGTTCCCCAGGCCCGTCTTGGGTCCGCGGAGGAGCCGCTGCTGCGCCCGGTCTCCTGTTCCCCGGAATCCACCTCTGCTCCTCCTTCTCTTCCACCTCCCTGTCCCCACCCCTCCGGTCCCCCTCCCGCTCCTCCCAGTCTGGGCTCGCACAGACCCTTCAGCTTTGGCGCCTCCCCGCCGGGGCGCGCTGGGTCCCTCCTGGTCCTGCAGCCGCGGCTCGATGCCCCCCCCTCCAGGAAGCCTTCCGCCCACAGCCTGACCGCTCGGAGCCCTCTGGCTAGGGGCGCCTTCCACACCCTGCTTTTTCTTTAAAGATTTATTTATTTACTTCTCTATCTACGTCCTTACTTACCTATTTGAGGGAGGGAGGGGCAGAGAGAGGATCTCAAGCAGGCTCCCTGCTGTGCGTGGAGCCTGCTGTGGGGTTCGGTCTCCGGGTTGTGAGATGCCACCTGAGCCAAACCAAGACTCAGGCCCCTAACCCCCCGAGCCTCCCATGTGCCCCACTGTATTTTTTCTTTAGAGCAAGAACTACAACTTTAGTTAAATAATAACCAAATGATCCAACCTAATATGCATATTTCTGGTAGATGTAATAGTTATTAATAAAAAGTTCACAAACTCCATGCTTCCATTTATACATTTCATCGTGAAAAATGAATAACATTTTTAGATGTAGCACTTAGTGATCTCAGGAAGGAAAGCATAGAGTTCTCCCTGCCTGATTCTGGGAAGTATTAGCAAATTTGACTAGAGGTCTATTTTTGTAGCCAATCTGGGAGCTCCTAACTTTCTACAAACTCTTTCCTGAATTACATTAAGTTCCAAATAGACAATGTGTGCTGAATGGTACACATGGTAAACATTTTAAGAAAAATTTCAAAAAGTTTAAATGAATACATGTACTTAAAATGTGAGGTGACTTTTATAATTAGTCACTTGTTACTTATAAACTTGCAAGTGAGCTTCCCCCCCCCCCCGCCCCGAGTCACTGAATGTCTACTTGTTCTTCGGAAGCATTGGCTGGAGAAAAATCATATCCAGTTGAACCTCAGAATTGTGTACAGTGGCTCTTCATACTCAGGGGAAACACTTTCATATAGGACTGGTAGTCCATTCATTAAGTCTTTTAGAGCAGTGAATTGGGGGGGGGATGAAAGATATGTTTACATATTTTGGGTTAAGTTAAAACAAAAATATACATCTGTTTTCCAATCTTATGATGTAGAACCAGGCCTTTTTCATGAGCTTGGGTCTCTAGACTAAAGTCCTCCATCACCTTTCTTTCTTTTTTTTTTTTTTTAAGATTTATTTATTTTAGAGAGAGAAAGAACGCACATGACCTGGGGAGGGACAGAGGGAGAGGGAGAGAGAGAATCTCAAGCAGACTCCCTGCTGAGCATGGATCTCATGACCCTGAGATCAGAACCTGACCTGAAACCAAGACTCAGACGCTCGACCAACTGAGCCACCCAGGTGCCCCCCCATCACCTTTCTTGTATCAATTACACATGAAATGCAATGTCCACATCTTTTATATTTTTTAAGAGAACTAAAAGACATTTGAGAGAGGATTTAAAATCAGAATCTTTTATATTTTGTTTTTCTCCCTAGTCTTTCACAGTTGCCTGACTTACACTTAATTGAATAAACTTTTTTAGTAGCTTGTCTTTGTAGCTTTCTAGAGCATTTATAGTTTTCATAGAAACAACTCTTTTCACACTCTTGTTTCATAGACTTGTATAATATGTATCTAAGTTATTTAATTACACTAAATTATACAACTGGCATCAATGGATTTGGGAACAGATACAGCTGAGTCCTGGAAAGCATAGACGGTAATCGGTGGGATCAGAGCAGCTGAGCATTCTGGCAAAGAGTGGTCCGCAGGCTGAGAGCATCAGTCAGGAAGTTTTATAGAGCAAGTGGAGGGTGTTGGTTGGTTAATCCTTCAAACTAATAAGTAGTGGGTGGTTAAGAGAATTTCTTCTATGTCTAAATGTGTTTATTATTTTATTAAAATCGATCTTTCAGGATGGATAGAAAGTTCCATGAAGGCAAGAACAGCTTCTGTGGATAGTACGTGCTCAACCATAATTTGTTATATTTTCCAGTCCATGCTTTGGCTAATGATTTCCTTTAGGTCTTTTCCCATCCCCTAACATATTTTCAGAAATCAACTTTATGGTTTGATTGACTGATCTGCTGATAAGACCAAGAACCATGGGAGCAGCTATAGAAGCCTTAAATCAAGGCAAGTCATTTTAGCTTTCTTTTATCAACCAAATAAATAACAGAGAAAGGATTGCTTGCCAACTCAGAGAGTTTCATTTTTTTTAAGTGTCGAATAGGCCCTTGTGCTAACAACAGCTATATCATAAATAAATGTGACACATAAAAATGTAATCACAATTAAAACCACAAAAATATTGTCCCAAGGGGTGGATATTTACCATATAACTAGAAATACCAGAGTCAAAATTGAGGAAATTTCCTAAGGTTTGATCAGCTCTAAATACTGATATCAGAGGAATGATTCTTGATGCCTGTCTCTGAAAGTAGGAGCAGATATTTCATGAGAACCTGCAGCTTGCCAAGTGCCTGGGCTATGTCGGGCTCTGATGACCACAGGTGACTAAGTTATAGCCTCTGTTTCTGAGAGAATTACCAGCCGGTGGACCAGACTGGTTGGAAGTTAATCATCTTATATGGCAGAGTTAAAAAGTGCCATGATGAGGGAGCATGGAGGAATGAGAGATTCTACCCCGCTCTGGAGACCAAAAGAGATATCTGGTGCTACACAACGATTAGCAACAGAAAAGGGGAAAAAAATCACATTTGACCTGCTTGGGAATACTACTGAAAGGTGTTGCCTTGGGTGGGCGCAGGTTTCTGGGACACGGAGGAGAGAGACCCACCCTCATCCTTACCCTTTGTCAGGACCAGGGTCTGACTTCTCTTACTAAAGAATAACAGTAATGTCAAGGCTGTCACACTCCACTGCCAAGGTCAAGAGTTTCTTCTGATGAGTAGTAGAGGCTGACGTGTGGACAGATGGGTGGTGGGAGGCTTCCACACAGAAACATTAATGAAAAACCAGAGGCTATGAAACCTGCCATAACTTCACGTGTACAGTCATTAGCCGAGGGTTTTCCAGGCCATCTGTGGGAATGACACTCCCCGTGTCTCCTTCCCTGTGGTCTGAGGTTATACGCTAAGGACGGAGGATGCCAGGCTTCCCTCTTCTGTGAAGTGACACGCATATTCCCCAGAAAGTCATGAGAAATGTCAGAGATGTTTGTGGTAGAAGAAAATGAATATAATAAGAGGTTTTATTGACAAGAGGAAAGGAAGAATTTATACCAGAGGGCAAGTGATAAATCTTCTTTCTTAACTCCAGGATGAACGCTAGTGGTGATGGAAATTTGGTTTGTGTAATTAAAACCAGTAGCCTGGTGTCCTATAATGTGGATTTTGATCTAAGATTATCAGCAAGTGTCTTCCATGTTGCTCTCCAAAGATTTCCTGAGTCTAGTAAAGAGGCAAATTAAGAGACTTTCCATTTACTTACTGTTTCCACTCCCTTTTTGCTTGTATGCTACTTCATTACTTGCACAGTTTTATTGGTGAACTAAGTGAGCAACTTTCAGAAAGAATAAGCTATTTTTTTCTTAACATGAATTGCTGATTTTTTAAAAAAACATATCTCTGGCTGTTTGAAGAACTTTCTTCTTTTTAAAAGAAAACTTTCTTCTTGTTAAAGAAATTTAAAAAAAATGTTGATGAAGTCCCAATAGTTCATTTTTGCTTTTGTTTCTTTTGCCTTCGTGGATGTATCTTGCAAGAAGTTACTATGGCCGAGTTCAAAAAGGGTGTTGCCTGTGTTCTTCTCTAGGATTTTGATGGAATCTTGTCTCACATTTAGATCTTTCATCCATTTTGAGTAATGCTATTTATTTATTTGAGAGACAGAGCATGGTCAGGGGTAGGGGCAGAGGAAGAGACACAAGCAGGCTCCTTGCTGAGCAGGGAGCCTGACCTGGGGCTCCATCCCAGACCCCGGGATCATGACCTGAGCTAAAGGCCGACACTCCACTGACTGAGCCACCCAGGAGCCCCTTTAAGAAAATCTTTTAAGATCATGAAGGAATCTAAAGGAATGTAAATGATGTAAAGTGGGAAGTGTGAGGGAATCTATTACTCTGATAGGCCATGGTTTCCTAGGATTGTGCTGGCTGGGTAGCAATAGTTAATGTTCTTGGATCCACAGATATTGGCCAAACACCAAGTTTTGAATAGATATATCTATCAATATTCTTCAGATGAAGGCTTCATCGGTTGGTAAGTTGCCAGAGAGTCCAGACACATTCACCTTCAGTTTTAAGGGAGAGCCAGTTTTTATGAAACACCTAGGGGAATATTTCAAGGAACCACAAACCTCAAGTTTATTAATATTGCAATTCTAGAAAACTCTGCCTATGCTTCTGATTAACTAATGGCCATGTCAAGGTTACTGAAAAAAAAAAAAAACACCTAAAGAAATAGCATCTTTGTGATGAATGGCCCAACACATTATCCATGGATTTTAAATATGCTGCAATATTATAAAGCAGGTAAGGATCCTCTTAGGTGCCTCGTTCTCCCTCACACGTCTTTTTTTCTAGCATGGCACCCCCTTGCCTCACTTTTTCAGGCATTTGGAATTCTCAAGACTTGTAATCTCTGCTCCCTCTACCTTTACCTCCTCCTCTCACAGGCGATTCTTATGGAAGAATCTAATCTTAGGTGTATCTTGATGCAAATTTAAGTCGGTGTGTTACTTGGGATTCAGGGAGGAGGAAATAGGATGGGGGGGGGACTGTTTTACACTTTTTTGGTATTAAAAAATTTTTTTTTGAGAGAGAGAGAGAGAGAAAAAGAGAGAGAGAATGAATATGCAATGGGAGAGGGGGAGGAGGCAGTGGGAGAGACTGAGAATCCCAAGCAGACTCCAAGCCCAGAGTGGAGCCCAACTCAGGGCTTGATCTCATGACCCTAAGATTATGACCTGAGTTGAATTCAAGAGTCAGATGTTTAGCCCACTGACCCATCCAGGCACCCTTGCATGTTAAACAATTGTAGAATGAGATAGTAATTCTAGTTTCATTTTTGAATAGATAATACAGTCATGTGATTTATAAACCTTTCTTATTTCTTTCACATGGTTCCGGAATTTTTATGCCTCAGAAAGAAAAAATAAATATAAATATAATTTGGGATCTCTTTCTCACTTAAAAAGCCACCTATTATGCACACTGTTCACATCTGACTTTCTTCGCTTCATACATCTTGAGGATCTTTATCATCTGTAGGAAGTGTGGTGCTTCTTTTTTAAAATTTTCTTTTATTAATTCCATTTTATGATATACCATAAATTATTTAATCAGTTTGCTGTTCAGGAACATTTGAGTTTCAGTCTTTTGCTGTTAAAAACAAGGCTGCAACGGGGGACTCTTTCAGAAGCCATTTTGAACATGTACACATGTATCTCTAGGAAAACTTCCCAGAAATGGAATCTCTGGGTCCAAGGGTATATGCATTTGTAATTTTAATAGATGCCACTAATTCACCCTCAGTTGGATTTGTACCTGTTCACACTCCCACTGGTAATGCTCGAGAGTGCCCATTTCCCCACAGCCTCAACAATAGAGTAAGTCACAATGAAAGATTTTAATCCCTATTAAAAAATTTCCAGGATTAGAGAGCTTTTGAAGAGCAAAAGGAATTTGTTTTAATACCTAAAAGCCCCCTCCATCTTCTGAAGCCACTTCCGTTGGGCAGAAACAAGAAAGCAATACCTGCTATGTTCTAGGCACCATGCCAGTGATCAGAAAAATAAAGGTAAAGGCATTTAGGTTTTATGCTCACTCTCTTCCTCCCCCTCACAGCTCTGTTCAAAGTTGCCAAGCCTATTGATTTTATATGTCAAAGTAGGAGTTATTCATTAAACTTACCTTCTCTCGATCCTGATGTGTGCAATTGTAATAGCTTCCTAACTACTCACGCTTTGTCCCTCCCAGCTCCAGTCTATGGTCTCTCTTTGCCTAAAGCATCTTTCTAAGATATGGCTTAAACCTTGTCACACTCAGGAATCTCTGGATGGCTTGTCTTCTGGGACAAGGTCTAGATTTCTTAGTCCACTACCTAGTCTCTCAAGATCTCACAATAAGCTACCTCTTTAGCGGATCCCTTGGAGCTCAGCTCTGATGCGCAGAGTGATTTCCTTCTGTAATTCTCTTTCTTTTCTTCTCTGCCTGGAGAATTCTCTCTCAGCTTCTAAATTTCACTTCAAGCACCATCTTCTTTTTGTGTTTTCCCAGAACTCTGCTCCAGTCTCTGCCATGACAATTAGAATTAATAATCACTCCTTCCTCAGATACCCGTAGGATTGTTCTATATGTTTGTTTCCCCTACACATTTGTGAGGTCATTAAGGACAGGGGCCATTTCTTATTCATCTTTAGGTAGTGAGTCCTCAGGACTGTGGTTAGAAAGGCTCGATAACCTGGATTAGTTATTTAATAATAGGTGGCTGGGGATCCCTGGGTGGCGCAGCGGTTTGACGCCTGCCTTTGGCCCAGGGCGCGATCCTGGAGACCCGGGATCGAGTCCCACGTCGGGCTCCCAGTGCATGGAGCCTGCTTCTCCCTCTGCCTGTGTCTCTGCCTCTCTCTCTCTCTCTCTCTCTCTCTGTGTGACTATCATAAATAAATAAAAATTTATATAAAAAAAGACTATTAAAATTATTAAAAAAAATAATAATAGGTGGCTGGTAAAGGTTCTGGACCAGTTTCAAGATCATATTCTAAAGATAAATTATTTCAGTCTTAAGGCTGGTGGAAATAGAAATGAATAATCTTGAACTTGATGAACGTTTGTCTGCATCTGTTTTATCACACAACTGGGTTAAATTTGTGAGTTCAGATTTGTGAATCTACCCAACATATGGGTAAGACTGTAGATGATAAAGCAGCTTTTCACACAGTGGTGGAGAATGGTTAGACGCTCACCCAACCCATTCCTCTTCTTGGACACACAGCCGATGGCTGTTCCCATTTGCCCTTGCAGTTAGGTGAGGCCATGGACTGAAATCAGGCCAATGAGATATGGATGGAAACAATGAATGCCACTTCCAGGTGTGATATCTTAAAAATTTCTGTGAAATGTTCCACACGCACTCTCTCCTCTCATTCCCTGCCATGGTGCAGTATGTCATAGTGGAAAACTCTGAGGCCCTAGAAGATGGTGGAGTTGTTTATATTAGAGCCATGGAGATTAGTGTGAATAATGGGCTTTGTATATCAGAACTACATTGAAGGGCACTCATCAAATATCCAGGTGGATTGGGATAAAAAAAAAAAAAAAAAAAAAACCTCTTCTTGTGCTCAGTCGCTAAGATCATACGGTTGTTTGTTACTGCATTTAGCTTATCCTGTAAACACACAGTTGGAAACACAGGCACATATTCATGTTATTTAATTTACCTGCCACGTAGGTCCTTCACCAGAAGGGTGGTTTTCACACATGCAAATAGAACCCAGTCAGAGTGGAGACATCACCTGCTCTCTTCCAGAGGGAGTTCTAGAAGGAAGTCTGCTGAGCTTGCCATGCACATGAGCAAAGCAGATGACACGGCTTAGTCAAGATTCAAATGCCAAGATGCCTGACAGTGAGGGATGGTGCCATTTTAGCAAACGCCTTCTCTTCCCATCAGTAATGGTTGCTCTTTATGTGCAGACACTCCTTTGATTGTCCTCTGCACACAGACACTGTAGTCCCACATAAACATCTTCACGTAACTTCTTTTTAGGGTCATCCTAATTCACCAGTGAAAATTCATTACTCTGAATCCACTGTCACCATAAATCCTGTCTCCCAGCTTCAGAATACTGAAGAGAAGAGGACCTGCCAAGCTATTTTTCAGTATAGCATTCGTCTGCTTTTTCTTACATGAGGCTTATCAGCATAAGTTGACCTACATGTCATTTCTAGAATCTGTATTCTTTTTCACTAAGCATCATACTCGTAGGATTCCTTTTTTTTTCTGTAATACTCATTCCCTGGGGAAACTTATGTGGACTCATGACTAAAATAATCTATGTGCTGGTGGATCTCAAATATATACCACAAGCCGTTTCTCCAGAAGCTAATCTCCAACTGCTTGCTTGGTATGCTTCCTCTGAATGAGTAATACGCATCTCTCACTTCAAATTGAGTTCTTGGTCTTTTCCCTTCTCCCATTCCCATCTCAGTCGATGGCAATTGCATCTTTCCACTGGTACAGATCAACAAACAACTCCTGTCTCTCTTTTTCTTCTTCTTCTTTTTTTAAAGATTTTATTTATTTGGGATCCCTGGTGGTTCAGTGGTTTGGCGCCTGCCTTCAGCCCAGAGCATGATTCTGTAGTCCCGGGATGGAGTCCCACATGGGGCTTCCTGCATGGAGCCTGCTTCTCCCTCTGCCTGTGTCTCTGCCTCTCAATCTCTCTCTCTCTATGTCTGTCGTGAATGAATAAATAAGATCTTTAAAAAAATAAATAAAATCTTTAAAAAAATAAAGATTTTATTTATTTGAAAATAAATAAATAAATAAATAAATAAATAAATAAATAAATAAATAAAAAATAGATTTGGGAAGGACTGAGAGGAAGAGAGAGAAAGCACAAGCAGGGGGAAAGGAAGAGGCAGAAGCAGTCTCCCCGCTGAGCAGGGAGCCCGATGTGGGGTTCCATCCTAGGATCCTGGGATCATGACATCACACAAGCAAATAGAACCAAGGCAGATGCTTAACTGACTGAGCCACTCAGACGCCTCCACCCCCTCCAACGCCCGCCCCGTCTCTCTTCTTACTGATGCCTCCCTGTCAGTCTGTCAGCAGCATACCTGGAATTGGATTTCTTACCACCTTCATCACCATAAACCTTGCCCAGCCACCACTAGCTCCATCTGGGCCAGCGCAGTGGACTCCTACTACATCCCTCTCCCTCCTCATTTCCCCTCGCCCCCTAACCTCGTAGACTATTCTTTTTTTTTTTTTTTTTTTTTTTAGATTTTCTTTATTTATTCATGAGAGGCACAGAGTTAGAGACAGAGACCCAGGCAGGGGGAGAAGCAGGCTCCCTGCGGGACTCGATCCCAGGACCCCGGGGTCATGCCCTGAGCTGAAGGCAGCCGCTCAACCGCTGAGCCCCCAGGTATTCCCCTCATAGACTGTTCTTAACATGGCAGCTGGAATCGTCCTGTTAAAACGTAATGTCAGTCCTCTGTTCAAAAGCGTTCTAACAGTGCCACATCTGTATTAGGCAGGCCGAGCTCTGCTGCTGAAACCAATGTCCCCTAACAATCTCAGGGACGTAAGGTAGCAAAGCTTTATTTTTCCTTCAGATGAAGTCTGATGTAGGTCAGATGGTTCTAAGTATTTCCATTTGGAACACTTGAATTTAAAGGTCATGATAGCAGAGCAGAGGGGTACAAAGGGAGCATAATGTCTCTTCATCTTGACCCGATGTGATACGCGTCGCTTCTGCTCAGAGCTAGGCCTCTGGCGTGATCCCAGCTGCCATGGAGACCGGGATATGTAGACGAACACATGGTTATTCTGCAAGTGTTGACTTGGTCAACACTTTGACTCTGGTCACACCATTTCTCTCAGAGGAAAAGCCAAAGTCCTGTGATGAGCTACAAGGCCTTATAAGATTCCCCTCCTTCTCACATTTACTTCCCTCCACCCCGTGACTCTCTGGCCCCATTCCTACTGTTGTCCTCATCATTACCACTATCCCGGCCTCACTGGCTTCCTTGCTCTTCTTTGCAAATGTCAGGTACAGCCCTGCTGCAGAGCCATTCACCTGCTGTTCACGCTGCCTGGAATGCTCTTCCTCCACGTGTCTGGATGCTTCACTCCCTCATTTCAGATCCTAATTCCAAATTCATCTTTCAACACCTGCCATGACATTTTAAATCCCCTTTCCTTACAGTATTTTTCTTCTTAGCATAGTATTATCCAACATATATATTTTTTTCTTAATTATTTCATTTCTTAATTATTACATCTGCCAAAATACAAGCTCTGTGAGGTCAGACCTTTTTGTGCCAACATCTAGAAGGAGCCTGGCACATGATCAACATGCAAATAATTGTCCAATGAATGAATTAATCATTCCTTTCTAAACTGTCCTATCATCCTCTATTACCCTTCCTCTCACTCTGAAATGATATAATCCTAGACTTCTAACTTTAGCTACCTTCAGGCCAGACTTAAGCAAACAACCTACAACATATGTCTGTGACAAAAAAAGATAAGAAAATCAATTCAGAAGATGTGCCTTGTTAATGATAGAAGTAATGATATGCTGTGTACAGACAACAACATATTTGACTACTTCTATCTATCTGTATGCCTATCTCTGTTGACATGCAAAAACGTCCAGCACTGGTCTTTCCATCATATATTTCACCCAAATCTGACTTATATGTTTTTCTAGTTTGCTCCCCTGCAGAATGGCACCACTCTCTGAACAGTGGCCTAAATATTTGAAGAGTAAGAAACCCCTTCAATCTTATGGCTCTGTATTATGCTACACCACTCCTCTGATCTTCCTCATAGGTGCATTTTCATATCCCTAAAATTATTTTTAATCATTTCTGCTGCTTGTTATTGGGGAATAAAAGCATACACATGTACAGAGCCTATCGGAGGTAGGAAGTGAAATCATGGTCTAGGTTCTTCCACAAAAAGAATGATTCTGCCGGGATCTGCCCTCATTTAGTGAGGGATGGTTAGCACCTACCATTGGTTTCCTAGCAACACAAACTTTTCCTGCAGCTAGGATGGAGGGTCATTTTTGCATCTTCTCTTCATTTCTCTTGGACTCCATGAGAGGAAATTAGTCTGGAAAGTTCCCACCATATAGGAGGCTTTGCAAAAGTGTGTGTGTGTGTGTGTGTGTGTGTGTGTGTGGCAGGGGAGTCAAGGAGGTGGGAGATGGCCATGTATCTGGAGGGAAAGATGGGGAGGAAGGGGAGGAGGTAGGAAGGGGGGTGGAGAATGAGGTAAAGGATCAGCGAAAAAAAGTCTTAATGAAAACGCCAGAGGGCTCAGAAGAGTTTTAAGAGTATATATTCTCATTGTAGCCCAAGTAACTGGTATTCTAATAGAGGCTAAGACGAATGATGCTTACTCACCAACTTAAAGCTTCTTTTGTGGGCTGAGTAAATTGAACAAACAGGCTCTTTAGCCCTCTGCTTCCTTTCCTTTTATGTGCCAAGTCCACAGATTTTTTTCCTGTCTAAATTCTGTAGGGCTTTTACACAATAGCTATATTTGAATGTTGTTTCCTAATTGCCTCTGTTCCCCTCTCAGAGAACCTGCATTTTGAACAAAATATGCCAGTTTTGAGGCCCTGGATAGGTCTGGCTTCCTTGTCTGATACCCACCTATTAGCTATGTGATATTGACTAAATATTGATCCCTGAAGTATCAGTCTCCTGATATGAAAATAGGAATATTAATTCCTGCATGGGCAGTCACTTTCGCACTAAGCCTGTGCCCTTTCTTTTTTTTTTTTTTTTTTTGTGCCCTTTCTTTTGATTAACATTGCCCTGATTTGGTTTGGAGCAAAATGTGTCTAGCTTTCAAAGAAAAAAATAACCAAACTCAATTTTCCACGGTTGCTTATGGGATACCTCTGGCCAATTAGATATAAGCACATATA
The DNA here is from genome assembly GCF_053574225.1 of Canis aureus. Classification (NCBI taxonomy): domain Eukaryota; kingdom Metazoa; phylum Chordata; class Mammalia; order Carnivora; family Canidae; genus Canis; species Canis aureus. The sequence continues at coordinate 2,841,419 of NC_135646.1, forward strand.
AGCAGAAGACTACTTGGTAGAATTTCCAGGAAAGATAGTGTTTGTTTGTTTTTTTTTTTTCTGATGAAAAAACAAAACCCACAAAAAGTTGACCTAGCTGGAATGAATCTTTCACCCTTTATCAACCCCCTTCTTCAGTACTGGAGGTCAGATAAGATATGAGAGGTGCAGAGCAGTGATGAGTGACCATGACCATGAGAATCATCCACTGAGGCTGGTGGAGCATGAAGATTGATTGAAAGAGCCCAAATCCTTGCCAGTTTCCTCCTGTGTCTGGACCTGCTGTCTATCTCCAGATGGGTTTTAGCATGATAAAAATAAACTGCCTTACAATCGTTGTAAAGATTGACTCGATGTGATAGTCAAACTACTTATCCCACTAATTGTTCCCTTGTCTATAATTTCTCTGATTCTGTATTATTGATCAATTATTTTGTTTTTTAAAAATATTTTGGGCTGACATTGAAGTGAAAGTAGATGCCTCTAATTCTTTATAACTTTTACCATTATATGTAGAGTTCACCTGATAGAATTTTACGACAGTTCATAAATTTTTCTCATCCCTCTAATATTTCCTAAATAATGTATAGAGTAGAGGAAATTATGATTTTATTGTTCTAGTTCTGTCACTGGCTTGCTTTTTAGTTTTATATACATTTCTCTCACAAAGTCTCTTTCTTCACTTTTACTGAGAGGAAACCAAACTAGGTCAGCAAATCCCAAACCGTATTCCAGGAAATGTTCATAGATGTTTCCCGAAGAAAGAGTTCGATGATGAAATAATCCTGTGAAATTCTCTTTCATTTCCCCATTTCTTTTATGGAGTGCTATGTGCTTTTTATATGCCCTTCTCTGAGGTGGACTATGTATATTAGCACATGAAGGGCTCAGAGAAGTGTAACAGAACATAGATGTGATTTTGATTTATTTAAACCGCACTTCCAAAATTTGATTGCTTGACCTTTGTATAAGCAAATATTACATAATATCAGTCAACCTAAGATTTTTATGGTCACAATATCAGGAAGCCAAGACCAATTAATCCCTAAATTTCATCTCATTACCAGCGTGCTGCATTTATCTGGGTTTTTAATTTTCTGGTACTCCTGGGAATTCCCACCAACCGTTCTGATTTTCACCTCCATTTACTCTAAAACACCAAGTTATTTGGAGTTACACATCAATGGGTGGCAAATTTTATTGAACTCAAGGTATTCAATATGTCTACTTTTATTCAGTAATTCTGTAATGCTTAAAACAGTAGATTGCCTCAGGCATTCCTTATTAGAGAATTATAAAGGGATAATTGAACATCAGCTGAGTGTGGTGAGCATTAGTGTTTCTTTTTTAAAAAGATCTGCAACTCTATTGGTTCTTTAAAAAGAAAGTGCCTACTTGAGTCCTAAATCATGACTTCTGTCAATGCAAAGATTGGAAAGATACTCAGAGATGGCACGCAGAAGCCATCAGCCCACAGGGAAGGGGCAGCGCTGAGTGACGGTGCCGAAGTGTGGATCAGGGATTCCTCTGCTCTTTTCAATGATGGCAAGTAGCAGTTAGTTCTTAACTTTTGTTCTGTCCTAGGAAAGTAAAGCATTTCCGACTTTCACATGCATCTCTTTAGGGATTAAGCTGGAATAGAAGAAGGAAATGTAGATCAGATTTATTCCAATATAAGTGTACGTTTCTACACAGAAAATATACCAGCAGTGCAGCTTATGAGTAGACTAGGTGGGTAAATCCAGGCGATTGTTCAGCCTGGGTTTTACAAATGGATTTCTACTTTAGACTTACTAGGGCTCATGGTTTAAACTTGTTTATTCTAGGGCAACCTTCAGCTTTCGTCCTTCATCTTCTTACTGATCCGATCTTGGGAAATCAATTGATTTTCACCAAAATCTTAAGAATCCAATATAAACACAAAATGTCAGTTTACTCATTAATACTCTAAGATAGACTTGACCTAATGAAAAGATCAGTTTATGGGGACTTTGCACCCAGAAAACTCGGAGACTGTCTTGATAAGCAAAGATTCATCCCTCAAGAAAATTAGATCTAGTCAGAAGACAGTTCTAACAAAGAATTTATTCCTGAATGAGGACTCCTTGTTAAGGGTATTTAATTCATTTATTCATTAGTCCATTCACACACTAATCAATTAGCAACTATTTATTGGGTTTCTACCATATATGCTCCAAGAATCTTTCCTGTAGAATCAGAATATTGATCTCTATCAAGCAGTGCTTGAGACCCACAAACCAATACTTAGTATCCTGGCCCTTCTTTTTCTCTGTTCTCAATACAATACACAAATTTCATATCCTGGCAATGAAAATCTTATAATTTATTAAAATATCCAAGGTGTTGGCTTATTTTATACTGTTTACAATTTAGAGAGATTCTTTTAAATGATGAGCAATAAAATTGTCATATGTTGGCAAATTGAATTTAAATAAAAAAATAAAAATTGTCAGTGTCCAAATCATAATTCAAAGGGAATCAAAACTAATTCTATTTACTCTAGTGGTGATACTAACTTTGTGTTGGAGAATGATTTTTCTCTGACGATCTTTTTCCCAGATTCCGGATCTGAAACTCATCTGATTCCTACTGCTTGTTACTCGCATACTACAGATAATGCCTTTGAAAAGATTTTTTAGAAAAATATTGAATTATGTTTTTCAATTACCATATAACATCAGTATAGAGATGCTATTTTTAAAAAATCTCTTATTATTCTACTCATCAACTATTAAGGGATTTAATTTCTTTTCTTGGAACTCTTAAAGCACATCACCTTCACTTTCTATATTGTAATAGGAGGCTACAGGTAGATAAAGCAAAAGAGAACAACTGTCATGGTTTCTTTTAAACAGGTAGGAATCTTTTGTAGCACAAGTAATATATCGATTTAATAAAATCTTACTTGATAGAGTTTCTTAAAGATACTCAAATCTACGTTTAGTTACTTAAAAAACATCTTGCTAAAAATCATTTTTAATGCTCTGTTTTAGAAATTATAAACCGAGTGTATGTATGTGAGAATTGTCATGTTACCAACATTTTATTTTTGAAAAAAATTCAAGACCTTTTTTACAAATATATTCCTGCTTCCTTATTTAAAGTTGCCTCATGCTGGATTTTAATTCAATACCTCTGATGTTTGAGTACCTTCCTTTAGCCCTCATGAAAACAAATAATAATAACTTACGATGGCTGGAAGTTTCTAGAAGAGTCAGGGAAACACTTCATGGAAGAATAGCCTCGTGGAAGATATTTTGTGGCCCATGAAAAGAGCAACTGCTCAGCTCAGTGCATTTTGCTGTGTTCATCTTTACTGCTTGAAGGTACTGTTGAAAAAGCTTTAAAAATCATATTCCTGTATTATGCTTGATAATTTAATTTTTAAAAGATTTTATTTGTTTATTTGAGAGAGAGAGAAAGGGCAAGCATGAGCAGGGAGGAGAGGCAGAGGGAGAGGGAGAAGCAGACTCCTTGCTGAGCAGGGAATCTGCCACAAGACTTGATCCCAGGACCCTGGGACCATGACCTGAGCCAAAGGCAGATGCTTAACTGACTGAGCCACTCAGGTGCCCCTCCTCCATAACTTATTTTGAGGATTATTTACTTTTCATAAAAAATTATTTCTCTGCTAAAGCTATTTTAATGCTTTATTATATATATATATTTGATTTATTTAATTCTGTTGACGTCACATGCAGGTAAATATCTCTTGTAATTAAATGAAAGTTAGTAGAAAATTGGACTCATATAAAATAGTTATGTTTACTTTCTGATACCATTTCTGATATGAAATGTGTGGTGTTTTCTGATACCAAGTTCAGTTCTCTAATTCTCTAACACCAACTGGGGTCCTACCATTCAATTCAGTTTTGACACTGACTTCCAGGAGTTAGCAATAGATCCCACAGGTCAAGCGTTCATCCCCTCAAGACTGCGCCCTCCCAGCTGTAAGCAAGGTGCCCAGACTGCTCACACTTCTACCTGGCTTACCACAAATTCAGAGGGTCCCTGACCCCTTCTGTAGGTTTAATAATTCATTGGACAACTCACAGAACTCAGGAAAACACTTTACTTATGTTTGCCTGTTATAAAAGATACAACTAGAGACATCCAAATGGAAGCAATACATAGAGGAGGGGTGGGGGGTACAGGAGATGGCGGGACCACCCTCTTAGACTTCCATGTGTTCACCAACCTGGAAGTTCTTCAAAACCCATCAAAAGTTTTTATGGAGGTTCCATTATGTAGGTGCGATTGATTAAATCATCACCAATTGGCGATTAAATCTCAAGTCCTTCTCTCCCTGGAGGTTGGGGATGGGGCTAAAATTCTAATTGCGGCTTGGTCTCTCTGATGATCTGCTTCCATCCTGAAGCTATCTGGCACCTCCAGCCACCAGTCAGCTCAAAAGTAATTCTTATCATTCCAAAGAATCTAAGTGTTTCAGGAGACAAACACTAAGTATGTATTTCTTATTATAACACAAAAATAATTCTCTTTTTAGGCAATTTATAGGAGGAGTGCACTTGGTCATTAAATGACATACACTGTTAATTTCCAAATTAACAATCATAAGCATGACAGGGATTTGTATTTAATAAAATATATTTTAAAAAATTTAAAAAACAAGTTTCATAAAAATAAGACACATGTAATATTCACCAGTGATGCTTAAGTGACATGGTGAAGGAACATGTATTTTTTTAAAAAGTCTAATCCTTTAAAGGCTAACCATTTTGTAAAATACAATAAAAATAAATTATCACAAAAATAAAGTAGAAAATATTGGACCATATGGGGTTTCTATTTTTAATTTTTTGAGGACACTCCATATTGGAAGTTGAATCCTTATGTTGTACACCTGAGACTAATGTAGCATGTGTGTCAATCATACTTAAATTAAAAAAAAAGAAGTTGAAAAAACCCAAACTGGTGAGCAAAATACAAGCTCAAATGTTTTATTATAGATTGCAATAGACAGGAAATTACTATGTCAAATTGGTAAAAACTTTTCTAAATGCTGATTCTTACCCTCTATACTTATTTAGTTTAGGGCTGGGAACAGTTTGCAGACCATCACAGTCTATGGACCATACTTTGTGTTGCATTGATACAGATTGTCAGATAGTTTCATGCCAGTTTAATTGACGAAATAAAATCTAATGAAATGAGAACCACTAATACGCTAATCATGCAAGAGTTTATCAATTTCTTGCTCAATTCATCTTTGAACATTTTCTTAGCCTGAAGAGTTCAATACTTTTATTTGTTCTTCTCTCAGCCAGAAGTATTCTTTCTGTTAAAGAGTTGCCTGACAACATTTTCACTGTTGTCATTATCCGTGTAGCCTCCTTTCATTTCCCAAACTGTAAGGTTTTTAGGGCTTAAGTTCATATTTTTTTCTTCGTAGGCCTTAGTTTATGGGAGACTCTGAATCATCCTGGCTAAATACTCCAGATTCCCCATTGAGTGATAGATGGGGATGGAAAGACACAGACATTTGACCCCAAAAAAGGACATTTTAATGGCTTCAGAACATTCTGTGCTTGGTTGATAATCTTCTGGGCTTGAGCTGTGGTTCAGCTTTTCCCTTTGCCTGATCTTTCTTCCTCCTTTTTCCTTTCATAGGTATTGATTCTTAATAAACACCTTGCACCTCAAAATACATCACAGCCTCTGCTTCTGGTGAACCTAGCATCTAATATAGTCCCTTACCCACAATGAACAAGTCAATGAAACACCATCCTCATCTTTATCAGTCTTTATCAGGTTTAAGAGCTTCTTGGCAGAGTTGGATTGAGAGAGGGAGCTTTAAGGCATTGACCTCAGGGTGAGAGGGGATGAAGAGTCTTATAATGGTGATGATGATGATGATAGTGGCTCTTACTATGTGGTAGATACACTTTTATGACAATACTATGGAAGAGGTACTATTATGATTTTCAGTTCAAAAATGAGAACAATGGAGAGATTCAGAAATATGACATTCACTGTGCAAGTGGTAAAGCCAAGATTTGGGCTTATATCTTAGTTATTACTTACTTTGTTTATCTAATTATTCCGTGAAAGCAGGGATTTTTGTCACCTGTGTTCATTAATGAATCCTTCAGAACTGCAACAGTGTCTAGTACATAGTAGGAGCTCAGCAAATATTTGTTGAATGACCGTCAATGAAGACTTCCAGGAATCTTTCAGGAAAGGTTTGCTTTGATGGCAGGGATCAGTTCTTTTCTTTCTTTTCAATAGGCCTGTGTTATATAACATAGTGTTTTGTAGATAGTATGTGTACTGTTGATGTTTGCTGAATTAAACTAAATAAAAATAGAGCTTTCTATTGACTGACATTCTAATTTTGTACTTGCTAACTTAGTCTTTGAAATTAAACTTCAGATGCCCTCTTGACTGCCACATTTCTGAAAAACCTCAGAAGATTCAGTGGTGCTGTGTATGGAACCTGCATCTATGAGATATCCCTTAGGAAAGTGCAACAACTTTCTCAGGGTATAGGTCCAGGGATGTGAAGTTTGACTCTTGGTGGCTATGTATGCATTCAGGGACCCTGAGCCAAATCACAAAACCTGGGGTGAGCATCTAATAAACTAATGAGATATTCCCTCCTGAGAATCCAGCCATGGAACAAAGAGACAACAAATCTGAAAGTCTCTAAATTTGAATCATGTTAAGTATAGAGCAGTGGTTAAAAGGCCTATGGATTCTTGGGCCTGAAGCCTCCCTGGTTCCTGCCCTGGCTGAAGCTTGATTATGACTGGGAGACACCACAATGTACTGCTATCAGATATGCTCCTTGGCTAAAACGCCAATGACTAACAACACAAAGAACCACCACAACTGCCCTGTGGCTCAGGAGATAGTTATGTCATTTAGTGGTGGGACATAGCACAGAGGACCAGATACGTTCACCTGGTCAGGTAAAATGAGAAGTGCCTGATTTTAGTGGAGATCCACATAGGATCTGGAATGGAGGTGGGATAATTGTTGTGGATATTTGGGGTCCTTTATTTGTAACTTCAACTAACTAATTCCAATTCCTGTGAGAGAACAGAAAGAGCAATGGTCTGAAGGATTGCTGCTTTCAGTTTTGGAGTCAAGGAAGAACCAGGTTTCTCGTGTTACCATAGCTTATAAGGTTTGCTTAAAAGTATTTTTAAAGTCCCACTGATCTTTTGCTTTTTGTTTTCTACCCCAGAAAGATCATTAAAGTGAGCTCTCTCTCTCCTGCCATGTTGGCATTCCCAAGGAAGATTCATGATTGGATTATGTTCCTGGGCAATATAAATCAAACTTGGTGGCAGGGATATGTTGATGGCTTGAAGTAAGTGAAAAATAAATTAGAAAGGGAGAAGGCCTGGGGTAGCAAAGACATAAATTTAAAATTTAAATCTCAAAAGATGAAAAACTATGAAAAGTCATTTTGAAAACCTGGCTTAGACTCTTCTAAGTGAGTGAAAATAGGGAGCAAGGGGAATAGGTTGGGAGCATGTGAATGAATTTGGTTTACATATAAGTCCTTATAATTCTGAGGAAGAAAGTCTACATATTTAAGCAATACCAGAAGGTCCTTTCAAAAGGTATTATAGCCTCAAGAGAAATCATTTAGAATGTTTTAAAAACATTTAAACATTAGAATAGATTACTTTTGGCACTTGAAAAGAGAACATTATGTTGAAGGGATACAGTCATCAGGCTAGGCAACGTTACCACGATGAATTTATTATATTCATTGGGCTTACTTTTCTTGTGTTATGCACCCCCCCATAAGGCTAAATGTTTATGATTCAGAATTTACATTAGTTATTGGAACTAAGGAAAACAAACGTCTTTAAGAATGGCAAAAAAGAACGAGGTTGAAGGCTTTGGACTCCAATAGACCTGGAATATGAGCCTGTCTCTCAAAAGCTGTATGATCTTGGGCAAGTCACTTGGCCTTGTTCTCAACTCAGGGTTTTGCCAAAAATAAAGTGAGATATCTGCCCAAACCAAATATCACAATTGCGGCTCACAGTAGATACCTAATAATTGTAGATTATTAATAGATCCCTCATTCCTTCCCTCTGAAACTTGAAACTTAACAAAGCAAGATTTTAATTTATGTAAATTTGTCCTAGTTTAGAGAGAAACAGCTCCCTTGTGGCAGAGATAAGGAGGATGATTATAAAGTTCTACTAAATTAATAAAAAGTGTGCATTTCTAATCTACAGAGGTTTCATTCTACTAAAACTTATTCGAAGTTTCCACATGTAATGGTTTGTACACCCACTCTGCACACCTGCTGCTCCTCCTCACATCCCTTTACTAAGGAGCAGGGTAGGGTAGGGTCAGATGTATATTATTTAAATCTGAATTGAAAGTGAATTGCATCCATAGTATTTTAGATTTAGGAAGTTTGAATACATTTCAAATTAGTCCTTTAAAAAAAAATTTAAATATTTGATGATCCAAACTTCTTTCTAGCTCTCTCTGGTCTTCTCCTCTTCCTCAAACCATGATCTGCCCATTAAAATGTTTTCTTGTGCTCGCTTCGGCAGCACATATACTAAAATTAAAATGTTTTATTTACAGAGCTGTAAATACAAGAATCATGTCTTTTAGAAATGAATGGCATAATGATAGGGGTAAAAACTGGCTCTTGAATGGTTGATTTTCACAATCAGGGATGGGTGTGGCTAGCCAGTGAGTAAAGGTGATTTGGGTAGAGGTGGGGTGGTAAGAATCTGATTTAGTTTGCTTGACATATAAGTTTTTCTCTTCTTTAGAAGGCCAGATATCTATTTCAAGTAATTCTGTAAGATTTTTCTGAAAAACGTTGGTGCTAATGGTGATGCACACTCTTTCACGTTTCTGTTCTATGCCAACATCATTGTAGCATTTGCTGAGGGGCTTCTCTGTGTAGGCCCCTACTTTATAAAATGAGAACTCATAGAGGAACTCTGGGTCAGGAATCCTGGGTCAGGAGCTGCTAGAAGAGTTTTTCATCTGCTGTATCTTATAGATAAAGTGATAAAAGGACTTAATTTTAAGCTAAGGGGGAAAAGTTTAAATAAGCTTGTATTTCTTTTATAATACGCATGTTTATTATAGAAAAAAAATAGAAAAATAAAAAATTAGAAGGAAGAATACCAATTCCCTGTAAGTCTAACACCACTGATAGAATAGTTGTCAGTTTCTTTCCAGAACATTTCCCAGGAGTCCCCGCAATGGTGAAATGAGGAGCTGTGAGCTACTGAAAGCTCATTCCCCTAATCAGGCTACATGGGAATGATCGTCTGTGATAGGTGAGGAGGTCGCATGAGGATGTCAGGGACTAGTCATGGGTTGCAGGGACTTAGCTCATTTCCTTCCGCATTATCCTGGATCCAACTGATTTGTCATTTTGGCTTAGAGTGATGAGTAATGCTCACCTCCTTCCCTCCTACCTTATGGTTCTCGTCTCTTGAGCACATGTGCATCCTGCTTGTCAGCTGGTTCCTGTCAGCTTTGCATGTAGTTGTGGGGGCTTGCCAGTCCCCTTAGGGCTTGCTAGCTCACACATGGTCTGTATGGATTCTCGGATAAGCCTCCAAAGGGAGGGTGTAATGGAGCAGAGCAGAGCCTTAGTAGTGCCATTGCTGCTCCAGAAAACACTTGCCAAAACTTTCATTTAGAATGGCTGAACTGATGTTTCTCTAGGACATAAGAATTTCTCAAGCAGTCAGCTATGGTTCCAGGAGAGCTGAGATTTGATAGGGCAAGTTTCTTTCCCTCTATGCCAGGGAGGCCAGAGAGCTGGTTCTTTACAGTTATGGGAAAGTTAAACCACTGGAATTTACTGGGAGAGTTTTGTGGCTAATGGCATAGACTTTTAAGTAAATAATGCATGCTGGGCTGGGGGGCACAGAAAGATCTTCAAAGCATGCTTTCCTTACTAAACTTCTGGCTATGGAAAAATCTGAATCTGGGCAGAGAGAAAACAAACAAACAAATTTTTTTAAAAAACTTGTGAATAAAAACCTAAGAGCCTTCACATCCTTCTTCCTTACTTCAGAACTCTTTCTAGTGATAAGCCCAGGAATAAAATATTTGAAAGTAAGAACATGCTATGAATAAATAATGTGTGCATCTCTTTTTTTCTCCCTGAATTGGAATGCTCAAAAATGAGACTCTCTGAGATCACAGAAGTTCTACTGCAAGAATATGGTGACTGATAATATCACTTGAACCATTCTAAGTAAGCTGCCAAAATGGGCAACAAGCCTGTGGGGTGACTGGAAAGTAAGAGGAGGAGATAATCCAATAGAGAGTGAATGAGCTCAAGGCATGACCTGTTCAAAGACCTTCACTTCCCTGGAATCCACCATATTTTACATTTTCTGTAACATCCAGGCAAACATCTTGTTTAATAATCTGAACTCTCAAGTTCTGACATCCTTTCCACCTGACCATAATCTCCAATAATCTTCAGACTTCCACACATAGGACCAAAATGCACACCTTATGATTGCTCCAAATTGTTCCATATGAAGAGAACTTGCACAAAAAGACTTACTCTCTGACCACCATCTCCTATCCTAAAACCTCTCTCTTACTTGTTCCCACAGCCTCTGCTTTCAGATCTCATTGAGACTTCCAAAATCCCATGTCTTTCATCACTGTTACCAACCACCTCCTGCCCATCCCTTCTTCCCTATTAGTGTCTAGGCCTCATTGCTGTAACCCTTCTCTTATCATTTATTTCACCCCTTTACCCTTTTACTTTTTTCTAATACATCTGCCTATTAAACACCCAAATCTGGAATTCCATATTAAAGTGCTCATATCTGGATTGAGGGGCAGTGGGGAGAGAAAATCCATAGAACCACAAAGACCAGTGTCCATAAATTCATAGTCATGAACTCAACTCAAGAGGCTAGTGTAGTGGTTACGGACGTGACCTCTATGATCAAACTGACTAGATTCACATCCCAGTTCACCACTTACTAGATGTGAAACCTGGAGCAAATTATCAAACTTTTTTTTTTCTATGACTACATTTCCTTATCTGTATAATGGGAATCTAAAAGAAATGGCCTCAGGATGCATTGTGATCATGAGATGTCATGTACAGAGAGCAATATCTGGCATGAAACTCAAAGCCACCACCACCTATTCCACTTTTACAAATGATACTTTCCACTTCATGAAGAAAATAGTAGCCCTTAAATGACAGAAGCTCATGATTGGTTCATAAATATAAGGAGCTGTTGTCTTTAATTTGCGGAGTTTGTTTTAATATTCTAAGACCTGCAAAAGGTGATCTTGATATTGTTCATCCACCCATGCCCATAGGAGGAATAGAGAGCCTTATAGACTATGGAGTTGGCATTCCCATCATTTACAATTATAATATTAATCTGACAAATATGCATTGAGTAGATATTTGGTTGCAGACACATAGTTAGGAAAAATGAGGGCTAAATGGGTAAGTGGGATAGGTGTCACTAAGTGGAATTGGATTGTTCTTAAATGTCTGAATCTTGTCAGCTCCAACCAGATAAATAACCTCATGTAATTTTTTTAAGATTTTATTTATTTATTCATGAGAGACAGAGAGAGAGAGAGAGAGACACACACACAGGCAGAGGGAGAAGCAGGCTTCTCCGATGCAAGGAGCCCGATGTGGGACTCGATCCTGGATCTCCAGGATCACACTCCAGGCTGCAGGCGGCGCTAAACCGCTGCGCCACCGGGGCTGCCCCCTCATGTAATTTTTTATCTTACTTTTTCCTTTTCTTTCTTTATCTTGAAAAAATTATCACCGATGTATATAATTCCATTTGAGAGTTTTGCTACTGGAGCGTTCAGTTTAAAACAAAATAAAAAACATGTCTGACAGGCACTGGGGGTTATTCTGTATGTTAGTAAATTGAACACCAATAAAAAATAAATTAAAAAAAAACATGTCTGAATATAAAGTGGAAATGGACTCTGTGTACTAAACTGAACCATGGCTTCTTGCCCTATTTTTAAAATTCAGGAATTTGAACAATAAGTATGAAGTCCATGGAACTAAAAAATTCCAACCTGGAGGCAAATCAATTGAGATACTTGCATGTGCTTTTCTCCTGCAGGATAGCCTCTATAACACCTGCAAACTTTACTACCATCCACATGATTTACAACCATGTAAAATGTTAGCTATAAGCAATATGACAAAATACCAAAATTAGATGATGTCACTCACTGTCACTCACTGTCACAAAAAGCTCTTTGGTGAATTCTTCTCTCTACCCTAGTTGTTTTCATGATATAAAAGAGGATGTTCTAGGTGACATCGGTAAAAATGGAAGATAGGCAACTCCAAGGCCCTGTTTTCCATAAAAACAGTAAATAAATTGACAAAATGCGGTCAGAATCAACTTTATCATAACTCTGGAAACTAGCCAAAGGTTTACAGCAACCAGGCAAACATTTGATCAAAAGAAAGTGGCTGAATCTCAGTACAGAAGCTTCATGGGGTTTTTAGCTTCCCTTGGTCCCAACCTCTCTCCCCAGCTCAGGAATGGTCTTGAAGCTGGCATCCTTCACTTCTGGTATGAGTTTCCAGTGTTGACTAATGTGGAGCAGCTCTGTCCTCAGAAATTATGGTTCTGGGTTTTGGCTCATCTGGTAGTTCCCTGAAGGACTATTCAAAGGGCTTGCTTTATTTCACCTAACTCAATTCTCCCAAGGTGGAGCGATGACTACATAGAGACATTCTTCAGAAACATTTAAAGGCAATTTTATTAGCTGTTGCCACTTGAAGCAAGGGATCCAGCTGGAGCAAATAATAGACACGCCTAAAAGCATATCTACTCAGCTAGGTGCACATGGGGTGGGATGCATACACAGAAAATATCCGAGAAAGCCCTGAACTCTCACCTTCATTGACCTTCTGACTCTATGCAAGCAGAAAGTGAGTTAGAGCAGAGTTGTAAATTGCTCAGCTGAGTGTTGAAGGTTTACTCTGCAAAATGTATTTATAAAAACTGGGAGTTTTGGAGGAGGGTAAAGTGGGAGTAGGGAGGGGAGTCCTCTATGTTTAACGAAATCTCTGTCAAATCACTAGCTGACCACTAAGGTAACTTAACGAGGCACCAGTGGTTATGCGTGACAAAAAAATACAGATTTTACAAAATTAGTTTAGAAAACAAACAAATGTAGCCACAATAAGCAATAACTACCTGGGAACCAATAACTAACCTGGGAACAGGAGAGAATCTGGCTTCTTTTTTTTTTTTAAGATTTTATTTATTTATTCATGAGAGACACACACACAGAGAGGCAAAGACACAGGGAGAGGGAGAAGCAGGTTCCATGCATGGAGCCCGACATGGGACTCGATCCCAGGCCTCCAGGATCAGGCCCTGAGCTGAAGGCAGCACTAAACCGCTGAGCCACTGGGGCTGCCCAAGAATCTGGTTTCAAAAGTTGCCACATTGTAGTACTCAAATGTCCAGCTCTCAAAAAAGGTTATGAGGTATTCAAAGAAAAGAGAATGTATGGTCCATGCATTGGAAAAATTAAAAATGCAATATAAACTGCCACTGAGGAAGCCTATACATTATACTTAGTAGATGAAGACTGTACATCAGCTACTTTAAATATGCTCAAATGCTAAGGAAAACCATGTATGAAGAATGTAGAGGTGAGAAAGATGTCTCGCCAAATAGAGAATATCAACAAAAAGATAAAAGTTGTAAAAAGTAACCAGGTAGAGATTCTGGAGTTGAAAGATAGTAACTGAAAGAAAAAAATTCATCAGAGGGATAAAGAATGGATTTGAGAAGAAGATTCAGAAGAAAGACTCTGCCCACTTGAACACAGATCAATTCATATCAGTCAATATGAAGCAAAGAAGGAAAGAGGAGTGAAGAAAATGAACAATACCTAAGATACCCATGGGACACTATCAAGCACACTCACATAGGCGTAATGCCACTCCTATAGAAGAGAAAGGGATGTAAATAATATTTGAAGAAATAATAGGTGAAAACTTCAAAAATTCAATGAAAGACTAAAATCTACACATCCAAGGAGTGTAATGAATCCCAAATAAGATTAACTCAAAAAAGATCCATGTGAAAACACACACTAATCAGACTGCTGGGTGCTAAAGACAAGGAGAGAGAATACTGAGAACAGTAAGAGAGAAGTGACTTGACTATGTGCAAGTGATCCCTGATAAGATTCATAATCTATTTCTTATCAGAAATCATGGAGACTAGAAGGCAATCAGCTGATGCATTCAAAGTGCTAAAAGAAAACAAATGAAAAAGACGGGTAAGCAAAAATTCTGTATCTGGCAAAACTATACATCAAAAATGAAGGAGAAATTAAGACATTCCCTGAAGAATAAGAAGAGAGTTTGTTTCCAGTCAACCTACTCTACAATAAATGCCAGAGGGAGTTCTTCAGGTTGAAATGATAGAGCACTAAAGGGTAATTAAAATCTGCATGAGGAAATAAAGAACACCAATAAAAATATATAAAAGTCAGTATCAACATGTTTTTGGTTAGCAATATACTTTTTTCTATATTATTTTTTAAAAACTACTAAAAACAATTATAAATCTGTTGCTTCAAACACAGGTACAAAGATGTAATTTGTGACAATAATAACCTAAAGGATAGGTGATGGAGATACACAGGAGCAAATGTTTTATATATTATTGTGACTCAGTATTAATTCAAACTAGATTGTTATAATTGAAGGTATTAATTGTAATTCCCAAAGCAACAACCAAGAAACTAACTAAAAACACATATGGTAAAAGAAATGAGAAAGAAATCAACATGGTATATTTAAAAATGTTTGTCTAACACAAAACTAGGCAGTAAAGGATGAATTCAGGAAATAAAAGATATAAGACAGAGAAAACATAGCAAAATGGCAGATATCCTTTCTTATCAGTCATCATATCATATATAAATAGATTAAACTTTCCAGTGAAAATGTGGAGATGGGCAGATGGATTAAAAAGAATGGATCCAACTATATCTTGGCTACAAGAGAACTACTTTGGAATAAGACACAAATTGGAAGCAAAAGAAAAAAAAGTTATTTTGTCCAAACAGTAATCAAAAGAGAGCTGGTGTGACGATCAAAATAAAAGTTATTTTGTCCAAACAGTAATCAAAAGAGAGCTGGTGTGACGACAAAAAAAAGTTATTTTGTCCAAACAGTAATCAAAAGAGAGCTGGTGTGACGATCAGAGCTGGTGTGACGATCAGTTGTAAGGATCAGACCTTAAAACAAAAACTGTTACAAGAGACAAAGAAGGATATTATATAACAGCAAAAAAAGTGTCAATCCCTTTAGAAGATATATCAGCTATAAGTATATATGTACCGAATAGCAGAGTTTTCAAATTTATGAAGTATATATGGACAGAGTTCAAAGGCAAAGTAATTCAACAATAATAGTTGGTGACTTCAACACTCCAGTTTCAAGAATAGATTGACTAATTGGACAAGAGGCAAAAAAGGAAATAAATTAAAAAAACAAACTCACTAGCACTAACAAGACACTCCACCTAATAATAGCAGAGTACATATTCTTTTTGATTGTACATGGGACATTCTCTGGAATAGACCATATCTTAAGCCACAAAACAATTATAAATAAATTTTAAAAGATTGAAATCATATAAAGTATCTTCTCTAATCATAATGGAGTGAAATTAGAAATTAATAACAAGGAAATTTGGAAAATCCACAATTTGGAAATCAAACAACACACTCTTTAAACAACCAATGTTAAAGAAGAAATCACAAGAGGAATTAGAAAGTACTTTGAGAAGAATGCAGACAAAAATAAAGCATGCCAAATACATTTTATAGAGCAAAAGTAGCGCTTAGAGAGAAATTTATAGTTATAAATGCTTTCATTAAAAGAACAAAGATTTCAAATCAATAACCTAACCTTCTACCTTAAGAAACTAGAAAAAGAAGATCAAACTAAATCTTAAGCAAACAGAAGAAATGAATTAATAAAGATTAGAGCAGAGATAAATAAAATGGAGACTATATAAACAGTAGAGAGTAAATGAAACCAAAAGTTGGATCTTTGGAAAGGTCAACAAAATTGACAAACCTTTAGATAAACTGACAGAGAGAGAGAGAGAGAGCGAGAGAAAGAGAGAGAGAGAGAGAGGCCTCAATTACTAAAATCAGGAATGAAACAGGAGATATTATTACTGACAATAGAGAAACACAAAGCATTATAAAACAATACTGTGAACAATTGTATACCACTGAATTAGATAATCAAGCAAAATGGACAAATTCCTAGAAACATGCAAACTACCAAAGAAGAAATAAAAAATATGAATAGACCTAGATAACAAGAGATTGAATCAGTAATTAAAAATCTCCCAATGAAGAAAAGTGTGAAACCAGATGGTTTCACGGCTGAATTCTATCAAATGTGTAAAAAAGAATTAACACCACTCCTTCCCAAACTTTTCTAAAATATTGAGGAGGAGGGGATATTTCTTAACTAACTTGGAGACCAGAGTTACCCTGATGCCAATGCCAGACAAAGACATCACAAGAGAATAAAATTGCAGACTGATATCCCTTGTTAATATAGATGCAAAAATGTCAACAAAGTAGTAGCAAACTGAATCCAGCAACATATTCAAAAGATAATGTACCATTACTAAGGACTATTTGTCCCAGGAATGCAGGATGGGTTCAACATAGAAAAATCAATCAATGTAATGAATAAAGGATTAAGTTTCCCCCTATGATCATCTCAATCTAGGCAGAAAAAAAATAGACAACATCCAGCACCCTTTAATGATAAGAATATACAACAAATTAGCAATAGAAGGAGACTCCTTCAACCTGGTAAAGAACATCTATGAAAAACCTACAGATACTATCATGCTTAATGGAGAAGGACTGAAATCATTTCCCCTAAGATCAAGAACAAGGCAAGGATGCTCACTCTAATCACCTTTATTGAACAGTGCACTGGATGTTTTAGTTAAGGATACTAGGCAAGGAGAAGAAATAAAAGGCATCCAAATTGCAAAGGATGAAGTAAAATGATCTCTATTGGTAAATGACATGATCTGAGATAAAGAAAATCCCAAGAATGTACAAAACAAAATAAAAAAAGTATTCGAACTAATCAATATACAAATCAGTAGTATTTGTAAGAGCAGTATACAAAAATCAACAGTATTTCTATACACTAGCAATGAATAATCTGCAAATGAAATTAAGAAAACTATTCAATTTACAATAGTGTCAAAATGAATCAAGTACTTAGGATTAAATTTAACCTAAGAAGTGGAAGATTTGTACACTAAAAACCAAAAAAACACTGTTGAAAGAAATCAAAGAAGACCAAGTAAATGGAAAGACATACCATGTTTGTAGATTGGAAGACTTAATATTTTTAGGGTGGCGAAACTACCCTAAAGAATCTATAGCTTTGATCCAACCTTTACCAAAATCCTGGTGCTCTTTTCTACAAAAATGGAAACCCTGGCCCTAAAATTCATGTGGCATTGCAAGTGACCCTGAATAGCCAAGACAACTTTTAAAAAGAATAACGTTGGAAAACATATACTTCTTGACTTCAAAACTACTATAAGCTACAGGAATCAAAACTGTGGCACTGCATATGGATGGAATAGGATCAAAAGTCCAGAAATAAGCCTATATATCCATGATTAATAGATTTTTGACAAGGATGTCAAGACTATTCTGTGGGGTAAAAATCAGTCTCTTCAATGTCCTGGGACAATATAATATACATGTCCAAAAAGAATGAAGCTAGACCCTAGCTAAGTTCACATCATATAAAAATTATCTCAAAATGGATCAAAGATCTAAATGTAAGAGCTAAATGTATAAACCCATAGAAGACAGGGTAAGTGTAAGTGTTCATGACCTTGGATTTGGCAGTAGTTTCCTATATAGACAACCAAAGCAAAAAGCAACAACAACAAATAAATTGGACTTCATAAAAATGAAAAGTTCTTATGCACCAAAGCACACTATCAAAAAAGTTAAAAGACAACCCAGAGAATGGAAGAAAATATTTGCAAATTATAAATCTGATAAGGGCCTAGAATGCAGACTATATTAAATAACTTGTGAATCTGAACAATAAAAACGCTGCCTCTCCCTGCCCCCAGCCCCACATCACAATTAAACATTGGGCAAAGGATCTGGTAGGTATTTATCCAAAAAAGATATATCAATGGATAATAGTCACATAAAAAGATGCCCATCATCGTCAGTCATACATTGCTGTTGGGGATGTAAAATTGCAAAGCCACTGTGGAAGACAGTTGGGTGATTCCCCCAAAATGCCTATGATCCGCATTTCTACTCTTAGATAAATGTCAAAGAGAGTCAAAAACTGTTCATGCAAACACTTGCCAATGAATTTCACAGCAGAATTCCTAATAGCCAGAAAGTAGAAACAACCCAATCCACTGAAGAATGGATAAGCAAGTGTGTTACATCCCTACAATGAAATATTGTTCAGCCATAAGAAGAGGGGAGATGCTGATAGGTACTACAACATGAGCAATCCTTGAAAATAGTCTTCAAAAGGAAAGAAGACAGGCACAAAGAGCCACCCATCATGTGATTCCATTTATGGGAAATGACTCCTTAGTGGGTACCTCTCCAAAGAGTACCCACTTTTGAATTGATGGAAATGTTCTGGAATGAGAGAGTGGTGATGGCTGCACAACATTTCCAATGTATGGGAGGCTGTGGAATTGTACATTTTTAAATTATTAAAATAGTGAATTTTAGGTCATGTGAATTTTACCTCAATTAAAAAACCAATCAAGGATGCATTAAAAAAAAAAAGGAATGCTTCAAATGAATACAATTAAACAATGGTTTAAAAATGGCCTTAAATCATCTCGACTCTCTTCTTGAGTTATAGTCTTTTCCTTAGTAATGCAGCCTTTGCAGTAAAGGCATGTATCATGCTGTTATAATTAACACAATTTCCTTGTGAAATTACATTTGCAAAACTATAGATGTGTTTTCAGTTGTCTTTTATTCTTTCCAGATAGCAGGCCATCATCATGAATTATGCCGGAGACTGCAATAATTTAATCAATATTATAATTAAACAGTCCCCAGTATAAGTATATATTTATATACTATGGCGTTGACAACTGGCTTTTAAAAGAGTCTAGAGTTTAATAGTTTTGCGCATCATTTACAGTTCCCTTGCACCACTGACGTGATTGATTAGCACCACAATAAGAAATTATGTCTTCTGCAGAATCCATCCTGTATTGGGAGAATTGATTATATTTCCCTGGGGAGGTCAGTTCTCATAATGCAAATGTTAATTAATTTTTTGTATTAAAAGCTAAATACAAAGCTTGAATCACTTTTATTAGGAACTTCTTTTAATGAATTCACTGCCCTTTGAACCCAAACAGTTTATCTTTTGGCACATGCATCCTATTAAAGAACAAAAACAATTGATTGTGCAATCATCCACATGAAGTCTCCCAACTAGGTTACGGAAATGCTGGGGTGGTCTCTCAGGAGCTGTTAAATTTAATCGCAGACTGTTAGCAGGTTTCCTTCCATCCATTTATCTCTCTCTCTCTCCCTCTCTCTCTCTTTGAAAAAAAAGATACTTGGAAGAATAATTCAGAAAGTTAAAACAAACAGCATCATTTTAACTTTTAATATGAGGGTATGGAATGGAATGGGATTACATATGCTGTTTATTTCAAATATGTTATACTAGAAAAACATCATGTAAGGTCATTATGGTTATGTAGATGGTAGAACAGGCTATAATTAAACTAGAGAGCTGCTAGGATTTATTTCATGGGCTTTTCTGGGTAATGAAAGTTCATGACTCTGATAGAGACCACCTCAAGTGTATTTTACTTAGGAACTTCACTGGAAATTTAAATTCAAATGTAGCAAGGGTGGTTTGCAGTTGACTCGTCTCTATTGGCCGGGTCGTCCGTCAGCAAGGTGTGCATAGTTTTGAAACTCTATTACAGTCTAGTATTTCTGTATTAAAACTCTTTTTTTAAATTAAATTAATTTGATGAAAACATACTTTGGTTAACATCTTATCTAAATTCAGATTTCTCAGACCAAAGGTATCTTACTCAATCCTTCCCAGCATGGGATCATTGCCATGGTTTATTTTCTTAATGTTGTTTCTGTCTTCTTTTGAAAACTTTTGTGAGCCTGCAATTAGTTTGAAAAATCTCATTAGGTATCGAATGAGAAAATCATTAAGTGTGTTAAGTGTGCTCTCTGCAGAAGGCATGGCGCACTTGGAAATCCAAATTTCTTGGCGTGTTTCACTTCAGACTCCAGTGCTAACCAGACTATTAAAGGAGGTGTCATCCAGGGACAATCTCTCATTTCTGAATATATGCGGGTCATCCGTGCATATGGATGGTGATAAATATTTTGGATACCCAATTTTGGATTAATTATTCCAAGGCAATTTTCTTTGTATTAATTATTGATGGCTCATAAAACTTCCTGTCTGATACCTCTGTGTAGGGTCTAGCTAAAGCAAAATGAAAATTTGGGTGGACTGTCTTAAAAAATGAGGATATATGGGACACCTGGGTAGCTCAGCGGTTAAGCATCTGCCTTCGGCTCAGGTGGTGATCCCGGGGGCCCGGGATCGAGTCCTGCGTCAGGTTCCCCACAGCGAGCCTGCTTCTGCCTCTGTCTGTGTCTCTGCCTCTCTTTGTGTGTCTCTCATGAATAAATAAATAAATAAATAAATTCTTTTTTTTTTAAAGATGATTCTGAACTCTCAAGTTCTGACATCCTTTCCACTTGACCATAATCTCCAATAATCTTCAGACTTCCACACACAGGACCATCTTTTTATTTTTTTTTATTTTATTTTTTTAATTTTTATTTATTTATGATAGTCACAGAGAGAGAGAGAGAGAGAGAGAGAGAGAGAGAGAGAGGCAGAGACACAGGCAGAGGGAGAAGCAGGCTCCACGCACCGGGAGCCGGACGTGGGATTCGATCCCGGGTCTCCAGGATCGCGCCCTGGGCTGAAGGCGGTGCTAAACTGCTGAGCCACCTGGGCTGCCCTAAATAAAATCTTAAAAAAAAAAAAAAAATGGAGATATGTTTTCCCTACTTCTTGTGTTGAACGTGCCTAAACTTTCTGTTGTTGTCTCAGTCTTACAGTTCTTCAACATAACGTCCTACTAAAATACATTTCATCCAAACAGTAAATGGTTAGAGGTATGAACTCCCCACGGCATCTTCCAATGCCCCCAAAAGGGGACAAATCATAGCTTTCCAAAGCTGATCATCCAGGAAGTCTAACAAATTATGAAAAGGTAATCAGGATGTTCTTTGCTTTGCTGTAGTATATAATTGCATATTTTCAACAACCAAGGTGACAGTAGCAATTTGTTTTTAAGAGTGAGGGAAAGGGGTGCAGAAAGAGATTCTTAAGCAAATTCCATGCTCACCGTGAACTCTGACATGGGGTTTGATCTCACAATGCTGTGATCATGACCTGAGACAAAATCAAGAGTTGGATGCTTAACTGACTGGGCCACCCAGGTGCTCCGATTATAGCAATTTTTAATGATATATCATTAAATTATAAATATTCAGTTTCTTACCTATTCTCTTGCTCTAAGGAAATAAGATGTCTGGCTGGGCCAGTCCTGATGTTGGAGGAATTGGGGAATCACATCCAGAGATCCCAGAGAAATCTTTCTACATAATAAAAAGCTGGAGCAAAGAGGAGAGGTGTAAGAGACAAGAAAGCCTCAAGAGCTGGTTTAATGAGAATGTGTTGTTGGGGAGGTGGGGGTGAGTTGGGGTGGGAGCTGCTGTGGCATGTGAGTGAAATGAAGTGAGAGGGATGGGAATAAGAGTTTTTAGGTTTTGATTTACATGGACAATATCCTTTTCCTTTGATGGTTTAAAATATCCAGAAACATACTGGAGTAGGTTAAATGTTCTTAAGTTACTTTGGATGCTGAATTGATGTATATTTGAAAGGCCCTCAAGGTAGAGTCAGAACCTCAGAGGATTCATGTCTACAGGTTACACAAGTGTGACTAGGAGTGCCCTCTTGTGGGTATCTTGACTACTACCTGCCTGGGCAAGTTCTTTTTTCCTTCTTTTTAATTTTTTAATCATTAGTTTTTAAGTAATCTCTACACCCAACATAGGGCTTGAATTTACAACCCCAAGGCTAAGAGTCACATGCTCTACCCACGGAGCCAGCCAGGCGCCCCTCTGGCAACTTTTAGTACAGGCCTCAGCCTTACACAAGGTTTGACACTTCCAATGAGTTTCAAACCCTTTCTTCTTGATCTTCAAAATTACCTCTCTTTTGACCAATTTTCTTGAGAGTCTTGCTTTTTTGCTTCCTATCTATTGGTTTCATCTGGACTAATGGTTCTAATTGATGTGGCAAAGTTTCCACCTGATGCAAATTTCTAGAAAATATGACTTGATTTAGGGAAATTTCCAAATATGGACATTCTAGGCATCATGACTAACCAATGACACTCTTTTTTTTTTCCTGATCATCAATATATATTAAATAGGAAACTACTTCTACTTTGTACACATCACACTTGTATCCCCCTATTCTTTCTTCAAAAAAGATTTGTTTCCATCTGTATCCAGTAATTAAAAAGGCTATTCAATTCATGATAAGTCAGACTATGAATCAAATATGTAGCCAAATATTTGCTAAACATGGCATTTTGCTAAGTTTTGGGGTTGTGGTGCAATGCAAAAAGACAGGATTCTTACCTTCAAGTAATTAGTAATTAAATGAGAATAACAAATAATAATCAAACAATCACATGTATAAATGTCTATTCATGTTCTATGTTAAGTGCTATGGAAGAAAGAGAGAGGATGCTATGAGATCATATAACAGAGGACCTGTCCTAGCATGGGATTAAGGAAGACTTCTCTGAGGAAGTAACAATAAAGAGAAGATCATATTTGAAGTTATTAATTAGGCAAAAGGTATGAAGGAAGAGTGGTCAGGTCAGTTACAGGGAACAGGATGTGCAAAGGTCCTGAGACAGATCAAAGTGTGAAATATTTGTTAAAAAACACAGGGAGATCTGTGTGGCTGAAGAAAGAGATTAGAGAGAATGCAGTATGAGCCTGTAGAAACAGAGAGGGAGAAAATCATGTTGGATTTTGTGGTCTACATTAAAGTTTTTTTTTTGACTAGAAGAGCTGTGGAAATCCATGGATGTGTTTTAAGCAGTAGAGTAGCATGATCAGATTTTCTTTAAGAACATTAGGTGAAGAAAAAGGAATGTTGGAAGATGATCTGAAGACTGTTGCCGTGGTCCAGATGAGCTGTGAGAGCAGCAAAGTCTTGGTTAGTAATGTGGGAGACGGAATTCAGGGGAAGACTTGAAGGATGTATACAAGATAAGAACGTGTAAGACCAAACAATGGATTGAACATGGAGATAAGGAGAAGAAGGAATCAAGGATACCTCCCAGTTTCTAATTCCTGCACTCAACAGAGAGTGGAGGCCCTGCACAAAGGTCAGGGAAAATGTGAAAGATTAGATTGGGGAGAACACAGGGTCATAAGGCGGGCTCATTAACCAGCCGCATTCACTCTTGCTGCAGTTCGAATTGACTTTGAGTTACCCAAGGTGAGATGATACCATCTCTAATGTGAACCTAGTAACACGTGTCTCACAGGGTCGTTCCGTGTTTTACAGGAGATGGCGGATGTAAAGCACAGTTCCTGTTGCTTACAGGGCCCCCAGGAAAGGTGAGGAGATGGCTTGACATTATGCGTACGTGTGCCTATGGAAGCTTGCGTGCCTGTATGTAAATAATCAAATTACTGCTCCCCGCGCGTATTTAAATGCAGCCAACATAAAGCTACTACCATATAGAGGATAGTTCTTGTGTTTCTTATTAACCTCTGAACTCCTGGGTAATTTAATTCCAAATACAAGATAGACAAGATAATATATAGCCAACTTGTGTTATGCTATTTTATCCCTGCATTCATTTGAGCCCATGAGTTCACAAAGTCAGTTAAAAAATGGCATCCCGGTTCTAAATAATTACAGTATTTTAACTTTAATTTAATTACGGTGCATGGAACGGGTAGACCTTTAAAACTGTGTAGTGATTTGCCTCAGTGAGTTAGACTAATCACTGCACCTCATTATACTCAACACATAAAAGGATATATGTCTCCCACTTTCTAACACATTCCTTAATGTGCTCCTACAGTGCTATCAGAGCTGGTGCTTGAGCATTTGCAGAGCTTGTATTTTTCCCTTTAAAATTAAAAAAAAAAAAAATCCCCAAGTGCAAGGTTTTGCAGAGAAGAGCTGTGGAAAAAGAAGGTAGGTGAGCTGAGAAACGAGCTCTGTCCTGACAGCATTTGACTCTGAAGGAACCACAAAATAGTGGTGACTTAATTTTTTTTTCTGACAGGTGACATAAAGATGATCTATGGAGTCATCACTGTCTATCCGTGGGTGGAAAAAGAATATTGGGAAACCCCAAGTGCAAATAACATTGCAGTGGACATCCAGGGGATGCTTTCTGCATTCTTACGGAAAAGATTTCTACGTGAAACAATATTAGATGCACCTTTTTGAAAAGACTGGGACGAGATTCATTTTATGGGAAGACTGATGAAGCTTTAATCAGCTAGCATTAAGTGAAGATTTTTTTTTAAATAGAAGCTTATTCTAAAGGAAAACAGTTATCAAAAACCAAAACTGTTTTTGAGCTGTTCCTCAAATTCTCCAATTATATCATCCTGGCTAATTGTACAAACACCAAGAGTGGGGGATGGGATGGGCAGAGAGGAGGAAGAGGTAGGAGTCAAGCTTTTAAGTGAAATGTAAGAAGGATTGATTAAGTGAGGTGATTGGACAGTGAGAATGACTGGTCGTATGATTTTCATCTTTTTTGACTGGACTGTGGGAGCGGAAGATGAAATATTCTGGGCGGCCTATGACTTGAAAGACGTCCAAGTTGGTTAAGCTTTGAGCCCAAATGGCCCCAGCCCACCTACACGATGGTGTGGAATAAACCTGCAGTGTTAACACAGTTATGTACCAGGGTAACAGAGCCGTGGGTATCAAATAACAGTCCTATAATCCCTGGAATATTAAACAGGGATGCTGCTTTATTTATTTACTGATGAATTGCAGGAGATGGTCTGGCACCTGTGGTTTGGATAAAAATACACCATTTCTTTTTTCTTATCCTGCTTCTTATATCCCCACATCCATTAGACTTTGGTTTGGACTTGCAGAAGCTGGGGCCTTCCAAAGTTTCTGCACTGGAAGGAAAAAATACTCCGCTCTTAGAGCCACACAAGTAGGGTGGGATGAAGCAGACCCAGAGCACTCCACAGACAACGGCCCTCGTTTTCTGCTGCTGTGGGTTTTTCATGACCACCCCTCAAGGATCCAGGCGTTTCTCCTCCAATAAGCAGATATTGGAAACATTTCTCAGAATGACGAGAATTTGGAATGGAAATTGATGTCTTCTCTTTTACTTTTTCCTGGCTTCCCACAAGCCTAGTGGGCTTTCAGAAAAACACTCATAGTTAAAGACAGCTTAGTGGGAAGAACTAAATTTTTCCAGGATTTGAAAAAGTTGGGGCGCCTCTGGGTTGGTAGGTATATATTTCTGTGTGGGTGGCCTCAATTTCTAGTATGTCGCTTCCTGACTTTTCCGTGCTGTCTTCAAGGCAGGCAGAAATGTCTCCAGAATCTCGTCTTGGTCTTCTAGCTCGTACTGCCTTTCACCTTTCTTGTGAATTTTTTCATTCTCCTGATCAGAAACAAAACATGTTCCTTCCTAGTATTTTCTCTCCATTCAGCGTGTATTACCCTGGAGGTAGTATTCTGACTTTCCCTAGGATCATATTATCTTGTAAGAGGACACATCTCCCCAGATGTCTTGCTTTCTCTTGAAATTTCTCTTGATTCTCTGTCAGCCTGTGGGACATTCTCCTCTCTTTCATCCTTTCCTAGCTGACTCTTGAGACTCTAGTGACCAATGAAGAGACTCCTTCTGGTTGTTCTTGGACCCTTCCAAATTATATCAGATTTTATTTCTGTTTCTGCAAACAGTTTTCCTTTTGCTTCCAGCTCTCACCACCACTACTTCCCTCTCTGTTTGTCCATCCCTGTCTCTGTCTCTCTCTCTCACACACACTAGCAGGAACATGGCCTGTCCTCACCTGATACTTCTGAAGTATTACATTAAGGCTTTCATCCCCTGTCTTCATTGCCCCTTTTCTGTCCTGGCATTTCTAAAACTATTTGGCAGTAGAAATTTCTTGCATGTACAATGGAACAAAAGGAGTGCATGAATGACAGCAGTGAGTCCCACTGCCACTGACCTGGTATGATTTGCAGTCCGCCCTGGAAAGGATGGCTTGGGAGTTTAGAACACATGCTATTTGTACCAGGTACAGCTAGAGGCATAGACCACACATGAACGAGATCTCATTCATAGCATCAGGGCACCTGTCAGGGATATAAATATTGCAACAACATAGTGCCTTGATTTTTATGATTATTTTGAATTTTTCGTGGCTGTCTCCATCAAGCCAGAGT
The DNA here is from genome assembly GCF_053574225.1 of Canis aureus. NCBI lineage: Eukaryota > Metazoa > Chordata > Mammalia > Carnivora > Canidae > Canis > Canis aureus. The sequence goes on from NC_135646.1 coordinate 2,868,060, forward strand.
AGCAATGACTTGTTAACACTGTGTGGATATATGGCTAGATAAGGAAGCTAAAGTGAAATTTGTCATCCTGCACAGATATGATACTTTCATACCAGAGTGATGACTGTTTTTAAACACATACACACAAATAGAGAGAGAAGTCATTTTCTCTTTTACTTTTTCTATTCCTCACCTTAAAAATGTTCTTGTTTATGTGACATCGAGAGTGATTCTTATCCCAGATTTATAAATTGAGGCGTGGAGGATAAGTTTATATAACTGGAAAGTGAATACTCCTTTTTTAACTCCTGCTAAAGAAATAATGATACTTTTTTTTTCTGCCTCCAACATAGAAAGGTTTGAACATCGTTTAGTTGTGTTATGTGCTGTGTTTACTCTGGTAGAATATTTTATTTATTTTTCTAAGTACAGAATGTTGTTTTTTTTTTTAATGTGTCCAGTGTTGATAGACACATTCAATTAAAACAAACAAACAAAAAAGGTGTTTTCAAAGCCTAGGCCAACATCTCTTTAGAAAACACGGGCTCTGACCTCCTTGCCCTGAGAGCTGAAGAGCTGCCCCCAGTGGAGAGTGACTTCCTCTATAGTCGCACACAGGTGCTGAGGAAAAAAGGAGGACCAGTAAGCGGACTGCTGATCTGGGTGGGGGCTGAGGAAAGTGGGTGACCAGCTCCCCCCAAATGGTACTTCCTCAAAGACACAGTGCAAAAAGAAAAAAAAAAAAGACACAGTGCATCTCATTACATGGAACCCTGCCCCTCAGCCACTGAGCACCACATGGTCAGAGACGTCTTGAGAAAGATCATAGCTCTGTTACTTGATTATGAACAGAGTTCAAAGGAGTGTCCACAACCCCAGCCCCTCTCCCCATATCTAGTCTTTCATCACTCCAGACAGACCTGGCCTTCATCAGAGCAACCCTGAAGTCCCTTCTAACTCTATTTCTCTCCTGCTTTTCTTTTCTATTTCTCAATACCCCCTCCCACCATGACTACTCACCTCCACCGGTACCCTGATCCAAACTTCCAGAATCCTACATGGATAGATCCAGAGAAAGAATTTTTCTGTTCATCTCCCCTGTTTTTCCTCTGGCTTTATTGAGGTGTAATTGGCATGCAAAAAACTGCATGTACTTAATGTATACAGTTTGGTGAGTTTGGACATATATATTGTGTTACCATTGCCAAAATCTAGGTACTAAACATATCTGTCATCTCCAAAGGTTTCCCTGTATCTTTTGGTTTTGTTTATTTTTGTGGCAAAAAGACTTAACATGAAATCTACCCTTTTAACAGACCTTAAACACACAATACCTTCTCGTGAACTATAGGCCCTGGATTCCAGCAGACGTCTGGAACTTACTCCTCTTATGTTACTGTAACTTTATACCTATGGAACAATACCTCTTATTCCCCATCCCATTCTCAGTAACCACCATTCCATTGTTTACTTCTTTACCTTTGACTATTCTCAATGTCCCGTGTAAGAGGAATCATGTAACATTTGTCCTGTGAAGAACATAGTGCACAGAGCATAACGTTTTTCAAGTCCATCCATGTTGTTGCCATGATATACCCTACCCCCAGTTTTAATGTGGGGTGACCATGATCAGTGGCTCCTAGTGCCCATTAGACTGACAAACTGATCTTCAATAGTCTTGATATCCTCAATAGTCTTGATATCTTCAATAGTCTTATATCCATGTGGTATAACTTAGAATCAAAAAGTTCCCTTTCTGACCACGCATGAGAATAGGAAGGAAATTAGGGATGAAGGGAAGAGAGAAACCATATTGTCATGTTAGGCATTAACTTTATTTCAATAGCCAGGAGTTTGGACTATTGTTTTTGGAATTTAAAGTAGTGATGAATTAATCTATCTGAGAATTCTTGGGATTTTGGCTTCGTAGGAAGGGTCTTCTGTGCGTCTATTTTATTTTTAGTTTTGACATCTGCTTTTTCACCAGAAAATGACATCCCTTCCTCTGCTCATAAAGCAGGAGAAGACAGAGTTAAAAAGAGGCTAAATCATTTGTCAAAATCCCTCTCATGAGTGATTTGCAGAATAGGGGTTAGAATCCAGAATCCCTGGTGTGTAGGAGACATTAGCCCAGGTAACCCTAATTTCAGACAGATCCCTTCAAGTAGAGCTAAATTTTATGCAAATTCTCATGGCATCTATTTTGCGAACAACTCAGGAATATAAGGAAAAGTCTTTGACCCACTTTGCAAGCCAAACTAGCTGATGCAAGCAGTGGTTGATGCCCTATGTTCTGTCTTGTGTAGAACTGATCATTTCTAGGCAAGTAACGAACTTCAACTGAATATTGTGTCATAACTAGGACTCAGAAGATCAAGTTTGATCCAGGGCTTCACCATCTGACTTTGGACTAGATGGACACCAGTGCCTCCTCCTTGGGAGTCACAGTAGGTAGAATGAGTGCATCCCAGAGTGCGGGTTGTTGGTCTCCAGGGCTCTAGCCGTCAGTCCATCCCATGGTCTGTAGGCAGTCTGACCATTGCACAGGAAATGCAGAGAAAGGATTTATTCACAGACGTTGCTGAATTTGAAAGGTGCGATTAATGATTTTATTTGGAGAGATTTTGCTTATTCCACAAGCATTGCAGTGGCCCTTTCCTCCCGACCAATTCATTCAGGAAACAGGGTGTCCTGGGATCTGGAGTAACTTATTCTCGTCTCATTTACATATTTTTGCTTACATTGGTTAGATTTCCGGTTTCATTCTTACTTTTCTAAGGTGTTATATTCTTGATTCACAGAAATGATCAGTGACTCAAAAGTTGTGAACTGAAGCATGAAAGTAGTGATGAAAACAGTAAAGCAAATAGCACAACTTGGAATAACATCATAAATATAAATAGTGAACAGAGCTTAGATGCAGATATAGAATGTGATTCTGCGTGTGCTGAGATAACTGGATTTTTAACTGTGATGCGTTTTCACAAGCTGTAAAAGTGCAAATAAGAACAATGGATGTCTGAAAATCGGATTTTGTTGGACCAAACTTCTGTTTTACCTTAAGATTTTACTGCTCTGTCTGATACGAAATTTTGTCAGATAATGGCATGGAGACACCAAATTTTTGAATCAATCTGAAGCATAATCATTACACTAGAAAGTTTATCAATACTTTTTTCAGGACAGTGATAAAATAATGCTTTCCACCATTCAGTGGACAAATTTTATTTCTGAAGGCTGAGAAAAGGACAATCAGAATTTCCCTCCTTGTGGGGAAAAAATTGCAAAGCAAAACCCTATGCCAGTCATAATATGGTTGACAAGCTTATAAAATTTGATGACAAATATTATGCTTGGATAATATGCTTGGATAGAAAGTAGGATAAGCTACTGGGAGAATCCTTTTATCAAAGAATGCTGTTGGATGTCATATAATATCAACAACAGGGTATCAGATATCAGATATTTTGCTTTATAGTTACCAAGGTCACTGATGTGCAGAATGTGTGAATCAACTCTTGCCAAGTAGGAAGATATTCAAGAAAACAGAGCAAATGTTTACTGAGAACTTTATCTGTGCTCTTGCTTTACGTGTTCTATCTCATTTAATCTACCCCCAAGCCCTCAAAAAACAAAAGTTGTGTTGGAAAGGGCTTAATCACTAACAGTATGTCTTTTTTCTAATACTTTTTTTTTTTAACTCAATGCCAAAACACTCCAGTGAGGAACAATTGGGTACATTGGAAATTCACACACACACATATACATACACACACTATGTATCCAACAATAGGACAAAGAAATGTAATAAAAAGAGGATTCAAAATCCATTTGTCATTATTTCCCAAGTTGAAATATTTGACCTTCCAGCTTTTGAGAATAATACACTTTGGTAGAAAGTTGACTGTGGGGAAAAAATAAAAAAGCTCTGTAGTTTTTGGATTTATGTTTTATCTGACTATATGTAACTGACATTTTAAACAGCCCATGATCATGAATGTGGATTGTCTAGATTGGTAAAAATAAAGTGTGAGGAAAGAAGCTAACCGAGAATGTAAAAACAGAGCAAGGCCTCAGGATCTCGGTCATTAAACTGAATCCACACACGCTGGAAGAATTGCAGGAGTGTTGCTTATTCACTGAATGAGAAATAATTATCAGCATATTATTCACTTTTAAGTAGTTTATTTTAGTCAATTCCCTAATTGTGAAAAACATTTTAAAAATGTACTTAAAATGAGTGGCTTAGCTATGTGCCAAATGTTGACTGAGGGATCGACAAATACAAAATCATTGAGAAGCACAATGTAACAGAAAGATCAGGTGCTGGGTTCTAATTCTGATTCCAAGGTAGCACAGGTTTGTGACTTAGGCTGATTATTTACCTCTCCAGGTCTAGGTACCTTCATTTTTAAAATAAAATGGTTAATTTTTAATACATTTTAAAATAAAAAATAAGTTTATTAACATCAGTGTTTTTCAACTTTAGCAACATTGACATTTAGGGCCAGATAATTCTTTGTTGGGAAAGGAGGCTTTCTTGTGCACTGTAGGATGTTTGGTAGCATCCCTCGTCTCTACTTTCTAGAAGCCAGTAGCATTCATTCTTCCTCTCCTCACATTATGAGGACCAAAAATGTATTTAGGCAGAAATATATTGAGGAGGCACAAAATGGCTTCCAATTGAGAATCACTTGGTTTGGTTATTCTCCAAGACCAAATCAAGTTTAAATTTCTGTTAATTTTGTGAACTCTCTCTGACACGTATAGTTTGTGACTTTAGGCACCGGGACTTGATGATTCAGGAAATTCTCAATTTTTCTGAATGGGACATAATACTAAAATTAAGAAATTGTTTTTGAAAGCACGGTATGAGAAAAAGCCAAGGATGTGGCTGTAGAGCATTTCACTGAAATCTTTTACTGAAACTCTGAGAGATCAAAAGGTCTTAGTAGCAGGAGATTAAGGGTCCCAGATCTCAATCAAACCAGGGGGCCCTAGGAAACTAAGGGCACTGCCTTTCCACCATCTCAGCAGAAGCTAAACATGGCAAAGAGATTATTCACAGATGATCTGTGGACGAGCCTTTCATCTAATGGAGTGAACATCCATGAAATCCATGCCCACAAGATTCTTGAGAATTTTACGTCAGCAGAAACACTGCCAGGTTGGGCTGAAAGGCATTGAGAGATTGCAAAGGCTCTCAGACCCAACATTCTCCAGAAGGAGGAGAATAAAAATACTCAGCTGAAATTTCATTGTTACCATTTTCATGAAAAAGAAAGCAAGAGTGGAAGGATAGAATGAGGAGCACAGACAGCGAAGCCCAGAGCACAGAGATCAGAGCTGAGAGCCACAGCAATGTTGACATTTAAAAAAGTTTGACCAACTGGGTTTCAAACCAACTGGGTTTCGAATTGTAGCAGTGACTACTTCTGATTTTCCGTTTTTTTCCCTTTTTTTGATTGCATCTGAGTATCTATAATTACTATCCTATGTCTGCCCCAGCATCATATATTAGGAACATATAACTCACTTCTTTAATTCCATAGATCCATAGATAGAGAAAAACTGTGGTCAGGAGCTTTACCAGTACTGATTTAGATGATTGAGCTGATAGGATTTTGGACTTTGAATTAATACTACAATAGGATGAGACCTTGGGAAACCTTAAGACAGTGTGGATGTATTTTGCATTTGGGAACCATGTGAACCTTTGAGGGCTAGAGCATGAACAGTAGTTAGTAGAATTTCTAAAGTCCCTCTCCACCCCCTCCCAAATACGTCCTGACCTAATCACTGGAACCTGTGAATACGATGAGCTATCACTTCCATGATTTTGTTACATCATATGGCACAGCTGACTTTGAGACAGGAAGATTGACACGTGATCCTGATTTAATCATACAGCCTTTTAAAAGTACAAGAGAAAATCAAAGAGACCCAAAGTATGAAGAGGATTCAGTGTGTCATTGCTCATTTGAGGGTGGGTGGGGGCACATGAGAAAGAATATGGGTGGCCTTAAAAAGCTGCATGAGTCATCCCTGTCCCCCAGTCAGCAGGGAACTGGGGATCTCAGTCCTTCAATTGCAAGGGATTGGATTCTGCAGGCTTGAAAGAGCTTGAAGTAGATTACTTCCTAGAGCCTCCATAAGAATCCAGCCTGACTGACACCTTGATTCCAGTCTTGCAATCCCCTTAGTGTAGAATTCTGTTGGTCTCCCCCCGGCCTCTGAATTATGGAACCGTAAACTAATATATTGGCTATTGTTTTAAACTAACTTTGAGATAATTTGTTAAACAACAATAGAAAATAAATACATATGCCGGATGCAAAAAGAGCTGCTGCAAGATACAATTTGAACAACAAAATATTAGCATGGAGACGATAACAATGCAGCACACACACACACACACACACACACACACACACACACACGAAAAATCTTTCTAAAGCTTAAAAACATGAATTCCCCCCCAAATACTCAGAGATGAATTGAAATGCAGGATGGTCGTTGTTCAAATGTAAAACAGTGACTTATAATATCAAAAGGAATAAATAGCCTCAAAAAATATAAATGAATGGAAATGACAGAAATGCAAACAAAACAAAAAGACTGACAGAATGAATCTAGAAAGAATAAAACACAAAATAATTGACAAGAGAACAAAAACCATGAAACCATCAGAGATGGGAGAAAGAAAGAAGGGATAAAAGAAAGAAAATCATGAGAGATTGTGTGGTACTCTATCAAAATAAATTTAGAAATCTGTGGTGGAAAGAATTAACTACAGGAAAATATAATCATTCCCAAAGGACCCCAGGACAGATAGAAAGTATAACAAGATAGTTTCCTTAGGGTAAAAAATAAATGTGCAATGCTGTAAAAGAGCTCCATCATAAAAAAATATCAGTCTCAGAAAAATTCTACCAAATCTTTATAGAAGAGGTTATTTCAATGCTACTTAAAATGTAGTATTTGAATGTTAAATATACAGAAAAAAAAATCTAAATCCTTTTAAAGAGACAAGTGAATATCAACACTTGATATAGATAGTATAAAAAAGAAAACCATAAATTAATCTCACATACAGGTATCAAGCAAAATTCTTTAAAAAAAAAAAAAACATGAATAGATAGAGTCCCACAACACATTAAAAAATAACATATCATTGCACCGTGGAGTTTATTTAGAAAATGTAAGGATGCTTCAATATTAGAAAAATCTATAAATAATCTAGAAATACAATTGTTAAAAATCTAAACAATTCATTGTATTAATATATCAAAGGAAAAAGTCAGGATTGTTTCTGTAGTTGCCTAAAAGGTATTTCACAAAATTTAACACCCATTCCTGATAAAACCAATCAAAGGAATAGGAATCACAGATACTTCGATACTATAGTTACATATTCATGTGTATAATCTCTGAAACCTGCTTCTTAATGAGGAAACATTTGGGACATTCCTGTAAAGGGAGGAACAAGATAAGGATATCCAATATAGTAATACAATTTAACTTGGTTTTAGTATGAGCCAAAAAAATCAAATGTGAAGGAGTTTAGATGCATCAGAATTAGAAAGAGGCAAAATTTTGAACTTGAGTATCTGGAAAACTCAGAAAAAGGGAAAGCTACTACAAAGAAATGTAGTAAAAAAGTATGGTATAAAATTAATACCTAGAAATCAATAGAGCCTTGCATATATAAAAGTTAAATGAGGTAATGGAAGAGATCCCCAACTAAGATTACAACAAAGAAAATTAAATACCTAGTTATAAACATAATAAGAAATGTAAAAATGTTAAATGAAGAAAAATTTAAAATAGTCCTGAAATATCCCAAATTGGATTTGAACAAGTGGAAAAACTTATAATGTTCTTAGCTAAGAAGTCTCAGTATCATAAAAGTATTATTTCTAAATTATTTTACAGATTTACCACAATTCCAATAAAAAACTAAGATTTTTTTTACTAAGATGTTTTTTAATGCAACTACCTAAATTTTGAATTTTCTATGGAAAAATAAGCAAGCAAAGATAGGCAAAACCAAAAAACAATCAAACAAAAAGCCTTGAAAAATCAAAGTATCTGTATTGGGGATGGTGCCATGCCCTGTCAGATGGTCTGATATGTGATAATCCCTTTACATTGGTATGACATTGGTACATGAATAGACAAATGGAATATAACACACAACTGACCCCAATGCATGTGGAATTGGTGGATAATGAAAATGGTATTTTGTATCTTTAGGGAAAAGTTGGACAAAGAATTAAATAAATCTGTACCTCACACCATATATCAGGATAAACTAGAAATTGATCAGAGACCTGAATGTAGAAAAACAAAGCATACCACAGCTGAAAGCAAGCATGGATGAATCCTGAACAAACTGGAACTAGGGATATCTACCAGCTGTGACTCAAAATCAATAAGCAATTAAGATGATTAGGTTCAATTACATTAAAAAAAGGTAATTTAAAAAACTTGGCATGATTAAAATCAACATAAGAAAAATTAAAAAAAAATAAAATAAAAGTACTTTGCAATTTACACAAAGGGCTATTATCCCTAATATACAAATAGCAACTAAAACTGAGGGGGAAAAGATTAGTAACCCAATAGAAAAATGGGCAAAATATATGAACATGTAATTCACAGAAAAAAAATTACAAATGACCTTCAAACATATTGATTAATGAAAAATCATTAATCTCACTGTAAATAAGAGAAGTACAAATTAAATTATATTGCCACTTTTTTCCCAGGTCATATGAAAATCTAAAAATTTAGAAATGGAGGATTTTGGTGAGGCCATGAAGCAATAGTGACTCATACTTTTTGGGGAAATGTGGTATCATACAGCCCCTGTGTAGGGGGATTTAGCAATATTTTTAAAAATTATATATATATGTATCCTTCCTCAGCTACCTAACTCCTGGGAGTATAGCCTAAAACTACAATGGAAAAATATGAAATGACGTATGTTCAAGATTATCCATTTTGGTACTTTTTTATAGTAGCAAAAGATAGAAATTATCCCCAAGGTTCATCAATTGGAGACTGATTGAATAAACTAGTGTGCATTTATACAATGTAATATTGTGTAGCTATAAAAAAAAAAAAAGAATGAGGAAGGTCTTCATACCCTCATGTGGTTTGAGGGTTATGTTTTTATATTTATTTATTTATTTATTTATTTATTTATTTTTATAATAAATTTATTTTTTATTGGTGTTCAATTTACCAACATACAGAATAACACCCAGTGCTCATCCTGTCAAGCGACCCCTTCAGTGCCCGTCACCCATTCACCCCCACCCCCCGCCCTCCTCCCCTTCCATCACCCTTAGTTCGTTTCCCAGAGTTAGGAGTCTTTATGTTCTGTCTCCCTTTCTGATATTTCCCACACATTTCTTCTCCCTTCCCTTATATTCCCTTTCACTATTATTTATATTCCCCAAATGAATGAGACATATAATGTTTGTCCTTCTCCGACTGACTCACTTCACTCAGCATCATACCCTCCAGTTCCATCCACGTTGAAGCAAATGGTGGGTATTTGTCGTTTCTAATGGCTGAGGAATATTCCATTGTATACATAAACCACATCTTCTTTATCCATTCGTCTTTCGATGGACACCGAGGCTCCTTCCACAGCTTGGCTATTGTGGCCATTGCTGCTATAAACATCGGGGTGCAGGTGTTCCGGCGTTTCATTGCATCTGCATCTTTGGGGTAAATCCCCAGCAGTGCAATTGCTGGGTCATAAGGCAGGTCTATTTTTAACTCTTTGAGGAACCTCCACACAGTTTTCCAGAGTGGCTGCACCAGTTCACATTCCCACCAACAGTGCAGGAGGGTTCCCTTTCTCCACATCCTCTCCAACATTTGTGGTTTCCTGCCTTGTTAATGTTCCCCATTCTTACTGGTGTGAGGTGGTATCTCATTGTGGTTTTGATTTGTGTTTCCCTGATGGCAAGTGATGCAGAGCATTTTCTCATGTGCGTGTTGGCCATGTCTGTGTCTTCCTCTGTGAGATTTCTCTTCATGTCTTTTGCCCATTTCATGATTGGATTGTTTGTTTCTTTGGTGTTGAGTTTCATAAGTTCTTTATAGATCTTGGAAACTAGCCCTTTATCTGACACGTCATTTGCAAATCTCTTCTCCCATTCTGTAGGTTGTCTTTTAGTTTTGTTGACTGTATCCTTTGCTGTGCAAAAGCTTCTTATCTTGATGAAGTCCCAATAGTTCATTTTTGCTTTTGTTTCTTTTGCCTTCGTGGATGTATCTTGCAAGAAGTTACTGTGGCCGAGTTCAAAAAGGGTGTTGCCTGTGTTCTCCTCTAAGATTTTGATGGAATCTTGTCTCACATTTAGATCTTTCATCCATCTTGAGTTTATCATTGTGTATGGTGCAAGAGAGCGGTCTAGTTTCATTCTTCTGCATGTGGATGTCCAATTTTCCCAGCACCATTTATTGAAGAGGCTGTCTTTCTTCCAATGGATAGTCTTTCCTCCTTTATCGAATATTAGTTGACCATAAAGTTCAGGGTCCACTTCTAGGTTCTCTATTCTGTTCCATTGATCTATGTGTCTGTTTTTGTGCCAGTACCACACTGTCTTGATGACCACAGCTTTGTAGTACAACCTGAAATCTGGCATTGTGATGCTCCCAGCTATGGTTTTCTTTTTTAAAATTCCCCTGGCTATTCGGGGTCTTTTCTGATTCCACACAAATCTTAAAATAATTTGTTCTAACTCTCTGAAGAAAGTCCATGGTACTTTGATAGGGATTGCATTAAACGTGTAAATTGCCCTGGGTAACATTGACATTTTCACAATATTAATTCTGCCAATCCATGAGCATGGAATATTTTTCCATCTCTTTGTGTCTTCTTCAATTTCTTTCAGAAGTGTTCTATAGTTTTTAGGGTATAGATCCTTTACCTCTTTGGTTAGGTTTATTCCTAGGTATCTTATGCTATTGGGTGCAGAGGGTTATGTTTTTAAAGGAAAAGAGCTAAATACAGAAAAAAAAATATATGACATGTTATCTTTTGTGTAAGATAAGGGGTTAAAGGTATAAATGAAAATGTAAATAAGTATATTTGAAAAAGAATTACAAGAGAATTAACTAACAATGAGTAAAACTTATCGCCCAGCCCATAAGAGAAGTAAGCAACAGAATGCAGAAGACAGTGATGGAAATGTGGCTTCCATGAGTGTAATTGGTTATATGGTTTTGACTTTGGAATCATGTAATAATGTTTACATATTCAAAATTTAAATACAGTAAAAAAAAAGGAAGCAATTCCTAAAGATTGAAAAAATTATAAACATCTGTTACTGACAGGGACGCAGAAAGAGTATTTTCTCACACATTGGTAGTGTGAATTAAAACATTGTTTTGAAAACCACCTGCCTGGCAATATCTATTAAAATAGTGTGTGTGTGAGTGTGTGTGCATGTGTGCGTGTGTGTGTGTGTGCATGTGAGTGTGTGTGTATTAACCTAACAACTCTACTCCTGGAAATCCAAATGAGAGAAGTAATACATGTATATTGACATTTATTGTAGTAAAAATCTAGAAGTGAAGTCCTTATTTTTATGGGAATGATTGACAAAATCATCATGTACCTACACCATGGAATATTATATGATATTCAAAAGAATGAATCAGATCAGAACTGAGAATGACAAGATACAGAAAAGTGTGCAAAACATAATCTTATTTTTATAAAATAAGCAAAGAGGGAAAACCATATAGATACATGTGTGTTAGAGATTATATGATTATGAGGAATATATGTAGGACTGCAGAGGAATAGAAATTATCTGTAGAGTTGAAGCAAATTCCTGAATGGGAGGGCCAAGCAAAAAAAAAAGGGGGGGGGGAGGGGGGCAAAAAACTGTTTTAAAATGGGTGAAAACAAAGTTTGCCTTCTCATACTTTGATTGCATTTTGCTTTTTTGTGAAATTGTATGCATGTGTATATGTGACAAAATTTAAGAAAAGGTATGCAGGTACAAGCTTAGATGTGGGATGCATAATTAAGATGGGGTATGAGAGATGAAGCCTTTGAAAAGAAAGATGAAGTATGAGAGGAAAGCAAAAAAAGGAAAAGGGATTAGGACTGGAAGACTATGGAGGAAGGAGAGACCAGGAAGAGCACGGGAGGTAGGAGGCTTGCAGAATAAATGCTCCAGAGGCCAGATGTGAGCCTCAGGTCACAGGACATGGTCTGAAGAGGTTGTTGCTAGTGTCTCACTCATGGTACCATCTTCAGCAAAGCCTTCCTCTTGACTCAAGCAGAAATGATCACTTTCGTCCTATTATCACCTGCCGCCTAGTGTGTACCTGCAAACATCCCATCGTGTTCTAACTTATGTATGTGTGTTTTCTGTCCTTTGATCTCCGTGGCACCTTCGTTATTAACACTTTTATGAGCTCGGCCTTTGTGCCAATGTATTGCACAAAGAAGGCATTACACAAATATTTACCAAATGGATTGTTTAAGTTAAATGGATAATGTTAGAATCTAGGTCTTTCTTTTTCTTTCTTCCTTCCTTTCTTCCTTCCTTCCTTCCTTCCTTCCTTCCTTCCTTCCTTCCTTCCTTCCTCCCTCCCTTCCTTCAATGTTTTAATTTAAATTCAATTTGCCAACATATGCTATAACACCAAGTGCTCATCCCATCAAGTGCCCTCCTCAGTGCTGTCACCCAGCTACCCCATCCTCTACCCACCTCCCTAGGTCTTCTTTCTCTGTGGCTACTCTACTGCCCTGAAAATAATTTACATCATGGAATGGAGATGCCCTCTGAAGTTTTTGAAATACTTATTTGCAGTAGCCCAAAAGAGCAGGGGTTCTCTACTGGGAAGTAAAGAATGGAAATAAGCAGGAAGGAGGAAAAAAGAGTGAGACCAGCTTCCTTTCTGTTTCTTCAGGCTGCGACTGGGAAGCTCTGTATATAAATAGAGAATAGTTTAGTAGAACAGCTAAACTGTCCCATCTCCTATTTTGGCAACCATGCCTATAAAAAAGACTGAAGTGTTATCCTCTTTGGTCTTGGCATTTGCAAGCTCTGAAGGGGCAAGTATAAGGAACTGTGACAAAGGTGGTCTCTTCCACCCTGGGGGCCCAAGAAGTGACCTCTGCTGTGGACCACCTCCAGTCTAAGGAGAGAAAGACCTGGGCTGTAGAAGCTGAAACCTCCTTTTTGCTCTCCATCATTTCCCTTTGCCTTCTTTCCTCATTCTCGGTGTAAATCATACTTCTGTGTTTCACATCCTTTCTCTTTCAGGGTTAGAGCACACACCTAGAGCTGTGCAAAGCGTTTCCATTACCACTGTGTTATTCCCCTCATTCCTTATTGAAACCGCAAGCCTTGGGGCTTGAATTGCCTACGTGTGGTCTTAATTCATTCTAAAAATACTAAATCTATTGAACAGCTCTGAGTTATAGGAGTGGAGTGATAAAATGTGTGCCTTTCCATTTCAGGGATCTATGTGCATAAATATCTCTTAAGCAATAAAATATTATAGCTTCATACTTTTCAAATGGTAAGTTCCCTATGTGAAGTTGAAAGTCTAAGAAAAATGTTATGTTTTAATAATACTGTATTACTTAACCATTTCAATTGCTTCATCCACATCTTATTGCAGTGTATGAATTTCTTGCCCACATATTTCTTTTCTTATACATGTGGTTCTGAAAATTGTTAGAAATCTCCAATCCTAAATGTAGAATAATGATGAACGTAGCCCTATATAAGAACCATCTCAGCATAAAACATATGTAGAAAAACAGAATCAATAGGATATATCAACAGGATTTTGATTATGGTTCTAGCTATTTATGTATATAGAGATTTTATACATATGTGTATACCCATATAAGCATATACATACAAACACACACACACACACACACACACACACACACACACATATATGGAAGAGGAGAAGGAGCAGGGGCAGGAGAGGGAGAAGGAATTAGCTACACAGTTACAGAGGCTGAAAAGTCCCAAGATCAGCCAACTCCAAGTTGGAGACTTGGGAGAACCAGTGGTGTAGCTGCAGTGTGGGTCCAAAGGCTTGAGAATTTTGAGAGTTGCTGATATATATTTTATATGTATAATATATATATACATATATATTACACATAGAGAGAGAGAGAGAGAGAGAGAGAGAGGGAGTTACTTGAAGGCAGAAGATCAATGTCCCAGCTCAATTATTCAGGCCGACAAAATTCCCTCACATTAAGTTTTCTTGTTCCATTCAGGGCTTCACCTGATTGGATGATGCTTGTCTACACTGGAGAGGACCCCCTGCTTCACTTAGACTACCAATTCAAAGGTTACTCTCACCCAGAAACACCCTCCCAGATACACCAAGAATAATATTTGATCAAATGTCTGGATTTCCTGTGGCCCAGTCAAGAAAACACATAAAATTAACCATCACATCACAAGAACCACAGCACACTCTTGAAAAATACCCTTTGCAGGCATGGCTAGAGCATTACAGATATTTGACTTCCCTTAAACAACTCTCATATAAGATATTAAACGTTGCAGATATGGACCAACAAGCCGTTCGAATGTCCTAAGATTGCCATGAGCAACCAATGGTGCATTATAGGCACAACTTATTTCGTCTATTGTTTGAATTGGAGCTCAACATAAATCTTAATTTGGTACCATTTTGGTGAAGTTCTAATTCCTATTGTTAGATAGATCAATTGCTCTTATTTAGAAACGTTTTATGTAATAATTTTCTAAAATATTTTTTAATAAATTATCTATCTGACAGTTTTTTCTCACCAAGATAATTAATTTTATATTTTCTCCCCATCATTAAATATTTTAAATATGCAAGTCTGTTGGCATTTAGTACTGTCTATCACAGCGGTGCCAAAAAAGCTTGCAGAATCTTGTTTTCAGAGATTTTGTTCACAAGCTTCCTTAATAGGGTGTAATTTGCATAAAATAAGCTTAAATTGATTACATATTTCTGATAAGATTTTCTATTTCACAAGACTGGAGTTGAGAGGAGGCATATGTGTGTCACCACTGGCTGGTTTTCCTCCCTCTGGGAAAATGGCTGTCTGCCACTCTGAGACCAAAACAATGTACTGAAGTCATGAAACAATTTTTCAATGTTCCTTTTAACGCTGGTTATGCATTCCATGACTCTTAAGCTTGTACATACCTGATTAGCAAGCTTCAACCAAATAAAGATAAGCAAAAGGAAAATAGAGAAAAGAAAAAAGAAAAGGCTTTTATAAATTATCTTCCACACCCTGAGCCTCACTAGAGGGGCACCAGAAATGCCAAGATAGGAGCTTGGGAATTGCTTGTTTGGAATTTTGGGGGGCAAATCACAATGGAAGTTGTTCATTCAGCACCCAAGAGTCCGTTCAAAGCGCTAAAGCCCATAAAAGCTTAAATGTCTTTTTCCCTGCCTGGTCAGAAAATTGTAGACATTTCCTTCCTTCACAACAATTGTCATCCAACAAATACTTATTGAGTGTCTACTAGTTACAGTGCTGGACACTTGACTAGAGAGGTAAAAGAAAAAGCAAAGCCGGTTTCCGCACTCTTGGAGACGATAGGATAAAACATTAACTAACTAACCACGTGGTGACTATAAGATCACCACAGGGGCCTGCTGGGAAAAGAACAAGCTATAAGCCAACTTGGTAGTTTGCAAAGATAAGGTTATTTACCAAAGATAAAGGCAGGCTCCAAAGCTAACTTTGGCCAGGCCTGCAGTTCTTCTCCACTCCCGGACTGATAACTAGGTGTCAGTTAGAGTGGCAGGAAGCCTCCGACAGAATTGTGTCACGCCAACCGTTATCAGGAAGCTGGCATCCCAAAAGAAAAATAAAAGCAAACTGGTCTGTAAGCATGATGACGTTCCAGCCCTCGGCCCGTAAGCGTGGGTGCGTGGAAGTCACCATGGATCTAGTTGAAATGCCTAAGGCCTGAGGCCTGAGACCCATGTTTCCAGCCAGCTCAGTAGGTCCCCACATAGCACCCCGAGCAGCAAGGCCGTTGGGTGCACTAATTTAAAACCTCACTTGAAATTAGTGTGCCCCATTCAGGCAGCAAGAGTCAGGTGTCAACATCCCCCGCGGAACCCAGGACCCGATGGATTCCTACAGGTAAGGCATCCTTCTGCCGGCTGTCTGCCACCAGGCTTACTCCTCTCTTTACCCTTTGCTGCAGAGGTGAGAGAGGGTACACTGAGAGTCTAGCCAACGCACATTTTTAAAATGCCAGGCATCCAACCAATGAAAATTATCTTTAAATATGCAATTTACTGATTGTTAAACCCTCTGGTGGATGAAAAGAGATAGTCAAAGTCTTTGTGTAGCTGTCCCCGGAGTGTAGGTTTGTATTTATTTATTTATTTGTTTGTTTGTTTATTTATTTATTTATTTATTTATTTATTTAGAGCTTTTATTTTTTTATTTTTTTTTAATTTTTTATTGGTGTTCAATTTACTAACATACAGAATAACCCCCAGTGCCCGTCACCCATTCACTCCCACCCCCCGCCCTCCTCCCCTTCTACCACCCCTAGTTCGTTTCCCAGAGTTAGCAGTCTTTACGTTCTGTCTCCCTTTCTGATATTTCCCACACATTTCTTCTCCCTTCCCTTATATTCCCTTTCACTATTATTTATATTCCCCAAATGAATGAGAACATATAATGTTTGTCCTTCTCCGACTGACTTACTTCACTCAGCATAATACCCTCCAGTTCCATCCACGTTGAAGCATATTTAGAGCTTTTAAACGCTAACCACACCTGGAGTGTGTCTTCTAGATTAAGGTCCTTCCACAATGAATTAAACATCCTCAAGATAGAGATCAAGACACAAATACAGTATATGCAGAAGATTTTATAAGTAATTTATGGGCAATATAAATGGTCTATAACCTGGGTTCTTTGCCTGCCTAGTGAAAGAAACATGGCCCGACTGGGAGCAGCTTCGCTGGGGAAGAGCTGAAGCACACAGGGTGAGGAGGGGTTGTCCTGGAGGTGCGAGCCTTTCAGGCCAAGGAACCACAGCCTGCGAAGCTCCTCCCCATGACAAGAGAGCGGAGGCGTCTTACCTTGGACTGCCATCAGGTGGTTATATAGGTCACAGTGAGTGTCCCAGAGTAGACAAGGGAACACGGCCTTCGGTTCTGTTTCCCCTGGGGGCAGAGAGTCTCAGCCCTGGAGAAGTTAACAACAACTGAGTCATAGTTTCCCCTGTGATTAAGTTGCAACACTGACCATCATCATCACGCAGTTGTCTTCCGATTGTGCCCCAGTTAGTACCTAAAGGGAGAACCCACCTTCTCCGGCTGCTCAGAAAATGCCAGAAGCTTCCAGAAGAGAAATCCAGTGAGTTCAGCTAAGAAACCCAAGCACTGTTAAAGGAAAAGCATCTGGTAGCAATACAAGACTGCATTTGGTTCAAGGAATGCTTTCAGATCTCATTCAAACTCACACGACTCAAGACTAAACCTGATGGTGGATGACAGTTATTTTGATGTAGCCACAGAAACAATCCTCTGTAATGGCAGTAGTACCGACTCAGGTTACGATAAATGAATTTTTGATTTGGAGAAATTTGTAGTATACAGAACTTGTCCTTTGAGAGACTTTATTAGAATTTTATATTGGGCTTTTTCTAACTAACATAATTCGAGCGAACACAACGTTATTACAAAGAACCAATGTTTCTCCTTCATATATGGTGTCCCTCAGAACTCACTATCCTTGATTTTTTTTTCCCTTGGACTCAGATCTTTTCCTCCCTCCCTCGCCGCATCCTACTAAAGATGAGCATGTGATGCCTCAAGAAAAAGAAGGGGCAGGGAAAGGGACACACATCAACTTTGGTGGAGGACTTAAAGGTTTTGTCTGTTTTGTAAAATTAATGAGCTTGTTTGGGGATGAAAATTCATCATCTTCAGAATTACATTTTAACCACAAAAGGCAACACAACCCAGCAGGCATGTCTGATTTTACCTTTACTGGGTGAAGATGTGTTGGTTTAGGTGATAGGCTCTTTAGTAATAAGGAGAAACTTTTTCTGGTTCACCTGCTACCTTTACTGCTTGGTTTTGGATTCCATTTGTATCCAGTGGAGTAAAACGCATGTATGTGTATTTTATGGCCTGTCCCTACCTCCTGGTTCAGCCCTGATATCCCCATGGTCTCTACTGGGCTTTTTTCAGAACTGGCACAGGCTAGAAATAGAAATGGCTTCAAAAATTGTTTAGATAAACTCATGGATGGGCCGTGTAATTAATTATTAAGGGAGGCTGCATGGTTTGTGTTACCCCCCTGGCCTTTTTATGGTTGAGATCAGAGGCAGTAAATACGCTCTCCTGCCAAATTGCTATCAGAGACAAAAAGGAAAACTGCATGGACTGACCTCATGGATGAACATTTTTATGACCTTTTCAATTACCTTCTATTTTTACAAAAGGGAGCAAACACATAATATCTTGGGTAGATTGGCTTAAACCGTTCAGACTAAGTTGGCCAGGAGGAATGGTCTATCATAACTGAGGAGGGCAGGATACGATCTTGAAAGGCAAGGCTGCCAACACGGCTGAAGTGCAAATATGGCTTTAGTCAAAATGTAATTGTGCAGTATTGAAATGATTTGCAAGTTATGCAACTATTTTTATAGTCATAAACTTAAAAAGTAATTCTGAAGCTGTCTGATGGGTGCATGGGAGTTCATTATCCCATTCTACTTCTATATATGTTTGACATTCTCCATAATAAAAATTTTAAAGTAATTGTTAGTGATGTCATTATTGAATAAAGGAGCTATAAAAGTGCATGCTTGGCCTGACCAATTTGTAGCTAATCTGGTATCATTTAGTCATGTTTAGCACTTGACCACTCAATGGGCCACGGGCCAACACAGATTTGAAATGCAGACATTCCAGTTTCCAAAGCTATCATGGGTTCACCAAGAAGGGGTGGTGTAGAGCAGTGTCCCAAGGCAGCCCAGAGTGGGCTACTGCCATGCTTGGGCAACACCTTAGAGGTGAGCCAAGTCATCTGGCCACCTAGTCGGGCCACACCCAAATCTCTGATGGGGCTCAGGTTGGAGATTATGGCCTGGTTGGTACCCAGGAGAAACAGGAGAGGAAGGACTGAGAATGACTAGAGAGGTGAGGGATCAGAGCAAAGCAAGCAGAGACCTCAGGGCTGATCTCGGGCTCTGCCTCCCATCTGGGAGCCCAGTGCGCGCCCTACTGACGTTCCTCATCAGATGAGAGGCACTGAAAGCCGGCATGGACTCAACACGCACCTGCTTAGTTCCAGTGAGTCTCAGAGGAACTCGTTCCCTTCAGAATTTCAGGTTAGGATAGACACGCTTAATTCTTATGGTCTGAACATCACTGAGGACTCCGCAGAGGTGGTGGAGTGAGTGAGCAGAACAGTTTTTGAATAGATAAGTACACAGAACCCAGTTCCTGTTAAAGCTCAGGACAAACTCCAGCCATTAGATGCAAAAGGAGAGTTCCTACTTTTGATTTTTGTTCTCCCTCCAGTTCTCAACATTAGCCTGTCTCTCTGGTGTCAGAAATAGAGATTTATTTCAGATTTTGGCAGGTCATACCGACAAGTGCTGGAAGCGCCTGCCTCTGATCATCCTGAAGGCTATTTAGAATCTGACTCTTTTCTCTTATATGCATTTTTCATCCAAGTATCCAGTCTCCACTCACTGTTTCTTGGTTGAGGGCAGAGTAATAAGCCCTGGTGATACAATTTTTAATGAGATATAAGTCTCATGGATCTGTTCTTATGATGTCTTTTGGACAGTTTCAACATTGGGTATTTCAAAACTGAGGGTGCCTCTTTGCTAAAAAGGTGAGCACGGTGGGGCTTCTGCACTGTCTACTACCTTGGATGGGTAACAACGACTGGAGCAGGTAGTCAGGAGCAAGACATACAAACACCCTGCTTTACTGGACAGCCCTTATCAGATTCAGGTTGCTGAGTAAATTTTCATAACTTAACCTGGCTGAGACCGGAGAGGATACTAACTCATCCCTGTGGAACAGCACAGTGCCTCGAAGCAATGAAAAAGCCCTCATCCACCTCTCCAGACTGTCTGGGTCTGCCCAGACTTTCCTGGATTTTCTGATTCCAGAAACCTCACCATGGAGCTGTATACAATTTCTGCATTCCAGTGGTTTAAATTTCTCTGAGCTGTTCTTACACAATTTCCCTCTAGAGTAAGTTGTATCCTTCAAAACCAGAAGCATGTTTGGCAAGCTGCAAATTGAGGCAGAGACAATTTTATCCAGCACACTGGATCTATTCCTACAGCAGTATTTATCCAGAATTGTCTGTCCACTCGCACTGCCGATCTTTTCAGCTATAACAGCAGTACCAGTTGTCTGGTCTTCAGCAAATAGAGATGCTGTTGTCACATCATCAGATGTTAGATTTGGAAGGCGAGCACCATTCATCCAGCATAATTCTCTTTAAGGCAATTTTATTGGGTTCTCTTTCAGGAAAAAAAAAAAAAGAGAAATAGTAATGGTATCCACTCTAACA
Organism: Canis aureus; assembly: GCF_053574225.1. Classification (NCBI taxonomy): domain Eukaryota; kingdom Metazoa; phylum Chordata; class Mammalia; order Carnivora; family Canidae; genus Canis; species Canis aureus. Next base: position 2,888,632 of record NC_135646.1, read on the forward strand.
AAGCCACTCAATTTTACTTTCTAGGTCAGTGAGTTTTTGGTGCTTTTTGATTTTTCCCTTTTTGGTAACCTCATCATATTCATCAGTTTGGCTTTCAGTAAATTCTTGGATTTGGAGGAAAGAACATTCAACTGATAGTGGAAAATAACAAACACCATTGTATTTTTTGGATTTCACCTTTGAAGAAATAATAAAGGCAGGTGTTTTCATTTCACGATCACAGCAATTCATCACAGCTGGTGACCCCAGCTTCCTTTTGCTCTTGATAATCATCTCTTTGTATTTACTTGGAGCACTGGGCTATAGTAATAATACCAGTAATTGCAACCATTTACTTATTTCATACAAGCCAGGAAGCATGGGCGGCACTTTACACATATTCTTTTTCTCAATCCCTGCAGTTAAACTGGATATTATTACCATGATTTTACACACCAGGAAACTGAGGCACAGAAAAATTAAGAAAATTACCCAAGGTCGTACAGCTTCATATTGTCTTATGAGTCTAATGTTCACAGTGATCAAAATCACTTGTAGTGACTCAGTCTTGAAATACCGTCTTTGCTGAATGTGTGCCCACTGTGTATTTTAAAACATATAACTTAGGAATAGGATGAGTCAGAATGGAAATAGAGGTATACCAGAAGAGCCAAAGGTTGGGCAAATTGCCTATTTCTCTGTGTTTCCCTTCTTTCATTCAATAATGCAAATGATCATACTTACCTTTCTTTTTTTAAAGATAGATTATTTATTTATTTATTTATTTATTTATTTATTTATTTATTTTTATTTTACAGAGAGAGTGCATGGGGATGGGCAGAGGGGAGAGAGAGAGAGAGAATTCTCAAGTACACTCCCCGCTGAACACAGAGCCCTATACAATTCTTGATCTCAGAACCCTGAGATCATGACCTGAACTGAAATCAAGAGTCAGATGCTTAACCAACTGACCCACCCAAGCATCCAGATCATACTTACCTTTTAGGACTTTTTCGTTTATATAAATTATTCTTCTTATTACATTCTACAAGCCCAATAAGCATCAGATCCCTTTCCTTCTTATGGTTGATAGTGGTCTTTGAGCCTTCTTCCTTTTTTCTGTACCTCACACAGTTAATCCCAGGACAGAGGGGTGGATGTGGCCAAAGCTGCATCAATCAGAGTATCCCATTCCCTTGACTTCAGTGATTGGTCCAGGGAGGGGCACATAGCTTAAGCTGCACCAATCAGAATGCTCTCCATGATTTTTCAGACTGAAGTTGGCAGGGATGACTTTCTTCCAGGATCAGGGGTTCATTAGTATTTATAAGTTCAGAGATGGCTTCTGCACTTTGGTCCCCCCCGTTTAGGTAGAGCCAATATGTTTGAGGGTGGATTAAACCCATAAAGAGAGGATTGCAGGGTTAAGAAGTGGAAAGAACAAGAGCAAGACAAAAAGTTCAGACTCTTTTCCAGTTCCCAGATCTTGCCCTTCTAAGGGATGTATTCATCGGATTCCCTCTCATTTCTTCACATTTATCCTATAAGTTAAAAAAACTGCCTTCCACATCTTTCCTTCCCTTAGAAATTTGAGGTTTTTCCATTTCATTTTTGTCCTTAAATCCAAGGTACAACTGAAAATATATGATGTTGAGGATTTTTCAAAATAATATTAGGATGGGATAGTGGATAAGGATGTGGGTAGGGTGGGATTGACCATGAGCTAATTGGATTTTTTTAAGGGTATGTGATGAGTACATAGAGATTTATTATACTATTTTGTTTAGTTTTTATGTGTTCTAAAAGCCTTCATTATTTAAGTTTAAACAACCAGCACTGACAATAACAACAAGAAAAAAACACCAACCAAGCCTTGAAACTTCATTTTATGTCCCCCAAAAGATGGATATGACATAAGAGCAGTTCCTAATAGATGGAAAATTCTTCTGGTGCTTGAAAGAGGAGACTGCCAGAGAAGAGGAGAGCAAGGAAAAGCTCAGTCGATGATAGCCTGGCTCCCTTTCTGGGTTGAGTAGAAAATGTGAAGGGAAGCCTTGTAAGTCAGTGAGCTTTTTGAACTTTTCCATTTTCCCCTTCGCGTACACCCTCTGAGTGAGCTCTGGAGCAGTGCAGTAACATGGCTCTAGGAGGCATCTTCTCATTTTCATTTGCTCATTCATTCATTTGGGTAATGTAATCTGATTCAGGAAACAGAAAAGCTTTGCTAATGCAATGTCTGGCATATAGGTGGTATTCAATAAATATTTGTTGAGTTAATGAATGGATGAAGGGAGGTACTATAAAGAAACACCTTTAATTATGGAACTCTTTTGACATTACATCAATATTCAATCTTCTACATTTAGAACTTGCCAGAGCCTGCTACAAATTCTATTTTGAAGGCCGCAATAACTTGGCCAGGAAAACATTTCCACTGAAATTTTACATAGACATCCACAGCTTGAGATTTGTTCAGAGTGACAGAATTTGAAACCCCTAAATCAAGGTTTCTGGCTTTGAGTGACAAGGATGTCAAAAAGATGGAAATTAATCTTTCAAAATATGGTTTTCGCTTATTGAACTGAAAACCTTTTATTTTCTTCTGGGTAGAGAACCTCTTTCAATACGATGAATTCATGATGTAGACTTAATTGCTCTAGTAATTTCAATAGCAATTAATTTTTAAAAGATATAACAAGCTTTTGTTATATTTAATTGATGAGAATCTAAATTGACTAGCATATATATTTTTATATTATATGTGGAGACTGCTGTATGTTCATCAATGCCTCTATTTATAATATTCATTCAAACCATGGCTATTTGTTGAGTACAAGGTACTACATGCTGCATAAAAGAATGAGGAAGTATGGCTTATACCTTCAAGGAATTAATAAGCTAATAGGAGAGAGAAGCTATATAATTTTTGGCTCTTAAATAGGCAAGTTGGTTGCTTTAAAAATAAACAAGGAAATTGTCATAAATTATGTGCTGCTGTCTGGCATGAACCATGCTGTTCCACCACATTCTTCCCACCAAGCAGCATTCCTGCAGGGCAATACACAATGATAATTCTTCATCCCACTGCTTCTATTTGTCTTCAAACATGTGAAGGTAAACATAACTGGAGCTAAGAAAAATTGAGAAATCAGAAAAGTTTGTGTAACCTAGGTGTCCCAGACATGTCCAGTCTTCAGAAAACACTCTTCTTTTTTTTTTAAAAAAATAAACTATTTCTAGAATGGTTTTAAATTTACAGAAAAATTGCCAAGGCCAAATGGTAAGTTTATATAATTAACAAACAATAGAAATCATTAGCTAAAGTCCATACTTGATTCAGATTTCTTTGTTCTAGCATGGTTTCCCTTTAGCCAAATAAGAATAATCTGAAGTTTAGAGAAGAAGGGAATTATATGGAAAAAAAATGTAAGGTTTTACTGACTACTGTGTAACTAGAATCCACAGACCAAGACTTTTCATGGAGAATACTATGGGATTGTTTTTCCTGTGGCTTTTGCATCTGACTCCATTTTGAGAGGGTCAGTTGACTTCCTTCCAAGCCTTAGATTGAAATGATCAAAAGGGCTCATTAGGATGGTTTTCCTAAAAGAGGGAGTAATTTGTCATCAAAGTTGAATTCAAGTCTACTCTTCAAGGGAAGCAGAAACATCATTTTAAAATGATTTCACTGACTTAGCCCACCCTTAGCCATCAGATTAAAACAAATATAGATATAGATTACAGTTACCTTCATTATTCTGGACCTCTCTTGGATATCTTTCCCCCAATATATGCTGACTCAAAAAAATGTCCTCACATATCCAGTTTGGACAGTTCAGGCTCCTGAAATTGTCTCCCAACCCAAGAATATAAGAAATGTACGAGAAAGTAAAAATAGTTTCCATGGAACATACCCTCCACACCAAGTATCGACTCTGCCCTGGATGGCCAAGTTCTGTTGGCCCTGTAAGAAGTTCTTTACTAGCTAGAGATTGCTTTCTTTACCTATTGTGGTAAAACCATGCAGAGATGAAAGGTCTCCACTGGAGGACACTACCAGTGGCACGTGGGCAAACTGTCATGAAAATACCAATTCCAACTTCATGTGAATGCCTTAGAGTGATCTGTAAGTAATTACACGTCCTTTAGGACCCTGGTCAGATCTTTGACCTTTGAATCATTTTTTCAAAAATATTTATTTCTTTATTTGAGAGAGAGAGAGAGAGAGAGACAGACAGACAGACAGACCAGGGGAGGACCTGAGGAAGAGAGAAGCAGATTCCTTGTTGAGAGGATCCCAATGCACGGCTCAATCTCACGACCTGAGATCTCACCCGAAATCAAAAGTTGGACACTTAACCAACTGAGCCACCCCGAAACCCCTGAATCGTTTTTCTTAATTGGAGATCTGTGGATCCTAAATTAGAACTTTTTGACCAATCCTGGCCTGAACTTTCTATCCCACCCAATCTTTTTTTTTTTTTTTTTTTGCCCTAAGACACACTTAGAAGCTTTTATGGTTTGCTTGATCATCTGTTTTTGTTTCAGTTAGAATTCATTTATGTGTTACTCATTTTCTGATACTCATTTCTACACCATGTGAATTATGCTTTAATCTGAAAATTAATTTTCAGATCAGACGAGTTCTACTGATACAGGAGATTCTATTGAAAACCAGGGGTGGGGGGGAATACCACCATGAACTGGAGCTAGGAAATTTAATGGAGGCTGGTTTTGAGCTTGGTCTCGAAGTCCAGTTGGGTCTTAGAGGCAAGAGAAGGCAGGTCAGAGGAGCAAGGAGACCAAAGCTGTAGGTAGTATGTGATATAACAAACATCCTACCTGAAACAAAGGCTATATGGAGGGCACAAGTGAGAGAGAATTGAAAGAATTAAAATTAGGGGAGGGTTACAGATACTTGGCCAGAAAGGATTGGACCTCAGGCAGGTCTAGCACCTGAGTCTGCCAAGGTATGCTGCACCTGAGAACTTCTTTTAATTCAACAAGGTTCATAGCAACTGCTTGGGGATAGGCTGAGCTTATTTTGTACCTCTGACTTATTCCTGAGAGGCAGGTAGGAACATGGTCGGTTTCCAGAAAGGTTAGATGATGGTGGGTAAGGGGCAGACATGTATAAATAGCCTGTGAGAATGGCAAAGCTGAGCAAGGGCCAAGTGGAATCTTCCCTCCATGCAGAGGTGTCATTCTTAGTAGCTCTGTGGCTTCACAGCGACCTGGAACGTGCAGTGTCATCGCTTACTCTGTGGGATCTCTTTTGCGTGTTTCCGTATTTTTGCCTTTCAAGAAATTTTTTGTCGAACAAACTGATAATTGCCAGAGGGGAGATGGGTGGAGGAAGAGAAAAATAGGGAAAGGGGATTGAGAGATACAAACTTCCAGTTATAAAACAAGTAAGTTACAGAGGTGAAAAGTACCACATAGGGAATATTGTCAATAATATTGTAATAATGTATGGTGACAGATGGTGACTACACTTACTGTGGTGAGCACTGAGTAATGTAGAGAATTGTCAAATCAATATTTTGTCCTCCTGCAACTCATATAACATTGCATGTTAATTATACTTCAATAAAAATAATGGGAAAAAAGAAATTTTATGTCTATCAGCACTGCTGAGTCAGAGAGCAGAGGACAAAACACATGCTGACCATGTAGCCAATCTTGTACAAAGTGCCTCACGGCCATTATTTATTTTGTTTCTCACAGTAAGTGTGGTGGGGAAACAGACCTGGAGAGAAAAAGGGGACACATTTGAATCCCCTATTACATGGCCCCAAAGCTCTTCCTCTTTCTCATACCATTTCTTACAATGCATCATCTATTCTGAACAGCAGGACATCATTATGAAGGGCAACATTTTTAAAGATTCTGTTTATTTATTTGTTTTGGAGAGAGAATGTGTGTGTACATGAGTGGAAGAGGGCATGGGGCAGATGGAGAGGGAGAGAGAATCTCAGACAGACTCCACATTGAGCATGGGGCCCAACACAGGACTCGATCCCAAGACCCTGAGATCATGACCTGCACTAAAACCAAGAGTTTGACACTCTACTAACTGAGCCACCAAGGAGAAGGGGAAATTTTTAGAAGGTTAATTTAGTAGCCAATCTGGAGTGAACTGGAAAAGGGGGATACTGGAAGGAAAGAGATAAGGTTAAGATTTTATTTCGATGGCATATAGGCTTTGTGAAAATGTCTTCTGTGGAAAGAGCAGTTTTATAGACTTTTTTTTTTTTTTGGTAGAAATTGACAAGCTGATTCTAAAATTCATACGAAAACACAAAGAACCTAAAATAACCCAAAAAATTCTGAGAAACAAAGTCAGAAGACTCACACTAAATGAATTCTTGACTTGTTTTGAAACTATAGGAATTAAGACATTGGCATAAGTATAGATATATAGATCAAGAGAGCAAAATGGAGTCTGGAAATGGTCCATTGATTTCTTTTCTTTTCTTTTCTTTTTTATTTTTTTTTTTTTGAGAAAGAGAGAGAAAATGTGTGAGGAGGGGCCAAAGGAGAAAAAACTTTAAGTGGACTCCTTCCTGAGCATGGAGCCCAACATGAGAGATCATGACCTGAGCCAAAATCAAGAGTGGGACACTTAACTGACTGAGCCACCCAGGCACCCCATAGTCAACTGATTCTTGACAAAGGTGCCAAGATAATTCGATGATGAAAGAGTCATCTTTTGGTAGTCTTTTCAACAAATGATGAGTGAAGCAACAATAACAGTAATAAACCTGAACCCTTAACTCATAGCATGTGCAGAAAATTACACAAAATGATCATAGACTGAAATGCAAACACTAAAACTATAAAATTTCTAGAAAATACATAAGAAAGAAGTCTTCGTGCCTTGGATTAGACAAAATGTCTTAGGACACAGAAAACATGAACTATAAAAGAAAAAAGAAATCGACAAATTGAACTTTATCGAAATTTAAATTCTTTATTCTTCAAAAGACACGATTAAGGCAATGAAAAGTCAAGCCACAGCCTAGGAGAAAATACTTGCAAAACACATATCTGATAAAGAACTGGAATCCAGAATATATGCAGCTTATAGAATATGTAGGATTCTTACAATTTTTAAAAGAAAAAGGCAGCAATTTGATTTAAAAAATGTGCAAAAATTTGAGCACTTTGCAAAGATATATGAATGGCAAATAAGCATATGAAAAGATGCTTGATATCATCAGTCCTTAGGGAAATTCAACTTAAAACCACAAAGAGATACTGCTACACACCCACTGGAATAGCTGAAACCAAAAAGCCTGACAATACCAAGCATAGCAAGGATGCAGAGCAGCTCCTAGATATTTACCCAAGAGAAATGAAAGCATATGTCCACACATATGTCATGTGTGGCTTTATTGCTAGTAGCTAAAAATTGGAAAAAACATATATCAACTAATGAATGGATGAACAAATTGTGATTCACTCCTATATAATGCTCAAAAGCATTACATTTAGTGAAAGAAACTAGACATAAAAGAGTATATATTGTATGATTCCATTTATCTGATATTACAGAAAATATAAAAATGCAGTGACAGAAAGTAGAGTATTTTCTAGGGCCAAGGGGACAGAGGTGACTTTTTGGAGTATGTAATCATGGTCACATTTGTCTAAAGTGCACACTTTGAGTAGGTACATTTTTACATGTAAATAATACCTCAATAAAGCTGATTTTAAAATAGTTTTATGCCTTAAAGAATTGGTAGATTCTTTTTCTCCCAATAATAAGAATTATGTCAAACATCTTATGTCCATGTTGGTGTTGACCTTGGCTTGAGGAAGTTCATAGCTAAATTAAACACTCAGGGGCACCTGGGTGGCTCAGTTGGTTAAGCGTGATGCCTTCGGCTCAGGTCATGATCTCAGGATCCTGGGATCAGCCCCCAAGTCAGGCTCTCTGATCAGCAGGTTAGGCTGCTTCTCCCTCTGCCCCTCTGATGCTCGTTCTCTCTCTCTCTTTAATAAAAAACAATCATAGTAACAATGAATGCTCTTTGGATTAGAAATGCACTTTCTATGGGGATGCTATTTATTTTTAATAAACCTACCTTTTGCATGTCTTTTATTATCAAATAAGAGCCTTTTAGAAACAGACGGAACATAAAATAAAATCTGAAACATAGGGTCATAAGGAGATAGGGCCTAATGGAGGTAGCAACGGAGAGGTTGGGAGGATAGGACAAAATCATGTGCCCTAAAAAAAGAAAAATAGCTTGTTACGGATTCAATTTGCCTTTTTACTGTGGGGCAAGTGCAAGGTAGAGCGAGCCATGATTGGGTGACAGAAGGTCAGACCAGTCATGACGGATTCCAACAGAAACTTCTTCATATGAAGGAAAACTGCTTGTGCATAATCTGGAAATTATGGCTGAATAAACACCATCTAAACAAAAATGTTTTATGAGGTCAGGCATTTTAAATGTGCTAGGATATATTTTTACAGGGTTGAGTGACACTGTTCTTTTCACCACGCACAGGTGTGGCTCACACATTCAGAAAGGTGCTCAGAGGATCAGTGCCTACAACTTTTGTCTACTCTGGGAACCAGAGAACTGGGAACTTCTCTGTATCCACCAAGGAGGATTTAGCTAAGGTCCCTCGTATGTACTGATACCCGGAAGTTTCTTTCTTCGGGAACCTGAAGATAATCGAAGGATTTTTTGAGAATGACTTGAGTCTACACTACAGAAGAAGAAAACAAGATTCAGTAATGAGCAGAAGAAATTATTGCAAGAATTGTGAAGGATGTAAAAGAGGCTCTGAAGTTTGATGTCTAGTTGCTTCTCACTTCATCTCGACAAATGATCATTTTAGCCAGTATGTTCTGGTCCTCAACAAAGACCTCTCCTCCCAGATTCCAAAGTTCTCCTTTCATGTCCAGCCCATCCTTGTCTGATGTGATCTGGGAACAACTGATAACATCTTATAATTAGAACTCTATTACCAGTTTCAGATTGTTCTCCATCTCTGTTTATTTGATAGTAGTAGCTTGAATAAAGACATTATTTTTATTTTGTAGGAGGATTTGCTTAGGCTAATATGCTCTGTAAAATGCAGGTACCCCTTTCCTGGGTTACTTGGCTACTGTGCCTCTCTGTCTCTCTATTCTAGAAAGTTCTCTGCCACTTTGCCTGCCATTCTGCCACAGTAGGTAGGGTGACCATCTCTTCCTAGGCTGAGGAGTTGGCCAGTCTTTGATCGGGCTCATCTCACATCTGAATTTCTGCCATTAGTCATTGCCATGACACCGGCAAACACATCATTACATCCTAGCAGCAGCAGCTCCAAGGACTTCCCATGCAGTCCCTTTCTTCGGAAGTCCTAGAGGCAGAGTGGGAGTGGCCCTCAACAGATGGTGGCAATTTTGCAAAGACCCTTAGGGCAGAAACCAAAAAGGATTGTGAGGCCAAAAGGTGACCCTGCAGAGTGGACCATTCCAACATTTGCTTTCTTGTTTACACCTAAGATCATTCTTAGAAGGGTCACCAGTCTAGGTAAGGCAAGACATATATCTTTGTCTTCTAAGCAAAAGTAAGACTACAGGGAGAAGATCGTGCCGTTTTATACTTACATCAAACAGTTCTTGCTCCAAGACAGTAGTTCTTAATTTTTTGTATATGTTAGAATCATCTGGATAGTTTGTTAAAATACAGTTTCTCCTGTATTACTCTTATCAGTTCGGATTCAGTAGGTTTTAAAGTTCAGAAATCAGATGTTTTATCATATCCCTGAGAAAATCCTAATGCAGAAGGTCCTTTGACCAAACATTGAGAAACACCAACTACTTTGAAATATGAGGTGGATCTAGTAATTGTCAATGAACTTGAGAATCCTGGAAGACCAAAGGGCAAGTCACAGGCTTCAGTTCTTGGTGTGTGAACTCATGGGTATAGGGTAATATCGATATCCAAGGTGTTGATTTAAAACATACACATTGCTGGGCTCCACCCGGCCCTGGTGAGAGCAGGACCAGGAACCTGCACTCAGACGAACATTCCCAGTGATTCTTAGGCATGTCGAAGTTTGAAGACTGCAGGAAGAGAGATCTTGTATTCACTAGTTTCACAGTCATCTATGAGGAATACCCACTGAAAACAGGGTGATTAGACAACATCATGGTATGGAAGCTCCTAGAAAAATTTGGTAGCAGGAAGCAATGGCTTAGTTAAAATTCAAATTTCATCTCTATTCCTAATATTCAATTCCACTGCAATGGTAAAGAATTACCTCTGCATAATGAGAGGAATGGATGAGACTAACTTGAGTTTGAAATTTGGCTTGCGATTTTTTTCCCCTTTACCCTTTTGAACAGAGTAAATAATGCTCATGTAGTAACCTCAACAGTTGCTCTTTTGGTAACAGCCCAGAGCCAAAAATGCACTCTTTCCTTTTGCTGCTTTGATATCTTAATGGAATGAATGTGATATTATTTATCAACTGCAAGCTTGATGGAATATATCATATAAATCATCTCAAATGTTATTTGCCACCTGCCTGCCTGTTCTGAAATGCATGCTGGCTTAATTAATCTAATTAGTCAATGCACAGATCAGGAGCACATTTACAGCTTCTCTGTCATCATAAATAAACTAGTTTTGTTTTCATAGGCTAAATAATTCATTTTAAAGATGGATACTAGAAAGAATCGGAGAGAGCTGACCTCTATTACAGTAAAACATGGAATAACGATGACAGGGTTTTCTTTTTGTTCTGCGTGCCCTCCATTAACCTTCTATTAAAATACTCCTTTGTGGGGGAGGCTAGGAGGGAGGAGGTGGCACGTGGCAGAAATGTCATGCCCTCCCACCTGGAGAGGCATACCTGCCATTTGCTAAGAATGAGCTGACCCATTTTAAACCTCATGATTGAAAGACACGTGGATTCTCAAGTACACGCATGTGCACTACAGACCTGAGGACCACAGATGCTGTAAATTCAGAAGCCCACACTGCTGGTTGAGGACAAATCCAAAAAGAGAAAAGGGAGTAGCAGGTGAGAAATGAGGCTAAGCGTGGTGAACAGGTTGGATGTTGTGAATGAGCGATTGTTTCTTTTTACAGCCATGACTACCTGGTGCAACCAGGTGCAGTCCTCAACTTCAGGATACGCTCCTACCTGACAACGGAGTCATGCCACATGGCGGCCCTAAAAGAGACAGTACACTAGAGACAGTAGTATAATGGTTAAACCCCCAAGTCCATAGTTAAATGAATCTGAACTTGTATTCTATCCTCTACTATTTACATGCTGTGTCCTCTCAGACTATCTACTAAATCTCTCTGTGTCTGATTGCTCCTCAGTATAATGTAGATACCTAACAGGATTGTTTAAAGGATTACGTGAGATAATTTGAGGACTTAGCAGATGATTCTCACCTAATATATTTGTGGGGCACAGGGCAGGAATATGGAGCTCCTTCATCACCAGAGCACTGCTTGCTGACCTTCTCATGCTGGTCCCTCTTCATCACTACGAAGCAAACAGCCTTTCCTTGGCTTTCCCTCAGCATTAGAAGGAAGAACCTAGGGAAGAACCATGCTGGATGTGGAAGCAGGGTTAGCTCATTTGGGCAGAGAATTCTTACATCACAGGATGAGAAAGAAGGCAGGGGTATGGATTGTGTAGAGTTGAACAGTTGGTGTGTGTTCTTGCCCTTATGTCTTGGATTGGCTCATTTTAGGAGCTTGGGTCTGTTTTAAAAAAAAAATAAAGACTTGTCACAAAGCAATAGAACTGCGAATCAAAAAGAGTGAGCACTAATATATGCAAACTAAAACCACGACCACCACCACCAACAACAAAAAAACAAAAATCCACCACCACCACCAACTGGAATGGTGTGCAGATCACAACATACGAATCTCATTTTATTACAAATGTATGACAACTTTACTGATGAGCTTGAAGGGTAAAGGAACTGACCCAACTAACTCTGGAAAACGGTATGTTTACTGGGACCTATAAGGATAACACTGGTGGCTAGCTGGTAAATTTGTTTCTTCTGGTGGATAGATGAGCAATTCTGAAAATACTCTATGTGTGTACCAGGGTTGAACACATAAGTAAATGGATGATGGATAGTGGGAGCATTGGAGAGGGAGGTTACAACTGTGGTTCTGGGATTAGAGTCCAGGTCATCAGCATGAACTCATGTTTCATTCAAAATAAGAGCAGACCGATCAACGCAGAAACTATGATAGGTATGTGTGCGTATGTGTCTTGGTATGCACACAAATATCGTCTAGCTCCATTAGCTAAGAAGGTCTGGAAGCAACAGCGCCCCAGGAGCAATGGTCACGCAAAACACCCACATGGGAATTCCAAAATTCTGTTCTCCAATAAGTGGAATCAAGTTTCCTTGGAGAAATGGTTGGTTCTAGGGTTGCGACAGGGTGAATATATGATGAGCCTGGAGCATCTTGTGGGACCAGAAAGTAAAGAAGTACTCAAACATTGAAGTACTCAAAACGGAGCATACTAAAGGGACACAGGAGCCAATTCAAAGAGATCCCATGGACCAAAGCTGGAATTTGAGCAACAAAATTCATAACACAGTATTGGATTACAACCTAAAGTACAAAATAAATATCCAAGGGTAAAAATACAAACCAGTGTATAAAATAAATACACATGAGTCCTTAGTGCTCTAGATAGACAGATATATAGATAGAAATAATAAGTAAAATAAATAAATAAAGGAAAAAAACCAAATATTCCCCACAGAAGAATTCAAGATACTGAACCTAGATGCTCCCACTCCAGGAGGTGTAGTTACCACCTCCCCAGCCCCTCACCATGAACTCGAGTTAAGAATAGCTTCCAAAGAACAGATATGGAAATATAATGACCATCACAGGTCAGAGGAGATTCAGGAGACAAGATCAAGAAATGCGATGGAATATCCTGGGTGGGAGCCTGGCACAGAAAAAAAGGGACACTAATGGGAAATCCAAATGAACCTGGCATCTGGTTCAGAGTAATAAATAAATAGTGTTCCTTTTGACAGAGGTATCACAGAGACGTACAAAATACTGTGTGAGGGGTATACAGGGACTCGCTACTACCTTTGCAACTTTTCTGGAAATTAGTAGTTTTTCCAAAAAAAAAAAAAAAAGAGAGAGAGAGAGAGATTATGTAAGTGGCATTGCTTGGTGCAACTTACCTATTATGTTCATAACTTCATCTCTTGAGTAGATGGGAACCCAGCTGAAGTATGAATTTTGAACCCTGAAGGAAATGATAAGGTAGGTCCAGATTACACCACTCTTCTCACCCTGTCCTTTCCTATTTGTAGGGCCACAAGGTTGCCCGAGAGCTCGAGGTTGGGTTCAATATTGTAAATGGTAGACTGGCCTAAGACCCTCTCCGCCCATCGTCTTCCAGCATTCACAGGGGCAGCCACCCTTAGTGGGGCGGAAGTTAGTCACTTTTCCTCGCAGCAAGAGAATCATCATTACCTACAGTACAGAATACAGACGCCTGGCTTCTAGAGAGTTCTTGAGTTTTCTATAGTGGAGCTGCGCCATCCAATCTGGTAGCCATATTTCTCGGAACTAACCTCCAGATCAATAGACACAACACACTTTGTAAAATATGTTTAAGTAAGATCCTTGGACTTTGTAATCATCAACTTATGTCAAGTGACTACCGACTTTGCCCATCAGACCCCTGGTGGCATCTCACTATGGGACAGAAGTCGTCTAGCCTTTATACAGGTAAGTTTCTAGAAATCTAATCTCAACAAAAGAACAACTGCATGGAGCTTCTCTAGACCTCTCCTTCCAAAGTCCTAGGGTAGCTCTGCGGGGTCCATAGGCCCTGCGCCTCCGCCGATATACAGTAAATTAGAATATTTCAAGCAGTAATTAATCTGGGACTTGGATAGTTCGTTCCAATTGGCATCTTTCGTTTGACTTCCAGTCAACGCAGTGACATATTTACATTTTGTGTTAAGCAAAGAATAAACTCTGGGGGAGGGGGGAGCAGCTCAGAAACAACTTTTTGCCATCCCAGTACGCAGATTTACAGCAGAGCTGTCTGCCAAATTAAGGTTGAGGCAGAGACAAACTGTTTAATTGGCACATCGGAGTCACAGAAGCCATTTATTGTGAATAGCTTTGGAGACCACAGGAGTCCTCTGGTTATGTTCCAAGGATTCCGGCTGTATTTAAACATTTCCCTCCTAGAGCAACACTGATCATTTTGTATGCTACATTTATTTTCAGTTTATCCTGTTTCTTACTCTCAATTATTTATAAGGACTCTCACGGAATCCTGCCATCAGCCTGCCCCTCGCCCCCACACCGCTGCCAGGGTCTCTCCCGTGGCAGGCTCTGGGTTTCATCGGGCGATAATCATCCCAGAGGGGCCCCTCTTGCTTTCCTTGTTTGTGCGGCAATCCCAGCGGTGAGGCTAGAGAGAAGGTGAAATTAAAGAGCAGATTTACAGCAGCTTGGCAGCCGGCCACCCGCCCTGGTGGCACTGAGACAGCGACCGGGGTCCCGCATTGTCCCGGGCACTTTGATGCGGCCCAGTTAAGAAAGCAATAGGCCTCCGGTCAGTGTGTCCCGTGGGCCCCGCTGGCAGCTTTGTCTCCTCCCAGGTGGTTCCAGCAAACGACAGAGGTGTCAGACTAGGATGGAGTTTCTTTCTTGACTGCTTTGCTAGGATGATGGGTGCGAGGCTCAGTAAGCTCGGGGTAAACGCATTTTCCCTCGTTCTTTTGATTCTTTGTTCATTCCCCTGATTAAGAGGAGTTTTGCATTTGCCTACGACAGAGGAAAAAGCCCATGGGTTTCAGATGAGAAAGATGCAGCTTCCAGGCAGGGCTCTCCCAGATTTGAACCGTGCCGCTTGGGCAAGTTACTCACCCTTGGGGAACCTCAGTTTGCCCCTCTGTAAAATGGACATTCCACCGCTGAGAAGATGGCAAAGACCTGTGAATGGATTTTGATCTAAAAGAGAACTGGAAGATACCAGACAGAGAGCCTCACGCTTGTGTCCTCAGGAGTTAAGAACCGAGACACTGATCTCCCGGAATGTCTCATCTCCAGAAGATCAAGACTGACCTCCCGACCCAGGAACATCTGCCAAGAATCTCTCCCCATTCTCAGCAAGCAAGTTTACTGCTTGGACTCTGGCTCGGCCTCCGCCTCCTGTAGGTGACACGTGTTTCCCGAATGGAATTGCACTGCTATTCCTGCACTGGCTCAATTTCAGGCAATTTGGGCTTGCCTCAGTTTACCTCTTTGTTTAGGCCGCCAGAGGAAATAAGTGATTTCCTTCTGAAGACGAATAGAGCACCGCACTCTGTGCCAGGCGCCCAGGCCACCGACCTCATCACCAGACTCTAATCAGAAGAGGCTAGCAGAGAATGTGAAAGTGACTCCGGGACATGTCCCTCCCCGCCCCCCCCCCAGGATTCAAACATTTGAGAAGAAGCAGAAGCTGCACAAGCCGGCGAGTCTCTATTGTTATTCCTTGAGAGGAGAAATAAAGCACGATGATGCGAAAATGATTTATTTTGACCGTGCGGGTAAAACAACAACAACAAAAATCTGATGGGTTTGACAGTGAGAGGCCGGGGTGATTATGCTAATGTTCCCACAGTACAGGGAAGTCCTCAGCTTGTTAGCAAAGTGTTTCTCGTCCTGTAACCTGAAGGTCCGAGCGCCAGCAGGTAAGTAGCTGGGGACTCTCGGGGAAAGCCCTGGAGCCCACGACAGACCCCTCGTTTCCTTGTAATGAAACGTCATGGTTGACAGTGGCTTGTCGGGTCTTCTCTAGTGTTGCGTGTCTAGCACTCTGGGGTTAGACCCTGTAGTTTGAGGATGTCGGCCCTGGCTTACCAATAGAAGCTGTGAGAACAACAGGAACAACCCACCATCAGACATCTGCAGGATTCCTTACGTCCTGGTGTTTCTCCCCCTTCAGGTCAAACCCTGAGTTACCACTCGAACAACATCAATCTCAGAATCAATTAAGACAACATGCAATCAAGGTTTTGAGATAAATAGCCTTGTGTCAACTGAAATTACAGCTGCAGCAAAAATAAGGTGGTGGGGAGGCCCCTGGGGAATCACTTGGTTAGGCAAGCGTCTGACTCTCGACTGAGGCTCAGGTCATGATCTCAGGGTCCAGGATCAAGCCCCACGTCAGGCTCTGCACTCTGCTTGGAATCTGCTTGTCTGTCTCCCTCTGTTCCTCCCCAAGCCCCTCAGATAAATAAATGCAATCTTTTAAAAAAAATATGAAATCGTGGGAAACACTTTGATTCTGAGTGCATCATAAGTTTAGTTAAAACATAGACACTAGGGGATCCCTGGATGGCTCAGTGGTTAAGCATCTGCCTTTGGCTCCAGGGTGTGATCCTGGAGACCCAGGATCGAGTCCCACATCAGGCTCCCTGCATGGAGCCTGCTTCTCCCTCTGCCTGTGTCTCTGCCTCTCTCTCTCTCTCTCTCTCTCTGTGTCTCTCATGAATAAATAAATAAAATCTTAAAAACAAATACATAGACTCCAAATCAAAGTATTTGAAATTTCATTTATCTCTTTTATGTCATAATTAGAGTTACTAGGGACATTTCTTATGCCACATAAACAATGGCAAGAAGCAGGACTGAATTGTAAAAGATCATTTAAGAGGGCAAGTGTGATAAAGCCTCTAGTCAGAATGTCAGAAAATTGCAATTCAAAATGTACAGTGTTCCTTTTATGATTTTCTTTCTTTTTTTAAATTTTTATTTATTTATGATAGTCACACAGAGAGAGAGAGAGAGAGGCAGAGACACAGGCAGAGGGAGAAGCAGGCTCCATGCACAGGGAGCCCGATGTGGGATTCGATCCCGCGTCTCCAGGATCGCGCCCTGGGCCAAAGGCAGGCGCTAAACCACTGCACCACCCAGGGATCCCTTATGATTTTTTTTCTCCCTCTCACCTTCCCTCCCTTTGTTTCCTCCCTTGTCCTCCTTCCCACCCTCCCTCTCCTCTCTCCTGCTCTACAGTACAAAATACACCTGCTTATTTACCTGGTGACAAGGACTGGCTTCACTGCTTCCTGATTTTGTCAACTGTGGCAAGTTGATTCATCTCTCACAGTCTTATTAGCTTCATCTGTAAATGTGCAATCTATAAAAATATCTGCCATGAGGTCTCTGTATGTCTAAGATGGGATAGAGTATCTACACATGCTTTAGAAACCACGGTGTGCTTGCATGCGTCAACATCACTGTCTAGTCTGTGGAGAGAGACATTGCCCTACTCTTCACCCTGCCTTCCATCATCCATGCCTACAAATCCTTTTCCCCTCTGATTTTAGCTGCCTAACACAACATACACACCAATCTGGGAAACCTAGGGGAACTTAACCTATTTGCTATCTTGGGAGGCTCATTTTGTTATGCACTCAAGGATAAATATTTCAACAACCATGTAAGAGTAGAAGGTCAAAGGTGTTGAGGCCACCATCAAAAAACCATCCTGCCATATTCCTGGGGGAAGAGGAAAGGTAATGGTTTTTGGTCCTGTTGGGTACCCTGCAACCCTGGCACCAATGGTTCAAATTGTCTTTAGAGGATCAGTATACGCAGGATTGTTATTCTGTTTGCCTGTACACTGTTTTCGTTGATGGTTGGGACAAATTACTCATAACTGATGGACAAATAATTGTAGTCACTCACATTCTTGGGAGAAGGAGGGATGGGGTCAGTGTTCCTCTTTGGCCCTGTAGTGACTAAAGTTGACAAAAAAAATCTTTGCATTTCTCCCCACCCTATTGCTGGCAGTTAGGCTCACCCTTGAGAACCCCAGTTTAGTTCTTAATGGTCCAAGACACTGTTTCTCTCAGAACTTAGTGTGTGTATGTATGTATGAATTATCCAGGGTGCTCACCGAAATAAAGACTCTGATCCCGTAGGTTTGGGTGGAGCCCAGGATTCTGCAATTCTCACAAGCTCTTCTGTGGTGCCCCCGATTCTTGTCTGCAGATCCCACCTTGAGTAGCAGGGCTTAAGGAGGATGAGGAGCCGGGGTGTAGCAGTCCTAAAGCAGTTTGTTTCTGGCTCAGCTGGTAGCTGAGTGGTAACTTGGGAACTGTGAGAGGATATGTGGTATTTCCCAACATTGGCCTGGGCCAATGGAGACTGAATCGGTGCCCCCAGAGCTCCCGTGGGAGTGCCCAATGGACCTGCCCATGAAAATGCATGCTTACCATGTCCTACTGGTATGTTACCAGCAGCATGCCCAAAAGCGTGAGCGACAAATCAAAGGGGCTTGTGTCTTCTTAAAATCACCATCTTTTCATTCCTTCCAGTCATTCTGAAGGAAGTGAAAGAGATTGATCTTGTCTCCTAGCTCCAGATTCAACCAAACTTTCCTCAGACAGAAAGAAGGAAAATCTTGGCCCCTCCTTCAGGGCCATAGTTATGTTCCATCTTTGTTGTGTCAAATCAGAGCTCTTTGTGGAGGGAAGTATCCGTTGAAGAGACACAAAGTACCAAGTTCAGTGATTTATGGAAGACTGATCCAGTCTCACTGTCCTCCCTTTGGACCACTCCCCTTCACCTCAAAGTGATACCCTCACTCCAACAGATGGCTCAAGAGTGTGCATCTGGGTGCATGAGGGATGGAGGTGTGATTTAATGGCTTAGTTTTCTTTGTGGTCTTTGTTTGGGAAGGGGGGAGAGGAGGGAAGAGGGGCCAGGAAGGCAGCTGTGAGGGAGAATAAATGTCAGAGGCCTCTTGCCTAAGTTTATGGCAGCCGCTCTGTCAGTGAGGCGCAGAGTCCCAGGCTGTATTTCAAATCCTCCAGCCTCAGGCATTTGAAGTAACACAGCGAGAAGGCTTTTTTCCCTTCCTGTTAAACAAGGAATGAGCTTTCTTGTTCTCTCTGTATGTAATTCCCATTCTTTTCCAACCCGCTATAGAAAGCATGGCTTTTGAAATAAACAAAAGTGTGAATCTTTCACTTGCTAGCATGAGATTTTGGGTAAGTTACTTAAGTTCTCTGAGTCTGATTTCCTTATCCCTAAGAATCAATAAAAATCTATCCTGTTGGGTCATCACTTGAATTAAATTACATTAAATGAGATAATGTATGTAAAGAGGCTAGTACGTGAATTGCACTTTGCAGGTACTTGATGTATTTTACTATCGTTATTCTAAGTAATTTTATTTTTAAAATCAAAAGGGGTGCCTAAGGACTAAGGGTTCTTCAGACCACTCGAGAAGTTGTTTGCCTGTTTGTATTTTTGTGTGCAGAAAGCCCTCACTGCTGAGCTATTTATTTCTGGCACGATACAGCTCTGTACAAGTGTGTCGTTCCTGTAAGCTCTGTCTGTTTCATCTGTGTTCAGAATTAATCCAGAGTGTGACTCTTGATTATTTTGGGACAGTATTTGGCTTTGATTCTCTTTTAGTTGGACTTTTTTTTTTTAAATTTTTACCAATTATCATGATGATGATAATGATAATAATAATGGCTATTATCGGGATCCCTGGGTGGCGCAGCGGTTTAGCACCTGCCTTTAGCCCAGGGCTCGATCCTGGAGACCCGGGATTGAATCCCACGTCAGGCTCCCGGTGCATGGGGCCTGCTTCTCCCTCTGCCTATGTCTCTGCCTCTCTCTCTCTCTCTCTCTGTGTGTGTGACTATCATAAATAAATAAAAAAAATTTAAAAAAAATAATGGCTATTATCATAACAACTAAGACTTAGGTGATACTAACTCCATGCCTGGCAGTTTACTAAACCCTATACATATATTAATTCTTACAATGACTTTGTGAGGCAGGTCCTATTATCCTCCTCATTCTGCAGTGGAGGAAACTGAGTCACAAGTGTTACCAAAGACACTTGATCTAATCATGGGCTTTTTGATTGCTCTTAGATCTAAGCAGGCATCATTAAACACAAACCTTACGTTAGTTTTCTTCAATCTACACACAGTGACTATGGTTCCTTCTGGGCCAGAGTCACTACCTACTTATCTGCTCTGTGTATGTATTCTTGTAACAGAAGAAAATAATCTTTGTTTTTCAAATTTAAAGAAATATAAAATCCAAGAGTAAGACCTGTCAGCACTCACTCCTAAAGGCTTCTAGGCCCTGACCATTTCCGATGAATTTCAGCGTGTTTCCTTAGACCATTAAGCTTGCCATCACCTCCTGCCTGGCAGTCTGCAGTAGCTACCTCTCCGGTCTCCCTGCTTGTCTCCTTCAGTCCACCCTTCACACGACAACCTGAGTGAGCCAAGTGTAAACCAGAGGTTAACATCTCCCTGCTAAAATTGCTTCAGTGCTTATCCATTATGTTTAGAATACAAATTCCCAAACATGTCCAAAGAGCCCCACCCAGCACAGTCCTTCCCTACCTCTCCACCCCATTTTCATCATCCCTCTCTGTGTTAGGTGTTCCAGAGCAACAGAACCGATAGGATGTGTATACATACAGAAGGAGATTTATTATATGGAATTGGCTCCCACTGACTACTGAGGTTGACAAATCCAGAATATGAAGGGTGGACTGGCAAGCTGGAGACTAAGGAAAACTGATGTTCTAGTTCAAGGCCGAATTTCATCTGCTGTAGAACTGAAAGTAGCTGATGTTGCAGAAAAAGGCAGCCTGCTAGAGAATTCTTTCTTGCCTAGTGGAGGCCAGTCTTTTGTTCTCTTCAAGTCATCAGTTGATTAGATGAGGCCCACCCACATTACGGAGGGCCATATGCATTACTCAAAGTCTACCCATTTAAATCTTAATCTTATCATAAAGCACTCTCAGAGAAACACCCAGGATAATGTTTGACCAAAATTTAGGCTCCCTGTGGCCTAGCCACATTGGCACATAAAATTAACCATCCCGTGTTCCATATTCATTAAACTCCAGCCAAGCCTGTCTGTCTCCAAGCCTCTATCGTTCTCTTTCTCCTATTTGGAATTCTACTTTACTTTACTTTTTCTGGGATGTAAGTTCATCCCAGGAAGAGACTCTACTCTGACTTGATCATCAATTTGATCCAGTGCCTAGAAGCCTGCTTGCCACCTGCAAATGCTCAAAAATGAATCTTTAAAAAGTGGGTGATTCAAGTGATCAATTAAACTTATTCAAAGAAGAGGGGATCCCTGGGTGGCGCAGCGGTTTGGCACCTGCCTTTGGCCCAGGGCGCGATCCTGGAGACCCAGGATCGAATCCCACGTCAGGCTCCCGGTGCATGGAGCCTGCTTCTCCCTCTGCCTATGTCTCTGCCTCTCTCTCTCTCTCTCTGTGTGTGACTATCATAAATAAATAATAAAAAAAAAATTAAAAAGAAAAATAACTCTAAACTTATTCAAAGAAGATAGTACTCCTGGACCCTAAGTGGCCACCTATGTGGTGTGAAATTGGAAGCCCAATACATCTAGTCTTTCTCAAAAGTATCTCCCACCTGAACCACTACAGCAACATCTTCGTCTGCTGCTCCAAATCTACACCCTTCAGGTCATCTCTGGTTAGATATTCCTGGCATATTGTGCCCCAATGATCTCCTCTAAGTGTACATTCTACCTGGAGCCTTCTCTTCCATTTCTGTCATATAACAGCATCAATTCAGATGAATTTGTTAGGGGATCCCTTGGGCTGCCATCTTGGAAGATCCTGAGATGCTGACCTTGAAAGAGTGATTCAGAAAACATCAGAGGTAGAAGGGACCCTCGTAATCACCAGATCTTGCTCATCTTCTTGCAGATGAAAACATGGAGGCCCTCAGAGGGGGAAGTGCTTTGTGCAAAACCAGGCAACCAACTAATGAAAGAGCTCAGTCCAGAAGTTAGGTCTCTTTAGTTTAAGGCTCTACTTAACAAAACAGACAAATTTCAGTGGAAGAAATGTTGTACCCACCAGTCCTGAGTGGCAGGTCTGAGGAAAGCAATGTTTTAAGGGTTTGGGGAAGGGGAATGTGTGTATGAGTGTGTATGTGCATATGTGGGCGAGGAAAGTAATATCCTTTCTTCCTCTCAAGCCCAAAATAATTCATAAGTAAATGATAAAATCAAGAGATGAAGATTTTTCAAAAACCCTACATTTGCTTTATTACTGGTAACACTGATTGGAAATATTATTTCATATATGCAGCCACAAGGCCTTCAATTGTGGATCTCAAGTACAAGGTCACTCAAAGGGGACTTTTAGCCTGAGAGTAGAGATAAATATCCAAGATCACTTCTCACTACTGGTCAAGAGCAGGAATGTTACAAAAAGAGCAAATCTCCACTGTTTAGAGCCTTTGAATAAATTGATTTTACTCAGCCCCCAAACATGGACTGATGTTTGCCAGAACCTTACTACCCATCAATCCAATGAATTGCTTTCCTCTGTGGGAAGGAAAAGGGGGTTGAAGGAGCTGGCAGGAGTGACTCTTACACCTACCCAAAGCTTTCCAGAAGGAAGGAGGCAGATAGGAGGACCGGCAGAGAGACAGGATGTCATTGCTAAGCTGGAGAGAGCAGTGTTACAGGATGCATTGATGGGAAAGACTTTTGACTTTCCTTCAGTAGCAGATTTATTACCAGAACAAGTTGTTGTTATTTTTTTTTTCCCCAAGTGATTAAGACATCATTCTCCTGCTAGATCCTCCACTACTTTAATGCACAAACCTAAAAAGCAGCAGCTTGTCTTTTTATTTTCCTTTGACTCCTTGGAACTTCATGTGCTCTAATCTAATGTATGTAGAACAGCTACTGACTGAAACTTTGAGGAGAGTGGTAGTCTCAGGTGCTCACATTTTCACTGTCTTTTCTTCTTTTACTAATTCCCTAATAGGGAGGGGCTTTGACATAAGGTGTGGATTCTAAATCCACAAGTCCACTCACTATGCATGTGACCTTAGACCATTTTCTTTCCCCTATGAGCCTCAGTGTTGTTATTCGCAAAATTAGAATGATACTACTGCAGGGAGAATTAAATGAGAAAATGCATGTCAGACAGTTTTCCCCAGTGTCTGGAATATTGAAGGCATTCAACAAATGGTTCGTTACACATGGGGCTGGCTTCATGGGTGTGCAGCCTGTGCCCACACAAAGACTCTACTCTTGGTTTAATGCTATGTTGCTGCCATCTCGAAATTCTTAATCATTTTTAACAAGGCGTCCCACATTTTCGTTTTTCATTGAGTTCTGCAAATTGCATAGCTGGCTTTGATTATATAGTTATTCTGGAAGGGTTTGGGTACAAGTTACAGGGAAAAAGGAAGGACAGCAGTAGAGAGGCAAGAAGAAAGAATCAAGAGGGGAAAGGGAATGTGCTTCAGTATCTATCATCCAATTTTCCCAAGGAAATTAAAATATTAAAAATAAAAATAACCCCCCTTTTCCCTATGGGAATTTTTCCATGACAATTGGGGTAGGGTAGGAGGAAAAGACAAGTTAGTATGTAGGTCAAAAGATTGATAGGCTTCCACAGGTAAATTTAGCTTGTTTCCTTATTCCAGAAAGATGGCCTGGAAAAAAGGGGCAAGATCAAGAAAGTCTTTTGAATAGATGAATCAAGAACACAATAACAAGAAAATCAATGTAATACTATAGAAGCCTCTTGCTGAAATATTTGTGTAACTTTTTTTTAAATAAAAAAATGTATAATTTTTCCATGCCAGTGAAAAAGCAATCTTTATAACACAGTATGTTTGGTTTTTCAGAACTTCAGAGGCTAATTTAAAACAAATTCACATCTCATTTAAGAGATAAGCAATCTAAAATCTTGAGATGAGATCAGGCCCTTTATAAATGTTTGTTGATTAGTTAATTAATCCTTCTTCCCTCTGGATGAAGGTATTCTTGAGCAAAGCCCAGACCTGCCTGCAAGTACCTTCTCCCTGTGGTCCTGTGTTCTACTTGTACAACAACACGGAACAGCCCACACCTTCAAGCCAGGCCTCCATCATCCAGGATACTTCTCCTTCATTTCTAAGTCATTATTTTATCTGATGGGTATCCTGCAAGGTTGGCAACTGTAGCCTCACCATCAAAAAACAGCTGGAGATGGGAAGTTTCTCATGGAACTCCATCAAAGATAGGCTTCATAAGGTCTGAAGCTGTGGGTATGTGGGTATGTGCCCACCAGGGGAAGAAGGGCACCTTTCACTGAATTCTCAAAGGGTTTGTGGGGTCCTTCAAATTATAGAAGCTTTAAACAGGAACTATAGTAAAAGTTTTCTGGTGCAAAAAGAATTTTTTTTTTAAAGTTGATTTAAGAGGGAAATCATTAAAAACGATAAAGACTTTAAACATTTTGTTTGACTTAATACATAAACATTTGTAAATTTTGTTTTTTGTTTTTTTTTTTAATGAAAGGTCAAGGCCCTTTTCTTCTGGTTTGGGCAAGCTGACTGGAATTCGGTGTCATATAAAAAACACACGATCAAAAGCATCATACATGAATTCCAGTCTCGGTTGGTTCAAATGGAAGGGAGAATTATAAAACTGTAGAGCAGTAATATGAATGAAGAATCCTAGATTTTTATAATTTTTAACAAACTTGTATAGTTGTCATGCTTACACTTAAATCGATAGTATTTAATTGAATGACTTGCCTTTGTTAAGTCTTTCCCAGAGTATTCAACTTGGTTGAAACAACTCTAATCATATTTCAACAACTTAAATAATATTGGATTAAATGATGCAACTAAAATTATTGGGGTCTACAAAAGGGGACTCAATAATTAGCACCCCTATTTTCCACCCAAGTTCTGAACAAATTGAAAATAAAGCAAGGAGCGAATATTGAGATCAGGATATCACTTTCATAATGCTAGAAGCCAGGTGGAAGGACGAGGCTTTAGATTTTTTAGCTAAATTGGAGTGCAATTTAAATTGGAGTGCAAAGCTGAGCAAACCAGCCCAGTTTTTCTTCCCAACTTTACTATTTGTAAATTACTCCACTTCCCCAGGAGGCAGAATGAATGAAAGAGAGGGAGGTTTGGAGAGTGTTTTGGGAAAATCCCTCATTAAGGAATCAAGGAGTGGGGAAAAGAAAAAGGAATTCCCCTCTAACAGTAACACCAAGTGTAACTGGCTTCAGTAGGGTTCAAAAGCAAGCCTACACATCACTGAGTAGGACTAACTCATGAGAACAGAAGTACATGGCTCCACTGGAGGAGGCCTCCTGGTTGGGTGTGTCTGGTCTGTATGCTTTTTGGAGGCAAAGACGAGCGTCAGTTAATCCTTCTGTTTTGTAGAAGTCAGCTCAAAGATTCTATTATCTATTGAGTGCAGGCCTGCCCCATCCTGTCCAGGAAGAGTTTATGCAGGACTTGAGGGTTTAATCTTGTACACTAAATCTCATTTATTTCAAGATGTAATTTTAGGATATCACTCAATTTGGAGACACATGAGGGAACAACTTCCCTGCAGGCAAAACTGAAAACGTTCTTTTCTAAAACCTCTAGAACTTTCAGGATGAGTGATGACAAAGCAAACATATTTTATAATTAGTAAAGTTTTAAGAAGAGAAATACAAAGGTGTTAGTATAAAATGTATGCCTATTGAGCTCTAAAGTCGGATGATGATAATCACATTTTTTTCAGGATTAAAAACTGAGAAAATATATCAACCCAGTACTGTGACAAAACTTTATCTCAAACAAACTTAATGAAATATAGGTATTTGCTTAAAATATTTTTCCACACTTGGAACAGCTAGAAGATTTCAAATATGACCTTGGTGTGCAACAGCATAAAAAAAGATCTAATTATCTTTGCAAAATTCTTAATAGGGAGGTAAGTAATTATTTTAAAAATATAGTTCTTATTTTAAACATTTCAACCTTTGAGATAGAAAACATGTATATGCATCAGAAAATTTTCATTAAATGTGTTCTGATTCTTACCCTAGGTAAGTCAACTTGGGAGTATTCTCTGAACTCTATTCCTTTCCTAGACAGAGAGAAATCACTCATGGTCTCCAGAACAAGGGAACTGGTTCTGTTTTTGTTATCTAAAGTCTTCCAGTTGAGACACTCTACTTTCCTTCCCTCCTCGTACACTCCACACTTGTGCAAAATATTTGTGATTGGGTATCGCTTCTGTGCTTTCAAAGACAGGAAGTTTCATGAAGCAATTTTACTGTTACTGCTATGAGTGGTTTTAATTCATATTTCTAGAAAAGGTCTGGGAGACTGAAGAGGTAATTAAACTGAATAGAATTCTTATTTAACATTATACTTACATATATAAATGTTATCATCTTGGCTTTGCAAAGTCAAATCCAGCTCATTGGTTATATAAAAATAGATACACGCAACAGAAAAGATCACTCTTCTTGGTTGCAGGAGTATCTGCCTTGGTCGCCATAGTCTTCATTCCAATATAGTTGTATTGTAATCTAATGCAGTTGTTTTCAAATTATTGGTCACTGGGCATTCTTTCTGTGGGAAATCAATTTAGTGGATGTCAATTAAAATTTTAAAAGTAGAGTGGAAAAGAAAGACAGAATGTATTGCACATGGTAACAATAAATATTATTCCATGAAAATTTTCTTTGATTTATATACTTAAGTGCATGCTGGATTGCCAAGAAGAATGTTATTTCTTCTTGTACGATCTTAGTGCCCCCCACTCCCCACCAAAAATAAGGAACAGAGATCACTGAATGCTTACTTGACACACATGACCTTCATGTTTATTATTATCCTGTTTGACCATGGTAGGGCATTTAATACTATTGACCACAACCTCAACCCTCTGAAAGCCAACCCGCCCAGGGCACCTGGGTGACTTAGTGCTTGAGCGTCTGCCTTTGGCTCAGGGCATGATCTTGGGGTCCTAGGATTAAGTTCCACATTGGGCTTTCTGCTTGTCTCTCTGCCTGTGTCTCTACCTCTCTTTCTGTCTCTCATGCATAAATAAGAAAAATCTTAAAAGAAAAAGAAAGAGAAAGAAAGAAAGAAAGAAAGAAAGAAAAGAAAGAAAGAAAGAAAGAAAGAAAGAAAGAAAGAAAGAAAGAAAGAAAGAAAGAGTCAATCCTCCCTTAACTTCTGTAATTTTTCTTCCTTATCTCCCCACTTTCCTGGTCACTTCTTACTAGCTTCCTCTTACCTGTTTGGTTTAATATTCCTTCAGCATCAAGAACACATTCCTTAGCTGAGCCAAATACTCTTTGTCATTGTCTACCCCCCGCTCTTCTGATCTTAGATCCCACTCTTCCAATTCAGACACCCTATCTTGTAGCCACACCAAACTGCCTGCAATACTCCACACTGTTGGGCCATTGCATCCTCCCTGCCTTTGTCCAAACTGCTCCCTCTTTCTTAATCAAACTTCAGGTTCTCTTCTTGAGAAATACCATGCAAGATTGTTTGGTTATCACTAATGTTGCAGTGTATTACATCTATATAATACACTTACATGCATAATAGATACTCATACAGTGGAATTAAAGTTTAGAGAAAAATATCTACCCTTTCCATCTTAGATGCACTCATACTTCATTCTCTTCCCTTTCATTTCAGAAAATGCCAATCCTGAACCAAATAGTTAATTTTATTACCCAGTGATGGGTTTCTGTCCAAAGTAGGTCAAGCCATTAATGGAGAAATAACAGAAAGTGAACTGAAGGCCCCTCCTTTAACCAAGTCTCTTTCCTTTGTGTGTCTTTTTTTGGGGCTCTTTTACCTTATTAAACATTCCTTTCATTGCGCCTCCAGAATCAACCACTTGAAATTTTAGTGCTTCTCACTTACTAGCCGCATAACTTGAGCAGGTTCATTCATGCTTCATATTTGTTAGTGTCAACTCTGTCAGAAACACTGTGCTGGGCATAGGAGATGCTGACCCCAGGTAAGGTCCATGCACTCTGTCTTTGGCCTCACAGAGCTTGGAATCTTATCAATCCTTTGAAATGGAGATGTTCGTTTCTGTTTAATCCCATTAAAGTTAACCTTGTTAGGTGTAGCCCATTATTACAACCTATTGGGATCTTCCTGCAACTCAGTTCTGCTATGGTTTCCACGTGAAAAATCAAGTTTTATTTAAAAACAGAATGTTCCCAGAAATATGGAGACCTTTAGTGTTACAGTTATCTGCAACTGATGAACATGTTCTCAAGTCGTGGTGGGAATCACGGGTAAACATTAATGCCCAAAGTCAAAATCAATTCCATAGTTCCTTATATACCTCTAATTAAGATTTGCAAACACACTCCACACACTTCAAGTAAATAGTAATCTCTTTAAGGGGAAACAGGTCCATATCTTTTATTTTTGTTTATTGTCCATGGCTTGAAGATCATAGGTCTTCAGTAAATATTTTGCTGATTATTTGATTGGTGGATAGCTAATAAAATATGTTCCATATTTTAAAAAGGCATCTGGAAACACAGGAGAAGCAATTGCCAGGCACCTAGAACACATGGGAAGTTTCTCTAAGTATCATTTTAACTCCTAATTTCCATCTGAAGCATGGGTAATAGTGTTAATGGTTAACAATTTCACCATGTTCACCTCTGTTTAAATAATATACTTGAAACTAGCAAAACCCACTACTGCCTTTTGAGATTGCCTTTATCAGCATTCAATACCCGTCCTATTATAAGATAATTACACAAGATAGTCACAGCTAATTAACATTGTTCCTTAAATAAAGATTAAGTGGAAAGAATTTATCAGTGACTTTAAAATCAGATCATTTTCTCAGCTGAGTGACTCATGTGCAGATTCATGGTGTCCTCCTGAGTCCCCAGCATCGCTTTCTCCTTCCCGTGAGCTGGCTTCAGCTTGCATTGACTTGCTGTCTCCAACTATATTGATTGTAAAGCTATTTGCCACCCAGTGGGACATAGTGACAAAACAGAAGAGCCGGCTGACACCGTTCACCCACAGGTCCTCTGCATTGCTGTGGTACCCAGCCACGTCGGGGAAAGACAAGGAAAGAACGTGGGGTTGGCTACAGAGGAGTCTGCTCATCCAGTATCTGGATCAAAGACTCATAAAGCAGAAGAAGGTCCTAAAGCCAAGTGAACCTCCCTGCCCCATTCCTCCCAATCCCCCAGCATGATTCAGCCGGAAACAAGGACTGTTGGAATCCAACTTGCAAATTTTACACCAAGCAGGGTTGACATTTAATTTAAGCTTCCTGCCACTGGAAGTTAATAGTTTACCACTCATTGCAACCTGCACTGGAGAGATCAGGAGAATGAAATCTGGGAGAGGGCAGAGCTGATAACATGACACAACCCAAGAGAAAATGTATGTGTGCTCCCACACGGCATTGAAAAAAAAGGGCATACTTTTAAGCCTTTTTAGTAATGTTTAAACCAGAATTTTGCTCACTTATTCAGTGTTACATTATCTCTAAATAGTGTTTCTCAAAAGCTTCCGGAAATCAATCTCTCTCTCTCTCTCACACACACAGGTCTACCCCTTAGTGAAGAAGTTGGCAACTCTAGTTTTATCCACATAAGCTGGTTCATATGGGGCAACTATGTGTATAAACCGACCTGACAACATGTTTTTTCCTCAGTGAAAAAAGTGTTTCATGATATGAGATGTCCTGTTAGTCTCTCCCTCCAACCCTCCATCTCTCTCTCGTTCTCTCTCTCTCACTCTTCACTTTTTTATTTGAATATGTAGATAGAACCACCTTAAGATATTCAACTTTAATTAAAAAATAAGCAAGAAAATGGGAAAGGTGGCCAAGTACAGTAGGAGAAACATTCTTTGGACACACAATGCATTACCACGCCCAGAGTAGGCACTGAATTCATTCTTGTTGAACAAAGAGAAAAACAAATCAAATCTTGATGTAAATCCCGATTCTGACCCTTACTTGCTGTGTGGTTTACCCAAGCTACTTAGCATCTCTGAGTCTCACTGTTCTCATCTTCAAAGAGAGGAGGGCAGTTACTGTCATAGAGATGTGAAGATTAAATACAATGAAATAATGCACGTGAGGTGCCAGGTCCTTACGCAAGACCTGGCCAACTCAATAAACAGTTGTTACTGTTTTGTTATCCTGCTCTTGGCTTTGCTATAGTGGCTTCTCTGTGAACTACATGAAGTCAAACCCTGTCTACTTTGTTCACCTCGGCATATAGAGAGGTGCCCAGTTAATGCTCTTCCAGACAATATTTCCCATTGTCTTGCCTTATTTTACTCCAGGGAGGACAAGTTTGCCTCTGCTTTAGGTTGATTGCATCAATTACCTAATGGGCTTAGTTCCTCAGTGATTTACTGAGCTGGGAGGTTAGGAGAGGTAGGTACGCACAGCAAAATGGTGCCCTACATTGGGAGATCTGCAGGTCTGAGATTCTCTGCTCTGCCCAGGTGCTAGAAGCTTCTTTTCTGCCTCTGATGTGCACAGTTGAGTTTGAAGGCTGGTAGTCTATAGACTCTTATGCAGCCATTAAAAAGAATAAATGGAAGCTATTCCAGTTAATTTAGAAGGATATCTGCCAAATATTGTGGAGAGAAGTAGATGTAGCAGAAGTATGAATAATATAATCCCATTTTTAGAAAACAAATAACAACAAAGATAGTCCTAAACTGAATGTCTTCATCACTCCCCTGCACATGCATTTTCTACCTTCTCCACTCTGATCTGCACCCTGGGAGGCCAACCTTGTGGATCAAACCAGTGGGTTCTCTGAAACCAATGATTTCCTGTCTGGCTCAGCCAGTTAGAAGTGCTGCGAGGTGAGGAAGGTCAGGTTGAGTCACTGAACATCACAGTTTTGCTCAAGACAGCCCCTTCTCTGGGACTTTCCTTCTGTTTCTGGTGACTACTTCCTCCCCTTCTTCTTTTAGTCTTAGGATTAATAACAGTCCTGGGGTACAGCTCCAGTCCTTCTAGTTTTTGTTACTTATCTGCACTTTTATAAACAATCCCATTATTAGATTCTCTTGGAACAATCTTAATTGGAAGTTGCCATCTGTTTCCTGCTGAGACCCTGACTAATATAACCTCTATTCCTGCATGTTTATATACGTATATTCACATTTATACACAGTTACATAAATGTGGAGAATTGTAGAAGGATCTATAATACATGGTGAAAATGAGACACAGGAGTTGGGTAGAGGGGAACAAAGATGGATAGGATGGGGAGACAGAGCTGAGAAAAAGGAAAATAATAAAAATAATCTGCACTAAGTTAACCATAAAAAAAAAAACCACTCAAAAAAACCCAAAAAACCCACACAAAATATACATCACATCACATTTAACATATCTATATATGCATGTATATGTATATAAATACATTTAATTTGGAAATTCAGTGGGCAATATGACAAAAGGACTAAACAATACAGATTTCCTGGCTCACAGGATAATGGGGGAAGCAGAGTGAGATGCTGAACATCTGGTCTGTAATGCCGAATGAGGTCCTCCTAATAAGAAGCGGTGTCCCAGTGGAAGATGAGGTTCTTAAGCAAATTGATGGGCTTATAAAGTAAGAATTCTCTTCTTAGTGATTGAATATGTTCAGAGGGAGTAAGAAACCACACATCTCAAAAAAACATCTCTTTTTAGACTCTTCCTTAACTGTAGGAAAGTGTGAAGAAACAAAATCATAGTTGAGAAAAAGGCCCAGTCTTAGGTTGGAAGAGGGTGGTGTTTGGAGGACAGAACAATGAAGCACACACTCAGAGCTGGTCAAATTGTACTGCACTTTATTCAGTGATAAAAGGAAGACATGATGAGATGGGACTCCCAGGGTTTGAGAGAATGGTTGATTTGGCATGAGACCAATTTTATTAGCCAAGAATGACAAGACTTATTGAACGGAGGTGTCAGAGATGTGAGAAGTGTATAAAGCAGAAGTCCAGAGCAGAGAGGGCAGCCAAACTAATGAAGACAGTGGCTCATGCTCCAGCAGAATGCTCATGCCCTTAGTTTCTGTCCCTGGAATCAGACTCCTTGAAAATTAGAGACATTTCACTAATAAGACAAAGGAATCACATCATATTGAGCAGTCAATAGGACAGCATTTTGTGGAACCATTGTGTAAGCCATTATAGGTTTTGCTAAACGTCCTTAGTAAACAGAGGGTCAACTTTGAATTTGAGTTAATTAGAGAAATAAAGGAGAGGATTGAATTCTAGAAGGATACTCACCCATTCCAGGGGAGGCTTTAGAGAAAGATCCAACCATTGCCCTGTCCAATGAATATGTTACAAGCTCTAGGTGAACAAACATGTACAGATTGGAGAAAGTGGTGAGACCCCTCATCCACACATTTAGTCTGCTTTTAATGAACGAATTACCTTATTACCTTTTGCTTGATCAACAACTTTTACTGCCCATTGATTTGGTTGGTGTAATATCCTCACCAGGGAAACAGATCAACAAAGAACTAGCTGCTAATAGTATGATATATCCTTTCTTTCTTCCCCTGGGGAGTGTTATGAGGTGCCTGGACATCAAATGTATTGCAAATGAAAGGCATTTATGACACATCAACAAGTAATTATTGATCATCTCAAATTCTAGAACTATAAATAGAAGAGACTATGGAGATGATTTGTGTCAAATCCTTTGTTTTACGGACTAAGCAGCTGAGGGACAAAGGGGATAAGATTTTGCCCCATACGTTTCACAAGCAGCATATTCTCAAAATGGAGCCACAACTAATACGTATAAGGGAATCTGTAGAGTTATAAATATAATAACACAGTTATCAGTTTAAAGCATTTATTAAAGAAATCTGCCCAGCTTCCTTCAAACAGACACATATACACACACATACGCACACACACTTGGCATTCATCATCCTAACAACCCATGGGGGCATATCCACCCGGCATTTGTAACCAGGGAAATGGCCTTGTTTCTCAAACTAAAGAGACGATAGGGACATGTGCCAGCACATGATTAAAACAGGAAGACATTGTTCTCAAGCTCTCTCTTCATTTTCTATAATCTTAATTCCCTGCCTCACATGTCAGTTCATGGTGCCAACTGATATCACAAATACAGAAACCCATCCCAGAGAGTCCTTGCTGCCAGAGGTCCGGCCAAGAGCAACTTTACTGTTCCTGCCTTACTTGCTAACAATTGTGTCAGCTTGGACTGACCACTGAAACAGTGATCACTTGGAGTGACAATCTTTCAGTTCTGCAGAAAATAAGACTCAAACAAAGAAACAGACAGGAGTTCTTAGAGTCAGAAACAAGGATCCACTCAGTCTCTGGCATTCCATCTTAGCTTGACTCTGCTGGAGAGAGAGAATCGTTAGTGACAGTGTAGCCATGGCATGAGAAGATGAGTGTTTGGAGAGATTCTGAGAATCAGGCAGGGGCGTCAACACTGGAAGCTGATTTTTGCTGGTGTAATTGTATTCCAGTTTAAACTAGTTAATTCAGTATATTCACTATATAGCCTCTTGTTTAGGTGAGGATGTTTGGGATTGTGAATGCTTTTGGCAAACCCACTAGAGGACAGCTGCCCTAAATGGGCTGCTGTGAATGGATATGATCTGATATTAAGATCTGGACCTCATCCATGAGCACCTAGGTGGATCTTCTAACTACATTGAATATGCTCATTCAGCAGGACCACAGACAGCAAATGATATTAATAGCCTTATGCAGAAGTCTTATCCCTCAGAAGCACCTCCTTTTCTTGCACCATTCTTTCTATCCTGTCACCTTCACTTTGTGGCTTATTGTTTACCTGGTTGCATCTCATAGAGCACAGAGTGTTCAAATAGGTTAGTTGAATATACTTGGAGGCATAAGTAAGATACATAACCTCTTTGTACCTTAGATTCCTCCTCTTTAGAGGGAGGAAATTAGTAGTCCTATTTCATAGGATTTTGGTAAGGAGTAAATTGACTAATATATGGTGAGCAATGCCTGGTACATAGTAAGCACTATTTAAGTACTTGTTATTATTTAGAAGGGATCTGAAAGCCCTGGAATATTCCATGCCCCTCATTTGCCTGTGCCTTTACAAATTTTAAGATTTCTGCTATTCATTGATTTAACTAAAGTTCCAAAATTCTCTCTCTCTTTATCTCTCTCTCTTTCTCTCTCTTTCTCTCTCTCTCACACACACACACACGCATGCACACGGAGTCATAAGTTTTCATTGTGCACTATAAATATGCATTCATTTGTCCCACATGTCACTGTTATGTTAGTTCCAGAGGTTTCTAAGGAGGTCTCTACCAAGATCACCTACATGCCAGGTATTGTAGAAGGTGCTAGGAATATAAAGAAAAAAAAAGATTGAAACCTGCCTTCATGAAATGGATGGTCTAATCAGCAAGTGGGTAGGCTGACAAATAATTGCCAAACATTGTGATGGGCCCAACAATAGAGCACAGAGACGCCATGGAGCTCCAGAGGAGGGGACAACTAAGGCAGGGAGGTGCTGGAGAATGGATTCCTGATGTGTGCACAGGAGTTTAGTAGCAAATAAAGCAGGAAAAGTTGTGTTTTTGTAGGTGGAAGGACTGGCAAAAAGAAGAAGAAGAAGAGAAAAGAAGAAGAAGAAGAAGAAGAAGAAGAAGAAGAAGAAGAAGAAGAAGAAGAAGAAGAAGAAAGGAGTACAATGTCATTGCATATTTAGAGCTCTGTAAGTCATTACGTTACAGATGGGACAACACATTATATCTATTAGAAGCATCAAAGGATAAGAAGTGACAGGAAAGGTGTCAGGAGATGAGGATAAAAAGGAGCCTGGTGGTCACATCAAGAAAGACCACTAATGGATCTTGGTCATGATCAGCAAGTGGAGATGCGAGACTATGGAAGGATCTTTGAAGAGGAGCATGCACAGCAGATTTACATCTGAGAAAAGTCACACTGCGCAGCAAAAAACGGGTTGGGATAAGATGCACAAAGGAAGAGTCAGGGCTGGTGGCTCCTCATGGTTGTCTAGGCAGGGATGTCATTGATTTCCTCCTCTTCCCCTACCCTGTCCGTGCACCCATGAACATAAGACACATGACCAGGTGTTCAGCTCACCTGGCCCTGTGGGTAGGCACATGACTAAACTAACCAGTTTAGTTCTTCTTCTTCCTGTTGTCACAGAGTCTTTGCAGCGGAACCCCCCTGGGAGGTGGGACAAGAATTAATTGAACTCTAATTAGATTAGCTGAATCCCATCAAAGAATGCAGCGATCTAGCTGGGAGATTAGCCAATTCCTGAATTCAGATCTGGTGAAACAGGTACAGGAAAGTTGTAACTGAATTAGGTAAGCATTGAGCTCTTCGGAGGGGACTCTCCACCAGTGGAACCCCATCTGTGGGTCATGGCCTTTTGAGGAAGCAGTATGGTACCTGTCAGGAAGGCGAGAACCCTTAAGGTCCAGCTTTGCTAGTTTCTGGGCTCACTTCTGGGCCTAAATCCTCAGGATAATAAGAAACACCGTCCAATGAGAAGGTAGCTCCAGTTTGCAGAGAATTGTAAAAACTGTTCCTTTAGCAGGTAAATGTTTTCTAACGTTGGAAGTTTTTAGAGTTAATGACAGAGAGGGCAAATTAAACAAACCCCACAGTTTTAACATTTTTTGTGTGTTGAATTTCAGACACCCCCTATATGCCTGCTAGTGAAGTTGTAATGTTCGTAAAGTGTTTTTAATGTTTAAGAGATCCTAGTATAGTCGACCTTGTAATTTGCCATGTGATTCTCGTTTAAATGACTAATTAAGTGGTTGATTACAGACTAAAGCTTTAAAGTTGAAAGTTCCAAGAGAGGTTGGCTAAAGTTTGTAAACAGTATTGAAAGATTTAAGAGAACTTTAGGGTCATGATATTTAAAAGCTTAATTTATTAGATTTATAAGAACTGCTTAGGTACTTGGGAAAGTTTTGCTTGTTAGTCAAGCATTTGAAGTACTTAAAAAGAAAATCGTATATATTACATTCATAAATGTGGTTTAGACTGTTTAAGGGAACTTAATTGCCAAAATTGTAAAGTACCCCTTAAAAATTTATTAGATTTATAGATAGAATAATAAGATTTGTAGTTTAAACTTAAAAGCTTAAAGAAAAAAAAAAACTTCATTACTTCAGTATACTGAATATTTATCTTAGAAACCAAGTAGCTGCAAACAGTCTTTTATGTGCACAAAGCCTGGCCTCAAGGACCCCAGAAAACTCCCACTGACTTCTTCCTGGGATTTGTTTGAACTGAGGCAGGGTGTGAGACTTCTTTTCCTCTCTGGGCTTGAGTTGAGAAGCCAGCGGCCATGTGTGAAGCAGCATTGCTGCCCTGAGAGAGTGAAGTGGTCAGGCAGGCAGAGTGTGATCCCCAGGTCCAGTCGGACCACAGACCAGCATCACTTCCACCTTCATTTATTTCGGTGAACCAAACAAAACATTTTTCCGTATTTGTTGTAGCTGCGTGGAGTTGAGTCTCCACCGCTTCCAACTAAAGAGAACTAACTATTGCTGAGGACACGGAGAGACCCATATTAACGGTGGTGTGGGTAGAATTAAGCTGTGTAGTCCAGAAAGAACAAAACAAAACTCGCCAAACCTGCAACATAGATTTCATAGTTTGGCCCTCTGGGCTCCTCCCTGAGAGGACTTTTCTTACCATCTTCTTGACTTGTGGTGATCTGGATGCTTGACCTTGCCCTCTCCAGACTCCTGCCCTCACCAAAGAGGTGGGTGGCCCCAGGAGAAGCCAGAAGGCAGGGTGCAGACCCTTCTGTTCATTTTCCTTTCCTCTCTTTTGTCCTTGCCTTCAAATATACGGGAGCAGGAGGACGTGTAGTGACGTGAGAGAACCAGTAGTCCCAGTGTATTTTTTTTCTCCGTTCACTATGTGCCTAGTCTCCAGATTTAAAAAGAAAATACTCTGGGTTCCTTATGGGCCTCTAACCAGGACTTTGAAACTCTGATCAAGCCCAACAGGGTACTGTTGAGAATGGTGCCTGTATCCTGACTTCAACACTTAAGGGACAATGGAGCCATGAATTGAGATTAGGAACCCCAAGAAGCAGATTGAGGAGGGAAAGGGGGGTTGGGTTTGGTACAAGGAGGGTTTGCAGTGCCGTGCCTTATCCTGTTGGGGGTGCCCTTTAGGCAGCGGAGTGTGTGGTTCTAAAATTCTGGGAGCCAAGGGGCATGGGGAAAAGCATAATTACTATTGAGCCTTCTCACCTTTCCCCTCTGCCTGGCTGGCTGTAAGGCATCTTGCTGAGCACTGGGCAGGGTAGTGTATCCATTCCAGGAATAAGCTTGGCTCACGTAACAGAAAACCATCA
Source organism: Canis aureus (assembly GCF_053574225.1). Classification (NCBI taxonomy): domain Eukaryota; kingdom Metazoa; phylum Chordata; class Mammalia; order Carnivora; family Canidae; genus Canis; species Canis aureus. The sequence goes on from NC_135646.1 coordinate 2,925,831, forward strand.
TGAAGTGGTTTAAATAGCTAGAGATACTTTTTCTTTCTTTCTTTTTTTTTTTTTTGTTTATCCATTTTTCAGTTTAAAAGAATTTATTGAGATATAAATGGACAGAGAGCCTTGTATTAGTTTCAGATGTAGAACATGATGATTTATATATGTGTATATACAGGGAAGTGATTATTTTGATTAAATTTAGTTAACATCCGTCACCATACCTAGTTACATTTTTTTTCCTTTCCTTCTTTTCATTATTACTTAATAAAATAGGTGGAAGGAGTTAGCTGCTGGCATTGGCTTCCTGGCTCCATGACGTGAGAGCTGGTGCGTCTGCCATCATCCTGGCATTTCTCTTCTGGTCTCTGGACTGGTGCTGCATCTCCAGGCACAGACTCTGCATTCAAGGCAGAGGCGAGAGGCAGATACAAGTTCTACTGTTTCCTTTTAGTAAGAAAGTAAAATCTCCCAGACCTTCTGGCGCTGCCTCTGGGACTTCTGCTTGTGTTTCACTGTCTAGCACCGCGTCACGTGGTTGCCTCCAGTTGTGAGGCTCGGCGGCAAATGGAAAGGGCATTCGATCCGGACTGTGGGTTCAGCCTGTGATCTCTCGTCCCCATTGTTAGGAGTCTTCGATGTCAGGACTGTTATCCCCTGAACTAGGAATCCAGAGCCCAGGTCTCCGCCACGCTCTTTATTAGGCGGACGACTGACCGATCTGCTTGACCTCCTGTGATGTACTTTCTCCTCCTGGAACTTTCTCTGTCATCTGGAACTCAGTCATTTTCCCAAGTCTGCATAAGAAAGAAAGATGTTAATATCTGACAGCTCTGGATCTTCCCAAATGTGTAGTCTGATGGTCACAAAAGCCTCCAGACTATCCCTACAAAATGTGAAGAGTGGGAACTTTGACCTGCTAGAGAGATTTTGCAAAGGGTGGAGCCCCTGTAGCCTTTGACTGGGACTCTGGTAAACCCTGGCCCCGAAAGTCATTTGGGGGGTGTGGGGATGGGGAGGGCGGGAGGGGTGAGAGTTGTATTTTAGGGAATTTGAAAGTAGGTGGGACACCTGGATGTGAAGGGCTTATCTGGGCAAGGTGCTGCTTGAGACTGGAACACTGACTGCACAATTCTGAATTTGCCAGGAAGGCTCAGGTTCTGTCTTGCGCTAGTTGGACCAGTAAGGTGTCTCTCCTAAGATGGCCACGTTGCAGCAATTAAGAGTCTTAGCACAGTTGAGAGAAGAATAAAAAGAAAGCTTCAAAAGAAAAGGAAGAAACTCTTCTGTGGTTTCTTCTGTGCTCAGAGCTGCTATTTTTAACATAAATAGGTCAATGCAGGATACTAGGGTGTAAAATTTAAGTCTATGTTTATTTTTGAGGGACACGTAAAATCAGAACCTCTGTCAGAAGAGCTTTGGTCTAGTGTTCAAATCTCTCTCTCATTTTGAAAGCTTCAGTGGGGGCCTTGTTTTGGGGTTTTGCTCCTGGAAAGATACTCGATTCCACCGTGTTGTGAACCGGAAGGTGAGTGCCATTTGGACGACCTCCACCGGGTGGCCCACCGGATGCTATACAAAACTGCTAGCACTGCGTGTTACCTTTGTGAGTTAGTGTCTGACTTCCCATTTGACTTTCTGTTTTGTTCGAAATAGTCAATGATGCCATTGGTTTTCTGGTAGGAAGCTTACATGAATATTCAGTTTTAAGTGTATGTTCCTTTAAGTTGCAAAGAAGGTTCCCCCGCCCCAAATTTGTTTCCTGTATCAGACATTTAGACATCAAAAAATTTCTCACAGATTTTTATCGTGCGTTTAGAAATGTTTTAATTGTTGATTGATGGTTCAATTGGCAAAGGCTCCTAATGCTCTGAGCGCAAGATATCCTCAGCTTGTAACTTCTGTGGCATGTCGTTAATATTTCATAGGATCTGAACATGCTCTAGGAGCTTATTAACCTATATAATGAGATGGAGAATTTTATTCACTGAAATTCAAGGGCCTGTTCTCTATGAGATTAATAGCAGTCACAGGACTTTCCTGGGGCTCCGCGTGAAGTGGGGGTCATGAGTTGGAGTGGAGTCCATGAGTGGAATGACTAGGTGGGAGAGAAGGAGGGGCAGTTGGCATGGTGACCGCTGGTAAAAAGAGAAAGTGAGACACACAGAGAGGAATACGCATGGAGAGAAATACACACAAAGAGAACGTGTGTGGGAGAGCTGTGACTGTGGTCTTTTGGCAGGAGGATGTGTCCTTAGGAATTTTAGGATGTTTCACCGTGAAATGTGCTATTTAAACCCATACACAACTCTTTCAAGAAAACCAAATATAAAGATTTAGTTAACGTGTCCAGACTTCTGAGGTCAGATTTGTGTCGTTCTGGGTGATGCATCTGTGGACTGAGACTGGCCTCAAGGCCACCCAGACCTATTTGGGCCTAAGATTTAAGCCTCATCCCCTCAGGATCACCCTTTCCTGTCTGTTCTCCAGCAGCTGGGAAAAATTATTTCCTTAAAGTGGGGCATCCCCCGAATGAATTGTGGTTTGTCCTAGACAGCATGTGTATAGTGGGAAGGGTATCTTGAACTTAGAATCAGAAGTCCTAGTTTCCAATCCCAGCTGTGCCATTTGCTAACTCCTCACCTGAGTTCCCATACCTATAAATGAGGCTGCAGCACAAGGTTGTGAAAATAATATCTGTAAACGCTCCTTCCACCGTGTCTGGCACATAATGAGTTTAACGGATCTTGCGTCTGGATCAGTGGAGAATACCTAAATTATACCATTGGACTATTTTTACCCCAATCTTCCCATATGGGGTAGAGGTGGAGAGAGTCATTTCTATTACTAATATGATTTTCTAATCAAGGGCCATCTCTGGGGTCATCGATAAAAAGGAAAAACCAAATTAGTATCAACAGACTCATTATCCGCCCCCACTGCCCTTAAACACAAAACCAGTTAAATGTTGCTGAATTTTAGACCAATGGGAAAGTTAAGACAAAAAATGAGGGGATGATATCAGGTGCTTTTGACTCTAGGTATATCTCTGTCCAGCTGGCCCATGGTGAATTTTATTGTTTTCCATCCATCAGGCCAAGGGAAATCTTTCTTTTTCATTCATTCTTGATCTATTTTTGTTTTTTTTTTTCCTCCAGTAATCTCTAATTTTTTTAAATTTTACAGAGAATTGAGATTTTTAAAAAATATTCGTTTGCCAACGTATAGTATAACACTCAGGCTCATCCCGTCAAGTGCCCTCCTCAGTGCCCGTCACCCAGTTACCCCACCCCCCACTCCCCTCACTCCCCTCCCCTTTTACAACCCTTTGTTTGTTTCCCAGAGTTAAGAGTCTCTCACGGTTTGTCTTCCTTTCTATTTTTTTTCTCAAGGGAAATCCTGAATCCCTGAGCCATGAGGGCTCTGGTGGCAAGATCCTCAGTACACATTCTCTATCTTGCAGTTGTAGTTAAGAGCGAGTGGCTTCTGCCCATGGGACTGAGTGTATGGAGAGGGAGAGAGAGAGAGAAAGAAAGAAAAAAGAAGAAAGAGAGAGAGAGAGAGATGAAAGAGGCCCATTAGAGCACTTTGGGCTGGATTCACAGAGCCGGGCATATATTTATGGCTTTCACAGCCAAGGGTCCCTGTGAAAACAGTGGTTGCTGAGGGGACCCCCCACCTCACGGCCCATGCGCACTTGAGCTCAGCATTGCTATCTTGTCTAAGGAATGTCCCGGATGGCATCACCGGGCAATCCCCGCAGTGAATGCTGAAACAGCACCCCAAGGGCTATGCCTTGGTCTCCATCCAAAACAACGACATCTCACAGTTAATTAAAGCTGCATAACACTCTATGGTTCCCACTAGGGAGGGAAGCAACTGAAGGCTTCTCCAGTATCATTTCTTAAGTTGATGGTGATTCCAGAAATAACCTCGGACACTCAAAAAACACTGTCGGGTATGAGTGGTACACAAAAGGAACTGAAAGGTAGCCAGGAAGGATGTTTTTCTTCTCCTCCCCTCAATGTCAGCTCATCGATCTTAAGCAGAGCATTGTCCTTTGTTGACTGAGCCCGAGACTGGCCACACTTTAGTTCTGCCACTTGCCTTTTACATGATCAGGAACCTGAGACCCAGTGACTTGACAGAAGCCACATCAGATCAGGGTAAAACTAAGGTCTCCGGGGCACCTGGGTGGCTCAGTTGGTTACGTGTCTGACTTTGGGTCAGGTCATGATCTTGAGGTCCTGGGATTGAGGCCCACATCGGGCTCCCTGCTCAGGGTTGGGGGGCTACTTCTCCCTCTCCCTCTGCCCCCCACCCCCAACTGCTTGTGCTGTCTCTCAAATAAATAAATAAAATCTTAAACAAAACAAAAAAAAACTAAAGTCTCCTAGTTGTTACTCTTTATTTATTTATTTTTTTGCCCCATTTAATGGAAATATGTGGGCTCTTGCAGGGACAAAGGCAAAGAAAGAAACCATTTTTGACTAAAGCTTTCTAAAAAAAAAATTTTTTTAAGAAAAGCCATCAATATCAAATGCTTAGCACTTATTGGTTCTAAAAATTGCCACATTCCAAGACCTCCAAGAACGAGCTGCATGGATATCTCATTTAAAAGGAGACCTCAGCCTGAAAAGGCTAGATTTCAAATTTTGCTTTGGATCAGAGACCACCAGTTGACCCAGCTGAGCGGTGGGGGCCACGGCTTTACACACAGAGCACCTTTGCCCCCTTGTCTCAGTGAAGAGTGCTCGCTGCCAGCGGTTCTCCATTCCTACAAAGCCCAGATGATTCGTGTAGATCTGTCAAGTGAGAGGTGCAGTCTAGCAAATACTCCAAGTTGCCTCTCTCTTTAATGATGTATGTGGCTTGCATTAATATGGAAATCGATGCAGCCCTAAGGCACTTTTGAAGTTGTCAGGGCTGTTCTCATGTGACAAAGTTTTCATGTCTCCGATCATTGTACAGTGCTCCCTTGATTTTAAAATCTGTGCTTACCTGATGTATTGTAATTATGGGATCAAAACTGACAGGGTGATGCTATTCCAAAGTTAAAATGAAGGATAATAATACCTTAGGTTAATATAGTGTCTTTCTTCTGGGAAAGTAAAAGAGTTTTTGCATATATTATCTCGAGTGAGGTATCATTAGCCCCATTTTACAGATGGAGGACCAGAAGCAGGTAGGTTACCTGACCTCCCCAAGATCAGCCGTCTGCTCTGGCCGCTGAACCACCGGAGCAGGGAACATGAAAGCCCATGTTCACTGCTCAAATGCCTCAGCATTTAATGTCCTTCATCCAGAGCACACATCATCATGTCCCTCCTGTTATGAATGACACTATGATGTCTAATCTTTTCTCCTAGGTCTTTGATAATCACATCAATTCTTTCTTTCCTTCCTTCTTCCTGCCCTACCGTCCATTTCTTTCCCCCATAAACCTCACCCTCAAACTTGGCATTCTGTTAGATTCGGTAAAGTTAGGGAGGGCTACTTTGTGCTTCCTGCCCTCTGGGAGCTCGTGGACTCCCAGAGTCACAGTAGCAAGCAGGCGGTTATCCCACGATGGCATTACATGCTCCAGTCTCTCCCAAGGCAGGAGGCTTAGTGGTGATTAGGCGGGCAGAGGACCAACCCATGAACACTTTTAAAGACAAGGACCCTATATTACTCCTATTTGTAAGTTTCCCACACCTACCTAGCGACATGCATATGCAGTGAAATATGAAAATTTATATTCTAAATCAAGCTCACGAGCTGCTAAGAAAATTAATTCTGTCTCGTACCTTGGCAAATATACCCTCATAATGATCTGGAAGGCTGATTCCTCAGAGTTCTGAGCTGGCAGCAGGGGGAGAGTGAGCCCTGCCCCAGCCTGTAGCCCTTAGCCTACTTCTCTACCTTTTTTTTCTTATCTCAGACTCTGGCTGCCCCTGAATGAGGTCATTGCTACCTGTGTGGAGATCCAAGCCTTCATGTATAAGCTCCATCCAAATAACTTGCAAATATCTACCAACAGCCAAGAGGGGCACATACTGGGGTCTAGTCTGCCCCAGGAGGGTGGACCCTGAGAACAAGCCCACACAGGTCCTGAAAGTGGGTTTAGGGCAGTTGGTCGGGGAATTCTGGAGTTCAGATTACCTGGAGCATGTTTTAAAAGAAGGGTAGGGTTTCCATGGGCACGTGCCCCTTGGTCTCATGGACTCCTTGCCCCATGCAGAGGGTTATAGCTCTAGGAGGACCAGAGCAGAGCCTCAGGCAGGTACTCCCTTGCCAGAGTCTAAGAACGCTGCTACTGAATGGGCACTTCGGAGGGCAACCCAATGTGTCTTGCCGCAAATGCTTTTGAAGTCTTTAGCTTCATTTTAAGAGGTCGCACAAAATTTCTTTCTCCCTAACCCATCTTAATAACGGCAGTTCCAATTTTTCAACTACTTAGGTCTGGACTCTTCCAGTCATCCCTGATCTTTTCCGATACCCTACTTCCGTGGGCAAAGCCTGACTCATACATCTGGGTGCTGAGCTCTTCTTACCACCCTCGCTGCTATTTAAGTAATCAAAGCTACCATCATGTCTTGTCCAGACTTTTAGAAGAGGTTTCTAACTGGTTTCCCTACCTCCACCCTCTCCCTGTCCTCGTACCCCTTACAGCCATGGGAAGCCTCTTAGAATCCAAGTCAGATCAAGTCTGTCTTCTGCTGACTATTATTATGGCTCCCCAACCCATTCAGTTTGAAAGTCAGACTCTGCATTCTTACCTCCCTCATCACCTCCTACTATTTTTTCCCCCTCAGTCACCCAACTCTTGCCACATTGGCCTCCTTACTGCCCAAGAACCATGGACCATACCACCTGCTCAGGGACTTCTTTCTTGCTGTTTGCTCTGTTTAAAATACTCTTCTCCAAGATATCCGATCACCTTCTCCCTCATTTTCTTCAAGTCTCTGCTTAAATTCTAGGCAATCATACACCCGACCCCCAACCATGATCAGCTTCCCTTCATCCTACTTCATTTCTTCCATTGTACGGATTACAGAAAGCATGCTTCATAGACATGTCTTTGTTTTATATACAATCACCACACAGACCAGGATGTAAACTCCATGAGGATAGACACTTTGATCCATCAAAGACTAGAACCATGTGAACACATGGTGGCCCCTCAATACAGTATTATTGTATGAACAACTTCATTCCAGAATTCAATTCCAAAAAGTATCCATTATTGTTTTAAGATTAATTTCTTTTAGTTCCTTAAATTAAAATGGAAGTGTTGGGGGATAGTCTGTGCTATTTGTGTTGGCTGACATATTACCTCAAATCTCAAGATTGAAAGCAATGAAAGCTGGTGTTCAGTCGATGTTTTTCTTATAGAGGAAAGAATTCTATTCACATTAGTGTGAATCTTGGCATATTGTCTGTGATTCCGAACCTAACCATGTCCCATCTTCTATTCTCTTGGGTGTTTTGTTAAGTTAGCTGAAGTCAGATTACCATATTATGACAGATTTCAGTAGTATAGTGAACTTCCTCAACGTGAACCATGGCTTTCATGATCTCCTCTCTTACTCACTTTTATTTGTGCTATATTTATATGTCCTTGGTTTATTTGTTATTTTGAAATACTATCTAATTATGCCCTCCTCATATAACTAATTTCCATAAACCACCCATGAAATGCTAATCACTATTGTAGTCAAATCTTGCCTCTACAAATTATAACTTCCTCAAGGTCAAGGGCTATATCTTGCTTTCTTTTTTGTTCTCATCCCACACATCCTACACCAGTCCTCCTCCCAACATAATATCAAATGAACCATAGGTATGTGAACTGTCACTCAAGACATTAAAGTCACATAAAAAAGAAACTACGTTTGTAACTTGAAACTTCAGGAAAGGCTGAGCACTAACAGCCTTTAGTCAATGGTGTCATCATATGATTGTTGATTCCTTTAAGATTTTAAGTCACCTTTAAGTTAAGTAACCTTTCAGTTCTAAGATCTTGCTGTTAAAAGATCTTACAGCTAAGATCTTCTTAGCTGTTGCTAAACTTAGGTCACTTAAAGCAGAGGAATCTAGACTATCTATATCTTTACATTTTTTTTCTAAATTGATAAATGTTTATTATGGAAGAATTTGACAACATAAACAAATGGAAGGAGAAAATAAAAGCCTCCATGGTCTACTCCCTAGGGATTGCCATAGCCAGCATGTTATCTGTGTCCTTTCTGTCTTTGCTTGATCATAATGTATTTATTGCTTTGTTCTCAATCTTAAATTTTTAAACTTATTTACACAAGCAATAAGTCATCCTCATTTTAGAAAATATTAACGCACAGAATAAAAAATAAGGGGAGAATCATTTATAACTCACCATCTAGAGATTTCCGCTATTAATATGTTAGGAATTATCCCTTCACAATTATACCTATGCATGTAGTCATGTGTGAATATTATAGAATATATATTATGTTTCCACCAAAATGGAAAAATATGACATATATGACTCTATAAACCCACTTTCACCACCTACTAGATCAGATCCTTAAATTTTTTTACATCATTATCATGATTTTTGCAACACATATTCTATTACATAGATGTACCAAAACTTATTCATCTCCTAGTGTTGAACATATATGTTGTTTCCTCTTTTTTTTTTTTTCTCTGAAGTGAACATCCATGCAAGAAAGTATTTGTAGACATTCATGAAATTTGTGGTTCTGAAATCATGGAGACAAGAAACATCATTATCATGGGAGCTTTGTTTCAAAGTAAAATCTACTCTGGACTTCTCTTTAACTTTTTCAGATTTTCTTGATCATGTCTCCACACAGACCATGGGCCTCTCCTGTGGAATCTTTTTCCTTCTGGAATATTCACCACCCACAGAACATTAACACTTGATGGATGCCTGCTATGTATGAGGCAGAAGGAACATCATATTGAACATGGTTTCAATTTTGATGCATGCTTTGGCTGTTCAACACGCAAGAGCGATCTTGTTAAATTGAACAATATCACCAACTTGCCCCATTCCAGGAGTCTGACGTGTATTCATGTTAACTCTGTTTGGAAATTAAAGTAAATGTGTTAAATTTATGAGAAGTGCTTTTTACTGGTCTTACGTGCAATAGGTTTTCTTCAATCAACATTAGCTCAATACTGCAACCATTATTACTAGGAAATTGCTGCTAGCCCATAGTGTAGCTAATTTGCCAAGTCTCACACATGCATAAAGAAACATACTTATTGTAATTTTGACCTTTCATCTCTCTGCATTCCTTGAGACAAGCCAATAAGAGTCTTTTTTAAGCAAACAAACCCAAAACAACAGGGTTCCTTCTAAACTTGTTAGGAAAATAGGAGAGAAATCAGTAAGAGTTCACACTGCCTTGTACCTGGGTGCAGGTGAGATGTGGTTAGATTGATATATGTGGTGTCATTTTCTGGACCATTAAAAATCCTGTCATCTCTGGAATGAAATGCTGCAGTGATTTACCAGCAGATGACATAACATCGCACTATCATTTAGAAAGAGAAATGAGAAGCACAAGTATTGAACCGAACATATTTTTAAGTTTATCACCTTAAAAAATAAAGATATTCTGTGCAGGAGAAAACCTGTAAATTTATTCTCTCTGATCAAGTTCTTCATCTAAATCATTTTGATTTAAATGACAAACTAAGCTTTGGAGGAATAAACAAGTGAATGAGAGAAAAGCTTTTACCAACAGGGCAGAGAGAATGCCTGGTAACAAATTGCAAGCTCTTTGATGTAGGTTTTCAAGGCCATTTAAGCAATTTAATTTTTTTTTTCTATTCTTAAGACTTCATTCACCTTTAGACTGAGCCACAGTAGAGGACGCCAAATCAATTTTTTTCTTTCTATTTCACATAAGCTTCTCTACATGGCTGTAGGGGTGGCAAAGCTTCAGAAATAGCAGACAACTATCAGTGGCCCATCCAAACAAGTTAAAGCTAACTTCACGTCCTGAATCTTTCTCTTGTAACCTTGATGTGGGGATACACTTGTGGTCTAAGCAATAGAGAATAGAATAGACTTTGAAGACTTTTTCTTCACATAAAAGGGATCCTTCATATTTTACCATAACAAATCTAGCATTTGTTAATTTAAAAATAAAGATGGATGCAAAATTTTGTAAAGATTATCTATAAAAGTCTACAAACAGAGCCAGTATCTATCTAGAAAACATTTACAGAATCTGAAGCATTTCATGATCAGTAAACACAGTCAAATATATTTTGTTATAACTATAGATGCTCCACTTAGGGTTAAAACTAGATTTTTAAAGTTTGTATTAAATATTTCTGCAGCAAACTAGAGAATAACTCATAGAAAATAGGTTGTAATGAAAGATATTTGAAGTCCTTAGAACTAAGAACACCAAAGAGGAATATAATAGTTGATGATTTATTGGATGAAAGAAGGAGTAAACTTATTTTGTGTTGTTCTGGGAAAAAAAAAAATGGGCCAGTAATTATTCTGATGACTTTACCTTCTTTAGCACAAATACTGAAAATGTAATTTTAAGGCCTTGCCTAGTCCTTACTTTGTAAGTGCCCCTTCTATCAGAGACACATAGGCCAGAGACATACACCTACTGAATGATACTAACTGGGAGGCCATGTTTGCGTAAAATAACTCCATTCTCTTGGTTCCAACCAATTGTGCCAGGAACTACATGTCCCAGATCCCCTTTCTCAAAACCCCTCAAAAGGGAGTTGTCAGATGGCTGGGGACAGTGGAACTGGCTATAAGATCAGAGTCAGCCTAATGGTAAGTCATTGTTACTAGACGAGGCTGTCCAATGAATCCAGTCCATAAAAACAAGAAAGAAGCAGATGTGTTGGGAGAAAACCAGGTAAGAGACTGAAAGCCCAAAGAAAAGGACAGAGGAAAAAATAACTGGTGGCATTCTAGCTTCTGAAAATCTAGAATTAGGTTAGCCAAGATGATTCTGTTCATATCCTATAAATGAGCCCTGCTCACCCCCATTCTCTTTGTAAGTCATTTTGAATGGGTTTTCTACTTGTTGAAATCAAAATTCCCAAAGAAACCCAGTAATTTAAAGTCTCTTCATTTCTTCTCCCTGTCCTGCAGAGGATAAGAGGAGAACCAATAAGAATAAGTTATAGAGAAATGGATCTTATTTAGTGATTAAAACTGTCCAGAGTCAGAATGTGCTGTTACTGAAAACATTGCTGCGGGCTCTATAATCCTCACTTCCTATCGCAAATCATGCCATGGGAGTTGCTTGTGTTTGGTGGGGTTTTGCTTCACTTATAATCTTTGCTAGTAGTCAGAACAGTTAGTTAAGGTTTGGAAAACAACAGCGATTCCCTACCTTTGTTTGGATGTAACCATAGCCCTCACCAACTGCCCCCAATCCCACCAATAATCTTGGTCTACAAAGGTCTGTTGGGGAAGTGACTCTATAATGTAAAAGCTGTTTGGCCTTGGGAAGATTTCTGAACCAATCAAAGCCCCAATTTTATCATCTATAAATTGGGTCCATAATCTCTTCTCTAAAACCTTTGGATCAGAAATATTTTAGACCTCAGAATTTTAAGATGTTGATCATTCACACAGCTTATATATTCTGTATTCTATGTAGATGCCTCACTGTGCACTGAGTTTTGTGCAAATGCTCAATAATTATGCCAGGTCTGCAGTGAAATATTTCGATGTTCACACCAACTGGCATAAAGACCATAGGTAGGTTTCACCTCAATTCAGGTCAGATTTTACTTTCAAGTGAGTTTGCCACAAACCCAGTACAACCCTTTTGTGTTTCAGAACTTTGAATTTCAGGGTTGTGGGCAGGGCTTGTGACCTGCAACACTTAGCTCCTAGAGGTGTTATAAGGGTGCAATTGTGACCATGTCTCTGTAGCAGTGGGAACAGGCTCTTGTGATCTGTTTTCCCACCCACTCCTGTTTTGGATTAGACTCAATCAACCCTGATCCCAGGACCCAGCCTATGCATCTATGGCCACCGTTAGGTCCTCATAGTTTCTTTCTGTCCCCTCTTCCTTCCCTGTCTTGAGCAACAGCTCTAGTCCCCAGACTGACTATGGGAGAGGTTTCAAAGGCAGCTCTATAACCAGCTGAACTTCCTGTTCAGAGAATTACTTGTCACATAGTGAGCGTTCTCATGTTGCCCACCATCACAACTGTTTCTACTACTACTGGTGGTATATTGTCTTTTTACCCCAGATGCCAATGCCTGGTATAGTTCCATTTCTAAGGAGAATTTGCATCCTGAGTGATATTTTGCTGTCAACACAAAAGTGTTGAGAAATGAAAGATCTGGGAACAGTAACCAAATATCTTCCTTTACAGGAGAAAGTATAGGTAAAAAGAAATGAACATGTAAATTTGCCTTCATGGTCATCCTTATCTTGGCTGTCATCACACCATTGCATTATAATGATTATAGAAAGAGCACTGGAAGTTGGCCATTTGAGTCATCATCTTTGAGTCTTAAGCAGAACTGCATACATGCATGCTCTTACAAGAACTCTTAGAACTTTAAAAAAAATCTTAAGATGCTTTAATACTGAAGAACAATCAGAACTTTAGCAGTGAGGGGCTCTCCTTTCTTTTATACCCTAGCAGTTTCTTATTCTTGGGAAATGTGACATTGAAAATCTCAAACACGGGATCCCTGGGTGGCGCAGCGGTTTGGCGCCTGCCTTTGGCCCAGGGCGCGATCCTGGAGACCCAGGATCGAATCCCACATCAGGCTCCCGGTGAGTGGAGCCTGCTTCTCCCTCTGCCTATGTCTCTGCCTCTCTCTCTCTCTCTCTCTCTCTGTGACTATCATAAATAAATAAAAAATTAAAAAAAAAAAAAAAAAAGAAAATCTCAAACACTCTTGCAGACTCCAAAAGAAGAAAATAGTGACGTCAGCACCAAAGCCAACACAGCTTCTGTCTTTCCATCTCTCTTAGGTAACCTAGAAGGCTGAGAGTGTCTATGTGCTGCCCTTTCAACCATTTCATACTGGAATTCTGATGGAAATTTCTTTTTTCTACCTGTTCCCTCCCCTGAAACTAATTGCTAATGTCTTTTTTGGGCATCACCACCAAACCCAAATCTAAACTTTATAAGCATAGGATGGACCACAAAGGATGGTTAGGGAATTTAAAGAGGGAGAAACAGAGAGTTCAAAATGTTTCATCAACACTAACAAGATTTACTGAGAACACTCAGAATTGACAGAAATTTTCAAAAGCACGGTCATAAATGACAGTCTACACTGGTGAGGCCAAACCTTCCTGTGCCAAGAAGGCCTAATTTGTTGCATACCAACAAGAAAAGTATCTAAAAGCCCATTGATTTAATCTCATTAATGGTTAACCCCCCAAAAGCACTGATGTGATAAGTTTTCCACAAATTTGCTTCCAAATAAAAAGAAGAATAATCAAATTTAGAATTAAGTAGATTGCCTTAGTCTGCCATTTAAAAACAGCACAAGTAATCTAATTAGCTAAATTTATTAGGAGTAAATGTGAATGAACTCAGAAAATTAAATCTGGGGACTAGCACTGGTACAGTCTCTGCATTAACACATCAGAGAGCAAAGCTAAATAAAAATTCTTTTTCTTTCCAAAGCCTGAATATGCATAAAACAAAACAGAGGATGATGTACAAATAGAAGAAACTGCCTTTGTTCCCATAGAATCTTACCCCAGAGTCAATAATATCTACTGGAAACAACAAACCCATTTTTATAGGGTTTATATATTTTGTATGTCTACTTATGTCCTACAATTACTCATGGCATTAGACTTAAGTGGATCTTACTACTATTTGAGAAGCATTTTGAACTTAAAAAAAAAATTCTGTAACTTCCCACTGCTGGTTCAGCCTTATGGTTTAAATTTTGGCTCGGTTGTGATTGTCCAGGATAAGAAGTTAGCACATTGCTGTAAGAGAGGGGCAAGGTGAAGACGGAAAATGACATTCCAAAGGTTGGTTGGGGAGGATACTTCTGCTCTTTTCATGTTTATAGAAAGACTCTTCTTTGATCACTGGCATTGTCCAATGGCCCACACCACTGTCATTTGGGTAACAGGAGAAGGGAACTGCCTTTAGGCCAGATTCTTTATTTCAGTTTTTCAAAGATTTGTTTATTTATTTGAGGGGAAGAGGGGCAACTGGAGAGGGCGAATCCTCAAGCAGATTCCTCAATGACCATAGAAACCCACCACACAGGGCTCAATCTCATGACCTTGAGATCATGATCTCATGAGCCAAATCAAGAGTCAGATGCTTAAACAACTAAGCCACTCCGGGTGCCCCAAGGTCAGATTCTTTTTTTATATATATATAAATTTATTTTTTATTGGTGTTCAATTTGCCAACATATAGAATAACACCCAGCGCTCATCCCATCAAGTGCCCCCCTCAGTGCCCATCGCCCAGTCACCCTCACCCCCCACCCACCTCCCTTTCTACCACCCCTAGTTTGTTTCCCAGAGTTACGAGTCTCTCATGTTCTGTCTCCCTTTCTGATATTTCCCACTCAATTTTTCTCCTTTCCCCTTTATTCCCTGTCACGTTTTTTTTTTTATATTCCCCAAATGAATGAGACCATATAATGTTTGTCCTTCTCTGATTGACTTATTTCACTCAGCATAATACCCTCCAGTTCCATCCACGTCGAAGCAAATGGTGGGTATTTGTCGTTTCTAATGGCTGAGGAATATTCCAGTGTATACATAGACCACAGCTTCTCTATCCATTCATCTTTCGATGGACACCGAGGCTCCTTCCACAGTTTGGCTATTGTGGACATTGCTGCTATGAACATTGGGGTACAGGTGTCCTGCTGTTTCACTGCATCTGTATCTTTGGGGTAAATCCCCAACAGTGCAATTGCTGGGTCGTAGGGCAGGTCTATTTTTAACTCTTTAAGGAACCTTCACACAGTTTTGCAGAGTGGCTGCACCACTTCACATTCCCACCAACAGTGCAGGAGGGTTCCCTTTTCTCCGCATCCTCTCCAACATTTGTGGTTTCTTGCCTTGTTAATTTGCCTCATTCTCACTGGTGTGAGGTAGGATCTCATTGTGGGTTTTTTTTTTTTTATGATAGTCTCACACACACACACACACACACAGAGAGAGAGAGAGAGGCAGAGACATAGGCAGAGGGAGAAGCAGGCTCCATGCACGGGGAGCCGGACGTGGGATTCGATCCCGGGTCTCCAGGATCGCGCCCTGGGCCAAAGGCAGGCGCTAAACCGCTGCGCCACCCAGGGATCCCCTCATTGTGGTTTTGATTTGTATTTCCCTGATGGCAAGTGATGCAGAGCATTTTCTCATGTGCTTGTTGGCCATGTGTATGTCTTCCTCTGTGAGATTTCTGTTCATGTCTTTTGCCAAGGTCAGATTCTTGATACAAGTACTGCTGCCAAACCCCTGCAGCCTTGTGTGTATGAGGTCACTATTATTGTCCCACTTTACAGAGGAGGAAGCTGAGTTCCAGAGATTCTAGGTCACTTACCCCACGTCATTCAGCGAGTAAATGATGGACTGAGATTCGTACCCTTATTTGTCTAAGTTCAAAGATATTATGAAAAGCAGTTGAATGAATATTTATTTGAATTGTCACAGTCTACTTAAAGAACATAGTCCAATCTTTTACCTATGATAACAACATCCATAACCAATGGCTTTCTACTTTCAAATCCAGTTTTTCTTTTCCTATACTACAGTTCTCTTCACTATAGTCTTGGGTGTTGGGGGTAAAGACAGTCATCATCCTCATGTCAGAGACACAGTGAGTTTCAGTAACATACTTAAAATCAATCACACATTTAAAAGTAAACATGGACCTTGAATCGAGATGTGTGAGCTCAAATCCCAAGCTTTGCACTAACCTCCACAGCCTCCTGCATCCAAAGAAAAAATGAAACTCAAATAGAGATCCAAAGTCTATCTTCTGGCCTCTGACACCAGCTATGACCAGATCTCTAAGACTGTGTTTATTTGGAGAAGAAAAATAAGTATAAGAAAGTGGCTAATTAGCTAATTCAAATTGGAAAGAGCTGGTCCGTCATTTGGTGGTCTTATTGTTGATTGAGACAAGAAGTAGATCATAATTTGGGCAGAGCAATGAACTTTCTTGCAGGACACGTTAGTATGGTCCTCCTAGCATGGAACAGCCTTGCTACTGTAAATTCTCCTTTTGGTTTATTCTGTATGGCCTCTGGGTTACAATTTAATCCCACCTTTGCTCAGCCCCTCAGGAACACTGGGTCACTTTCCTGATTTACAGGGAAAGTGTTAAGCCTCATTTTTCTTAAACTGAAAGACCAAAGCAGCCAGAGCAGAGACAACAGGGATGTGACAAGGCTGGGAGGCAATTACGCGTCCCTCTCTGGTGTACCTGCCTTATGTGAAATTGGGAAAGGACAGGATGCCCTTCTTCTTGTGAAGTCTCTACTGATCACAGAAGCAGATTCAAATAATCTTTTCCGTTTTGCTCCTCTGGGCTGCTTGGCTTTGTAAACTGTCAGCAAAGCCGTCAAAGTGGGAAGCCAGATATTGCCATCTCTATGGGCGGATGCCGCCCCAATCCTGTCTGTGTGATGGCAGGCACAGAGGCCAGAGCAAACAAGAGCAGACCGTGTTGCTGCAATATTCCTGAATTCCCCAGGCTAATTAGGCCTTCTCATTCTCTTATAACAGCTAACAACAACCAAGAGAAAAAAAAAAAAAAACCCAGCTACTTGGAGATTCTGTTAGAAGCTCTACGCTTTCAAGACACATGAAATTGCCCAGGTATTGCTGCGGGTAAAATGAAACCTTCCTCTCTTGATTTGAGATCATTAGCTTTCTGTTTTATAGCAAATCATCTTGGTGTTCGTATCTCCAACCAGAGATTCAAGGGAAGCCCTTTCATTAGCCAGGGGGACAGCACTGTCGGCCACAATTGCTGATTACCCTGCACTGGGGAAGGGAGTGTGCCCCAGTGCTCCCAGGGCAGGCAGTGGGAGAGAGAAGCAAAGAAGGAGTTGCTTTGTGAGGATGTCCTTACTCTGTGCCTGGCCAGGGAGAAAGAACCAGATTTCCAACCACCCTGTGGAATAGGTCAGGCTGTTATTCCCATTTTACAGATTGAGGAAACTGAGGCTTGCTCAATATCAGTGGGTGGTGAAAAATCTTTGGAATGTTTTATGCCCAGGAAGGGTTAAAGGTACCCTATAGGTACAAATTTTCTCCTTTCATGTGAAGGTTTGCTCATTGAAGTGTAAATTCCCTAAGATGGAAACCACGTTCTCTTTATTCCACAATATTTTAGATAGAATCATTTCATTTCCTACATTAGCCTTGATTTATCTTAAAATCCATATTCAATAGCACAAATACAATGTAGAACTAAGAAATGGTTTAAAAGTTTGCCCTGATTACCCTGACTGGTGTGACAGCATAAGCAAAGACAGAACAAGCCATCATAGAAAATATTATTCCTGCTATAAAATTGGGGTGCAGGTGTTCCGGCATTTCACTGCATCTGTATCCCCAACGTTTATAGCAGCAATGTCCACAATAGGCAAACTGTGGAATGAGCCTCGGTGTCCATCGACAGATGAGGGATAAAGAAGCTGTGGTCTATGTATACATGGAATATTCCTCAGCCATTAGAAATGATGAATACCCACCATTTGCTTCCACGTGGATGGAACTGGAGGGTATGATGCTGAGTGAAGTCAGTCAATCGGAGAAGGACAAACATTCAAATGAATGGTCTCATTCATTTGGGGAATATAAAAAATAGTGAAAGGGAATAAAGGGGAAAGGAGAGAAAATGAGTGAAAATATCAGTGAGGGGGACAGAACATGAGAGACCCTTAACTCTGGGAAACGAACAAGGGGTAGTGGAAGGGAGGTGGACAGGGGGTTGGAGTGACTGGGTGACGGGCACTGAGAGGGGCACTTGACAGGATGAGCACTGGGTGTTATGCTATATGTTGGCAAATCGAACTCCAATAAAAAAAAAGAAAAGAAAATATTATTCCCATATGTGTGCAGTCAGATATCATTCAGCAAATATTAGAGTGGCTCCTAAGTACCACACCTGTGTTAGATGATAGAGATTCAATGGTAAAAGGATAATATTCTTTTTTTTTCCAATAGACTTTATAGAGAAAACATACATTAGAAAACATAGCACTTACATATAAATAATTTTATGTTTCTGAAGCTGAAATGTGAAATGGAAAGACTCTAGTGGTCAATTTTTGTGTTATAATCTTTCATTAAAAGAGCACAAAATGTGAATTACATAAAACAATTGTATAAGAACAATTTTATTAGAGGAAAACAAATGGCCATCACAACCCTGGAGTAGTTCTTGAAAAGAATTAAGGAAAAAATGAATAGCAAAAGAAGTAAAGCTGATAATATGATTAGCACTGATAAAATAACATCCAGCAATTCTTTTGATACGCTCGGAACCATATGTCAGGCTCTTCATTCTCAGTTTGACAGAATCTAAAACAGGATTCACAGCAAACAGCAGCATTTTGTTGTGCATATGCTGAGGGTACTTGACTATCTCTGGAGAAAATACCTTTTGCCAGATGATGTTTTTCGGATAGTTGGAGCTCTGCAGAGAACACAATGCAGTTATTCCCTAGTTCGGAAGGGAAAGGGTTAGGAAACAAAGAGATTCGCTAGAGATTTCTGTTACCCACAGAGATAAACCAAAAGCATGGGTACAACGTTCAACTGCTTAGTGGATTTTTGAATCATTTTACAAGACTTCACTGAGCACACCTCAATTTAGAAGAATATCCATGAGACCTCCAATTAGAACTATAATTAAATGTCATTTGGAGACTAATAACCAAGGCCTGAAACATTATCTGGGTTGATGACAGTGGGGAAGGTATGAGGTTGCCCCGTTCAGCTTCTGGTCAGAAATGCCAGCTGGTCATTATACTCCGGTAAATTTCATGCACCAAGGTATTTATGGCTGCTATAAACTGAAAATATGAAAGGAAGAAAAAGTAGGGAGCTATTGATTTTGCATGGTAGGCCCTGGTGGTCCTGTTTGCTAACCATTATTCCTTGATAACAAATGTGCCTTTTGGTTTTATCCACTCCAACCAGTTTCCCTCATTGCCAATCTTTGGTGAAGATAAGCGTAAAATAAAAATATATGTACAAAAAAAATTCTTATCTGCTTATAAAAGTATGGCTTTTTGCCCTGAAGCAGTGGTCAGGCCCCAAACATCTCCTACAGTGGAGACCGGAAGGCATTTCGAACTTGGGATCCGGATCTTGAGACATGAGGGCATTTTTGCTGTCCTGATTTCCCCGCAAAAGGTGAGAATTCTAGACTAACTCTTGAGCTAACAAATTATTTAGCTACAGTAGGTCTGGAAATGGTCCTCTCTGGGGCGATATTTTTGAGAGAGCGTTAGAATCTCTGTGTTGTCCTTTTAGATTTTAGAAACACACAGACAATTAAAACATGCCTTAGTAGATTTTCCCCTTAGCCTAATACCTTTCTCGGTGCCTGTTGAGCTCTAGTGCTTAAGCCATAACTGAGAATCTACTGCTTCTCCATCGGTCTACTCAGAAATCAGGAATGAGAATGCATGGCAGGAAAATGGCTACAGCAATTGGAATAACTTGAGGTTATGATAGCATTGAAGAGTATCATGTAAAAGAAGCAAAAATTTAAAAAGTACTATGCTTATTTATAAATAAATGAAGCCAGCAAATATGGATTTAGGTTGCTGTGAGGTCAGGGAAGAAAATGGCTTTTGTATAAATAGGAAGAAGTTAAGGAAGTTAGAACATAAAGGAGGTGGGAGGATCTGAGCACTTCAGCAGCTGGCTCATGGCTTTGTAGGACCTATTTTGGCAAATCTGGCATATGTGGTCATGCGTCAGGCTGGACTTTGTCGGGAGTCCTATATTTACCAGGTAAGTGACCAGATGTCTTTGCCAATGTGTAATAATTTCTGACGAAGGGATTTGAAATTCAGCCATGCCACCCAAAATAGGAAGCCAGCTCTTCTTGCTTTAAAGGAAATTTATGGATAATTCAAGATAAGCCATCTGTGCACTAAGAAATACACATCCTACAGATGGTGAGAATTATAGGATACATAATACTGTTAATAATAGCATCATGTTCTGATGTATTGTATGAGAAATATATGTATATGTGTGCATCAGGTCCATTAAGGTGGCATTTTATATTTATACACTGTAATTAGACTCCATCTCTGTATAGCGCTAGACACGTAGTAGGCTACCAATAAGTCTGGAAGGAAGGCAGGTAGGAGGGGTGGTGAATGAAAAGGAAGGAAGGAAGGAAGGAAGGAAGGAAGGAAGGAAGGAAGGAAGGGAGGAAGGGAGGAAGGAAGGAAGGAAAAAAGGAAAAAAGGAAAAAAGGAGGAAGGAGTAAGTTTTAAGGTTATCTTGTTGTATCTGTTGTGTATTAATTAACATTAAATATACTATACCATGTAACTGAGCAAATTTGGCGCTGACTGTGATTTGACAGAGGGAAGGAAGCAGAAACAGATGCTTTTGCTCTCCTCCCATCCTAATGTGACGTTGATATTTCCCTATGTTCCCACTACCTCAGAGCCAAAAGTGGGCAGAGATGAGGATGTAGATCCAGACCCTTCCAGGGAAGCAGGAGGTCTCATGCATCCTGAGATTGCAGGTACTTACTTATTTTGAGAGGAAGGGCCAATTCCTTCCTCCCATTGTGGCTGCCTCAGTGTCTGTGTGGTAATTTTGATAATTTTATATCCTATTTTGACTAGTTTTGTTTTAAGTTCACATGGCACGCCAGAGCCTGCTGTGTGGCTACTTGTTAAACTTTCAGGAAATTGGTTCAGCCAGTCTTGTTCAACGTTAATATTAAAGCAATTATTAAAAATTAAGTTACATAAACTTGCAATTAAACAAGTTGTATTTAAAAACAAAAGTAATGAACATTCAAACCCATTACTTTGAATTCCTGCATTTTACTAAGATCTGTGCCCTGGAGATGGTGTACTCCTGATGTATCTGTGGATGGGAGACACCCGAAAATGCAAGGCTACTGTGCTGATCTTCCCAAATCTGCATTCCTTCCATGATGTCACATGGGCAGCTTGAAATTTGCTGTGATAGCAGCATTCACAGTGCAGAAATTGCCAGATGCTCCAAGCAAGTGTTTTCTTTTTGTGTTAAGAAGAGGTGGTAGTTGCACATCTACCCATACCCCACGGAGTAGACATCTTGTTTTTCATTGGGTCTGTATCTATCACTTCCCCTCTGTGAAATTACCTCCTGCCTCTATTAGGTAACCACCCTTTCCCTCTAGGTGGTTTTAGGGAGGCTTCTAGTTATACTACCCTGTTCCTTGATCCTAGATATAAGAACATGACCTAGGTTTGGCAAATCAGAATTACCCTTCCCCCTGACCATAGTGATAAGCCCATAGGGATGAGTATGTGATCTGGGCTAAACCCCTTTGTACTTCTCTGAGGATTTTCTAGATGAGTACTGGGAAAATTTAGGTTTCTCTTTTTGTTCTGGAGTAGCTGAACAGAGACGATGTAAACCCAAGGCTGCCT
The DNA here is from genome assembly GCF_053574225.1 of Canis aureus. Lineage (NCBI taxonomy): Eukaryota > Metazoa > Chordata > Mammalia > Carnivora > Canidae > Canis > Canis aureus. The sequence goes on from NC_135646.1 coordinate 2,947,444, forward strand.
ATGGCCATGTTTCCTCAAATACCCACATCACACATAAGTAGCCAGTTGCCATTATGAGGGCCTGAAGCCAGCCACAGAGAGGAGCAAAACCCTGTGGCAGAGGACAACCTGGTAATATCATTTGAGTCCTTGGGTCCACACAGGTCTTTCATCCATATTATTTCCCGGTATGAAAGTCAATAAATTCCCATTTTTGCTTCAGCTCCTTTGAATTGGGTTTCTGTCACTTGCAACTAAATGTCCTGATGAATCTGGTTGATTTGGGATTATCCATTTCTTCTCTCTTGTTGCCTCTCTGTTTTCTTGGTTCAACAATGATACGTATGTATGAATTGTATGCTGATACTTTAAAATTGATCTAGAGAAAAAAATGTCATCCTAGAAAACCAGATGTAGTCTTTCAGGAAATCCATAAATTTCTCTTAACCGGTACTTCCAAGGTTTTGCTGCCACCATGGGGACTGGGGTAATAAAATGCAGAGGTTTATCACCTTTAAACTCAAAGTCTGCCAAGAAGAAACAAGATTCCAACACTATAATTCATTAGCTCCAGCAGAAGAGCTGTATAGTGGTGGGACCATCTCTTGAGATGCAATCCTAATGAAATGACTGGTTGGTTTGCTGTCTTGATTAAGTTAGAAGCTAGCCTGCTACATCACTTCATAGCACAATTGATTAATCAATTAGTATAACAAAAGAAGTTTAAAAAAATAAAGACAAACCGAGGGAAAATAAAAATGGGGGGGGGGATCAGAAACTAGCTATCTCTCTATAGAGGAATAGTGCCACACTAGGACTCAACGTTGGCTCCTTCTGTTGGTGAGTTGAGCACTACTAGAGGAAGAAGCCATGTTAGCCTTGGGGAAGTAAAAAAATTAAGTGATCGAGATGTCCCAAGTTAGGATTGTATGCAACCTTTATGTCCAGCCCCGCCGATGCTTCTTGAATAGGTGATGCAATATGGTTTTGGTGACCATGATGGAAATTATGTGTAGGTTCATGGAGACCTCTAAACAGAAGCCTCCTCTGCTTACTGCCAGTAGTGCTACTACTGCTGGTAGTGACACTCCCACCTAAGGGGAACAGCAGAGTTGTCTTTATCAGACTGATTGTGAACCATGATTTTAGATATTAGACTTCACTGCATAATATTAGGCCTTCAGACTTCCGACTCTGTGAGCTAGTCAGTAGACCTTTAATAACTCTTTTTTCCTCACTGAAATCAGTCAGAGTTTAGGGTGGAGTGTGGGTGTGGACTGTGTTTAAATGTGTGATGCAAGCAGAAAGCCCTGAGCAGCCGACTGAAACCCTACCTGCCTCAGGGAATGGGTCTAATGGCTCAACACTCTGGGCCATGCTAAAACACAGGATGATCAGACGTTTCCAGACAATAGAAATTAGAAAGTGGGAAGGTTTCATAATGAATATGGTAATTTTTCCCAGAACTGGTATTTTAGCTGGAAATATGTAATTGTGGTAATACATCTGTTGAACTTCAAATGAGGCAGATAATAGGGTATAAAAGGTCATATTACTCATCATATACAATCTCTGTTCCAAAACACACTGTGCAGAGCAAAACTGTTCTAGAAGATATTATTGTATGTTTCCTATCTTAGAAGGTAAAAATATAAATAATTTGCATTTTTTTGTTTAATGAGCATTTCCTTGGAAAAAATCCATTCATTATCATCTCTCCTTGGATTAGTTAAATTTGAATGAATTACCATCATAAAATAGAAATCATTTACCTAATTTTTTTCTTATTAATATTTGGCATTTAATAGCACTTTTTCATCGGATAATGCTTTCTCTGGCCATTTATTCTTAATTAATTGTTTCAGTTTACCATATTCTTGAATCGTTACTCTCCAACTTTTTAAAAATTAATTATGTTATTTCTAAAGGATCATCTGGAGGCACCACTATTTCATCTTCAGTTGGAGGACTTTTCTGTTTACCATGAATGGACTGTGGTCATCTTTTTGTATTTTGCAAAGCAGGAGGTGATGAAGGTAAATGCAGATGGAACTGAGTCATCAGGCTTTGGGTACCACGATAGGCCACTGACAGCTAATTACTTTCTCCAGGAAAGGGAGTAGCCATTTGCCCTGATGACTTCCATTCTGTCTTGGGATTGTAGGAGATGGTAGGGGCTGGAAAGATTAAGTCATGAACAAGCTAGAGCAAGTTAGATCCTTTGTGGTTGACTGACCCACCTTTGTCACATGGGATCCTGGTCCCTTCTGGCTCCATCCTTATCAGAATGACAAGCTTAAGAACAATAAAACTCGCCCTGAACCTATAATACCTATAGTTCAAAATCTGCATGAGAAAAAAAAAATGATTTGGGGTGCTGACAGCTAAGGACAAGAGCTTGAATGGAGAGGAATCCAGGTATTCTTCAAGAATAATCAAGAAAAGTAAATTATTTAGTAAGGTTTCTTTGACTTAGGTAAGCCTGAAAATGTTCCCTTTTCTCCTCCTCCTCATTCTGCCTTTCTGTTATACGACTCATGTATTCTTTTTCAGAACGTTAGAGTGCCAAGTGAAAACAATGGGCTAGCTGTGCTGTGGTTCTCCTGATTAAAACTCCAGCCTGTAAAGTCCCATGTGGGTCCCATCAGACCCCATATTTGCGGTGAAGTAAAAATATCACTTTTGACAATCAACTCACGGTAAAGTTATAAACCAAGTGTTTATTCCCTAACACTAGCATTCAAATGAGGTTGATCATAATGAAATATTATCAGCTATATGAGCTCAAGGATTTTCTTTCCTACTTCTCATGTTCCAGGTCTATTAAGTAATTGATGTTCACAACTAAATGTACAGAAGACACATGGATATTTATGTGGTTGAACGAAAAAGCTGGGAACAGACCTGCCAAGCATATGACAATGTATAATTTGAGGCCATCCAACACGAATGTAATACTGGAAAAGCAATTGATGTTTTGCTAAGAATGTAGACTTCAAACATACTGGTGTACTTCTAAATCACAGGCAGAGTATTGAAATGGCCTTGGAGCTCTGCTTTCTGTGACTGCCTTTCCAGCACCATTTCCTATAGCAAAGACCAACTTTCTTAAACATCTGTTCCCAGCTGTAAGACAAGGAATCGGGTATCTCCTAATTGGGGCAGTAGTGAACGGTTGAAGTAACTACCAAAAACGTATTTTTCAGTCCTGATGTTACTTTGTGTGAATGTAAAAAAAAAAAAAAAAAAAAAAAAAAAAAAAAAAAAGCCAGTGCTTTTACTCATTTTTTCAAATTACATTAGCAGGCACTGTCAGGACAAGAGATAGAAAGATGGGTTATGAATGGTCTGTCACTAGTAGGTAGGTAGGTACATAGATATCTAGTCAGGTAGATGAGATGGACAAGGGCAATCATTGACTTCTATTCGGTCAGGATAGCAGGCCATGGGTGTAGGTGCAGGCTACTACAAAGGCGGTATAGTATAGTGGTTCAAGGTTTAGATTTGGGCTCAAATTCTGACTTTTCCACTTACCAACTGTGGTAACTTGAGGCAACTTCCCTGACTACTCTGGGCATTAATTTCCTCATCTGTGAAAGAAGAAGAAGAATAATTTTCACCTTACAGAGCCTTTTTGAGGATTAAATCAGACCAGCTCTTCCCAAAGTATGATCTTCTCAGAGTGTGGTCTGGGGCCTCCTGGGGTCCCTGTGATTCTTTCAAGGGTTCTGCAAGGTCAACGCTATTTTTATAATAATGCAAAGGCATATTTACCTTTTTGCACTCCTTTTATAATAATACCAAGCTATTAAATACCTTCTTTTTCCTATTCTTTCATAAGTGTACCATGGAGTTTTTAAGAAGCCACCTGATGTGATAGCTCAGCAGACTGAATGCAGAAGATGGAAGAGTCCGGATTGCTTCTAGTAAGCCAGACATTAAGGGGATTTACAGAAATGTAAACAAAATCACTTCTCACATTTTTTTTTTTGTTTTGAAAAATACATTATTTTTCATTAGAAAGTATTTATGTTGACATTTCATCAATCCTTATTTTAAAATGAATTAATGACTATCTTGAAATTTTCTCAGCTTTAATTTCTAATATTACAAATATTGACAGATACAATCTATATAAACAGAAGCTCTTTGGTATTCTTAAGGGAGAATGTAAAGGGGGTCAGAGACCAAAAAGTTTGAAAATAACTAAATTAATACCTTGTCTGATACATATAGCAACAAGTATAAGACTTCAAAACTAGATTGTGATGGGGATTCTGTTGGCCACTCAATGGAGCAAGTATAATCAAGGAAGCCTAAGTATTGAAACCTAAAATGAGGTTTTTCTCAATTTTCAATTTTTATTTTTTAGGAAGATTTTATTTATTTATTTGAGAGAGTGGGGGTGGGGAGGGACAGAGGGAGATGGAGAAGCAGACTCTCTGATGAATGGGAATCCCAACATGGGGCTTGATCCCAGGACTGGGAGATCATGACCTGAGCTGAAGTCAGACACTTAGCTGATCTAAGTCACCCAGGCACCCCAGAACCTAAAATGAGTTTAAAAGAACTGGTCTAATCTGCATCTCTGGATTTAAAAGGTGGTAAGTCAATCTGTGCATTGGCCTCATTTGTCACATTATATTTATCATGATAGGGTTACAAATGGAGATGTGAGACTGTGCTGGCATGGAAGTAGCTGAAAGCCCACTTGGAAAGACAAAACTTTGACATAGAAAAGAAAACTCATGGTATAAATTTACAAAATAAAGGCTAGTATCAGTGGGAGAAGAAAAGGGCATTAGCAAGGGGGTGTGATAAAAGGCAAAAAAGACCAGGAGGTTTTGGAAGAGTCATAGAAGGTTATTATTGAAGGGACATGTGGTTATCTTTTGGAGCAAACATTTAATTTTTCTGTTTTAAAATTATACAAGTATTGGGATGCCTGGGTGGCTCAGCGGTTGAGCATCTGCCTTCAGCTCAGGGCGTGATCCCGAGTCCAGGGATCAAGTCCTGGATCAGATTCTCTGCAGGGAACCTGCTTCTCCTGCTGCTTATGTCTCTGCCTCTCTCTCTCTCTGTGTCTCTCATAAGTAAATAAATAACATCTTTAAAAATAAAATAATACAAGTATTGCAGAAATAGGTTTTGTACTTAAATATTCTAAGGGTGAGAATTTTTTAGCAGGGAGGGTAAGATAGGAAATGAAACTGAACCTTAAGCTTAAGTCATCCCCTCTATCCTGAGATTATTTCCACAAAGTTTGGTAAATATCTTTTAGACCCTTAAAATTCATTAGAGAATAATGGGATCAAAACCAATAGCACTTACCAGGTGCTAAAAGTAATCCTAAACCATACAGTCTTTATACAACTCATACAATTGTCACAGGTCCCATAAGGCATTTATCATTATTATTCCTCTTTACCAGTGGGGGTAAGGGGAGAATCTGAGACACAGAGAGGCCAAGCAATTTATACAAAGTCATGGAGCTAGTGTGTGACATAGCATACCTCACTTAAATGGATAGCCAGATATATAGATAGGAAGGTATATAGAAACATACTTAAAAAATATCTTTTATAAATGGGATTGTATCATACATGTCACTGTATGACTTGCTTCTTTCACTGAACAGTGAAAATGGAACCTCACTGTATTTGACTTAAGAGTTCCACAGTCTTGGTAATAGGTATGTGATCAGCTTCATGAACAGTTTGGGCTGCTGGGATACAAGCATGAAAATGTTTAATATTTCTCCAACCAAAGCCTATCTAATCTCCTTTTCAAGCTTTTTAATGACATCTAGATCTGATCTCTCAGTAATTCAAACAATAGCAGACTCACTCAGTCCAGCTTCAAAGTATCATCTCCCTTTTCCACCTCCCCATTGTTGCCTGTCCTGCAGAGGCCCCTGCCCCTGCTAATTAGGACTGGGGTGGTGGGCAGTGGTGGTGGTGGTGGCCCAAAGGGGCACATGTCACTTAATTTGCCTATAAGTGCAGCCAGCACCAGTTGGTGTTTGAAGCCTCCTATGTGGTAGGCGTATAGATGCTTACTTAGTTAGGGGACATGCATGAGGTCTTCTGGGCTCTCAGGACCTCTCTGAAAGGCAGGTAGCTGCATCTGAGTGCTTTCCATTGAGTTAGAATCCTTCAAGTCCTTCTGATATGGGAGTGAGAGACCTGCACCATCTTTTGTGGGCAGTCAGTGGAGAAGAAAAGGTCTCCTATGAAGAAAAGAAACCCCAACCACACGCAGGTTTGTGGGATGTGAATTTACACTACTTATGTGGTATGGGATTCCCCAAGTAAGAATTAATTAACATCGGTAGGAGTCTAGAACCCCTGGAGGTCCAGAAGAGACAAATGTAAAAACCCTCTGTTGCTCTGTTCTCACAAGCCAGGGCATAATCTTGCAAAGATGAGCTCACACTAAAAAATTACAAACCACAAGAAGAAAACTTCACTCATGAGAGTGAAAGTGTGTCTGCACATGCAACACACAAGAGAATGAGAGCCCAGAGAACTAAAAATACTAGAACTATATGAAAGAGATTATAGTCTAAACCTTTAAATGATTAAAGTGGAGGGAGAAAACAATCAAAGAGTAGGAAAAAATTAAAATGTAACTCATTTTCTGTATTTTTCTTTATTTTTATGGAATTACTTTATATGTCTACCTCTTTAACATACCTATGATTTATTTATTCAGAGGCTTCGGGGATCTGGCTTATTTTTGCCAATGCATGTCTCTTTTCTCCAGATTGTTTTTTTCAATAGTTTCCTTTCTCTTCACTGACTTTGAAATGCCAAGATGGTCATAATAAATTCCTAAATATTCCATATAGATGTGAATCTATTTTAAGATGCTGTGCTCCGTTGTCTATTGTTCTACCACCCTCTTAATTAATGTAATTTTTAGCATGTTTTGATGTTAGTTTGGAGAAGTGATCTTTCATAATTCTTGTTCTGAGTTTTTTCAAATTACTTTCTACTTTTTAAATTCTAGATCATGTGTTCTCAATGGGGATGATATCACTTCCTAAAAGTTGGGAATTAGCTGTTGGAGAGTGAAAGATCTTACTCTTCCAAGGGTTAAGCATTTGATAGAGATACACACAGCAGTTAAACAGATATGTTCATGGAACATTTCATGGGGGGGGGTGATTAGAAAAAAAATATCAAAAAATCCCCTTGGAGTGGTAATAATATTAATAATAATAACAACGATCATGAAAAGATCAAAAGACACTATCCTAGGTGAACTTTGGAATTAGCTTGTCAATTCCTCCTGCTGATTTTTTTTTGGGGGGAGGGGAAGGCCCTGGAGACCAGAGAGATGACATGATATGACCTAGGTCACATTGCAGATCTGGGATGAACACCCACTCTTGACTTTTACTTCTAGATCCTTTTCACTGTACAGCTCTTTCTGACTTATCTTGGCACCTTGAATATGAAATCTCTTCCAGGCTTTTGAGCAGCTTCTCCACATCGGACAGCTCACAAATTGTCCATAACTCTTGGTCCTTAGTCAGAGGAGGCTGCTTCTGCATATACCCATGGATGTCCATCTTCTGACCCATCCCTTTCTGTCCGCAATTCCATTCCCCTTCTTAGAGCCAGCTTCAATAACAGCATCAGTTGGGGCCCTCCAGTTAGGAGCAGAGATAAGTATCCCACAGTGAAGCCCTAGAGTTTGGATTCCAGGCGCTACTGAAACCTACGAGAAGTTCAGAGGAAAGGAAACCCTTTGGGCTGTGTTGATCAGGAAAGACTAAGAGATTGCAAGGGATGAGAGAAGATTAATACAGCGAGGGAAAGAGAGCACATCCATAATAGAGGGGGATCAAACGGTTGACAATTGCTGAAGCATGTTACATTATACCTTTCACTACTTTTATATAACAAAAAAAAATTATTTCTCATCATATTCAAAAGTTTTATTTTTTTTTCACCAGGTCACCTCATCTGTATTTCTGCTGATCATCAGTGAAGCAAGGGGCATTATCAGTATTTTTTTTTCTTTGATCCATCTACCTCTGCTACTTCTGACTCCTTCAGGGAAGGGAATAGCAGGGCAAAAAGATAAAAGAGAAGGAGAAAAAAACCACTTGTACTTAGCAGAGGGCATCTGTAATTCTGTCTTGGCTATTGATTACACTAATCCCTGATGGCCATGGAGGACTCTCTAGCTGGCTTCTTACAATTCCACCCATGATAACCAGCCAGATGTGCCCAATGATCCCTGCCTTCTAGTATTCTCCCTCTGAAGTCTCCTCCTATATTGTACCAGGGTTGGCATTGAATACAAGAGAAATGATGGTTGTCACTTCCAAGATTAGGATATAAAACACACTGTAGCTTCTGTCTTGGTCTCTCCTTCTCTCTCATTACTTACTCCCAGGAAAGTCAGCTATCACGTTGTAAGCAATCCTGTGAAGAGGCCACCTTACAGAGGAACTGAAACTGCTTTCTAACAGCCATGTGAGTGAACTTGAATACAGATGCTACAGCCCAGTCAAGCCTTCAGATGACAGTAGCTTCAGTTGGCAGCTTGAATACAAACTCATAAGAAACCTGAGCTAGGAATCACCCAGCAAAGCTGCTCTCATCACTAGAAATTGTGTGAGATATTTAATATTTGCTGTTTTATGATACTAAGTTTTGGAATAATTTGTTACAGAGCCATAGATAACTAATATACTTCCTCTGTTCTGCTCCTAGCAGTATGTACTTGGTGTTGCTTTATCCCTGAAAGTGGTCCTCTTGGGAATAGCCTTTTCATCATATGTCTAACCAGGATTCCCTCAGAAGTGTCCACTGTCAAAAGAGAACCACACATCCTTGCCCTGCGCTTTGTGAAAGTCTAGCTGGCTTTGACTGCGGACTCCCCTCCTCACCTCGAAATTGCAGGGGGTAGCCCCAAACTTCAAAGAACAATAATCTTCCAAGAATTTTCACAGGCTTTATCTTGGGATGGGTCCGTGTACTTGCTTTTAAGGGCTGTTGTAATAAATGCTCACAAACTCGATGGCTTAGAATAACAGAAACTTATTATTTTACAGTTCTAAATGCAGAAGACTAAAATCAAGTGTCCGTAGGGCTATGATCCCTCCAAAGACTCTAGGGGAGACTCTTTACTGTCCTCCACCAGCCTCTGGTAGCTCCAGGAATTCCTTGGCTTTTAGCTGCATAACTCAAATATTTGCCTCCGTCTTTGTATTAATTCTTTGTCAGGGTTTTCTCCTCCTTTGTTTCTTATAAGAATACTTGTTATTGGATTTAAGGCCCACCTGGGTTATCCAGGATGATCTCATCTCAAGAACCTTAATTACATCTGCAAAGATGCTTTTTTTCCAAATAAGGTCACCTCCACCAGTTTTGAAGGGGATGATAAATACATCTTTTTAGGAACTACCATTCAACAAAAGCCTGCGGGTTCTTTTACCTCAGCAGTCACCAGCTGATAAGGAATTACTAACTACTCTTGATTCCTTCTCATTTAGCTTAAGGATGTTAATAACACTCCTCTTTCTCTCTCATTTTGGCTCGAGGTGGATGTTGGGCTCAGGATGAAGTGACTGGGAATGTTGGTTTACACCTCTTGATCAGTGTAATTATGAACAACCCCCTTTCACTTTCAAAATTGTCCCAGTTGGGATAAGTTACTTGAGCACCTGATTAAGGTTTTGGCCAACTTTTAGCAAGCTTTGTAGATGGATGTCTAGGACCTTTCTTTAGAATCTTTGGAACCTTGGTAACTAATAATTTAAAAAATAACAAAGTTCAGGTTTTTTAAATATTTTATTTATTTATTCATGAGACACACAGAGAAAGGCAGAGACACAGGAAGAGGGAGAAGCAGGCTCCCTGCAGGGAGCCTGATGTGGGACTTGATCCCAAGACCCTGAGATCATGCCCTGAGCCGAAGGCAGACGCTCAACCACTGAGCCACCCAGGTGCCCCCCAAATAACAGTTTTACTAAGCATACAATTCCAGTTATCATTATTAATATTTGTTTCCTGAAGAGGAAGTACCTGAGAGGTTTGGTGCTAATATAATCATATAATATGTGTCACGAGGAAGAAGAAAAGGGACAGAGAATGAATATTTCAGTGCCTGCCTTTTTACAAAGCAAGGCTGGTCTGGAAATGTCATGAAGCATGGGCAGAGTTCTCACCCCAGAAGTCCTCTAGAATTGAGGGCTATACAAATAATGTTTATCAGTGACCAATTCTACAGGGAAAGGACAGGATACGGGGGGCCCAAGGTTGGGAGCCACTGACTTCCAGACACCTTGCCCAAACTTAGGGTGGGTTAAGAAAGAGCGAGCTCACATTTAGGGATCCCAACAGGCAAAAGAAGGAGCCCAGGTCAGACAAAGCCACCATCTACAGTGAAACTGGCCTCATGGGGTTGATTAATTGATTCCCTTCACGATATTGCGGCCACTCAACTGCCAACACGGGTGGATAAGCCCAGGTGAAAGGAAAATGAGCATTGTCAGTGTTCCACAACAGAAAGGTCTTTGCGTTCATTATTTGTTTCCTCATTTGCATTTGTGTACCAAACTTTTCATGCTTTGCTCTATTCTAGTGACTTAGGAAAGATTTGTTGGGTGTTAAGTTCTCAGTTTCTTCCTATGGGAAGTGAAAGTACTATACATATTCTGTGGTTCTTAAGTATTTGGGAGGATAATCACCTCTTTAACTGTCCAATTACTATTCATCCTCCAGATATTAACTTAAATGTCAGTTCTTCCAATATTCCATTCTGATGACAACTTTACTCTATGCCTCCCAGGCTAGGGTAGGTACTCAGTTTATGTGCTTTGTTTGCCATAGGACAACTATGCTTTATTGGAATTGCTTATTTAATTGTGTGTTCTCTTCTGGACTTAAAGATAATGGTCTTCATTTTTCCTGTTTGCTAATTTTTACCTATAGAATCTGACATATAGCCAGGACTCAATAAATATTTGTTGAATGAATGGAAAAGCCTGATATAATATATGGGTGGTTCTTACCCATTTTGGAATATCCGAATAATGAATGAAATCTATGGACCTTTTTCTCAGAAAACTTCAAGGGATTCACAATTATCATCCACTCTCAGTCATAGATTCTGGGTCAATAACTCTTAGGCTCATTGACTTGTCATCAAGCCTCTACCAGCCCTGACATTCTAAGATTCTATAAAATCAAAAGCCTCCAGACCTCCCAGAAGATGGCCCTCCGTAGTATGCCTTCATGCAAGAGATGAAGCAGAGTTCAATGCAACCACAGTGAAATATTACATGGCCATGATGATTAGTGCCTGAAAATATTAAAAGGTATTTCAGGGCAGGGAAGTGCAGAGGCATCAAGTTGTGGGGGTTTTGAATAGAGAAGGAACTTACAGATCATTAGTTAATCCTTATTGAAAATAAGAATCCTTGCTATGCCATAACTGATGAGAAAACACTCACCCTCTCCCTATACAGCCAAATAAAAGAAATTCACAATTTTTTAGCAAGATTTGAAACCTGGTGTCCACAAGTTGTATTTAGTTTAGTATCATCTTCCCCCCGCCTCTCTAATAGTGTTTTAAAATTCAGAAAATTTCACATTAAAAAATTCCCTATTTCTGGATTTCCTCATGAAACCATGAGATTGAAAAACACTGGCTGCCCTTTCCCACATAGAAACATGGCTAGAACTGAAGATATCCCTTGCACATGTCTCTCCGGATCACTACAATCTGGACTAGTCCCTCTTCTTCGGTATTACCTGCTCTGATTCAGTCATGTACAATTAAACCTTCTTATGCCCTGTAGGTGGTGTTAGGCTGGAGGTGGAGTGGGGAGCCCTGGTTTGCAGCATTTGCCAATTTCTATAGTGTAAATACTCCCACCATGGCCAATTTCAAGCTGACAATCTGATGCCAGTCTGCTAGATTTCTTCAAATTTAACAATTCTTTTTCATGAATCAGTACAAGTTGGCAGAGCATACCACTGTTATTTGTGATCTTAAAATGATAGAAAAACCAAGTTCATTTAAGTTGAACCAAAACTTCACTTCCTGTAATCTCTACCTGTGTTCTCAGGTCTTCCCTCCGCATCGCTACAGGATGCATTTCAGGTTTTATCATATGACAGCCATACAATTATTTTTAATTGAGGAACTATTACTATTATCAAAGCTTCAAAATCTGTCTCCTGATTTTGATAATTAAAGTAGATCATCAAAAACTGATAAAACAATAAAAAAGAAAACCCCAGCATGATAAAAGTAATAATCTCAGAGCAGTATGATTGTATATGATTCTTATTTTATTCTGTGTACTTTAGTATTTTCCAATCTTTCTACAATAAATATGTGTTGCTTATGTAAATGTGCCTCCATCATACAACAAAGAATATTTAATCATTTCAATCTTACCATGTGTGTGGTATAGCCTGAAATAAACTATATTTTGTCAGCTAGGAAACAAAATGATCTTCAGATCACCATTGTTTACTTTGGATGTCATATTGGTGAATGATTTGCTATAAGTTAGTCTTGTTAGCCAAATGTTCCTGTGAAATAAGAAATGTGAAAGATTGAAAATGAAGTTAGACTCATGAGGACAGCATCCTGGTGTAGGACAAAAAGAATTAAGGTAGTTGAAGTGGGAAGAGGATAGTAAGTTGCATTTTTAAAGAGCCCGTTTCTATTTATCATATATTTTTTTCCCTGATGAAAGGGTGATACAGAAAGTAGTTTTTTCCCTCTATTTTGTCTGCAATCTCTCAGTAGTAATAAGGGAAATTTCACATCAGGAAATTCCGCAGTTATTAGGCCTTGGGCTCATAATATTTCATAAGTGTCTAAAGCTCTTCTGCACATCAAGCAGGTCTACTCAAGGAAATCACATACACACACATAATCATTTCTGATTCTCTCCCAGCACTTCCTTCAAAATAATAATGTCCACATAAATTCCTAAATAGAGGAGAAAATCTTTTCTTGTACAATATGTCATGGAAATGATGTCTGAATTGTGTAGCACTTGATAAGTACTAAGTCAATTGACAAATTCTCTGAATAGATAATTTTTTAAAATATCCCCAAGAGAAAACAATTCTACTCACAATGAATGTCTAGAAGACTGAGACAGCAGTAGATTTTTTTTTTACAAATAGAATAAATAAATATACTTTTATAGCTAAAAAGAATAGAATCAATAGACCTGCTCCTGATATTAAAGATAGGCTTGGTTTAAGTCAAGAGGTGGTGATATGCAGGCAATAAAGCATAATGTTTATAAAATTTTTCTCCTTTAAAAATATGCCTGTATAATTATCCTGATGGGTTGAAATACACAAAATAACCTAAAATCACTGAGTTCATTATGATTCTCAGAAGCACTAAAGCTCATTAGTCATATTCAGAGGATCTTCAGGAACCACTTTACTTTTCTGAAAATTGGTCAGTAAAGGGGAAGAATGAATTCTATGCAATTTGTAACACAGCGTATTCAAATCATCATGGAAAGAGAGTTATTTCTTTAGGTAATAAATACATAAGGAATAAAACAATTAAAATACCACCACTCGGCAGCGCTGAGTGAAATAATAGGTTAGGTAAAGACCATTAAAGACTGCTACAATTGTTAGGTGAAATAACGGTGGATAGTCTTTAACGGATGGATAGGCTGGCAACACCTACAAAAAGAGAGAACAAGACATGGCAACTTCCCTTATGATGCAAAATGAATTCATAAACGGCTCAGAAGTATTACTGCCTAGAAATGAACCCTGAGCCTAGCTGAATCCTTAGCTCAAAGTGCCAGTTTATGGAAAATAAAAGGAGAGAAGAACATAGAAAATAATACCATGGAGATGTGATCAGCAAAATCCAGAGCGTGGGGATTTTAAAGGACAAATGACCTAGTTTCTTTAACAAATAACTGGCAAAGAAAAAAGTTGGAGGGCTTCTAGATTTAAAACAAACAGCAAGCAAATCAGAGATGTGGATCCTGATGCAAACACTCAAATATAAAAAACTTCTGAGATATGAGCCAAAAACATTCATAATTCTCTCTGCATATTTGATTCTATTAGCAATTTATTGCCATTCTTTTTTAATTTTTTAAAAAGATTTATTTATTTATTTATTTATTTATTTATTTATTTATTATAGACATAGAGAGGAGGGGAGGTGGGCAGAGACACATGAGGAGGGAGAAGCAGGCTCCATGCCGAGAGCCGGACGCAGGACTCGATCCCGGGACTCCAGGATCGCGCCCTGGGCCAAAGGCAGGCGCTAAACCACTGAGCCACCCAGGGATTCCCCCTTATTGTCATTTTTTATGTGACAATGGTATTGTGATTGTATATTTTGTAAGGATATCTATTTCAGATACAGACTGAAGTATTATGGATGAAAGTATGTGTCTGGAATTTGATTCAAAATAGTCCCGATGGACATGAAAAGTATATGTCATATGAGGTAGGTCACATGTTGATTGATGTTTAAGCTGATAACTTGCAAGGATGTGTTCTATTGTTATCTCTATTAAGTGTATAAGTTAGTATTATAATAATGCTTCATAATGAACAACCACAAACTTCAGTAGCATATAGCAATAAATACATATTGCTTATGTTTCTAGAACTAACTGTGATTTGTCTAAGTGGTATGGTTTCTCTTGGCCAGGCTCATTCACATATCTGGTGTTGGCTGGCTGTCAGTTGACCTAGGATGGCCATGGTTAGAGCACTGAAGTGACTCAGCTTTGTTTCACAAATCTCTCATCCTTCAGCAGGATACACAGGCATGGTTTTATTGCTCTGACAGAAGTGCAAGAGGGTGAGTAAGACGTGTAAAGCCCTCAAGACCTAGGCTGGAAGCTAGTGTCATTCTCTTGGCCTCAATAAGACACAAAGGAAAAAAAGGGAGAGTACACAAAGTTATGTGGCAAAAGATCTGGATAGAAGAAAAAGTAGAGAACTGAAACCAGTATATGTCTGGAATCCTCCATATTTAAAAGTCTGTTTTAATGGTTGTGTATAATATACAAAATGGCAACAACTGAATAGATAAAAGCAATATTTTGATACTAAAACAGTTTACTTGAATACTGTGATGAATTCAGACTATTTTGCATATTTTAATCATAAATCATTGATAGGATAATAATACCTATTTCATGGAAGCAGCATCAGAATTAAATTAGATTTTGTTTATAGAGCACTTAAACATTGTCATATAAGTACTCAATAAAAGAAAATAGTAATGATAATAATTGTTACTATTTCTGTTATAATTATTAGCTAAAATTATTGATCTCTGAAGCAATCATGGTTATAATATGACAATATCTATCATTTCATGTCTAGGTCAAATAAATTATTTGATTATGTGTGCTGTATCTCATTTAAAAATAATGCCAGGTAAGTAATTGTGATTGTGCTATTAGATAAGCTGTCAGAATGTTTTTGCAATGTGGCTTATGAAAGCTAAGTACAAACCAATGGAAATCTTGGAAACAATCTAAATGTTCAGAAATAAGAGAATGTTTAAGTAAGTTATGGTTTATACATAAAAGGATGCTATGCATTCATTGACATTAAAATTGTAGAGATATATTTGATTATCTATCATGTAGGCTTATTTGGTAAAACTATACATAATTGTTTGGATTCATGGATACGTATACACCTAAATGTTAGCAATACTTTTCCTTAAGTGCTAAAATTTTTTCTTTCTACATTGTTTATCATAAAAATCTTTTAAGCAAGACCATCTTCATGAAATTCTAGAGTATTTGGTATATTCTTTAAGGAAATATGTGAAGGAGTCCAAGAATCACTGATGTAAACAATGCCATTAGCTATATCCACACATGCATAATTAATTTACATGTTAAATTATTACTATTGGTACTGATTGCTCATTTGCTGACTGTTTGTGCTAACTTGTTAGAGGCTCCATGGAGTGAAAATAGTCAAATCAATTGCATGTAGCCATGGCCTCATACCATGAGGTGTGCTAAAATGCACAAAACCTGGACTTTCTCCAAAAAACATGTTCCCTTAAGGCAAGATGGGATACAGACCTTGACTAGAAGCATGTAGCAGTATCCATAGTGGAGAAGCATTTACCAGTATCAGATCCAATCAGGGAGGCAAAGACTTAAACAATGGATTGGATATGAATTTTTGGACTGGACTAGCCAAAGTCCATACCTCATCTTGCAACAAGGGTCAATAAACTTTCAAAGGAGTTGGAACTATTAAAATGTGGAATGATTTTTATTGACCCTTGTGAAGGCAATAAAAATGCCAAATCTTAATTTTGGTCTGTTGGCTTGGCCATATACAATTTGAGATAAATATTTCAAGCCTTCCAATAACTATTGGTGGAATGCTTGCCTTTGGGCACCTCTGTGATTGAAATATTGTGTGATGTCTGAAATGACCAACTTGTTCACACTTAGAGTAAGCACCAGGAGCCGTGTTTAGTTATTTGAGACACAGCTCATTGCTTGGCTCTCCCTGAGATTACTAAGATAGCAAAATATAATCATGGGAAATATTCTATTTTATATAACTTAAAGAAATGTGGTTTGCATGTCAAGCACACTATTAGTGCAATGTCTCAATTTATAGCAATCATATAAGTAATGAGCTACACGGTAACTATAATGTGACCAGTTGACTATCTTTCAATCCCTGGAAGTCATTTTGATAGTGTGAGTTAACCAAAAAATGTTAAGAGGGATTCAATTTTTTAGTTGCATAAATTACAAAAGGGCAAGAGAACATTCACTTTGCTCGTAAGAAAAAGGAAGATAAATACTTTCGAAAACTAATAACTCAAGGCAAATTTACTAACTATTCTTATTAAAAAGTCACTGGCATATTGTGTGACTGTTTCTTCATTTATCATCATTTTGTATATATTTAATAGCTAGAAAAAAATTGTGAAAAGATAAATCCAAGGGATAGAAATCAAATCACTAAATGCTAACTTTGGTTTTGTCTCTCAAATGCCCTGGCTTGAACGAAAGTAGGCGTCAATCTAGACCTTAGTTTCCCACTCACAGGAAAAAGACAATATGTATTTAGAATATGCTTTTCAGTCAGTGACAGGAAAATCATTGAAGTTACACACACAAAGAAGATAGTACTTGTAGTATTGGTACGATTAAATATTTTTTCTTATGTAAATTAAGAACATTTGATTTCTAAAATGTATCTTATGAAATTGAATTGACTTTTCACAGTTCTAGAGCCAAGATCTACCTAAGGTTCTTTCCATTTTTTTTTTCACTACTTCATATTTCCATTATTATGAGGGACACCTCCCATCTTCCAGGTCCTGTTCTTGGCAGTGGAAGTTGAAGATGAATGAGCAAGACAACATCCCTGCTTGGTAGAATGGATGTCCTAAATGGAGATACAGGGAACAAGTGAACTCTTGAGTCAATTCCTAGCAGTCCTAAGTGCTGTGAAGGCAATCAGAGAGAGGAATAAAAGAGTGTCTTCACATCTTTGAATAGAGAGTGGTCAGAGAAGATATCTCTGCAGAAGAGAGATGGGAAATAAGCTATAAGAAGAAGCCAATCATGAAAATCAGCTGAAGAGCATTTCAAGTAGAGAGAAGGAGTCAATGCTAGATCTATGAGCCCTGAAGTAGCCTGGTAGACATTAGAAAGTAGGCCACTATGGGCAGAGCCCAACAGGTAGGGAGAATTGAGGCAGGTAGGAAATTGGAGGGCTGCAGGATGGCTTTCTGAGCACAACAGAAGACAACTGAATGCTATTTAAGCAACAGTGATTAAAGATCAAATGGGTCCATAAAATAATTGTCTGATGGATAATTTTCCATGCATTTCAGAAAAAAAAAATACGAAGAGATGTTTTCCCCATCATTTAGTAATATCAAGTTGCTGGAATAGCATTTGTGAACTAATTAATCTTTAAAACATTATTCAAATAGTCTCAATATATTCCAGAAAATTTCCATCCCTTAAGAATCTCTCTACATTCCAGAAAATCATGCTTGCACTTGTTAAAATGTGCTTTATGATCTCAAAATGCTGGGTTAAAGCGTTTCCTTAAATGAGCTGCCATAAATTAAACTATCTGAATACTGCAGATTACTCCATAATTTGTTTTCTGCCAAATAGATAATGCATTCAGCACATCATATTTATTAGGGCCGCTAAACTTCTACCCTCTGCTCTCTAATTAGGCTTTTCTTGTTACTGTGTGTTTCAGAAAATATGATTGTTCCATTCCTTGAACCTAATGAGGCCCAGCTGGGGCAGGATTAGAGTTGCATCAAGCAGGGGTGGGCTTACCCTTTGTTCAGTGGTGCTCATTCAGATTATTCAGCATTGGGGTCTGCAGCTGAATGGGAGGGTCCTGCCAAGATGGGCATGGCTACCTTTGTGTCACATGCTTGCCACGCACTTAATTCTGCCCTATTTGTCATGGTGGCAGAAGGATGTCTCAGTCAGCAACATCTGGATGCTACTTGAGAAATGCCTCGTTGGTCGGTTATTCATCACAAGATACATTCAGGGTTGGTTGAGTGGAGACCAGCTTGATTATTGGCAAGGCTTTCTGTCTTTAAAGACACAATTGGATTTTTACTTTGTCTATGCCTGAAGCCACTTCTAATATAAAACATGAAACTGCCAGGAACATAATTGCTGGGCCCTTACTTACAGTTTTTTCTTTTATTCATCTCATAAAAGGTCATCAAATGTGCTTCATTGGGTTTGGATTGGGAAGAACACATGGGGAGATTCTCGAAACCAGTTATGTTCAATTTCTTGACCCAGGAGGCAGTTATATTGTGTTCACTTTATATTTACTCATCATGCCATACACCTGTGTTTCGTATACTTTCAGGTATTTATGTTTATTGCACACTTTTTAAAAATGTGATTCATTTGTATGTGTGCATGGGTATATAAATGTATTAATATATTTTTATGTATTTATAAATGTATTAAGACATCGAGCATATAACAGAGATTTCATCTTTTTCCCAGACTCAGATCAAGGCTTATCTCTTTTAAATCTGCCAGTCACTTTATCTCCCAGCGATCCCATCATCTCAGACAGTTGGAATTGGACCATGTGCTTTACTTTCCTCCATTAATTCTGTTCATTTCTGTTCTGTTTGTTATTATTTTATGTGGGTTCTTTTCTTCTTCCAACTTAAGGTTGCAAACTTCTTTTTTTTTTAAAGATTTTATTTATTTATTTATTCATGAGAGACAGAGATTGAGAGAGAGGCAGAGACACAGGCAGAGACAGAAGCAGGCTCCATGCAGGGAGCCCGACGTGGGACTTGATCCCAGGTCTCCAGGATCAGGCACTGGGCTGAAGGCGGTGCTAAACCGCTGAGCTACTGGGGCTGCCCAAGGTTGCAAACTTCTTAAGGCTCAGGTCATCTCTCCTGCTTTTTATCTTTGCTGAACACATTCTAGATATTCAAGAAATACTTATTGATTAAAACTCTCAGGTTTGAAATGGTTCTGTTGTCTGAGTAATAGGAAAGCTAACAAATAAGCTCAGAGATATTTGTTCTGGATTTGTTGCTAAGGAAAAAAGAGCAATATTGAGTAGCAGTCAATAATGTGGCTCTAGAGCCAGACAGGCTTGGATTCAAAATCTCCTTCTGACACTTAATAATTATACAGTTGATAATTATACATCCTTGGGAGAGTGAAAGTTGAGATTCTTATCTTAAAATGGAAAAAAAAAACCTCTGCTTAGTTGATACTTTTGTAAGGATGAAGCAAAAGTGATGCATCTGAAGCAGGTAGGAAGCCACCTTGCACATTGTAAGCATTCTATTATTACAAGTACTACCACTACTGCTACTACAACCAGAATAACTTTAGCAAAAACCTGTTATCCACTACTTCTCTCAACTACATAAACTTTGACTCTAAAATTTGGAAGATCTCCATTCTGCTTAAAGTTCTAGTATGTCTAGTTTGGGAATATACTAGAAAAAGAAATAAAGTCAAATGCATAGCCATATATTTACCCACTCGAATGGCATTTTTTTAAATTGAGGGACACCATTAAAATACAGTGTATTCATAGATGACTGCTTAGCATATGGAATTCTGTGGCATGTGCTCTGAATGGACCTCGTCCAAGAGGACTTAGTTACCAAATCCACCAGAAGGATCTCATTATATTACAGTTTCACCTATAACAAAATCTGTGTCACTGATTCCAAGGGCAGCAAAACATCACGGCTCCAGGGCAATGATTTGTGTTGGCATCTCTTTGCTCTTCGTGTGCCATATGAGATTAATTATACCCATCTATTTGCATTATGTATCCTGTTTTACATCGATACATTATAAGACAGAGCACTTTCAGTAATAAAAGCTACCACTTACTGAATCAGGGATGAAGCTGGGGTAACACAGCCAAGCCCTAGGAATTTTACTCTAGGAAAGTAAAATCCAGCGGTCTGCAGCATCTGCCAGCCTCCACCACGTGAATCCTCCACCCTTCCAACATTGCAGCAAGGAAACTGGGATTTCTCATCTCCACTCTTGATCCTTTTCCAGATGCTAAACTCTGACCATTCAGCAATTTTCTGCTTCTTACCGCTTCTGTGTGCCATTGGCCAACTTCTCAATGCCCTGTGTCTTTTGTTATCCAGCCTCGTCTCTGGACATACAGATACATATATTGTATGTATGTATATTATTTCTCCCCAACCTAGGTCCTTACCTTCTCTAATTAGCCTTATACTTGGGACCTACTGTGTCCGGTGCAAGCCAGTTGGGTCTGAGTTGAATTTCCTGCTGGGATCCTGCTCTGAGTATTTCTGGAAGACCCGAGGGGAAACTTGGTCCTTGCTAAAGTTTACTTATATGAAGAATTCATCCTAAGGAATGAGAAAGTCAGTCCCTAGACCTCAGTTATCAAAAGGAAGGAATAACCCTAAATTAAAGCACATTATTATTCATCCATTCATTCAGAGGCTAGAGTGACCTTGGGTCATATACCTCATCTAATAGCCTTGAAAGCATCTGTTTAGGTGTTAAGTGACCATCTAATTTCTGCGTAAGCATCTTCAATGCTAAACAAGTGAACATACTGAAGTATGTATCACGTGGTTCCACTCCCATCGTTTTACTAGTAGTTGAGGAAGCATGTGGTGGAGAGAAAGGTGGACCTAATGGCTGTTCCTAAGGAGAGGTAGGACTTCTCAAGAAGGTCGCCGTGTCCCAGGATCTAGCCTGCTTTGAAAGTCGTTTGACTGTCATCAGGTCTGCAGGGCTCTCTTGACAGTAAAGTTCCAATGAAGTCGTTTACATGAAGCTGACCGCAGCCCTCCTGAACCTCAGGCAGAAATGGGAACAATAATTTGTCAATCTGCAATGACACACTTAAAAGG
This sequence comes from Canis aureus, assembly GCF_053574225.1. NCBI lineage: Eukaryota > Metazoa > Chordata > Mammalia > Carnivora > Canidae > Canis > Canis aureus. Next base: position 2,968,840 of record NC_135646.1, read on the forward strand.
TACAAGAAACAAGACACCTATGCACATCACTTTCTCTCTGTTGTCACTTTTATGCAAAGGCAAATCACGATCAGAAATTACTTTATTAATTAACTACAAGAAACCACCACTAGAAATCAGAAGTGCCTCAAAGTTCACATGATCAGTGTATACTTTTCTCTGCAGGCGTACCTCCGTGGGAAGCCAAACTGTAATCAGAAGTTTGGCGTGGATTCAGAACAGGGGATGGGGGATGAACTGAAAGTCTGATAGTGGAAGCTAAGGTTTATTAGCAGAGATAAGGGAGCTGGCTGTTCAGGGCAATTAGCACCTTGCTGGGGGAGTCCTGCATCTGCCACCACATCGGTGATGGCTTTGCTGACACCCAAAGTCTCGAGGCTGAGACTTCTCCCCTCATGACTCTTCATTTCTGGGATCCTGTGGAACACACCTCTCTTCATTTGTCAGATGGGTTTATATTTTCAATCAGATTACATTTAGTTCCGTAAGTCTCAGTTTTAATGTCTCTTCATCAGGAAACTTCCCTGCCATCAATCTAAATTTAGTCCTGTCATATCAACTGGCACATTTTGTTTGAGAGTAAGTTTCCCAATTTGTAATAGTACATTTCCTTCCATTTTTATTTGTCTGCTATTTCCCATTTCTTAGCATATCTGTGATAGGATCCATTGTGTGTTGATCTTCAGGTGTATAACTATCAGAAGGTAGTGTTCCCTAATTCCCAAGTTCATATCGGTCAGGTTTATAACATCAATGTACTCTCTAAGAACAATGCTTGTGTTCACTATTGTTGCTTTTTTTTTCTTTTATTTTCTTTTTAACACTCCTTAAAATCTGTTTATCCCCATTCCTTGCTGGAGCACTTTGGCTGGCATCCATGGATCTATGCTGTGATGGTTTTCTTCATAACGTTCCGTTCATTCTTTCTTTCTCCCAGCTACTTTCAAAGGTGGATATTCCTGATGGTTTTAGCATTGCTATTCTCCTATCTTGAAGAAACAGATTGTATATAGTGATTTGTGTTATTCCCATTAATTCACTGAATTTATCATTTTTGACTATATACTACTATATACTAGCCTATAGCTTTGTGTGTTGTAGAGTTTATACATACTACAGTATGGTATATATAAACTACATATACTAGTACGTAGATTTGACTATACACTACTATGTGCCAAACACTGAATGACAGACTGCCTTCTAAAGAGCCATATGAGGGGCACCTGGGTGGCTCAGTGGTTGAGCATCTGCCTTTGGCTCAGGCCGTGACCCTGGGGTCCTGGGATTGAGTCCCACATTGGGGTCCCCGCAGGGATCCTGCTTCTCCCTCTGCCTGTGTCCCTGCCTCTCTCTCTGTGTCTGTCATGAAAAATAAATAAAATCTAAAACACTAAAAAAAATAATAAAGAACCATATACATGTGTCTGCCACCAAGTTGCTCATAATCCTATTGGTAGTAATAATCACTCTGTTTTAAACTACAGTGTATTCATAGCAAATATGAGGTATAGTAAGGACAGCGGATGAAAAAACAATTGCTATTGAAAGAGTGAAAAAAAAAGAAAGATAGGGTGTTCCTCACAGTTCCCAAGAGGAGGGGCCCCACTAGTCCATGGGGGCAGGCATACAAGGAATCAGGAGAAGAGGAAAGCTGTGGATAAGAACCTTCACTGTAGTTTCCTTGAGAGAAAACTGGTGAAATATGGTAAGCAGGGTACTTTGAAAAGATTCAGCGTGTTCTGGAATATAGAGCCTGTCTTAATGTTTAGTCTGTGCCCTGAGGTGATTAGAGCTGGTGGATAGTTGCTCAGAGCATGAGAGCCAAGGAAGACAATGGTTGGGATATGGGTTCTAGATTGGTTAGTTTTTTTAATGTATATATAAAATATTATATATTTTAATATATATATATTTATTGGAGTTCGATTTGCCAACATATAGTATAACACCCAGTGCTCATCCTGTCAAGTGTCCCCCTCAGTGCCCATCACCCAGTCACCCTATCCCCCCACCCACCTCCCCTTCCACTACCCCTTGTTCATTTCCCAGAGTTAGGAGTCTCTCATGTTTTGTCACCTTCTCTGATTTTTCCCACTCATTTTCTGTCCTTTCCCCTATAATCCTTTTCACTATTTTTTTATATTCCCCATATGAGCGAAGTAAGTCAATCAGAGAAGGACAATCATTATATCAGTTGGTTACTTTGTATTTGAAAAGTGTGCTCACAGGTGAGTTGTTTATATCTTTAGGAGTCTGTTAACTCTAGAAGGGATAGACTCTCCGGGTTAGTTAGCAGGGCACCAGAGGTCAAAGCATCAGAGTACAGAAAATAAAAAGCTTGGGTAATACTCTGTAAAAGTCAGGACAGGCTAAGTTATGCTGTAGTAACACATAGATACCAAACCTCTTTATTTCCAACTCTCATAAAGCCTGCTGTGGGTCTAGTTATCTCTTATGACAGCTTGCCCTCTCATTGTGGCTAGATGATCAATACTGCTTCCCATCACGAACCCTCTGCTGTCATAACTTAAGGCCTCCATGCTCATGGCAGAAAAGAGAGATTCCAGAGCACTATTAAGCCTTTCTCTACTCTCTCAGCCCCCCAAAGGACCCCATTACACTTCTGCTCACACTCCATTCACTAGAACTACTCCTATGGCTCTGCCAGTGTGTACATGGGGGTCATGGCAGGATGCTATTGCAGAGGTGGCTAGTGGGAAGTTCAAAACTAGGGGTTGAATGGAGGCTGGACTAAGTCTACAAATATCAGCGACACCATCAAGCACCTATGAGTCAAGACTACCCCAGAACAAGCCAGGGGCTACAACACTGGGACGTTGATAACAGAGACTGTTGTCTGAAGGCCAGGATAGGTGAAATGCACCTCACCTGGAGGTCAGGGGGAGCCAGAGAAAACTGTAAGACTGCACTAGAATGAGAGAACCCTCTGGATCTTCTTCTGTGGCCAAGGTGCCAGGTAAGGGGAAAAAAGGGAATTGGCGCAAGGGGAAAGCAATGGACAAAACAGAATTTCCCCTGAAAAGTTAGCCCAAAAGAGACCATTTTTCAAATGAAAAATTAACCTACCCTGAAAGGCTTGTTATTTTTCTTCCACTCCCAAGCAGAAATATGGGCTCTGAAACTAAGCTGGGTTTATTGATGAAAATGAAAGAAAGTTATATTTAGCACTCCCCAATTTGTGACTGTTACATTTAAAAACCCTTATATGGGTCTAGTCTAATTTTTATTTATTATGAATAAAATTGTCATTTTTGCCCAGAACCAAAATTAGATTGTAGAGGAGGTCACTTATGTCTGTGAATATCATCCTTCCCTTCTACTCATCACAAGCAAGTAAAGAGAAAGGAGGGCTTTAGGTGTGCCCTAAGTGAATGTGGGTCCCAAGTAGAGGCTGTTGGCATGAGGAAGCTGGACTTGAAGAAGACTAACTACATCTGGGGCATCCTTTTTTTAAAAAAAGATTTTATTTCACAACCTGAGCCAAAGGCAGATGCTCAACCACTGAGCATCCCAGTGCCCAGTGCGGGGCATCTTATATATGACTAGTTAAAGGTACATATTTGACCTTCACTGTGTGGTCCTAAGTTAGAAGCTGGGGCAAAAATTAGAGAAAATATTGGTTACTAAATCAAGCCCTAGCTGTTTGGGGGTGATTCTTACAGGGATTATTGTTTGGTCTCCTGGAATACACTCTTCGGATAGTAGTTGACTTCTTGGATTGCTTACAGAAGACAGGCTGTCTTCTTGGGCTGCTTGCTGCAGGTTGCCACAGTTTTATTTTCATATATAATTTGGCCATTGTCTGTATACTCATTCTTTCAAGTATATTTGATCAGTTTTTCTGCTCCTCAACACAAAACGGGCAGTTTCTATGTGTACATTTCTAAGTGACAAATGGGGCTTCCAAGCACATTTTCCCCAAAGAGCCAATGAATGATAGCTATCTTTTAATTATCATCAATATATGCCAGCTGAGCCTGATGGATGTAGCCTCTCATTCTGTCCTCACAATGACCCTACAAGATAGATGCTGTTACTGCTCCCATCTTATAGATGAGAAGACTGAGACACAGAGGAGTTAAGAAACTTGCCCATAGTCCTCTAAATTGGAAATGGAGGAGTAGGGATTTTTGCTAAGTCTTTCGGTTTTAAGCAGTGTATTATTGTCTCTGTACTACTGTTTCCCTAATAGCAGTGAATAGCAGTTCCTTTCTTATAAAGTCAGAGTATGGCTCTAGCCACCCACGCTACTGCAGGGGTGAGAAACAGGGCCAGAATCAGTAGGGACTCTGAAGACAGAAAAATGGATGGCTCCCTCAGGAGTATAAATGTCAAGTACAAGCATGAGGGGGCTTTGGTGGAGGGCACAGACATTCTGCAAAAACAGATCATACCTAAGTTCAGCTCTTCATGGTCAAAGGCAGCTTTTTTTTTTTTTTTTAAATCCCTGACATATCTGTGTTGTGAATTAGAACATGTGTGTTACCAGTTTTAGATGCCACATATATGTCCGTAACATGCCTGCCTTCCCCATGCCCTTGGCTCACTGAGTTAGCCCTGTACACTGCTACTTACCACCACTTTATACTTTTTTGGTTTAAAATTATTTCTTGGCTTTCCGAGCATGGGAAGGGGCTGCCTGAATGCAAGCCTTTGCACACAGTGGGTGTTCAATACATTTGGCTGGTGTACTAAGAAAAAAAAAAAAAAGAAAGAAAGAAAAACATTGCCAGAAAGACAACTCCCTGGGGTCTGGGGAACTAAATTATAATTTAAGTCAATAATTTGCCCTTAAAGAGTATTTTTTATACATTTGTAGCATGAGAAATAGAATAATACAAATTCTCTTTAGGTATCATACATAATATTGTTTCCAAATGATTTCTTTTTTTTTTCCTTACAATGAAAATTCTAACACTGTTGAGATGATATAAATGCATTGGTTACTTTAGAGTAATCTCAAAAATGTCCATCAAATTTTCTCAAGAATTTTATCAATCTCTATTTATCTTAAAGCAGTGCTCGTACTATTAGGGTATGAGTATATAATACGGTTTTGATGTCCCTGTTACATTATGGTCATAACAGTCCTTAATGTTAATGACAGGTGGGTTTATCACTCCAGTATAACTAGGTGAGGCACTGGGGAAGCTTCATTAAGCCTTATAAGGCAATGGTGTCCTCTTTCATAAATGACCACGCCTGTGTACTAAGTAGTGTGATCCTCAAAGTTCTCATTGGAATCAAATTCTTAACTCAGTTCTGGAAATATCACTGATTGATTGGGGTATCCTGATATGGGATGACGGAATTGGTGAGATTTTGGGTGTTTCTCTGAGCAACATTTTAATCTATAGATATGTGGTGTGTCTGGACCAGCAGCGAACCACTCCATATTGAGAAGGTAGTAAGAGTGTCTTTCTCAATGTGCCAATTGGCCTTTGTGACCCATCTTCAGTGGATGATGGAGTCTCACTCGCTTATTTGTTCTTTTTTTATGACAATTTTCCAAGGACCACCCTAAAGAGAGGTGCTCATTTGCCATTCAAGACACCCCTCCTGAGCCTGGCTAAGGCAGTCATCATGAATGCAAGTACCTGAGCTTATTCCTCATGTTGGATGCTGTGCGGGCTGTTCTGCTCCAGGGCTTCCAAAGCTGGCTCGGGCCACCTGCACATCAGACACTTGATCCTTTCTCATTTTAATCCCTATCCATACAGGTCCAGCTTTTTGAGTTTGTTTCCCAACCCATTCTCAGTTCCTGGCTCTTTATCTAAATTTGGCATTTAGACTTTCTCCAACAGGCTTGGCTGTTCCCCTTGCTTTCATTGTGCTAGAACATATAATAGAAAACCCATCTTTCACTCTGCAACCATAGAAACCAGTCCTAATGCTAGCCATTTAATAGCTGTGTCAACAGGAGCAGCCCCAGAAGTGTGGGAGAGGGGAGTACATAGAGCCTGTGGGTCAAATTGAAGTATAAAGGTCAAAGATAGTATTAAATTTCTATGGACAGCTCAGTGTGGAAAATTAAAATAAAATTAAAATAAAATAATAATAGTGTGATACTTATTTCCTTTAACTTAATTCCTTTAACTTAGTAGTTGTAGCTCTGAACTTTTAAAACCTGTGACTATGGGATCCCTGGGTGGCTCAGCAGGTTTAGCGCCTGCCTTCGGCCCGGGGCGTGATCCTTGAGTCCCGGGATCGAGCCCCACATTGGGCTCCCTGCATGGAGCCTGCTTCTCCTTCTGCCTGTGTCTCTGCCTCTCGCTCTCCCTCTGTGTCTCTCGTGAATAGATAAAATCTTTAAAAAAAAAAAAAACAAACCTGTAACTAGCACTTTAATCAATGTGAGAAAGGGGATGAAGCATTTCTAGACTAATCTGCCACAAGAAGTCTTTTTCAAACCCTCTTGGAATTGACAGATTACAAAATGCCACCTTACCATGGCATCTCTATTCAATGACCAGAAGTTCATGTTGGTGAATGAGGGAAGAATCCATTTCTGATGGTTGACTCAGCACTCTGGTAATATTTTTAATATTTATTAAATTATTAATTTAATATTTATTAAATATTATTAATATTATTTTTAATATTCAGTTTAATACACAGTTAGCAAAATTAGGCTCCATTCCATCACTTACACCTACTGCCTGTTGAAGATGGCTGCGTCATTAGCCTGACAAAGTTGAGCCAAGGGTCTCTGGGCTATGCTGAGCCATGCCAAGCCTTCCCCCTCCCCTCGCCGGTGCCCTACTTCTTGAGAATTTAATTTTCAACTTAATAGAGGGACCAAGCATTCAAAAGAATTTTCTCTAGAATGGGTAATATTCGAGATTACACTGACTGTCTTAGGCCTGAGAGAACTGTTCATTTAAAGGGTGAGGATCTCAAAAGGACTAAATAAAGTAAAGAAGAATACAGAAATGCTTTATAAGGTGTAGATTTTATAGGCAGAAAGAATGAATGCACAAGTTGATTGGGCATCACCATTATGTAAATCCTGCTGGGGCTCCAAGGTTCTGCTCAACTCTTCTATGAAGACGCTTACTATGGGTCCCAGCACCCAGCACCGTGGGTCCAGCACCTCTCTCACTCTGCGGCCCTACAGAACCATGACTGGATATTTCACATGCGTAACCCGGCACGTGGCATGGGAATTTTCTCTCAAACCCTTATCAGCAGGTGCCATGTGTCCCCACAAAATAAGCACCTGATGTTCCTTGATTAAGGGATCACGAAGAGATACATTTGTTGGGACAGGGAATTCCTAGACAGTCACATCTGATGCATTCACGTTTGTCCAGTCCACCTTACCTCTGGCTTTAGACATGCTGACAACAACATCCTAGGGTAGTTGTGAGCGTCACATTTGCAGACAATGTCTGTGGAAACGTATTGTGAACCATAAACAACACCCTGACTGCGAGTAATTAATGTGGCAGGGTAATGACGACAATCCCAAATGGAATATGTGTGTAAGTCAAATTTAGATGATTCAGAAACATCAGTGAGGTTGAGCAGAATGTCTTTTCTCCAGACAAGAGGCAGCAAGGTGGATTTTCTGGGATTCAGAAAATCTAAGTTTGGCTTCTTGATTTGCCATTGGTTTTGTGTCTAGTCTGAGCTTGATGTTTCTTCTCCTGTGAAATTAGGTAGCTGGGCAGATTGATTTCTAAATTCTCCTCTGATTCTATAAGCAAAGTGTTGTAAGATTTAGCATCCGATCATTTCATTTGCATAAAGGGTGGCTGGACAAACAGAACATCTTATAGGGAATCCACTATTGTTTCTTTTCCCCCAGTTCATCGTTAATTAAAGATCATTGATCATTAATATGATCATTCTGATTCCAGTCTTGTTCTAGAAGGTTTATGTAAGTAAACAAAATAAAAGCATTGGAGATAAAAAAAGATGCCAATTTCTCAAATTTAAGTACAATCCTTGATTCTGAAATTCTTGTGATACTGGATTCTATCTATTAACATAGATTATTCCAAAATTATTATGTTTTTGTTTTTGTTTTTGTTTTATCAGAGCCCTTGCTGGGAATATGGCTCTGGGGAAGAAAGATACTTGGCAATGGAACAGGAATTAACATTTCAGTGCAAGGAATCTTGATTAAATCTGAGCAGATATTGCATGAGTAAACTATGCAAAATCTTCTTGGTATAGGAGCTTAGGGGAACAATAACATTTCAGGCTGGGATGCTCAGAGAAAGCCATATGAGAGAGTTCGATATAAGTTAGGATGTATTAAAGAATGTAAAATGTACATTGAGTAGCAGATGCCAAGAATAATAGGACAAAGGTGAAAACATACAAAGGCTGTTTTCCCGACAGCTAGTAAAGCAGCCAGAGTGCAGAAGGTCAGATACGGTGGTATTTGGAAGATAAGGCTTGAAACACAGGTTAGCCCTAACTGGGGATGACATTGAATGACACTGAATGGATGAACTTCAAAGAATTTTATCCTTTAGGCAAGAAGGAGTACATTCCAAACTTTTTAAAAACACAACAATGATTGTTTTTGTTTTATTTAAAAATATTTCCATCATTCATCAGGATGAGTTTAAAGAGGAGGCAATGACAACAGCAGAAAAATTAACATATTATTCCCAAAGTCCAGGTCTGCCTTGACAAACCCCTGAATTTCATGAATGGCAGTAGGAATGGGGGGGGGGAAGGAAGAGAAGCAAAATATTGGGAAGAGAGACTTGTAGGCAGAAGCAACAAGTGAAGGCAACAAGGCAAATGCCTGTGAGGTTTGAGATCTGGGACACTGAGCAAATTAGTGGTATTTTTTATAAAGAAGAGAAAGTACAGAAGATCAAACACATTTTGAGGAGCCTAATAGGGTCTTCAGTATTTAAGATAATGAACTTGAGTAGTGGAAATAGAGTGCAGGTGGGGGTAAGTGCCAGGAGGGGGTCTTCTCTCATTGAGAGTAGGTATCCCAGTACGGGCATTCTGGGGGGTGGGGGGAGTAGGGGTGTAGTCAAACCTGCTTTGCATTTGGGAATGTGTGAACCTGGCCCTGAGGCAAAAGGGCTTGGATTTTGGGGTCAGACCCTCCAGGCTTTCTCTCTCAGCCCCACCACTTGCAGGCTACTTGACCTCAAGCAAATTACTTAACCACCTGAACCAAATTACTTAACCCGTCCAGTAAAAATAGCCAGTATTAGTGCACCACTATGAGGATTGAGTAAGTAAATCTCTGTAAAGTGTTTGGGACACTAAGCATTTTTTGGAAAGATTTTATTTATTTATTCACGAGAGACACAGAGAGAGAGAGGCAGAGACACAGGCAGAAGGAGAAGCAGGCTTCCTGCGAGGAGCCCAATGGGGGACTCAGTCCCAGGACCCCGGGGTTATACCCTGAGCCCAAGGCAGAGGCTCAACCGCTGAGCCACCCAGGTACCCCTAAACATTTTTAAATTAACTAAACATTTTTAAATTAACTTTTCTAAGACTTGATTTTCTCCAGTGTATAATTAGATTACAGTAGTATTTATTTATAGATCTACTGTGAGAGTTAAATATGAAAAAAGTACACAAAACTCCCAACAAAATGAGGAGTTGGTAGCAAGAGCTCACGTTTGAATGACCACTTAAGTCAATTATCCAATGATCGTCTACCAGGTGCCCACCACATGGCAGGCACTTTCCTAGAAGCTGGAGGTGACCTTGAGGGAAAGAGTGCAGGTGAGCCCAGCAATGTGATGTCATGTGAAAAAAGGAAGCAGGTCCAGGCCTTTAAGAAGGATGCGCATGGGCTTAGGGTGGTAAGGAAAAACGTCCCTGGAGAGGGGACATTTGGGCAGAATTTTAGCTGAATGCAGTGAGGGGAAGGCCAAGCAGTAACCTGCACGAGGGTGAGCCCAGACCCGACCTGGACTGGAAGTTTGCAGACAGAGCCAACCTCGAGCATGTGGCATGTGCTGCCTTGGCTTTGTGGGCAGGTGCCTGTAGCCTGGAGGACCCTTGGGTGGGGAGGGAGGGGAGGGAGGGGAGGTCGGCTGAGGGCGGATCCCCAGAGCAGTGCAGGCCAGCAGAAGTAAAATGCCAGCTGTGTATGTAGTGCCCTTAAGGTTTCCAGTAGCTGCAATTTGGGAAATAATGAGAAACAGGTGAAATTAACCCAGTGTGGTCAACACATTATGTCAACACACAATCACTTTAAAAAATAGTAACCAGAAATGTATAATCTTTTGTCTTTCTTTCTTTCTTTCTTCCTTTTTTTTTTTTTTTTTTTTTGTACCAAACCTTTCAGACCTGGTAGGCCTTTTCCACTTAACATCTCAGAAGCAACTGAGGGGATTGAGGCAAATAGGAAGTTGTTGGAGGGTTAGAGAGTTGGGGGAAAACGTGTGTGTGTGGCCCAGGGGGAGGGATGGAGATATGACTTGATTTTGTCTTTAAATTTGTCACTCAATAGATGACTACCAAGTATTAATCTTACTTCTCACACTCGGCTAAACAAAAACTATCTCCTAGGCTTACTTCTTTAAAATCGTGTTAAACCCAGTTGCAAACTCTTTTTTGCTAGGGGAATGAGAAATTTATTCCCTAACATTTTTCTAATTCCACTTCCTTTTTTTCTTTTTCTTCTTTCCACATTTTTAACTCATGAATTCAGTGTTTCTTTGGTTGTTGGAATAGGGCAGGTCGTGCAGTGCCAAAGCATCGGAGTCCATTTCAAGTACCAGCCTAGTCTGGTTGTTACTGAGATACCCATCTCCAGGGCCCAGGCATTCCCAGGAATCTGTGGCTTCCATGCCTTAGAGGGCACAGTACATGGCAGAGAAGGAGCCTGGTGTCTGGTGCCCTGCCTGCCTACTGCCCTTGTAGGGTCCTGTCACACTTCACAAGTAGTTCTTAATTTTATGAGAGACACTGATTTTCCTCCCCTTTATAGGCCTGGACACAAGTGTTACCCATTTCTCTTTCCTTCTCCCCTCCCCAAAGAATACCTAGAATGATCCTTTCAATCACTCAGATTTCAAAAGAGACAAAAAGAAGGGTTGTCTTCTGCAGCTCTTGCTCCCCCACCGCCACCCCGACCCCCACCTCTTGAATCTCTGAAGCAAAGAATTTGAATGGGCTTGACTACCTGCTCAGAACAAACGAATGAGAAATACAGGGAACAAATGCAAATTAGCACCTCCATGAATTACCTGCCACAGTAGCTCTTATTATGGTGCAGAAGACCTTTAATTGGTGACTGAATATTTCTAAAATCTCTGAACTGGATAGATTCACATCAACCAGAAGTGTGATGTACGTGTGGCTCTGCAAAAGCATAAAAAGCAAAGAAGTGATTGCTAGATGATTTATTCATTTCTGACTTTCTTCACATTTCAGCCTTGCTCCTCAAAGTGAGATCCTTGAACCAGCAACTTTGGCAGTCTCTCAGAGGGAGAAATGCAGCATCCCAGGTACCTCCACAGTTCTAGGAATCAGAAGCCAAGTTGTAACAAGATCCCCAGGTGAGCAATGTGCACACTCAAGTGTGAGAAGCCCTGATCTAAGACACAGGGACTCTAATTTGGAGCTTAGATTTGTTGTCAGCCAGTGGCTCTTCCTGATAAATTAAGCCATCAAAAGTAATAACCAGGTGCCTATAATGTGTAAGGTGCTGAGCTTGGGGACTGCAGGGATGCATAACAGTGAAAGACAGTCTTTGCCTTCGAGGAGCTCATGGTCTCATTGGCAAGATAAGATGTAAACACGTGAAAAGTGAGTACGTATCTAGCAGAGCACAGACGATAGAACGTCAACAGGAGTTTAGAATCGCTAGGTGTTTAGGGGATAGAGAGGATTCCAGCCAAGTTTGAAATGTGGGAAGGATTCATTGTTCCAAATTATAGAACTTTATTCTCTTTGCATTTAAGGTCACTGGGAGAAAAAAAAAATCCCCCCCCCCCCCATGAAGAATTACAAGCCAGAGGCAGACCACACTTCTGAGAAAAGCGATAGTGTCTTTTTTTATATACAAACATAAGCATGCGGGGTAGAAAGACTCCATAGGTGACAGTTTACTTCCAGATTTCTCTTTTCCTTGAGGCATGTTTGGTAGCAGAGTGCTGAAGAGAAATAGCATACAACATATTCTTATAAGTAGCAGCTGGTGTCCTTGCAAATGGGGGTGGGAGGTGGAGGGGGAGGAATGTCTCAAACATTAGACCACACCTATGGTTTCCAACCAACGTGTGTAGTTTGCAGGGATGCAAATCGAAAGTTCCATGACTATACATATGTATTCTTTGTAAGCTAAAATCTTTACTTACCTCAACAGAAAAATCCTGAGAGGAATGCACGGCACGCTTCCTCCTGATGAGCTTGTTCAAGATGTGCAAGGGATAAGAGGTATTTGGTGACCATGGTAAGGGCCCCAAGGTTGGATCTACACAGTGAACCAGAAAAAAAGATGCTATGGTTTGTCTCCACTTATAATCTCATTCTTCTTCAGTATTAATAAAACTTAATGGAAAGCCCTACCTTTCGTTGAACTCATTATTTTAGCATTTTAATGATTATTCTTTATGATTTATAGGGCCCATGTTGCCCATAATGCACAATTAGAGGTAGCATGTCCTTTCTAGGGTCAATGGCTCTACACAACTTTTGTAAATATGGCTGGTGTGTTATACTTTTATTATCTGATTAGCTTTGGCAATCAGGAATTTAAGTCATAATTGAATCATGTCAAGTACATTTACATTGCACATGAATCCAAGAAAAGAATGTGATGAGTACACCATAGGTTTAATTCAGGGTTATCTAATTGTTTTATCCTAAAATATAGCTCCTCTCATCTTGCTGAACCCACACACTAAATTAGAGACTTCTGGCTGCCAGAATTCATTTGTGTTCTTGGATTTTCACTTTGAAAACTTCCAAAGGAGACCAGGAATCCTGCTGATAGCAGAGTAAGCCTCAGCTATGAAAGTCAAACTGGTAATAAATATGAAGAAAACCTTAATCAGTTTTAATGAATACAAATAGCATAATGCCTGGATCAGGGGAGTCCGGGGAAATGTTCAGCATGGTCGTGGGTGGAATTCAACAATTTTTTAAAAGAGAGACTGTTGGAGAAAAGGACCTCTGATTATGGTAAACAGTAATGGTGGAGGATTTATTCATGCTTATAGAATACGTCTTTCAAGGCTTAGGCTTTTTATAAAAAAAAATATATATATATACCTTCTCTATTCAAGACAGCATGAACTTCCATTGAGCTGTGGAGTGAGTAATTGTCGGTGGGAAAGAACTGCAAACTGAGCTCTATCCCAGAGGCCAGGCCAAGCAGATGAGAGAAGCCAAGAGTACACTGGTTAGGCAGGTTCTTGACTCAGGCTTCCTGGACTCAGATCCTGATTTTTCCAGTTTGTTCCAACACGAGAAGAAAGCCTAGCCGTGTTGGATTCACTGAAAAGCAACATGTTTTCTCTGATCCACCAGGCAAGTTACTTTGTGTCTCTGTGACCCTCCTTGCCTATCTGTTAGAGGAGAATGTAATAATTCTGTGCATATTAGAAGAGTATCTATATAGTGTATAAAAGTATATATACACCTAGGTAAATAGATATGAATATAGTTATCACATATAAATATAAGTATAAATATCTTAGAAGGACTAGCATATATACTACAAACATTGGTATTTGTTCTTATTGATGTGGTTGTAATAATAATAATTATTATTATTATCATTATCAGTGTTGAGCTGTAACTGAACTGGCATTAAAGGAAAACAACTCAACAGCATGACCCCATGAAATACAACTGTTTCTACATCTCTAAGTTTCCTTAGAGTGTTAAAAAATATGGAATAATGGCTTCCAATGGGGACCTTGAACTGCCCATGGATTAGAAATGCAAAGGCTTAGCCAGAGGGTGAAGTGGCAGTGCTATAGATATTTGACGAAGGTCCCAGAGAACATGATGCCTACACTGAGCTCTGAAGGATGAGGAGAAGTTAGTTAAGCAAAAGGAGACAGAGGGCATGTGCAAAAGTCCAAGGGCAAAGGAAGGTGTTGTTATTTTAGCGAGTGTAAGTAGTTGAATTTCACTGGAAATGGCAGCAGGCTAGGTACAAGTGTGGTGGGAGAAGAGCATGCAAAGTGCAGAGAGAATGTGAATGGCTCCCATGTCATGCAAAGGACTCTACACTCTTTCCCAGGACAATGGGAAGCAGGTGAACAATTTTACACGGGGAAGTAAGAAGGAACCATGATACACTCTGTGCTCTTGAGCAATCATTCTGGCCGCAATGTGGTAAATGGTTTGAGGAATATTAATATTGGAGGATGATGGTCTATTTAGAAGACCCCTATTATAATTTAGACAGCAGACGTTGGTACCTTAAAATCAACACGGTGGAGTGTTGTCGTATGTTTACTTGATTCAATTAGATGCTCTAAGTGACAAGGTGAGAGATGGGAATTGGAGAAAGCAGAAGATGTAGAGAAATACCATTTTCAGTAATACTGACAACTCCACTCCACTGCTGGGAATGTGTGTCCCAGAGAGAGCCCAGACATTTCATCGTGTGAAATGTCATTCTAGGGTTCAAATATGGATGCATTTTTATCCAATATGGCCCTGAACTACAAACCAACATCTTCATCTAGAGCTCAGCTGAAGAAATAGCAATGTGTTCTGACACTAGAGAGAAAATTGTGTTCCATTTGCTGAGAAGCAGTAGGTCTGTCTCCACTGAGGAATCTTCCTGAGGAATTCTCAAGGGTAGTCATAACTACACAACTCACAGCTATCCTCAACTCTTTTTTTAAAGATTTTATTTATTTATTCATGAGAGACACACAGAGAGAAGAAGCAGAGACATAGGTAGAGGGAGAATCAGACTCCTTGTGAGGAGCCCGATGAGAGACTCAATCCCAGGACCCCAGGATCACACCCTGAGCTGAAGGCAGATGCTCAACCAGGTACTCCTAGCCTCAACTCTTTAGAGCCTAATCCTTACATGAGGTGTGACTTCTCTGCAGTGACAATGAGAACAGAAAAAAGTAGGAAGACTGGACAGGTATTTAGTGGGTGGAACTGACAATACCTTGTGGTAGCTTGAATGGGGGGGTAGGTACAAGAGGTCAGGAGGAGTCAAGGTTGGTGCCTGGGGTTCCAATTTGACAACAGGGCCCAACCCTTACCTTCCATTTCCCAATAGTACAAAAAGAAAGTAGGGAGCCATCCCGCCACGCTGCTGAATTCTGGACTTTATAGGGACAACTTGGGTTCGCGCTTGAAGCATAATAGCAGGAGAATCATGCTTGCCCTTGTATCCTCTCTCTTAACGTTTATACAGTGATAGGTTCAGATTTAAAGAAATGTGAAAGACAGACAGAATTGAAAAGCTGTGGCCAGATTTCTCCAATGGTTAAAAAGGAGTCTGTGGAATTCCCAGAAATTAAGATTCCCAGACCCTATAATCTACCCAATAGGTTCAAAGCAAGTAAACTCCCTGGAGCTAGAAGAAATATAGTTGCCATCTGACAGGTGAATAAGCAGTGTGGCAATGAAAGGAAGAAAACGAGGGATTAGTCTAAACTCTGGGGAGGTAAATAATTTCCAGGGTTGACAGACAGTCAAAGGCAATCCAGGAAGACAGATGGGCCAAGTCCAGTAAATTGTAGTGTAATCCTCGTGCCAGAGGCTGCTCTGACATGACTGACTGGTATATATCCTAGGAATTTATAACCTTTTTTTTTTTTTTTTTTTTTTTTGGCTAGAGCCTCCATCCAGAAACCTGCCTAAATGCACACATACTAGCTCCTAGAGAGGATGAGTGGAGGAGGAAATTGGAAGGGTGATTAGGGGGATATATATGTCTGGGTTCTCTAGAGAAACAGAAACAACACGAGAAGTGATTTATTATAAGGAATTAGCTCACATGGTTATGGGGGCTGAGAAGTCCCAAGATTTACAGTCCGCAAGCTGGAGACCCAGGAGAGCCACTGGTATAGGTCCAGTCTGAATCTGAGTCTGAAGGCAGAAGAGGACAGCTTGTCTTCAGTTTGAGCACCATCAAGCAGAAAGAGAAAAATTCTCTCTCAGTCCGCCATATTGGTTCTGTTCAGGTCTTCACTAGGTTAGATGAGGCCCCACCTCATTAGATTAGAACAATGTGCTTTACTCAGTCTACGGCTTCCAGTGTTAATTCCATCTAGAAATACATTCGTTGACAAGAATGCTTCACTAAATCTCTGGGTCCTCTGTGGTCAAGGTGACGTGTAAAATTAATCATCACGGGGCTTCAGGTCTCCCCACTCTCAATTTAAGTAGAACACCTCTGGTTGGATCCCCTCCCCAACCCACACCCCCACACCCCACCCCCTGCCCGGTTGGAATCTGACTTGAAGAAAGGGCACTGGCTAAAAAGGAAAATCTGTAGGACAAGTCTAGAGCTCAGATCACCAAGGCACTTACTGACGAGAGTTCATGTGCCACTTGCTTGTTTCCAGCCTCCTTGAGGCACCTACCGGTGGTGACCTTGTTCTCACGTACGATGGCCATTCCATGCAGTGCATTCAACCGGGCAATCCTTGCCTTGCATATTCCTTTGGGTTCCTTGGGTCCTGCACTGCATCTTTTCTGCATGACTTGAGGCTTCTTAAGGCAGCTTCTCCCCCAGAGGCATCAGTCCACCTCCTAGAGCAAATTTTGGTTGCACAATTTACCTTTCATTTGCACTGTATTATGGCATCAGCCCTTCTAACAGTCACCTAACTGTGAAGAAGGCTGTCGCAGCTAGAATCAGGGGCTTGCCTGTGGAGGGCAGTGGGGCTGCCCTAAGAACAAGATCTTCCTCTAGAGCTCCTGCTAGAGGCAGTAAGAGGAAACAGAATAGGATTTCAAGTCAAAAGACATGCACGAAAATCTTGGCCTGATTCTAATTTTCCCACCAGATTCTAATTCCCTTTTAGCATTTGGGGCACTTCTTATAAAACCTCCAGGCATTTAGGAAGGTAAATGGGAAAAACAACAGCAAATGTACGCTCCAGGAGGATAGTGTTTCACAGGGTAGGCATAGCCATCCAAAGAAATGGCGTTTTTAAAGAACACCATGAGGTAATCAAGTTTATATCACAAAGTAAATAAGTGCTAAATCAGATGTTACCATCGACCCTATTCCAGTAGAAGCCGGGGAGACCAGGCCCCCAAAGCTTTAGGCCAAAGCTGCAGAAGAAATATGAGGAAAAAGACAGCATGCAGAAACTTAACTTTTCCAGGGGTGTGGGGAGTGACTGCCATCGATCCCTTCTAATGGTAAGTTTCTGTGGCTCTTCTGAACACCACTGAGTTCGGTTATTAGGGTTTGCCAGAAAAGGGGAGGTAATTAGAAAAAGGACAGGACTTTCTTGGGGCACCTGGGTGGCTAGGTTGGTTAAGCATCTGCCTTCGGTTTAGGTCAGGGTCCTGGGATGTAGCCTGGCCGTGCATCGGAGCAGCCTGCTTCTCCCTCTCCTGCCTGCTGCTCCCCCTGTGCTCTCTCTCAAATAAATAAATAAAATATTTGAAAAGAAAAAGGTCAGAACTTCCTAATCCCATCAAGGCGGATGCTCTTGTAAAAAACAGTAACTGCTGAGCTGGACAGAATGGCTCCCCTGGACAGAAGGCATAGCCAGAGGCTGGATCTGTTCCAGGCCTGCCACCAGACGGCTTCCTACCAAGGTCAAGTTTTATTATTTTATTTTATTTTATTTTATTTTATTTTATTTTATTTTATTTTATTTTATTATTTTATTTTATTTTGTTTTATTTTATTTTATTTTTACATAGCTTCAATCTTTTTTTTTATATAAATTTATTTTTTATTGGTGTTCAATTTGCCAACATATAGAAAAACACCCAGTGCTCATCCTGTCAAGTGCCCACCCAAGGTAAAGTTTTAAATCACTGCATCCGAGTTGGGAAGGGCAGCCCCGGGAGCCCAGGCCTTGCTGACCCCTGCCTGGTGGCCCAGGAGTGCACCTTGGGAACAGCCGTCCCCGAGGGAGACAGGAGCCCTGTCCCTGTCCGGGGGACCGCGTCCCTGTTTGGGCTGGGGCTTGGGCGCAGGCTGCCCTGCTCTGCGGAGCTGTGTGTGTCGTCCCCGGGGACGGGACACCGCGGCCCCGGGGACAGACCCTGCTCCACCCAGTGCCTGTGCATCACGTCTCTCCCGGGGCCCTGCCACCTGCCATGTGTGCGGCCCTGCAGGTGCAACAGGTGCCCTTGTTCACGGTCCCCACGCTCTTTCCAGCAGCGGAGCTGATCCCACAGGGTCTAAGGACTGGTCTGGACCAACCGCCAAGGGAAAGCACTGTGGGGTGTGCAGGCGGCGAGCTCCCCCGGGTCCACGGGCCCATCCAATCCCCCGATGCTGGGGGCAGTGCTGGCCACGGGGCTCCACAACTTGGGGCCTCTCATTCTCTGTAGTGACACCATATCACGCTGTTAGTGTGAACTGCATTGTAATGTGATGGAATGAATATGCACAGGCCTTGGCCTGGGTTTGTTGGAGGAGGAGGGAAGGCCCAGGAAGGGCGAGGCAGAAGGAGAGAGCACGGACACCACAGTCTGCTGGGCACCCGTGTCCCCTGCCCTGCTGTGACCTGGACTCTGAGGCCAAGGGAGAGCCAGAGGTCAGCTGGTGAGACCTGCTGATGGGCCCTAAAAATGCACCTCCACATTGTCCCCCGGGTCGGGGAGGCCGCGCCAGAGGATTCACCGAAGGGTCTCCACCTGCCACAGGTGAGGTAAGGGCTCCCTGTGCCACCTGCTGCCGGAGACACCGAGCAACTCCGCAAGAGAGGAGTCCCTTGCTGCTGCACGGCCCGAGTGAAAGAACTTAGGCAGGTCGCAGAGCTGTCTGATTCACAAAGAAATTTGGAAAACACCAAAAAAGACAAAGGTTTTAATCAGAACCACCCATTTTCTCACCACCAGAGAAAAGCCACTGGGTAACGTCCTAACATCGTTCTAACTAGACACGGGGGTGTTATTTTTTTTTTTTTCCTAATCTCACATTTCATAGCTTCTTTTTTCACTGAACAGTTTGCTAACTCCAATATATATTTTCATGTTGAGAAATACTCCTCTTGGCACTTTTTTATATGGTTGAACAGCATCCCACTCTGCAGAAGTGCTAAATAACATCTCCAATTGACATCTTTTTCTCATGGTTGGTTGTTTAGACTGTTCCCGATCTTCTGGCATTAAAACAAACCAACTCCTGCCTCATTGTACACGTGTTCAGTCATTTTTTTAGCATTAACCCACAGAAGTGAAACTCCTAGGTCAAAAGCATAAAGTATATGCATCTTAAGGCTTTTTGTACCAATTAGCCTCCAGAAAAGTTGTAACTATCCCCCACGCGTGTGTAAAAATCTCCATACTCGCCCCATCTGAGGCTATTATTATTTCTGGCTTCTGGCAATCTAATATACAACTATCTTTTACAATTAATTATTGTAAAATATTTTGCATTCTTTTAATTTAACTCATGTACCTCTATCTCTAGTGAATTCGAAAATTTTTTACCAGTTTGTTGACAATTTTTATGTTTATCTTTGTGAATTGTTTCTTCACATTATTTGCTAATTTTTTTCTGTCCAGGGCTTTATCTATTTTTAATTAACTTTATTCAAAAAATAAAATATATATCCAGCCAAAATATGGAAGCAACCTAAGCATCCATTGATAGATGAGTGAATAAAGATGTTATGGCACGTCTACACAGCGGAATGTTACTCAGTCCTAAGAAAGAATGAAATCTTGCCATTTGTGACAACATGGATGGGCGTAGAGTGGAATAAGGGACATAAGCCTGACAGAGAAAGACAAATACCATATGATTTCAATCTCACTTACATGTGGGATCTAAAAAAACAAAAACAAACAACAACCAAAGAGAGAAACTGACTCATGAATATAGAGAACAAACTGGTGACAGCCAAAGGGGAAAGAGTGGTGGGTTGAACAACATGGGTGAAGGGAATTAAGAGGTACAAACTTCTAGTTATAAAACAGTTAAGTCACAGGACTGAAAAGTATTGCATAGAGAATACAGCCAGTAATCATACTGCAATCATGGTGAGCATTTTGTAACGTATATAATTGGTGAATCATTATGTTGTACGGGCGAAACTAATTTAATATTATATGTCAAGTATGTTTCAAGTAAAAATTGTTAAATAAATAAATATATTGCTATATTCAAATTTCTCTTACTTACTTTTTAGTGGGGCTTTTTGACATTTAAATTTAACTTTTTATGTAGTTGAGTCTATCTGAGGTACTTTATCTCAGGTACTCAAGCCCTTGCTTCAGAACTAAGCTTATTTATGATGATGCATGATCTGTGATGTGATGTCCTACAGCTAGTAAGTAAGACAACTGAGATTGGAACTGAGTTCTGATACCTAAATTTTCCATTTTCAAAACCCCTATCAGTCTTTCTTAATTATACCTACCATGACCCAAAATTTATGACTGATCTTTAGTAAAACGTTATCATAATGAGATTATGGTATCTTTGTTGATTGCAAACTACTCTATTGAGCTAATATATGGATAGATGATGGGTGAGCCTACCCTTTCCACACAA
Organism: Canis aureus; assembly: GCF_053574225.1. Lineage (NCBI taxonomy): Eukaryota > Metazoa > Chordata > Mammalia > Carnivora > Canidae > Canis > Canis aureus. The sequence continues at coordinate 2,989,481 of NC_135646.1, forward strand.
CCTCCCATTCCCAGCTTTTGTGACATAAAATACAAAATAAGAAGGAAGAAAACTTGATACAAACACAAAAGAATCCATATATTGACTTCACATTTATTTATGGTAAAATAAATATACCATCCAGGTTAATCATGTCTTAAAAAAAAACTCACAAACCGTGAATAGTGTAAATGGAAGGTCTGACAATAACACGAGAAACAAGAGATGTAGAAAAATCACATTATCTAGATAAGGTGTTACTTCAGTAAATGGACTATCTGGCTCTGAAACAGAATATTTTTATAATGAGAAAAAAAAATGGCCAACACAGGGTAAGAATAATGACGAATCAGAAAAAAAATAGGACATTAATACAAAGAGTGGAGACATTGTCAAGAAGATATATCACAAGAAAGAAGACATTCACCCTGCAGCGTTAGAGAGACACGAATGACAGGTTCCTTTATGATACCCTCTCACCTGAATTACATATTGCACAAACCCTTACTGGTCCCAACTAAGTGCCGTGACTGAGATACTGGGGCTTAAAGCATCAGAGATGATGTGAGCCTTTCCACAGGGAAATAAAATCTAGTGAGAGAGACAGGTGGTAAAAGAATCATCATACAGAGCTGAATGAGAAAACCAACAAGGAAATAAACAGCACAACATGGAGAGGCTATGAAACGTGTAGTTGGGTGGGTGAACCAGGGAAAGTTTAGTTGAGTAGGTGGTATTGAACCCGAGGCTTGAGAAATGGAAGGATTTTGATAGAAAGAAAAATTATTCTACACTGAAGGCGAAAGCATGTGAAAATGCATCAACACTTTTGTTTAGGGTCTGTTGAATAGTTTAATGTGAGTGTAACAGAAGGTACATAGAGGCATACAATAGGAAATGGAGCCAAATAAAATTTAGTGATGTCTCTTCTGAGTGCATGTGATAGAAATCCAAATTAAACTAGTGTTAGCAAACAGAAGTCAATGAAAGAATACCAGGTAGGGTAGTTTATTTCAGGAATTGCCCAAATAACAGAGAGTTCATGGGGGATCTGTAAGCCTCAGGAACAATGAGAAACCATTCCATAAACATCATGGCCACCTCCATTCTCTTTTCTTTCCTCCCAGAATGGTGGCCTTATACCTCTCTGATTGGCATGGATGCAGTGACCCACATAGTCGTGAGTTTTACATGCTATAACTTTGGGCTTGTTGACTCAGCTTGGGTCAGGCACCCAACCCAATCAAGTTGCTCAGAGGCAGGGAAAGACACCTCGTCCAAGAAGAAGGGATGTGTTGGGGGGATGTGGAGCTATAGAGAGTTCCCTAGATTTCTCCTGCAAAAAGATAATGGCAACACTATAATTAGTTGTGGGTATCAATTGGTTTCCTTGGTGTTGTAGGCTCATTTAGATATCTTAGCTGCCAAATACCGAAGTTTGTCTTTCAGCCATTCTTTCAAGTGAAAAACAGTGGTTCGTGAAAAATGTGCCCCATTTAACTTGTAACCTAAATGGTCACATAAGGGCTTTTCCTTGAGGCGACCGTCATGCTTTGGGTAGGTAGCTGAAGTGCTGTATCCATACTCCCTATTTTATTATAGAAAATATTTTAAAAACACCTTTACTTAGGGTCCCTTTTAGTAAAATCAACAATTTTTACTGCTTCATCAAGGCCATTCCTGAATGCGACTGGCATATTTTTACTGCAAGTGTGGTCAGAGAAGAATTCAACGTTTGACACCATTGCCTTAATTCATCTGAGTTGCTAGCCATCTTAACCACCATTTGCTTTTGTACCACCATTGCAAATGTCAACGAAGTAAAAGAGGTGAACAACGTATGCTATAGTGGAAATAATTTTGACCATGATACCTTTCTGCGACACACTAATGGCATAAATGGTGTGGCATGGCTTTTATAAGGATAACTTGATGGCATCACTGAATCTGCAACCACAGACTGCCTCTACCACTGGTCCCAGGAGGAATTGTGGGCTCTGAAAGGAGGTTCCTCACAGGACACGATTCTCTCAACCTTCTCAGTTCTCTCTTCTCACAAATCCATCTAATAAACTTATCCACGTGAACAAAGGGGTTAAGACCAAGCATTCTGCAGTGCCCGGGTGGCTCAGATGGTTAAGTGACCAACTCTTGATTTTGGGTTAGGTCTTGATCTCAAGATCATGAGATTGAGCCCTGCAATGCGCTCTGCACTTAGTGGAGACGTCTGCTTGAGATTCTCTCTCTTCTTCTGCCCTTCCTCCCCTTGCTAGCTCGCCCACATGCATGTGTGCAAGCACCCTCTCAAATAAATAAGTAAATAAATAAATAAATCTCTCTGAAAGAAAGAAAGAAAGAAAGAAAGAAAGAAAGAAAGAAAGAAAGAAGGAAAGAAAGAAAGAGAAAAAGAAAGAGACCAAGTGTTCTGAAGTCGACAATCTGGGCAATGCCATGTATAACTATAAGCATGGAAGAATTAACTCCTCTGTTCCTGCTTCAGGTTGTGAATTTGTAAAATGGAGGCAATCAATAGGCTGTTTGGGGGACTCAAAGTGTTAAATCATATCAAGCGCTTAGAACTCTAACGAATGTTGTAAGCAATCAGGTAGTGTTACTTGTTGTGATTGATATTATTTAATAATTTACCCTGTTAGTGAAATTTGCATGTTAGCCAGGAATATCTTGTGTAATAGTGTTGAATGTCCAATGTGGAATTTTAAGCATAGTCAGCAAGCAGGTTGTTGGGGTTTTTTGGTTTTGTTTTGTTTTTGTTTTTCTTTCAGGGTCTTGTTTTGGGGGAAGGATAGAGGATTTAGAGCCCCTAAAGCCATCCACCTAGTTCTAATCACTCATATTAAATGACTGTGTTAATAAGCTCATTCCTAAATTCAGCCAATACTATACTCCCAGAGAATTCACAAGGAGGTAGTTATGCCTTTGTTCAGTTTTTATGCTTTACTAACATTGCTCTACTAAATTGTTCACCCAGCAATTTGCATATGGTCAAGGCCTGATAAGAGCATATAAACTATGGATCCTTAAAAAAGAAACATTCATTTGCAAGCAGACTGTTCCTTGGAAGAAAGAATTCTCCAGCAGCAGTATTTCCTGAATTTCACTGAAAAAAAAAAAAAAAAGAATAAAATTTCTCAAAAAAAAGAAAAGAAAACTTAAAATAACATGGGTCTTCTGGCTACAACTCCCAGCAGCACACAATTTGAAAAAGGCTATCACTCCCCAGCCCCTTTGGAGACCAAGAAAGCAGCTGTTGGGTTGTGTTAGAAAAATAAAGGCTTAAAAAAATGATTTCCCCACAAAAAGAAGTACAGGTTGTTGTGTGCATTCATATTAGTTTCTGCTCCAGCAGAAAATGGCTTGTATAATTGTATTTTGAGAACCCTCTTGTAGAGAGAGATTTATAGTTTTTTGCTTATAAAAACCTATTTCTATTTTAAAATATAGACTCTCGGCAAGTGTCACCCTGAAGAATTGGACCTACTAGACTATTTTGTTACATTTTAGGGGATAAAAAAGCATGCAGCAGTTACACTATTAAGCCTCAGCAATGGAGCTGCCACTCTGAACCTCATTACTCAAGACTCTCTTTAGTTCAATTATACACCTCTACAGCTAAGGAAGATAGATGGAGGTCATTTGGGAGCTGTAAACCACAATGCCTTGAATGCAGAACTATGTTCTTAAACTGATTTACACCTTGTTCTCTAGTGTTCTACAGCGGGGGCTTGGATGGAAATGCAATGCCATGATTGAAAAGGCTTTTTCTGGGTTTTAGCATCACAGTCCACGCCGGCTGGCAATTATTACCTCCATTAAACGGCAAGGGACAATGAATGTCGCCTTCATTCCTTCAGCGGTAGCAGCAAAACCAAACTCAACCCAAAGGGAAGTAGGGGTTCTTGGTCAGACTCTCCTTTGGGGAAGGAGGAATGACATTTATGTCTCTTGTAAGTTTTAACTTGATTGTATGCGTGGGTCCAGGGAGCAAGGGGTTGGGTAATTGAAAGGAGCAATTTGTTTTTCCAGCAGTGACAAAAATACTGTCATGCTGCTCTGATTTAGCTCACATACATCTCTCGGTGTGAAAGATGTAAAGTGTACTAAGAAAAGTTAATTAAACAAGGCAAATCCACATGCAACTTCTCGCAGCGAAGTGAAGGATTTTTATAAATTGAAGGTAAATGTGTTTAATTTCTTGTAGCTACTCTGCTTTCATGCCCTGATTTGACTTCTGGTAGCTTCTCCCCTCAGGACTGTGTGGCTACCCGGAATGTAAAAAATCCATTCGCAAAACAATTAGCAAAAAACAAGCAAAGCAAACAAAAAAACAGTGCCCATAAGAACGTCATGCTCTTGTTTCCCTTCACCTGACTGGACCTGAATAGGAGGATATCTCTAGAAATATGGTTTCCACTGCTCCACAGCTTATCTTGATGGCTCACCAGAAGCAAAACAATTCTAGATCTTTCAGTTATACAGGATTTCACTGGACATATATCCACAGTGCCAAAGTGTTTCATAAAAGTTCACTTCTGAATTACAAGCTATAAAAAACTTTATTGCCACTAATATATTTTCATTTGGAAAGGAATAGATCTTTCCAAGAACTTACTTGAGGCCAGTACAAAATCAATCCTGTTTCCCTCTCAGAAGAACATAATCATTGAATTCAAGTCCTATGCCAGGTCTTCTGTGACATATATTCTGTATGTAAGTTCATCTTAAGTTAGATTATTTTTTTTATGAGATGGTATTTAAGAAATTCCTTAGACTCCTAACAGCCTTAAAAACAGTGGACTTATGAAACATTTCATTAACATTTAAAGTTATCTCAGACATACTGCTGAGCTATAGAATGTGTTTTTAAGGGCTAAACATTTTATGGCCATCCTAATGGTGCCTTATAAAAGAGCCGAAACATTCTCGGGTTCTGTTCAGCCTTTGGATTCAAAATATCTTATGGAATCAGTCAAACCTGGAGTGAGAATTTTTTTCCCATTTTGCAAATATATTAGTTTTCCCTTTGAAATCATATCATTGTTATTTAAAAAAAAGGCCCTATTCATTACATCACTGAATACCTACTATGTGTTCCACACTATCAGAACCTCCCTTGTTGGCCTCATTCTGTATCACACTCCTACACAGACCACGCTTCAGCTGGACTGGCCGTTCTGTTCCTCAGACGTGGCAAGCTTGCCCCATAGTGCCCTCTGCATGGTAGGCTTTTCTCCTAAGTATATGTAGAACTAGATGTGTCACCTTTGGGCTGAGCCCAAAGTCCCTCCAGATCTTTTCTATGACACCGCCCTTCTGTTCCAAGTCACTTCCCATCTCATTACCGTGTTTATTTGTATGTTACTTGATCACTATCTGAAATATTTTGGTTTATTTATTTATTGAAGATTTTATTTTTTTGTTCATGAGACACAGAGAGAGAGAGAGGCAGAGACACAGGCAGAGGGAGAAGCAGGCTCCCTATGGGGAGTGGGAGGTGGAACTCAATCCCAGGAGCCTGTGATCACGCCCTGACCCAAAGGCAGACACTCAACTGCTGAGCCACCCAGGCACCCTGGTTTATTTTATTTATCCGTTTCTTACCACTTTAACATAAAATTCCTTATGTGAAAGAACCTTGTCTACTCAACTGCTGCCCAATCTCCACAGCTTGGAACAGCAGGCATGTGACAAACATGAGCCAGAATGGATGAATAGTAAGTTTCAGAAACCTTGGGAAACTCATAATTATTGAGAAGGTAAATACTAGCACGTAGCTAAAACAAAAACAAAAACATTGACAAATCAGTACAAGTAAACGTTGACATTGACACTTTCCATGAGGAATTGTAATATGGGAAAATAAGCTATGGAATAGTTCATTTAGGAGGGCGTGTTCCTGCAGTTAAAACAAAGAAAGCAATACATGCAAGGTATTATACATGTTAGCATGTAAACACAGTGAGATTCAACTCAACGCTTCACCTAGAAGTTACATGTCATCGACCCATCATGAAAGTCATCCTCTGTGTACCTGAAAGTAAAAGAAAACTGGGGTTTAGTGGGCATCGGTGATGTGCACTCTCCACAGCGAGCCAGGTCAGTACCTGGAGGAGGTCTTCAAGTGGAGATGGAAATCACAAAGGCCGAGTTTGAGGGGTGTGTGTGTGTGATTGTGTTCCATGAAGGCAGACGACGTAGCTGAAGCACAGTGAAGAGAAATAAAAAGGAGGGCAGCTCTGGTGGCCCAGTGGTTTAGCACCGCCTTCGGCCCGGGGTGTGATCCTGGACTCCCGGGATGGAGTCCCTGCATGGAGCCTGCTTCTCCCTCTGCCTGTGTCTCTGCCTCTCTCTCTTTCTGTGAGTCTGTCATGAATAAATAAATACAATCTTAAAAAAAAAAAAAAAGGGAGTATGAAGAGGTTGTCAAGGAGCACATGGGGCTGATTCTCATAGCTCATCCTTGTTATGCTGAGTAGGATGGGAAACCACTGGGAGAGGTTTGAGGCTGGGTGTGATATTATCTGATTAATGAATCGCTCCTGTTGTTGTAACAAGACAGCAACATAACAACAAAAAAAGATAGGCTCTCAAACTTAATAGATAACAGAAGAGGACGGGAGATTCACTAATCAGTCGGATAAACACAAAGAGACCCAGATGGTTTTAGATGCAAACAGTTGCAAGGTTCTGACTGCACATGAATAAATCCCTCAGCCCCCTTTTTTTTTCTAACACCAGCTAAAGCCCTGAAATGTCAAAAGACACACAAAAAAGAATATGAGTTCCTTTAATATGAGAAAACAAATTAATGGAGTGTGCACAGACGGCTGCCGCATGGAGCAGGTGACTGGGGAGCCTTCAACGGAAGGAGCCCAGAAGCTGCTGTTACTACGGCTCAGGGAAAGGAAGCTGGGCTCCTTGGAGAGGCTCTGCCATTGTCATAGGAGTTTTATAGTCTCTTGTTCCTTCTTAGTGTTTTTGGAGACCCTGGTTCCGGGTGTGCCTTCTTGCTAGACTGCAAGTAACCAGAAACAACCTTGGTGCATTTAGTATGTCTCGGAGCGCTTAAGATGGATCAAAACTCAGTCTCCGGGGTCACACTGCTGAGCATCCTTTCCCACCAGGAGACCTTCAGGCCTGTTTGAGTCTATTTCTGAAATAATTAAGTGTAATTGTAAAGGGCAGATGGTGCTGAAGGAATATAAATGATCGTGAATGGAAGAAATCAGACGTCCTCCAGGCCTTGCAGGCCATGTGGGGTATATTTAAAATAAAAGCAAGAAGTTAAGCATTCAAAAAAAAAAAAAAAAAAGTGGGGGGTGGTGGTGCTCAGCGGCAGGAACAAAATTCATCTTGTTTGTGAAACACGATACTTGTGTCTCTTGTCACTGGTACTATCACCTGTTTATTTCAACAAATGAAACACCCCCTGCTGTCCTTCCTACCCCCACAGCCAAGGCATCACTGAATCTTGTATCACCTAATTCTCCCTCACATCCTCCATTCATTTTCATCTCCGCCTCTTCCCCTGCTCCCATCCTGGCCTGAAGTCCCCCACGTTTTGTGTGAACTACAGCTTTGCTCCCTAGCTGGTCTCCGACCTCCACTCCTGTCTGTCTGACTTCCATGCAGCAGGTAAGTGCACATTTTCCTTATGCAAATCTGATCGCATCTCCTCCTTTTCTTAAACCTTCTAATGCCTTCCTCTTAGTTTCAGATAAAACCCCAAACCTTGGTTCATAAGAAAATATGATCCACACAGTTGCCTGGCCTCGCTCCTGATTATCTCTTCAGCCGCATGTTATTCTACCTTTCCTCCTCCACCAGTGAATTCGAGCCACCCTGTTCCCCTTTCACTCAAATATACCAAACCCCCTTCCTCTGTAAGGTCCACCAAGGCTCTCTTCCCTGGGCTTAGAATAGTGTTTCTGTAACCTCTAACCCCACCCTACCTCTCCCCTTTTTATCTTGGTAATTTACATTCAAGGGTTGTGCCTGCATGCTTCCTCTCTCTTTCATGTCCTCTTTCTCTTAGTTCTCTTTGCTTCTTTTTAGAGAGAATGCATAGGTATCGATTCTTTGACATTTTTGAGACTTGCTTTGGGATGTATCATGTGTATTAAATTTTCAGATATGTTCCAAGTGGGCTTTTAAAAATGTGGATTCAGAGGCACCACAGGGCGTGATCCTGGGGTCCTGGGATTGAGTCCCACGTTGGGCTCCCCTCAGGGAACCTGCTTCTCCCTCTGCCTGTGTCCCTGCCTCTCTCTGTGAGTCTCTCTTGAACAAATAAATACAATCTTTTTTAAAAAATGTGTGTTCTCTGGGGCACCCAGGTGGCTCAGTCAGTTAAGCATCTGCCCTTAACTCAGGTCATGATCCCGGGGTCCTGGAATGGAGCCCCATGTGGGGCACCCTGCTCAGCAGGGAGTCTGTTTCTCACTCTCCCTCCCCCCACTGTGCTCTCCCTCCCTCTCACATAAATCAATAAAATCTTAAAAAAAAAATAGAAGTAAAAAAATGTGTATTCTCTCATCATTACATGTAGTATTTATAAACATTTACTAACAGGTTTATAAATTATATCACTAAATAACACCACTGTTTAATTGAGCTCTGCCTATTACTTTAAAAAATGACAAAATGTTCACTGTGAGCGTGGATCTTTGCATTCTTCTTTTGAGTCTCTCCAATTTTCTTTATTTTTTTAAGTCTGTGTTAGGTGCATATGAATTGAGGATTTCCTTATAAAATTTTCTTTTCAGCATTGTGTATTGCTCTTCTATGTCTTTTATGTTTTTGAAAATGATAATGCTTTTTCTTTAAAACCATCTCTCTTCATGAATTTTTTTTTTTCATTTGAGAGTGGTCTGTCTTCTTTATGATTGTTTTTAAGATTGATCTTTACCTCTGGTATTTTGGAATTTTACTCTAAGTCTAGGAATAGATTACTAGTTGTTTGTCCTTCAAAAGAATTATGTTGCTTCCTTAACCTGAGGATTAATTTATTTGGTTAAATTGGAAATCTTTCATTCTTATCTTTCAAAATTACCTTCCTCATTCTCCTCTCTTTTTTTCAGACACACTACTCATAGATACTAGACTTTCTTATCCTGTCCTATACATATCTTAATTTCTTTTTCCTAAAATCATTTCCATTCTTTTATCTCTGAACTTTGTTCTGTGAAACTGTCACATCTATTTTCCAGTTTGCCATTGCTTTCCTAAGTTTGTCTGACATTTTCCTTAATCTGCTGAGTTTTTCATTCCATGGACTTTGCTTTTTTTTTTTTTTTTCCTAGAAGTCTCTTTGGTCTTTAGCTTAGAGTGCCTCATTAGGCTTTTGATTTTTTTGATTGTTCTTTTCTGTATTTAACCATTTAAACAAGTTTATTTGAGGGGCTCCTGGGTGGCTCAGTTGGTTAAGCATCTGCCTTCTGCTCAGGTCCTGATCTTGGGTCCTGAGATCAAGCCCCTGCTCAGCAAGGAGTCTGCTTCTCCCTCTCCTCTGTCCCTCCTCACTGCTCGTGCTCTCTCTCACTCTCTCTCTTTCAAATAAATAAATAGATAAAAATCTTAAAAAAATAAATGAACATACTTATTTGATACTCTTCTGTGACTGTTCCATGTTATTTCAAGTTCTTGAGGTTCTAGTCTTGCTATTTATTGAGTTGGCTTTGTAATTATTTCTGTCAGAAATACCCCTTCCTCCGAAATATTCTTCATAGCCTTTTTGTGGGATTATATCTTAAGAAGAATTTTAGTGGGGAATTTTACTTCTTCCAGGACCTACCTTGGATATTTACCGTCCAAGGATCAATTTTTATGTTACATTCTTAATTCAAGATTTATCAGACTGAAGTATGTAATAACTAGGCAAACATAAACAATATTTCTTGTTGTCTACATAAGTCAATGGGCAACTTTTTTTTCTGGTATATTCTCCCACGAAGGGTGCAGTTCTTTTTTTTTTTTTTTAATTTTTATTTATTTATGATAGTCACAGAGAGAGAGAGAGGCAGAGACACAGGCAGAGGGAGAAGCAGGCTCCATGCAACGGGAGCCCGACGTGGGATTCGATCCCGGGTCTCCAGGATCGCGCCCTGGGCCAAAGGCAGGCGCTAAACCGCTGAGCCACCCAGGGATCCCAAGGGTGCAGTTCTTTGAGGATCTTGGTTTTATCTGGGAAGTTTAAGTTCTGACTCTCTGCCTCACATGGGCCCATTAACTGTAGGCATAAAAACTCATGCCGCTAGACTAAAAATCCTGTGGTTCTCACCAGCATGCTCATTCCCATTGCAGCTGCAACATAACTACACTTACTGGTCTTTCTGGTATTCTAATATTCAATATTCTCTGACTTTTTAGCACTTTACAATTTCTTTCTTTATTTGAATTCAGCCTGTATATATAAATACATACATATATACATAAATGTTTATTATTTATGCTGCATCCACATGATATTGTGAAAATGAGGAAAATCTTTGTGAACTGATAGAGAATTATTTCCAGAATATATTGTTGAATAAAAGAAACAAGGTACAAAATCATTATGCTATATGTAAGAAAGAAGGAAAAAATTAAAATGCATAAATAAATCTGTGGATGTGCACACAGACAGTTATTTTTGCAGAAGAAACATAGGCAGGCTATTTCAGATTCTAAGTAAAAGTAGTGTTAACTAAGGAGGTAGGTAGCCACATGGAGGAAAGGTTTAGGGATTGTAGTGAGATATTGCCAGTATATGTTTTTATATAGTTTTGACCTTCAAAATTTGAAAGTGTTTTATATGTTCAAAAATTAAAGTAAATAAAGTGTTTCTAGTAAATAAAAAGATATGAAATTTAATATATGCAGAAAGAAATGGAACTATGTTCAACTGGTAATGTAATCACACAGATAAAATAGTGACACCCAATAGTACAACAAGTACACTGATTGTCTAGATCTTGCTTTCCAGGTGCCTTCCCCCTACTCTTCCATGTTTGTGTGGATATAGCAAAAGTTGAAAAAATATACACCAAAGTGTGCAATGACAATGGAGTAGGGAGGGTGGGCAGCCAGGAGACCGGAAAAAGGAAGTGAACATCTTTACCAGGTTTAACTTGTTACCATGACCAAGCATTACTTGTACAACTCAAAAATTCTAATACAATAGATAAAAACACAAAACATAAAATATACACAAAATGAAAAGATAACCACATACATGTCTTTTAAGCAAGGAAGCAAAATAAATCTTGCTCTATTTTAATTTTTAAGATTTTACCTATTTATTCACATGGAGACACAGAGAGAGAGACAGAGACCCAGGCTGAGGGAGAAGCAGACTCCCTGCAGGGAAGCCCGATTCAGGACTCAATCCCAGGACCCCAGGATCATGAGCCATCCAGGCGCCCCAATATTTCTCTATTTAAAAAAAAATTTGTATGAGCATTAAGAAGGGCACATGGGGTGTTACATGTAAGTGATGATTCACTAACTTCTACTCCTGAAACTACTATTATATAAAATAAATTTTTATGAAATGTATTCCAAACTAAAATCTGGAATATGCTTAATGGAGTTATTTCATGCCATTCAAAGACAGGACGGCAAATCTCCTCTATTCCTGCCTCTCTGAAGTCATAAATAACCACATGGTGTCTCTCTATATGTCATTTTCTCCATCGCACAAATATCTGGAATTTAATGTTTTATGGTGTCTGATTGAGGTTCAGTTTTACTTTCTTCTATGTAACTGGCACCATTTCTTGTATTCAAAAAAACAAACCCATACATTTATTTATTTTGAGAGATAGAGAGAGAGAGTGAGTGAGTACAAGTCGGGGGAGGAGCAAGGGGGGAGAATCCTAAGCAGACTCCTCACTGAGCATGGAGCCCAATGCAGGGCTTGATCTGATCACCCTGAGGTCATGACCTGAGTGGAAATCAAGAGGTGATGCTTAACTGACAGCTACCCAGGCGCCCTTAGCTGGCACCATTTCTTATTTTTTTTTCTCTAACTACATTCTTTAATAAATAAATTCCTGAACCTTTCTTGTTACAAGTAGCCCAGCCCACTGAAGAGAAAACTCTCTCTGATGTTTTGCTAGCTATTTTTCACATGGATATTGTTGATGCTAATCTCATATATTGGCTGGGAATAGGGTAACTGAGGAGAGCCAAACTCCAGTGCGACCAAACCAAATTTTCTACATCCATCGGATGGGTTAGAGAGAGAGACACTGAAGTGGTATATATATTTTTATGGCTCATTGTTTTAGGCTAGAAACATGAGCAGGTCCTTCCTACATTAGTTTTCTATTGTTGTGTAACAGATTAACACAAACGTAAGGCTTAAAACAACACACATTTATTATGTCACAGTTTACCCCTGGGTTAGGAGTCTGGGGCGGGGGGCAGCCTTGCTGGGTTTCTGCAAGCAGCAATTGAAATGTTGGCTGGGGCTCAGTCTCATTCAAGGCTTGTCTGGGGAAGGATTCACTTCCTCATTCACGATTTTATTGGCAGCACTCAGTGCACTGCATTCCTTATGGTTGTAGGAAAGAGAGCTTCAGTTTTTCCTGGCCATTGACGGGAGGTCACCGTCAACCTCTAGACGCCGCCACTCACAGTTCTCTGCCATGGGGCCCTCTCCATAGGCAGTTCACAGCATGGCACCTTGCTCCTTCCGAGCCACCAAAGGAGAAACCTATTGGAACAAATCTGTCAGTAAATGAGATGAGAATGGCAGCCTCTCACTGTTGGCATATCCTAGTCATTAAAAGCAAGTCACAGATTCTGCCTCTAATGAGAGAGGATTATATGAACCTAGGAACATCAGGAAAAAGGAAGGGAATCACAGAGCGTGGGGAGTGGCATCGTACAGTCTGTCTGCCATTTGCACGCTTACTTATTTTTGGATCCTGTAACTGTACTAGGATTGGATAGTAAGTGGTTAAGAGGTTTGTGTCTGAGTTCAAGTCTCAGCTTGAATATCTCCAACTTTGTATGATCTCAGGTCATTTTCATAACCTTGGTGTCTCTATTTCATCACCATTAAAATCAACATAGTAGGAAGCCTGGGTGGCTCAGCAGCGGAGCGTCTGCCTTTGGCTCAGGTCATGATCCTGGGGTCCTGGGATCGAGTCCCACAATAGACTCCCCAGGGGAAGCCTGTTTCTCCCTCTCTCTGTGTCTCTGCCTCTCTTTCTCTGTGTGTGTGTGTGTCCCATGAATAAATAAAATCTTAAAAAAAAAAAAAAGACAAGTGTCTAAACAAAAAGGAGTGACACTCTACCTTAAAAATAAATAAATAAATAAATAAATAAATAAATAAATAAATAAATAAAATCAGTATAGTAGGAATATCTCCCTCATAGAGTTGCTGTAAAGATTAAATAATACCAATAATCTTAGAGCACTTAGAACAGTGCCTGGCACATATAAAGTGCTTGAAAACTTAATGAATATAAAACATAAATATATAATAGAAAACCTTTAAAGGTAATTAAAAAATAAATATAAATAAATGAAGTTCTAATGAGTTCCCATAGTCCTGGAAATGGTTTTATATCCTCCTATATATATTTTGAAACGGCTATATGAGCTACCACACAGACTATGGAATTCTGACAATAATCCCATTCATGAAATAGAATAGACCTCCATTTACAGAAAATCACAGAATTCTAAAGCTGGAAAAGAGCTTCTGAACCGTTTTTCCCCAACCTCTCCTGTTTTACAGATAAAGAACCAGAAATCCAGGGAGATTAAATGCTGTGTCAGAGGTTACGTGGCTCCAGAGCATTGGAAGAAATAGTAGAAGGAATTTCCCCTGGAGCTCAAAGAAAGAGCCCAGGAGACAAAAGATAGTCATACTTCATTCTGCCTACAGTACGACAATCTATACAGCATTCGGCACTGCCACCATGCACCAGGGTGTTCCTGCGAGTATCTTACCAATTTGGGGGATAGCATCTTAGATATGCTCATGTCCAGCATGATATTCGACTTAAAAATCCTCTTTAGAAAACCCAGAAAAGAAGTTGAGTTGTTGAGTTGGTAGGTATGAGACATATTTACTGGGGATAATCCCCGTTAAAAAAAAGAATAATTAAATACTACTTAATCATAGTGGGATGATAGATAACACACTAATATTATGTGAGTCCAATGGGCATTGTCAGATGATTGGAGTCCCCATTTAGGGTCCTACTTAATTATACTTTCTATCATGGCAGAGGCTTTGGTGCCTTTTGTTAATCAGTATCACTCTAAACCACTGTGGGACATTCAGCCAATCAGACCGCTCAATTACTGTGGTTGAATGGTCCTGACCTCATGAATATGAATAGAGGCTGTACACAATAGAGCAGTACTTTTAATGACAATGAAACTGCCATGAGGGATGAAAGAAAGTGTGGGTTTAAAAAAATAATTAAAATTGCAATGAGAAAAATCATAATTAGCCGTGAGGATTACATATATTTGTTAAAATGTTTCTCACTTGCCTTTTGGACAAAGAGCCAGAATGAGTCATTTTATACTTCATTTCCTCTCGATATGGATGTCCCAATTGCTGACAGCTGGACCTATCTTGCATTTAAATACTATAAAGATCCATGTAAATATTTGGAAAACAGAAGCAGAAGGATGAGGGTTCACACAGGTCTTTAAACCCAGTGTCACAAGGTTTAACCGCAGATATAAAACCTCAGTGGTGCCCGACTGCAGATGTCCTGGTTCAAAGGCAGCGCGATGTGAAGGGTGTCAGCCAAACCTTTGGACGCCGAGCAACATTGTGAAGGAAGAGGCCACTGAAGTCGGGTAACGTTTGGTTGCTTAGTCCTCTTAGGCTGCTCTCGCTTTTTCCGCAAAACGCTCTGATTTTGTTCACTGGCTGCAAAAAATAAAAATAAATAAATAAATAAATAAATAAATAAATAAATAAAGCACCATGACCTCAAAACACTGAAAAAAGGTAAAACAAAAGGAATGCAGACTCAGGTCGAAGTGCCCACGTGCACCCCGTGACCTTTTACAGAGGGGGTTGGTATGATCTGACCTCGTTTGAGGGGTTCCAGAAGTTACCAGGGCTGCCTAAGAAAAGCAAAGGCTGCTTGGAGGCATGCAGTAAGGCCTCTGCAAATGCCCTTCCAGTCCCCACGCACCTGTCTTCCACTGAGGGCTCCCTGGTGGTGGCCCCCTGTGCAGGGAGCCCTGGGGCCTCCGCTCTGCGAGGCCGGTTGGACGACCACCTGCTTGAAGCCCAAGCCTGAGGCCCACGAAGACCTGGCAGTTGGGTGAGTTAACAGCTAAGTAAGGGAAACTGGACGCGCAAGACCCCATTGGTGGAAACTTCAAAAGCAGAAGATTTGAATATCAAAGGATGGAGAAAGCCCCTTGAGAAAATCAGTGAAGCTCTTGAATATTTTTGCCGAAATGACCTTCTGTGTCTTCCCAGGAGAGTCAAACGTGAGCGATGTCTTACTAAGCTGTGATACAAGTTTATCAGAAAAGAGCGCCGAATCCTCAACACGAGGCTGGTTCTCTGTTTGAGAATTTGTGCCCGGTTTTGAAGCATGTTCACTGTCGGAGAAAACAAACTTTTGAAATCATTTTGATTTCATGTTTTGAGATCCGATGTCTATCCATCCTCTCTATCCCTGACACTCTTCCATCCTCCACTGCTGCTCAGTCACCAGGATCGTTTGCGAGAAAATTTTGGTCTTTGATCTAAAAGATCCTTTTTCTTAGTATTAATTATTGCTAATAATAAGTGCATATATATGCTTGTAAGAGTGGAGCCCTATTTTCCAAGCAGCAGAATCCAGGAGCAAAACATGATGGGATGTGTGATATGTAGTATGCCTGGGATGGGGCGGGGGGGGGGGGGGGGGGGAGGGGGAAGCTGGTTGTTCAGGTTTGAAAATCACACTTATTCCTACTACCAAACCTGGACCACACAACCAGGACGCAGGGAGATCTAAAAAAACAGACACAGAAACAAAGAAAATTCATGTTCTTGCAACAAGCACAACTATGATTTCCACGGCATTATGTTCTTCATCGTAGCTCAGAACGTAAGTTAACGGCTCCTCACCAGAGCTGAATTATTAGGTAAGCAAGTTGTATATAGGACTGATGTGGTTTTGCCTAAATGGCCAACACTTAGATAATCACGTTTAATCCAAAAGTGGAGTTTAGAGTTTGTAAAGCAGCGTTTCCCAGAATGTATTCCAGGAACACTAGTTCCAAAAGCTCCTCTGGCACAAAATGGGGATGGGGGAAATGGTGCATAATCAAACAAGTTTGAAAAGAAAGAATGGTGTTAGAGATTCTCAGTGCATATGAGCTGCTAGGAGTTTGGGTAAATCAGTAAAGTGTGGTTTCCAGAGCCCAAGTGCTTGGGCTTTAAACTGACTTTTCCACTTACCAGCTTACTAACTGTGTGACCTGAGGCATAGTGCTAACCTCTCCACACCTCAGTGTCCCCATCTGCAAAATGGGAATAAAAAATAAGGCTACTTCATGGAGTTGCTAGTTAGGTTAATTTGTCATTAGTATTAGCAACCGCTACATAAGGATCAACTACAGATTTGTCCTGAATAGTAGGTAGCTCAACATTATTAAATTCTGTATTTCGCGCCATATTTGATCACAGAAGCTTCCTGTCCTCCTTAGAACAAGCTGTTGACTTATACCAGGTACCAACGTGCTGAAAGTAAGCTCTTGGACAATTTCCAATCTGTAGTTTTTAAAATAGATGGACATATCGTACACACTTGTAAAACTTTCTCAAAAAAAAAATACCCACCCTCCACCCCAAATCAAGATACTGATGTAGTGATGTGCAATGGGCATAATTACTTTGAATGTTTTTTTAAAGATTTTATTTATTTATTCATGAGAGGCATAGAGAGAGAGAGAGAGGCAGAGGGAGAAGCAGGCTCCATGCAGGGAGCCCGACACGGGACTCGATCCCAGGTCTCCAGGATCAGGCCCTGGGCCGAAGGCAGAACTAAACCACTGAGCCACCCAGGCTGCCCAATTATTTTGAATTTTAGGAAGTTTCCTGGGTGAGCCTGAAATGGTTCTTTTTTTTTTTTCTGAAATGGTTCTTAACCACTACTGGGAGCAGTGGTTTCACGGTGCTCCGCATCAGCATTACCAGGGTCTTGTTAGGTGTGCAAACTCTTGGTCTGTGCTCCAGACCTACAGGTTAGACACTGTTGTGAGGACTGGCAGCCGCCTCTGAGTGGTTCTGTTTAAGAACCACCGATGGGGGGGAGGAGGAGATCGCTTTTCCATATGTTGAAGCTCTCTCAGTCGATTTCAGACGATGTGATAAACTTCAGGTAGATTTTCAGTGAGTCCCTATATTATTCCCCTGAAAAGAAGAGTAGTTTTTCCATCTTGCCAATGAAGTTCAGAGCCAATGGTTTTAGAAATCAGCTGAGCGTGGATCATGGTTAACATCGTATCTACAAGGAACAGCATCTAAACAGAAGGTCACCGGGATGGCTTTGGACACTGTCAGCTTAGCCAAACAGGAACTGTGTATCCAAGATCCACTATCCTGGTGTGGTGGCAGGTTAGGACAGGCCACAAGGAAAACCTGTATAGGGTTGGAAAAGTAGGTGTGAAGAGCAGCCCTCACTGTCCAAAGGTCTGGTGGGGCATCAGGAGCATGTTGTGGCTCACCTGCTGGCAGAGGCCAACAGCTATGGGCCTAACTCTAGGGACTATGCCTCCCTGAATCTCCTCCTCAGCTTCTCCAGGCCTGGGCCGGGTGTGGTGTGCAGCTCCTTGGTGAAGGTCTCGAGCTTCTTCTGCAGGTCCCCTGCATCCCTGGGGTTAGCGATGGAGGTCCTGGTTTACCTCCACTCTCCTCTGCTTCACATTCACTCCTTTTCTGCATTGCTTGGCATGCTGCTCCTTGGTGACCCGAGTCCCTCCCAACTCAATGCAGAGATGGTTGCCATTCATACATGACCCTAGAAGCCCCTTCCTGATTGCTGCTGGGCCTCTTGGCCCTGACCCCCCAGCAGCCCCATTCCAGACTTCCCACAGGAGATCACTTTTCAGTGGACACGTGTGCTTGTGTGGTCGTGGATGTGTGTTTTCTTGTATAGAATTTCTCCATAGCTCTAAGCAAAGAATTTCGTATCTTAAAAAAGTTACAATGAGATTAGCTAGCTATAATCTTCCCCTCCAGATAGAAAGTTTTCTAACTAGAACAGAAGAAATAAGCAGCTTTTAGCTTGACTGGTGGAATTAATAGCAACAACTGGGTGATGGTGGATGTTTGCAATATGCGAGGCCTCATGCAAAATGCTTTGCTCGAATCATGACTTAATCCCCACAATGCTATCAGATGGTCATTCCCATTCCCCTCATTTTACACGTGTGGAAACTGAGGCTCAGGAAGGTTCCAGAGCTGGCCTATCTTTGAATATTTTAGGGATGTTTTTGTCGGGTTGCTTCTCAACCAGGTAAGAAGAGAGTTCTGACTCACATGGTACACCACACTGCTTCAACTCCATGTTCATTAAATAAACTTACCGTGATTTGCCCATTCTTAGACAGTTTCCTCCTTATTATGATAGTAAATTATTTATTGGAAGAAATTGAACAATTCAGATCAGTGTAAAGGAGTATGTAAAACTACCCGGAGTCCCCTCAATTAGGTAATTTCTGTAAAAATGACTTCTTACCACTTCTACTTCCTATAAAAATAAAATCTATTTTTATAGGTTTTCTGCTCCTACCACTTCTCATTTTAAATACATGTCTGTTTCTATTAAACGTAAGATGATTTCAATTTAAGTTTTATGTAAGAACAGACTCTTTCATGTGAATAGAATCATCTAACATTTAAAATGCACTCATTTTGTTAATGGTGAACATGCCAAGAAAAGAGCTTAAGACACAGCCCAAAAGTGGTGGTGGAGGAATTTGTCTTTAATGGTCTCTGATCAGTATTTTACTTGCATTCTGAGAAAAAAAAAAAAAAATATATATATATATATATATATATATATATATATATCTCATGCTCTTTTATTGAGATGCCATGAAGTCCCTGGGGCAAAGATTTACTGTTGTTAATATACCCTTCAGTAATGCTAAATTCAAGTATGAAAGCTTATGAGGCTCCCTCTGACATAAAACTCCCGTGGGTTCCTGGGCTCACCATCATAAACGGCTCCTTTATGGGAGGAACTAACCAACAGGTCAGAGAATGGCAACCGTGGGCAGGAAAGGACTTTTTTTTTTTTGGCACTTCTTTGTATTTTCAGTGATATAAAGGCAAGTGGGTTCTCAGGGTATAGATCATCATTCATTGTGAGTTCCCACCTCTTAATATATAATCTTGCGCTGATGAACTCTGCAGTGTCGTTGTGGCACTGTGCAATTATCTAATAGAAAAGTGAGAGTCGTTCTGTGTTTTTTGAGTAGCACTCACTGGGTCAATTAATTAAATGAGTGCAAATGCCTTCGAGTGAGAGATTCGGGTCCACGCCAGGCTGTCTCATGATATCAGACTATAAGGAACTGAAAAACGAAAGGACGCCAGGAGAAGTAAGAGGGAGGCAATTTTAAGGAAAATACAGAGATCATCCCACTTGTATGAGGAATCTACAATGGTCAAACTCATAGAAACTAAGAATACAATGCTGGTTGCTGGGAGATGTGAGATGGGGGACAAGGGGAGCTATTCAATGAGTATAAAGTTACAGTTATACAGGATAAGTAAGTTCTAGGGGTGAGCTCCCTAACAGAAAGCCTATAATTAACAATACATTGTTGTGCACTTAGAAACTTAAGAGGGTAGATCTCAGGCCAAGTGTCCTCACCACACACGCTGCAAAGATTTTTGAGGAGGGGGGTGATGGATATGTCTATGACCTTACATGTCGTGATGGCATCACAGGTGTATGCACGTCCAAATTTATCAAAATGCACACATTAAATATGGACGATTTTTTGTATATTAAGTATACCCCAATAAAGTTGAAAAAAAACCCACAAAGAATTCTAGCTCTATTCTCTGCACCTAAAGACAGAGTCATGTTAAGCCCATATTAGTTTGGCCAATATGAATCCTTGAGGCCTTTTCCCTCACTATCTTGTAGCTACCTACGCTACTGAGCATCCCTCCGTTCAAATTTACTTGGATCCTAGAGTCAGCATACGGTTAATCCTTGACCCCTGCACAGTCAATAATCTAGTAATCTGCTGTAACTTTTGACTCTTCATGATCTTAACTACTATGAATAGCCTACTGTTGACTGGAAGCCTTACCACTAATGGGAACAGTCCAACTAACACGTATTTTGTATGTGTGTGTATTATGGCCAGAATTCTTACAACAAAGTGAACCAGAGAAAAGAAAACGTTATTTTAAAAAAAATCATAAGGAAAAGAAAATACATTTACAGTATTATATTTATTGAAAAAAATCTGCAGGTAAGAGGACCTGCATGGCTCAAACTCATGTTATTCAAGGGTCAACCGGTGGTCTGAAAATGGGAGTATTGCATGGTTTATATCACCTTATTGATTTTGATTTCATGACACCGAAAGAGATACCTACTTTTTTTTTAAAATGATTCTGTTTATTTACTCATGAGAGACACAGAGAGTGAGGCAGAGACACAGGGAGAGGGATAAGCAGGCTCCCTCGTGGGGGAGGGGGCGATGAGAGACTCGATCCCAGGACCCCAGGATTACTCCCTGAGCCGAAGGCAGATGCTCAACCTCTGAGCCCCCCAGTTCCCCAATACTTGTTTTTCATAGGGACTTAGCTTTTAGTTAGTGTAATCTTTCTGTTTATGGGAAGTCCAGCTTCGGTTATGATAGTTGATCTTATGGCAGGGAATTAATTTAGAGACTCCGACATATACATAGTCTTCATCAAGCCAAGAAGAAGAAGGAGAAAACTCTTTATTAAAACAATTGAGCAAAAAAAATAAAAATAAAAAAATAAAAAATAAATAAAACAATTGAGCAAAACCCTGGAAGAACATAGTTGAAAGCCACAAGAAAAGTACGATTCAAAGAAATTAGAAAAGCTGGGCACAGTTAGGCATCATGCACTCACCCCCAGCTCTTCTGGGAGGCCTCCATGCCACAGATCTACTTGAATAGCTGTGACCCAACAATTACACAGCCCCTAAATGTCTGGACCCTGTACTAGTTCTGTTTGTAGACGCTCCCCACCACTTTTGCCCCCAAGACTCTGCTTGCCTCCTGAGCCGTTTCTCTTTCTCATTATCCCTTCCTCGAAGTGACATCTCACCCCACTGCCAACAGGAAAGACAAAATCACTTGCAAAGATGGTTCTGTTTAGAGAATTTTGTTAAACATTCTAGAGGGTGCCAGGAGGGGCACCTACACCTTGCTCCTAGCTTCTTGTTCTACCTCCCATCTTCTCTTTCTCCTCTTCTCTTAGCCACCCTGCCCCCCCTTGGATGCTCAGTCTATTATGTGGAGCCCTTCTATTGGCCTCTCTGAAACCTTGGCACACTGACACCAATGTCTCACGTAGGGGCAGCAGGTGGAAGGTGGGTGGACTGAGAGGGAAGGAAAGAGTTTCACTTTCTACCCATACCACTGATCAATGCATTTTTCCAGATAAGCCAGTTTTCTTGTAAAGATAGGTTTTTTCTTCATTGAGGTATATTTTATAGTCTCTAAAATGCATCAATCTTAGGTACATAGTGTGATGAAATTCGACAGATTTATCCTACGTTCCTTGAGAAACCATCACGTGGTTACTCAACACGTGTCGGTATTTGGTTCCTTTTTATTATTATGTAGAAGGTCATGGAATGGATGTTATCCATCCTGCACTTGGATATTTGGGTTGTTTCTCAGTTTGTGTTGCTATGAACAAACTGATATGAACATTTTTGAACAATTCCTTTTGTAGGTACGGTTTTATTTCTCTTGGATAAATACCTGGGAGTACGATTGTTAGGCTACAGGGTAGGTACATGCTTAACCTTATAAGGAACTATTCAGCAAAGTTTCAAAATGGTTTTATCATTTCACACTCATACCAGCAAATCCTCACTAGCACTTGGCATTGTCAGTCTTTTTAGTTCCGGTTATTTTGGTGGGGGTGTCATGGTTTCACATTCGAGGAGAAATTTTGATGTTAGCTATGAAGATGTCACATTTTCTTTACATAAAAAAACATACTTTAGGTGTTGCCAATCACTGCTTGGTATAATTCCATCACTCCCCAGTCTTCTGAGCAAATAATTCATCCTGGAATTTTCTTTGTATCTCGAGTATATCAGTGTTTTTGTTTGTGGTTCTGGAATCACTAGTGACTGTTGAAGGAAAAGCCCCAGCTATAATTTTCCCTTTATCCAACAACTTCCAAAATACTTTTAGGAAATCATTCTCTTGTAGAGATAGGTACTAACATCTTTACAAGCAAAACGGTATGATAGATGGAATTTGCTTCCAAATAGCACAATGTAGCAGAATGCTAGTGTAGTGGTTAGGATAGAGATAAAACAAAATTAAACAGAAATTCTTAATTGTGAATATGGGTTTGGGTACAGGGGTTCCACTTCTGTATATACTTGAAATTTGCCTTCATGTAAAGTTAAAATGTGTTTTGAATTTTTATTTTTTTGCTCCATCTTATTTTAGTGGCTAATAAGCTACCACTATAAGGTGGGAAAATACAAACAGATGAAAATCATGGATTTCTAAAACCAAAAAAAGGACAAACACAGAATCGAGGGCACGATCGTGGCTGGAAGTGGGAGGAAAATGGGAGAAGGGAAAGTGAGTTTTCTGCAAAGTAAGATGAGGACTAGGGGACACAGGTGAAGAGCTCTCCTGTGCAGGTGGGGGATGCTGTGCCAGAAGAGGGTTGAGGTGGGGGTGAAGGAAGACAGCAGCAGGTAGAATCAGAATCTGGAAACACGGGACCTCTGAGTCTGCGCTGTGGATGTCAGGACACCGTATGGGCGCCTATCTTCCTGGTGGGTAAAACCCAGGAGGAAATATGATCCGTTACATTATTTTCTATTTCATGTAAGGGAAAAATATATCTGGTCTCAAGAGAAAGCACAGTTTTTCCTAACACATAGTACTGAATATATATATTAAATGTTTTAACATAAGAATTGGCCTCAGGGATGCTGAGAGCTGGTTTAGTCAATGTGGAAAAACATTTTTAGCCCTCCAGCAAGGGCGGATGGAGAGGAAAAAATAAACAACCCCC
This sequence comes from Canis aureus, assembly GCF_053574225.1. Taxonomy (NCBI): domain Eukaryota; kingdom Metazoa; phylum Chordata; class Mammalia; order Carnivora; family Canidae; genus Canis; species Canis aureus. The sequence goes on from NC_135646.1 coordinate 3,012,717, forward strand.
CCCAAACCCTGAGCCTCCCACAACGTATGCTCCACTCTGAAATTCGGGTGGGTCTGGCCCCTCCAGCCGTCCGGTGGGGTGATGTGCCTGGGTCTCCGCACTGCCCATCTGGGGTCCCGATGGGCTCTGTGTGGTTGAAGGGAAAGCCTCATCTTCCCACTACCCCAGTGCTCTCTGCAACTTTCTTTTCTTAGGTGCTTCCTGTCTGCAAGAAGAAAAATAGCTGATAATTCTGTGATTTACTAAAAGGAATGTCTTCTGTCTCCCTGATTAATTGGCCAGGTCTCGTCTCCCATCAGGAATATACCTGCCCAGTGGCCTTTAGTGATGAATTTGAATGAACAGCGAATTTAGATCTATTTGGGGCTTTATAAACCCTCCTGTTTAATGCGTTCACGTCATAGATGAGAAAACAGGCCCAGGGAAGTGAGGGGACCTTGCCCAAAGCCCCCAGCTGGTTACAGCTGAGCGGTGACTAGAACCCAGGCTCCTGGGTCCCCAGCTCAGTCTTATTCCTGGGAAGAGACAACCTGCCCTTCGACATTGCTTGAGAGTTCCCTGAAAATTTTATCCCTGGGCCCCACAATACAGAGGCGGCTCTTCCTCCTCCTCCTCCTCCTCCGCCTTCTCCTCCTCCTCTTCTTCTTCTTCTTCTGAAGATTTTATTTATTTTAGAGAGAGTGTGTGTGTGTGTGCGTGCGTGCGCAAGCAGAGGGAGGGGGAGAGAGAAAATCTCAAGCAGACTTCCCGCTGAGCACAAAGTCCCAAACGGGGCTGATCCCATGACCTTGAGATTAGAGCTGGAGCCAAAATCAAGAGTCAGGTGCTTAATGGACTGAGCCATCCAGGTGCCCCAGATGTTCTTCTTTTTAAATAGACAGGTTCTCTTTCACAGAATGTAACTTCCATAAATGCTTTCGCATCAAGCATTTGCAAAGCTGCAAAGCTGGATAGAAAAATGATCTCGTAGCTCAAGCTTTGGCAGCAACGTTTGTTGTTTTACACTTCTACTCTGCGACTCCAAGGGTGATGTTCTTCACGCTACACATTTCTCGAAATCTTTCCCCCTTTTAAAAACGATGAAACTTGCCACATTCACCAAAGGACCATCCATGCTGAAGCACCTGGTCCCATCCCAGGGTGCCAGGCTTGCGGCCCTCATCAGGACATGGACTGGGGAGGAGGGGATCCTTGGGGGTGGGGGGTGGAGGAGGGCGGTGGAGGGAAGGGTGGCACCAGTCTGTGTGCTGCGTGGGAGCTGCTGCAGTCCCGAAGGCTCATAGGCCACAGGGGTCAGCAGGCAGCTTGGTGCTCATGCAGAACCCCAGGCCCCTGCCCTGGACTTTCTCACAGAGGCGGGGAGAAGAAGAGGATGGGGTATGGGGAGCAGGCACTGAATTTGTGTTTTCAGCAGCTGTGGGAAGAGAGCCCAGTCCAGGAGGAAACCTGGCTTCAGTACTCGGTTTATAGAAACAGGGAGGCTAAGAGTACTTTCCTCACAGGAAATGATGCCAATCGGCACCTGGCATTTCCACATCCTGCACTCTAGCAGGTGCTTCGCATTGCTTGCTTGATCAATAATCCAAAGAGCTCCATGTTGTCTCTACTTTACAGAGAAAGAAACTGAGGCTCAGAAAGTTTTTCTACAAAGACCTTGGTCAAAGCCATGCAGCTAGACAGTGGTCTCGGTGGAGCCCAGGTTACACAGTCTGAGCTGAATCTCTGATTTAACCACAACATTAAACCTTATCTTCCTGCATTACCAGCTGTGGTTGCATCTTGCCTTCCCAGCAAAAAAATGTGTGCAAAAGAAAATTCACCAACTCACAAAAACGTAGGGCTGGTTTTTATTTCTTTGACCCAGTTTTTATGATTTCCTGGAAAGGGTCAATCCATATATTAGTAGTAAAATCATCGTCTATTTTTATTTATACTGATGAAGAATTGTATCAAACATTTATTTCTGAAATAATTAAACCTTAATAAAAGGAAATACGTTGATCCCTTAGAAAGAAAGAACTTTTTCTTCCTGGAAAGTTCTCACCCAAGATATTCAAAACATTATTTTGGAATCACATAGCTTAAGATTGAACCACCGATCGATCCAGTGATACATAGCAACCCTGGGAAGCTGAATGGGTGACAGTCCACGCTTTGTGCATATAGACTTAATACTCTCTTGGTTTTAGTAATTTGAGGGGAAGCTCTGAAGCCTGGAGAATTTGTCAGTTTGCTGTGTCATAAATTTGAATCACACAAACCTAATGATGGTGTTTGGGAACAATGATTAGCTAATGAGTGAGGAGAGCTAACTGCCAAACTCTGCAGCCTGGAAACAATGGTGATAACAAGTAACTGGCCATTGTTGGGTTTTTGTCTTGGATCTGACATTGGGCTCAATCTTTCAAATTCCTGACTTCATTCAGTCTTCAAAATGACCCTAGAGGTTAGATACTTACTATAATTTTTTCCCTCTATTTTACAGAGAAAACAATTGAGGATTAGGAAGCTCAAATACATTGTCTAAGGGCAATCAACTAGTGAATGTCAATGGTAACCAAAGCTAATTCAGATCTGCCTGAAATGCAAGCCCGGAAGGCATTTTGTTGCCTTCTATGCATTGTTACGTACTAGCTAACTACAAAAATAATAGGATTATTTAGAATAAAAATTAAAATTACAATTGGGTGTATTTAGAACAGTGTTTCACGAATTCAACCCCTATCGATTGACCTACATTGTGCGAGGTCCGGAGGGTACAACAGAGACCAAAATAGACACAGTCTCTGCCCTCGTAGGATTTTACATTTAGAGCCGGGGATTCGCATTGCACAAATAATCGCAGAAATGACTTTGAGTGTAGAAGTGCTAACATGGAAAAGTAGATGGTGCTAGAAGGTCATACTGCAGGAGCCAGTTTAAACTGTAAAGAGTTCATCATGGAAGAGGTAAGTATCTACAGAGAAGTTGAAAAGGTCACTATTTTGTGTTGGACAGGAAGGTGTAGGGTGCGGGAGGCCCTTACTGGAAGTGCGACTCAGAAGCAAGCTGCTGAGCCAAACTGGTCATTCTACACTTGCAGAGGTAGGAATCCAGCAGGTCTCCCCATCACACCCTCACAAAAAAGGCATGATCCTACCATATATAACTAAATACGTACTGGTATATCAAGAACAATCCGTTGGCTTTGTAGGAGACTAGCTCTTTGCAGCATCTTAGGACCGGCAACGGATGAATCACATATATTTTGAAACAAGTGATGTCTCCAAGTTTGAATTTAGCAAAATACCAACTCTAATAGCTTCAGAATTAAGAGGTTAATATTTATTCCCAAACTGCCCCCAAATTTTTCTCTTTTTTCTTTCTTTCTTTTTCTTTCTTTCTTTCTTTCTTTCTTTCTTTCTTTCTTTCTTTCTTTCTTTCTTTCTTTCTTTCTCTTTCTTTCTTCTTTCTTTCTTCTTTCTTTCTTTTTTCTTTCTTTCTTTCTTTCTTTCTTTCTTTCTTTCTTTCTTTCTGTCTTTCTTTCTTCTTTCTTTCTTCTTTCCTTTCCCCCAAATTTCTGCTTTCCAATTATCATCGGGAAAATAGCAAAATGATTCGTGGCTGTCAGGTACGCTTCCTTAGGTTTCACTGCGTGTTCTCCTAGCCTGCTGCTTCTGCTTGTCCAGGGCATCAGGGCTATTGGTGTGTGGATCCTTCCGGGCTTCTAGGGAGACACCAGCAAATATGAAGACATAGCTTTATTTTTGCTTGTTTGTACACCAAAGAGATCTTGCTCTCTGGACTGTTCTGCACGTTGCTTTTTTGGTTCTTCTCAGTCTATTCTGGAGGTTGGTTTCATCCTTTCCCTCTTCTCACTCTTTCTCGCAGCCTCCAACTAGTCCATTTTATGAATTCATCTAATTTGTCGGTTTTCTTCTGGATGGCCACTTGGATTCTTTCCTTTCTTCGGCTTTTACAACCATGTCACATGAATTACCTTAAAAATATCTATTACTCTGCATGAGTATATCTAGAGTGTAAGCTCTGTAAGCTTAAACACTGTCTATTTTTTCTAGATATTGCCAAATATCTCTGTGGTTCTCTTTGCCAACAATTTTCTAAGTGTGCTATTAAACTTTTGGAATTTTGTCACTGTGATGTGTGGAAAAGATGACATCCAGTATATTTTTTGCTTTGCTTTTATTTTATCTTCAGTGAATCCAGGCAGCCATTAGCATGTTTAAGGACCACTTTTTTGTTTTGTTTTGTTTTGTTTTGTTTGGCCAGGTCATAGAATAGTGTCTCCTGAATTAAATACCTGGTCTTTTTTTAATCAATGTTTTGTTTTGTAACATCTGCAAAATTAAGAAGTCTGTGCATTGTTGTTGCTTTTGTCCTGCAATAGCTCTAAGCAACTAGGCTAACTTGCCTGAGCAAACTTGCTTAAAATAACTCAAACTAAAACAAGAGCATTATGGAAATGAAGATAAACAATTCTTCAACTTGACATAAAATTCTTTTCGAGTTTTTAAATCAATTTGAACCGTGCCTCCTCTTTTGTGGTCACGGGCTTTTTAAAGCACAGCTTGAAGAGAGAAAAATGTATTAAACGCATTTAAAGATTTTTTTTTTTTTACAGGAAAATTAGAAAAAGAAAGAGAGGCACTTTGTACTCAATCTCTATTGTATAATGTGGATAACAATTGATCTTCTGGGTTTAATCGACACGTCATCTCCATCCCAGATCTGCTCAATGAAGGATTTGTTAAAGGAATATTAAGTTTACACAGTATTAAATGAGTGGCTGATCTTTATGGGGGCGATTACTTTGTGTAATTATCTGGACATTTCCTACTTGTTTTCTTGACCTTAATCTAGCCAGAAGTACAGATTCTTAAAGTAAATGTGTGATAAAAACCAGTTAGTCCTCATTTAATATGTGATAAAAGTACAAACAAATTTGTTCTCTTTTTCTAGGGGCATGGCTGGTTTTTTTGTCGGGAATAGGGGAGACTTGATGAGCACTTGAGATTCTCCGGCCATTGAAGGGCTGATCGCAGCACCTCCTGGAAAGCGATCTTATTACCTCCTAAAAGATCCCTCGTTTGGCTACTTCAACTTTCTCAGGCATCCAATGCAAGCACTCCCAGTCTAACTTGGAAGCACTGACTAATGGATAGATGTGTGTGTGGGGGGGAAGTTTGGCTAACTCTCATCCTCTGCCATCCTCTGCCTCGACACCGCCCTCTGCACAACCTCCTTCGTACTCTTGAAGCGCGGTGGTTTTGCTCATCAGATCCATCAACAGACACTCTGTCTTGAATCTTGAGGCATAATGACTTTTTGGTTGGTTTACAGAATAGGTTCTCAGACTGTGGAGATTCTAGAGACAGCTGTTTTAAAAATTGCTGCTACATCTGCCCTTTCCCTCTCTTTAGGCTTCTCACCAGCCACCCATGAATTCTCAGAGATAATGAACTGTGGTCCTGTGCATTCAATTCCTTAAGTGCCCATGACGTATGGTCAAGGCTCATAGGGACGATGGCTACATCCAATTTACTTACAGGATCTCGCTATTTTATGGTGGCTTTTGATTCTCTCATCACAAGCGCCTCTTATTTTATATCATACGTGACCCTCTTTATTAAAAAAAAAAGTCTATTAAAAAAAGCCTCCTGAATTATTGAGAATAGTCCATCTTCTCACTGTCATTGATTTAGAGACATTTAAAATGGGTAAACCACACAGTCATAAATATCCTCTGATATGTTATACAAAGATAATAGAGGACATGAAAGAGTTCAGTTGAACCCAGGCAGCTCATTACCATGCGTTGATGATAATGTCTATTTCTATGAAGAGATCTTGGATATTGAAAGCATAATGACCACCAGGAAAAAGCAGTCTGCCCTATTCCCACTTCCTATACTCCCTTCCTTTCTTTTTGTCTATTTTACACCCTACACACAAAGGGAGCCCACTGCTCTTTCATTTGCAGGCCCACTATAATTTTTCTTGACATGGCAATTACTTTTTAATCTGGTTAGCATAGACTGTAATGGAACCAAGTTGTAAAACATCCTTTCTTGTTATTCTTTTGTTTTGCTTTTAATTTATTGCCTTGATTTCAATGCGTTTTATAAACCCATTAAAACTCAATTACTCACTTTGAAGTCAATCACTAATCAATTCCATTTATTTTTGTAATGTGGGGAGTAGGGAGGGCAGATACATGGTATGTCTCTATTTCAATAAATTTTGTGATAAAAAACAGATCAATTTAGGGTTTACTGTCTAGGCAGAGGGAGAATTTTATGCAAATAAAGAAAGAAGAGGTAAAATCCATAACCTGGTTGATGTCGTAGCAGGTAGGAAAAAGGTGGTACATGCAGCATCTAAAACATGCACTGACTTCATGAATTTAAATTGATTAGTGAAGATAAATGAAGAACTGTCACTCTTACTGGCTGGGGTCTCCTTTATAAAACTGAATCTAGGATCTCAAAGGTAGAAAGCAGAACATACTTTGATAGCAATTTACAATGTTAAAAATGGTTATGCACACATGGTTTCCCTCATTTCATTCTTCAGTGCAGCTCTTGAGATAGGTAGTGGAAAGCATGAACTTTTCCACTGCAGAGGTGATGATATTAAGGCCCCGAAGAGATACAAGCAATTTGCTTAACATCTTGTAATTTGCAAATGGAAGACCAAGGAAAATCCTAGATCTTGGTGCTTTGGTATATTCAATATCATGCCATTCTGGACAGTGAAGTTTTCAGGGTTTTGATTTATGCATTTTACTTACAAATGGTGGCTCTCAAGATTACTAAATGTGCTTTTCCTATTAGATTGGATTCTTTGAAGACACACAGGAATTCTATGCTACTCCTGTTTTGGTTATTGGCAGTGGTGTACTGGCAAATCATTCTCCAGAAAAACACAAAACACAAAACCCGATTTGTAGTATTTGCCAGTCTCTATGGTGTAAATAACCATGATTGGTTTGCAGCTTTCCAGAAAGATGTCACTGAACTCCAAGTTGGGAAGAAATACCCACAAGCAGTTCTTCTAAGCCAGGATAAGCTAGCTCAGCACCACAGCTTGCTGCTTGTCTCTTACAAAGGAGACTACTCTTTACCATAACTGCAAGTCTACTGTTCTCAGGACAAGATGCAGTATTGCAAGGATGGGGCACACCTAGGCAAATTTGATCATTCAGCAAACATATAAAGCGTATCTACAACATGCAGGATTCTGTGTTGAGCTCTGTGATAGAATAAGGAGTGAGTAGGAACTGGTCTTGTTTCAAGAATTGTATAATCTGGGACACCTGGGTGGCTCAATGGTTGAGCATCTGCCTTTGGCTCAGGGCGTGATCCCTGGTCCAGGATTGAGTCCCTCATTGGGCTCCCTGCAGGAGGCCTGCTTCTCCTTCTGCCTATCTCTCTGTGTCTCTCATGAATAAATAAATAAATAAAATCTTAAAATAAAAGAATTGCACAATCTAGTGAAGGTAAGGCAGGCCCAGCATCAACAATAATTCTGAAAAAGTCAAAGGAGCACATGACAACTGTGTGTGAATACATTCTTATTAGGGGAAATGGTGAAGAAAGAATCTATAGGAGAGTTAATGGCAGCACTAAGCAATAAAAAATAAGCAGTTCTTCAACAAAGTTGAGAGAATAAAGAGTGTTTCCTAGCTTGAAGGGGAAGTAAAAGCAAAGGACGAGTTCTAAACATGTTCACTTTGTGAAAGTACAAAGAAGAGGTTAAACAAAACCACAAACGAGGAAATCAGCCTCAAGGGACCATCTCAGCATAGTGTGTCTCAAAGTGTAGTCTGAGCCGCCTAGTGTTTGAATCATCCAGCAAATGTGTTAAAAGTATATAAATCTCAGGAACCCACCCCAGGTTTTCATCTGGAATCTCTCTGGCTCACTCTGCACAGTAAAGTTTGAGGACAAGTATTTTAAGAATAACAATTTTCAAGAGAATTTGAGTAAAAGATGTTATTTTAGAGAAAAAAACGATTTTGCAAGCATATGGCATCTAGGTAGAAGAAAGAATATACTGGAATCTGGAGGACAAGTTGGATCAGGCAAGAGGTAAAGAGGGTTGAAACTAGCACCAAGGCCAGAGAAATGGAAAGAACCATCTAGACTTGAAAAATATTATGAAGCTGGGTTCTCATCGTGAGTCCCTAGACACCTGGAGAGTACCCATATGGAACCTGCGGGGTCTGTTTATCCTAAAAATGTTCTATAAAATTTTGTACATTGGGTGAATTATTCTATAAAGAATATTCATGGTTGCATGATTTCCCAAAAGAGTGTAAATTACAAAAAGGTGGAAAATCGTTGTTTTAAAGGAAAATGCTGGCAGTGATAGAGGTTTGATTAACTGGGTTGGAGGATGCAGAGGTTAAAGGATTGGGGAAAAGAACAACGAAAAGTCCAATACTTCCCATTTTTCAGTTGGGAGATTTCAGTCAGGAGATTAATGATCTTATTAATCAAGATAAGGGCAATGAGAAGAGAGGCTTTGTTGAAAAATAAAGCAAATTCTTTTATGCAGAACAAACTTAGATATTTGCACTTCATAGATATAAAGATGTCCTTCAGGCTCATAGAGATATCAAAGGACATGGTGACAAATAATAATATTTTATTCAGTGCTAAATATTTATTGGGTGCTAAATATTTTATCAGGTGCTTGCAAAGCCCTTTATATACATTCTTATTTAATTCTTACAACAACCAATTAGTTATTATTATTATAATTTTAAAGAAAAATCAAGGTTCAGAATATTAAGTGAATTTACTAAGGTCACAAACCTGGTCAATGGCAAAGACAAGATTCAAACCTTTGTGGTCTTCCCAACCGGCCCCAGGGACCATATTCTGAGCTTTTCTCCTACAGCTGCCACCTGGGCATTCAGTAGTTGAAAATCAGGTCCCTGAGCAAAGGGATAGTGATGTTTGTGGGGTGAAGAAGCTTGGCCTCAGTGTCTATGGACTGGATTGTGGCCACACGTTTAAGAACATTTTTCTCTAGGACTAAATCAAAAAGAGATTATTGCTAAGGCAAGAGATGCTGGTGAGAGTATCATCAGTACAAATTGGAATTACCCTAAACTATCCCGATTCTCTTGGAATCAATCTCTGCACCAAACCCAATGCTCTTTCTCTACATCACTCACTTCTGCTCTTCATTTCCTATCAGGTAAGTTATTAATTTGATTTAAAAGTCCATAAATTAAAGTGCACTGCAGTCAAGATATTCCTTTAAACAATGCTATGTGAGGTTGTTTGAACCATGTGATAGACATGCAATGTCAGCATAACATTAAAAATAAGAAATTAGTAGAAGCACATAAATTTAAATATGACCCGTTCTATGTATAAGGCGATATCTATTTCCAAAGTAATTTTTCACTGCTTTATATGGCATTAGAGATCAGCGTAGCATAGATCCCAAGCATTTTATTCCCACTCCTAGCTACATGGATTTCTCCACTTGGGAGCGAAAAGAATCAAGATAGGTCAAAATAGGGCACACAGAGGTTCTCAAGGTGGGTTAACTTACCTTCTGGTTAACTAAGTAGTCCTGGTGGGGTTGAGAGGACAGGGAAGAGTTCTTGGTAGGAAAGTAAGGAGCTGGGAGCAGTCACTGGGAAGGGAGACGAAGACTGTCCGAATCACAGTGCACCATGTGGAAGAAGTTTTGTATTAGTGATCAGGAATGAGAAGGCAGCAAAATGCAGAAGGACATGCAGCAGCCGAGGGCAAGGGAGAGATCTGAGGTCCCCATACTGTCAACAATCCATGTTATAAGAACAGAGGACAAGGATGGAGTCTTATGTTTTTGTCCCTATTGATTTTATTCCTCAAGAAATATACACAGGCATTGCTATAACAAAATAAAAAACAAATGGAACAGATCAGACCCTTCATCAAATCAATAACTTTTCATATTTGAAAGGACTTATTCTTCAGAAATACCATTTAGTCTTCCACCAGCTTTGAAAGCTAGTTTTGGTTATTGTTTTTTCATTCCAAATGCTCTCTAGGGAAAACCTAAAGGGGATCTCTCCTGGGGCAAGAGACAGCAGCTCCTTCCTATATCTCCCAAAGGCTTCCCTCCCATGGGTAGTAACATCCCACCTCTTGTCTTGGAATCACCTTTGATGATGCCTACTCCCCACACCCTCGGTCACCAAGCCTTTCAAAGGGCTCTCAGATTTGTCCACGCCTTCCTCCCTCCTCTGCAAGGATCATGAACTCAAGCCCTGTTGCTGCGTACCTCATTTCTCTAACTCTCCCCCAACCCATGCCCTGTGTAATCAGTTTTGCATACCGAATGGCTCTCATCATGAACTTCCCTCCCAAGAACTCTATGGCCTGTGGCATCAGGGTCAAATTCTTCTGTTAAATTTTCAAGGTTCTTCAGTCTGTTCCCATGATACTTCCTTAATCCTATTTTTGACACCCCTACACTAACAACTTATGTTTTGTCAGAAAGACCTTCCGTCTACACTGCCACATTCCTATCCTAATCCTCATGGGTCATGCCAACTTTTTGTTTATTTGTGCTGCTCTCCAGAGTTGAAATTTCATCTCACTGTGATATAGTCAAATGCTAAGGCTTAAAATCGAGTTCAACGGCTATCTCCTCAAGGAGATATTCTCTGAGCATGCCAACCTTCATTTATCTCCTCTGAATTCTAAGGGTACACATACTTTCCACACCAAATAGTTTCTTTCCCTTACTCAGACACTATTGTTTTGCTCTCTGCAGTTGCTTTGAGTAAATTAGCATTGCAGGCCAACTACCCTTAAACTCCTCAAGGACAGTGTAACTGCATACCACACTTCAATACGACCTTCACAGGAAAAGACACTAAACAGGAACTCAGTAAGTTCTTTTTTCTTTCTTTTTTTAAGATTTTATTTGTTTATTTGAGAGAGAGAGAAGGAAGAAGAAGAAGAAGAAGAAGAAGAAGAAGAAGAAGAAGAAGAAGAAGAAGAAGAAGGAGGAGGAGGAGGAGGAGGAGGAGGAGGAAGAGGAGGAGGAGGAGGGGGAGGAGGGGGAGGAGAAGAGGGAGAAACCAGCTTTCCACTGAGCAGGGAGCCCAATGTGGGGCTTGATCCCAGGACCCTGGAAGGCAGCCTCTCAACCAACTGAATCACTGAGGCACCCTGGAACTCAGTAAATCCTTAATGCTTAACATACCACCCACATATCCATAATTTGGACTAATATAATTGAATCTCCTCAGCGTGCAAAATATATCCTCACAGAAGCCTTTCTGAAATTTTGTGTCAGAACAGAAAGAATGCTTTCCCGGAGATGAGCACTCATGGCAAGGAATTTGGCTGTCCAGTGTTCTGGAGCATTCTTCTGATATGTCCACAAAGCCATGCCTAGTGGCAATTTTCTCCCCACCAGGGCAATATTGAAGAACAAGTATAGGAGAGTTGAGATCTTCTGTAACTCGAAGGGGAGAGCATACTCGTTGATCAATATCATCTCTTTTACTGAAGATGATTTCCAATTTTATCCTAAGTAAACCAGAATTTTATCCTAAGTAAACAGAAACCAGAACAATGATATATGGGGTAAATACTTGCTCAATTATTACTAGGTTTGGGGAGAAAATCCTCACAAAGTCACTAACTATACCTTGCCAATGACAATGGCCAAAGGGCTGGAAGCTCAGGAGGGTGGTGCCCAGCATACGAGTTTTCTGGCTGCTTTGATGGAGATTCTTCCTCTGATGAGATTTTTGGCAGAGTATTTGGGCCTTGACAGCTCTTAAAATGGTGATCCCAGAGGCAAAATGAATATTTGGTTGGAAAGGAGAAGGGAAACCTCTTCTTAGCTGTTCTGCTTTCTTTTGGAAACTCTTTTTCATTTAAATAAACAAATTAGGCATTTTGAAATTCAAAGGCCTATACAATGAAAGCAGTCTCTGTTCATGATGGATTAGTCTGATGTTTAAAAAGAAGGCCAAAAAAATGCAAAACAAGCTGCCACCACTAGTTACAGGAGAAATAGATCACAGGTGACACTGACTTCCCTTCCATCTGTGGGAGGTTAAGGAGTACATCCACAGAAGAATACACTTCACTCCAGGTATAACTGGTGGGAGGCTTCTGGGCTATGTTTTGCATTATTCTTTTGAGAACATGTATATGCTCCCTGAAACTCTAGCTGCTTAGCATATTTTTCATCTCAAAACTCAAAATCAAGCTCAGATTTATCCAGAAGAAACTTTACCCTACCCTTCATCTGTAAGATGTTTTCTAAATCCTCATGCCCTAAAACACAATGGTGGATCACTTTGTAATAAAGGCACAAATAGTTGAAGTGAAGAGATGTCATGCACTGTTGCTCTCAAGTTCTGGAAATGTATTTTGACATTATCTTGGACAGACTCTGGCAGCTTCTAGCAAATTCTAAGACTTGATGTCTTCACTGTCCATCATTTACCCCTTGTGATTGGAAGTGAGTCCTGAAGAAGTGCAGCCATTCTTCAGATAATCTTCACTTCTCCAGCCAACCCATCTACTGCCCCGTTGACCTTATAAAGAAGATGTCTAACCAGCTACCCCAGCATCTATTCCCCAACCCTCCACTTCCATGAAATTCACATTGCCTACAAAGGCATGTGGGAGCCTCAACCACCTGACTCCAAGTCAACTTCACTTCATTTATTTTTTAAAGATTTTATTTATTCACGAGAGACACACACAGAGAGAGAGAGGCAGAGATACAAGCAGAGGGAGAAGCAGCCTCCCTGTGGATCATGGACCTCAATCCCAGGATCCCGGGATCATGCTCTGAGCTGAAGGTAGATGCTCAACCACTGAGCCACTCAGATGCCCCTAATTTCACTTTACTTAACTTAAGGGGAAATTATACCTTATTATAAGTAGGATTTAGCAACATCTTACTGCTGGCTGGAGTCCAAACATGCCATGAGTTTTTTTTCTGTCATCATGTCTTTACTTATTCTTTTTTTCCTGGCTATGGAGTCAGTTCTAGATTCAAATTCTGCTGCCCACTTCATAGGTAATGAAACCTTTACAGATCACTTAGCTCTTCCCAGTCTCAATTTCCCTAAAATGGGAATATTAAATTCCCTACCTACTTGGTAGACTTCCCAAAGGGTTATAAATGGTACATGAGTTAATGCTGGGAAAAGAAGACAGTCTATGCTGGAAATGTTATTGGTTAGATCAAGGTGCTACTCCCGACAGGGAGTGTTGGTCAGGTCTCCCTAAGGAAAACAGTGCATTTGAAGGGGACAAGAGTTTGTTCTCTTAGCAAGGGATTTCACCTGTAGCAACACTAGTATTTTGGGCTGGATAGCTCTTTTGGAGTGGGAAGCTATCCTGGGTGTTGTAGGACATTTAGCAAATCCCTGGCCTCTAGATGCTCAAAGCAACCCTTTCCCAAAGTTGTGCCAAGGAAAAAAATGTTTCCAGACATGGCTGGACACCCTCCCTATTTCTAGGGCAGGGGACAAAACTGTCCTACTAAGAATCACTGTTAGAAATTTCAGAGATATCTGATGTCCACATCACTGTCTTAATACATTGAACATGATTTTCTCAAAGGACATAGTTTCTGCCTCAAGGATATCATGAACTGGGGAGGCAGACAGATATGTAAGGAACTCCCTGTAAAACACATTGGGAACAAAGGAATGCTATGAAAAAAGTATAAACTCAAGATGTTAGAGGCACAGAAGGAGCCATCAAGATTTAGAGAGTAGAGGTTGCAATAGATGCGGAGCACAAAGAAAAATTTGCTTCGGCATCAGGCCAGCGAGCAGAAAGGCAGCCTTTGGCACCTACCTGGCTAGCTCACCATTGTAAGTGCATTTCTACAGTTGTTGCTAATAGAAGATTTTTTTGGGAGCCTGAACAGGTGAAAATTTTTGCAGGGGAATTGAACTTTAAAAGAAGCAAGAGCAGAGAGGCAGAATGGAAATGGAACGGTCCAGGAGAAATGTCAGACTTTGTAGAAAGAAATTTTTAAAATTTCCTAGCTCTGTGTCAAAGCAATCACCCCTGCCCATTCTGGTAGCTCCATTTGCTTTCCTGTTTCTTTGGCTACTTCTCCTTCCTAGGAAGTGGTTTTTATATGCTCACAGTTCATATTCCTGAAAGTATTGATACAACCGACCACCTCCCTCTCCCAACACACACACACACACACACACACACACACACACACACACACACATACCCACACATGGGTGCACACAACTTGATGGTATCAAAGTGAATTTCAAGTACTCGAAAATTCAGGTGAGCCATAGTGGTGTCTCTTCTGTTTGGATCCAGGCAAGTAGATGATCAACGCTGAGTGTGCAGAGTGAGGACAGTTGGAAACTTAGTTTTAATGTGAGTCTTCAATCTTTATCTACAAGAAATTAGAGAGGTAGTCAGTTTGACATTGAGGGCTAAAATACACCAGCAAGCACATAGCAATCCATCTGGTTGTCAGCATGGGGATTCAAAGACCTGGAAGCTGGAGAACCTGTCATAATTGGCAGTGCCCAGCCCAGGGCTCTTGAGGTCATGGCTACATGATACCAGCCTTTTATCCCACCCTGCTCAGAGAATGTAGAAAAAGCCAGGAAGGATGGAGCTGGCGTGATGTAAAACACAATCACTGTAAATATCTCAGCATGCGTCTTGCTGACAGTGGGAAGTCCAGACAGCTCTGGAAGAAACACTGTCAGCAGTAGTATCTATTTATGTGAAGGATTAAGCTAGAAAATGCTTATTCTTGTTGATATTTTTAGTAGTTCTCTGAGAATTTTGAATCTGTTTTCTGTATGCTTTTTTGCTTGCTTGGACTTTCACACTTATAACCCATTCTATTGAATGCATCTGTAGGGTTTAGATTGACCAACAGACTTTTAATATCTAATGTTAAATAGCAATTGGGTAGTTAGGAATATTGGAAAAAAAAAAACCTGCATCAGGTATTCAGAAACATGAGTTTGAATCTCAGATGTATCAGCTATTCAATGGTTGACCTTGACAAAGTCATGAATCTTATTTGTAATATCCAAGCATCATTCTAGTAGTCTTACTTCTTAGGATTTATATGAAGGTAAGATAAATTGATATGTGTGAAAACATTTGGAGACTTTACAGCTAGAAAGGAAGGAAGGAGTCCATGGGGTTCAATATTCTATTTTAAAGCCATGACCAATTCAAAACACTTTTTTTCAGCTTTACTGAGGTATAACCAACAAATAAAGTTATAATTAAAATGTACAGTGTGATGATGTGATATACATATGCACTGTGAAAAGATCCTCCCCTTCAAGTTAATTAACACATTGACATATCCATCACCTCACATATTTACTTTTCTTTTTCTTTTATTTTTTTTCTTTGTGGTGAGAACATTTAAATTCCAGTTTCTTAGTAAAATTCAATTATGATACAGTGTTATCAACTATAGCCACCATGTTATACATTAGATTCTCAGACTTTACTCATATTATAATCCTTTATCACCCTCTCCCCATTTCCCCAACCCCCATGTCCCTGCTGAACACTTTTCTAGTCTTTGTATCTATAAATGCATTTTTTTTTTTAAGAGCAGGAGAGGGAGTAGGAGTTGCAGATGGAAAGGGAGAGACTCTTAAGCAGGCTCATGCTCAGCACAGAGCCCAACACAGGGCTCAATCTCATGACCTTGAGATCATGACCTGAGCTGAAATCAAGAGTTGGCTCCTTAACTGACTGAGCCACCCAGGTACCCCTGTGTATGCAATTAAAAATATATATTCCACATTTAAATTGTATCACACAGTGTTTATCTTTCTCTATCCGGCTTATTTCCTTAGCCTAATGTTCTCTGGGTTCATCCATATTGCCAGAAATGACAGGATTTTCTTCTCTTTTTAGGCTGCATAATATTATAATACACATATATCACATCTCCTTCATTTGTTTATCCATTGGTGGACCATTAGGTTATTTCCATACCTTGGCTATTGTGAATAATACTTCAATGAATATAAGAGTACAGATGTTTCTTTATTTTTTTAAAAAAGATTTATTTATTTATTTTGAGAGAGAGAGAGCAAGAGTGAGTTGGGGCAGGAGCAGAAGGAGAGGGAGGGAGAGAATCTTCGACAGACTCCCTGCTGGGCACAGAGCCTGATGCAGGGCTCGATCCCATGACCCTGAGATCATGCCCTGAGCTGAAACCGAGTCAGGTGCTCAACCAACTGGGCCACCCAGGCGTCCTGAGAGTACAGATGTTTCTTTGAGATAATGTCTAAATCAAACTAAAAAGCTTCTGTTCAGCAAAGGAAATCATTAACAAAAAGAACATCTACTGATTAGGAGAAAATATTTGCAAACCAAATATCTGATAAGGTGCTAATATCCAAAATATACAAAGATCTCATAAAAATTCATAGCCAAACCAAAACAAAACAGAATATAATTAATAAGTGGGTAAAGAGCTTGAATAAACTTTTCTTGAAGGCCTCTGGATGGTCGGCTGGTACATGAAAAGGTTCTCGACATCGTTAATCATCAGGAAAATGTATCTCAGAACCATAATGAGATGCCACCTCACACCTGTTAAGATGGTAATTATCAAAAAAACAAGAGATAACAACTGTTCATGAGGATGCGGATTAAAGGCAGCCCTTGCGTGAATGGGGTTATAAATAGGTGCAGCCACTATGGAAATCAGTATGGAGGATCATCAAGAAATTAAAAATATGAGCTACCATGCGATTTGGCAGTACCACTTCTGGGTATATATCCAAAGGCATCAAAGTCTATATAGTGAGATAAGAAATATTTCTGACAGAACTACTATATCCTGGTTAATAGCCATCCTGTTATGTATTATGCTTATGTTTTTTTTTTTTTTCTCCTTACTCTATTGTCTTCACAATATTTGGTGGAAAGAAGAGGGGGTAAGCAACTTCCTTTTCATGTGCTAAGAGCCTGGTTAATAACAAAAGTGTCACCACCAACCTAGACCTACAAGTTGGCTGATGGATCTTCACCCAAGGATATAGCTGATCTACCTAAGTGAGACCATCTGGGGAGACTCATTGTAAGTATGTAAATGTTTCATGTGTTTCCTTTAAAGGGTAAACAATAGGTACAGAGCTGGGGTAGTAACCTCATTTAATATGACTGTGAGGGTCAATTCTGACTGACACAGTTTTGTTAAAGCGGTCACAGAAAGAACAGGACAGGCTCCTTTGAACCCCAACTGTTTTTGAGAGTAATCATCTATAAAGAGCATTTACATTTTGAATGAGCAAACCTAATAATCGCATCTTGTTTACTCATATTTTTATTGGAAGGGAGCACAGAGTGATAAAATTGGTTTGCAACACCCTAGCAACTGATGGGTTGTTGTTTGCTTGCTTGATTGATTAAGTGTTGTGGTTGTTTATATTTTTTTATGATAAGTGATTGAGGACATTTTTTTTTTAATTTTAGTTTCCCATCAGAAGAGTTTCCTACCAAGCCAACAAGATCCAGATGTAATTTCACTGATGAGCAAGACATCTCTGCCAACTGCATTCCTATTGATTAGCATCTGATTTTGTTTGTCAGCAAAAAGAAAAACTTATTCTTTAATGGCATGTTTCAGTACATAACCAGTGGGTGTATGTCAGGGGGAGGGTGTGGACGGAGAGGTCTCTTTCAAAAGCTGATGAAAATATATTAGTGTGTATAATCATTTTTGCTCTCAACCATATAAATAGCATTCATCATCTTAAAGCAGCCAACATCTTGCCCTGAAAATGAAAATAATAGTTGGCTTGATGTTCTTTGGAGTTGGAAGCTATCATGGGCTGGGATGGGGCACACATTGTGCTGACTCTGGGGTCAGGGTCACTCACTGTCCACAGAGCTCACTGGTTTCTCGTCCCTGGAGGGCCTCAGGGGGTCATTCCCAAGCCAGTCTTTCTCACAAGGTGGGAGGAATGACAACACTTAATGACCAAGTATGGCTTTTGGGGAGATGGCAGTGTGAAGGCAGGTTCCTCACCAGAACAGTCTGAATAGGGATTTTTTCTTTAAACAAACAGAATAGACCTAGAATATTATAAACAACCACACACAAAGGCAGATGAAAGTTACAGAATACTCTAGCACACTAATAAATTTATTCACATATTATTTCATTTGATCATGACTGCAATCTCAGGAGGATAGTTATTATTATCTCTACTTGAAAACTGGAGAAAGAAATCAAGACCCCAATCTTCTCAATGACTCATCCAATATTAGACAACCTGTAATAGGACTTGTTACAGACCTAAAGTTGGAGCCCATGCCTTTCGCCCTAAGTTTACTGTTCTACTACCCTAGGCTTTCTATGTAGCTTTACAAAGGGAATGTATTTTCTATGCTTTTCAGGTGAAAACCTTGTTTGCCTTAGACAGGATTTTTTTTCTCCTAATGAGGACCTTTTATCATTGATCATATGAAATTCCAATAATTTATGAGTGCAAATAATATATTAAATAGGTGTCGTAGGGAAAGAGCATAAGGAATTGATGTTAATACTACAGCTAACCCATATACCTATTGCTTAAAAAGTTTGATTTCTTTAGCAAACGGATATAATTTTTTCACATTAACCTGTGTGTCCTTACATCAAGACAGGGAAGCAAAAAAGGTACATAACATACGTAAGTAATACAAAAAATTTCCAGGAATGGCTTAAATGAAATAAATGTTCTTAAGTGATTGACCAAAGACCTATCAAGAGTTCCTGCTCACTTGCCTATGTAGTTGAGAGTATTTCTAGTCAATTGTAGCCCTCAAGGAACTAAGAGGTCAGAATGCCTGCCCAGTGCTATACTAAAATACAGAATAACAAGAGGAAAATAGAAAAATTGGCATAAAAAAATGTGGGGCCATTTTTTGTAAAGCACAAGATTTCTGACAGAACCCACCAACTCTCAAGTGGTAATAAGATTTTAGTTAGCTTAACAGCTACCCCCTTCCAGCAAATGAAATGCTATTTCATATACCATACCATGAAGCATGGTTTAATATGGAAAATATTTTTATAATAGAATTTTTATAAAATGAAATTTTACCTCTGAGAGAATGTAGGAGGCTTTAATCTTGGATCTTTGACCCTACTCCTATCCAGATGATCCTTCCCAGTAATCCTGTCATTTACTGTCCATTAAGCCATTGTCCTTTTAACAAATTCAGACTTCCCCAAGCCACACCCAATCCCTGTAGGCCCCGCTGGGATTTGACAATAGGCAGCCAATGGCTCAGTGTTCCTCCTTTCCTGGCTTAGTCCCCAAGTGGCCCTATTACTCTCTGTCTCTTCTCCCATTGCCCACCCCACTAGCCCCATGCCTAGCTTATGCTTTCTCATGATGCCTTCTTTTCATATAATTACATCCACATCTAATGTTTTCTCCCTCTACCTTGCCCCTGAAAAGTTGGTGTCAGATTTACTTTTACAGGGCATAAACATGGCGGCAAAGTACCTGGCAGTTTTTAAGGGGTGGCTAATTATAATTTTCAAATATCTGTTCTTGATCCAAAGAGTCAGCTAAGGTTCTGGGTGGTATTATAGATAGCAGAGAAGTTCTCTCTAATTAGGAAACCAAGAAGTTATATATATATATATACACACAGAATAGATCTAGAATATATATATACACTGTATATATATATACAGTGCTTATATGTATATAAATATATTTTTATAAATGTAAAATAAATATGAAAGTAAATATTTAATATCATAGTTCTCTCTATAATTATAATAGATACATATAATAGAGAGAGTGGGATACAGAGAAGGGAAGGGGAGAGATAGACACAGCTACATTAAGTAACTAGCAAGGTATTTAAAAATGGAGTAGGAGAAAAGATCTTTCCCTAAAAATCACTCAGTCTTACTAATAAGCACATCAGTATTATGTTTTGAACTTTTCTCCCATATAAATTTCACTTTTGCATTTCCGTAAAACCCTCATTGAATATGAAAAAATATTTTTGGCATTGAATCCTGGGGATGAAAACAAAATAAAATAAAGATTTTCTAAAGACAACCACCAGTTTACATAACCTGTCATATTTCTATCTTCAATTGGCTGTTAGGATGCATAGACCCAAATATTGTGCTTCATTACAACACAACATTTACACTACAGTTAGGATATTTATGCCCTTTTTTCTCAAGTGGGTTTTCCTCTTTAAAGCAGCCTCAAATCATGCTCACTTTGGCAGCACATATACTAAAGCAGCCTCAAATCATTTTTGGAGGAATCAAAGTGTAACTAAGTTTTGAATAAATGGATTTAAAGTATGTTGTTAAGAAAAACATTCTTAAGGGAGAGTGTTTATGATGGGATGACTATGTATATGCTCAGAAAATGTAGATATAGTACATTATAAGAATGGGAGGAGAACAGAGACAAGCAAAAATGTTTTTGATTGTTACCAATAATTATATTGGTGGTTGTAGCATGAGCATTACTTTTAAAAGATTTTATTTATTTATTCCTGAGAAACCCAGAGAGAGAGGCAGAGACACAGGCAGAGGGAGAAGCAGGCTCCATGCAGGGAGCCCGATGCGGGACTCCATCCTAGGACCCTGGAATCATGTTCTGAGCCAAAGGCAGACACTCAACCACTGAGCCACCTAAGTGCCTGCATGAGCATTATTTAGAGATTATGTATATAATGTGTAATAAAAGTAATGAATAATTATGGAATGTTTTAATTCTATCGTCTTCCATGTCCAAGAGAACCAGGCCATTTGGTGTGGAAGAAAAAAGATATTTACAAAGAGGTTCAGTAAAAAACTCTATAGTTTTCAATTTGAACAGGAATTAAGTTCAATATAATTCCAACCAAAAGTCCCAACAGAAGTTTTTTTTTTGTGGGAATTAATAAGCTAATTCCAGAATGCATATGGTAAGACGAAGGCACTTAAAATAGAACAATTTTGAAAAAGAACAAAATTGGACAACTCACATTACTTGATTTCAAGACTTTCTCTGAACTACAGTAATCAAAGCAATACAATAATGGCGAAAAGATAATGGTAGAGATCAGAGAAATGGAATGGAGCCCAGAAATAGACACACATATATGGGTTAACTGATTATTTTCAAAGTTGAAAAGGCAATTCAGTGGAGAAAGGAGAGTCTTTTTAGCAGACGATGCTGGAACAATTGGACATCTATGTCCAGATTCAAACTGTGATCCAGATCTTACTATCCATATAAAACGTTTGCTTAAAACAGATCACACACACACACACACACACACACACACACACAAAACAGATCACAGACTCAGGACTCTTTGGGTGGCTCAGTTGGTCAAGTGGCTGGCTCTCGGTTTGGTTCAGGCCTTGAACTCATGGGTTGTGGAATGGAGCCCTGTGTCGGGCTCCCTGCTCAGTGGGAAATTTGCTCGAGATTCTTTCCGTCTGTCCCCATCTCCACATGTTCCCGTTCACTCTGTCTCAAAAATAAATAAATAAATCTTTTTTAAAATACCCGAATCATGGACTCAATGTGAAACCTTAAAACCTTAAAACTGTAAAAGTTCTAGAAGGAAGCAAAGGAGAAGATCTTGGTTCTGCAGCGTCTTTATATTACCTCCAGAAACAAGGGAGATTTTAGTCTATTTATATTGTCTCCTGGAATCTGCTGGATGTCTGATCCACAGGTAGAAGGAAATGGTGTTTCTGGGAGTACCCCCTGACTGTGGGGACCACGTGGCCTAAACGGTTCCGGAGTGCTTCAGCCTTAATGATCCAGCTGCAGCAGGTGCAATATAGCCATTGATTTGGCACAGAGGAGAAAAAAAAAATCATATTATTCTCTAGCTTTTCCCATTCGTGCAAATGGCCCTACTGGGCCTAAACGGCCGTTTGGAACCAGCCTACTTTTTGTCCTCTGAGTTAGAAGAAGAGCTCTTCTTGCCCAATGATGGAGAAACGTGTGGCATTCCTTGTCCCCCTTCCTGCTGATGATTTGTTTCGCAGCCTCTCCCTTGGTAGTGCTCTGTAGCAGCTGTTCCTTTTCTTTGCTGTGTATATGTCTCCTTTTTATCTTGGCAGACAAGGCAATTTCTTTGAAATAAAGGCCCCTTCTCTGTAGCAAGTGACCTTGAGACATTCAGCGCTATCATTTCCCAGCTGTATTAGTGACTCCAAATTCAATTTCAAGGTTCTTGAAAGCTTTCCCTTGTCCACCTTGTGTTCACTTGCCTTCATTTAAGTGTCCTACAAGGCAATTGCTTTGGGATCCTTGTATCCATTTTAGCATGTGTCTAACTTAGCCAAAGAGAATTGCAGCAAGCATGGCTTCAATGCCTGCGGCCTGGCAGTGATCAAGGCGTCACAGTCGGAGCCTCTGTCATGTCTTTGGATGCTGTGAATAGCCAGTAATGAGAAAAGAGGGAAATGTCGTGCTAGGATCTCAAGGTCCAGATCATGCAAATCACTTAACAATATATAGGAGAGACTCAATTACTCACATTATATGGGACCATGAGTGCTTTTCCAACAGTAAACTTGAATAATAAGCAATTATAAGCATATTTTAAAATGCAGATGCATGCTTCTGATTGATGGGTGGGATGGTAGACATGTGATGCCATTGAAACATGCTATTTATGGTTGTCATCAATTATGTTGGTGTTTGTCAAGGAACAGCCTTCTGAAACTTAGCTTCCTCATTTGTAAAATTTATGTCTAAGGCATTTTTCAAATCAGACCTTCTAGGCCACCTGCTTTGTGAGTATTCTGAAATATATCTGATTCAGTTGTCCATGATTTCTCATCTTTTATCCCATAAATCCTATCCAGAGAGAGAAAGAGAGAGAGAGAGAGAAAGAGAGAGAGAGAGATGGGTTTCATCTCTAGTGCACAGGATCATTGAGTGGTTTTGGCTTCCTAGGTTGGGAAGGATTCTGAAACTGCACTTGGGATCATGAAGGCACAGGGCGAAGGAGAAGTAGCAAGTATGTCTCAGGAATGCCATGCTGGCCTATGGATTTATCCCACTTGTTTTCTCACTCGCCGGGTCTGGTGTATTTGGTTCCTCTCCTCCATCTTTCTGCCTCTTGGTGGAATTCAGATTGCCTGAATAAAAGCTATCGTACCAACAGAATTTAAAAGGATTTTACTACCTCTCATCTGTTTGATATTTCAACAGATTGTAATTACAGGGGAAACTGACAGGAATGAACAACAGAGTTAGGGGTTCAAGTTAAGCTAAATCTCAAAAAAATACATTATACCTAGTCTTCACTGCAAAGTACATGGATTATTCCTGTATTTATTCTGACATCTCTAGGAACCTCTTTGGGGGCATTCATGGGAGAACAATAAATTCTCTTTTGTCCCTCTCATACTGTCTCATTCCACTGAAAAGAAACATATATTCCTAGTACTATCTCCTGGTTATGATAGAGAATATTTAATAAATGCATTTTAGGAGGGCACTTGAGGATCTTAGCATTCAAATGGAGATTAATTTATATCCTAAGTGAAACTCTGCTGCTAATAACTGTTTATCTCCAATCTTGGCCACCAATCTCCTGCTGTTCAACAGGAAAGATCAACTTTACTTATTGCTCAAAAATGTTATTCAAGTTAAACATATGTTTAAATGTTTAAATATGTTAAATTCCAGGATTGCCTAATAAGCTAAAGATCAACCAAAATTTCTAAGGAAGATTCACTATTATTGACTAGGAGTAATTTTTACAATTTTTTTTTAATGCTAAGTGCACCATGCTTTCTCTATCAGGGCATTTGGAATTTGAGATTTCAAATGTTTGCTCTATATATTCAGTGAAATTAAGTCTTTTGGGTTCAGAAAAGTGATGCCCTCTCTTTAGAGTTTCTTTGCAATTTAGCTAGCCAATTTTGGGAGCTCAAGCCAATGCATGTAAGCAGGTGGAGGGAGGTGTGTGTGTGTGTATGTGTATGTGTAGATGTTTGGTGGGTAGATTTTCTTTTTTCTTTTCTTTTTTTACTTTTTCAAAAGTTTTAATTTAAATTTCAGTTAGTTAACAGACAGTGTAATATTAGTTCCAGGGGTACACTATAGTGATTCAATACTTCCCTACAATACCTGGTGTTCATCATGACAAGTATAGTCCTTAATCCCCATCACCTACTTAATCCATTCCCCACCCCCCTCCCCTCTGCTTTTTTTTTGTTTGTTTGTCCACCTCTCTATCTTTTTTCTCCTTTTGTCATTTGTTTTGTTTCTTAAAGTCCACCTATGAGTGAGATCATATAATATTTGTCTTTCTCTGACTTCCTTCGCTTAGCATAATACTCTCTAGCTCCATCCATGTCATTGCAAACTATATATAATAATATATATATATTATTATATGTTATATATAATATATATACCCCCCATATCTTTATCAACGGATGTCTGAGCTGTTTCTATAATTTGGCTCTCGTAAATAATGCTGCTATAAACATTAGGATGCACATACCCTTTGAATTAGTAATTTTGTATTTTTGGGCAAAGACTCAGTACTGTGATTGCTGGATCATAGGGTGGTTCTATTTTTAACTTTTTGAAGAAACTCCATACTGTTTTCCACAGCGGTTGCCCCAGTGGGAGTGGTTGCACTCCCATTAATAGTGCAAGAGAGCTCCCCTTTCACCACATCCTCGCCAACACCTGTTGTTTCTTGTGTTTTTTATTTTAGCCAGTCTGACAGGTGTGAAGTGATATCTCATTATGGTTTTGATTTGCATTTCTCTGATGATGAGGGATGTTGGGCATCTTTTCGCTATTGGTCATCTGTCGGTTTTCTTTGGAAAAAAATGTCTATTCATGTATTTTGTTGGTGGGAGATGGGGAGATTTTCAGTATTCCCTAGACAAATACACAGAATAAGTGTTGGAAGGATACAGGTGAAATGTGGCAGTGAGGTCTGGGGCATTCCAGGCTGATACAGGCTTGGCCCTATCCTGCTCCATCACTTTGCCCTCCTGAGTTTATTCTATCTCATTCCAGTAGCATTACTATGAAGGTTGAGGAAGATATCTAGTTCCATATTTCAAGGTAACTAAGGGTTATGGATAAGTTACTAAATTTTTCTTTGTATAGGAGGATTATTTAAAAATAAAGCAGACAGGGATCCCTGGGTGGTGCAGTGGTTTGGCACCTGCCTTTGGCCCAGGGCACGATCCTGGAGACCGGGGATCGAATCCCACATCGGGCTTCCGGTGCATGGAGCCTGCTTCTCCCTCTGTCTATGTCTCTGCCTCTCTCTCTCTCTCTGTGACTATCATAAATAAAAAATAAATAAATAAAAATGAAAAAATAAAAATAAAGCAGACACCATGAAGAAGTTCTTCAAAGAGTCTTTTAAAGCTTTGATATTTGTCATGAAAAAGTATCCAAATGTATTTTCTTGCCAAAATAAGCAATTCCCTAGCCCTAGTGTCTGAAATTAAGCATAGTGCAGAGTAGATAATCACTAAATGTCATTGAAAGAATAAAATTATTCATTGTTAGCAATAATATTCTTAAGTGTTGTTTTCTTAGGGTTGTAGAATTTCAGAACTTCAAGAGAACTTAGAGTTTTTCTTGCCTAAACCCTTTATTTTAAAGTAAAAAACAAAAAACACCTCAGAGAGAGAATCTTGTTTCTAGGCCTTTATGTTGTAACAGGAAATTATAGTTGACCCAGAACAACACAGGGGGTTAGGGGAGCCAATGCCATGTAGCCAAAAATCCACATATAACTTTTGACTTCCATAAAACTTAACTACTAATAGCCTACTGTTGACCGGAAGCCTTACCAATAATATAAAGAGTTGATTGACACATATTTTATATATGTATTCTATGCTGTACTCTAACAATAAAGTAAGCTAGAGAAAAGCAAATGTTATTAAGAAAACCATAAGAGAAAATACATTTACAGTACTGTAATTTTTTTTCAGTACTGTACAGTACTGAAAAAAAAGTCACACATAACTGGATCTTCACAGTTCAAATCTGTATTGTTCAAGGGTCAACTGTACTTAAAAGATTGTCTCACAGACAGAAGTAGTTCTGGGTCTATGGCTCCAGTGTCCTGATTCCTGTTGAATCTCTTGCCCTTTCCTTTTTCCAGTTCAGTATCCTATTAAAAATAAGCTATATTCCCATTTTTCCTGGTGTTGTCTCTATGCATCAAAAAGTAAGAAGACTCAAGGGGAATATTTCATGAAAATGGCCTGTGCCCTAGAAAATATGAGAGCCCCTATTATAAAAAAGACATAATTTTCCTTCCTACTCTTCTAAAATCATTTTTTAAAAAGTTGAACACAAACACCCTTGTCCCCCTATCTCTTTGTCCTCCAGGTATCTGACAACTTTTGTGGAAAAGGTACCATAGAAAACATTCCCTGTGAAGTTTTATATTAACATCACCCTAATTTGCCATGAAATTTGATTCATGGAAATAGGAAGTTACTTCCTTAAAAATGACTACATGAAGTGATATCCTAAGTTTAACAATCACATCAGTTCGATATATTTGGTATATAAAAGTCACAAGCACTGGTATGAAGGCATTAGTGAGTTATTTTTGTTTAAATTCTCTACATTTTCCCCAGAGCTTCTGCCTTCCAACAAGATTAAGTTGTCCAGGCCTTAATATTTGTCATGAAATAAATGATTTTGATCTCACAGATGCCATGGAGACAGAAGGGGGAAGGGACCCATCACTCGGGGAGAAAACAAGTTTCTGGGCTGTAGACATACATTCTGAACGTCGAGCCAGACACGGTAGTCATTCTCGAAACAGAAATTGAAGGACCTGCAGGGAAATGCCTGCTTTCCTAAGAGGCATTTTGTCATGGGAGGCATGGCAGGTCCACGTCCACATGGCCAAACTGGGTTTTCCTGATTCAAGGTTAAACATTCAGGTGCACCATCAAATTTCTCCTTAGATGCATCACTGTGAATCAGCTAGACACAGCTCTTTACGGGCCAGAACCAGATCTCCTTTGCCTTTCCCTGCAGCCTGGCACACAGTGGTGAGTGCTCAACAGAGGGGTTCACAATGAACCCACTGATAACAACTAGAATGGGAGTCTAGGCTGGTAGTTCTCACCCAAGGTCAATTTTGCTCCACCCCCAAAGGGGGAATTTGACCATGTCTGGAGATATTTTTCGTTGTTGCAACTCAGATTGTGTGCTATTAATATCCAAATGTGCTGCTAAATATCCTACAATGTGCAAGACAGCCTCACAGCAAACTTGTATCTGGTCCTAAACACCATAGTGCTGAGGCTGAAAAGCCCTGGCAGGAGGACAAAGGTATTTCTCTCACTCGTTAGATTTTATTTATTTCTTTTTCTTTCCTTTTTTTTTTTTTTGTACATTTTATTATTGGAGTTTAATTTGCCAACATATAGCATTACACCCAGTGCTCATCCCATCAAGTGCCCCCCTCAGTGCCTGTCACCCAGTCACCCCAACCCCCCGCTCACCTCCCCTTCCACTACCCCTTGTTTGTTACCCAGATTTAGGAGTCTCTCATGTGCTGTCACCCTCACTGATATTTCCCACTCATTTTCTCTCCTTTCCCCTATGATCCCTTTCACTATTTTTTATATTCCCCGTATGAGTGAAACCATGTGATGATTGTCCTTCTCCGATTGACTTACTTCACTCAGCATCATACCCTCCAGTTCTATCCATGCTGAAGCAAATGGTGGGTATTCATGGTTTCTAATGGCTGAGGAATATTCCATTGTATACACAGACCACATCTTCTTTATCCATTCATCTGTCGATGGACACTGAGGCTCCTCTCACAGTTTGGCTATTGCGAACATTGCTGCTAGAAACATTGGGGTGCAGGTGTCCTGCCATTTCACTGCATCTGTATCTTTGGGGTAAATCCCCAGCAGTGCAATTGCTGGGTCATAGGGCAGGTCTATTTTTAACTCTTTGAGGAACCTCCACACAGTTTTCCAGAGTGGCTGCACCAGTTCACATTCCCACCAACAGGGCAAGAGTGTTCCTCCTCTCCAACATTTGTGGTTTCCTGTCTTGTTAATTTTCCCCATTCTCACTGGTGTGAGGTGGGATCTCATTGTAGTTTTGGTTTGTGTTTCCCTGATGGCCAGTGATGCAGAGCATTGTCTCATGTGCGTGTTGGCCATGTCTATGTCTTCCTCTGTGAGATTTCTGTTTGTGTCTTTTGCCCATTCCATGATTGGATTGTTTGTTTCTTTATTGTTGAGTTTAATAAGTTCTTTATAGATCTTGGATACTAGTCCTTTACCTGATAGGTCTTTTGCAAATATCTTCTCCCATTCTGTAGGTTGTCTTTGAGTTTTGTTGACTGTATCCTTTGCTGTGCAAAAGCTTCTTATCTTGATGAAGTCCCAATAGTTCATTTTTGCTTTTGTTTCTCTTGCCTTCATGGATGTATCTTGCAAGAAGTTGCTGTGGCCAAGTTCAAACAGGGTGTTGCCTGTGGTCTCCTCTAGGATTTTGATGGAATTTTGTCTCACATTTAGATCTTTCATCCATTTTGAGTTTATCTTTGTGTGTGGTGTAAGAGAGTGGTCTAGTTTCATTCTTCTGCATATGGCTGTCCAATTTTCCCAGCACCATTTATTGAAGAGACTGTCTTTTTTCCAGTGGATAGTCTTTCCTGCTTTGTTGAATATGAGTTGACCATAGAGTTGAGGGTCCACTTCTGGATTCTCTATTCTGTTCCATTGATCTATGTGTCTGTTTATGTGCCAGTACCACACTGTCTTGATGACCACAGCTTTGTAGTACAACCTGAAATCTGGCACTGTGGTGTCTCTGGCTGGGGTTTTCTTTTTCAATATTCCCCTGGCTATTCAGGGACTTTTCAGATTCCACACAAATCTTAAGATGATTTGTTCCAACTCTCTGAAGAAAGTCCATGGTATTTTGATAGGGATTGCATTCAATGTGTAAATTGCCCTGGGTAGCATAGACACTTTCACAATATTTATTCTTCCAATCCATGAACATGGAATACTTTTCCATCTCTTTGTGTCTTCCTCAATTTCTTTCAGAAGTGTTCTGTTGTTTTGAGGGTATAGATCCTTTACCTCTTGGGTTAGGTTTATTCCTAGATATCTTATGCTTTTTGGTGCAATTGTAAATGGGATTGACTCCTTAATTTCTCTTTCTTCAGTCTCATTGTTCGTGTATAGAAATGCCACTGACTGGGCATTGATTTTGTATCCTGCCACACTGCTGAATTGCTGTATGAGTTCTAGCAATCTTGGGGTGGAGTCTTTTGGATTTTCTATGTACAGGATCATGTCATCTGCAAAGAGGGAGAGTTTTACTTCTTTGCCAATTTGAATGCCTTTTATTTCTCTTTGTTGTCTGATTGCTGAGGCTAGGACTTCTAGTACTATGTTGAATAGCATGGTGAGAGTGGACATCCCTGTCTCGTTCCTGATCTTAGGGGAGCTCCCAGTGTTTCCCCATTGAGAATGATATTTGCTGTGGGCTTTTTGTAGATGGCTTTTAAGACGCTGAGGAATGTTCCCTCTATCCCTACACTCTGAAGAGTTTTGATCAGGAATGGATGCTGTATTTTGTCAAATGCTTTCTCTGCATCTATTGAGAGGATCATATGGTTCTTGTTTTTTCTCTTGTTGATATGATCTATCACATTGATTGCTTTACGAGTGTTGAACCAGCCTTGCATCACTGGGATAAATCCCACTTGGTCATGGTGAATAATCTTCTTAATGTACTATTGGATCCTGTTGGCTCGTATCTTGTTGAGAATTTTTGCATCCATGTTCATCAGGGATATTGGTCTGTAATTCTTCTTTTTGTGGGATATTTGTCTGGTTTGGAGTTGAGGTGATGTGGGCTTCATAAAATGAGTTTGGAAGTATTCTGTCCCTTTCTCTCTGTCAGAACAGTTTTAGTAGAATAGGTATTGTTTCTTCTTTAAACGTTTGATAGAATTCCCCTGGGAAGCCATCTGGCCCTGGACTTTAGTGTCTTAGGAGGTTTTTGATAATTGCTTCAATTTCCTCCCTGGTTATTGGCCTATTCAGGTTTTCTATTTCTTCCTGTTCCAGTTATGGTAGTTTGTGGTTGTCCAGAAATGCGTTCATTTCTTCTAGATTGCCTAATTTATTGGCATATAGCTGCTCATAATACATTTTTAAAATTGTATTTCCTTAGTTTTGGTTGTGATCTCTCCTTTTTAATTCGTGATTTTATTAATTTGAGTATTTTCTCTTTTTTTTCTTAATAAGGCTGGCTAATGGTTTATCTATCTTCTCAATTCTTTCAAAGAACCAACTCCTGGCTTTATTGATCTGTTCCACAGTTCTTCTGGTCTCTATTTCATTGAGTTCTGCTCAAATTTTTATTAACTCTCTTCTTCTGCTTAGTGTAGGTTTTATTTGCTGTTCTTTCTCCAGTTCCTTTAGGTGAGAGGTCAGCTTGTGTATTTGAGTTTTTTCCATTTTTTTGAGGGATGCTTGTATTGCAATGTATTTCCCTCTCAGGACTGCTTTTGCTGTATCCCAAAGGTTTTGAATGGTTGTATTTTCATTTTCATTAGTTTCCATGAATCTTTTCAATTCTTCTCTAATTTCCTGGTTGGCCCATTCATCTTTTAGCAGGATGCTCTTTAACCTCCACGTGTTTGAGTTTCTTCCAAATTTCTTCTTGTGATTGATTTCAAGTTTCAAAGCACTGAGGTCTGAAAATATGCAGAGGACAATCCCAATCTTTTGGTATCAGTTGAGACCCGATTTGTGACCCAGTATGTGGTCTATTCTGGAGAAAGTTCCATGTGCACTTGAGAAGAATGTGTATTCAGTTGCATTTGGATGCAAAGTTCTGTATATATCTGTGAAATCCATCTGGTCCAGTGTATTATTTAAAGCTCTTGTTTCTTTGGTGATGTTGTGCTTAGAATTTCTGTCATTTGCAGAAAGTGCTGTGTTTAAGTCCCCCAGTATTAGTGTATTATTACCTAAGTATGTCTTTACTTTGGTTATTAATTGATTGATATATTTGGCATTTCCCACATTAGTGGTATAAATATTCATGATTGTTAGGTCCTCTTGTTGGATAGATCCTTTAAGTATGATATAGTGTCCCTCTTCATCTCTTACTACAGTCTTTGGGATATACTTTAATTTATCTGATATGAGGATTGCTACCCCTTCTTTCTTTTGAGGACCAATTGAATGGTAAATTGTTCTACAACCTTCCATTTTCAGGCTGGAGGTGTCCTTAGGTCTAAAATGAGTCTCTTGTAGACAGCAAATAGATGGGTCTTGCTTTTTTATCCAGTTTGAAACTGTGTGTCTTTTGATGGAATCATTTAGTACATTCATGTTCAGAGTTACTATTGAAAGATATGAATTTAGTGTCTTTGTAATACCTATTCAGTCTCTGTTTTGTGGATTATTTCTTTCAGCTTCCTCTTTCTTTTACAGGGTTCCCCTTAATATTTCTTGAAGATCTGGTGTGGTGGTCACATATTCTTTCAGTTTCTACCTATTTTGGAAGCTCTTTATCTCTCCTTCTATTCTGAATGAGAGCCTTGCTGGATAAAGTATTCTTGGCTGCATGTCCTTCTCATTTAGGACCCTGAATATATCCTGTCAGCCCTTTCTGGCCTGCCAGGTCTCTGTGAAGAGGTCTGCTGTTAATCTAATACTTCTCCTCATAAAAGTTAGGGATCTCTTGTCTCTCACTGCCTTAAGGATTTTCTCTTTATCTTTGGAATTTGCAAGTTTCACTATTAAATGTCAAAGAGTTGAACTGTTTTTATTAATTTTTTTGGGGGGGGGGAACCTCTCTATCTCCTGGATCTTAATGCTTGCTTCCCTTCCCAAATTAGGGAAGTTCTCAGCCATGATTTGTTCAAATATGCTTTCTGACCCTCTGTCCCTCTCGGCACTCTCTGGAAACCCAATTATATGTAGATTTTTCCTTCTGAGACTGTCATTTATTTCCCTTAACCTTTCTTCATGGTTTTTAAATTGTTTTTCTCTTTTTTCCTCAGCTTCCTTCCTTACCATCAACTTGCCTTCTATGTTGCTCACTCCTTCTTCTACCTCATTAACCCTCGTCATTAGGACCTCCAGTTTGGATTGCACCTCATTTAATTGATTTTTAATTTTGGCCTGATTAGATCTAAATTCAGCATTCATGAAGTCCCTTGAATCCTTTATGTTTTTTTCCAGCCACTAGTAGCTTTATAATTGTGCTTCTCAATTGGCTTTCTGACATCGAATTGTAATCCATATTCTGTAACTCTGTGCTAGAGAGTACTGTTCCTGATTCTTTCATTTGTGGTGAGCTCTTCTTTCTTGTCATTTTGCTTAGTGCAGAGTGGCTATATGAGTGGGCTGCATCAAGAATATCAACCGCGACCTAAGTAAATTTCACCCTAGATGATTCTGATGAGATCTGAGACCAGAAAATGAAAACAAAGATCAGAACAAAAAAAACAAAAACAAAAACAAAAACAAAAACAAAAGGACCACTAAAGGGAAAACAAATTTCAAAACAAAGTAGTAAAAAGTAAAAGGCCAAGAATCCCAAAGAAGAAGAGAAAAAAAAAATAAAGAAGAGGGAAAAAAAAGAAAAAAGAAAAGAAAGGAGAAGAAAAAAAGGGGAGGTACTGGGAGATGGTGGTAACGAAGTTGTAGTGGAGAGAGAATGTAGTATACCTGAGGGGTCCTAGAGGGTGATCCTCTTGGTTCTGAGTATATTAAGTTCTGTATGCTAGAAGATGCTCAGTCCCAAATTTATATAAACCAGAAATACTTGTAGAGAGCCCCAACATTGACCACCAAAATGTAAATGAGATAAAAGAGGAGGGCAGAATGGGAATGAGGAATCTCACAGAATGAACCAGCTAGGTATTCCACTTGGTTCTGGGTGCATGCTGGTCATGTTTTAGAAAGTACTACCAAAAAAAGAAAAAGAAAGAAAGAAAGAAAGAAAGAAAGAAAGAAAGAAAGAAAGAAAGAAAGAAAGAAAGAAAGAAAGAAAGAAAGAAAGAAAGAAAGAAAGAAAGAAAGAAAGAAAGAAAGAAAGAAAAGAAAAGAAAGAAGGAAAAGAAAGAAGGAAAAGAAAGAAGGAAAAGAAAGAAGGAAAGAAAGAAAGAACTACCTTCCACCATTGTAGAACAAAATGAGGCAGAGGAAACAAAAACAACACAAAACAAAAAAAATATATCTTGTGTATCTCCCAAAATTAAGTTGAGTATGTTGAAGGGAATCTAGAAGTGCAAAATATATCTCGGACCTGTAATTGTGGAAATATGAACGTCAGAAAGGAAGAATCTTAAAAATGAAGAGGTGGTAAAATACTGTAGTTAAAGTGGGAAAAGAGAAAAAATACTGGAAAGTTTTAGTCTAATATAAAAATGAGTTGTACTGAAAAAAGGAAAAACAAGGAGGGGTAGGTACCCTCTGGTTCTATATACTGCAAACCCCTCGACTTCCCTTGGAGCTTCCCAGTGCTGCTCGGTCCAGAACTCGCTGGTCCCCTGTCCTTCCAGCTGGCCTCTGGGGGAGGGGCTGCTATGCTGGCTCGCAGGTGTGTGCACCTGGGGAGCTGCCCCTCCCCCTGCCAGGTGCCCGGCTCAGTGGGGGCTATTGACCCCGTGAAGCCCCTGTTCCCTGGTGGCCGCTCCATCCCAGGCACAGGGTGACACCAGGAGGAACAACCCCACTGGCGGGGGCCAGCCGTCCAGCCCTGGAGTCAGCTGCCCCAGTAACCACCCGCAGTCTCCCAGTCCGCAGGGGCCTGGATGCTCGGGGGTGGGGGTGCTGACCTGCACAGCTGGGGGGCCCCTGGGGTGGGGGGGAGCATCCTCGCTGTCCTGAGCCCTCCCGCCTCCGCCTGTCCCAGAGGAGCCTCGGATCCTGGGCCGTGTCCCCTGCACCCCGGGCTCCGGGGCCTGCGAAGGCAGCAGGGCGCAGCCCCCTCCCCCCGGGGCATCCCCTGCCCCCTGGCTTCTCCCCCGCCCGCAGGGCCGCTCCAGCCCCTACCGAGCTCAGCCTGCGGGGTGGGTGCCCTCTCCCGGGGTGCCCCTCCCGTGTTAGTGACCCCGGGGACCTGGGGGCTCCACCGCCCCTGGCATCCTGCCTGAGCTCCCTGCAGGGCCTTTCCCTCGGGGAAGAATCGGGGGGCCCTCCTGTCCCGAGGCTCCCGCGCCCCCCTTGGCCCGGCTCCTCGCAGCCCCTCCCCTACTCGGTTCTTTTTTATTTTATTTTTTTCCGCCTTCCTACCTGGTTAGAGATGAAAACCCTTTACTGGGGAGCGGCCCGGCTCTTCTGTCTTTAGATCTCAGGTCGAGGTTGTAGGTTTCCAGGATGGTCTGGGAGTCATCCAGGTGAGTGGGGGGCCGGGTGGGGTGAGGCCCCTGCTCCTCCGCCATCGAGCCGCCTCCCTCCCTCCTTGGATTTTCTTTCTTCTGGAGGTGGCCCCACCAGCTTAACCCGGTGGCCTCATCCCCTCCGCACACGGGGCAGTGGGTGATGGCTTGGGTCGTGGGCCCCGGCTGAGGACCCAGGTCTGTGAGGACCAGCCTGTCCTCAGCTTTTCCTTTTGAGGGTGAGCAGCCCACAGGTTGTACCTACTCCCACTGCACAAACGTCACTGTTCAAGCACCAAGGAGGCCTACCGGGGCCTGCCCAGCCTGGGCCTGGGGCGGTGGGTCTGACTTGGCCTTTCAGTAGTAGGGAGCCCATCATTTCTCCTCACCTAAGGCATGTCACAAACCCCCTACTTGATTCAGAATTCAGATGGGAAAACAACAACAACCAAAACCCAATGCTATTTATGGCCAACTTTCCTCAATAGGTCATGTTTGACATTCATGCAGACCCGGGAATTGTTTCATTAGGAACATCCTATGCTATTCCATCCTGGAGAATTGTGGGTAACTTCTTGTAGACAGTTCTTTCCAGAAGAGCTGGCCCTGCCCGTGCAGGTGCAGACATACACCCCTGCTGTCAGGAAAATGGCCCTAAATTATTAGGAAGTGCAGAGCTTACAGGTACATCGGAAGTCATTGTCCAGTGACATGTTCTTGCAGACGTGAGCCACCGGGAAGCGAAGATTCCTGACTAAAGCCTGGACCAGCTTGGTGATGTGGGCGGTGAGGGCCTCCCTGATAGGTTGGGGTGGGTGCCATACTCTCTCAGGCTAAACAGGTGCAGAGGGTGAGCGAGAACCACCCCTTTCCAGGGCGCGGCCACAGATGTCCTCGCTCTTCTGACTGAAGAGGGGGTGTGTTTTCATCAGGTGGTCTGGGCCCGAGAGGTTTGTTTCGTGTTATCATTCTTCTCTAACAATAAGCCTTATGAAAAAGCAGCTTCAAATGCTGTCACCAAAAAGGACAGAGAAAATGACTCTGGTGGTTCTTATTTCATGAGAAATAGGGCTCTGTTTAAAGCCCTTTCCCCCCCCAGACACATTTATTATTCTTTTTAGTGTTTTCTCTATAACATCATTGATTATATCTGATTCATAATTAACTGAGAAAATATGAGCAAGGCTTGAGATTTCCACTTAATGCTTAGATTTAGGAAACAGAATACTGATTCTGTTTGCTGACGTGAGTGTATGTTCGTGAGCCTGGAGCGGACTTCAGTTTTACTTTACCCTTTCTACCACACAGAATAGAAGAGATATTTGACGTTGAGCAAAAAAAAAGTTGTATTTTTTAGAAAGTCTTCCCCCAATCGTTTTTGTTTATAGTTTTTGCTGTTTCTGCCAGTTGGCAAGATTGAGCTCAGATCATCCATGTCCCTGGTGTCATCGTGACTATGGTCACAGATCTTGTTATTTGAGTACCTACCTTGGATCACAAATTGTGGTGGCTTCTTTATATGGTATTTCTTTTAAATCTTACGATGACCCCACGCAATTGGCCTTATATGCTAGATTTTATAGATGAGGAAATGGAATCTCAGAGAAGTTAAATAGTTTGCTCAAGGTCACGTTACTAGGGACAGAGTCAGTATTCAATTGAGGCTCGTCTGACTTTTTTATCCAGAATCCAGATAGGGGATCATATCAGCCAGGCCCAGTGCAATTCAACCAAGATCAGTTGAATGTCCTGTGCTACATACTGTGAGGAATAATAGAATAGCAAAGGCAAAGTCGAATGCCCTCAATAAGGAGAGGGAGAGCAGCAGGTTTGGTGGCAACTAGTGGTGTTTCTCAAAGTTTGTACCAACGCACCTCCAAGGGCAGAAAAGATTATTCTATAATTCAGGGGATCTGCTTGTGTGACCTCAAATGACAACAGTGGTCATGGCATATCTTTGAAGAATTGTCTTAGGTTGAAAAATATATAGCATGTTCTGCTCTGTAATATATCCATGCTGTATTGATGTAAAAATCAATTTAAAAATTACTTACCATTGACTAGAATGGGTGCTCCCAGGAGATGCAAAATTTTCTCTGGGTGATTTAAGGTACCCCTGGCACATCATACTGCTGTGAAGACTCACAGGATGAGTCAGAAAAATAGCAACCCAGGAAAGCAGATGGTGTAGTTCCATTGGTGAAGACTGGCAGGCTTGAGACTGAGGAAGAGCTGATATTTCGGTTCAAAGGCAGGCAGGCAAGTGGGAGTTTTCTCTCGGCATTTTAATTCTATTCTAGCCTTCGACTGATTGGATAAGGCCCATCCACATTAGAGAGGGCAATCTGCTTTACTCAAATTTAAATATTAATCTCATCCAAAAGCAGCCTCAAGGAAACACCCAGAATAATATTTGACAAATATTGGGGCACCTCATCATCTAATCAAGTCAACATATAAAATTAATAATCCCAATCCTAAAACAAAAAAATTAAAATTAAAAATACATCAAAATGTCTTAAAACAAAAGGTCTGATATTTTAAAAGTAGAAGGAAATTGCCTATAGATGGTGAGAAAGCAAATCAGACCTGATATAGATAATAAGATTCTGAACTTGGAGCCTGATGCCATGCCTGGATAAGAGTTTGGAGGTCTTGGGATGGGGGTGAGTGTATTTTTCAAGTAGGAGGGACATGAATAATTGTGACCAAGAGTGTGCACAGTAGTAGGTTAAATGATTAGCTCCAGGTCTTCACTCCCCTCGGGATCCATATTGCCGTATGACTTTGTAGCTCTTTCAAGGGATCCCCTGTGCTCCTTATCTTTGGCCTTGACCACCTGAGTTTCCTGAGCCAATGGGATATTCACAAGTATGACACAAACTGAGGCCTGAAATATGTCTGTGCTGATGACCAGATGCTGTCCATGCCTTGGCACAAGCCCCAGCTGAACCCAGAGTCCATCAGTCGACCCCACCGACCTACAGGAATGTGAACAAGAAAAATACAGCTATACTATCATACCTCCAGGGCATGAGAGCAATGAAATGAACATCATGCGGGTGCCTCGGTGGAGGGCCCTGTGCTAGCTGCTGCCAGGAGTGAAGAAATGGCAACCACGGAGCTCCTTCTAGGTTGTTAACTACTGAATTTTGGGCCAACTAGTTCCACAGAAAGCCTAACTGATCCTCCTAACTTAAAATACTGTTCTTTTGTTCCATAAAGCCATGAGTACCTACCTCCTCCATACCAAGATCTTCTGGGAAAATGGTTGTAAATAAAACGGACCTGCCACCCGATCTCCCAGTGCTTATAGTCATGAATCTATCATTCTTTGTGTTAAAGAGGAAAATAATTTTTTCATGTTGAAAATAATTGCCCTCCACCATCGACTGCTTTTAAAATCCAACTCAGGTCTTGGAAGTATTCATGGTTATAACATTTCAGGAAAGAGCCATGGTTCAGAAACTAGACCATGTGCAGAGTTTGGAGGTTTGTTTTTGTTTTGTTTTGTTTTGTGACAATCTGAGCAGGATAATTAAGAAATATGGTGGCTGAATGCAAGAAATAGTAAAGTGGCTTTCTAGCATATGAACGTGAGTGTGTGTGTGTGCGTGCATGTGTGTTTGCACGTGCATAGGCATATTGAGAATCTCAATTAAGTGGCATCATCATCTATTCATTCATCCAACTGCAAAACCTGTGTTACCTTTGACTCATCTTTTTCCAAATGTTCCTAATTGTCCCTGGAATATGTAAATTCCTCTATCATGCCATCATGCTCACCAAGCCTCTACCATCTGCCCCTGAATTATGAGACAATAGCATCCAAATACGTCTCCGGAGCTTTGGTCTGTCTCCGTCCTTGCCCATCCTACTCCTTGCCCATCCTACAACAGAGAGATTTATCTGAACCATAAAATTGACCTTTAACTCCCAGGCGTGATGCTTTTGGATGTTCTCCTGCAGAATGGAGTACGAGCTTTCCAGTCCACAATTATTCCCCCTCTGCTCCCTCACCTCGTACTACTCTCCCCTGCAGACCCACGCACCAGGAAGTAGACCCGTCATTAGGGTGGGAATTTTGGAGATGCTGGCTCTTGGGATCATTTAAGT
Organism: Canis aureus; assembly: GCF_053574225.1. Classification (NCBI taxonomy): domain Eukaryota; kingdom Metazoa; phylum Chordata; class Mammalia; order Carnivora; family Canidae; genus Canis; species Canis aureus. Next base: position 3,051,224 of record NC_135646.1, read on the forward strand.
GCACCTCTGGAAATGCCGTGTCTTAGGAATTTCACTTGTTCACTTCCTCAGGGAATCTCCACCCTGGACTTCATGCTGTGCCACGTGTTCCCTTTCCTGGCTGGTACTGTTGCCGTTGCTGCAATATCATTTCTACCTTCCTTTTCCTATCAATCATCATTCCTATATTTTAGATTTGGCTGAACTGGGCATTTCCTGGGCATTGCCCCTCAGGTTGTGCAAGTTTACTCATAGCTTCTGTCTTTCTGTAGAAGCTCTGGGCTTACTTTTATCTTAGCATTTAGCGTATTAGGTCAAAATTGCTCATTTCCTCCACCTCTTGACCCTAAAATCTCTTAAGATGGAATATTTTGTCACTCAGCTTTGGAGCATAAAGTGCTAGGTCAGTCATACATTCCTTTTTTTTTTTTTTTCTTTTTTTAAATGGAGGGAGGGCCAGAGGGAGAGGGAAAGGGAATCCCAAGCAGGCTCCACACTCAGCTTAGAGCCCAATGCAGAGCTCAATTGCACAGTCCTGAGATCATGACCTGAACCAAAACCAAGAGTCAGCTGTGAACCTGACTGAGCCACCCAGGCACCCCATAGGCCAGTCATTCTGGAAACTCTCCCTCTCCCTAGTCCCCCATAGGTAACCCATCACTAAATTATGGTCCCCTCACCCCCAAATGTTTTTCAACACCAGATCCCTCTGTCCATCTCCATGCAAACCACAAAGCTGTCATCAGCTCTTACCTGCACTATTAGAACAGCTTCTTACTGGCCTTCCTGTGTGCAGTAGCACTGCCCTCCCTCCTCATTTCTTCTTTTCATTGAAGCCAAGATAATCATCTTTGCAAAATGCAAACAGGCTCTTATGCCCCCAAACTTTAATGGCTTCTTATTGTCCTTAGGACAAGAATACATCTCCTCAGGTTGTCCTAAAGGCCTCCCTGCATACTGTGGCTGTGTCCGACCTCTGTAGCTAATCTCACCCAACTTGTGCCATTGTTTTTCATATTCTGGCTTTCTTTCAGTTCTAGAGAATTCCATGCAGTCCTCCACCCACTGGTCTGGACACAGGCAGGTCTCTCTCACTGCTTGGAACGTTCCACTCCCTCCATTATTTCATCAGATTAATAGTTCCTCCTCCTCATGTGAATAGAGGAGCCAGTAATTCAAACCTCTTTTATGCCTTGATCTAGGCCAAACTCCTTGCTATTCATGTTCCGAATTCTATGTTCCTTTCCTTCAAAATACTCATCTCAATTCATAATGTTTCCGGGCAATTATTTTTGTCTAATGGATCTAATTTTCTTGGTGCTTATAAAAAACATTTTATTATGGAAATGTTCAAGCATGTACAAAGTAGAGAAAATATAACGAACCTCCATCTCTCCTCTTGCTTTAACAATTAACAACACACACACCTTTTATCTTTTCTATCATTTATACTACCCTACTTCCTCCCCAAATATCATATTCTACCCTTAAATACCTTATTCTATATCTCTGAAAATAGGGACTCTTTATCTTAAAAAAAAATCCCTAAAATATTTTCACACTCTCACACTGCCAAACATTAATGAATTTCTTAAAATTATCCAATATCCCATCATTATTCAAATGTTGTACGAGATCTTTATTTAATTTTTGACTTCTCATCGTATAGAGGACAGGGACAATCAGCCTGCCACAATGCATGCCACATAGTAGATAGTCACATATAGCTGGACAAGTGACTGAGTGAATTATTATTTAATGAGTATTTATGAACTGGACACTGGAGTTTAAGGAAATCTGGGGAGTAAGTACCCAAAAATGACCAGTTAAATAAGCCTTCACTACTTTCCTCACTCGCTGTGGCCTCAACCTCCTCTTCAGGTAGCATTCTTGAGCTCTGGGGGCAAGATGGCATGCTGTCCCTAGGGGATTTACTTTTATTCTTCCCCTTGTTCTCTCATTGCCATTCCTAAAGAGCACATGGTATCTATCAGTAGTGTCCACTGGGCAGCGTGGCTGAACTGGGCATTGCAAGGGTACGGGGTTTGGTCAGGAGGCTTTGTGTTTCTGTGCAGACACTTGATCACTGGCTGAGCATGTTATTAAGTATCTCAAGGCTTGTCTGATCTCACCATTGGGGAGGAGAGCTGTTACAGTCAAATTTCATCCAGGGGAAAGAAAAACTTTGATGCCCATTGCTTCTCTTTTCTTTTCATTTTTTAAATATGTAGTTTGTATTATATTTCTTATACAAATAGTACTAGTTGTGATCTTTCACCCTTCCATAAACAGTTTTCTACGTTATTACAAACCCTTCGCCTTATCTTTTACTCCATGGTATTCCATTAAGGGGGCATTTCCAAACTTTATTCAGTGAATATTTTAGTTGCTTCCAAGTCTGAACTATTATAAATAATGCTTTGACAATCAACTTTGTACATAAAGCTCTTTCTGGATCAAATTTTCTCAGGGTAGATTCCCAGAAGGCGAATGACTAGGTCAGAGAATACAAACAATTTTAAAGTTTATATATGCACATTACCAAATTGCATAGAAAGCATGTTGTTTGCTTATAAAATTAGTTTGCCTTTAAATTTAATTTCATTTTGAAGTAACTTTTATTATTGTCCTATTGTAGATGGGGCATATTCATTACATAAAAATTAGATGGTACAGATATGCAACGAGAAGGAAATAAAGAGCATGAGTAACTTGAGCCGTCAGGAGTTAACCACACAACAGACTTCCAGATATTGCTTTATGCATATGAACACTGAGACTATAGTTTGCAAACATATAGGTCAAGCTCCGTAATGTTACAAAGAAGACCTGTCACAGATTACTCTCAATAACGGGATTTGTTTCGGGTTACACAGGGATGTGGGTGAGGAGGGAAGCTGTTTCACCTGCATAGAGGCTGTTCTGAATGCTTGCACGGGAAGGATTCAGGGAAGCCAGGTGGGGAAGCCAACTGGGGCTTTCTCTTGGCCCATCTAATCCCAGTTCAGGGGATTAGATGGGCCAAGAGCCCATACAAGTAAAAAGGCTGTTAGCATTTTTACTTCCTGAAAGAGAGATTCGACTGGGTTGGTTTGGTGCCCTCCAGGTGGAACACGTGTACATTGCTTTTGGGTAGAGTTCACTCCAAGCCACCTGCAGGCTGCTGTGTCCCTTCACACACAGCCTGTGTCCCTGGACCTCGTGCTCTGGTGTAGGATCGTCCACCAGCTGGGAGGGGGTAGTTGACTGGTTCCGCTCCCATCAGGCAACTCTTGATGCAAAGAACCAACACAAGCTGTTTTCCTCTCAAGTGCAGGATCTCCGGGGCATGTCCATTTTCCAAATGTCATTCACATTGCTGTCAGCATAACTTGGTTTTGTGATCCACTTTATTAACTTAACACTAAATGTCAATGTGACCTTTAGCCTTCCCCCCTATGAAGGTGCCAGAAATTATGTATCCAGTCCCTTGCAGCTGGATCTCAGGTTGCTTCCAAACAGGGGTGACAGATTTTTAATAACAGCGAATCTTTTATACACAAATTCTTTTGGTTTCTTTCTATCCCACATGTGTTTTCCCCTCTCTTTTTTTTTAACTTTTGTAAGTCATTTTTTAAAATTGAATATGGTTGTAAGTCATTTTATTTTAAGTGTGCATCTTAAACTGATCTAAAATTTTTGTTTTTAGGGGCACCTGGGTAGCTCAGTTGGTTAAGCATCTGCATCTGGCTCAGTCATGATTTCGGGGTCCTGGGATTGAGTTCTGCATCAGGCTCCCTGCTCCATGGGGAGCCTGCTTCTCCCTCTCCCTCTGCTGCTCCCTCTGTTTGTGTTCTCTCTCTCTGGCAAATAAATAAATAAAACTTTAAAAAAAAGAATTTGTTTTTAAATTAGAAAGCTTGACCTATTCCTGTTAATTTTAATAACCAAACATATATTGTCTCTTTCTTTTTCAAATTAATTTATTTTATAAAGAATCAATGTATTTGAACAAAATATTAAATTCACTCATTCCTCTCATTTGGCAAATGAGTTAATTCATAGCTTGGGATGAACTCTACCCAAAAGCGATGTACACGTGTTCTACCTGGAGGGCACCAAACCAACCTAGTCGAATCTCTTTTTCAGGAAGTAAAAATGCTAACAGCCTTTACTGAACTGGGATTAGATGGGCCAAGAGAAAGCCCCAGTTGGCTTCCTCACCTGTTTTATCTTTTCTATGCATCTTTGATTATGTTTTTCTTTTTCATCTTATTTATTTCACCCCTCAAGTTTTGTTTGGAAATAATACAGTTTCTGATTTGGAAGAATCCATTTCATTTTTCTGCTAGCTATCTTAAAAAAAATCCATGCATCTCTAATAAATGAAGAATAGAATCTTTCAACGTTTTCCAGAGAGGTTCATACATTTAAAAGATTTTTAATTCCTGACTCCTGAACTTATCAACCAGATTTTATAGGAAGAAACAGATCACGATGTACAAATAAATACATTTTATCCCTCCTTATTCAAGAATTTCAAGGAAATGTAAAATTCCAAGAATTTTAATGTTTTCACTAAATTTTATAACCATTTGTTCAACCATCATTTGCATATAAATTATAATTTATAGATTTTATCATCATCATTTTGTAGATCTTCCTTATTCTTTAGTGCATTATTTTTATTAACTTATTATTCAGCTATAGTATTTCTTCACTGAATTTAATTAGGGAAGATATGTGGGCAGTATATTTTCTCAGTGCTTCCTTGTCTCAGAATACGAGAATTTCTTGATTTGATTTTCTAATACCTGAAGTGTTTTTCTGTACTAGTCAGTCTGCTACCCACTGCCTCCACTTTAAAATTAAACTTTTATGGAAATCCAGTCTTCTCTGATCTTATTTCATCCGTCTTTTATTACACAGGATCCTAAAGAATTATATTGATCCTATGTATTTGATCATTTCAAGAGCTTGGTTTTTCTTTCTTATTAGTTGGTTCCACAGAGAGACATTTTTTTCTTTAAGATTTTATGTATTTATTCATGAGGGACACAGAGAGAGAGGCAGAGACACAGGCAGAGGGAGAAGCAGGCTCCATGCAGGGAGCTCGATGTGGGACTCGATCCCAGGATCCCAGGATCACACCTGAGCCAAAGGCAGATGCTCAACCACTGAGTCACCCACAGGGAGACTTTTAGCCTCATTCCTCAGGTTGGTCCTTCAGAGCTTCTGTACATCTTGTGATTTTTTTCCCCCTGCATTATTAATTTATGCAAGGGAGTGTGTGTGAGTGAGTGTGGATCAGTGTGTGGTGGGGTTATCTTTGTAGATCCAACTCTAGGAGCTTAGATGGTTTCTTTCATAGAGTCTATAGGACCTCAAAAGAACACTATTTATGCTCAGTTAAAGGGAAAAGGAACATTTATATGTGTAGTATGTGTGGTTGTCTGTTACTGCACCTTTTAGTTTCTTTACTGGTACAGTTAGCTCTTTGAATCAGAGTTTAAGTTCTGTGCATGGATTAAATGATCCTACAGTTAGAGGCAGACTATCCGGATCTATTAAAATGTCCCCTCCCCTCATTTTTGCTGCATTCTGAGCTCATCTGGGGGTACTCTTCTGAATATTCATTCTCACTCTTTTATCTAAGCTGTTTCCATAAAAACTTTATATTTTCATAGATTCAAACCTACTAATCTTCTGATAAAAACATACTAAATTTCTTATCTTGTTTCAGAGGGGACCCCTCCCCCTCAAAGCTGAACAAATATTCGCCTGTTTTCCTCTGATATTTTAAATTTACACTGGTACTCAAACCTTCTGTAAGTCATTTTTGTGTCTGTGCTGAGACAGAAGTCATTCATTACTTTCCCTCGAACAGCCAGCCAGTTGTTTCCACGCTATACTGAATCCCCCGCCGTTTACCCACTGGCCTCTAGCACTCCCTTTACCATATGCGTCTCCATCTGAACCTGCCTTTCTTTCTGTGTTTTGGATTTCAGTGAGATCTAACAATATCTAGGTGTCAATGAAACATTTTGTTGATAATATGCCAGTCACAAACTGTTTTGGTTATGGTTGCTTTTAATGCAGGGCACTAAGTTTTCTCTTTAAGTAAAGCTAGTCTTCTACAAAAATTCATTTTTTAACACAGGATTTATTAGCATCATTTGGTTAAATTTTACTCTACGCTTTGCAAATCGTCATTCATCATTTTTTTTTCTTATGTCGTCTTTCTCCATCTTGAGTTCTTGATCTGACTTAATTTTCATTTGGCTGAAGTAATTCCTCAGGTCTTTAGCAAGAGCTCTTTGGTGCTATGCTTTCTGAAGTTCCATGTTCCTAAAAATACTCTCCTTCCCCCCCAACCCCAGGTGAAGGATTTCTTTACTGGTTATAGAAATCCCAGGACTCACAAGTGTGTGCAAATCATTCCACCATCTTCCAGGTTTACAACAAAGAAATCTGATATGTCTCTAATTTTCTTTTTTATGTAAGTAATCTTTTTTTTTCTTTTCTTTGTTCTTCTTTTTTTTTGTTTGTTTGTTTTTTGTTTTTGTTTTCTGGCTGCAAAGATGGCCAGCTGCGGCCAGCTGCTTCTTTCTGTAAATCAAGTTTTATTGGGACCCAGCCATGACCATTTATTTCCGTCTTGTCTACGACTGCTTTCACAAGTATAAGGTGCAAGCAGCGGGGGCTGTATGATTCACAAAACCTACGCTAGTCACAAGCTGGCCCTTTCCAGGAAAAGTGTGTTGACCCCTTTCCTAACCTAAGTCACAGAACAGATGTCCAGGGGTGGCATTTCTGATCTGACCCAAGAGCAGTGGGGAAGACATTCTGGAATGTGGCAATCTTTGGGGGGGTGCTCTGGCCACCACACCATGACTGGACCTCCTTACAAATAAGGGAGACCAAGCTCGTGAGCCTGCCTCTGAAAGGATGAACAAGCCAAACATCTGAGACCCAGATGGGTCTGTACCAACTGTAATTCCAAACAGTCCGCCGGTGCCAATTTCATTCTCTGTGAGTGAGGTGGGAGCCAGGCAGGGAGAAGAAGATGACCTTTTGCAATGGCTTTATAAATTCTGTGGCAGATCCAGCTGTCATGTTATCGAAGCTGCTTATTGCATGAGAGCAACACTTCCTTCAGAGTAGTGCACTCTTGCTAGTGGAAGACGTTTAATTTATAAGCTCTCTAATTTAATTTTCTTTGTTTGGACAGTCTGTAATTTGGTGCTAGAAAGAAACCCTTCGAAGAGCTTTGTTGTCTCAGCTGACAATTACATGGCTTTAAGTTGCCCTACCTCCCAGCCTGGGAACTCACACTTCCGTGGCAGATTTACGTTCTTTTTCTCTTTAGGTGCTCTTTCAAATCAGCACTTGGGTGATAGCAATTTAGGCAGACAAGGGAGCTCGTCTAATTCTACTTATGCCAAATTATGTTTGGTACAAGGGAGCAGAACATTTTAAATCATAGGATCCAAAAACTACAACTTCTCTCAGAGCTCCTAATTGGGAAAGGTGGCATATTCAGTAACACCCTGGGGCCCCAGGGAGAGCTGATTTATCTCACCAAAGGAACAATTATTATCAAAGACCAGTAAGCTCGGCTCACTCCAGAGAGGACCAGACTCACGGAAAGGAATTGGGCTTTTTGGAATACTGCATTATTCTAAATTTGCTTTCTGTTCCATCCACAAGAATTTAACTTGCATAAACCACTGAGCAAGCAACACGAGTTTCAAGACCATTCTATAGTTCACTGTTTTCATATGTGTCTAGAAATAGTCCAACAATCTTAGCAGGAGGAAAAATCAAGCCCATCTGTTTTGGAGACTCAAAAAAGCTCCCCTTTTCCATCACTGAGTGTTTTGAATTGAGCTCTGAAAAAGCAGGTTCGCATGGGTCAAGTCAAGGCACTCCAGGATCCTTATTTAATCTGTTTAGCAAACACTGGCCCAGGACTTACCCAAGTGCCAGGCACTGTTGTGAACACTTAAAATTTTAAAATTTTAATCTTCACAATAGCCCTGTTCGAACAGGGACTATTATTAAAATCCATTTGGATGAGAAAACGGAGACATAGAGAGGTTAAATAATTTGCCCAAATTCACAGAAATAGGAAAAGCCACAATCGGAATCTATACTCAGAAAGCCTGGATCCAAAGCCCAATTTTCCCCGCTAAACCATGATGCCCTTGTGCCATCTCCATCAGCATCCCCACCACCAGAGGGAACTACTTGAGTCTCACAGCTTCCATGAAGCCTCCTTGACTCACCCTGAGTCACACTGTGAGCCCTCCCACCACGGAACTTCTCCAGTATTTATCTGTTCCTCCAGAGCTCCACTGAGGATGCTTGTCTTGTTAAATAAAATTTCTGATGTATGCTGTAAATCTTACTTTCTATATTTCTTGGGGAGAGCACCAACTCAGTGCCATGCTAAATAAATATTTAGTACTTAGTCTACATTGATCCATATTATTGGAGTAATTCAGACTCTGTGGGATACTCTATTTGCTAAAAATGGAAGTGTCCTTTTGAGGTGGGTTGTACCGACGGTGGCTTGCTGGGATAGCATTACAGACATCTCCCAGAAAGATGAAGAGACCTCAGCCTGGGGTGTTCTGAAGGCTGTGAGGAGGCGTTTAATGTCCACAGCCCCTATTATTTTCAAGGGACATTGGTGGTTCTGATTCTTGACAAACCAAATGCCACAGTTTATAATAATCCTTTTCCCCTTTAGCATGAGCTAAAATTGCATGTGTTCCAAGGCTGCTGTATGAAAGAAAGTCACTTAGCTAGAGAGAGATTTGCTCATCAACCTGCTTTCCTTCCAATGCAGCGTGCTGTTCTCCTTTTTCAACACATGACTTCATTTAACTCCCGCAACAACCTGTGGCGTAATCATTATTGGGACCACTTTGCAGAAGAGAAAACTGAGAACACCAACTGTGCAGTGGTTATTTGCAAATACTACTTTGAAACTGGTGAAGATCTCAGGATATAATTCTGGAGACTATCAAGTTTTTTTTTAAGATTTTATTTATTTATTCGTGAGAGACACACAGAAAGAGAGAGAGAGAGGCAGAGACGCAGGCAGAGGGAGAAGCAGGCTCCATGCAGGGAGCCCGACCTGGGACTTGGTCCCGGGTCTCCAGGATCACACCCTGGACCCAAGGCGGTGCTAAACGGCTGAGCGACCGGGGCTGCCCCGACTATCAAGTTTTTATTACAGTTAGCAACTAATAGATTGAGTCTACCAAAGACCACACCTTTCCAAACACATTTATAGCAGTAGATCTTTCTATAAAATGAAGTGAAAAAAAAAGAAAAAAAAAAGTGAAAAAAAAGAAAAGAAAATTAAGTGCACATGGAACCCCAAAACAGAGCAAAAAGACAGCTCCTTAAGTTGGCCTCTATGGACTACATAGAATAGAGTCTGAAAATTGCTCCAGATCAAGGACAGCTACTAGTTTTCTGTGTTGGTGAGGCAGGGGACAAGCAGGAGTTGGGAATGGGCAGACACTGTATTTTTGATGGCTTCATGAATATGCACCTTTTATTCTCACTGAATCCTTTCATATGCAAAGACTCCAAGAGTAGAATTTGTTGAATTTGCTTAGAATTCAACTTAGACTGTTACGTTGACATTGATTTCTACTCAAAGCAGAGTATTACTTTTTTTAATAGCAGAGACATGAAGTCATACTCTTTTATTTAATTGGGAGTCAATTGTCCAAAGAATTAATGGTAATCCACAGGGCCTCTACCAAGATGGCTCCATAGTTCATAATTTGAACTCAACCCCTTGGTTCCAAACATCGCACAAAGACCAATGAAAAGCAGAAAGAGGGTGTGGAAGTAGCAATGAATAGAACTGAAAACCCTGGCCTGATCGGTTCAGTCTCTAGAAGCTAACAGTAGTAGCTGTGAGTCCAATTTATGAAGGGTACTGGGGATTAAAATTAAGAAATGGAGAATTAAGAATTAGAATTTAGTACCCAAAGATAAGAGCTGGGAAAGGCTTGCAGGCTTGCTAAAATAAACTGAAGGGGAATAAAAGGCGTGCCCAGTTGAGATCAGGGATCAGGGCTTTAAAAAGAAGCTGTGTCCTGATATTTGTATCGCCAGTAATGAGGCAGCTCACTGCACTGCATCTGTGACATCTTGATATCACTGCAGAATAGGTACCTCTAACTGCATTTTAAGACATATTTTTAGATGAGAAGCAAAGGGCCTCCATGCAGGAAAGTCAAAAGAATGAGACTGATGAAAGCAAAGAAATGGAAAAACAAAAACTACAACGGAAACCAAAATTTCTCTCAAAATGAACATGCAAAGCCAACTTTCATGCCTAAGGAGAAAGCTCATGCTATGAAAGGCAGACAGTAATATTAACATAGGTTTTCTGTTCTTTCCCATGATTTTTTCAGTCTACCCCTTTGCCAATATAATACTTTCTTAATCATATGCCTTACCATATATATATTTTTTTACCACATAGGACAAGTTCTCAATCTCTTACTATTCTTCTTCAAAATTGTCTTAGTTTTGACCTTAGCTCTTCCATCATACTTACTAGATAAGCTTGTTTTATTCCGTTAAAAAAAATGCTGTGAGATTTATTGAAATTGAGTGGAATTTAGAAAGAATTTATTATATCTTTATTACACATATCTATACATATGTATGCATGTACATATCCATGAAGCTGGAATATATGTGAAGCTATTCAGGTCTTTCTGTAAATGTTTTGTAATTTTCTTCAAATTGTCTTATACATCCTTTATTCTACACTTAGGCACCTTATAGTTTTTGTTACTATTGTGAAGTAGACTTTACACATAACATTTTTAATTAGTTACTACTGATGTGTACTTTAAGTGAATTGACTATTAAGTTGACAAAGAATTCTTGTGAGCCATAATAGGGATCAGAAGACAGATGAACTAGTGTCTTCATAGCACCAAAGGGGAAAAATGTCCAACTTAAAATTTTATACTCTGCTAGATTGCCATTAAAGAGAGAGAAAAAAAGGAGTTGCTCTTCAAGGTACAAAGGGTGTGAGAATTTACCCCCTACAGGTCCCTACAAAAACACTTTTTAATCAATTATGATTTATTTCTGCAGGAAAAAACAAACAAACAATGAAAAAGTGTAGGAAGCAGGGACCACTGGGTCTCTCAGTCAATTAAGCAACCAACTCTTGGTTTTGGCTCAGAGCATGATCTCAGGGTCATATGATCAAGCCCTACCTCAGGCTTAATGCTCAGCACAGAATCTGCTTGAGATTTTCTCTCCCTCTATTTCCTCTTCTGTCCTTTCCCTCCACTTGTGCACATTCTCTTTCTCTCTCTCTCAAATAAATAAATAAAATCTTTTAAAAAATTGAAAAATGGAGGGAAGAAAAGCCAATAAGAGATTGGGAGATTGAGTTTGTTTTTCCATTCTTTTTCTTCAGCTTCATTCATGTTTCTGGGTGTGGATTGATCTTGATTTATCCTTCTTAATATTTGAAGTATATCATGTTCTGAGAATCTTTCTTTTTTTTTAATTCTGGAAAATGCTCAGTTCTTATCCTTCACATTCTCTATCTCTCTTTTTAAAATTTTTATTGGAGTATCCTAGAAAATCCTGTACTTTTGGTGGATGTCATTCCTTTGCTTCTCAATATGGTCACTTTAAAATTCTTTATTAGATAGTTTCTCAAAATCGAATTAATTTGGAGGGAATCAATAAAATAAAGACAAATGACCAGGCAGTGATGGACAAAGGTTATATGCAAAAAGTAACAGAATAAGAAATCCAAGTGGCCAAATAAACATGCAAATGTTGGGTTCTATCAATAAAACTAATGTAAACACTCATACACCGTTTACTATATACAAAACACCGTTCTAAACACTTTATCTTAAGTCCTTAAATCACCAAAAACTTCTATTTCACAGGAAAGGGAACATAGAAATGGAGAGATTAAATAACTTGCTCAAAGTCAAACATCAGATAGTGACCTGGGATTTAGACCTAGGCAAAGGGGTTGGTTGGCTTAGTGTTGTGCTGTCTAGTATGGTAGCTATGAGTTATAGGGCTATCTTATTCAAATTTGAATTACTTAAAATTAAATTAAATTTAAAAAATCAGATCCTCCGTTGCACTGGCTACATTTCAAGCACCCAACAGCCACACGTGGCTCATACTTTATCATATTGGACAGAGGAGGTATAGATCATTTCCATCACACAGCATCGCCAAGAAGGGGACATTGAACCTCAATTACTCTGCCTCCCCAATGAGACTATATATATGCTTTCTTTCTTAAAATTCTGAAGTATGCAATATACACTTATACTCTTCTCCAAGGCTCTTCTTTCTAATCCTCATCATGTGAACTAATGAAATTAGCTACACAGCATCTGCAAGGTTTGATGACAAAGGGCATTTCTCTCTGAGGAGACCTGAGCCTGGGGACCCAGGGGAATTTTGTGGTAGTTAAGCTACCACTCCTGACATCTCAGGCTACAGACTCATCATCTGGTCACCTGAGGGGTCTCTTACCTTCAACCTGAAAGAGCCTAATATACGTAGAATACCTGTTCTTCCGTTTTCTGGCTGGTGTTCACACCTGCATTACTCAACATTTTTTAAAATGTTAAAAAAATATATATATTAAGGGCAAATATTATAAAACACAAATCGTTGTCAATTCTGGTTAGGTGAGATCGGGCACGTTCAGGGTGGTATGGCCCTAGACTCAATTCTGGTTAGGGACCTAGCTATTCATTGTATTATTTTTAGTAGTACTCTGTTAATTTTTAAATTTTCCCTCCAAAAAAAAGAAATATTATGAGATAGATAAATACTGTAATCCACATTTTATAGATAGGACTCATGACCCCCAGAGAGATCAAATACCCAATGCAAAGCCATGAAACAAATCAACGATGTGAGAAATGGGCTCTCATGTCAGCTTTGTCACAGCCAGACCAGCCAGCTACCCCACAGTTGAAACTTCTTCTAGAGTCAGTAGCTTATTTCTTCTTTACTGTGAAGTAGAAATAGCCTGGTTTTACTCTGCCTTTAGAGAGCTTGGGGAAAAGGAAATGCATGATCTCTTCTGGAACTGAAAGACCACGGGTCTCTCTGTGGACAAGTGCTTCACAATGGGCTGGCACATGGTAGGTGCACAATAAAGATTTGTTGGGTTGAACTAAACTGAACTAAATTGTTGGTATGAAGAGAGGTGGGATAAGAATTCCTCTTTTTGAACATCTTGAGTGAAACAGCAGTCACTTCTCCAGGGATCGTAGAACCCAGGTGTCCCAGTGCTTGCAGCTGTAGTGAGTTACGCTGTTGCACAAAGCAGTCCTATTTCTAATTTCATATGTAACAATGGAACTCAGGAAGAAGAAGAAAGAAAGAAGAAAGAAAGAAAGAAAGAAAGAAAGAAAGAAAGAAAGAAAGAAAGAAAGAAAGAAAGAAAGAAAGAAAGAAAGAAAGAAAGAAAGAAAGAAAGAAAGAAAGAAAGAAAGAAAGAAAGAAAGAAAGAAAGAAAGAAAGAAAGAAAGAAAGAAAGAAAGAAAGAAAGAAAGAAAGAAAGAAAGAAAGAAAGAAAGAAAGAAAGAAAGAAAGAAAGAAAGAAAGAAAGAAAGAAAGAAAGAAAGAAAGAAAGAAAGAAAAAGAAAGAAGGGAAGAAACAGAAAGAAAAGATAAAAGAACTTAGGACCCTTTGTCACTTGAAAATGTATTTTACTGTTTTTTGTTTTTGTTTTACTAATAAATTCTTTATATCTGGAAGCAAATGTGTCAAAGCCTTTATTATAATGGATTCTTTCATTTTGTTCAAAACATCCTGAGGAAATCTTTTCTAGATGTCTAGAAAAGACATTTTAGGTAAGTCTGAGTTTTGAATAAGCATCAGAAAATCCTTACTTTTATGAGAATCTTCCAGCATTTTCTGGTCTGCCCTTCACTCTCTATGTACATATTTCCTTTAACATGTCACTTTTCCAGGTGACAACTGCCCTAAAGAGGCCAGTTTCCCACAGCAATATGTCAGAAACGATCAGCTTTTTTGTGGTTACACACAGCTAAACTAAGACTTTTAAACACAGGGCTTTCCAGTCTATTACATGCTTACAAACCTTTGTTTTGCTGTCACTCGGGGGGAAAAAAGTGTACAAATCAATTGGGCCAGAATTGTTTTTTTTTTTTTTTCCTTTCCTTTGAATTAACTAGTGAAACCTTTTTTCTTCTCTATTCCTTTTACTTCCACGACTTGTAGTGTCTTAATTCCTCCTAATGGTACCAGCCAACTGTATTGCGGGGTCCTTCAAGTTGCAAGAGGCACAGTGCTTTGGGCTCAAATCAATCATAGCTCTGCAAATGAGAACAAACTATGCAACTCATGCTAAAATAGCAAAGCAAATTGTCCCTACTTTTAATAATGCAGCTTTGCACACGGAGCACATAATGGCCTTTAAATTAAGAAATTAGTTACATTTCCTTGATAGCTCACATTCTTATTAGCACGACTTGCATACTTGCTTGGCCTCCTACTAATTATTCATAAAATGTCATCTTACACGAGACATCTCATTTTCCATTCAGTTTTTCCCTTTTAAAAAATAATATGATTATTATTACTATTACTGTGCACATTATTATTAAATGGCATATGCCCAGTGTTTACGTAAGAGGAAGAAAAAGGAAAGAAAGGACCTTTGCTATGAGATGGAAACTGGCAATTATGTTCTGCTAAGCACATCTCGGCCGCCCAGCTGGCACAATTAAAGAAAAAGCTGATCGGTTCCAGTTATTGATTCTGCTAACATGTTTGTTCACGGTGGCTTCTTGTCTAATTAGTTTTTCCTGCTTTCTCAGTCTAAAAGCATACCTTTCCACACAGGGCTATTTTCAGACATCCGTGAGCAAGACTTCCTTTGGTGGCCCTTCTGGAATCTTCTTTTTCTTTTTCTTTTCCATGCAACAGTTTGTCTATTCATTTGTTCACTCAGCTAGGAGACGGCCTGAAAGAAAGAAAGAAAGAAAGAAAGGAAGAAAGAAAGAAAGAAAGAAAGAAAGAAAGAAAGAAAGAAAGAAAGAAAGAAAATTTCTGGGTAAAATCATAAAATCGGAGGATAGGCCAGATCCATTTTCATCTGTTTTGACTGTTAATTGCTGATTTAGTTGGTCCTGTTGCTGTAAACCTTTCAAACCAGGGAGGCCCAGGCAATTTCCCCTCTTCCACAGAAGAGCATCTTGCAGATTATAATATTCCATTAACTTGTACAGTTTCACTTTTAGCACCATATTGAGGCCTTGGGACACTGTGATTCAAACGGTAGGAAATTAATTTTCACTTTTTTTTTAAATGACGTTTGCAACAGAAATCTACTGATGGCCTAGCTGCTGTTGAATAAAAATGACACGAGAAATTACGAATTTTATTTCCTTCAGGGAAAAGAAAGCGGACAATGAAATGCTTTACCACTCTCTGGGTCCATCCTAAAAGTTCACAGACAACTGAAATTCAGGAGGGGAAAAAAAAAGAAAAGAAAAAAGAAAGGAGGAAAATAGGAAAATTTTTAATCTCTTAAAAGGTCTGCTGTTAAAATCATTAGATTTGAGTGTAAAATGTGTTATAAAATAGAAATGAAAATGAATCACAGCAACTCAACAGGAAAAAATCTACAACAGAGGCGGATTTTAAACATGATAATGAAACCCAGGGGTTGGCCAACTATGGCTCCCGAGCCAAATCCAGCCATTACCTGCTTTCATAAATAAAGTTTTATTGAAACTTAGCCATACTCCTCCATTTACACACGGCCTATGGTTGCTTTTGCACTGTAATAGCAGAGCTTGGGAGCTGCAACAGAGACTGTTTGGCCCTCAGATCCTAAAATGGTTGTTATTTGTACTGCACAGAAAATGTCTGCCAACCCCTGGTGGAATGCAGAAAATATTTAGATATTTTATCCCTTAAAAAGAAAATAGAAATAAGATAGAAACTCTTCTTTCCTTTTCCCTTCTTTTCTTCCTTTCCTTCCCTTTCCTTCCCTTCCCTTCCCTTCCCTTTCGTCTTCTCTTCTCTTTTTTTTCCTTTTCTTCTTACACACACACACACACACACACACAAATCAAATTATTAGTTGTTGTTATTGTTGTTTTCAATGATTTTCAATGCCAGGTTGTTTCCAAAAGGGAATTCCAAAGGAAATCCCAGTGAGAATCAAAACCTAAAGGAAAATTGAAACTTTGGAGCATTCCTAAAGAAATAAATGTGCTGGTATAGCTCACTTACTCAGGTATTGAGAAAGCACTCTGCCAGTTCGGTCCTGTCTGCACACTTCTTACTCAGAGTCTTACGAATTGGTAATGCTTTAACTTCCATCCTGTCGCCCAAAGTCACTCATTTCCCTGCCAGTTCCTTCCATAGCTTTTGTCACTATCTGGCTTACCTCCTTTACACCTGTTTAACCCTATTGTCTCCACTAAGACACATGGTCCATGTCCTACTATTCTGGCCCTCAGGATCAGTTTACCTTTAGTTCACCAACCCCTATGACGATAAGCCTCTGGCACCCCGTTTCCCACCCTCATTCTACCTCAAACATTTTGTCACTTCAGACTCTCTCCTTTTTTCCATTTAAAACTTATTTGAAAGGGAGGACCCAAACTGCATTCACTAGGCTATGGTAACTGGCAAGATGAAGGCCACACTCCCTTCCCGCAAAAGCACTTGATTTTATTATAGGATACATCAACCGTGCCTGTCCAATAGTTCAGGCTTCTGAGAGTGGGAAACCCACCCTGAGGGATGTCGTTTCTGGAAGGTCGTCTGTAAAGTTTGGGGTAAAGGGTGGTCACCGAAGAGGAGGCTTGGATCATCTTCCTTATGCTTCTTAAAGCATGTGATCAAGCTCCTGCCCACTCTAAGATTTTTGGCCAACCATATGTTTTCTTCACGGCCTCTGCCCGCAGCCTGCCGTGCCTCTTCATTAGGTGGCATCAGGGACCAAGTTTTCCTATGAACCATGAATTCCTGAGGGCAATGACTGTTTCACATTCACCACTGTATGTCTAGTATTTGGCACATCATCGAGTCTGCACTCCAGCTTATTGAATATTTGATACACGAGCATATTCTGCTGCTCAAAATACCCCCTTGACTGTTCTCTTGACTCGTAGTGAGAAAGCCAAAGTCTTCACCAGACCTTCAAGTCCCAACATAGACTGGCTCTCATTTCCTTTCTGGGTCAAGCTCTGCTTTCCCCTCCACTCACTATACATTCCTTGCTGCCACCTCAGGGCCTTTGCACCTCTCCTTTCTCCTGTCCAGTTATACCAATGGCTTACCTCCTTTATTGCTTTCAAGTTTCTACTCAAATGTAATTCTTTCCTATAATCCTCCATCCTCCTAAGCCTGCTTTATTTTTTTCCATACACTTGTCACCTTCGAAGATAATACATAATATATCCTTTTATTTTTTTTTCATTTTTCTTGCTTTGTATCTCTATTAAAACATGAACTCCACAAAAGCAGAGGATTTGTTAGTTTTCCTCATGATTGTCTTCCCAGGATGTAAGGTAGAGCTTAGGACACACCAGGCACTCTGTAAGTCTTTCTTGAATGAGTTATTTAAAAGAATGTGAATAAGAAACAGATTTCCCGTCCCTCCTTCTTCCTTTCCACCTTGACTCTGCAGTGCAAATATGCACGTGGCTAATTTATAAGAATGTGCTTCTTTCCCTGCCTCCCCAACCCCCTATTCCTTCATTGTGTCTTCTATTCCATGAACTTATTTTTTTAGATTTTTTTATTTTTAGATTTTATTTACTTATTCATGAGAGACACACAGAGAGAGGCAGAGACACAGGGAGAGGGAGAAGCAGGCTCCCTGTAGGGAGCCTGATGTGGGACTTGATCCAGGACCCCAGGGCCATGACCTGAGCCAAAGGCAGATGCTCAACCAATGAGCCACCCGGGTTTCCTTATTCTGTGAACTTCAACTCACCTTCCCTCTGAACTCTTCAGATTAAGAAAACACTTTTTTCTCTCATCTTCAACTTCATATGCATTAAGACCCTTGTTACAATGGACTCCTTCAAACCCACGCAGCATCACTGCCCAGCCGCTCAAAAAAAAAAAAAACCCACAGGAACTACAGCACGAGTGGTCCTCTTGGCCCATCCTACCAGGTCCCAGATGGCACAGATTTTCCAGACAGCAAATCTAATATATGTGGAGTCACCAGGCCACAGTGTCCTGTGCCTACAGAGGAGAGAACCTCTACAGAGTGATCATCATTATGTAGCCATATGACAGTCCTCTCCCCTGACATATGGGTTGGGAATTGGGATAGCTGTCACCCCACTTAGTTTCTAAATTGCTGAAGGGCAAAAGAGCATTTCTTCGGTCCAGGTAAAAGCTCACCACTGCTAGCATGGTGTGTTTCTCTCGGTAAGCATTCAGCAGAGAAACTGGTAGACAATAGAAATGAGGAAACAGAAGAGCAAGTAGGTAATGCTTTAGTTATTTGTTTAGAATTATGACATCGCCATATGTAGGTAATAGTGCTAGTGGGAACGTGGCCCTGTGCACAGGAGAAGCTGTTTTGACAACATGTGCAATATGTGTACAGAGAGATGTAAATGCAAAGAATGTATGTGAGCAGAGCAAATCCAAATATTTTTATATCTGAGTGACTCCATGCTCTTTTCATGTAACATCCAGAGTATGAAACATTCACAGAAAAATTAATTCTTTTATTTCTGTGATGTTTAATTTGTAAGCCAAATTAAAGTATGCACTTTTCCAGAACTAAATATAAGATGGGGAATTTTCCAGAAGCTTTGAGTCTCATAATTTCTAGGGAAACTTAAATTTGACTAAACTAGTTCAGCTTTTACTTGTGACATCATTTTTTAAAAAGATTTCATTTATTTGAGAGAAAGAGAGAGAGAGAGAAAGAGAGAGAAAGAGAGAGAAAGCGTGGGCGGGGGGAGAAGCTGGGAGAGAGGGACAGAGAGAGAAGGAGAAGCAGACACCCCACTAAGCAGGGAGGCAAGATGTGGGGCTCGATCCTAGGACCTGAGATCATAACCTGAGCCAAAGGCAGATGCTTAACTGACTGAGCCACCCAGGTGCCCTTGTGATATCATTTATTTATTTTTCAATTGGGGAAAAAATGACTATACTGCTGTGGTGACTGATGATAAAAACAAAACACAAAAGTACAAGTGATTACGGGAGGATGTGAGTTTACTCTGCTGAGCATGGGAACTGAAACTTGCCTTTGGGTATGGCCGGGATGACAGCTCCAACTGTACCACTACAGAATCTGTCCACTTGCCACCCCCTTCCGTGTCAACTTCTCTTCCTTTCACCCCCAACCTTACTGTTGTCTTTCTTTCCAGCCCTCATATCCCCCTCCGTTGCTCTGAATACCCTTCTTATCAATGTGTTGGTGATGGTAGAAAAGGGAGGCAAAGTGCAGGCAGAGGAGGGGCCCTGTCAGCCCTACTTCCACTGTCACAGCCATGAACCACTGTGATAATGTGACATACTTATCTATTGTGAAATTAGTACTACCATAGGGTCAGATAGAACTCCTCCATCACTTGCAGAAGTACCCTGTGTGTGTGAGAGAGAAAAACGACTTAAGGTTTACTCTCAGTGATTTTCAAGTATATAATACAATATTGTTAGCCACAATCACTACATTGTACATCAGATCCCCAGAGCTTATTCACATTATAACTGGAAGTTTGAACCCTTGGCCAGCTTCTCCCTATCTCCCCCACCATGCAGTGCTGGCAACCACCATTTTGCTGCCTGTTTCTGAGTTTGGATTTTTAGATTCCACCTAAAAGTGAACTCATGCCGTATTTGTCTCTCTAGGTTGTCACAAATGGCAGGATTTCCTTCTTTTTATGGTTGAATAATACTCTTAATGTAGGTGTTTGTCACTGCAACTTCCTTCTTAGAACTGCTTTTGCTGTATCCCATAGCGTTTGGTATGTTGTGTTTTCACTTTTGTACGTTTCCAGGTATGTTTTGATTTCCCTCTTGATTTCTTCTCTGACTCATTGGTTGTGCAAGAATGTATTTATTGCTTAATTTCTACCTGTTGTGAAATTTCCAGTTTTCCTGTTATTATTGATTTATATTTTCATACCATTGTGGTTAGGAAAGGTTCTTGGTATGATTGGAATCTTCTTAAATTTGCTGACATTTGTTTTGTGACCTAACATATAGTCTATTCTAGAGAATGTTCAGAAGAATATGTGCTCTGCTGCTGTTGGATGCATATAATGCCTTCTCCTACCCTTTTGCTTTGAGTGGATGTATGTGTCCTTGAAGCTGAAGTGATTGGAAAATTTAAGCCATTTACATTTATAATAATCATTGATAGGTATGGACTTACCAGTGTGATCTTGTTTTCTAGCCCTTGTTCTTTCCTTCCTGTATTGATGCCTTCCTTTGAGAATTGATATCCTCCGTAGTAATAAGCTTTGATTCTCTTCTTTTTATCTTTTTTGTGCTCACTATAGTTTTTTGCTTTGTGATTACCATGGGGCTTATATAAAACACCCTACAGATATAGCTCTCTATTTTATGTTGATAACAGCTTTGATCACATACAAAAACAAAACAAGACAAAACCATTACCCATACACTCTGTTCTTTTATGTATTTTGTGTCACAATCAACTTCTTGTATCACATGCTCACTTAAAAATTATTGTTGCTATAGCTATTTTTAATGCTCTTGTCCTTCAATCTTTATACTTAAGTCAAAGTCAGCACATCACCATATTATAGTATTAAGGTATCCTGAATTTGATTATATACTTGTCCTTACTACTATAAGATTTCTGCTGAGGAATCTGCTGATTTATGGGAGTGCCTTTGTAAGTTACAAGCTTCTCTTTCTCTTGCGTCTCTTAAGATTACCTCTTAGAGTTTTTGACAGTTTTATTATAACGTATCTTGGAGAAGATCTCTTTAAGTTGAGTTTGTGAATGTATGAGCTTCATGAACTTGAATGTTCACATTTCTCTCCAGATTTGGGAAATTCATAGCCGTTTTATCTTTAAATAGGCTTTCTCCACCCCCTTCTCTCTCTTCTTCTTCGGGGACTACAATAATTTGCAGATTGTTTCTTTAGATGGTGTCCTACAGATCACAGATGCTTTCTTTACTCCTTTTTCTTTCTTTTCTCTTTATTCTTTTCTTGGATAATTTTGAAGGTGCTGTCTTCTAATTCACAGATTCTTTCTTCTGCTTGAACCATGCTACTGTTGATGCTGCTTGTGTTTTTCATTTTATTTATTGTCATCTTCGGCTTCAGAATTTTTTTGATCCTTTTTTACAATTTCGATCTTTTTGTTAAACTTCTCATTTCTTTCAGGTGTTCTTTCCCTGATTTAATTGAATAGTCTTCCTCAGTTTTCTTGCATATCATTGAGCTATTTTGAATCCTTTATAGGGTAAATCACATATCCCCAGGTCATCAGAGTTGGTTACTAGAAAATTATTGTGTTCCTTTTATAGTGTTACCTTTCCTTGATTTTTTTTATGTTCCTTGAAGTCTTGCATTGCTGTTTTCACTTTTGAAGTAGCAGTCACTTCTTCCAGTCTTTACTGACTGATTTCAAGAGAAAAATATCTTCCATCACCATTGCTAAGGATTCTGAGGTCTTCTATGGTCTATGTCTTCTATGTCTCAGGTCTTCTTAGGGTATACCTGCTACACGATTCTTGCTCTTTCTTATGGCAGAGTTCTTAAGCTTGCATGCCTTCTCTAGATCCCGTAGAGCCAAGCAGTGTGTTCATACCCTCTCTTTTGTTTTCCCATGGGTGGTCTCACCCAGGCCCACAGATTCAGAATGGCTTTCTTTATATGCTTATTAGCTATCTGCAAAATCTCACTCTTATCATCATTTGGATTTTGCATAGGTAGTCCACCACAGGGTGAGGGAAGTTGTGTGGAAGAGGCTCATGGAGTGCTGTGAGTGCCATTGGGCCAGATGGGGGATCTGTGGGCAAGACATCCCCAATGGCTCATGGACAGCCCTCCTGATTGAGTCCCTGATGTGCTTAGAAGGATCCATGTCCCCTTGATATGTTTTGTTCTCAGCCCCAGCTGCTGTTCTCCCAGCCCCTCATGTCCTGTGGTCATGCAGCTCATTACTCAGTACGCTGGATGTGGCAAGAGAGAAATGGTCCTCTTTGGCAGGGTCCCCTAAAGCTAAGGAAGCCAGGTACTCACATGCTCTCACTTTCCCCCACAGGAGAAATCAAAAGCCAAACAAAGATTTCTTGGCACCAAGCTGTTTGCCCTGGAGGAAGGGTGATGCAGGAAAAGTCAAACAGTTTTTCTCACCCTCTCCAAGAGTCCTCCAAGGTCCCTTGATCTGATCTCCCCCCCCCCTTTTTTTTTTCTGGACTCTGAAACTTTTACAAAATTTCTCTCATCTGTAAGTGATTATCTATGACAGCATTCTCCAGGGACTCCCAGACCATGGTGGAGAAAGGCTGGAGCCACTCCCTGGGCACTTTGGGCCCACAGCCAAGACTGAGGTCTATATGCCTATTACCGGAGCACAGGTGGGTGAGAGTCCTCCAAGTTCCCTTGATATATAGGTTAGTGACAGAACTCAAGCCAAATGGGGCTGTAGCCAAGTTTTTGGAGGTGCAGAGCTATTTTATGGTTTCTTGCTGGGACACATGGCAAATCGGCCACTTAAGTGTGGACCTGTCTTCTCTAAACAGCTCCCCTCATTTGTGGACTATACTAACTTTTCCCAGTCTTCTACCTGGAATCCTCTGCTCCCTCAAAAACACCTCCATCCATGGATTAATGCCAAATTGCTGTTGTTGAGGGCAAGGCATGAATGAGGGATGTCTTATTTGGTCCCCTTGCTGATGTCACTCTCTGGAAACTTTAAAAGTTGTAAAATGTTAATAAAAAGAGAAAAGAAAAGAAAGAAAAAAAGAAAAGAAAAGAAAAGAAGAAAAGAAAAGAAGTTGTCAAAAATAAATAGCCCAGTTGAAAACAGCTAGCCTAGAGCTTTCTCATAAAACTTCCTTTATCTTTGGTTATGCTTCATTTGTGTAAATAACTACACCCCCACAGTCAACTAATCTTCCTTCCACGCCTGTAATGGTCTGAACTGTGTCCTCTAAATTCTAATGTTGAAATCTTAATCCCCAGCCCCACAGAATGTGACTATATTTAGAGATAGGATCTCTAAAGGTGTAATTAAGTTAAAATGAGGTCACTAAGGTGGACTATAATCCTAAATAGCTGGTATCCTCCTAAGAGAAAGAGATTAGGACACAGACACACAGAGAAAGAAGACCACATGAAGACATAGGGAGAAGATGGCCATTTACATCTACAAGCCAAGGAAGGAGGCCTAAGGAGAAAAAAATCTCTGCTGACACCTTGATCTCAGACTTGTAGCCTCTGGAATTGTGAGAAAACAAATGGATGAAGCCACCTCGCTGTAGAGAAACTCTCTGACGTACTCCTTCTAGCCTACATGAATTCCAGTTCTAGCAAATCCCAGCCAGTTCTTCTCTGTTCGCTTCCTGATCCCTTTGTGACATCAACACTCAAAGACAACATGAATGAGCACATTCAGGCCTTAAACAAAGACATATTCTTCTTCCTCATCTAGGTTAGCCAATTAAAATAGAAGGAAGGAAGGGTTAATTGATACATGATCATCAAGGAGAAAAACTTCATAAGTAGAAAATTTTTTTTAAGATTAAAAAAAATTTATTCATAAGAGACACACAGAGAGAGACAGAGACACAGGCAGAAGGAGAAGCAGGCTCTCTGCGGGGAGCCCGATGTGGGACTCAATCCCTAGATCCTGGAATCAGGTCCTGAGCTGAAGGCAGAGCTCAAACACTGAGCCACCTAGGTGTTCTATAAGTAGAAAATCTAAAAGAGGTAAATGCATGAGTTTTAGATTACAAAACAAAGAAAATAAATTTCCAGCGTCTGCACGACTGGAAGCTGAGACTCTCAGCAAGAAAGGGTTGCAATTCATTGATAGGAGATGAGATGGGCAGAGAAAAGCAATGTCATAGGAACAGAAAAGAAAGCTCTTAAGAAGTAAGTCTGGGGGGCACCCAGGTGGCTCAGTCAGCTAAGCATCCAATTCTCAGTTTGGGCTCACATCATGGTCTCAGGGTCATGGCATCAAGCCCTGCATCAGGTTCTGCACCCAGCTTGAGTCGGCTGGAGATTCCCTCACTTGCACTTGCTCACTCACGCGTGCATGCTCTTTCTTTCTAAAATAAATAAATAAATAAAATCTTTAAAAGGGGGGTGGGGAATAAACTGAATACATGGCAGAAAGAAACTATGTTTAGAAAGCTAGGCTTTGGGACCAGACAGCCTAGGTTCACATCAGAGCAATTTCCTCTTTGTGTAACTTTGGGCAAATTACCCTTTCTCAGCTTCGACTTACAAAATGGGAGATTGTTTGCTTCCGTGATTTGGGGAGGATTAATAATACCACGGAGCGCCTGGCATATACATAATGCTCGGTAAATTTAAGGTCTCATTATTTCTATAATTACTAAAATTTTATTATTATTATTAACACATGCACAATTGAGGAGAGATATCACCATTAAGCTATATGATTCTTCCTAATTGTAAGCTCGACATCACTGAATCTTAGGAAAAGACTTCATGTTTAGAAGATTTATTAACCGAGGTATCATTGTTCTTAAAACACTTTTAGTAAGCTATGCTCTGATTGTCCTTATCCACACATATGTTGCGAGTGCCCGTTAGAGGTCCCCTGTCCTCGTATGCAAATATAAAATTGAAAAATGCCAGTTAGCCTTTCTTTACCAGATCATATGGTTGTTTGAGGCTCCTTATGTCGCTGAGACTCTATGCCGCCCAAACTAATTGAAAAGAAAGGCAAGGACAGTTATCCGTGTAATTTAAAGAACAAATCCTTGCTAGAAATAAATTAAAAGAAAAACTTCTATTGAATCCTATCTTCTATGATACAGCTCACCATGGAGCTCTTCGACTGAGCAATTTCTTATATTTGTGCCACTTTTCTCTGCCTTCTAGTTCTGGTTTTACTTGCTTTCATAAAATGGTATTGAGTGTTTGCATAAATCGGCCTCTAAAATATGGAAATCCTGTTTAGAAACATGGCTTTCTAGAGGAATACCTGAGCTAATACTCACAGTCAAATATTATTAGGAACAAAGAACTCTCTGGCTTGCTACAAATTGGAATTCCTAATCTTTACCCCCAAAGAAAGGTATGTGTTCTTTATTGTAGTCTGAATTTATAGACTGTTTTTGGATCCTCACATTTCTGTAGTCATTTGCATAGAACAGAAAACATATTACATAACAAGTCAGTCAAGCTAAATTATAGGCAATTCTTTTCAATCAGGCCACTGCAGTTCTGTGTTACTCAGTTCAGCTCCAGTCTCCCACTGTTCAAATGTTGCCATGGTGACCAATTTTTGTCATGTACATTCCCAGGTCCCGTGCGGCCTCCTTATTCATAGCACTTTGCCATCACTACAGCGACCGCTAGCTGCTGTCTTATTATCGAATCCCCCCTTAGTAATACATAACACCTTTAAGCTACCTGGGTGAATTCTTGAAACCTGCGTACAAATGATATGCTACATAAATAAGAAAACAAATTCCTATTAGATAACATTAGAATGATAATAACAAATAAATAAGACTCCTTAAGCCATGCATGAGCAAGAGCTTGGTGGATTCACTCCTGCCTCTTTCCTAGCTGTGTCACCACCCATATCCCTGGAAGACCAGCTTGATTCCTTTATGACAAATGGAATAACAAGATCGCAAGAACGTTGAGCTGAATTTGATCAACCATGTTGCAATCCATCTGACTGCTGAGCTTTCCACTGTTAGGACAGCTGAACAACACAAATTATCGGTATATTGGAAGGAGAAGCTGAGAGGTATAGAGACAGTCTAATTTATCCATATGCCTAAAAAGACAATGTCATATGGATAAACTAAATTTCACCTCTTTTTCCTTTTTAAATATTGTAGGCTGACTGTCTTTCGAGTAAAAACACAACCTTAAAAAAAATCACAAGAAACCAGATCAAAGACATAAATAGAACAAAATATGCACAAGAGATCTCATCCAAGATCAAAGATGTGAACGTAATTGCCATGAATAAGAAGTGCAGAGCTCACCAGAACAGAATGTCTTCAGCACACAGAGAATTCTACCCCCCCCCCAAAAAAAAGGAGGGTGGGGGGAGGGAGAAGAAAAAAGGGAGAAAAGTCTCTGGGAAATCAAGCCCTCCACAAAGCACATAAAATGTCTTTATTTTTCCCTTTGCAGTAAGCAAAATTTCTATGTCATTTCATTGAAATGACCAAATGTGGAGCAATGTTCACCAAACCTGAAGGAGGGGAGCGTATCAGAACCTTTCTGTCTAGTAGGCTAAGCCTCTTTCAAGTTTTGTGTTGTTGTTTTGCTTTTCTCTGTCAAAATCTACTCCCCAAACTTCAGTCCTTAAAAGTGTTTCACTGTAAATCAGCCTGGTACGGAGAGAGATTTTAAGAATGTGAAATATTGAGGTAGTAACATTCGAGAGAGCCGCTTTGCTTGTGAAAATGAAGTAATTAATTTAATGCATATGGGGAAAAAAAAAAAGTAGGGGGAGTTCCCTTTATTAAATATTTATCACTGGAGCCCTGGTGGATGCTGCTCAGAAAAGCAATCATTAGAGATGGGACATTGATTGACAAGTAGCACTCTACCCTAAGATTTGCTGATTTCTTGGGGGAAAATAAAAGTTCTCGGGATTCTTGGATGCTACTCTTTCAGTGTCTTACTGCATATACTTAATCTTAAGTAAGTCAATCTTTAAAAAATGTGTCTCTGTCCCTGACCTTAGAGAACTTTCATCTCATTCACATCAATGAACCTAACCCTTTTCTACCCTCTCCAGGAACACGGAGTGCAAGAGAAAGGGGCAGAGGGAGTGTGAAGCCGTGAGAGAGCGAGCAGATAGTTATCGGAAATGCAAGCTCATACCTGCAGAAAGAGGAGAAGTAGCAAATTAATAATCCATGATTCCATTTAGCCTACTAGGGAGAAGACAAACTTATGATTCAAGGTAAACTTCAGCCAGATATGTTAGCAGTGAAGGTAAATTTTCCTAGTTTGAATTCTTTAAAGCAAAAAAACAAAAAACAAAAAAACTGCAAAAATCCCATTCAGGAAACAATGCATTTCCTAATGATATTCAGCCTTAAATATGTACATTAACATCTACATATGCTTTTGCCCTTTGAAAAGAAATATAATATTTACAAATATTTTTTTAAGTACGCTCTATACGTAATGGGGGGGTTTGAGCCCAGTGACCCTGGGATCCAGTCGCCAGGTCTACAAACTGAGCCACGCAGGTACTACTTTTTTTTTTTAAGAAAATCATGCAAATTTGGAGCAATCTATTTCTGTGAGGCTCATGTCCCCAGCAAATGTACACGAATTCATTTTGTGACGACTTTTACATTGCGGTGTTCTTGTAGAGAGCAGGATTTTCGTATCATTCTGGATCCTGAATATTATCTGACTTTTATTCTGATCAGAAGTCTTTCCATGCTTCCAAGGCTCATTTTCTGGGCTCACCTCCCCTGCAGGCCTCCCCTGCAGGCAACAAAGCGCTGCTCAAGGGCCCGGGATTCCTTACCACTGGGCTTTCCATTGCAGTCAGAAGTAGAAGAAAGCTCCTGCTCTGCTGAGTAGAATCTGCAAGGGGCTGTATGTGGGAGGGCAAAACAAGACATTATAGGTAAACTTAGAGGGCCCCTGGGGTTATGTCTTCTTAGCCCGAAATATGGTGAAACAAACAAACAAACTACATTGTCCAGAGAAGGGAAGCCACTTTCCAGGAGCAAATATTCCTGCACTGTGTGTTGGGTTAGTAAGACTGTAGTGCAGATGAAGCGAGTGTTCTTCCTGCAGCATCTGGAATTTCTGAGAGAACTGATCTGTCCCCCACTCTGTCTCTGCATGTTGACATGGCTATGGGCAGGCTGCTTTGGGGGATCTGACTGACTCCATTGTCAGGGACTTTAGAAATGCCAGGATAAAATTAAAAAAAAAAAAAAACTGTCCCATAGCCAAAAAAATAGTGTTGCATCATCACCATTGGCAATTCGGGACCATTTTTCTTTAAAAAAAAATTATTTATTCATGAGAGACACACAGAGAGAGGCAGAGACACAGGCAGAGGGAGAAGCAGGCTCCATGCAGGGAGCCCGATGTGGGACTCGATCCCAGGACCCCGGGGTCATGACCTGATGCAGACGCTTAACCACTGAGCCACCCAGGTGGACCGGGACCATTTTTCTTAACAAGCTGCCAAACAGTCTGATGAACTGGAAGAGCGTTCCTCTGAGTGACGGGACTAGTTGTTTCCAACCAGGGGTAACCTTCCCTCCCTTGCCAGGGGACCGTGGCGAGGTCTGGAAGCAGTTTTGATCGTCACAGTGGAGTGAGGAGTGCTAGTGGCATCAACGAGGTGGAGAGTGAAGGTGATGTTCAACGTCCTGCAAGGCCGTTCCCACCACTAACCCTTTGATTTCATGGGAACGTTTTTACCAAGAGATGAGGTTTATGTCTTCTTGAAGGATAACCAAATCACAATCACATATTCATAATCCATTTACCGCAATGATGCTTACGATGCCTCACGTTCATGTATTGAAATTTTAAAGTGTCATAAATATTCAGCTTGGCTTTTGAATTCATAATTTAGCAACCTGGCTTAAGCCTAAACCTTTTGTTGGGATGAAGTAATTCTCCACATGGTTGTTTCTCTTTCACATCCTCCTTTGTGATTAGGGGTTTGATGCCCAGAAGTGCTTTGGCAGCCCTGCAGACAATACTTTCACATTTTCTTTCTTTGTGTGGGAACATTTGATACTTAAGTATCTTGGAAATTATTTGATTTTTTTAAATTTTTATTTATTTATGATAGAGAGAGAGAGAGAGAGAGAGAGGCAGAGACACAGGCAGAGGGAGAAGCAGGCTCCATGCACCAGGAGCCCAACGTCGGATTCGATCCTGGGTCTCCAGGATCACGCCCTGGGCCAAAGGCAGGCGCCAAACCCCTGCACCACCGAGGGATCCCTATTTGATTTTTATAAAGTATCACCTTTAAAAAAAAAAAAGAGAAGTGAATTTCAATCAGCTCTGGTCCCCACTTTTCCTATAACACAAAGGTACACTTCTGGCGATGTTTTCAGACAGCTTGAAGAGTTTTCTTGAATAAGAGACTTGCTATGGTGGGAATTTCCCAAAATAAATAAATAATAAGTAAATAATATCATCGGGGCGCCCAGGCGGCTCAATTGGTTGGGTGTCTGACTCTTGGTCTTGGCTCAGGTCATGATCTCAGGGTCCCGAGATTGAGCCTGGCGTCTGGGCTCTCTGCTCAGCAGGGAGTCAGCTTCCCATCCCTCCTCCTCCCTCTGTCCCTACCGGTGCTCATCCTCTCTCTCTCAATTAAATACATACATATTTTAAGTAATAACAATAACAACAACAATAATAATAATATCTTCTTTTCTAGTCTTTTTGATTCAGAGTCCTGCTGGTTTGACTCAAAATTCTAGACGATTTGGAGTTGGTAAAGAAGGAGGCTTGGAGCTTCTCTGTGCAGCCATCCCATTAGAATGCAACACCTTCTTGTAGATGTTTCATACTTGAGTGAAAGAAATGCACCAGACACCATTACGGTCTCGGAAACCAGCGTTGATCCACACTCTGTGACGGGATCCACGGTGCAGCAAGTCATGAGGTCATTTAGGAACATGCAATGTACTCATTACAAGTCATTTATTTCTGAGAATTCTAATTAAAACAGATCAGGCGAGACTTTTACTTGAAAATTCGTTTTACAAATTGTCAAGCTACCTTTGAACTTTGGGCTACATTTCTTTAGCAATAGTCTATTTATTGTCCAAAGTTTTTTCTTTTTTCTTTTTAGATTTTATTTATTTATTCATGAGAGACACACAGAGAGGGGCAGAGACACAGGCAGAGGGAGAAGCAGGCTCCCTGCGGGGAGCCCGATGTGGGACTCGATCCCGAGACCCCGGGGTCACTCCCTGAGCTGAAGGCAAACACTCAACCGCTGAGTCCCCCGGGGGTCCCCAAGGTTTTCATACAACTATTCAAAAATGCATATTGAGTGTCCACCACCAAATACATATGTAAAGCGTACGTTTTTGCGAGGCTTACCTCTGAACGTGGAAGGATGCTCTTAAAAAGGAAAACCACGACAACAACAAAACTAGGAAGCCTTTATTTTTTTCCAAGTCAGTGCTTTCCAGAATGTCCTCAGCATAAAAACCATGTGAATTGCTTATTAAAAGAAAAGATGCTTAACTCGACTAAGACTTCTGCGGAAGGATCCTAGGAATCTGTATTTTTAAATAGCACCAGAGAGTGATATGACCTGGCAATTTGGCAAACTGTGCCCTAAGAGAATGCACAGATGTGGAGACCGCAAGAGATGCTATGTTAAATTATGAATAGATTGAGCAGGGGCACCTGGGTGGCTCAGCGGTTGAGCGTCTGCCTTCAGCCCAGGTCGTGACCCCGGGGTCCCGGGGTCGAGTCCCGCATTGGGCTCCCTGCAGGGAGCCTGCTTCTCCCTCTGCCTGTCTCTGCCTGTCTCTCTATGTCTCTCATGAATAAATAAATACAATCTTTAAAAAAATGAATAGATCGAGCAGCTACCCTTCAAAAGGTTGTACGATACATACAGGACACTTAGGAAAGTGTCTGGCGCATAGTAAGCTCTTAATTAAGTAAGAGTTAGATACTGTTGTTTTCCCTTGTCATGATCAGTGTAGACAAGAATTAGCTTTTTGCGAGGCCAGTCTTCAAAGGCCCTTAGCCTTCTCAGCCACTGGCCCAAGCCTTTGTTTGTCACATCCAGTACTCCTTTTATCTTTTGACTCAGGTGTTTGATCAAATTCCTCTTTTTCATTAACTCTCCTCTTTTGTTTTCTTCTCCCTCTGTTTTTAACTGAATGTCCCTCCTGATACCGACTTGCCCCAGAGTCCTTTCGTTTCTTATCTGTGCACACAGGAGCCCTTCCTGGGAATTCTGGCATTCCATTGGTCACTCTCAAGGTATGCTCCTGGATCCTAGTCTCTAGACCCAATTTACCTGGAACCTTGAGTCTGCGACTGATTATTTAAAATTAATCTGCCATTTCCAGGCATCCATGTGGCTTTCACCCCATATAACTACTGTTACTTCAATCCACAAATATTTAATCATGACTTGGGAGTGTTGCATTTGAGAGGTCTAAACCATCCACGCGCTGCACATATCATGGCGATATATTGAACCTGAGAGCACCCAGATGACATATTGATTTCTTTGTATAATTCGGAAGAAGTCACTGCACTCATTCACTGACTTATCCATAACTACAGCTTATATTCTCTTTTATAGAACGCCTGGAACAATCATCAGAAAGGAACGGGAAAGACTGTATAACCAATCTGCTCCTTTCCACATTACTCATCATCTCAGCCTCTTGTAAGTAGAAGATATTTGCTGCATAAATCATACATGCAGTCTCTGTCATTGAGCAACAGAAAGAAAGAAGAAGCTATTACTTGGGCCTATTTCAACTCGTGTGTGTTTAACCTCCGCATCTAATATGAATATTGTTAGTCCGAATTTTGCAATCGAGAGACCACTCCCATTTTGCTAGGCATTCATGTATGTATATAAATGGTTTACTCCCAAAGAGGATACAGTTTTCTTTCTAAAGAGAACAATTTTATTCTGAAGTGGGTAGAAACAACAACAACAACAACAGCAAAAACAATTGCCTTTATTTTGTCCACTGATACCTTCCTTTCAGACCTTAATGAAATATATGAGTGGCACCTCTGGAAATTGCTAAATGGCCACAGTAGCTACCATTCCTCTGTGTTGAAAGAGGTTAAACTGCCCAAAGACATAATTTCAAGTCTTAATTGAATGCCAGCAATTGAACCATGAGCAGGATCCCTGAAGAATGGTAAAGTTCTCTGTGGGCTTCACACAATGGGAATGCGTGGGTAGATGCCATCTGCAGCTCTCGGGTGGGGAAACAAAAAGACATTTGAGGAAGAGGGGATTTCTTACAGATATGATATAATGGGAAAGATCGGAAAGTCATCCATCATGCCCGTGACATACATCACACCCAACAACAGCCCAAAGCCATGAGATGTCACGTACCGCCTGCAGCGTGTCAGGCCTTCTGGCATCAGCACTTTTGTGCATCCTACCCCCGCCTCTTTCTTGCTGCACTGCATGGGGAGGCCCAAGAATGCCTCTGCCCACCCCCGCCCCGCAGTTTGCTAATGCAGGCTTTATTATCACACACTCCAACAGGCCCGCGGGACAGATTCACTCGGTGACAGGCAGTGACAGTCAGAGCCCAACAAGGATGCCAGTGCCACCAGATGTTGCCGAAGCTCATAAACTGGGTCAGCACAACCACGCTGTTGCAAGAGGTTCCGAACAAAGTGGGCCAGCTGAGGACACACGGCCGCTCAGGAGCTCCCATGCGGGCAGCTGCTCAGAGACACAAGAATTATTAGGGTGAAGCTTCCATCTACTTCTTTCAGTTTTCCTTACGGGGCTTCCTTTAAAGTCGTGATCTCGAAATAGCAAATTCAGATGGGTTCAGATGAGCAAGAAAAAATATATAAGCTATGTTTTCATATCACTGCGTGATAGCAACCTGTCACTTACATCCAAGTGTTGCTCTGTAATTTTAAAGCAACACATGGCACGTAGACACACACACACACACACATTTAATATTAGAACAAGTTGTAATGAAGTGTGTATTATGTTCTCTTGCTTTAACTTCTGTATAGTATTCATTTTTATCTCCCCTTCCCCACAAAATGACATGTCCTCCAAGCACAGGGGCCAGGGCTAGCGGTGGCCTTTGGCCCTTGCATGACCTAAGTCAATATTAAACACATGCTATTTGCTTGATGATGAGCCAGTTGGCTTTAAAGGGGTTTATTTTTGCTTTTCTCCAAAGGCTATACAAGGAAACTGAAGACGACACATAGAGTGGAAAAAAAAAAAAAAAAGAAAGAAAAGAAAAACAACCCAAGGTTGGAAATGATTAACTTGGACCATATTAAAGAAATATAAAGCTAAGCAGTTAAATTTTATCACTTGAATGGAGGATATTAGTAGCCTGAAATTCCTAGTCTTGTTTGGAATGATGTTACAGGTTAATATCCTGAAAACTGTGCCAACGCTTCATGTTCTAGGCTTGTTTATACCACAGCATAAATAGCGCACTTGCGGGTGCATCTAGGTGTCTTTGTTACTAATTCATAGAGATCCATAAAAACTACAAATAAAGGACGGTTCTCCAGACCAATAACTTGTCTGAGTGTAGAATAATGGGGACATTGGGCCTCTCGTTGACTGAATGAGTACAGAGTTTGGAAACAACCCTAGGATAATAGCAACCATATCCTGAAGGTGACGCTTCAAGTTTATCTGGGAAAATCCATGTAAACTAAGCATTGTGTCCTAGATATCATCTCTAGTCCAATATCCTTTTTCACCTCTGGTCCAATATCCTTTGAATATATTCATATTAATTACTTCTTCCCAGATCTTATCTCTTCTTGGTTCTTCTAACACTGTGTGAATCTTAACCACACACACAAAAAGAGTTCATTTATATTATGGTCAAGTCCTTGTAGCCATTCCTGAATATATTCTCTTGTTTGAGCTCCGGAACTTGGTACCATATTAATATTGTATTGCATCCCGAAACAACTTCTATTTTGGGCATAGATGCAATGAAAAATATCTCATATTTGTCACATATACTCATGGTAGAAATGACCTGATGGGAATGATAGATTCTTACTTACTCTGATGGGAACTTTCCATTGAGTTCCAATTTATAAATTGTGGGTCAAAATGTGGGTTGGGAGAAATGAGGGAAGAAAGTCAAGGGCATGGTTATAGGTAATCGTTAAGAACAACTTGCTGTTATTTGACACAATAAAGATAGTGTGTCTAACCTACTTTTTAAACTCCAAGTCAAACAAAAATAAGAGGCAACGCTGAGGACAGTAAAGATTTACTTAATGTATATTTCCTGTAAATCGTGTTTTCTTGTTAGGTTTAAACTGTAGGCTAACTAGCTTAAATGCAAACAACAGATTATGCTAAAAAAAATTAACCTGGACTTTAAATATCTATTCCTTTTTGATCAGGAGCTTGGAGACTGACGTTCTAGATTTGCTGAGTAGTGGTTTGTTTTAACTGAGCATAAAGATATATCTATATATATATCTGTATAAACTGTAGCCTATTCATTACATGTATGCGAGAAGTTATTTCGTCTACTCATGTATCACCTCTTGTGTGTGGCCTTCTCTGACTCCTTCCTGTAGTGGTCAAGCTCCCCCACTTTTGGTCGTGATTACCTTGACTGTTTACTAATTATATTGTGTGATTTGCACATTTGCCTGACTCTCCCTCTCCCCCACTGGCTTATCACAAGGAGGACAGAGACTTTGCTACTTCGGTCCCTCCAGCATTCCTAGTGATGCACGTCATGCCTGACACTCAAAAAAGTATGTGCAAGCGTTTGAATATGTATGAAATACACGTGTTCTCTTGGAGGCAGATAAAAGTAGAACACCAAGAAGGCTATACATGTGCGTAATTAGGATCTTAGAATGTCAGTTGTAATATAAAATATTTCATTCAAATTGAGTGCTTTGCACAGGGCATTTTAGTATGCATTGCACAAATAATCTTTTTCAGTAAATCATTTCCAATAAATACTTTTTCATAGAGCAAATGAAAAGGGAGTGAGAAAGAAGGTTATAGACAAAACACAGTAAAGCTTTATGATTAAAATTTCTGAAATCCTCAAGATATTATTCCATTACTCAAGAAATAAAGGCCCATAAAATCAATTAAATGAAACCAGGTTCAGTATATTGTATTCAATCCTTAGATTTTTTGAATTTTATATAATATCTGTTTGCCAAAAAGGATGCATTATATGTACCTACCTCAGATGTGCTGATGGAAAGCAACGACAGTGGTCAGTGGGGAGAGTTTCCTAATCACAGAGAGTAGCACATGTACTGTTTTAAAAGTTTCAGTGAATGTGCATAATTTTAGAATGACTTATAATAAATTAAAAACAATGTGAAATTTTGGTATGTGGCAAGTACCTCTAACTCTGGTTAGCTCTAAATGCATAGATGGAAATGTTGAGAAAAACAGGAAGCCCATTCCACAACGAAAGATTTTAGTTGATGAAACTTTTTTCTTCTAGGGGATTTGAGGTTACATTTCGGACAAACTAAAAACAAAACAGAAACAAAAGAAAAAAAAATCCAAAGAACAAAAAAGCAACTGGATGATTCCAAACACTTAAGAATTCATACTTTTCACCAATTGTCTGGGATATTCCCCTTCAGCTTATGACCACCATGGTTGCCTGGCTTCAACAACCAAACAACTAACTCAGACAATTGGCAAAAGACCAAATTTATGTAGTCCCCAGGGATAGAGTGTTTTAAAAATTATGCACAATGTCATTCTAGAAGTGTCTCTTTGAGAGAAGACCAAAGAAGCATGGCATTTAATTTTCCAGCTCTTGCCATTTTTTTAAAAAAAAATTTTAGGCTAAAGTTTTTTTGTTTTTTTTTTTAAGATTTTATTTATTTATTCATGAAAGACACAGAGGCAGAGAAATAGGCAGAGGGAGAAGCAGGCTCCCTCCGGGGAGCCCGATGTGGTACTCGATCCCAGGACCCTGGGGTCATGACCTGAGCCGAAGGCAAACGCCCAACCACTGAGCCACACAGATGTCCCTAGCTCTTGCCTTTTTTGAGCAAAATTATTTACTTTTTTGCAACAATAACTATACATCTGCACTAGTCAAACATCAAAAAATCCCAAAGGTATGTGGCAAATAGCTCCCTTCCCTCACACAGATTTTTGGAATTGATTTCTCAGTTTCACCAAGAAGTCAATGTGCAAGGGATCGCTGGGTGGCTCAATGGTTTGGCGCCTGCCTTCGACCCAGGGTGCAATCCTGGAGTCCCGGGATTGAGGCCCATGTCGGGCTCCCTGCGTGGATCCTGCTTCTCCCTCTGCCTGGGTCTCTGCCTCTCTC
Organism: Canis aureus; assembly: GCF_053574225.1. Lineage (NCBI taxonomy): Eukaryota > Metazoa > Chordata > Mammalia > Carnivora > Canidae > Canis > Canis aureus. Next base: position 3,087,458 of record NC_135646.1, read on the forward strand.
TCTCTCTCTATGTCTATCATGAATTAAAAAAAGAAGAAGAAGAAGAAGAAGAAGAAGAAGAAGAAGAAGAAGAAGAAGAAGGAGGAGGAGGAGGAGGAGGAGGAGGAGGAGGAGGAGGAGGAGGAGGAGGAGGAGTCAATGTGAGTTGCTATTTTCTGTTCTCCATTTTGCTCTTTGGAGTTTCTGGGAAGAGGTGTTTATGGAGCGATGTTCATCCCAGAAGGTAAGGATCAAACAGTGGGAGGGGAGCCAGGGAGGGGGCTTGATTTCTTTCCAACGTTGGCCTCTCCATTGTATGCAATGCTCCTACCTGCCTGCCTGATTGACAACATGCTCTATCATTTCAAATCCTAACAAGGAGAATTCTTCCGTGGGCCTTGCCCTTTTCCCGGGTGCCCTAGTCCTGTAGTCATCAGGGCCAAAGCTCTTCAAAGACGAATGCACACTCATGGGCACTAGGTCTCCACCATCATACGCTCACTCCTTGATTTTGTGAAATGTCGTTTCTACCCCACCACTACCCACTCCACCCCCAGACACACAGACTCGAGTGCAATTTCTCCTCCCAGGATCACTGGGACATGCACATCATCCTAACCAACAGTGTCGCTCATGCTGGCGGCTCCCCAGACCCCTTGCCCGCGCCCTCGCTCACTCCATGCAACTCCCTCCTCAGGGAGGCTCTTATAACCCAACTGGGCCTCTGCTGGCTTCCTTCATTGTATGCTGTCTTCTTTCCTTTTTTGTAGATTCCAGAGTTCTCTGCCTCTTACTTTATCATTCATTCATTCATTCATTCATTCATTCATTCATTCTTTGTTCGAAACCCTCTCTTTAGCTATGCCATCCACTATTGCTTCTTCACAAGAGAAAACAAAAATCTTCCTGTCGGGCTCTTATCTCTCTCTGGAATTTCTCTTATGGCCCTCCCCGGGCTCCTGGGCCTTTTACCTGATTGTCCCACTACTGCTTCAAAGGCCACAAACCTTTTGTTCTATTCCTTAAACCCGTACTTCTGGAGGGAGGGTGAGCTCCCAGCTGCCCTGCTTCCCCTCTCCAGGCACCTCTCCCCAGCATGTGTCTGGAGACATCATCACACTTTTTGGGGGGGTGGGTGCTGGGCAGGGGAGGGGCTGCTGGCCTCTAGTGGGTAGAGGCCACTGGCGATGCTAACCGTCCCGCAGTGCACAGGACAGCCCCCCAACAAAGAACTCTCTGACCTCCAGTATGAATAGTGTCCAAGCTGAAGCTCTGTCCTCATCTACTGACACTTCCTCATTTCTGCTGTCAAATCCCTTTGGCAGAATGAATGAATTTGACCCTGGGTTGTGTCCTCCTTTTCTGTTTTCTTCGTGTTTCCCATTCCATTTAATATGCAGAGTTTCACTTGTTTTTTTTTCCTTGGAAATTTTTGTCCATTGATCATTTTCTTCATTCCTATTACCACCATCATCGTGTGCATGCACTTGGGTTAAAAAATATATATCCTTCACTGGTCTTTCTTTTTAAGATTTTTAAAAAATATTTTATTCATTTATTCATGAGAGAGAGAGAGAGAGAGAGAGAGGCAGAGACACAGGCAGAGGGAGAATCAGGCTCCATGCAGGGAGCCCAGTGTGGGACTCAATCCCAGGATCCTGGGGTCACGCCCTGAGCTGAAGGCAGATGCTCAACCACTGAGCTACCTGGATGTCCCCCCTTCACTGGTCTTAATAGCTCGTTTCTTTTACCTCCTATCCTTATCCACTGCTGCTAAATTAAATGTCCTCAAATAGCGTTTTCTTCACATGAAACACGTTCAAAGGCATTTTTCTAGAAGCTCCCAGCCAAGGCTTCCTTTACAGTTAGGCCCTTATCACCCTTCCTCCTCCTTCCTATGTGAACTTTCCATTCCAGCCAAGTTGGCCTGCTCATGATTCCAACTTTTTGTTCTAAATGTTGTAACCGGTTAAGTAATTCCCCAGTATTAGTAGTTCTATTAGATAGCAAAATAGTTGAATAGTTAACCATCAATGAAAACTGGTTCATTGTTTTGAAGTGTCTATCCCAGACAGCTCGGAATATATCTAAGGATTCTGGAGCCACGTAACTGGAATTGGTTCTTGTTTCTGCCACTTACTAGGTTAAGCAAGTTATATGCTACTTACCAATTAGACATATTTCCTCATCTGCAAAATGGGCTAACAAAAATGCTTACCACAGAGAGTTGCCATGGAATTTAGAATTGTCCCCAGTGTCTAGTAAGCACTAGATAATTATTCACTATTATTCCAAAAGAAAAGAGTGTTGCGTTATTTCCTTTACAAACCTGCATGTGGGGACACCTGGGTAGCTTAGGACATGATCCAGGGTCCTGGAATCAAGTCCTGCATCGGGCCCCTGTAGGGAGCCTGCTTCTCCCTCTGTTTGTGTCTCTGCCTCTCTCTGTGTGTCTCTCAGGAATAAATAAATAAAATCTTAAAAAAAAAACAAACAAACAACTGCATGAGAAGGCCATTACTGATGCATGGTATTAATAGTTTTGTGCCTACTGGTGTCACAGCCAAAGTGATCTGCCCTCCAAGATGCCCAATTGTGTAGTCAGTTGCTGAGTGTTTTCGAGAAATATCATCCGCCAGATATTTATGTGTATTGTTTTTCTGGGAGGCCCTAAAAGGTTCTGGAAACCTAAAAAATCCTACAAGATGTAGACCCTCAGTATACACACTATGTTCCCACTCTTGAGGTTCTCTGTGTCACCAGGATTGTCAAGTATCTGAAGCTCAGTGTCCAGCTTCTCCATGAGCTACTATAGGGCTCTGATGTACTTGGGGAGAAACTGTCAAAAGCAATGAAGATGACTGGATAAAGAAGCTGTGGTCTCTGTGTACCATGGAATATTCCTCAGCCATTAGAAACCACAAATACCCACCACTTGCTTTGACGTGGATGGAACTGGAGGGTGTTATGCTGAGTGAAATGAGTCAGTCGGAGAAGGACAAACATTATATGGTCTCGTTCATTTGGACAATATAAAAAATAGTGAAAGGGAATAAAGGGGAAAGAAGAGAAAATGAGTGAAAATATCAGTGAGGGGGACAGAACATGAGAGACCCCTAACTCTGGGAAACGAATAAGGGGGGGTGGAAGGGGAGGTGGGTGGTTGGTTGGGGTGACTGGGTGATGGACACTGAGGGGGGCACTTGGCAGGATGAGCACTGGGTGTTATGCTATATGTTGGCAAATTGAACTCCAATTAAAAAGAATATATATATATATGAAATGAAGACCAAACCGGACCCAAGAATACAGGACAGGCTTTCTTTCGCCTTGTTCTCTTTCCCTGAGTTTCAGTGTTTCTTGGGGTAGCTCCCCTTAGGTGGGCTGGGAGGTGGAGCAATTCGTAAGTCATTTATTTGGAAACTGGGGGGTGGGGGGTGGTTGGGACCATCTGCATTTCTCCCCTCAACCCCACGCCCACCTTGCCGAGTTGCTGTTGTCACCATTCTCCTCGAGTCCTTCCCCTGGATGGTCTCTCCCCCCGAGCCCCATGGTAAGAGCAGGGGACGAGGAACAGGTGGGGCCCGGTGGGTAAGTAGCTACACGACTTTATTGCCTGGTGTGCATTTTCTTCCCAGACTGGAAGTCTTCCCTTCTGCGACCCCCTCTGCATGGTACCCAACTCTCCCCAAGTCCGCTCTCAACCGCCACCCCCTTAAGTGCAGCTAGTAGAACAAGTGAGGATCTGCCTGTAATTACTGCTTAATTCATTTGCATGTGGATGTTCTCATTATAATGTCATTAGCATGGGGAGGGAGTCTGGTTGCCAGAGCAACCAGGAGTGGGGCAGGTGCAGTTCAGCCTCAAATGGATTCTCGGCTCGGTTTGGTCAAACTCCACCTGTATTCCTGGCTCTCGTCGCTCCTGTGGTTGCCAGAATGAAAACGTTCCGCAGCTTCACCCTCTTGGTTTTGGCTGCGTCTCTGGAATTTCCTGGTAACCTGTACAGTTCTGCCTGGATTTACTAAGAACTCCCTTTATTTTAACTGGCCGTGCTTGGGCACTTGAGCTGCTTGGCCTAGGCGATCCGGTTTGGTAGCTGCTTGCTACACGTAGCTACGGAGCCCTTGAAGCACGTCAGCAAGAACCGAGGTGCCCTGCAGGTGTAATCCCTACAGAGGTCTTCTAGGACTTGTTACGAAAAAAAAGAGTGTAATTAGCTCAATAATCTTCTTGATTTTGAGTACATACTGAAATGGAAATACTCCAGATATATGGGAGTTAAATAAAAAATAGTATTACAGTTATTTTTACCCAGCTCTTTTTTATTTTTAAGATATGGTTACTGAAACATTTAAAATAACACAAGTCTCCCATTTATATATGTTCCATATACTATCGTTTACGCACCGCATTGTCCTTGATGACAGATCCCTCTTCCGAGTCTTCCTGCTGATAAACACTGCCTTCTTCATCTCTACAGGATTTGCAATTGCTGTCACCCAGTGCAGAGCTTCCGCCCCTAATTCTTTCTGGGATTGCTAAGCAATTTGCTCATTTTAGTCATCATTTCATAAATGCTCTTAGAGGTAGAGGAATTCTATTTTCCCATCAACACTGGAATTTCCTCTTAAGGCCGTGCTGATCAATGGTTAACCACCAGGTTCTGCTGGAGTCTTTTCTCGTGGGTCTCTACAGAACATTAGGGGAAAATTGTAAGAAAGTTCTTTTTTTTTTTTTTTTTTTTTACATTGACAAAGAATCTGTTTCCTTATAAAAGCGACCTGCTGATCTTAGCTCTGCCCTTGGAACAGAATAGAGTGAGGGTTCTCCTCTCCACATGACAGCCCTCCGCTCCCTTGAAGACAGCTGTCATGGTCTGCTAAGCTAAGCTGCTCTCTGTTAAACATTACCCCGTCTCCTCAACAATCTCTCCCAAGTCATGGCCTCAAGGCTCAGCCATCCTCCCCTGCCCCCACCAATTTTTGTCATTTGTCAATGTCCCTGTAAAAATGTGGAATCCAAAAAGGGACCTCCAACTCCACATGTGGTTCACACTGAGTAGAAGACTGTAAAACTGTTGCCTCTCTCCATCCAGATACAAAGCTTGGCTTATTTAGCTCAAGACCACATTTGTTCTATCATCTTCTCTATTACATGGTAGACACGTGTCAAGCTTTTCATCCACTAACCCCAACATCTTTCTTCACATAGGCTGGTGTGAAGTCATAGCTTCCTTATGCCAGATGTACCAAATTGATTTTTAAACCCAAGACTTTATGTTTATCTCAGTAAAATTTTGCTTTACAAGGTTTTTTTTTTTTATTTTTTTTTATTCCACTGTCCCAAGATACCAAGGTCATTTGAAATCTGATCCCTATGGGCCCCTGGGTGGCTCAGCGGTTGTGCCTCTGCCTTCAGCTCAGGGCATGACCCTGGGGTCCCGGGATCGAGTCTCACAGTGAGCTCCCTGCAGGGAGCCTGCTTCTCCCTCTGCCTGTGTCTCTGCCTCTCTCTCTGTCTCTCATGAATAAATAAATACAATCTTTAAAAAAAAAAAAATCTGATCCCTACTCAGGAAATTCTCCTCTGTGCACCTGTAAGAGACATGATAAGCTTGCTTTGGATTCCGTCTTAATCACTGATAAATGCGTTGAACTAGACAGAACTATCTTGTCCATTATGACATGAGAAATCTTATTGACCAGCTCCCTAAAATTAAGATACGCGGTGGTGTTATCTGATCAAACGATTCCATCAGAAAAGAAGAGCCGTCAACATGATCTACGGAGTGTCTACTGTGTGCCAGACATTTTCTAGGCACTGAGGTATGACTTGAGTTTAGTGAAACAATTCTTCGCCTAGCAATCGCCTCTTCCATCACTATATGTTCCCAAACTATATCTGTAACAATCTGCTCGGACCGTTAGGACATATTGCCAGAGACCATTGTTCATCTTACTGGCTTATAATTGCCGGAGTCCAGCCTTTACGTTTTGCAAATAATAGAACGCCATTTGTCACTTGCCACTTTTTTTCATATCCCATTCATTCTCAGGTTGCCTTAAAGATGATCAACCATGACTCCCCAATCATACCTGTAAGTTATTTTATTTTCCAGGGAAAGCATTGAAGTGCATTTGAAGATTTATAGTTACTTAAAGTTGCTCTCTCTTTTCATCCCTGTCCCCATCCTGGGAAAACTGTGTCTGCGTTCATTATCACCGTAACCTCAGATCTAACGCGAGGCTTGATTGTTACTGCTTGACTTGTCAGGCTTTTTCCCTCCCCTTTCCATTTTGAAAGCCGATCTCTTCATTTCAGTGAAAAAGAAGGAAAATCAAACTAAGTAGGTCTTCTGTCTCCTTTTTTATTATTAACGTTAAAGCGTCTTTCCCCAGGTATGATTAACGGATCAGTCCCTTATCCATTTTCCAAAAGCAAAATGTACATTTCTTTTTCTTATGTGTAATTTTCATGAAAATGATGACCCCAGATTCCAGGAGTCTCTCTTGGTTTCTCTATCTGGGTTTACTAGTGGCTCAATGGGAGATTCCATAAGCTTGTTTTCCCCTTTTACACTATGTTACTAACTTATAAAGACGTAAAAAGGTAGCCAATTAAAATGAACAATTCATAAAAATTGTCATCAGATATCTGTAGAAACTGTGGAATTTCCGATGTAGGACTGACCCTTTATTTTTTGAATTTTTTTGTTGCTTCTGCAGAGGCATATAATCTCTTGACATTAACACATTGTATTGAAGGAGCCAATAAAATACTATTAAGCTAATTCATTTAATTCCAAGCTCAATGTTTCCATCGTCACCTATAGCTTGTATGTGGACATGCCACAGTGGTTGGCAATCCCTGTGTGGTGATAAAGGTCTAGTGTCACATGTGGAACTCATTTGTATAGGGATGCTACAGAGGTCCCAGAGGAAAAGTTCTAAAGTTTTGAAGGAGAGGATTGATAAATTGTTACTATCTACGTTGCCAAAAGGTAACTGATTATATATAATTGAATGAATCTTGGAAGTTACAGTAACCTTTGAGTTTAGGGTTCTGCATTTATAAATGTTACATCCACACTTCAGTTGTATCTACTCTGGTAATGAGAAGGCAAACTGTGAAAGAGTAATTTGACTAATTCAGTCAAAATTATCATATCAATCATTTGGATATTTTAGAAGAAAGTTTTAAGTGCCCGAATTATGGAAATAATTATTTCTCCATTCTCTTTTACTTTGTGCATATGAAGCGATAATCTGATAGACCTTTTTTTTTTTTCTTCTTAGAAAAAGACAGCATTTAAAATTGGGAACCACCCCATATAATGGCTGAAAACCGTCCTCAATTTTGCATCTGGCTTCTTTTGATAAATATTATATTCTCATTTCTGTAGCAATTTTTCTAAAACAGAGAGCATCTTTTCCCCAAATTATTTGTCAGTATAATGCAAATTAAAAATGGAGGCACAATATTGTAAATTCTTTCCTTATAACATTGCAAAAACAGCCTCGAATTCGATTGGATCATACTGCTTTACTTAACTCAGTTAAAATCAGTAAACATAAAAGGAACGGGATGCTGATGTTAATTTTATTCATGTCTCAAATTTACAATAACCTCAAATTATTTTGTTTCTCCACCAATAATTTAGTTTAATTTATCACCATACACAATCTGAATAGGTTATCAAAGTATTGAAATTTATCATTCTTTCAAGAAACCTGTGATTCTGAAATTGCCCTTGTTTTTGTATCCAATGAAAGATTTTGTACAACCTGCAAGAAAATTTTCTAACCAAAAGATAGCAACGGATTGACTAATTAAAAATGCATCCATCTGTTGGCTTGCTTGTTGCCTTGCTTTTTGAAACATGCAGATCTAAGTGGGTTGTTTTATTTATGAAGACCCTCTAACTGTGAGAGTTATGAATTCATAAGCTTGCATTCATAAGCCCAATAAAGGTTAACATGATAACAGAAGTTAACTATATGGAGCATTTCATGTGTTTCTCTCATATGTTTGAGTTTTTAAATATATAATTTTGGTAACCAGAGCTTTTCTATGTAAAATACGAAATAGGTTTTAACTATTACCCTTACAGAATTCTTACAGAAAATAAAAGGATTTACACCCAGAAACATCGAGTTGCATGTAACCCACTCAATGTTCCTGAATAGTAGATAATTATTTTGAAGTGATTGAATATGAAGTTTTATTCTTCGCAAAGGAAAAAGTATGGAAGTTGCTAGAACTAGGATCATATTATTTTAGAGTTTAAAGAAACCATCACAGTGGTCTAGTTTGGAAACTGAGGCTTACAGATGGGCAGCGCTTATCCAGCATCAAACAATCCAGGACGCTTGTCTTCTAATATGGCATTCCTTTCATTGTGTAACATGTGTTTGTAGTTCCCTGAGCTAAATTGTTTGATTTCTGTGCTCTGCTTTGTTATCTTATACACAGATTCCACACTGCACTAATTAAGATCTGGTCATCCGTGTTTGAGAGAGAGAGCACTTTTGAGTGATATCTGCATTTCAATGTAAATTTCCTGTATAAGAAAAAAGTCACGGCTCACACTTTGTGAGAATCAAGCAAAAAAGCAGTTTGTACACGTGCATCCACATATGCAACAGATGAAGCCTAACATAGAAGTTATCTGAATATAAAAAACAGATTAATCTCTGCAAGAGACGTTACATGGGAGGAAGACAATTCATGGTGGACTCACAGTGAGTCCACCTCTGAATTTAAGACCAGTAACAAATCAAAATAGCAATCATTGGCAGAGAAGGACTTGTGAGGCTCTTTAAAAACATCTAGATAATTAAATGCGATTATTAAAATGCAGTGGAAGTTTTAAAAATGGCTTACTGCAATTATCTAGCACCTCACTCACTGAACACAAAATTAAGATATGATACTTTTAACAACAAACGATTATTTTGTGCCAGGCACTCTGTTTGTGGCAGGATGTATTATCTCGCCTTTAATCCCTATAACAATCCTGAAGCAGGCACTGTTATTAGCTTCATTTTACAGATGAAGAAACTGAGATTCTCACTAGGGCATGTAGTTCTCTCCTAAAATGTGATTTTTTTAAAAAAAGATTTTATCTATTTATTCATGAGAGACACACAGAGAGAGGCAGAGACACAGGGAGAGGGAGAAGCAGGAGCCTGATGCGGCTCAACCGCTGAGCCCCCAGGCGTCCCTAGAATGTGATTAATGTAGAGAATGATTATGTTTGAGATGAAGAGCAGAAAACATGCGCACTGACCTGAGGCTGAATGCCAGACGGACAGTTAGTGTCCTTTAAGTAAATGGCACCTTCTTCTGCTTTAGCTAGAAAGTGCGTGATTTAAATTTAGGTTTCAATGAAGTTAGAAGTCCCACGCCATCATCAACCAACGTTACTCTCAATGGTCAAAATCTTGCATGTTGAAGCTGTCTTGGGTCTACTATGCCATGCCATGGAGAAATAGATTTTGTGCAACGCTTAATTCTGACAATATTTTCAAAAGGTCAACAAATTCTTAGTTATCTTTGATTTCTTAAAGAGAGAGAGAGAGAGAGAGAACATGGCCAAGGGATTTTAAAGAATTAGTTTCTCTAAATCTCATTTTAATCACCAATTTGAGCATTCTAAGCCATTGGACTTCTAAGCGCACTTGCTAACAACCAGCTAAGCTATTTGTGTTTGTTTGGGGTTTTATTCCTCTTTTTGTTGGAAACAGTCAAATAATCAGTTAGCAAAAAAGCCAATGTCAGTGGCTTTTGGGGACAATCTTCAAACTCCTGAAATCAAAAGTTGACTGTGGAGACAATGGGGAATGTAATTAGATACTCTGTTTACAGAAGTGGGCACATTTGTCCAATATGGTACAACATAAGGCCATTCATTTTGGTTTGGCAGCAAGCAAGTAATTGTGTGAAAATCTACATCTATTCCCCAAATGGCTGTAATGAATGAGCCTTAAAAGGAGAGTCAATGCAAGTCTTATGTGGTCGCAAAGAAGTGAAGTAAGCCTTCAGAAGTTTCAGGAAACTTTTTACCATCAGCTAACTCAATTTTATTTCATAGATTAATTATACCCTGATTTAGTTAGGAAAACACCCCTCCATGCACAGTATGACTACCTCCTGAAATTCATCTTTTATGGTTATTACTTCCAAATTAAATACACTGAACATAAAAGGAAAAATGTATGTTTTCTATGGTGAACAAAGAATTAAGGAGAAATTCAATAATAGGGACTTAAAAGAGAAAAATCGATAACTTATTTTGAGGTTTAAAGAGGTGATTTTATACAGATGCCAATTTTTAAGGAGTTTTTTTTTTTTCTTTAACAATCACCCATCCTTCCCCCGCTTCCCCATATAAATTGCTTTTATTCTGAGTTGGAAGGTGGGATGGCATCACATGAAGGTATATTCTTTGGGGGTAACAAACCTCAGGGGCATACCAAGAGTATTTCTGGGTTTGTGAGAGTTTGTACCTATGTGTGTGCATATATGCATCCAATATTTGTACAGATAATCTCCAGGTACACTTTGTATTGAAATACACCAAATCAACCCAAACTGAATTCTAAAGAGCAATATTATTTTTGGCATTATCTTACTAGGAGGACAATTTACTAAAAGCTTTCTTTCTATCTACTACCAAGTATAATTTATTGGGGATTCTCCGAGGTTTAAAATATTAATTCCTGGTATTACTTCATTTATTCTCACCAATTTCATCATTTTGAAAATTAATCAACTGTCAAAAAAGTTGAGCTCTAAGTGATATTAGATTTAAATTATGCATGTGTATTTTATCAGAACATGAAGTACAAAACATTACAGAATAATGTACAGGTAAATTATCTTTGAAAAAGATTTATGTAAACTGAGAATAATCAATAATAGGGCTTAATTTTAAAAGTTAGAGGCTGCTATCTTTGCTACTCTTCAGGTGTGTGTGTTCATAATTTCCCAAAATTCTTTACATTTAAATTTGTTCTATTTTTTTATACTAAGTGCCAGAAGAATTGTTTTTGAAGATGAGCTATGTTCAGACAAAAAAAAAAAATCTCAAAATTATTTTCTTGGCAATTATTAGCTTTACACTCAACAGGTTTAGGGCACTGGTGAATCAAACATTTGCCGAACATTCCCCATGGATTTGCCACGCATCTGTGTTAACATCCCAAATAAACTCCAGGGTTATAAAGTTATTTACTCAGGCTTATTGGTTATGCTCTTGCCCCTGAACAACTGCTGCTTGCCTTTTGCCTGGTAGAAGAGAAACCCAATTGTTACAAGCAACAAGGCTCCCGGACGGCAAAATAATTTATAGATAGGACGATAAACTATCATATTCAAATTTCTATCCTTCGCACTTTTTATTTTTATGTCTTCTTACCTCCAGTAAAACAAAAAATAAAAATAAGAACCCAGCAAAACTTGAATATAGCTAATACAAAAAGTAAAGTACAATACATTACGATGTTGTACTGTATAAAATATTTTGGATAACAGGCACCTTAATTGAAACACAGACAACCATATTTCATTTCCTGAGACAAGGTGAAAATCAATCTGTTTATTTTTAGAGAATATCAGGGCTCCTAGTGATTTTAACACAAACATTTTATTTAAGGATCCTGCAATTTTAGCAGATCAGGAAAATGATGTCAAATTTAAGAGACTCTTATAATCGGAATGCAGATGGCACCAAATAAAAACAAAGTAATTAAAATAAGGCCTACATCTTAATTCAGGCTCTCTTTCTAGAGATCAAAGTTTTAATTTATGCTAATGACCTATCTGACTTTTCAGGGAAGTAATCTACTGTACAAACAGAGCTGTCTCCGTGGTGTGGCTTCATATTATAGGATGCAACCTCCTTCCAATATTAAGACATTTAATTGCACAGGATGCAAGCCATACAAAGTCATAAGCAGAACATCCCTCCAGTTACTCTCCAATTAGCAAAAACAAATATTCCCAGGCAATTTTTCAGAAGAGATGTTAGTACTTACAAGTCTGCTAAGCATCAGTCAGTCCAAGAAAGGGGAAGCTAGACACATCTGATCACTCACACTAGGAGAGAGACTGGGCTATTCTTGGATTCCAGTCCCCGATTAAATTCAGCAAGGGTGCTGTATTCTTTGCATCAACAAGCCTTGGAATGCTTGCCCTCCCAGGGTGATTTTACATTACATTGGTGCTGGGCTACAGATGTGGGGGTTTGGTATCCATGTTTGCATTTTTGTGTGTGTTTGAGAAAGCAGTTTCTGAAGGGCCGTGGACCAAAACTCCCCCACCGGTACCCTCCCACTCCCAGCTTTCCAAGAAGAATTGGTTATAGCCCCCCTACCCTTTTCCATCTAAATGTGGTGCTGGGCCTCAGGAGGCCTTGGTACACAAAGCTTCCATCCAAGGCTGTCATTTGATTGACAGCAAAAAGGTTGCAGGAAGATGGACAGCTGGGTGTAGGTGGACATGGAAAAAAAACAGAGAGCCGAACAGATTAAATCAGAACACAGCAAGAGGAAGGTTCTAAATCACAGACCTGTCCAGACTTAGAAGGCTTCAGGAGCTTTAAAACCAGCTAATCTTATTTTTAATCGAAGCCAGGTTTTTAAAGCAGCACCCAGGTTTATGAGCAAATCTGTAACACATAAATACATATTGTTAAGTGGCACAGGAAGGATATTGCTAAAGACAGCTCTCAGTGGTAAGACCCAAAGCATCCTAAATTTTCTTAGTACCTTTGCAGTGATTTCTGTATTGCGAATTAAGTTCTGTAAGGGACTTCACCAGGGTGGGCCTGCTAAGCGGTATGGGCACAAGGAGGCATTTATCAAAGTGTTTTAAATGATAACGATCTGACTAAAAACTCTAAAAGTTTCAGATGAGAACATAATGAGACACACAGAAGAAATGGGGCCCAGGTTTACTGAGCTGCAGTGAACTGCCCATTTAATGGAACAGACTTATTAATGTTCAATTACCTCTGATAGGTGTCTAGTGTGACATAAATAGGCAGGTTGAGGTTGCAGCCATGGGACCTCACTCTTCAAGTTGATGTATATTGGGAGTCTCTCTCTGATAATCACCTGTGTATGTTTTGATTCAATTTTTTTTTTTTTTTTTTAGTTCAGAGCTTCAAGAGATACTTAAAAGGTGACATACTTAAACTGATGACATATAAAAAATCATATATAAACATATATAATCCCACTTGCTAATCCTGAATATCAGAGTGAAGCATCAAATCTCAGGAGATAATATAATATTTGCAATGACCTAATGTTCTCTACAGAAGAAAGATTTATTCCAAATTGGCACCAATTCCATCTGCAATCTGGCTAGAGATGGTTAAGGGTGCTGTTCTCAGAAGGTTTCTTGCACACGAAGTCATCGGTGTAAATAATACATCTCGTGGGAATGCCATCATTTGTATTTTAGTGCCTAATTTTTAACTCTTTCTCCCATTGCCCAGGAAAAAGCAAGATGGGGGTGCATATACCTAGAATTTAATAAGAGGAAAACCAAGTGATTGAACTGATAGACTTTATTTTTATTTTTATTTTTTATTTTTTTTAATTTTTATTTATTTATTTATGATAGTCACAGAGAGAGAGAGAGAGAGACAGAGAGAGAGAGAGAGAGAGAGGCAGAGGGAGAAGCAGGCTCCATGCAGGAAGCCTGAAGCCTGATGTGGGACCCGATCCCAGGATCCTGGGACTCCAGGATCATGCCCTGAGCCAAAGGCAGATGCTCAACTGCTGAGCTACCCAGGGATCCTGAACTGATAGACTTTAAATGTCACATTGAATCAAATGATCCGTTACTAACTGAATTCTTTTATTATTAACTGAATTCTTTTACCTCCGTACTTCAAATTACTCATTGTTTGCCTGAATTCACACCAGTGTATTTGTGCAGATAGTCACGGTCTGAGAAAAAGTAGGTTCTGCATGTAACGTCGTGGAGCACAATATAGACTCTCTCCTGCATTGCACACGACCGTAGGCATACACTCCCGAGCTGCCGTCTGTTGTATAGAAATCCTTCATTGTTTACGATATATCCAGAATGGCCCCAAATATTGCTCATTCTAACTAAACCATGTTAATGAATCTCATTTTTGCACTTCTCTATATAGGGATTTTATTCATGTTCAATTGATTTTAATAAGGTTTCATCGATTTGCAGTGGAGCTCAAGTAGTAGGTGATGCAGGTAAGAGTGTACACCACGTTTCTCGGGGTTTCGATGGAGTTTCCTCTTAGCCCCTTTGAATGGAGTCAAGAGGCATCATCTTTTGCAGGGAAAAGGCTTTTCCTACTTACTATTTGGCATAAATGATTACGTTACAGACCTAGCACATAAATACAATTTCCAAAGTGACATTTCCTGCGTAAAGACACTTAAAAGTTTCCATAATCTAGACAAGCCTTTACAGGACCTACGTTCTGCATAAGGAAATACGTTATCTGTCATTTTAGACAGACATCATTAGGATACTTGGAGATCTTCTGAAATTACAAAACAAATGTTTGGGCCGTAAATACTTGGTAAATGCTTTAGATTACGATGGGGAAAAGAAAAGTTAGGTTTCCAAACTTACATTCTCATTATGTAGTAAATCATAAAGTATGTTCATGGTTATGTTCTTTTCCTTACAGCATTTCATTGTGATTACACATTGTTTTTCAGGAGGGGGGGAAAAAAGAGGGCTCTTGTGGTTCTTCCATAAACTGGTTCTGTAGGTAATTATGTCTCTCCTGAAAACAGCTAAAGCAAAGTTGTACCAGTTTATGTTATTCACATATATACTATCATTAGTTTTCCTTCATAAAACAACTCTAATTCCAAAAGTTTCTTTTAATGATCATAAATCAATATAGCTATTAAGTATTAAAGTGTTTAATCCCTGTAACTTGAAGCCCTCTGTTGGCATTTTGAGTTAGAACGAGTGAACAGCATTTCATAGGTGACATCCTGAAGGGTTCCGAGTAAACCGCATTTTCTGTTTCTTTGGGGGCATGGCTTTCCTGCCTGTGCAATAAAATAGTTTCAACATTTAACTCATGTTCCCAAAACACGGCCAGAAAACAGATGCAAATGACTCCTTCCAAATTCTCCTGTGGAAAGGTTCATTGCCTCTACGAAATGTTCAGTTCTTGGGGGCTAGAGCGGCCCCAGGACTGAACTGGAATGTCTTCCTCTCTCTCCACCTCCCTCTTGGCGGCCCCAAGGATGACACAGTGTCCCCCACCTCCCTGGGTGGTAGATGTCATGCATGGTCAGAGCCGAGAAGAAAATTCTGACACGTTAAACATGTGTTTGGTATACAGTAGGCGCTTGGCAAACGTTGACCAGAACCGAATTAAAATTCGGGTACCGTGCCAAAGTTTCAGAAAAGCTTTCTTCCTGGAGAACTCCTTGTCCTTTTCCAGCTCAGTGAGTCACGGAAAGGCTTTTTCCCTCCGTCTTGTCCTCACTCTTCTGACTCCTCAGGACCTGAGCTCTGTGGCCATTTTCCCCAGTCAGTTGTCAAGGGCTCACAAGAGTCCTGCTTCTTATTTGCATCAGAAATAGCAGCAAAGCCTTGACATCAAAGAATGAAATCTCCAAAAGGGTGTTCTGGAAGCTCGAAGGAGGCTCCCCAAATGTGGTTTTGGGTTACAATATTTCAGGTGGTGGTTGATGGTCAGGAGTGTCCTCCCCGACCCAGTTGGCTGCGTCATTAGAGCTTTGGTGACTCACGATCACGGATATTTTGATTTGGTTGTGGGACTTGGGGGTCCCTGCACCTGGTTTCACTTAATTGCTTTTGAAACTATTACAATGGGAGATAAGCGCAACCCCGAGGTTCAAATCCAACCGTGCCATCCAGGAGTATGAGCTGAGCATGAGCCGTAACAAATCAACATTGAAGGAAGGGAAGAATTTAGGATTTATTTCCCACCCTACTCTAGGAGTTGGTGGAACAAAACATCCTTCACTCATGGAAGTGCAAGATCTAAGTCACAGTGGAAAGGAAGCCTCAAACTGAATAAATGATTTCTTGCTTAATAACATGAAATTAGGAACGCCCTGGGGGGCTCAGTGGTTGAACGTCTGCCTTCGACTCAGGGCGTGACCCCAGGGTCCTGGGATCGAGTCTGGCATCGGGCTCCCCACAGGGAGCCTGCTTCTCCCTCTGCCTGTGTCTCTGCCTCTCTCTGTGTGTCTCTTGTGAATAAATAAATAAAAATCTTTTAAAAAATAACATGAAATTATTGATATTAAATGATTATGTTATTACCCTACATAGTTATTGTGAAATATTATTTGAGGGTAATAACTGCCTACCACGTGCCAGGCATTATCCTAGGTGCTCTACAAAATTCATTCAATGTTTAGAAGAATCTCATAACATAACTACAATTTACATGTGAGGGAACCATATCTCAGAGACGTTACATAACTTACCCAAAGATACACAGCTAGTGAAAGACCAGCTAGCTGTCTGTCTGGAAAACCATGCTTCTGGCTACGACAGAGTCATTGCAGTACTGTTGGGGCTTCCATTTGGTTGACAACAAGACCTACGTCCAGGGAAGTCCAGCTAAAGACGCTAAAAAACCTAGCAGACTGTTCAGTCACAGTGTGACCCCGGGGTCCTGGGATCGGGTCCCACATGGGACCTCCTGCAGGGAGCCTGCTTCTCCCTCTGTCTGGGTCTCTGCCTCTCTCTGTGTCTCTCATGAATAAATACATAAAAACTTAAGAAAAAGAAAGAAAGAAAGAAAGACCTCAGGAAATCAACCTTAATCCAACTTAGCATTTAAGATCTACTTGGAAGCGCAAGTCTTTGTTGTAGGGACTGTCCACAAAGGGAAAAAAAAAAAAAATCTATCCAATTTTTTGACATAGGGGATTACAATATTCATTAAGCTTATAAACACATATATTTTGACATGTCTCTTAATGGATTCAAAATACTCTCGGCATTTAGAGTTGATTTACTCTGGAGTCAAGCTAATTTATTTTAAAAGAAGGTGGTTTTAGGTACTTTTTGAGATTATGGTATCCTACTGTATGCTCATGACCCCAGTGAGTGACTGATTTGTTGCAAATACTCTCTAATGCTTGAAAATTATTAGGTGTTTTCCAGTAAAATGGGGGGTTCCACACCGAGGAGGGACTGGGCCACCATCTGTTTTTCCACTTTGCCCTCTTCTGGGGAGGAACCATGCCTGTTAGGTTAGAGAACTCCCCTCTAGGAAGGCAGAATTTTCAGTAGCTCATTTCTGATATTCATCTCAGAAAATTCTTTAAAGAGGAAGTTCTAGTTCAGTTTTCCAAGTTAGCACTTCTTGCCTTTCGGTGCTCCAGGTCACCGGGTTGCTTTGGGGTCCGGAAGAGGAAAATGGGAAGAAAAAAGGGGCAGTCACTGGATGTACCCTGGCAAACGATGCCTTGCTTTCCAGCAGCTGTGGCTGCAAAGCCTTTAATATTCAGTGTGCATATCCCACGAGGGGAAAAATGGTACATGTTCTAGAAATTCCACTGTTTTGAAGGAGGCGGCCGGTCAGTTTCCCATTCCAACCACACGCACGTGTACAACGCAGAGTCGTGCGGAGGCGCAGCCCGCACCTATTGTTTAAAAACGTTTTAGACAGATTTCAGATCGCTCTTTCCTCTCCCCCGGTCATTGTGCCAAGTGACGGGAGCCACCATTTCATCTTCTTTTCGCATAAAACTCAGGAAGACACACGTGAGCATCTAGAAGTGAATCCCTCAAAGGGTCTCCGTGCAGACATCTATACATGATTTATAGACACAAACATAAAAATCCCCCGTGTGCACTTCTCCCGCCTTTTACTTGTGTGGAAACTGTGGCTACCATAAGGGCAGCCCAGCCCGTCTCCGTCTCCTCTGACCCCCACGTTTCAGGAGGCCTCCCCCCCCCCCCCCCGGAGCCCAGATACCGGGGCCGCTCAGCGCTGCCCACCTCGCCCTGCGCGCGGCCCAAGTTGCTGGGTTTTTGCAAGGCTGCGGCTGTTCCGGGGCGGAGGGGCCCGAGGGCTGCGGGGGGCTGCGGGCTGCGGGGGCTGCAAGGGCTGGGGGGTTGCTGGGGGCCTGCGGGGGCCGGGGGGCTGCGGGGGGCTGCGGGCTGCGGGGGGCTTTGGGGACCTGGGGGCCCTAGGGGCTGCGGGGGGCTGCTGGGGGGCTGAGGGGGCCAGGGGGCTGCAGGGGGCTGCAGGGGGCTGCGGGGGGCTGCTGGGGGGCTATGGGGCCCGGGGGCTGCAGGGGGCTGCGGGGTCCGGGGGACTGCGGGGGGCTGCGGGCTGCGGGGGGCCTTGGGGGCCTGGGGGCCCTGGGGGCTGCTGGGGGGCTGAGGGGGCCGGGGGGCTGCAGGGGGCTGCGGGGGTGGCTGCTGGGGGGCTATGGGGCCCGGGGGGCTGTGGGGGCCCGGGGGCTGCAGGGGGCTGCGGGGGCCTGCTGGGGGCTGAGGGGGCCGGAGGACTGCAGGGGGCTGCAGGGGCCGGGGGGCTGCTGGGGGCTGCGGGAGGCTGCGGGGGGCTGCGGGCTGCGGGGGGCTGCTGGGGGGCTGAGGGGGCCGAGGGACTGCAGGGGCTGCGGGGGCCGGGGGGCTGCTGGGGGCTGCAGGGGCTGCGAGGGCCTGGGGGCTGCGGGGCGCTGCAGGGGGCCGGGGGGCTGCAGGAGGCTGCGGGAGGCTGCGGGGGGCTGCGGGCTGCAGGGGGGCTGCTGGGGGGCTGAGGGGGCCGGGGGACTGCAGGGGCTGCGGGGGCCTGGGGGCTGCGGGGAGCTGCAGGGGGCCGGGGGGCTGCGGGCTGCGCGAGGCTGCGGGGGCCTGCGGGGCCGGGGGCTGCGGGGGCTGCGGCCTTTGTCCGCTCGCCCTTCCGCGGGGGCGACGCAGCCCCGCGTCTGGCCGGCAGGTGGCGCGGTTGCCCCACGGAGAGCCGCCGCCCGAGCGCGAGAGGCGCCGCCACCGGCCGCGGGCGCCCCCCCCCCCCCCCCGCTGGGACCCGGCTCCCGCGGAAGACCCGGGGCGGCCTGGAGGGAGGCGGACGGCGGGCGGCCTGGGGGAGGGAGCGGGGGGCCGAGGCCGGAGTCGGGCCCCGTTAGCGTCGGGGGAGGCGCCCGAGTCGCGTCGGAGGTCGCCGGGCGGCGCTCGGGGGGCCGTTCCCGCGGCGGGGCCTCGGGGCAGACGGACGCGCAGGGGCGGCGACAGGCGCGGGGCCGGGGCGGGCGGCCGCGAGGTGTGCGGTCCCGTCCTGGGGCGCCCGGGCCGTCGGGGCGCGGGGCTGGGCCGCCCTCTCCGGCCGGCGGGGACCGGGCACCACCCCCGGGCTGAGGACGGGACGCGCGGCCCGAGGGCTGCTCCGCGTTGTGCGACCCGGAGCCGTCGGTGGCCGGTGATGCGCCTCCCCGCCCGGCCGCCGCCCTGCCCGCGGGTGCTCGCGGGGTGCTCGAGGGGTGCACGCGGGATGCTCGAGGGGTGCTCGAGGGGTGCACGCGGGGTGCTCTCAGGGTGCTCGCAGGGTGCACGCAGGGTGCTCTCGGGGTGCTCGCGGGGTGCTCGCGGGGTGCTCGAGGGGTGCTCGAGGGGTGCACGCGGGTGCTCGCAGGGTGCTCGCAGGGTGCACGCAGGGTGCTCGCGGGGTGCTCTCAGGGTGCTCGCGGGGTGCTCGCGGGGTGCTCTCGGGGTGCTCGCGGGGTGCTCGAGGGGTGCTCGAGGGGTGCACGCGGGTGCTCGCAGGGTGCTCTCAGGGTGCTCGCAGGGTGCACGCAGGGTGCTCGCGGGGTGCTCTCAGGGTGCTCGCGGGGTGCTCGCGGGGTGCTCTCGGGGTGCTCGCGGGGTGCTCTCGGGGTGCTCGCGGGGTGCACGCGGGGTGCTCTCGGGGTGCTCGCGGGGTGCACGCGGGGTGCTCTCGGGGTGCTCGCGGGGTGCTCGCGGGGTGCTCTCGGGGTGCTCGCGGGGTGCTCTCGGGGTGCTCTCGGGGTGCTCGCGGGGTGCTCTCGGGGTGCTCGCGGGGTGCACGCGGGGTGCTCTCGGGGTGCTCGCGGGGTGCACGCGGGGTGCTCTCGGGGTGCTCGCGGGGTGCTCTCGGGGTGCTCTCGGGGTGCTCGCGGGGTGCACGCGGGGTGCTCTCGGGGTGCTCGCGGGGTGCTCTCGGGGTGCTCTCGGGGTGCTCGCGGGGTGCACGCGGGGTGCTCTCAGGGTGCTCTCGGGGTGCTCGCGGGGTGCACGCGGGGTGCTCGCGGGTGCTCGCGGCCCCGGCAGCTGGGGGCCCGGGCGGACGCCGACGGGGCCGCGGGCCGAGCGCGGGGCCGGTGCAGCCCCGGGGCGCGGTCCGACCCTCGGGCAGAGGGCGGCGACGGGCAGGGCAACTCTATGCTTATTTTACTGCGTGGAAGGACCGTTTCCTCGGTCCCACGCCGTCCGTGGCGGGGGGGAGGCGGCGGCCCCGCTCGGAAGCCGGGGGCGCGCTCCAGGGCCGGCGCCGTCCGCGTCCCGGGGGGAGGGCGCCCCGCAGAGCCGCGGCCGCAGCCCGGGGAGACCGCGCGCCTCGCGGAGCCGGGGGCGGGGCCGCGGGGGCGGGGGCGGGGCCTCGGGCGCCGGGGCGGGGCCGGGCCGGCCTGTGCGCGCCCCCATTGGCTGCGGGCGGCGGACTGGCAGGCGCGCGTCACGGGCCGGGCCCGCCCCCTTGGCAATGTCTTCAGCCCGCGGCTCCCCTAACTTCAGCATTTATTCCGCTGGGATAGGAGCGGCAGGAGCGGCGCTGGCACCGGCGAGCCATGGCTGGGATTCTGTATTTCGCCCTCTTCCCGCTTCTCTTTGGGGTCTGCGACGCCGTCACCGGCTCCAGGGTGTACCCCGCGAACGAAGGTGAGAGCGCGGCGGCCCCTCCCGGCCCCGGGGCAGAGGCGGGTCTGCGGGCGGACGCCCCCGAGCGCGCGGCCGGAGGGTGCGCGGGGCCCCCGGGAGGCTGCGCCCCGGGTCGGCGCGCGCGGGGGGGCCTCGCGGGGACTGCGGAGCGGCGGGAGCCTGCCCCGGCCGTCCCCGTGCGGCGCCCGGCGCCCCAAGTTTGCGGCGAGAGGACGAAGTTTATCCGCCTGGGCCGGCGGGGCGAGCGCCGGGGGCCCCGGGGACGCGCGGGAGCCGGCGCCGGGGCTCGGGGGATAAAGGAATTACCGGGACGTCGCGTTCCCAGCCGGCCCCGGGCAGGGGGGCGGAGGCCGGGAGCCGAGCGAGGCTGCGGTGCCGCCGGTGCCCGCACGAGCCTCGGAGCTCGGGCTTCTGCAAAGTTTCCCGAGCCCCGGGCTTCCCGGGACCGGCTCCGGGGCCTCGGCGGCGCGGCGGCCGGGGCGCCCTCGCGGGCCGCGGGGACCCGACTGCGGTGGCTGCGGGCGGCAGCTGCGTCCCCCGCCGGGCCGGGCCGGGCCGGGCCGGGCCGGGCCGCGGATGCCACCCCGGCCCGGGGCCCGCTGCCCGCGCATCCCCCGCGGACCTCGGAGCCCGCCGGCCACTGCCGCGCACGAGCGCCGGGTTTCGCCCCAGAGCGGTCCGCGCGCGGCGCTAGTTGGGACGGAAGGCGCGGGACCCGCCGGGCCCTCCCGGCGCCCACCCCGCGCGCCCCTTCGGACGTGCTGTGCGGACGCGCCTCCGCGTAGGGGGGCGGTGTGGACCGTCCAGCTTCCGTGCGCGCGTGGGCGAGTGTGCGTGAGTGTGAGTGTGCGCGTGTGCGTGCGCGCGTGAGTGTGTGTGCGCGCGTGAGTGTGTGTGCGCGTGTGCCCGCGCACAGATGCGCGCGTGTGGGCGCGCGGGGGCCCGCGTGGACGCGGACGGCGGTGTGCCCCGCGGGAGTGCCCGGACCGCGCGGTCGGCGCCTCCAGCCTCCCACAGCCCCGCTGCCTCCGCATCCGTCTGTCCATCCATCCGTCCCTTCGTCCGTCCGTCTCCGCGGAACCCGTCCGTGCATCCCCGCGCAATCCGTCATTTCCCCTGATCCGAAGGAGGGAGCCAAAAGCCAACTTAGCCTCGGCTGGGCGGCCGGTACCCGGAGCTCGCCTGGCGGAGGCCGGGGGGAGCGCACACCTGCCGGCGGCGCCGTTAGGAGGCCAGGGCGCCCCCCCCCGCCCCGCGCTCCCCGCGCCCCCTGCGCCCCGCGCTCCCCGCGCCCCGCGCCCGCCCCCTCCTCCTAACTGGCTCGGGGGCTCCTCGGCCGCTGCGGCCCCTCGGTCCCCGGGCTCGCTCCTTGGTGGGATCCTGCATCTCGCTTCCTCCCGGCGACTTCGCGCACTTGTTAGGACGTCCCTCGAGACCCCTCTGGCACCAGGCGGAACGGAGATTTTCTTTCCTCTTTTTTTTTTTTTTCCCCCCCCTCCGCTTTCTTGCCTCTTCTTTTGGAAGGAGAACTTGGGAGCGCTAGACAAAAACGATGTGGAAGGGGCCGTAGGCTGATGTGGAACGAAGGGGGGTGTCTCCCACTCCCCCACCGGCCCCTCCTCCCCCCTAAAAATTAATTCATTTTGTTGCTTTTTATTCCCATCACGTTTCCTTTTCTCCCTTTTACCCTCCCTTTCTACTCCCTCCCTTTTTTTGTAAATTGGGTCTTATTGTTCCTTTTGTGTCCCTAATCCACCTTACATAAATCCAAATGGATGTAGCGGGCTTTTCTCTAGGGACCCAGAAGAGGGAATGGGGAGGGGGGGGGCACAACTCCGGGCGGGAGCGACCCAGGGAACGCTCTACATTTTAAAATAATTAAGAGACCCTAGGAATTCAGGCTTCTCGGGGAAAACCAGGAGAAAGCAGCTGTTTGTAGCTCCTTCGATTTGGGGATGCAAAGAGGGAAGGTGGGCGGAATTGAGGGGCCTGGCGGTGAGATGGAGCGTCCGAGTGCCCAGGAGCCAGGGGGAGGGCTCCCCATTCCCACCCCTCCCCCAGCGGAGGAGCCAGCCTCACTGATCAAATTAATAACCCAGTGGTTCCTTTGAGCTGGGCCTTTCGACCCCCAGGCCTGCAGATCTCGGTGGGAAAGAGAATGTGGAGAGGTTAGGAATCCATTGTGTCCTTTTCAATGTCGCCGGTGCCTAGGACACTTCCAGCCTGGGTGGGGTACAGCGGCTCTGTAGCCTTCCTCCCCTTTCCCCTCCCCACGAAACGTTGACGCACGCGCTTAGGTGCAGCACAGACGGGAGATCTATTAGGCCACACTCCTCAACCTAAAATTCAAGCCAGTGATTTCCTCCTAGGCTGGGGAGCACAGTCCCCGGTCGTCTTCCAAAAGACCCCGGGAAGAGAATACTCCATTGAGTCGGCGTTCTAATTCTACAGGTCTGCCCTGACCCCTTTCTGAAACTTTGATATTTACCCAAAAAAGCAGCAGCAGCGGATACCACAACCAGGACCTGTTTATTTGGTGCGGGAGGGAAAAAAATGAAATTGTAGAGGAGAGAGCCTCTTCATGACCCTATGAGTGCTCTCTGTTAGAATTCACTTGTGGCTCGTCACCACGCTGATGAGTTATGTGGTCATCCGAAACTTGCAAAAACAAATAACTCTAGTAGATACCAGACAGAGATGAATGCGGATTTTGCTCTGGAGTGTAACTGCCCTACGTAGATATATTTATTTTTTTGAATTGTACTTGAGATTCCCTATTCATCCTTTTTAGAAAATGAATCAGCTCAGTCCTGGGATGGAATTTTAAATGCTAAGCAAGTTAAATAAATAAGAACGTGCAGATTTAAAGAGGGGAAAAGATCAAGTAAGTAATGATTATTTACATAAGTGAGACCGAGTTTAGGTTTTGATCAGAGTTGGATATGCACACCCCCAGCACATATGGAAACGCTCAGGCAAATGGTTTTTGTAGTATTGGCTTTTTTGCAATTGGAAATTAATCCATTTTTTTCTTTGTTTTCTTGCAGTAACCTTATTGGATTCCAGATCTGTTCAGGGAGAACTTGGGTGGATAGCGAGCCCTCTGGAAGGAGGGGTAAGTTCCGAGTTGCTCTCTGATCCAAAGGGTAAAAAGGAATGATTAGCAACTTTCCGAGGGTCCTAATGGCTTGATTCTTGTTGATTGTGGTGAGGGGGTCAGATTTCCACCATGGCCTATGAAGTGAATTACGCTTTGTCGGAGAAATCCTATACTCCCTTTGGATAGCTCTGTCATGGAAGAACTAGAAACCAAAAGGGCAGAAAGGGGTTTCGAAGTTAGGAGATTGGTGGAAGCATAGACTTAGATGCCTGTTTAAAACTAAAATACCGACAAGAAATACGATCCAGGAACCAAATTAGAATTTGTGCCTATTACTGTGATGGCCGTGAAGTCCCTGACAGGGTTAATTTTAGAGCAATTGTTCTGTTCCCAGATGAGGAGAATGAATAAATAAAGATATCAGGGACAAAACATTTCTGATTGTACCAGGCACAAGTTTAGTTTGGGGCATAAGCTACATGTGGCGGGGGTGGGGGGTGAGGTTGGGGGTGGTGCCGAGGGGAGCGTCCTTACCTCTCACAACCTTAAATCCACTGTAGCTCTCTTGCCCACTGAGAGGGGGGAAGCCCTACGAACTCGTGCCAGGGGCACAACACCTGCAGAGAAGAACCCAAGCTTTTGTATTGTTGGTGCTGAATGTACTAAGTTGATGTGTTGGGAACCTCGAGCCTTTGGGGAAGGGGAAGCTGGACTATAAGTATGAGACAGCGCTTCACTGTCCATTTCTTCTGAAATGTGCCCCCACCGCCTCCCTCTGAAGATTCAGAGGATGCAGTTAGGGCAGTGGCCCCCGTTCTCCGGCTCTGCCCTTCGGAAGAGGGCAGGATGACTCGGCTTTGGACAGAAATCAGTATAGCATGTAACTCTGCCTTCTGCCAAATTTAAGTAACTCTCACATCCGTTAAAAATCAAGATCATTCTGCCTGCATGTACTTGATAATCTACGGCTGAATCACTTGATTAAAAGCAATGGAGGTGAAAGACAGGGAGGCTTTCGCAGAGGGAGATGGTCCTGCCAGCCAGCGCCCAGTATGGGGCTTCACACCTGTCCATTGAATAAACAGTAGAGGATCAAAAAAGGTAAAGATTCACAGAGACTGCTGTCACAGACAGAAGGTCTTAAAAATAAGGCAAGAAACTTGTCACGAAAATGGAGAATTTTAAGGCGTCTCTTCCCACAGCAGGCCTTGCAGCCCGGGTGAAATAAAACAGAGATTTGCCTGGCCTTTTCTGTTTTTCTGCCTGAACTTGACTGCAGTTGGTTGGATCTCTGCTGAAAAAAATTCTAGGCGGCCCTCAAAACCATTTTTTTAAAGGGAGGGAGAAGTGATTGGCAGGCCTCTGGCAGTGTAGACAGGCTGTATTCACTGCTGATTGCAGGCAATTGCCCTCAGTCCTTTGACTGTGAAGAAAGGTACAGCTTTATCTTGTGAGAGTCAGACTCTTGTTAATCCTATACCCTGGAAAGGTCACTGATTCAGGGAGGCTTTCCCAGGCTACCCCAGGAGTAAAGCTCTGTAGACTCAGCGTATTAGAACTCCTGGCAAAATTGAAGGTGGAAGGTATTAGTGCTTTAAAAATTTAATGAGTCTTATTTTCTACTGGCTGCTCTCAAGTTTGGAGGGAGAATGAATGCATCCTGTATGATTTGGGATCCAACTTGTTACACTAAATATACATGTGACCTGTTTAAAGGCAAGGAATGACGCATTTTTGAGTACTGCCTGTGGTCTATCTAGTTTCTGGAAAGCTTTCACTGCAACCTAATAGGCCGTAGACATTCCATAGCCCGCACCCACCCCCAAACTGCCCAAAGAACACCTGCTCACTTCTTCTAAACACGAAACTTCTTTCTGGTGTCTCGAAGTCTCTTAAAAATGATACCACGCCTACATAGCTGCTTGTGTCCAACCGAGAACTTTTTAACGGGCTGAATGTAGGCTCCCGAATGCAGGATGCAACATCTTTCTTTCCTCAACTATGAAGTTTTGTTTACGTATCATAGAATTAGCCATTCCCACATGTGTAGTGGCCATTGAGAAATGATGTGCCAAACTATGAAGTTCCATTAATCTGTAGATTTTGTCATCAAAGAGAACTTTTTCAGGTTTAGGATGAAGAGAGGAATTAAATTACCTACCAACTCTGGGTGCATTTGCTTGACAAAAATTGTTTTCTATCTGAAGATGAAAAGCACATTTCTGTCTTTGGGTTATTCTGAAATTTCTATTTGTAGCTCAAGCGGTTCACATCTGTCTCGGCTGGGCACTGGGGGTCATGGTTTTGTTGATAAATAATGACATTTATTTGTTGTTCTTGTTAAAGACAAATAAGAAAACTTACTTGACGATACCACAAAGTGAAATATGAAATAGAGTCAGAGACAACTGGCTGTTCCTTTTTTTTTTTTTTTTTTTTTTTTTCTGTAAGAACAACTAAACAGAAAATAATAATAGGAAGTAATGGCTTCTGTTGGTAACAGTGTAGTGAAAGCCTAATTTCTTGGCAGTGTTCATTTAAAGGAGTGTTTTGAGTTTCTGACACTGATTGTAAAACACAAAAGTAAGGTGAGATTTGTCATCATTCTGGTGAATTGATCAATGTGTTTAGACAATTAGGGTCAGGCTGGAAAATTCACATTAGACCCGGACTATCCTGTATGAACTCTGTGGAGATATCCCTGTGTGCTTTCATTTACATTGATAAATGTGTTTTTCCTTATTCCCTTTGTTCTGAGATGAGAAGCATGCTGAGTGGGGTTTTTTTGAAGGTGGAGATCTATTTTTGGATTTACATGAATTTCCCCAAATAAGTAAATTACTGGTGATTTATTGCTTAGCGGATAAAAAGAAATTTTAATCACCACAGGGCACTTATCCCTCCCAGTTCCAACTTTCATAATGGTAGCAGATGAAAGGGATACAGAATTTTATGCAGTATGGCCCTTCATATAGTAACATTTCCATCCATTAATAGTTTTCCAATGCACAGATGGAAAACCCGTTAAAAGAGACATTATGGTTCTGTGTACTTCGTTGGATTGAATGGAGCTTTAAGTGGAGCTATTATAGAATATGATTTTTTTTAACTATCTTTTTTCTTCTAATTATATTCATGTGTTAGATACTTAAGCTGATTTATACCAGATCTATATAAATGCATTACTGTAGATATTTGTGAAGAATTGGAGGCTGCCTACTAGCCTTATAGGAGCCCCCGAAACAATCTTGATGCTTTTAGGATTATTTTTAAAAGCTGTGGCAAAGGAGAGAGAGAGAGAGAGAGAGAGAGAATTTTTACTACTCCAGTCACCGCGAATTCAGATGGTCCCACTGTTAGAATCTTTATGGGAGGAAGTAGATCGCAAAGAAAACCTCACCACCCTTCTTTAATTTTGTCTGGCTTTCAATCATCAATACCACCTACTATTTTATTTTCAATATGCAAAGGGTAGTTAGAAGCAAAGTCTGTGTGCATCCTTGTTTACTTATGGGTATATGTCTTAAGAATACTGAATCGAATACATTGCTCTGAAGAAGGGTTTCATTGTTATAAATGACAGTGGATTTGAGAAATCCAACCATCAAGTTAACTATCTTCCCAGGATTACCAAAACCAGAAGAGTGAGATTTTCTTTACCCCTTTAAAGAATAGTGACAATGCCAAAAAAAAAAAAAAAAATTCAACTGACTTTTTTTTTTTTTTAGGCATTAGAGAGCAAAGTTCTGACAGGAGCATCACTAATTATCTGATAATTGTCTTCCTTTGGCAAGCTTCTTTCTTCCTGCTCTTAATTTGCAGGTCTCTGCTCAGTTGTTGAAACAATACACATACTAGCTTTTATTTTATGAGTAAATTTGAACTGTTGCCACTTGAAATTGTAGCTGTTGTAATAGGTGAATCTGAGGTTGTGAGACCACTACCAGCGACTGCTGGGAACTTACAAGCGGTAGATCTCCCCATGCTTCTGGATCTTAGGCAAAAGAATGAAACAACCACACACACACACAAAAAAAAAAAAAAAAACAAAAGAAAGAAAGAAAGAAAGAAAAACAAAACGAAAACCCCATCACATCCCCAATAAAATACCATCTTATCTCCCATAAGAGGTTTGTTGCTGAGGCTTGGTGTTCGGTAGCTTCCTTCCTCCTTGCAGCAAGAATCCTCAGTGTCCTGTGAGGGTAAAGTGGAACTGGCGAGTCACTGTGTGATGACACTCTGTAATCGACACGTTTCCTTTGGATCTTTGCAGTGGGAGGAAGTGAGTATCATGGATGAAAAAAACACACCAATCCGAACCTACCAAGTGTGCAACGTGATGGAACCCAGCCAGAATAACTGGCTCCGAACTGATTGGATCACCCGAGAAGGGGCGCAGAGGGTGTACATTGAAATCAAGTTCACATTGAGAGACTGCAACAGCCTTCCAGGTGTCATGGGCACTTGCAAGGAGACGTTCAACCTCTACTACTATGAATCAGACAACGACAAAGAGCGTTTTATCCGAGAGAGCCAGTTTGCCAAGATTGACACCATCGCTGCTGACGAGAGCTTCACCCAGGTGGACATTGGTGACAGGATCATGAAGCTGAACACCGAGATCCGGGATGTAGGGCCGTTGAGCAAAAAGGGGTTTTATCTGGCTTTTCAGGATGTGGGGGCTTGCATCGCCCTGGTGTCAGTCCGTGTGTTCTATAAGAAGTGTCCGCTCACCGTCCGCAATCTGGCCCAGTTTCCAGACACCATCACGGGGGCTGATACGTCTTCCCTGGTGGAGGTTCGAGGCTCCTGTGTCAACAACTCAGAAGAGAAGGATGTGCCAAAAATGTACTGTGGGGCAGATGGTGAATGGCTGGTACCCATTGGCAACTGCCTATGCAATGCTGGGCACGAAGAGCGAAATGGAGAATGCCAAGGTAAGGAGAGCCATATTGTACTTTTCATTAGGGCTTAGTGCACGTAATTAAATCAGAGATGAGACTAAATGGAGTAAAGCCAGTAATTAGCAGCCCCTGTGGGATGTGGTGGGACAGAGGGGTCTAATGAGTAAGTGCTATAGCTCCAGGTGGCAAGGCTAAGACGTTTCTAATACTGACAAAATAAATGATGCTGTGTAATCAGCAGAAGGCCAAACACATTTGCTAACAGGCACTCAGATCTGCACCGGCTCGATGTGCCCTCTGAAATGTAAATGCACAAGCTCAAGAAACAGACCTGATTGATCCTCTCTTGAAGAGGGCAGACACATTTTGCAACCATAGTTTTCCTGTCCGTGGACCTGGTAGAATGGCCAAGATGGTAAATCTCTCTTGTGCCATATATTATATCCATATAATATAATACGCGAATGGCTTCCGTGTGAAATCAGGATGGCATTCCTGCAGTTCCCGCCTGCTAGTTAAGATGGAGCTGTGTGGGGAAAGTACAGTGTTTCCTGCCTCCTGGGCCCGTGTAGACGCGGTCCAACGAAGTAGAGTGACAAAGTTTCAAGTGCATTCTGTTCCACGGAGCGCCCCTTGCTAGGCTCTGCGAGTGACATTAATCTTGATGAAAGACCTCTTGATTTCCCTGAGGAGGTGATAAAGAGATAGTGAGAGGCTTATTTGATCTGTGTGGTCACAGGCAATAGCGAAAATTGTGACCCATCTTGGTTATTGAGTGTTTGCAGAAATGTAGACTTTTATATCATGTGAATTACTACTTATCGTATTACTAAAGTGGTTTTTTATTTAATTTTTTTCTTCTTATATGGAGTTTAGCGTATGCGATTCTTTCTTCCCTTATTCCCCCTTTCTGGGGAGTTTGTAAAATCTTTTTCTCTATAGCAGCTTCGTTTCCGAGTAAGGGACGAGAGGAGTTCATGTTTATCTGGATTGCTGGTGCTGTGTGTGGATTAAGGCCTAGAGAAAATCAGTTATCCCAAGGTTTTTGTGTTTGCTTGGTGTTTATTTTTCGTGATTATCCATAGTCTGCCAATCTTATTACGGTGTGACTTGGGTCCCAACTAGAACAGATCTGATTCATCTTTTCTCGGGGTGATTGTTGAGCTGTAGACTGATTGCCACATGGTTCATCTGATTTGGTGATTAAAGACCCCAAAATAACTGACTGCCAAACAATTTGTCTGGCATTTCAACCATCTTAATGACAGGGCAGGATTAACTATGGGACAATCCACTGGAAATCAACAGTGAATGACCTGAAGAAAGTTGCATTTTTGGTCATTTGATGTTATAAGTTATGCATTCTTTCCTTTTTATAATTTATATTGTTTTATTGAAGTGGTGTTCTTGATTTGCTAGTAGTTTCCGGGAATGGATAATAATTGGAATGTCGTGATTTCATTACAAATAAAATAATAAAAGCTGGGTGCCTCTCTTGTGACTCAGAAAAGGTGAACTTGTAAATTTGAAAATTGTAAAGCTGGAATTTAAAGGTGTTTGTTGTTGTTGTTTTTGCAAAGATTGATTTCTTGATCGTCGTGTTAGCTCTTGACTTAGCAACTACTAGATAAGCTGTACCAAACTGAAATCCCAAATTGTATCCTGGGATTAGTGCTAGAACATACGCGAGTGCATCGTTATTGGCACCTAAATTGCAACCATCATAGCAGGAACAGTGACATGAGCAGGGCAATGACACTGCATCACATTTTAGGGTAAATTATTCTGCCTTTTTGATTTTTGCAAGAGAGGACTTGCATGTCTTCACATGTCAAGATTCTTATATATATATATATATATATATTTTTTTTTTTTTTAAAAAAAGGAGAAGAAGAAGAAGAACACCATTGTCTTCCATTTCTGCTCTGGCATGAGTGCATCTCTCTGTCTAATGTCATGGATTTTCAATTGTTTCAGAGCCCAGGAGCTCATACATGGTTACACGGTGAAACTCGTTGCCATTTTTACAACCCAAATTAGAAAAAGAAGAGAAAAAAATGGAGGAGGAGTGAATATAAAGCCAATTGAACATTTTAGGGGTTTGCCTTATGGACATAATCTTGGGAATCCAGGTAATCATGTGCTTCATGGGAGGGGGTGCGGCTCCCCGTTTTAGGCTCAGTCCGTTTCTGAGCAGACTATTCCTAACACAAGGCCAGATATTTAACGGAGGGAGAGGTTGATTAGAGACGATTTTTGAGAATCTTCCTTATTCTCATTCTGGCTACCTGGGTATTTTCTTTGCTGTTCCTAAAATGATCAACAACTTCAAGAAGACATTTCTTGAACAAAATCATCTTGCGCTTTGTTTATTTGTTTGTTCATATTACTACCAGGTAGGAGTGCGCTGATTAATTTAGGGAGGAAGGAAAAACTTGAACGGCAAGATTCTTCAACTCCAAACCTAAGGGAGACTTTTTAAGGATGAGTCAAGAAAAAAATAAACAAATAAAAAATAAAGATGAGTCAAGGCCATAAAAACCTTAGGAGTAATAAAAATGGTCATCTCCGTCCTTGACGTCATTCCTGGGAAGCACCCAGGTAGAGCTGAAAGGACACTGAGATGGAGACATGTGTTCCAATGTGTTCACACAACTGTATGACCTTGAGCGTGTTTTTTTTTTTTTTTTTTTTAAGATTTTATTTTTTTATTCATGGGAGACATAGAGACAGAGAGAGACAGAGACAGGCAGAGGGAGGAGCAGGCTCCATTCAGGAAGCCGGGTGTGGGACTCGATCCTGGGGCTCCGGGATCACACTTTTGAGTGAAAGACAGACACTAAACCACTGAGCCACCCAGGCGTCCCCTTCAGCATGTTTCTTAACCCCTTTGAGCTTTGGTTTCTTCATCTGTAAAATGGGTTGAAAATAATTGCACTTTGCTTACAGTATTGGACTTGGTCATGTAAGGTTAGTAAACCTTTTAGATCCCAACGCCTTAAACCGACGTTGATGCTAGTTCTTTCCATGTAGTTCGTTGACTACTGCGCTCTTCCCACCGCCTCAGCTGTGGACTTTTAAGGGTGTTTGAACTGAAAGAGCGAAAGAGTTCATTTCCCAGCCCGTCTCGGAAGTCAAGGCTAAAGATAGGAAGGAAGCCTTGCCCTTGCCCTAACAAAGAGCAACGTCTGTTTTCACACTTCATGTTGAAAAATGATATTTGGAGAGTGTCATTTTTATTTCTCCCCTGTTGGAAAGAGAACTTTCCTTTGAGTGAGAGAAAAGTGGTTTGGGGGCGGGCCAAGAGAGACTCGGGTGCAAAGAGTGCTTCAGAAGGGATGTAAAGGGGAACTGGCAAGTCTTCAGAACCGTGGCAGCAGGTTCCTCCCCAATTGTCTTTTCAGTGGACCTACTGTTGCAGGCTGAATGGAACAGGTGAAAGGTCACCCACTTCCTCATCCATCTTCCTTAGGGTCTGCGAGGTCAGAGTGAAGATGGATTAAGATCTTACACATTTGACAAAGGATCCTTGGGCAAAAGTGGCCCCGGGTGGGTGGGGGCCTGGGCTGTGCTGTTGTTTGAATCTAACCCTCATCATCTGCCCGCGTCCTCAAGGGACCTCGGAGACAGAGCTACACTTCCTCTTCCAAGCCGTACACGCTCCTGCTCAGGGAGGCCAAGGGTGGGAGCTACGGCGGGGGAGTCACGGGTGAGGGCTGGGTGAGGGCTGGGTGGTGGCGGGCTGGCCTCTGAAGCAGCCGCTAGTTCCTTCTGCTCTCGAAAAACATTTTCTGAAATGACTTGGCCCCAAAGCAGGGTCCCAAAGAGCAGTGGTAGCCACTCATCTGGCTTCCCAGGGGAACCAGGGCTGGCGGGCCTGGGCGGCCGTGAGCACTTGCCTGGGGACCGGCCGCAGAGGATGCGTCACTGCCCTGGTGAGCCCGGTGACCAGGTCTCCTCCGACTGTTGGAAGAAACCGAAAACACACCTCAGGCACCCTCCTGCCTCCCCACACATGTGTGTCCCCCGGTGAGGAAACAAACGGCCCAGATATCTTACAGGGCTGTTTTCATGGCTTTGAAAATATTAAACAGACAAAGAGAGGAGAAAGATTCTTTATTAAGATATTTTCTGCCTAATTAAAAAGCTGAGAAATGAAAGGAAAGTCACAGATTTACTCTTTGTGAAATATTAGTAAGCACTGTTTTAGGGAGTGCATATAAAAATGATACGAATAGGGACACCTGGGGGGTGCTCAGTGGTTGAGTGTCTGCCTTTGGCTCAGGTCGTGATCCCGGGGTCCCGGGATCGAGTCCCACATCAGGCCTCCTGCAGGGAGCCTGCTTCTCCCTCTGCCTGGGTCTCTGCCTCTCTCTCTCTCTATGTGTCTCATGAATACATAAATAAAATCTTGAAAAAAAAAGCTCTTATGAGAAAGAACAAAATAGACATGTTTAGATGGCCATAACAGAAATGTTGGGCGGCCCCGGTGGCTTAGCGGTTTAGCACCCCTTCGGCCCAGGGCCTGATCCTGGAGTTACGGGATCGAGTCCTACATCGGGCTCCCTGCATGGAGCCTGCTTCTCCCTCTGCCCGTGTCTCTGCCTCTCTCTCTCTCTCTCCCTCTCTCTGTGTGTGTCTCTCATGAATAAATAAATGAAAAAGAAAAGAAAAATTTCAGATTGGTGCTCTGAAAAGACGGAGAGAGTTTATGTTTAAACAACAACAACAAAAAACAGAAAGAAATGACTTTGTTTACCCACCCAGTGGAGTGGGAAAGACCTTAGGAGAAAGGCAGTGGAGAGGAAGCATGGAAAATAAAGTCCCGAGAGATGCTGCTTCATATCCTTTCCACCTTTGGAATTTTTCTTCTACCTTTGAATCATGTCTTTAAGACTCAGTTGCTTGAATCATGTGGCTGCTTTTATCTCCAGCTTTGAAGCCTGGCTGTGATCCCTGAAAGACACACTTCTTTATATACAAGAAGAGCAGGGTTTAATTATTGTGCTTTTTCTGTTATACTTTTTTTTTTTCTTTTCCCCCTTCTGCGTGTGACCCGGGTGCTTGTGCACCCGTGGATCGTGGAGCCGTCTCTATTTGGGGCGCACAGAGCGTCACGCAGGGAGGAGCTCAGTTAGGGACTTCAGAATACGGTATTTAAGATGTGATGACTTATTTTAGTCTGGAATTCCTCATACCTTTCAAAAATGAATGAAGACCTCATTATTCTGTTAAGACTTGCGTCTTTGGAAAAAATAAAACCGAGGCCTTGGCTTTTCCTTACTATGCTAAGTGGAAGTGGTCACGAAACAAGTTTGACTTTCCTATCATTGAACTTGACTTACTTAAGGTTTACTTTGTTGTTGGTTTAATTGATGAATTTAACTTTATCAATTAAAGTTAATTGATGAATTTAACTTGAATTGATGAATTTAACTTTACCAAAGAATAGCGTGCTTCGAATTCTTCAAATTTTTATGCGTTACCACTCTTTATAATGTTGGCAGGCCACCCAGATATTATCTCTATACACATGTGTTTTAGAAATGAACTTTTTCAAAGTTCAATTTTAACACTGAAAGAAATCGAATCATCCTCTTAATTATCATCTTGTTTTTATGACGCTTGACTATTTATCATGGCCGTCATTCCATATTAAAGGATATTGCTTTTCTTCATTCACCCTTTGTAGCTACTAATATTCTATAGTATCAATATCTCTTACTCTACATAATTTTTTTCCCTCAGTGGTAGATATTTAGCTTTCTTAGTTTTTCCCAGCATTATTTGTAAACGAACACTTTAATTCACAAATCAAACAGGTACGATTTTGTTTAAAAATTGAACAATCCGCCTTGCTTTGTTATTTTTCTGGCTTTATGTTGGACGAGCGAACTTAGTCAACTTTCTTATCATGACTATGTAAGTCAAGAAGCCCAGTGCGGTATAACCGGACAGGTAACACTAGGGATGATTACAGAGCACAGTGGGGTCTCATTAAATGTTCATTGAATGAATGAATAAATAAATGTATAAGGAACTGTGGCCTCTTTCATATTAAACATTTAGTTGGTGGAGTAAGGTCTCACAGAGTCAAGATGACATATCCAAATCTTTGCATGTGACTAACGTATTAATGAGGTCCTTGTTTATAATTCTTACTTCTGTTGGAGCTTGACTCTTTTCACCATGTTCCTGAATCATCTCAATGCCTGAACTTCCACCAGTCTCTGCAGTGCATGGGTCAACTATGCAGTGTGTAGCATAAAATGGCTAAGACCTGTTTTTGGAGTTCGAGACCTGTGTTTAATCTCCATGTGCGCGACTCAACCAGTCATGTGATCACGGACACTAACTGAAGCTCGAGTTCGTATTTGCAGATTGGTGGCGATCGTATGTTATCATGTATGATACACACACGGGAGCACGTCTGCATGGGGAAAAGGGTTTCGCACAGCGTCTGGCATCATCAGGCACTTAGTAAGTGGAAGCTGTTATTGTTAATTATATTTTTGTGAGGTAGAAATATGTGGACAGTATGGGTTATTTGACCAGTGTCTGTCCAACCGTGAAACCAGTTCATTTAGGTTCCAGAGTAGAGGTATTTTTTGTTTTTGTTTGGAGGCCGGGGGGCAATGATGTTACATAAGCAGGGGTAGGAGATGGTGTGAAATGGCTGATAGGCGTTGATTAGATCATCTGCTCCCCATGTCCCAGGGCAGAGGTTCTCGAAGTGTGTTCTGGCTGGATTCCCCAAGACCCTTTCTGGCGGTCTGCAAGGTCAAGCCTTTTCTTAATTAGTCACTAAGCTATCATTTGCCTACCACCCCTTCTTTTCACAACTGGAGTTTTCTAGAGGCTTCTTGATGTGCGGTATCTCATCAAACTGAATGTAGTAGCAAATCGGAGAATCCAGCTGTCCTCTATCAAAACAGACATGAAAGATGTGCCAAAAAAAAAAAAAAAAAAAGTAAAACAGTGCCATTCTTATAACTAACGTATTTTGGGGACATATAGTTATTTTTTCATTAACATGTTATTTGTGTAAGCATGTGATGGGCAACCACTGATTTTTAAAATCGGTGTCTTAATAAGTCGTTACTTTTAAAATGTCTCAATTTCCATTCCTAATGGTAAATATTGACAGCTTTAAGGCAGAGAAACAAAAGCGTCTTGGCATCCTCAGTGTTTTTAAAAGGGTAAAGGGGTCGCGAGACCATCAGCGTTTTAAGTTTCTCTGGCGGGCAGGTAGGGGGCCCTTCTGTTAAAAATTAGAATGAGATCAGGAGACTTTTGACAACTTTCGGAATCTGGGAGATGAAGGTAGCTTAGAAGAATGGCCTCTTCTTTATCCGACCCTTTAGATGTTTCTATAAACTGAGACGGCAATTTGTAGCTTTTAGCCTTTTAAAAGCTGTCTATCTGTGTCCAGGAAGGTGGCTTGGCGCTCCTCGGTTTTATTGTCCTTGGGAGACGGCATAATTAAGGAGGTCTCAGCTGTCCCCTGGACCCTGAGAGACTGTATCTTTTTCACTTGGGGCACAAACCCTTTCTCCTTGTGTGCCTTACAGCTGGTACCCCTGAGCTGTTGCTTTTGGGGAGGAGAGCAGGTGAGGTCACTCCCTTCCCTGATCCGAAGGGTAATTAATAGTCCCTTGACTAAATGGACATTCTATGAATATTCAGGGTCTGTTTCGGCGTCTCGGGGAACAATCCTGTCGGAACCGCTTACAAGTCCCTTTGGAGGCTCCGAGCGTTTTCTGGGTGAATGCGGGTCGTCAGCTGTCTGCCTCGGGTTGCATTTCCAGGCCGCGGAGCCCTCATTTGCATACTCTGTATGCGCCCTCATGCAAAACAGCACACCCATTTCCCCCTCGCACAAAGGCAGCGAAGGCTTCCTTTGGCAACTCCAGCCAAAATCTCCTTCTGTTTATGCAGAACCCAGTGATTTAGACACCATGCAAATTAATTCGGTTTTGATTTGAATGCTTCCAGAGATCGGGGGCGGCGGGGCAAAGAGTGGCCTGTTTGCCCTGGGCTCTTTTTGTGCCACCCCCACCCCCACCCCCGAGTGGCTGGTTGTCACTCCCGGGCCCCCTTTGCCCCTTGCAAAACAACCCAAGCTCCTGCTGCTCATTTTATTTTGACCTTTGGAAAGTAACCTAGTTTTGGTGACTCCTTTGGCTGGTCTGTTTAGTGACAGCTTCAGCTGGAATCTTGCAGCTCTTTCTGAGTAGGAGGAGATGGCACTATTCAGATTATGCGAGGAATGTTTAGAAGTATCCCCACAAAGGGCTTGAAAAAAATCGGAAAGTAAAAAGATAAAATTCTTTGAAAAGGAATTGTCAGACCTCAGGAAGTTCTGAAAATAGGCTTCAGGTCACTAGTGCTGGAATCCATTCATTCCTTCAACAAATAGATACTGAAGGCATATAGCTTAAGATCGCCGTTGGTATTTTCATCTGTTGCTACATGGATGAACCAGTACATCAGTCTTTGTACCTAGACTCACAATTAAAAGCGCTTATCTTCGCGTGTGTCCCAGATAACCTTCTTTAAAAGGCGTGTTGACTATAATTCTGCTCCTTATTCCGTTATGTGCATTCACTTTGGGTCGAACTGTCTTCCCATCCCACCCAGAGTCTCCAGATTGACTTAACCTTTGCTTTCTTCCCCTAGAATATGGAAACGCAAGCACACTGCATGTGTGACCCAACAGACCTCCCTCTGCTAGGCAACGGCAGTGTCTTCAGAAGGGCCATGATCATATGCATTCTATAAAGTAGAAGAAGAGGCCTTGGCATGAAATGTTTTTGAAGTTCAATTAGTTTTGAGTTCAGGCTAATTTCACAGGGCAGAAAACGGGCATAGCCGGACTTT
The DNA here is from genome assembly GCF_053574225.1 of Canis aureus. Lineage (NCBI taxonomy): Eukaryota > Metazoa > Chordata > Mammalia > Carnivora > Canidae > Canis > Canis aureus. Next base: position 3,125,237 of record NC_135646.1, read on the forward strand.
GCCGCGTAATTAAGTGGAGGCAGGGTCAGCTAAAACAACATCGAAATGTGGAAGAGCTTTGGTTCAGCTCCACATGGTCTGACAAAGTTTGATGATGCTGTTCAAAGTCCATTTGGGATGGATTATTAGGGATTAAAGAACAGCAGAAGGCTCTGTACTTGGTGTGTTCTCTGGTGTCATTAGTGGATGAGAAAATTCAGCTGCTTATCTGGCTCTTGTTTCTAAGGATGGATTTAAACAGACCCACACTACTCAAAGGTGATCTTAGTAACCTCTTCTTAATAAGTTACAGATCTCAAATTGCTCAAAATCCTTAAAATACCATTTGAAGTAAGTTGATTGATAATTATCATTTCCCCTACGTGTACAGATATTTTCCGCAGCAGTACAAAGCTAAAGTACAGTTTCTTAATTACCCAGATAATCCTGTTTGCTTGTATTTTTAAACTATGAAGTGCTGGGTAATTATTCAATTCTTAATAGAAGGCAAATGGCAATGTAAACAATAATTAGGATGTTAGACAGACTAATGCGCTTCAAAGCAAATTGGATTTTTTTCATACTGTTCAGCATGATGTCCCATAAAGCCAACAATTTAGAAGCAAGGCAGGAAAGGTTCCATTTTGTTCATATTTTATGGCGGTATCTCTTCATGGCTTGTCTCTGTGAATAGCAGTTTGCCCCGATGAAGCTGGAGGTGCCCACGCCAAATGTTTCCGTAACAATCGCTTCCCTGCTGCTTGACATTTGGCTGTGTTCTCCTGGGTCTCCAGATTGGTCCTTTGTCTGCTTCAGATCCCAGGGGTCAGAGGTTAACAGAATACTGATTTACTCCCATCACTCCATGGCAGGTAAATATGGGCCAACCTCGTGATGGGTTAAGACACAGCTCGGTGAGGAATGCAGTTCTCATGGGCTTTTGTCCTTACAGTCCCTGATTTAAGACGCCACGTTTCCCAGTTGCCATCTTCCACCTCGGATCCTTCGTTAGGAGCACGGCTGCCTCTTCTTTTTGTATGGCCTTGTCCCGTTACTAACCATTCGTGACTCCCGGGCCATCCCCAGGAATACACGGCCCGAAATCTGTGAGCAGGTCATGGCTTTGGCTGCATTGATTTTGCAAACTCAGTATGGTAATACTTTGCCATCGTTGCGCACTCCACTCTGTCTTCTTGTTTTATCTGCAACTGTATGTTTCATCGATGAAATAATAAACTGATGACAAAGGCCGCAAAGATATTTTCGTATTGGTGCTGTTGCTCTCCCTGCTTTTCCCTTGTCTGGTCTTCATGGTGTGTTGCCAGTGAGAGGTGTGATTAAACGAATAATCGATTTTATTTTCCATTTTTATCACTTACGGAGATGTCCAAGCATTCATCAGGATCGGTCTTATTAATGTTTTACATCAGTTTAGTTACTTCAATCTCAATTTTTTGCTCCCCGGGGGTTAATGCAGGCCGTCTCATAGACTACTTCCTAACTGGCTATGATGCACACAGAGGCTTTTGAAGTTTAACGTAGGTTTCAAACTTTCAAACTTCTTGCTACTATCAATTAATTTTAGGTCCCCTTTCTGTATATGAGCTATCCCATTTCTAATTGGCCGGCCTCCTTCACGTTGCACTGTGAACTTGATGCTTGGGTTTCATTTGTTTTCAGTTCTAAGTGTTTGAAAAAGACATCTCCACTTTGAAAACAGTTTCCTTTTGAAGTGTCCAGCTTGGCAATGACTGCAGCAGCCCCCAGGCAAATTAGCATGTTAAAAGAGTGGATCAATACCTTTCTGGCCCCTCCATCCTTCTTACCCCCTTCCAAGGGGGAAGAGTTTTGAAGAACCCTAGGAGGCCCTTGACAGACATGCCAGGAGATTTCAAGAGGATTGTTCATTGCCGAGTTGGGAACATTGACAGTTTGATCTAGTGCCCAGACTGCGTCTTCGCTGGTCATTTGAAAACGGATGCGGGAGGAATTGACAGCTTCAGGAAAGCTGTAGCAGTTCATGTAATTATGGAGAGGATTAGAAGAAAAGTGTTGGGAGAAATAAGAGATCAATATAAGGGCATCAGTTGATTGAACTCACTTTTTTAGCTGTTAGAGCACTCCACGTTTTGTAACGTTTAGCCTGTGTGCAGAGGGGTATTTTATAGGTTGGGGTTTTTGTTTTAAAGGTAGTGCAAATCTATGCATAGAAAATAAAAAACCAAATCAGTCACTGAATTTTGAGAGTGGATTTGTAGGTAATTAGCAGTATAATGCTTCCAGTACTTAAGATGCAAAGGTGGCTAATTAATTAATGTGAGAAATTGAGATTCCATTACTCTTGTTTTCTAAGGAGGTGCTAACAAAAGAAGTGCAGCCGGAAGTAATACTTGAGTGTTCAGGCTTCTGTTTGAAACATTTTCTTTAGGAACTACCTTTCTATATTCTGGATTTTTTTGTTTTTCATTTTTAATTAATTAATTAATTAGAACACACAGTGTTTTATTAGTTTCAGGTTTACGATATAGTAATTCAGCAGTTCTGTATCCAGAGGTTTTTTTGTTTGCTTGTTTTTGTTTTTGTTTTGTTGTTGTTGTTGTTGTTATCCTAGAGTTTTAAATTAATGCTAATGCAAGACTCCAGTAAACCAATATAAATGTGCAGAGGACTTATATGAAAGAAATCCATGTTGATGGAAAAATGAGAATGTTAATCTTTGCATAGGTGAAAAGAAGTATTTCCAAAAAGGTTTGAAACACGCCACCAGAAGGTCTCAAATAGTCTTACATTTGAGAAGTTCTCCTCCATAGAGCAAAAATGGCTATTGGACTTAGCTAAAATAAACCAAGTACATAATTTATTCTAATCTTTATGATAGACTCTGGGATCCTCATTCACAAAACATTGTCGCTATAACAATTTCAGCAATTTTTAAATGGGTGCTTGATACGGTAAGAATCCTGCACTGTGGCTTCAGCAGTTGTACTGAGATGGCTTTAGAGAAGTTCATTGTTAGATCTTTCCTTTTCTTCCAGGGAAATATACAATCATTTCTTGAAAGTCTGATCTTATAAATGTCACAACTGTTATCGCAAACTGTTATCTATTTAAAAAATAGATATCCTAAAAAGAACCCCTCCCTGAAGAAAGGAATGTTGACTTCTATTACAGTTAATGACCGAAAGACACAAACTTATTGAGTTTTTCCAATATTTTCCATTAGATCTTCTAGCTGGTTATCACTGATCTACAGGACAGCTATTGATTTTTGTATGTTTATCTTGCATCCAATCTTTTTATTGAACTGCCTTGTGAATGCTAATAGGTTTTCAGTTAATTCTCCAGAGTTTTCTAGAGAACTAGTAGTTTTGACTGCATGCAATTATATATATATATTTTTTTTTTTTTTTTTTCCCCTTCTTTCTAAAAATTAGACCTCTTACTTTTGATTCCCATTTTACCGCTGGTCAGAATTTTCAGACCAGTAATAAAAGCTAGTATAGGATTGTGAACATCTTTATTTTATGCACGATTTTAGTGAGCCTAGTTTAAGCATGCTCTGAGATACTATTTTTTTAATATCACATTTCCAATTCCTATACATTTCTCGGAAAGAAGGAATTGTAAATTCTGTTAAATTACTTCAAGTATCGCTTTTAGGTATGTGATCTTTTGGACTTGTTGTGTTTATAATATTAAATATGTTAGATTTTTCTGAAGAAGGTCCAGAAGTTTTCTTTGCATTTGTGGGGGGAAAAAACTCTATAAGGTTACAGTAAAGTTTGTTAGTTTCTTGAATTCTATTTTTTTTTTACTTTGAAAGTGATGTATAAGAGCCAAAGCTTTGGAATAAAACTTTAATTTTAATCTCAGCTTTATCACTTACTTTAATACTTTAGTTTTCTCCTCTGTCATATAGGAAAAATGATACCTACCCCCTGAATAAACTTAGAATCAAATATTGTACATAATGTACCTAACAATGTATGTAAGTTTTACTTGGGAAGTGGCATCTACTTAGTGGTCAGTAAAATGTGCAAATTGTTATCATTATTTTATCTTGAATCTTTAAAAATTACTCAACTGATATTAGCCTCTATATTCTCTTTCTCTGTTTTTCGTTCTTGCTTTCCAACTATATGTCTTACTCTCCTCTCTGATCCTGTTCTTAGCAGGTTTTGGTGTTACAGTCAGTTCATAAAATTAATTCGGATAGTTTTTCATTTTTAATTAACATCGTGGAAAGTTAATGTGCAAGGAGAACTAGCTTTTCTCTGCAGGATTGAAGGATTTCACCATTAAAACTGGCCCTGAACTGTGCACTTATGATCTGGGCACTTTTCTGTATATTTGCTAGAATTCCCGAAAAAGTGCAAAAACCTCATAAAGGAAGTTGGCTCTGGCACTTTGTTCGGTTGTTTTTCAAATCACACAAGTGGCTTTTCAACCCTTAACAGAGTAGACGGTGCTCTTTGACTTTGATTTGGGCCTTTCCCAGCCTCTGCTGACTTTAGGGACAAAGCAAAGATGTCACATTGCTCTTGTCCATGATTCCGTTATTGAGATTTTGTATTAGTCGTGCAGATCTTAAACATAGAAGGTGAAGGTAATGGGATCCTTGGGCCTGGAGTTAGTGCATTGGTGTGGCTGAGCTACTCATTAATCAGGAGCCTGGTTGTTAATGAGAATCTAGTTGAGGAAATATTTAATATCCCATTAGGGAAAGCAGCATTTCACTGCGGGTGAGTGTGCATGCAGTCCTTCTGAGCTGTGGGGCTTTACTCTCCTTTTTTATTGAGGGAGAAAGACAGAACATGAAACGACAGATCCACTGTTAATAGAAACATCTGGTGCTCCTTAGAGCCACAACTCTGACATAATAATTTGTAAATATTTTATGTTGGTTTTGAGGAATGGCAAATTTCAGTTTCCATGTAACCAAACAGACAGATTATTTTGTAGGCTACCGCAGGCAGAACAAAGACTGGAGGGCAGATATCGCCTCAGTATAAGGACAGACTGCCTAGTACTTTGAACAAGGCAAGGATGGATTGTGATGCCCTGGGAGGCAATGAGCTCTGCATGGTTCGGACATGTTCCTACTGGCTGGATGGCCCCAGGGCATCTAACAAGTTAGAGGTTGGAGACCTTGTGTTCCTCCAAAGGGGGACACGAGTGTCCTCCTGGGCAGGATGATTCTTCCTCCATTATCCACCAGGCACTGCAGATCTGTCCTGTGCGCGCTGTGCAGACATGTTACAAAGCATCCAGTATCCTGAGCCAGTGGTAGCCCCTGGTCCCTGAACCAAACCTCCTTTCGCATCTGCAAGTCAAGTATCCGGAGTGTGAATACTCCCCTCAGTTGTAGACTTCTAGACTAGACTGTGAGACTCCTTACCACTCTGAGGATTCTAAGATGGGAGGGCATTTGATATCCTGCTTTAACTATTTCCCGTAGGGCTGGTAACCTCGGTCTAGGATCTTGTAGCAGAGAGATGGAAAAGTGCTTCAAAGAATACTTGCTTTCAATCTCTCTGATGTTATTTTTCTTAAACCTACAACTGAACACCATGGAATCTGAAAATCAGCACCCTGTTTCCCCAATAGACACCTATTTAAAGAGATGGGGAGTGTATTTTAGAAGAAGTTACTAACATTTTATAAAAGCAGCTGTAACGATGACCACCAACCAAGTGCTCTACTGGCTTTTTAATTTGTGTAGTCCCCAAACAGCTTTCTCAGGTGGTGTGTTACTCTTATCATCCCCCTTTTACAGTTGGGGAAGTTGAGGCATGGAGGGGTGCCTAAGGTCATGTAGACTCCCCAAGACGATTCGGAACCTGATAAACTGGCTCCAGCCTCCACGCCTGCCGCCTCTATACCATATTTTCCCAGGGTAAGAACTGTTAGAAAGGAAACTCTCTCCACGTTAACAATACGGGATCACCTTCTATCCTTACAAGAAGAATATTTAAAATGCCGGAGGTATAGACTTATGTAAACAGTGCCCTGTGTTTACTCCCAAGATTTGTCAAATATCCATCTGCCAATGGGTGGCCTTTGGTGTTATTTCGAGTGGCCTTGCAAAGAGCACATTGTGACTTTGCAATCATTAAGGCTGAAGACCTTGTCCTAGAGTGTGTTGTGGAGCAAATTATTCTTATGTTGACTTGGCATCACAGCAGAAAGGAAGGTTACAGACAGGACCCAGGTTTACTTAAGACAGAGCATCATCTTGTCTTAACAGGAGGACAGCCTCAGCAAATGAGAACTTTTTGATTTCTCATATGCTGTATTATAAATCCAGGGAGATGTAGAAGGAAAATCAATCTGAAAAGGAGGGTGGACTTTTAATTATCTAAATGTTGGGCATGTGCATTTAAGCTGATTCAGGTAGAGTATTTACTTGCAAATGTGTGCAGAAAAAAAATGGCTGTGAAACCATTTGGAAGGTAATACATTTCTATAATAAGGGGGAAAAGAGAAAATGGGCAAGCAATTGTAAATGGTGGTGCAGTAGTTTCCCCTCCACCTTATTTTGGATACAGTCCAAGACCCCTCATGAATACCTGAAACCCTCAAATAGGACCAAATCCTATATATGCTATCTTTTGTCCTCTACATACCTCCCTATGATAAAGTTGAATTTATAAATTAGGCTCAGTAAGAGAGTAATCACATAACTAATAATAGGACAGTTATTGCAATGAACTGTAGTAAAAGTTATGGGAATGTGGTCTGTCATTCAAAAGTCTTTGTTTTGTTTTTGAGATTTTATTTATTCATGAGAGACACAGAAACATAGGCAGAGGGTGAAGCAGGCTCCCTCTGGGGAGTCTGATGAGGGACTCGACTCCCCAGAGCCCCGGGATCATGACCTGAGCCAAAGGCAGGTGCTCAACCTCTGAGCCACCCAGGTACCCCGGTCACTCAAAAATCTGAATGTGCTGTACTCAACCTTCTTGTGATGATGTGAGTTGATGATGTGATGAGGTGAGGTGAGGGGAATGAGGTAGACATTGTGATATGTCCATAGGCTGCTCTTGACCATCTGGCAACAGTCGGAAGGGAGATCATCTGCTTCTGGACTGGGGTTGAGTGTGGGGAACTGAGCCTGCAGAAAGTGAACCCCTGGATAAGGGGGACTGCCCTAAATGTCAGCTCCTTTAGCCTGCACTCAGCTCCCCCACTGGGGTGCTATCTTGTCCCCTCCATGGAAATGGCTCACCTTGCAGCACCTAAAAAACAGTTCCATCCAAATTGTTTTTTAAGTCACAAATATTCTTTTCTTTTCTTTTCTTTTCTTTTCTTTTCTTTTCTTTTCTTTTCTTTTCTTTTTTTTTTCTTCTTTTTTTGGATTAAGCCATTTAGATTCGAGTTTTCCGTTGCTTGCAATGCAATCCTAATTAATAAAGGAGCTCATTACTTTATCATGGCGATGAGCTCACAGAGTAGTTTTCTTGACCCAAACATTGCACTTAAAACACATAATGTGTTTTCCCAGGCTGAGCAATTGTCCTTCCAAAAGATTTCTTCATAGTCCTGTAGACGAAGGAAGCGTGTTGGAGGGCTCTTTGTCCTCCCTTTTCATCCTCATGGTAAGATGGACTCATTTGGGTTCCACTGCTGAGAGAAGCAAAGGGAGTTCTGTGCTGTAGCTCGGTGAAGTGGGACGTCTGTGGAGAATGTTCAAGCTGGGAGGAGCTCAGGAAGCCTGCACTCAGATCATATTTCTCATTTTACAGATGAAGAAACTGAGGCTCAACTCAATAACGTGTATAATAACTGAGTACAGACTGGCCCCTGTGGTCAGGAATTTTTGGGTCTGGCTACCCTGATGCAGCTACAGGCAGGATAAGCCTAGATGTGGGCAGCCAGACAGAGTCGTATCTGCATACCTTTGAAGTTGACCTTGGGGAACTAAGTTCCTTTTACCTATGCCTTACTCCTCAGTTTTGAAAAATAGTTAAACTTGTTCCTGGATTGCATTCACTGGGGTTTCAGCAAACCGTTCTCCCTCGTATCAACTTGAACTGTCATATATGCTACCGTGCCTCTCTCTGTCTCCATCACTACCTACTGAAGTGTCCACACTTTCCAAAAGACTTTCTTGCAAAAATTTCCTTTGAGTTCACAGTCTAAGGGAGCAGGCCAACCTGTAAACTGCTTATAATATCCGAGAAGTGAAGTAAGTGAGCTCAGGTGAGGACCTGGAGGAGGGAAATGCCGAGTATCACTGCAGTCGAGGTGTGAAGGAACGTTTTTGGAAAATTAAGCAGAGCATTGAGCAGCAGCTGACTTCAACTGTAAACATTTCTTAAGCATCTACTGTGTCCGGTCAATGTGAGGCCAAATGCACATGGCATGAAACCCACTCATGGATATAGTGGCCAATGGGAGCAAGAAGATACGTAAAAGGGAAAACTGAGTAAATACTGAGTTTTGGGTTTGTGTCCATCGGTGCACAGGGATTTCATTCTTATAGAAAAAAATTTAGAGGATGTGGTAATTTTTAACGGATGATGGTTTGGTGTGGCCAGATGAAGGATTAATTTAGTTTATACTTATGAGGGTCTGAGTGGATGCGAGTGCTGGTCCAGGAAAGGAGAACAATCCACATTTTTAGTTTTTTCCACTATGAATTTGACTTTGTAGAAAAACAACTTTTGAGAGGCTTTTGTCTGATACTCTGGGAAATATCTTTGGCTGCTTGGACTGCCATAGAGAATACCAACAGCTGGGTGGCTTAACCAACAGAACTTTGTTTTCTCACGGTTCTAGAGGCCGGAAGTCCAAGATGAAGGCGCTGTCAGGGTTAGTTTTTGGTGAAGGTTCTTCTCCTGGGTTGAAGACAGTTGCCTTCTCATTGTGTCCTCACATGGCCTTGTGTGTGTGTGTGTGTGTGTGTGTGTGTGTGTGAAGCAAGAGATTCTCTTCAAGGACACTGGTCCTGTGGGATTAAGGCTTGCCCTAATGACCTCATTTAACCTTAATTACCTTCCCCAAAGCGCCCATCTCCAAATACAGTCACACGGGGCTTCCACATATGAATCCTTAGAGGGATACGTTTCGTTCCATCACAGCAGATGAAAGAATGAAAGACGCCTTTCTCTTTGTTCTATAAAAGACATGTGACCGTGTGGCAGGTTGTTACAACTTAGCCTTCCTATCAAGGTTTCTGTCTTCCTGTCTCAGCATTTATTTTATGTGTTGATCTCTGCCTGCGTGGGTTTCTCATGAAAATAGCGTGGCTAAGTGGCCTTGACCAGGGCTCTTCTATGAGTGCGGATCTTTTACACATCACCTGATCCCTCCAAGCCCTGTTCCTCCTCTGTGAAGTGGAGACTATTACTCAACTCTGAATTTTTTTCTGTGTAATGCATATGAGTTGCATATAGTATGTGTCACATTTATGTATGCATTTATTATGTCTTTGGTTAAGGAACCTAGTGATTTTTAAAATTTTAGCTGATAAGTACTTCACTAGGCTAAAACACAGCTTTCTCATGAAATGTGTTCTGGCTTTATTTTGTGCATAGCTGCCAGGTGTAGCATGGGAAACCCTGCTTAACTGGGATTTCTAAGTATGGTTTTAAGCCATATTCAAGGGAACTGATGAATTATGGGTTATTGAGTTCAGGACCAAAACAAACCAAACCAAAACAAAACAAAACAACAAAACAAAACAAACAAAAAAAAACACCACAAGAAATTTGCAAGTCATTTGTGGAGAAAATGCAGTTATATAAGCAAGTAAAAAAAAAAAAAAAAGAAGAAGAAAATTGGCAAAATCATCTATAATGTCACCACATAATCAGAGTCATGCTTAGCATTTTGGTTTCTATGCTTTCAGACTTTTTTGGGGGGGGATATTATACAATGTACATACACACTAGAAGTTATTGATCATACGGGATGATCATAAAATCTTTCCAGATCAATAAATAGGAGTTTTCAATTGCTTGAGCATGTGACTGTTTCTTCAGCTAGGCCCTACTGAATTGGACACATAGGTTGCTTCCTGTTTGGTGCTTTTAGTGATATCGCCCCGGATATCATCGCAGTGAAGTTTCAAAATACAACTTTAATTACTTTCTAATAGTTGTTGGCTTGGAAAATAATGCAGTCTTAAAGGCTTTGACACCTATCGAAGAAGACTCGGTTTTGAGATGCGTGCTTATGCACCTCTTACCAGCGAAGAGAAATCGTGGACTTCTGGGGACATTATTGGTTAATCTCCACGCAATACTCCTTAACGAAACGAACCCCAAAGCTGAGATAGTTTTACTTTTTGCACCTACTGCATGTGAGGAAACTTTTCAGGACTTAAACTCCTGAAAAACCAGGTTTTTGCCAACAAAGCCTTTCTTTCCAGGCTAAAAATCAATGAATTCTTCTGCTTGTTTTAAACAAACATAGGACTCTTTGGCCACCTGTGACAGCCGTCGGCAGCTGCCCTGTAATGTAAAGGATAACCTCTAATATAAAGGATTATATAGTTTAGTCACCTGATGTAAATTATTGCCTCTAAATCCACTGTAGATTTTTCCTCCTCCTATCCAAGGAGCATCATTGCTCTTAAAACCTGGAGAAATGCTGCCTTTCAAAAAGACATTGTTAAAGTGAGCTTGATGGGGCTGGTTGTCTTTATATAATCGCTTAGACACTGTTGTCTTACAGTTTTACAGAATGCCTTCAGGGTTTCCCCAGCTGGCGAGGAAAATGACTTCATGGACAGTGGAGGGACTTCAAAATACACAGAAGGCAACCAGGGGTTCGAATCCCTGTAGGCTCGGCTGATTCTCCTTCTTTAGGAGTTAAATGCATTGATTGCCGGGTAATCAATAGTCTCTGTGACCTTAAAATTCATCTTGTTACCCTTCAGAGCTTTAACACCTTTAAACTAGGTCATCCCAGTGCCTATACTAGCATTCCTGCAGTTGTCTCTGGGGACCCACTTTTTCACCACGGAATATTAATTATCCAGTTCAGTTTTGCACCTTCTCCACTTTATAACAGATTAAGCATCTTGCAAGTCGTTTTTTCAATTGCATGAATGGAAAATGCGACAATGTTTCATCCTTTCTTTCCCACTTTCTCTTCATCTTCTCTGCTCCTTCTTTCTCAGTGAAAGAATCCTGCATATGGGGGATCCCTGGGTGGCTCAGCGGTTTAGCACCTGCCTTTGGCCCAGGGCGCGATCCTGGAGACCTGGGATTGAGTCCCACATCGGGCTCCCGGTGCATGGAGCCTGCTTCTCCCTCTGCCTGTGTCTCTTCCTCTCTCTCTCTCTCTCTCTGCGTCTCTCATGAATAAATAAATAAAATCTTAAAAAAATAAAGAAGAATTCTGCATGTGTTGGGAGTAATCTGGAAGAACTGGACATTTGGAAATAGGGTAGAGTCTATGGACGATGAAACCATTGAACCCATCTCTTCAGACCTCAAACATTCCTTCTACTTTCTGCAGCTGACATCTTAGCAATAGGGAATATAAGACCACATTACCATTTTTTTTCTGTTACATGCATTAACACAGTTTACTCATGAAACTGTGCCATTGTAGAGTGTTTTGAAAATGCAGAGAAACACTTTCACATGCAAAGTACACTTGAAGTCGTATTTGTGGACATTCCCGGTAGCTATCCTCTCTGGCTTCTTGCTGGACGTGCCTAAAGGCAGAATGATTGTATTCTGCTTACGTGGTGGGACTTGTCTTTTCCTCTCAACCGCCAGTGCAAACCAAGGAGAAGTGGTTCAGTGGTAACCTTACAATCACCTACTTGCTGGGTAGGGATTCGTTTTGCTGTTGTAGTTTGCATTCCTGTCTTGCTTGGGGTGAATATTGGCATCGACATGCCCGTGGTGTTATAGCTTCCCACACACTTCATTGGCCCAGAAACTGTAACTACTCCTGTCTCTTTCCAGCTCAGCATTCCAGTTCCCCACTGGGACCAGCACCTTTGGCTGTGTTCCCAAGATCCTCTATGAATGAGCCTGCCGTTCCCTTCCCCTAGGCTACTGTCACCCTGTTTCTCAATCTCACAGAATCTTGCTCTGAATCATCTGCTTGGATGTGGGTCACCTACCTGATGGCCAGTATGGCCCCTTCCCTGGACTCCCCCCAGCTGTTTCTCTTCTCTGCTCTGGAGCTCAAACTCCTGAGAGTTTGACATTGTCCCAAATCAACCCCTAGCTTCCTGTACCATCTGGGACACTAATTTGGCCCCATGTCTGTCTCTATGGAACCTAGATCCTCTGGATTCTAGTGACTCCCTGTGTCCCGCTGTCACCTGTGTCGGTGAGGTTTCTACATGCCTTGGACAGTCAGCCCGTGGAAGATAAGCAGTAAGCTCTCTGCCATGGAAAGTGTTTAAACAGAAACTAGAAGGAGTCTTTAGTAAGAGGCACTTTAGCAAGTATCCCTGGCTAGAAAGGAAGAGGGGAATAATTAAATCTGGTGCCTTCTCAAGTTGGGATTATTATAATTCAGCAGTAATTGCCCCTCCCACTCACAGATTCAATTTAAAAAAAGACAACCCTCTCACCATTTCCCCCATCCCCCATCCGGTGCTGGGAGGACTCGTGGGTATGGAAGGCTTTGTGGTTTGCCCATCAACTATAAAATCAAATTTCACCAAGATCAGGTCAGTACAGAAAAGAGAAAAGATCATAAATCGATCAAAAAGTGCCAGTTTGGTAGTTTCGGTTGCGTTGCCCGAGTTAAATTCGGTGGGGATCCTGTTTGCTTCTGTCGCTGGCTCGACGTGTCACTAGTCATCGGACGTCTGTTCGTTCTGTGTTGCTCATAGAAACTTAAGTAATCACACAAGCGGCAGCTGGATGCTTTGCTCTGAATAGAGAGGATTTATTGAACTAATTAAGAAAATGGTCTTGTAAAAATGGACAAGTGCTAATAAATGAAGGAGTATTTGGGCATGCTGACAGATCTCTCCAAACCTACCCAGCCTGCATTACATAGCATGGATATATAATTATAACAGGATACGTGTGTGTATATATGTATATAACACACACACACGCACACACTGGGATTATAAATCCTCCCAAACCTGAATATTGATCACAGACACTCTGCTCTGAAATGAGCCCTTGTTACATATGGCCCTTGAGGAAAAGGTGGTCCAAGCTCTCTCTAAAATGTCCCTTCACTGTATCCAGCTGCTGGCCTTTTGTCCACAGTCCGAGCGGCCCCACGTCCTGCCTGCCTCAGCGGTACACATTCTTCAAAGCATCGTTAAAGTAGCACGTTCTTCTCTCTTGGAACTTTTGGTGGGTGTTTCCACTCCCTGATGTCACTTATATATTCTACTGACACATTCTTACTTTTCGGGGCACAGAGGATAACTTGGTGAATAAACTCCCTACATCTTATGAACTATTTGACTTCAGGCAAGTCAGTTTGTTTCTCTGTGCTTAGTTCACTTGTATATAAAATGCAGGTAGTAATAATACCTACTCTATCAGGTTGTTGTGTGGATTAGACCTGTAAATACTCGTAAAGCCCCTGAACTGTGCCTGGAACATAGCAGTCACTCAAAAAATGTTTGCTTTTCCTCTTCACGATGACTGTGTCATTGTGGCCCTGAGTTAGGGCCCTGAGTTAGGTGAGAAGAGTTTAAGCTGCGTTTTAGTTAAAGTTGCATTTTCCTCTTGGGTTGGATACCCTTGTTCAGTAAACAACTGATAACAACTGTATATGGAGTTCAGTGCCAGAATCTTTGCTCTTCCAGGGCTAGGTCTATATTCCATTTACCTGTATGTCCCCTACAGTGCTTGAAACACTATAATATGGAGGGTCCTATTTTGTCCAGGCACCCCGAGTTACTCGTTATTGGAATAAATGAAAAAACAAATGTAAGAAAGACAAATGCCACTGTGATTTTGTTTATTTATAAACAGCCCATTGACTTCAGAAGCATACTCCTAGGATGTATCACATACGTTCAGTAAGAAACCAGGATTTGTCCCCATCTTGTTGCCATACTGGATACGCCATGAATTTAAAGAGTGTTATTGAGGCTGGATTTTTGGTGGGTTTATTTACTAGATGAAAGAGTGACTTCAACTTTCAGTACTTATTTTATTTGCCAGCATAAACTCAGGGGTTTAGTCTAGCGCCAAGCAAAGAAGTTAATCATTTGAATTATGTGGATTCTGGCAAATTACTCTTTCTTTTTTTTTGGGGGGGGGAAGAGCTTTGAGCCTTTATCTCCCTTCAGCAAATCCAGCTGCTTATAATAAATAATAAGAGTAAAACTCTAGTAATTAATCTAATAGCTCTAGGCTGCTAATCATTCCGGAAAAGTGACATTATCCAGCATACACTGGTTATTCTTATTGCATGTCATTGATATATAATTCAATTGATTTTCACACTTTTTACATTCCAAAATGAAATACAGCTTTTGTCATGTCACTAGATTGGAATTCTTTGACAATGCATTAACATGCCAAAAATAATATTACACACAAGAATAATGTAGAGATAAATTACAGGTAGAGCTGTATCCCTAAGGAGATTTTCATTTGTGTCTCAGGACAGAAGACTTATAACCCTACCACATCTATTTCATGCCCAGTATGTTTTAGGCTCTTGGTTCAATTCAATAAATTACCCATTTTATGCTGTGCCATGCCCAGCGCTCAGCTTTGTTGAGAAGTACACTTACACAAGTCTGCGACTCTGGAGGACAACACGATGCTTTAAGAGCAAATACAGAGACTTTCACACGAATGAATCCTTGAAAGTGGTCCCCATGGTGGCTTCATAGCATGGTAATGCTGCCACGACTTTGGAACTTCTTTGAAAATGCCTTTTTCGAAATACCTGATACTTTCTTTTCACGTGGCAATTTTGTCCTTTAAGGTGAATTTAATTTTTGGAAATCAAATGATTCATAGACCAGGTTGTGGATAAGTGAAAAGATCAAGCTTGCGGTGTAGTGGTGCCTTTGAGTCAAGAACAATGAGCGATTGCAAAGTAACAAACTGTTTTTGTGAGTGACTTTTAACTTGCTGTGAATGCAGCTTCAAAAGGGGTGTTTGAAACGCTGGTGACAGTGGAATAAGGATGTGGTAGGTCTCCAGCATTTGGGGATTTATCTGTCAACCACAAGGCACTGTGGATGCAGGTGAGGCCTCATTGGGTCCCAATGAATCCTCAGAACCTAGACCCGAGCCTTACACATAGTTGATATTGCAATGAATGAGTGAATGAAAGCACGCATGAGTATTAACAGTAGTTCACAAATGCATGTGAAGGCACATGGCAACATGGCATATAGTGGTTTATCTTTTTTTTTTTTTTTTGCTTTCTGGCATTAATTTAAGTCACTTGTGCTGAAGCCATTGTGCACATAGCTGGGGGACTTTGGCTCTGTGGTGAGCAGTGTACTTTCAGTATTTCTTTGTAGCACCACAACCTGATGAAGATGTGACTGTCATTATTTTCTCCTCATAGTGGAAATTTAAGGCTCAGAGAAGCAAAGTCACTTTTCCCAAAGTCACACAGTTCATAAATGAAGAGTCAGGATTCAACCTGAGAAGTCAGGCTATACTGACTTATGACTTAACCCAGATTTTTTGCTTACCTTTCCATGTGTCTTTGTTTTTCTCATTTGATACATGTTCTCACATTTCAATCCTCCCAAACTGGGGGTATAATAACCCCCTTTCACAGATAAGGGAATTAGCCAAATTATGGCTTATAGAGGGATTATCTAATTCAGAACTAGTGGAGATTTGGGGATATAACGTACAAGAATGCCACAGCTCTACTGCAAAACATCCCAAGGCAAGTATTCTGATGGTCAGACTTCTGTGAAAGAGTAAGCACTAGGACATTTATTAAAAATAATTTTTCACCTGGGGTGTCTAGGTGGCTCAGTCAGTTGAGTGTCCAACTGTTGATTTCGGCTCAGGTCATGATCTCCGAGTGGTGGAATTGGAACCGCCCTATCCTTCTGCCCTTCCCCTGCTTGTGCTCACACTCCTTCTCTCTCTCTCTTTTAATAATAATAATAATAATAAGAAGAAGAAGAAGAAGAAGAAGAGGAGGAGGAGGAGGAAGAAAAGAAACCATAATTTTTTATCTAAAGCTCACGCCTCCAGAAGGCCTACAATCTGCTTGAGAAAGAGTACATTTTGAGTTTCTAATTGTGTTTAAAAATACCCAATTATCTGATCATGGGCAAATTCCTTAGCTTTCTCACATCAGTTTCCTCATCTAGAAAATAATTAGCTAGGCTAAGTCATCTGCCCATACCTTTTAGCTCTTTGATGTCCAAATGTGTGAGAGGATAATAAATGCTGTTTGCCTGGAGATTGGAAAGAACCATCTATGTTGACTGGAGTTATCTGGGAAGGCTTCCAAGCAGAAGAGGAACTTGATTAAATGTGGATAAATTAGGTGGTGGAAGAAGAATGGATGTCCATGAGCCAGGAATAGGGCGGTCTCACCTGGAGGCTGAGAAGACTTGATTTGAGGAAGACTTTGAAGGGCAGCAGATGGGTTTATTCTCTTCCTTTGGCTCATTCCCCAGATAGTCATTGATTGCCTGCTATCTTCTGGCTATTGAGAGCCATTGATCTTAGAAGACTCTAGATATTTCGTCTAACCAAAGGGAATGTGCCATTGATAGCAAGATTTGTAATGTTTACCAAAATCTTTGTTCTACTACTTTAGGTATGCAGAAGAGAGATAAGGAAAGCCTCAGAGTAAAGGTGACTTGAAGGTTTTATTTAAAGGATGATCGGCTTCATTTCCACAAAAGGAGAAAACAACAAATCAGTTGTTTGAAGAGCCAAAAAAAAAAAAAAAAGTGCTCTCAATTTGGTATGATTGATGCTTTATTACCTTGTAGATGGGTAGTTTAGGGCACTAAACAAATGATAATGATGTTTATTTAGACTTGGAATTTGGAACTGTTGTAGAAGGTCAGCCCCTGGTTGTTACTCTTTGTAGGAGTAAGAATGGCATAATGGAAGTACGGAGGTGATTGCCTTCTGGGCTTTCCCTCTGATGGTGAACCCTGAGAGTTCCAAAAATGGACCCTTGTTTTGTTCTTTAGAATCATTCGGGGTGTTTGCTACAAATACACATTTTTAAGGACACATCCCAAAGGTTTTGAGTTTATGATCTGAATTTTTAACAAGCTACCAGAAGGTTCTGGTAGGTTGAGAGAATAGCATTTGGATGCCTCTGTGAACTTTGCTGCCCACACCGAAAAGACTGGTTGACACAGAGCTGAAAGGGATTTGCAAGGGTCCCCTTGCTGAATAAAAGAGGGAATGGAGGTAATAGTGCTGCTCATTTCTTCTTAACTTGGTAGAAAGAGAGGCCTGTGGATCCAGGAGAATGCCGAGCCGGCACCCATATAGGCCAATGCGGTCAATCCCAGACAGTTTGAAATTAGCTAATTTCATGTATGTTTAGATGGGGTGCTCTGAGTAATGTTCCTTCTGGTTAATAAAAAAATAATAATTGAAATTAAAAATTAAATTATGTAGATGCTTAAATGAGGAGCAGACTGGAGAGGTAGGAGTGTTTCTCTTCTATGGAAACTTTCTGCTGGGAGGGGATGTGGTCTGAAACACCGCTACATAGTAGAAGGCTATTTGGTTGGGTTATAGGCATAAAACTAAATGTGGCAGCCCTATGAAAGCAAAGGGGAACACATCAAAAGTGATCAACTATGAAGACTTTTAGAGCCACCAAGATGACTTGGGGTTTCAGAGATAATCACAGCTTGCTGGTTGTTGGTTCTCTTCCTTCTAAAAAGTGGAGAAATCCCTCCCCTGCCCATCACTGCCTAACCCCCAGAAACTGTTGCCAGACCAGGGAAGAAGGTCATTTCCAGCTATGGGGCACCTGTAAGATGTAAGCTCCGAGTTTTCCAGGAGGGAGGTCCTTCCCCACGTTAGAACTTGGAGCTTTTGCAGAGAAGTTATCAGAGTTTTCTGGAGTTCACCAAGCATTTGGTTAAAAAGAAAAGTTGTTTAGAGCAGGCTAGATGTGCATTAGCCAAGAAGACCAACAAGGGGAAATAGAATTAAGGCCAGCATCATGGCTAGGACCAGGGCAGTGACTTTTCCCAACTCGCTTGTGAGGGCTTGAACACCAATGATTTATTTACTCCTTAGAGGCCTGTTTTGCATCAATTCATTCTTTAGTAAACAGGATACAGTTTATTTTCCACCTTCAAATCCTCCCTGTAGTTATCCTTATAAAGATATCCGTTAAAATGGTCTCTGCTGACCTTCAAGAGAAGTAGTTGGATTGATATTTGCCATCGAATCTCTGCTCTCCAGAATAGACTAAATAATCAGCAGGAGAGAAGACTGGATGCCTTCACTAGGGGCTCTGGTTGCATGTGCGTTGTACTTACTTAGGTGTGAGACAGGGGTGGTGCCGCAGAGGTGTGGCGAAAGGTGGTCTCACAGGGGGCTTTTGCCCTAACACTTCCGGTGTGGCTCTGCGAGTCCTGTAGGATGAGAGTCTGGAGGTTGGAGCAAACCCTGTAGAAGGCTGTTCTGATTAACGTGGAGGAGAGGGTCTCTCTCTCTGGTCCTACCTCAGGGCATGTTTTTGGCTGAGTAGTCACAAAACGAATTTTTAGGTTGTGTTTGAAATCGTATTGATTTTTTGGGGGGTGGGACGCAGATCTGCAGGTCCCACCATTATCACAGGTTTTTGGAGTCTCCCTCAACTGGAACTCATTCAGGTTGCTGTGATCTGCGTGTCTAGAAGCTGTGTTGACTTTAGGAGTCACAAATGGGTGTAGACTCGGGTTTCAACATTTTTCTCTCGGGGACACACCTTGGAATTTATGCTTTGAACCCAGCTTTCCTCTTCCCTCAGTCACCACCCCTCCTTAGTCCTGTGCACATCTGTAACCCTCACTGGTAAATGGGGGGTCCAGAAGGGGGCCGTGACTCCCCCTGCCCTCCGTGTCCTCGTTCCAACCAACAGAAACAGAGAAACCAAGTCCAAAAGAGACGGATCTGGCTTATGATTTGTTGTAACCCAGTTTGACTAAAAAGATGCCAGTGTCTGGAGCTGTAGATGATGGGCTACATAATGGGTGTATTGTTGTGCACACACATCGTCGAATGTGACTTTGCAACAACTTCTGCGCCAAGGCCGTTCGGGTGGCCACGTGATATCGACAACTGTGACGTGACCGCTTTGAATTTTGCTCATCCCCTGGAGGCTCATAAAATGGCTCAGAAATGGTTCCTTGCGCAGGGCCTGGAAGTTAATACTCTCATCCTTCAAACGATAGGGGATTTGGTTAATTCATGCGCCTCCTTCAGGAATTAAAGCAGCCAGCAATCAGACCTGGATTATTAAATCTCAACTGGTCAGTTTTTCTTATCTCCCTTCAATGGGATCAGTTGAAATATCTTGGTGACGGTTGATCCATGTTTGAAATTTCCTTTGCAAACCAGTGTCTTTGGTTTGTCTCAAGCAGCCCCCCTCGATGAAGGTGGAGGGGTGGAGGGGGGCGGGGGTGTGTGTCAGGGACACAATTAGAAGCTCTTGCTCCTGACACATTTTCATTGAGAAATCCTGCTCGCGGGGCTCTCCTGTTACACTCCTCCCTTCCTTCAAGCAAACATTTGTACTTGAAGTCTCTGCTTTGCTCAGAGGCAAATCAAGCCATGGTCTTTACCCAAATAGAAAGTTCTGTTTGGATGTGAGTGGCTGTAATGTCCAAAATAAAGCAGACATTTAGATAAAATGGTTTTGTCTATATCTAGAAACACAAATTGTTTAGTCCACATTTGGTATGATGCAGATAGATGGCTGTAACTGTTACCCTGTTTATATTACTTTTGTTCTTAAATTAAAAGGAAAAAAAAAAAGCTTTTCACATACATCAAAGAAGGAAAAGGATGTCATCCAGAATCAGCCCTGAGTTGGAAGGCAAAAGGACTTATTTATACAGGAAGTAAATTTGCATAATTTTTTTTTCCCTTTCTATCATGGTTCAATCTTGAATGAGAGTATCTTTTGTTTTTCTGCTTCCATTTTCATTGCTATGAAATTCCTGCGTGAGGACTGCCAGGAATTTTGTAAAAATTATACAGAGCAAAAGTTAGTTGAGAGAGGATTTTGAGTCCTGGGCAAATTGACTCTGAGCTCAAAAAGTACACATGGCTTCTGCAAGCAGGAACAGGTCTAATGCTTGGAAGAATGTAAGAAATGATCAGTATTTCAGAGGCATTGAAGTGGTTAATCTATTAATCCATAGTCGAGTGATAAACCCGCCAGTATAGACCTTCTCTAACTAGATTTTTGCATTCAGTTTATCTCAGAAAGTTTAAAGACATTTCTAATTTGCACCTTCAATACTAAGCATGGTTAGAAGCTCTTGTCGGACTTTATTGGTAGTTCTTCTTGCTTGACCTTGCTTTGTCCAGTGGCCTTAGAACATGGATCTGCTGCAATTCAAACAGTTTTACCTTAACTGATTCTTTTCTCTCTCTCTCTTTTTAAAATATGTTATTTATTTATTCAGGAGAGACACAGAGAGAGAGAGAGAGAGAGGCAGAGACACAGGCAGAGGGAGAAGCAGGCTCCCTGTGGGGAGCCTGATGCCGGGACTCAATCCCAGGACCCCAAGATCACGCCCTGAGCTGAAGGCAGCTGCTCAACCAACTGCTGAGCCACCCATGCACCCTCTTTTCTCTCTCTTTTAAGTGATTTTCTTTTTTTTTTTTTTTTAATTTTTATTTATTTATGATAGTCACACAGAGAGAGAGAGAGAGAGGCAGAGACACAGACAGAGGGAGAAGCAGGCTCCATGCACCGGGAGCCCAACGTGGGATTCGATCCTGGGTCTCCAGGATCGCGCCCTGGGCCAAAGGCAGGCGCCAAACCGCTGCGCCACCCAGGGATCCTCTCTTTTAAGTGATTTTCTTATTGAGGTCTAAGTGACATAACATTATATTAGTTTCAGATGTACAATGGAGTGATTCAATATTTGTACTTATTGTGAAATGATCACAATTAGCCTGGTTAACATCTGATTCTTAATTGTAGCTGGGTGCCCTGGGCCGATCAGTGATGCTAAATTAGTCTTTGTAAGTCAATTCCCAGGCCCTTAAGGTGTGGACTCCGTCTTCAGCCACTTACAGCTGGTATTTGAGGGACTTCCAGGGTCCTTGGTGGTGGTGGTGGGGGCAGTACTTAAAGAATCACATTTATCCACCCTACAGGGAGGGACGCCGGGGGGGCGGGGTGCTCAGCGGTTGAGCATCTGCCTTTGGCTCAGGGCATGATCCCGGGGTCCCAGGGTTGGATCCCACGTCGGACTCCCTGCATGGAGCTGCTTCTCCCTCTGCCTGTGTCTCTGCCTTTCTCTCTCTCTCTCTGTGTCTCTAATGAATAAATAAATTTAAAAACAATCTTCGAATACCCACCATACAGTGCACCGTGCACTGAGTGGAGGATGTGCTACTTCCCAACAACTAAAGGAGCCTCCTTCCTGCAGAGCCCACGTCCCGCTGTAGTTGTTCCCCTCCTGGCCCTGTGGAGCTACTGGAACAGAGTTCCCTGGGGGTCCCCGGTCCTGAACCAGAGCCACCGAGCCCTCAGGCCACATCTTCAAGGGATCCTGGCGTAGCAGCTGTCCTGGTGGTGGCCCTGTCTCCGGAGAAGGGTGTGCAGGGTCCCCCAGGGTTCTTGTGTGCCCTGTAGCAGAGCCACCTCCAGTGCCCTGCCAGGCACAGATCTGTGCCCACACCTGAGTTGGCCAGCTCACCGTGGTTCCCTGCTGTGACACGGTTGCATTCTAGAATTTGCTCCAGGCCGGGCCGAGTGCTCCGCGTTGGGGAAGGCTGGCTGCCGTGCCCTCTGAGACGGGTGATGCTGCACATGAAGGCAGGTGAAAGCAACAGCGTGATCACCTCCTTTCTCTTCCTGGCCCAGGGGTGAGTCAGCCTCCCGGCCTGGGTGCTTACACGGGGCCTTAACAACAAATCACAGCTGAGGGCGACTTGTCGAGACATGCACAATAAGGAAAGAAATTACGTATTAGAAGATTTGGACTTTGTCCCAATTTTTTTTTTTAAGAGGAAAAAAAGAAACAGTAGGAGGGAGCAAGAACCCCGTGCTAATAACCAGTTTGTGCAACAAACCCTGTTCCTTTTCTCAAGCCTAACGAGGCCTCATTCCCACAAGTATTTTGATTCATCACCTGCTCCTACCGGCCCGCTTGCGTTTGGCGTTTACTATTGTGATATTCGGTTAACATCACACTTGAAATCATTCCACTTTCCGAAGCCCTTTTCCTCCCTTTTCGTGAGTTGGTTTCGTGGTAGGTCGGGTTTCCTCGTGGGCAAACCGCGCTCACGTCGAACACCTTCTCTGCCTCTCCTGCTCTGTCTTCACGGCGCAGATAACGCCCGGGGGGGGGGGGGGGGTGCCCCACGGAGGAGGGAGGCAGGCCGCGGGCGGAGGCCAGGCTCCCAGAGTGGAGCCTAGAGACCTTGCCGGCGGGGCCTGTCGGGCCACGGAAAGTTCAGCTGTGCCCCGGGACCTTAGAGGCGGCGCGGGGTGACGTTGGGCATGACTCTTGAGTCAGAGAGGGGACACCAGGGGATCTGCCTGTTAGCCCCGCCCACTGAATAGCCCCCTGCTCCTCAGCCCAGACCCGCACCGCCTGCAATTGTGTGTCGTGTGTCGTGTGTCGTGTGTCGTGTGTCGTGTGTCGGAGGCATTCCCGGCTGGGACAAGTCAGCGCCTTTGGATGAGCAAAGGGCCCCCTAGGGCGGTGGCTGCTTCCCACGGGTCACAGCTCCTGCAGGAGAGAGGGAGCCTCCTGCCGGGTCCCCTGTGCCCTGGGAATGGGGGTGGCCGCCTTCACCCCCCACCCCCTGCAGGCCCCTCTGTCCCCCAGGGGCCGCCCGCCCCGTTCCCTCCTTCCTCAGTGTTTGCCTTGCTTCTCACTCTTCCGTCACCTTCCCCACGTCAGACAGTGTGCTGTGTGTTCATTAGAGAACATTTAGAAAGCGGAGAGCACGGGAGTGGGGGGATCACCCACGATCCTATCACCC
Organism: Canis aureus; assembly: GCF_053574225.1. Lineage (NCBI taxonomy): Eukaryota > Metazoa > Chordata > Mammalia > Carnivora > Canidae > Canis > Canis aureus. The sequence goes on from NC_135646.1 coordinate 3,148,300, forward strand.
GGAGGGAACCACGATTAATGTATTGTGTATGATCTTACTCCTTTCCTTTCTTTTTTTGAGGCATATAGATAGAATTTTTTCTTTAAAAATTTTATTTATTTATTTGAAAGAGAGAAGAGAGAGAGAGAGAGAAGAGAGAGAGGGAGGGAGAAACAGGAGAGCCTGACGTGGGATTCCACCCCTGGGCCCCGGATCACGCCCTGAGCTGGGAGCAGCCGCTTCACCGACGGAGCCACCCAGGCGCCCCGAGATACTTTGTTTTTCTTAATACTCTCTGCTTTAAGTTTCTTTGAGACTGCACATTTGAGTTGGATTCTTTACCTGGCTGTGTCAGAGGAGGGTATGTGATAGAGGCTGACAGCCTGCCCTTAGCTGTGGGACTCTGAAAGCGGTTTCAAATTCTGGGATGTGCACAGTTGGTGAAGGCGCAGAAGAGCGGGGACCAGGGCCCGGGTGGCTCAGCGGCGGAGCATCTGCCTTAGGCTCAGGGCCTCGCCCCGGGTCCCACATGGAGTCCCACATCGGGCTCCCCAAAGGGAGCCTGCTTCTCCCTCTGCCTGGGTCTCTCATGAAGAAGTAAAAATAAAATCTTTAAAAAAAAAAAAATAAGAGCACGGGACCAGAGGCTAGGATAGAAAAGGAGGAGTGCGAGAGGCCACCTCCACCTCCGAGGGCTGCGAATGGTGCAAGGGGAGGGCCCTGGGTTTCCTGCCCTGCTGGCTGGGTGTCCTCCCCGAAGCGGGGTTTCCTAATCTGGGAAATGGAAGAAGTGCTTTCCTGGGCTGTGTCCATGAGCCAGATTATTCAGTGAGGTACGGTTTAGGAAAATGATCGGCCCATCAGCGCCGCAAGGTTCCGGCCATATGATCACGACTCGAGGGAGCTCGGGCTTGACCTTGGGGGCTCAGGGGCAAACGGGGAGAGTGAGCAAAGGCGGCCCGAAGCCGTGGGTGGGCGGCCAGGGGGAAAGTTTAATTGGCTGTTGGATTTTCTTTGTTGTTAACGCAGCCAGTGGTCTCTGTGTGCCGTTAGGGAGGCCATCCAGCCTGAAATTTGGGATTATTCTAGTCGCTACTTGGTGCCGGCCACTCTTTTCTTTCTGTGTATTTTTAACTCGACGAGTACATTCTCCTGAAAAGCTAATATGTTTACTCTCTTCACCTAGGAGACTCTTATCAGACTTTTACTAGGGATTACAGGCCCCGTATCAGGAATCTTGCTGCATTTACACAAGAGTGAACAGGACAGGCCTCGCTCTGTGTTTTAAACAACAGATAAGGTCTGTCGTCCTCGCAGAGAAGGGAAGGGAAGGGAAGGGAAATAGGGAGTAGCTGGGTGGGGATGAGGCCCGGGAAGGACGCAGAGACCACTGTGATGTGTGCGAGCATTTCTTTGTCTCTGGTGTCTCTCTGGTCCCGAGCCTCCGAAGCCGGAGGAGGGGTTCGCAGGGCAATACCCAGAGCTCTGGAGTCAGCCTCAGTCTGAACCCTGGCCCGCCTGTTGCTTGGCCAGGTCACTTCATCTTTATTGACCTTCCATTTTCTCTCTCATTAAAAAAATTAAATTAAAAAGTACTAATAATAGTATCCACTGCGTTGGGCTGATGCGGAGTCCCTCTAAGCCGTCCTGTGTTCAGGACTGATCCAGGCCTGCTTGGTGCTCAATCCCTAAGGAGGAGCTGCGAAGGTGGTCCTCAGAAAGACGGCCTCCAGGGGCCCCCGGGCGGCTCCGTGGTTGAGCACCTGCCTTCAGCTCAGGGTCTCGGGATCGAGTCCCGCATCAGGCTCCCTGCATGGAACCTGCTTCTCCCTCTGCCTGGGTCTCCGCCTCTCTCTGTGCCTCACATGAATAAATAAATAAAATCTTAAAAAAGAGACAGACGGACAGACTGGGCTTCCAGAGACTACCACTGTGAGCACTGAGTGCTGAGCAGCCCCGCGAGGCCCCGTGCGCAGGCCAGGGGCCACCACACCTGGCTGTACATATCTAGGTGGGAATGAGGGTGGAGCCTCAGGGCTTCACGTCAGGCGATGACCCCTCTGTCCTGTGGGGCTGAGTCGTTGTCCTGGATCCAGGTGGCGGAGGTCTGTCCCGGGCGCCTCTGGTGGAGTGTGGCCATCCACTCCTGCGGCCGCTCCGCGGGTCATCGTTCTGTATCTCTCCCCTGCTCTTCCCTTTCTCTTTGTTTTCCCGTGAGACACGGGGCAGGTGCGCCTGGGCATCAATCAGAGACACTTGCCCTTGATGAGTAGAACGTACTTTTTAATAAAAATCCTCTGAACCAAGAGAAATGGCAGGTGTTGAGTTTACTTGACTTCCACATTGCTCTAATTTATTCTTCTATGTTGTTCTAAGACAAATGAGTTGCCTGGGACTTTAATGCCTCCTCTCAATTTAAACGTGTGTGTGTGTGTGTGTGTGTGTGTGTGTGTGTGTGTAAATTTTTCTTGACCATGGACCCTCTTCCCTGAACACTTAAGGGAAAGACAGATCCTCGAGAGGCATGTGTGTATTTTATGCCACGGTTCTGGAATTCTACTGCTTTGTTCAAACACTGACTCCAAAATTTAGCAACCATGTGTTCTCAAGCAGCTGATTACTTCTGCCTGCCTCTGTTTCCTTAGTTTAAATAGAGAGAATGTATTTCCTTATTATTTTTTTTTAAAGAAGCAGACTCCATGCAGGGAGCCCGATGCGGGACTCGATCCCAGGACCCTGGGATCATGACCTGAGCTGATGACATATCTTTTTATCTTTTTTTTTTTTTTTTTTTTTTGAGAGAGAGAGAGAAGGAGAGAGAGAGTGTAGGGCTGGGGAGGGAAAGGGGCCGAGGCAGAGGGAGAGAGAATCAGAGAATCTTAAGCAGGCTCCACACCCAGCACAGAGCCCGACTCGGAGCTCAGTCTCACTACTCAGAGATCATGACCTGAGCTGAAATCAAGAGTTGGATGCTTAACTGAGTGAGCCACCCAGGTGCCCCAATACACGGATTTTTTGACTGTACGGAGGAGGAGGGGCTGGCACCCTTAACCCCCACATTATTCAAGCCTCAACTGCATTTAAAGTTTAATTGAGCATTTGGGAAATTCTGATAGGTAAGCATGTAGGACGATACTTCCGTATCTTTTCTAGTTTGCCTTTCCATTCAACACGGGCAATGACCATTGTACGTCCCAGGGAATGTTCACCCTCAGAGAAGACGGATCATAACCTGGTAGGTCATAGTGACTTCCGGATACACCAGGACTTAACATGGACTAACCATTGCCCTGCATGTTCAGTCTCAGTTTGGCAAAACTGCCTGCAACAATACAGAGGGAGGATAATTTAACTTACCCCTTGCCTTACTGACTGTGGCAGATAGTGATTTATGCCTTCCTCAGTTGCTCAAGCTTTATTTTTCATTCTTCTGTCCAGAAGCCTAGCACTGAATGTCACTCGAGCAGAATCTGTGGGGTTCAACACTCACCTGTGGATGGTGGTCAGGAATGTGGGTGGCGTTTGGCAGGAGGCAGCACACAGGAGTGTCCGGAAACCTTTGCTTTGGTCACCCTCTGCATCCGATCTCCCGTCCACCACAGAGTCCACCCCGTGATAAACATATCACAGCCCTCTACAAGTCAAGCATGGGTTTGGTGCCTTATTTTCCTCAGTGGAAGTGTTTCTTATTTTTTATTGCCCCCTCAAAACACTTCTAACCACCTACCGTTTTTAAAATATATTTGGGATTTTATTTTATTTTATTAAATTATTTATTTATTTTATTTTATGATGTATGTATTATCCTCTTTCTCCACCAATCTGACAAGGGGATGTTGATTCATCCCTGCCATCTAGAACACTACCTGACACACTGGGCATGTAAAAAGTATTTGTTGAATAAATTGGTTAATTAGTAAATAATAACTCATACTCCTCAGAGTTTGGGAGGATCAATTAAAGTAATAAGAGTGTGTAGTGAGCCCCAGTAACTACATGCTGTTCATATTACTCAGGCTATTAGCCAGGTTCTCAAATTCTAGGTGGTCATAGACTGTTTACAAAGAAATGATTGTTAGGATCTAATTTCTATTATCGCCTTTAATTTATAGCAAGGGGTATTGGCTTTTGAGTTAAGATATTAAAACTGTGGAGCGCCTGAGTGGCTCAGTCAGTTAAGCGACCACCTTCAACTCAGGTCGTGATCTCAGGATCCTGGGATCGAGTCCTGCCTTGGGCTCCCTGCTCAGCGGTGAGTCTGCTTCTTTTACTACCCCTCCCCCTACTTGTGATCTCGGTCTGTCATGCTTTCTTCCTCTCTATGTCTCTCAAATAAATCAATAAATTCTTAAAAACAAAAGATATTAAAACCGCGATTTAACTCTCAGAATGTAAAATTCCTGAAAATGGAACACAAGTAAATGAAGTGTGGGAGACCCTGCTTGAACCATGTTCTGGGGTGGGTGTGTATTGGGTATGATTATTGGGTTTAAATTCTTTATGAGCTTTGTTGTAATGGCAACCAGTTGTCTTTATATAATTTCTAGTTTGGTCATTGCATAGGTGTTGTCACCTATCTTTTTGATTCATTGCGACTTATCATCTGGACCATTCCTGCAATTAAGATCCACCCACACTACTCCCCTGCTATGGCTCTCAAAGGTTACAAACACCTTTGACATTGATAACTGCAGTCTCTTCCCAGGCCTCACCCTCCCTGACACCTTCCTTGACTGCATGAAATTCTGACCTCTGACTTTCTTCATGAACTCTCCTGGTTCTTCCATGATGAATATAGCCTTTGATCTGGGGCAGTGGACACCAGGATGCTCAGGCCCTCTATGTGCACAGTGGCTATAATGGACAATGGCCACGAGCAGAGCACATGGTGAGGGTTAAGTGAGGTCGCACGTGTAAAGTGCCTGCACTTGTCCCTCCCTGGTGGTGCTCAGTAATTCTAGTTCCCTTCTTCCTCTGTGTCCTCTTTTGTGTCCTGCCTTCTTTATTACCTTTTCTCTAATTGTCTTTGAAATATATGGTATTTCCAATTCTTGCCTGAACTTTTTTCTGAATTTTCAGCCCTTCCACTTCTATAACTCCTGTGTTTCTTCACAGATGGTTTTTAGATCTCCGTCCCTGGTCATGCCAACCTCCACATCTGCATTTCCAGTTGCTTCCTGAACATTTCAACACAAGCATCTCAGAGTCAATGAATGCCAAACTGACTTCATGTATGCCCTTCCCTCCAAATCTGACTCCTCCTCCTCTCAGCCCTATTTTTGGGTATAGTATCTCTATTCTCTCAGGCACTTGGCCTAGAAATCTTAAAGACAATTTCAGTCCCACTTCTGTGTTCTGAAACATCTCATCCGAAGTGAGGTCTTGCTGGTGGTGTGGTCTTGGATAGAGCTTTTTTCCTTTCCTCATCCGAGGGCAAGTTTGGAAATGAAGTTGGCTGCTTGAAACTAGGTCAAGCAATAGCTGCTTGATCGAAATTCACAGTTGTAGATCACAGTCTGAGTGGACAAGAATGGGGAGGGAATTGCAAGATATCCTTGGATTAATACTGTGGTCTGAGCCAAACCTTGGTGTGTGTAATTACCAGACTCTCATAATCTCTACTTTTAGAATACATGCAGATACCAGTATGGCTGGTAAAATGCAAATATGTTTTAAAGCATTATTGAATGTGCAGTAACCTTTTGTCATTGTGTGATATTTCGAATAATGCATACTGCAGGTACAACTATCCGAATGTTATGATGTCTCTATGAAACATGGATTTCAAGGATGAATGACTTACATTCATTTGTTTGGGCACCAATGCATAGGCAAAAAAAATCAGAGATGATGTGAGCGTTCAAAAATAGAGTTTGAGGGAGAGAAATTGAAAACCTTGAAACACTTGAATTAGCAAGTTTCAAATTCCCACTTCCTAAAGATACCTCTGTTATATTCAAGATAAGATGGGACGCTGTGTGTGTTTGTGTGTGTGTGTGTGTGTGAGAGAGAGAGAGAGAGAGAGAGAGATGTGACTGTGTCTAGGATGAGTCTTGTCTTCTGAGTTTACCAGTTGCTTGTTGGATAATATGGGAAATAAATGTGAAAATCAGCATAAAGGTAGCAATGTTATAGACACAAAAATAAACTTGAGTTCTGATTCCTGAAGGTAGTAATGCTTGATAGAAGAAAGGGTAGTTGATTTAGGCTTTGTGTTTTTGTTTGTTTATTTATTTATTTATTTATTTATTTATAGAGAGAGAGCATGCCTGAGTGAAGGGGGGTTCGCTGGGGGAAGAGGGGCAGAAGGAGAGGGAGGGAGAGAGAATCTTAAACAGGCTCCACACCCAGTGTGCCTGAAGCAGGGCTCGATCTCATGATGCTGAGATCATGGCTTTCGCTGAAATCAAGAGTCAGATGCTTAACCGACTGAGCCACCTTAGGTGTCCCTGATTTGGGGCTTTTAAGAGAGTTTAATTTTATTAACTGTAAGAGATTGGGAATGTGTGGGCCGTCCCAATAAGATCAAATGGTATGCAATCTGGTTTGATTACGTGTAGGATATTTGAAAGACAAATTGGGGCTGTATATCGGGGACCTTGGGTTTCTGTACTCTTTCATTTGAATTTCCTGGTACGCACGATGGGGCGCGTGAAAGATCTTAAACAGGCTTGGCACCATCGGCGTGCGCATTATGTTTTATTTATTACGTAAAATGAGTATGTAAAAATTCGCCTTAACTCCAGTTAATGGCCAGTGAAGGCGACAGGAGAGGAAACAACAGAGGTAAGGAGAGAGACAGAAAAACTGATAAATTACAGAGGAAGAAAAACGATCTGCCGAGAGATAGAAAAGGCATGGCCGGAACTCCAGATTGTGTTGGAGGTAACCTGCTTCTGTTTATTCAGGCTGAGTTTCCAATGTCACCTCTGCCTCACATTTGCGAGGCTAACTCGGCTGTCCTCCCGCTATGCACAGGTCTCTTCCTGTCCTTTTAGCCAGAGCACCCGACGGAGGGGCCCTCCCCTAAGGGTCATTGTAGGATTAGCTTGGAGCCTTAATACCATGGGGGAGCAGAGGCTCCCAGGGAGGGTGCGTGTGGAGCCCCGCAGAACAGGGAGACACTGCCAGAAAGGGAGTGAGTTTTCTCCCTGTCCATCGTGTCTTCCTCTTTTCTTCTTCTCTCTTTCCCTCCGAGTCTTGCTCTGAACCACCAGCTGTACCCCCCTCCTCCCGCATCCCATCCCGATTAGCATCAGCTCCACTGTCTGGGCCTCGAGGTTCAATAATCCCTTTCCAGAAACTATGCTTTGCTGAACGTTACAGTGGGGAAACCTGATTGCCTTTGTGGCCACAGGACCTGGGGCATCTTAGTCTTCTAGTATTCTCAACCCGTGGTTCCTGTTGGTTGTTTTCCACTCTTTTGAGGTCTTGTTTATTTATTTATTTATTTATTTATTTATTTATTTATTTATTTATTTATTTATTTAAAAGAGAGTGAGCTCAAGCAGAGGGAGAAGCAGAAGGAAAGGGAGGAGCAGACTCTGTGCTCAGTGCCCAGCCTGACACAGGGCTCGGTCCCATGACCCCGAGATCATGACCTGAGCCCACATCAAGAAGAGTCAGACGCCTTACAGACTGAACCACCCAGGCGCCCCTCCTTTGATGCTTCTAAAAATGTATTAAAGACTGCATTTCTAGGCACCCTAGCTGTTGTACTGCACCATGTCGTGTTTAGTATCTCTGCCCGCTTTGGTGGTCAAGGAGCCTTGGCTGAGAGACTGGTGTGTGGGAGAGTGGGAGTAATCTAGCGGAGGGACTTCTCTCGTATCCTATCTGCCTAAGCTCTCCAGGCTGCCTTTGATAGGACTTCTTTCTTCCTCTACCAGCTCCAACCCCTCCAACCCTTACTGCTGTCATTCTTCCCCAAATTATTCATATCTGAATATTTTGGCTTTTCAAAACTCATCTGCTCCTGGATTCACTTTCTGCTGGGGACTCTGAGCCATGGCTTTCTTCTTCTCTGATGGACAGGTGGTCACAAACAAAGTGTTAAAATCCTGCCTCCTCTACCTACTCCTCTATCTTTAAGGATGAGCGGCGGACCTCCGTGCCTGCTTGTGTTAGGATTGTCTCATTACCCTTTTGGCAACTTTCAGCCGAGCCAGTAATGCTGTGGGGCTGTTGGAAGTAAAATCTAAACCCCAATGGTGGAGAAACCGGGAAACACAAAAGTGACACTGGAATGGTCGGCCAAGAGTGGCCTGAGTCACGTACTGTCCGGACCTCTTGAGATGGTCATCAGAGTTCATATGCTAAAGGCATCATTCAGGCATCTGTTTATTCACTCAGCAAACATCGGCCGAGCCGCTAGCCTCATAAGATAGTGTCCTCGCTGTTAGAGCTTTCATGATAAGCAGGGTAGGTAGGTGCATTGGTGCTGCTGTCCAGACACAGGGGAAGAGGTGTTCTGGGGACGCCTGGGTGGCTCAGCAGTTGAGCGTCTGCCTTTGGCCCAGGGCCTACAGGGTCGAGTCCCACATCGAGCTCCCTGCAGAGAGCCTGCTTCTCCCTCTGCCTGTGTCTCTCATGAATAAGTAAAATTTAAAAAAAAAGGAAGGAAGATGTGTTCTATGGGAGAAATGGACAGTCAACCCCCAAACATGCAGCTCATTACTGTATTACAGTTGTGTAGGAGAAGGGGGTAGAGAGGAGCTGCATAAGGGTCTCTAAGAGAGAGACTTCCTCGTGGCGGGTACAGGTGTCAGGGAAGCTTCCTCATTTCTTACAAGCTGGAGATGTAGACCGTTTTCCACCAAAGGATGAGGACTGAGCTCCATGACCACTGGGGCAATCAAGAAAAATGGGCATGGATGATGCCGGGTCTGAATGAATCTACTTCCATTTTCCAAGTTTCCTGGTAACCAGCCAGCTCTCTGTCGTCTCCCAATTAGGTCAAAGTTGGTTTTGTGAGCAAACAGGCAACGGAAGATCTCGCTTGCAGAACAACAGAGCACTGCCCACGCCAACAGCGACCTGATGTCAACCACAAACCTAATAACTTCACCCGCTTCCGTCGCCGTTGACAAATTCTCGGTGGCTGCCCTCCTGGTTCCCGGCTGAACCACGCTCAGGAGTCTGGCCCCTTGGCCGGCCGATGTCGGGGGCGCTGTCCTCGAGCTGCTACCGAGGCGCGGCCTGCCGGGAAGGGTCTGAACCTGGGACCTGCTTACCAGCCTCCCAGAGGCTGCTGCCCGAGCAGGTACAGGAGTCGTTCTGTAGTGGGCGGTGGCAGCGATGGCCCAGCCCACCCCGCTGCATCTAGACATGACTCATGTGGAGGGACGGAGCCGAGGGGACGAGCAAAATGTTTTCCTTGTGTCACTTGATTGGTACCCGAAGTCCCCACCTCGAGACCGAGGGGAGAGCAAAGTGAACACCTACCCTTCCTGGGAGCCCCGGCTCCACTGCCTTCCCCACCCCCGGGTGACCGTCTCCTCTCCCTGGCCTCAGTGGCCCCCACCAGTCACCCTGCTTCTAACTGGTCCTCACCACCCTCCCTGTTCCGCCGGTGGCCAATAATGCTCTTCTGAACATCTCTAGCAAATCACATCGCCATATGGAGAATAAACTTTCAACTGTTCCCCAAGTTTCCGTCTTATAACGCAGATTCTGCTGGACTCTGAGCTTGGTCTTGGCGTCCCTCTGGATGTCCCTCAGTTCCTGTCTTCCCAGTCCTCTAATACGCACTCACCACAGGGCCTTTGCAATGTTCTCTTTCACCGTGAGTGCTTTCCTGCATAAATTTTCACCTTTGCTGATCCAATTTTTTTTAGCTCAGGGCCCAACTCATTGGTCCCCTTTGAAAGTAGTTCCTGAGCCCCTGCTTTAACTCTCCCCGCCTCACCCTCACTATCTCCCATGTTGCAAGTTTTGTTCTCCTGTTGAATAAAACCTGGAGTACATAGTCTTTGAAAACACACATCTTGTCTGTCCTCCTCCTTTGCCAGGCAGACATGGGTGGCCCACAATACGTCCAGACTGAGTGAATTTGGACACCATAAAGAAAATACTTTTTTTTTTAAGATTTTATATATTTATTTGAGGGAGAAATATATAGTGACAGAGATAGCAGGGAGAGCACAAGTGGGGAGAGGAGAAGCAGACTCCCCACTGAGCAGGGAGCCCGATATGAGACTCGACCCCAGGACCCCGGGATCATGACCTGAGCCCAAGGCGGATGCTTAACCCACTGAGCCTCCCGGGCGCCCCCAAGAAAAGACACTTCTTGCCTTTGTTCTTTTTTTTTCATTTTTGATTTTAGCAAATGGCTAAAAGAATATAGGGGGCACTCTGAAATCTCTGCCAAGACAGTTAAAGAGTTTGACAAGGAGTTTGAAGTCACGAATATTTGGAGGGAAGAGAGTTGTTTCTGGAAGCCAGGGAGCCGGTCCCTTGCTCCTGGTTCCGTAGCAGGTAAGCGGCAGAGCTTAGGTCCTGCGTCGGTGGGTGAGCCCGTCCCAGTCCCCGTCCCGGTGCGACTCATCTGCCCAATAGCATCGTCGCCCAGTTGTCCATGACATTAGTGCTTATTAGAACGTCTTGGGCCACTTCCGAATCACTGAGCCTGTCAGGTCACAGGAAGGGCCCAGGGGTTAGGATTTTAGAGCTTTTATGAATGACTTAGTGCGGGGTCCTGAGAGGAAGCAGAGGCCCCGGGTGTTGGCTGGGGAGCGATGGACTGGACTCCAGGCCCGCGGCCCGGCCTCCGGCAGGCCTGCCCTCAACTCCCCAACTGCACTTCCTCAGGGGTGTGCGTTGGGTTCTTGGTTGTGTTCCTGACATGCCGAGTGTAACCTTGACATAGCCTTGAGGAAGAAGGCTTCATTTTGTTCATGCAGAAGATCATCCACCTGCCAAAGTTTTTTAATGCCTCTCCCCTTCCCCTGCCCACTGGGGAAGGATTTATGACTTCATCTCTCTTTCCTCTTTTTTTTTTTTTTCTCCCCCCTTCACATCCAAACCTCTTTCAGAATGATTCAGCCTCAGGGCCAGGGTGGAAATAAATTTCATATCCTAATAAATAAAATTTAGGTCTCCTCGTGCTCTCAGGTTTCCAGACCCCAAAATGATCGACCTTTTGATGACTAGTTGGAAGGATTCACAATGATTTGTCATTGCTTTGTGCTCTGTAGAAAAGAAGAGTAATTAGCAAAACGGTTAAACCATTTCCCTACCTCCAGGTAAGCCAGGTCTTGCAGATGGAATCCTAGAAAAAATGTTCGAATCCTATACTGTTCATAATAATTTTTGAAGTTTGGTCGAGAAGTTCGTTTGGGATGCGGAAAGGTGGTTTTTGTTTGTTTGTTTGGCTTTAGGTTGTGTCAGTGATAGGCAGGCCTTTCGCATCTGCTAGTCCGCCTGGTCCCTTCTGGGGCTTTCTTCAGGGGGGTGGGTCATCTCTCACTTTGATCCCGTTGCTGTTTGACAAAGGGGAGGAGTTCTGCTTTTTCCTCCTTCATGACCCAACCCTGTGGGAACATGTCGGCATCACGGGCTCGTTGCTGTTTGTACTAATATCCATTTTCATCAAGGTCACTCGTGTTTGATATCTGGGATGAGACGCAGACACACGAGCAGATGACGACTTGGTATTTCCCCTGGCGTCCCTGTTTGTGATTTATAATTTATACCTGGGAAAGATTTACGACTGAAATGATAATCCTTCCCGACAAAAGATAAACACACTTGTAAGTCATCAGGGTAAGTCAGATGGACTTGAAAGGGACAAAGAATTCACCTGCAAGCACTTTTGGCATCTTGCTCTTTCCCACGGATCCGGGCTGATGCCAGAAAGCGGAGGCTGCCAGGGCGCTTTCCGCAAGAGAACCTTCCAGAGCCCCTAAGGGTGGGACCAGCCAGGCCTGCCCTGCCATCCTGCCGTGGGGAGGATCTAGAGACCGGCCCTTTGTGCTTTACCGCAGGAGATCAAAGGAAGGCCGGGAGGTGGCCCCGGTGCTGTGGGGGTCAGAGCCGCGCATGTTGGCGCAGGTGGTCCTTCGGGAGGCCCCGGGTCGGCCCCGACGACGGCCTAGGTCATCCTTGTCGAGGTGGGTGCCTGCGGCCTCGCCGCGTCACGCTGCACATTCCTGCTCGCAGTTGCAACTGATTTCTTAGGCCGCCGGTCCGGCCGCCTGATGGCTTCAGGATGCTTTAATTACATTATCAAATCCTCCCCCACGTGCACGAGCCTAACCGAGTCCGTAGGAGACAGTGGGTCGGTGTATACACTGTTTTGTGGAAGAGTCAAGTCCTCACCGTTGGTATCTGGGGTCTGGCCGGCTGGGCCTTGCTCTGGTCCCTTAGGTCGCCGCTGCCAACGGTGCAGAGTCCCCATAAATTTCGCTTGGTCTAGACTAGGACTCTTCTGGGAGCTCCTTGGGAATTTTTATTTTCCTCTCCACAGACATAAGCAGTGTTGGAATAGTCAAACACATAGGATATTAAATGCTGGCAGGGAGTTCTAAAAAAAAAATCATGAATCGATTACCTGCAATGCCAAAAACAGATACTGAACCAGATCGTATCCATTAAACATAAATCGCTTTCTTTTTATTACAAGTACTCAGAATCTTAACCTTCTCTTAAAAAAAAAAAAAAAAAAAAACTCTCAGGACAATCATTTTCAAAAAGGAACCAGCAAAGGGATCCATGATCAAAAACCGAATTGTAGTGCATTGCTAATAACTAACACGGGGAAGCCAGTCTTTAAAAGCTGCACTTTTTATTTATTTATTTTTTTGAGATCCTCAGTCCCCATCAACATAACAAAAAAGAAGAAGGGGCGCCAAGCAATTATTACAGCCGCGTAAATCATGATTTGTGACAACCCGGGCAATAAAGTCGTTTGGATGACAATGACTAGCGAGGCCGCCGGAGTTAATCAAATAATTATTTAACACGTGTTCCTCTTGATCTGGCCCTGCCTTCAGGACATATTTCATTCTTTCCCGCTCTTCTTTACCACCTTTACTTTTAAATGGAGAAAATGAGCAAGGAACAGGCTGTCCGTGGAGGGAAGCACTTCTCTCTCCAGTCGGGCTCTGATCTTTGTAAAAAGAGGGTCCTCGTCTAAGTCAGCCTGGTGGGTCCCTGGAGTGCCCACCACATGGGTTTGCTGCCGGTTGGGAGTCACTGGCATTTCAACCCCTCGGGTAAGCTTCCTGGCTAACGCCTTTTTCTTCAGGAATATTCCACGCAGGGGTCGCTTACTCATTCAGATGTCATTTTTCTACAATGTTCCTTCTACTAGCAGGTGGCCTGGGTTGGATGCGTAGGGAAGAACCGCATGATGGTCTGCAGGTGCCTCTGCTGGGGAACGAATGTTCCTTAAGATGTGGGGCTGAGCAGTGGTCCTGAAGGCAGGAGCACATTGGTCGCCCTGTAGCGCTTAGTATGTGCTCAGTAAGCATTCACCCGCATTGCTTCTTCCACTGTTATTATATAAAGGCTTAGTGGATATTTACTAAAACATGAGTGGCCAAGTGAATACATGCACATGCCTCTCCACGGGGGAAGTTTGTACATGATAATGCTAATCACACCGACTCTGTATTAAATGCAGATGGGGGTAGTGTCAGGTGTGGGAGTGAGGACCAGCTGCTTCCTTACTCAGCGCCTTGACCTGGTATTTGTAATCAGTGGATATGTAATGAGCCACTGGTCTTTATGGACCCCAAATATCAAAGGGTGAAGAAGACAATAGGAACTCATCAGAACGCCTGGCCCTCTCTGAAATGTCACGGGTAATCAAGTTCGGTGTTAATGGCTTCGGATTTGCATGTCATCGCTGTGAATGATGTACTATCCGTGGTGAGGATTAATAGTTTATGTGGCAGGGCTTATTTAAATCTTTCAAGAGTGTTCCTTTCTATTTTCAGTAATTTTATATTCAAATTTGAGGCAGAGATGAGGTGTTTTTAAAAACATGACTAAACGCTTTCTGCATTTAGCTCATCTTAATGTATTGGTCTCTCTTGATTGTTTTTCTTTATAGTGTGGTCATGTGTGTTTTTAGCGTCCATTTGTTTGCTTTAATGTATTAGAAGAGCTGATAAGCTTAAATTTTGTCATGACCTTGAAATATAATGATAAGTCATTCAATTGAGTTCTGCTGAATATACTTGAATTTATATCTTCAGTAGGATTGATAAATTGAAAACAAAATCAAGTTAACGTTTCCCCAATCTCAATGTTTACTGGAGAAAGTCAGGGTCATCGATGTGCGAAGTTCAGGTAGGAGATAAAGGGGAAATATACGAAGTTTGTAGAGTTTCTCTAGGGATTACATGGTTTCCCTGAATTAATTGTTTTTGAAGGCAATATTAAAATCTGTGATTTCTTTTTTCTTTTCTTTTCTTTTCTTTTTTTTTTTTTACACACAGAAAATTTTCAGTGCCCTAAGTGGGAGAATAAGAACAAGGCTTTAGAGTAGGAATAAAGACTCTTTATTTAACAAACTACATATTAAAAAAGAAATTATTGTGATTACAGAAATCATGGCAAGCAGCAGTTTGCTGTGCTGCCTTCTATTTTAAAATTGTCATCTCCTATCAAGCTGAAATAATTGGTTTCTATTGGCTCTATTGTGACCCACTGTAAATTCCCAGTAACTCCATCTTGGGTGGAATTGTCATGATCAAACTAAGTAAAAGTGTCTGACTGCACCGTGATGAAATCTGGTGGCAACCTCTGTTTAGAACAAACAGAATAGATGATGTCTTTTTCAAAAATCCCAAAGCCGCCCTTCACTTTATCTATCACTCAAGTGACTTACATCTGTATTTGGGAGCCTGATTGCCTTTGCCAGAGCCCTTAAAAATTCCCCCAGGAGGGAGAGCCCCAGGCGTACCAGCCAAGAGTTGCAGGTACAAAGATGACAACCAAGGATCTTCATTCCCATCTGTCTGGAGGAGGGCCGAGCAGAGTTCCTGACAATAGAATGAGGTCTTGTTTGTGTGCGGCATCCACTAATTAATTCCATGTTTAATTGGACTTTGGTCTACTTTGGAGCTTCTGTTACAGCTCAAGTTGACTCCTTCCAGATTCACCAAAAAGAAATAGCACCTCATATAATTAGATTGTCTGTTTTCCGGGCAAGCAGGGGAAATAACAAGTTATTTCTCCCTTACATTCTTCTTGTTTGTGCTCAATAATTTTTATGGAGTTAATTCAAATTGAGCAAGCTTTATGTGAACTTCCTTCCTGAGGATTTACTGCATCTTCTGCAAAAACCATCTACATCTGACATTTTAGAATTACCCACCTATTTATGGGATGATACTGCATTCTGTTCTTGAAAGAGCAAGTCAATTTTCGGCATAGATTTTTCGGTCATTTTTTTTTTTTCCCTTTGTCTGTTTTTATGAAAGCTAGTTCCCAAGTAAGAGTGGAAACAATAGCAGGAGATGGAATGTAGAGAATAGGACAGAACTGTGGTTTGCTGGAAGAGACGGTCTGGATCATAAACTATCAGGGGAGAGAAGAAACCTTGAAAACACAACCCAGTTATTTATTTTGTTCTTAAAATGTGTCTACATATTTTTTAATAAGAATGTATTTTTACCCAATGACTGATCTTACCTGCAGTCACTAAATAAGCTGCAGATGCTATGAGCGAGAAGTCACTCTCAAGTTTGCTATATCATGTGAGCAGGGGAAGTGAACTGATATGGGTGTGTTATCTTACAGTGTTTTATTTTTTCTGAAAGATTTTATTTATTTATTCATGAGAGACACAGAGAGATAGGCAAAGACACAGGCAGAAGGAGAAGCAAGCTCCTTGCGGGGAGCCCGATGTGGGACCGATTCCAGGACCCCGGGATCACGACCTGAACCGAAGGCAGGTGCCCAACCGCTGAGCCCCCCAGATGTCCCTCTTGCAGTGTTTTAGAAATAGTCTCCGGTACTATGTAAAATACATGGATTATCCACCCTCTCATCTGGTGCAGGCCAGCCACATGACACTGTGGTGATAACACGTGACCTTTTTAGGGCATCGCTGATAGAGGCTAGGCCCCCAACTTCACTTCTCCCTGTTGTTTGATTCCATCATCACACCAAGCCCCCATAGAGGACAATGTTGAAGTCAGAGTGGGTAAAGTCCTAATTCACACGTCTGATGATGGCAAGGCAAAGACCAAATCCAGGGCCACGTAACTCTGGACCCAAGTGCGTGCCTTTCCCATTCTGTCCCCTGCTCTAAATTATTCCGCAGTCTAAAAGGAAATGGGACAGTGAGGAGAAATGTGACATTAAAAAAATAGCCAGTGATTTGTTTTTGCGTTACTTTCTGCCTTTGTCATTCTTTACTTTCGCTTACGATCTTGTTGTTGATGATCATGAAACATCTCTGTCCTAAATATCATCCAAATACCATCCGAAACAGATCTCCAGTCTATTCTTTTATAAACTTGATTACAGTAAACCTAAAAAAAATATTTTCATTTTATCTGAAACTTTGTTTTCACCATCTCCCCAAAAGCCACTTCAAAATAATATCCCCAGGAGAATGAAGACCAAAAGTCACCAGCATCAGGGCAGAGTCTTCAGTTCTGTGGATCTTTTAGGTTTTACTCAGTTGTTTGGTAGAGGAAGTGTATCTTGGCATGAGTGGGATAAACTTCATTTTCTGGTCTTTCAGAGCCAGAACAACTGTCTTTCAGAAAGTGTTTTCTCCAGAGTATATAAAAGATCTCTAAATCATTGATCCACTATTTAATAATTTAAAAAATAAAAAAAAAAAAACAATAAGAAGAAAAACCCCAAACACCTGTTTTTACCATCCTGCACTTACCATCCAGATAACAGAAGACAGTTCTAAAATCAAACAAACACAAATGGAGCATTCCTTTCAGTAGTTCTGAAGCACAGTATCAGAAGAAACAGTGATCATAGTACTGGTATTAGAAGAAAACTGCTTATTTGAGATAGTTCTAATTAATAAGTTTCTTTTGGATTTTGGATTAATTCATTTCTTAAAGGTTCTTTTTATTTCTAAGTAATCTCTACCCTCAGTGTGGGGCTGGAACTCACAATCCCGAGATCAAGAGTCACTGACCCTACCGACTGAGCCAGCCAGGCCCCCCCAGGTTAGTCCATTTTTATAAAGACAATCCACAATAGGCTCTGTTCTATGAAGTTGGGGATTATTACAAGGAGCAATTATACTGGTTTGAAGAATAATTTCAATTTCATAAGGAAGTCATTCATTCTTTTAAGTTTCCATTGGTTTAGGCGATGGCAGAGAATATGCCATACCCTCCCCCATAATAATTAGCCCTCCCCCCGCCCCCCCAAAGTAATTAAGCCGTTTTCATTCCCTGTAGCATTTGTATTGGAAGAGGATGAGATACTTCTACCTCATTTGAGATAAACTGTGTTTTGATGTTTTTGCTTAGAGGTGGGTCTGTTTACAGATGGGCAGCGGTTCTCAAAGTGCGGTGCCAGGACCAGCAGTATTGTCACCGATCTGGAAATTTGTAAGGATAGCAAATTCTTGGGCCCCATCGGACAATCCAAAAGTTGGATTGGAGTCCAGCAATTGATCTTTATACAAGACCTCGAAATCATTCTGATATATGTTAAAGTCTGAGAGTGACGGCTGCTGGGAATGGAAGCTCAGCATCCCAGCCGAATTTGGATTTGGGCTCAGGTCATCTGCACTTTGATGCCTCACCCCTTTTAAATCAGCTGGTCTCCCAAACTAGAGGGTAGGCCCCAGGGGGAATGGCCTAAGAGACCGGTAATCTCTTCTAAAGTGTTTGAACCTCCTCTGCCTACGCATATCCTCCAGTTGGGTGGGGAGTAAACCCATCTTCACTGGCAGAAGGTTAAGGCAGCATTTATCCACAGGCATCATAAGTGCAAAGTATCTCGATTGCTCTTTTAGTTTTAGGGGCTCAGAAAGGAAAAATTAACGGCACTCTTTTCCTGTACAGAGGAGGTCCGCAATTCAAGCTCAAGATTCCCAGGAAATAAAACCTTAAAACAATGTGATGTTAAAATCAATCATAATGTTTAATGGCAAAAACTCCAATAGTCTAAGAGATATATTTGCCCCCCAAATGGAGGAGGAATGTCTCCCAAATCAGGCTACATCGTTTAACCAAGAAAATTAACTTAAAAGTGGATTTACTTAATAATAATACTGAGTCAAATCAGTTTTCCAGGAGAGTGGTTGATGGAAAGTTGACTGTCTTGCAGCAATAGAAAGTATTTTTTTGTTGTTTGTTTTGTTTTTTAATTAAGCTTCACTGTGCAAAACTAAGGGAGGCCTTGCAGGGTCACAGAGACTACGGTACCTCGGATTCCAGACTTAGTCCTGGAATGCTCTAGAAGGAACTACCGGCAAGTCATTCATCTCAAAAACGAGTATGTTGGACTAGATCAAGTATCGGCAAAGTTTGGCCCTCAGGCCTGCCACCTGTTTTTGTATGGGCTGAGAGCTAAGAATGCTTTTTACAGACGGCATTTGCAATCAATTTGATAATATGGAACATTTTCTTTGAAATCTAACTAAGCAAAATGTTATCTCCCCAGATAACAATTTCATTTTTATCATGATTAAACCTGCTTTTTTTTTTTAAAAAAAGGACTTTTTTATTACTATTATATTTTGAATTCCATCAATAAAAAAATTAAAGAAAATTTGTTAGATTTTTCTCTTATAAGTAAGTACCTTCTTAATAGTCTTGGTATGACTCTTAAGCCTAAAGTATTTAACTATCTGGCTCTTTACAGAAATATTTGCCAATCCCTGGACTAGATGATTTTTAAGTCTCCTTCAAAAACTCAATGTTCAGATAGTCTCATCGTATATCAGTCAAACCAGTTGTGGAATGAAGATGAGTTGGACCATGTGAATTTTCCAGCGTTTGGCCATGTTTTG
The DNA here is from genome assembly GCF_053574225.1 of Canis aureus. NCBI lineage: Eukaryota > Metazoa > Chordata > Mammalia > Carnivora > Canidae > Canis > Canis aureus. The sequence goes on from NC_135646.1 coordinate 3,167,228, forward strand.
CTAGTGGAAAGGCGAGCCCCATTTCTCTATAAACAATGTCCCTGCCCATCCTCACCCATAAACATAGTAATCCCAGCCATACTGCCTAGGTTAGAAAACCAACCCCGCCTGGGGCATATCCTTCACCTTTATGGTGTCAGTCTTCCCATCTGTACCGTGGGAAATCTGTTCATGTTCACAGCTTCCCCAAAGATGGCTGGGGCTTGTGTGTTGTGATAAAAACTTCAGAGCAGAAACCTATTTGGCAGATTGTTTTCCTTTCCCATCAATTTTTCTTAAATTATTCATATAATAGTCTAGCAAGTGAATGATTAATCAGAGAACTGATTCGGTAATGCCCTTTAAAAGTGACTCATACTTCTAAAGTAGATTCCCAAACCCACCGAATCTACTGGGTAGCCAGCACACGCAAGTCGAAGTTCCCATAGAGCCAGCTTGGAAGCGCGGGCCTAATGTCATACCTATATGAAGAGCTTGGAGGGACCCACAGACTCCCCAGAGCCAAGAGGTTCCCCAGAGACAGCTACTAGTTTGCATAAGAGGTTCAACTCTCCCCTGAGAGAGCCACTGCTGGAATTTCAGTTTAGACCTTCTAGGGGACTCTGGATTAAAATGCAAATTTGTTACCCAGGAAGTTAATTTTTAACTCTTGGTGTCTATTTGCTAGTACATTAGCCCCTATTAGGTTTTTCCGAATTAGCTAGATAGCTGAGAGCAGCACTAAATAGACACAAATCCAGTTCCCACCTCGGCCACTTTTATTAGGGCACTCAGGTGATTGTGACTCAAGCCCCCACACTTTTGGCACCTACCATTTGCAGGAGTCCCTCTGCACCTGCGTGCTTCCACAAGGGCCTTAATATGGTCCACTTGAGAGTGGCGCTGCCCTGCAGAAGTATAATGCAAGCCATTCAGATTATTTTGAGTAATCACATTAAAAAAAAAGTGAACTCTAAAAGGTAAAATTAAATTTACTGATACATTTTTTAACTTGATACACCTGCTTTATTATTGCTTCAATATATAATCGATATAAAAATTCTTAATAAGACACTTCCTCTTGCAGTACTCTTTGAAACCCAGTATGTATTTTTCACTCACAGCCTGTCTCAATTTGGACCAGCCACATCTCAAGTGCTCAGGAGCTGCCTGTGGCATCAATTAGCCATCTTCCTGGCCAACACAGCTCTGAGAGCCTTGAATTGGAAACTGGGTCGCAGACTGCAAAGCGTGGGGGGTGCAGACGACCACGGGGTGGACTGTAGGGAACAATGAAAGTTGGGACCATTCTCAGTTCTTTTGTACTCAATTATATCAGTGTCAGTGCGACCCAAAGAAGTGCGTACAAAAAAACAAACAAACAAACAAAAAAAAAACTTAAAAAAAAAAAAACGTGAGCTGAGGTTAGATGCTGACGCTCAACTGTGTGACCTCAGGCAAGTTACGTAAAACCCTCAGTTTCTTCACTTGCAAAATGGGAATAGTGATAAAGCCTCAGGCTCACAGGGTTGTTGTGGAGCTTAAATAAAGTCATGCAGAAAAACACCGTAAATGCTCAAGGAATGCTTGATAGGTCATCACTTTTGCTGTGGTTATGAGCTACTTTTACAAACCAAAATTGCTGAAAAATGAACTATAAAGACAGTCTTTCTTTATTTCTGGAAAAAAAAAAAGGAGGAAAGTGACCATAACTTCCATACACAATATTTTTAAAGAGTCGGTTTAACTAGCTGCTTAGATTGGGCATTACACCTCCTGGAAGTCCTCCCTGCACCGAGAAATCCTGAAGACACCACATAACGTGAAGAACATTTTTGGTTTTCTATTTAACCAGAAATTATGATGTTTAAATATTCCACAGGGAAACTTCTACAAAAACTCTCCTAAAGTGTACCTCACTGTGGTCCTGGGTGAGCCGATGAAAGAAAAAAAAATAATTTTTCTCCCTCTTCCTGCCCTCATGTATCTTCTCATTTAAACTCAGCAGAAAGGACTAATTAAGGCGAAGCTAAAGGACATGAATTCAAAGTTTGCTCTGCACCTGTGAACTCATCTTCCCACAATGACGTATTTGAAAGGCCAAAGAAGGTGCGCCTTCGTGCTATACTCTGGCAAGGGGGCAGAAGCAGTCGCACGCCCTCCCCGGGGTAGAGTCTGACTCACTGTGGACTTGCTCACCAGGCCATTACCATAACAGAGTAGAGTGAGGTAGTTGGCACCCCCGGGAGAATGCTGGGAAATCACAACACATGTCAATGTTTGCTCTACCAAATGCACCTCGCATGGGGATTTTGTTTAGAATGAAAGATGTAGTGAAAATTTTAAGATGCAAATAAGCGAGGAAGGAGTAAATGTGGGACATACTTACACATTCAGGTGCCAAATGCTGGAAGGCCGTGAACCACATGAGCAAAAAATGTACTTCTACCATCAATTTAGTAGGTCATCTTGAAGGTAGGCGGCCAAGCGGCCGTGTACACGAAAAACTACTACTATATTTGAGAGTTCCTTGCTAAGAATCCTGAAATATTAATCACGTGGTTTTAATGTAGTCGAAGACAAAGGAGTATGCTAAGGGCAGCAAGAGTTGCTGAGAATAGTGCAATGACAATTTTGTATTTTTGCTTGCACTTGTAAAAGCAGAGGAAACGAGTAAAAGTAGGGTATTTAAAGAACGGCAGCCTTCCATTTTCCAAATAGGTATAAAACTCCATATTCCCCAAATGAATTCACACGTACTCGTGCTAACACACTCATGGCAGCTTCGGGGACATGGAGAAAAACATATAAAATTGCCGTCTCCTTTTTTCCTTAAATCAACACAAACATACAACCAATTTTTGACTTACAGCAATTCAAGACATCCTGTAATTTGACTTTTGTGAATGATGAATTTAATTTTTTAGCTGGAAGTAGTCCGATCAGCTCAGAAGTTGAGGAAGTAGCAACACTCTGCTTTTCCTCTTCCTTACAACTTTTGAACGTGCTCCATTTCCATGTTGCGACGAATCAATCGTGGGCCAATTTTGCTTGTCAGTCTTCCACTCCCATTGTGAGATTTTAGATCCTGACGCCTGACAGAATAGAGGTACATAAGTTTCATCAGGAACGTAGAGAATGTTCTCCCAATATCCAGACGTGAAAAAATAAGAGCAATTTATGACTCCTCGGCAGTCCTAGCCCCACCAAACCCAACACCAGGTTTTTACAACTTGGCCTTTGTTGGCTGTGACTGAGTGACAGACAGGTCCCAGTGGGTTTGTTTCTGAGTTCAGGGACTCGTGTTTGAAGTGGGAAGGACAAACTTGACCCTCCGTGCATCTGCCTCCCAAAGCTGGTGTTTCTGATTTTAATCGAAACCCTAGGGCCATCTTAGGCATGACCAAAGAGCACCTTGCATGTTGAACCGTACCTAATGATGTGATGCGTATAAGCTCGAGACACATAAATCTCAGTCATGGGAGCCACTTGTTTTTCTAAGATGCTCCGGTCCAGTGAAAGACGAAGGCAAATAAGGGAGAGATTGATCTCTGAGCGCTTTTATTGTCGGGGCTCCACACATCATAAAGTTTTGGCTCGTTAAAGGAAATTCCATAAACAACTGGAGTTAGTAATAGTGAAGTAACTGTGCCTCTCTGGAGCTTCTGCTCAACTCCCTTTCCGCTTGCCATTACAAGAGCATGATTAAGAAAATACCAACCGGATATGCAAGAGGGAGGAACAGACTTCAACTGGAAGCCATACAGATGCTTCATGGATGAGTAATGAGACAAGGGAATGTGGCTCTATCTCAAAGAATCAAGCAGTTTCATGGATCTCTTTTTCTTATTGACTCCTTCCAGTAAAATGGTCCGTCTCCTTTGGTGGCCAGGCTCATGGAAAATGCCTGATGGGTCCTTCTCCCAGCTGGTATTTTTGATCGTTTAGGAACATCCTCAGGATGAGATAAATGGAGAAAACGGAAAGTGAATCATATTGGAAAGATTGTGAGTTGTCACCTTCTTCTTTTTTTTTTTTTTGTTTAAACCTCTGGTCTTAACGGAGAAACTTTGTTTTGGATGGCCTTGTCGCTGTGGGCTTAATACTGATGGTGTTGGTCAACTTTTATTTCAGGTTGAGACAGATTTGGGAGGTGACAGTGAGTGGCATAGGGGAGAAAAAGGGGCGAGCAAGGCCCTATTAATTATTTTTTATTGTGGGGTTTCACAGGATTATGGAGATTTTCCACATTAGTAAAAGCAGCTCTTGGTGTCAGTGTGATGTTTGCGAAGATGAAGTCATGGAAAGCTCGTCAGGTGCATAAAGAACTATATGGCCCATGCTCTCTGCGGCAGCCACTTAGGGTGTGCGCACATGAGGAGGACAGGGGGTGGGTGTTGAAAAAAATGGAGACAGGGAAAAACCGGAGGGTTTTATTGATTCAAAAATAAACATAAAATATCTGCCGATCTTAAAAAAAAAAAAAAAAAAACTTAGCATATTAGATTCCAGAATCTGCAGTTGGGTCTTTATATTACTTTCTCTTGAAATTGTGACATGTGTCTCACCAACTCTTTACTTTCATGCTTCGTTGCCTTTGTTGGCCTATCCCTGTGATTGGGAAATAATCACCAGTGATTTTTTAGGACTAGGGTATGCTTCCAACTGTTGGGTCCAGACCAGGCTCTCCGACTCCATAGCGTGTAGCCCAGAGTATGGGCTTCGTGGGCAGAACACTTGGGTCAAAGCTGGTCCCTGACATTCCCCTGATGCATGGTCCGGTACCAAGGATTTCCGGTTCAGCACTGGTCCTCCTCAGGGAGGGCCTCCACAGGGCCCGGGCAACAGGTGCTGCGGGCTGGGACGGTGCTGCGCACATCAGCCGCGTAGCTGCACGTGGGAGGCGCTCCGCTCCGTACGCCCAGCTGTAATTTTACTGATACCATTGGTTTTCAGGAATCTCTTCCATAAGGCTCCTTGCCACCTGACCGGGAGCGCGATGACTTTAAAGGGTGAGCGTAAATAATCGATGCCTTTGGTGCTTGAGCTGCCTCCGCAGCCGGGTGACCGCTAGCACTTAACAGACATGTCTCGCCTCTTCCGAATCAAGGAGGTGACATTTGGTTTCCTCTCTTAGCCGTGGTCTTACTTTTTTTTTTTTTTTTTTGTCTTTGTTTTTTCTTCTTCCCTGCAGCCTGCAAAATTGGGTATTACAAGGCCCTCTCCACGGATGCGGCCTGTGCCAAGTGCCCGCCCCACAGCTATTCGGTCTGGGAAGGAGCCACATCGTGTACCTGTGACCGAGGCTTTTTCAGAGCCGACAACGACGCCGCCTCCATGCCCTGCACCCGTAAGTCATGTGCTTCTGTCCTGTTTCTTCGAGGCTGCAGGGCCCCGGCCCAGGTCAGCCCCGCGGGGTCCGAGGGGCAAGGCCTATGAGAAGCCAGGGTCCCTGCCGCCGCCCCGGTGGCCTCGGGATGCCCGGCTGCCCGCCGAGCGGTGGAGCGATCCGAGCGATCTGGGCCGTGCGGCTGGGCGGTTAGAGCGGAGGTGGGCGCTCACAGTGGCTTCCCCACCTCATCAGGGAGTCTTGGGGAAGCTTAGAGCCGCGAGGGAACAGGTCGGGGGCAGGGTGCCGCGGATGGATGGCGCGTGGGCCGTGGTTTCAGTTCTGGGCACTGATGTCATGGCTTGCGTTGTCATTACCCTTCTTCCTTCTTTCCTCATAGTTTTGTGTTCGTAACACTTAGGCCCGGATCCTCATAAATGCCTGTTTAATGATAGGTGCTCAATAAGTGCGGGGCTAGGGCACGGGTGGGGTTGGCTCCTTGTACGCAGGGCAGCAGGGGAATCCGTCCCTGCACGTTCTCCGGACGGGCCTCCTAGTGATGCCGTTTCTTTCCTGTGCACATTGGGCTTCACAGCCCCCACGGTGGCTGTGACCTTGACCAGGACAGGGAGAGGCGGGGCCCGGTGTTCCACCCCTGGTGTTTCCAGTGGGTGAGTCAGTGTTGGGAGGGATGGTGCTGAGGGCCTGGCACACGGGGCTCCCTCGGGTTGGGCTTTGTTTTCCGGCTCACCCAGTTAGGAGCTGGAGGACCGTGTAGTCTCTTACATTTCGGCCTCCCATTTCCTCATCTGCAGGGTTAATAATAATAGTACCCCCTCCAGGGTCGTTGGTGCTGAGCCCCCTCGTGTTGGTTACATGGTATATAAACGCGCAAGGTGATGCTACTCAATATATTTTAGCTTTTGCTGTGTCTATGACTATTGCTGTTTTGTTCTCTATTTAGAAATTCCATCTTGGCTGGCCCGAAGCCAACATCCCTCCAAATAGAAGTATTTTTCTGGTGAGGGCCAGCCGTGAGGCCATTGTCTAACTCAGGCTTCACCTTTAAAGGGACTGGGAGGAGATTTCAGATCCATCCCCAATTCGTGCTGAGATCGCACCCTCCAGAGCTTCTTTCCTAGCCAGAGAGGACACGAGGACAGCAGCATTAAGAACCATTTTATAGTGATGCCTGGGTAACGTATCCGGCACTTTCAGGAAACCTTATCGCAGGGCTCGCATAATCACAAATCTAGAAAATAGACATTATCTTCATTGATAGACGAGGTAACTGCCAGCTCCGAGATGTTAAGGAACATGCCCAAGGCTCCCCCCAGCCTGGTGATAGAGTCGGACAACCAGAAGGCTCACATGGTCCCTGACCCCGGCAGGCTGTCTTGCCCACTCCCCCACGTCAAACACAAACTTCCTCCAGAAGGAAGGAGTATCCCAGGGCCAGCTTAGCATACTGGGCACAGATTTTTCTCATTTTCTCTTGCTTCCGTAGAACAAGTACTTTGGATGGCCACGGATGTGTGACAAGCTCAGGTGCCAGACTTGTTCTTTGCCAAGGATCCTCATCCTATATCCCACGATGTGTGGTTAGGGTAATGGTCAGTCTCCTCCTGTGTTACACTAACTGCCAACGTTGGTCCAGGTGTGGGATTTTAGGGCATGGCAACAAACTCAGAGGGCAGGATTGGGGACGGACAGCGTGGTGGTGTCTGCAACTTACGGTGTGCGGTCCACCGCCTGCTTTTCGTCCCGATAGAGCCTCCCCCAGGTTGGGGCTTGACTGTGTTATGAACCTCATAAAATTCATCTTTGGTGGCAAGATGGCCTGGCTCTTGCTCCTAGTATTTTGAGTTTCGTGACTCCAATCTATCGGCCAGCCTTCCAGGGCCATGGGCCAATCACCTAACTACTGCCGCTTGCTACACAAGAGTTTCGGGAGACCCCAAAGGTCGCCACCTGTCTGGGTCACCGGAATGCTTTGCCGTGTGTATAAGTGTAGGAGCTGAGCCCTTGAAATTTTCATGTTTGTGTAGCAATAAATGGTTGGCTTTATCTTGAGGATACACGTGAAAAAAAAAAAAAAAAGTATGGATTTCAGCAATCAGGTGCACCCAAAAGTTTAAGAACTGGAGTAACTTTTGGATTTTTCACAGATTGCTTTCAGTAACATTAAGAGAGGAAGACTGGGGGCTTTTTGTGCCATTGATAAAAGGTCCATGAAAATACCAAAGCGATAGGTGATCTTTTTTCTCCTGCTCCATTCTCTTGGAACTCCACCTACACTTCGCTGACTCAAGCTGTTTGTGTTATTCCAATGTTTATTGCATCCCTCCGACTGGAGTTAAGAGGAAGCCCATGGCTGTTAACAACACAAAGTTCTGAGGTGGTTAAGCTGCTCCACGCCTCAGCTTACTCATCTGTCAAACGGGATTCTCACGGTCTACCTGCAGGGTTGTTTGAAGAGTTAAATAAGGGGCCCCTGGGTGGCTCAGCGGTTGAGCATCTGCCTTTGACTCAGGTCATGATTCCAGGGTCCTGAGATCGAATCCCACATTGGTTTCCCCGCAGGGAGCTTGCTCCTCCCTCTGCCTGTGTCTCTGCCTCTCTCTCTGTGTGTCTCTCAGGAATAAATAAAATCTTAAAAAAAAATAGAGTTAAATAAGAAAATATTTGTAAAGGTCTGGCCCATGGTACGAACCTAGCAAATGTGTGTTCCCTTCTTGGATCGCCAGCTGGTCACTGCCTCCCCCAGACTAGCTCCACAGCACATGACCGGGGGTGTCTGACTACCTTTCTGGGGTGCTTTTCTCATTTGACTGTGCAATTGAATTACCCTGTGGCCACAGAGCACTCCACAATCTCTGGGGGATGGGACTCAGGCATCAAGTATTTTTAAAAGTTGCCCCCATAATTGTACGGTAAAGGCAAAATTGAGACCACTTCTGTACAGAGATTATTTTTAAGTTCTTCATTTTTTATTTTTTATTTATTTTTAAAAAATATATATTTATTTATTATTTATGATAGACAGAGAGAGAGGCAGAGACACAGGAGGAGGGAGAAGCAGGCTCCATGACAGGAGCCTGATGCGGGACTCGATCCCGGGACTCCAGGATCGCACCCTGGGCCAAAGGCAGGCGCTAAACCACCGAGCCACCCAGGGATCCCCTTCATCTTTTTTAAAGAAAAGTAATAAACGTTAACTACAGAAGCCTCTTAAGATCTCCACTGAGACAGGGATAGACAGGGAGGTGACCATATTCTGCTCATAGGTCTACTGGTAAGTGAAGCAGCAGAATTACAATCTAGTCTAGCTTCCAGCGTGCGGTTCGGTCTAGATTTCTCCCGTCCAGCGTTGTCCACCACCTTGGTCACCAGGCGCATGTGGCTCTAGAAGTTTAGAATGACTCACACCAAGTTTAAAATTTCAGTTTCTCACCTACGCTTGCCATGTCCCAAGCCTCCATAGGCACGTGCGGCTAGTGGTGACCACCTGGGCGGCCCCTGCCCGAGAGGATGTCTGCCGTCGCTGAGGGTTCTGTTGGACGGCGCTCAGTAGGCATGTCAAGGGAGAAGCCAGTGGGAGCTTCTCAAAGAACCTCTTGGTCAAATCACCTGACAGAGTGAGGGAAGCTCTTCCCCTCGCCTGGCCCCCAGCTCCATCTATGGGATTCTTTTGGCAAAATGTGGGGGATGGAAAGGAACGTAAACATCAGGGATCCTTTCAAACTGATTCCAGCCTTTAATCAGTTCTTCCCAGTTGGTTAAGCCAGGTGACAAACCCAATTCCCTGGTGCTGACAGCCATGATAATCAGGCACCTTCTTTGTTCATTATGCTATCTTTGACCCCAGCATTCTCATGCAGCCCCGCGTTCAGTGATCGCTCACTGTGACGGCACACTAATGAAGAAATAAAACACACTCTCCGAGACTCATTCTTCTAGCCAAAGAGAGACTCTGCTCCACTGGTTCGTAAAATCAGGGTTTTGTTCACTTGGAGAACGATTAGACCAGGTGAATGCAAGCAGCACCAGCTAATTTAGAAGGAAACCCCCAGGAAGTTCTTCATACCCATCCACACGGCTTGAGAACTCCGAAGAATTAATTGCATAGTAAATAAACTTGATCTTTGGGAGGACTTCTCTTGGAGCTTCTGGATTAGGGTTAATGGAAACGGCTACCTGAGGAGTCAGCAGTGCTTCCAGAGAAGCATCGTGAATATTTTCAAGGGAATAATCCACACCAGTTAGAACAGAGGGTCTGGGGGGATCCCTGGGTGGCGCAGTGGTTTGGCGCCTGCCTTTGGCCCAGGCATGATCCTGGGGACCTGGGATCTAGTCCCATCTCAGGCTCCCTGCATGGAGCCTGCTTCTCCCTCTGCCCATGTCTCTGCCTCTCTCTCTCTCTGACTATCATAAATAAATAAAAATTTTTTAAAAATTAAAAAAAAAAAGAACAGAGGGTCTGAAAAATGTACCTTAAGTATGAATGAGTGTAGAAATATCATGGAAGTCGTCTGGGGTGGGGGGGCTGGTTTAGCAGAAGGCGGGCCTGGTGTTCTGCATCTCTGACAAGTGCCCAGAGGCTGCCGATGCTGCTGGTCTGTGGACCGTCCTCAGGAGGCAAGGATACACATCCTTCCTGACGGTTGGCAAGAGACGGAGACCCTCTTTCCCATGGCTGTTCTTTGGCTGAGCGGGGACTCTAGGAAGATAGTTCAAGGATTGTGAACATTCTTCCCTTGATGAAAATGGAATACTTCTTTGTCTCCCAGAAGAAAACCCAAGCTGGCTCACAGTGACACGATCAGATGCACTCACTATGGAGTTTTGTTTATTTGTTCATATTTTCTTCTCGAGTCCCCACCAGGTTACTGCCTGAGAGTGGAGATGTCAGCGCTCACCTCAGACACATGTATCCATCCAGAAAGGTGACCGGGGTTTCTGTGACACCACCAGCGAGGCAGACACCAAGACCCCCCCTACACAAAGATGCCATTTAAGCTGATGAAGACATTTTGATTTCATGAGTCCTTTCTTAGGAGGGATTTGAATGTGATTTTTTTTTTTTTTTTTAAGATTTTATTTCTTTATGAGAGAGAGAAAGAGAGAGCTCGAGTGAGTGCATAGAGAGGGGGAGAGGCAGAGGGAGAAGCAGACTCCCTGCTGAGCAGGGAGCCCAACGTGGGACTCAATCCCAGGACCCTGGGGTCATGACCTGAGCCAAAGGCAGACGCTCAACCGAATGAGCGCCCCCCGGACCCCAGACACCCCTGGATGTGATTTTTATTAATGAAATCAACATCTTTTAACTCTGCTAATAACCAGGCCCTCCCCTCTAGGTCTCTTTCACCTTCCGCTTACCTTTCTCTGGAGTCAGGAATGTGGTCTGACAATCAGCCGTGTTGGGAGAAGTCAACTGCATGCCTGAGCAGGAAGACTTTGATTACCTTAGTTATTTAGTTTCTTGTTCAGTGATTATAGTGAGAAAGGTCTTCATTCCCCGCACTGGGAGACTGAACCAATATAACAATTAAGGGAACTTGCTAACCCCTTATTGTGTTTCAAAATGCGCTAGAAAAAAAAATGCCTTATAGAAGTAAATTGGCTTTGTATACCTAGAAAGCAATAACTAATTTGTTATTTTGCCACCTTTACTTCTGAGCACCATTACCAGGACGGTTTTCTGTATTTTTCAATTGGAAATCTGTCCTTGGGCTTTTGGGTACTCTTTATTTAACTTGTTGGATGAAACTTATTAGAACCTCCCTGATTGGAGCGCTCGGTAAATAAGAGATTATTATTTTAGATTGCCAACTTGAAGGGCCTCCACAAATCTGTCTCCAAGTAAACGGCCTTGAATAATTCAGTCAGCTGTGCCAAACAAACAAAGGGTGATTGATTGATACTTAGGCATGGCCTAAAATATTCCAAATTTGTAGCTTTTAAGACAATTCATACTGGAGGAGCTTCTAGCTAATGAGGGCAAATTTACCAAGATCTATGACTAAAGGTCCTGATTTGAAAAAGCTTTCTGCAGGTTTGGGTTATGGAGAAATTGAAATAGCTTAGCGCCAAACAGCAAACATCACTTACTTTGTCTTTACATTTGCCTTTTCTAATTGAATTTAGTGCACCACCGTATTTCCTCCAGAAAGTGTATTGTTTTAAAATTACCATTTCAGTTCTATTACTCAAAGCCCTCACTTCTAATGCTTTCTGACAGTTATCAACATAATGAACCATAATGAAATGATGAGCAATCTTCAGTGGAAACCCAATGTGGATCCCAGTGGTGCTGTGTGACTGTGTTGTTAAAATTTGAATGCAAATTAAAATAACATCGTCCTTACTTGTTTCCAAGGTCAGGAGAAGAGAGACACTTTTTTTTTTTTTTTTTAAGTGCTTTAATTTTGGAAATCTCACATCCATTTTCAAACAAGCCCTTGAAGGCGCCACTGATGTTTAGTTCAATTCTCTGCCCCAAAGATTTATATGCCTAACAGTCTGGCTAAGGGACTTTGGGAGGGATGTCTAGCATGAGTCTTTGATGTATAAACCATAGCATAAAAGGCAGCCTTCGGTTTCAAGGAAACTACTTTTTTTTTTTTTTTTTTTTTTTGCACCCCAAAGCGTATATCTCTTTTTGCTCTAGAGCTTCAGGTAACTAATAATATAATGATGGGAGGAAGGGCATTCTGTGAAATGGATCAATGAGAGTATACTTAGCTCCAGTGAGAGACTAGTTGGTACAAGAGTGAGAACAAAGGCCAGGGATTCCTAAAGTTTTGTTAATCGGATTGTCTCAGGAGATCCATTGGTTGATCTCTAACTATCACATTTTATCATCCATGTAATCAATCATTTTTGTGAATATATTTTTATGAAAATCTTTGGATCCAAGATTTACAGGGGAATCTGTTATTTTATATCATTTATCACATTTGTAATGTGAGGGTGTGATTTCATACTACGTCCCATTTGTCATGGTGTAAAAACCCAGATTGAGACGCCCCCACCCCCACACCCTACCAGATTCTGTGACAGGGTTTTCAGTTCAGAATATATGGTGTTGCTGCCTGGTAATCCCCTGATAAGCTGCTTAATATGACTGCTGCCTCGGACCGTACCAAACAGATAAGAATAATCAAAGATTTCAATGATTTGGATGCAGTCCTCAACAGGTTCCCTTTTTAGAAACTTCTTTGGTTAGATCTCAATAGTTCAGAGTCTGACATCAGCTAGTAAGTAACTCACATCCTTGTCCTTTCCTTTCTGATTGTCTTTCGTATTTTAACGACTGATAGAAAGAAAAAAAAAAAAGCACCTCTGGAGACCCCAAGTGCATGACTCTTGTCCAAATACAGGGACACAGGGAAAAAGATCACCAAGCAAAGCTTGCTGGAAGGGTTTGGATGGATCCCCGGCTGATCACTTGCCATTTGGTTGTAAAATTTTTAGAAAGCTTCAGGATATTTAATAGGGATCAGCTATCATCTCACAGAATTATTTGTATTTATTTATTTTTAAAGGATTTACTTATTTTTTTGAGAGAGAGAAAGAGAGTACAAACAGGGCAAAGGGCAGAGGGAGAGAAAGAACCTCAAGCGGACTCCCTGCTGAGTGGGCTGACACAGGGCTCCATCCCAGGACTCTCAGATCCTGATCCAGGCCATAAATCAAGAGTCAACTGCTTAACTGACTGAGCCACCCAGGTGCCCAGAGTTACTTGTCTTAAAGCAATGCTATTGTAGCCTTCTCCTTACCCTCCAAACTACTTCTCATTTCATACAGATACACAGTCCACTGTGGGCATTTTATAGGGACTAATAGTATCATGGGGATTTACCTGGAAGATCCGTAGGTTTGAAGAACACCGACGGATGCCCAAGTGAAAGGCTTGACTAATCTGCCAATGCTATTTAGCCAGGTTGTTGCAATTTTTCCACCACCATGAATAATTAAGAGTGGCTTGTTAGCAACTGAGCACTGTCATTTCTGGATAACATTTTTGACACTATTCATGGAAGTCATACAGTGGTTGTGCACAGCATGCTTCTTTGAAACAGGGTCAATTATACATTTTGCTGAGATCCCCTGGGGCGAGAACTGGTTACCTTCTTTGCTACCAGCATTTTGATTTTCCGCCCATGGTTGACTCTTGTTCTCTGTCCTATCTACAGCTAAGCGGAAGGTGAGCTGAGAGAAGAGTCTCATTGCAGAGATACGACTGCCCCCCATTCCCCCCATGCCCTCCGTCCTCCTGTGTCTTCCCTGCCAGGGAAAGCCTTTAACAAAAACTCCTAATTACCCTCTTCGGTGGAATTGAGAGAGAAGTTACCAGAGAGAGGGGGAACTCATTTAAGACACACGCAGCAACCAGGAAATAATGCCAGCAAACTTCAGCATGACAGACAAGGAGGCTAGGAGATGTGTGGACTTGAGGGTGAGGTGAGAAAGTGAGGAACATTCCCCCCAAAATTCAGAGTTGTGCTTTTTTTTTTTTTTTTTCCCTCAGATTGCTTATATCATTCTGACAGGGGCCCTTATAGCCTCAGAATCAAGCATTCTGATCATCATAGCTTTGCACACTTGGGTTGTGTTAATTCCGGCGACTTGCTTAATTTCTCTTATCTTCGTTTTGGTCATCAGATTGCCGAGGCTAATAAATACTTTTCATCAGATTTTATTATGAGGATTAAATCAGATAAATAAAGTATGAAAAACTGCTTTGCAAGAAGAATCCATCAATTCACAGGCTAGCTAATTCTAAAGCTAGTTGTGAAAGAAAAAAATCACTTTTCACGGTCTTCCATGTTACAGCTTCCTCAAGGCTGAGAGTTTACTTTAAAAAGTACTTCAGCCATAAACTAGTCATCTTAAAATAAATAAACCCAAACCTCAATTTACCCAGAAAAGATGAAGGTTCCTGGAGAGGAGGATGATAAAATAGATACATCAGAAGAATAGGTAGTGGCAAAATTGCAGCAAGAAGCGATCTTGATAAGAAGCCAAGAATTTTTTCATGGAGCAATAAGTGATTGATGCCTCCAAGTGGTTTTGTTTTTTAATAATGGGCAGTTATGCTTTGGCTCTCTTCATCATTAAAACACATAAACTGCCACGAGCAAAGGTTATGCTCTGTCCATCGATCTCAGAAGGGGGGTCCCTGAGCAGCCGTCTTGATGTAAACTAACCCACGGCAGCAGGAGAGAGAGAGAGCAATTAATGGTGGCAACATATACAACTGTCCAGGGAGGAAGCATGGGCTTCATTTCTGTCAAAACCTACACACCCCAACTGTTGACTCTGCCTTTACAGCCTGTCTTTCAGCTGGAGAGAGATTAGCATAGGCTTATCTGAAGGGTTGGAGGGTTTTACAGCTAAGGCCCTGGAGTATTATTGACAATCTAAAAGTTGTACATGATTAATGAAGCCTTATGAAGTGGAACTTGAGACCCACGGTGCCTCTTCCTCAGAAGATCTGTCTTGTACCAGTTGCCTTGGCATTTTTGTAGGGTGACAGTACTAGCATTTGAAGAAATTGATCATTTCAGAGTCAGGTTTCTGCCCATGCTCTTGGGGAATGTTTCTTTCCACATCCAGAATTAATTTCATGGCTCAGACATTGAATTTTAAAATGGTGATTAAAAATCAGTTAAGTATTAAATGCCTGTGATAGCTCTGGAAGCCACTCTTTACAGGAGCCCAGCTACTTTGTTTTTGTATCAACTATCTCGTTGATTGGGTTGCAGACTTAAATTTTTTCAACCTTCTAGCCTGTGATTGTCTTTTTTCTTTTTTTAAATACGCTTTCATAACACACACAAGTGCAATGGTGGTATGGTGGTGATGCTTCTGAGGAATGAGCTGGGATGGGTTAAGGGATCATCCATGAATTCGTTTATTTATCCAGCAGGCTCTTAATGAGTATCTACTGGATGTTTGGCATCTTCCTAAGGGCTAGGGAGACTCTCATGAACCAGAAAAAGAAAAATATTTCTTTTCTAATGGGAATAGAAGCAATAAATAAGATGACTGAAAATTCTCACAAGAAGGAGAAAAGACAAGATGATGCGATTGTGCACAGTGGAGGAAAGGGGGGCATTTCACTTTGCATGGAGTAGTCAGGTGGGAGGAGATAGGATCTGAGCTGAGACCTCAGGGAGGAAGGCTGCAGGTATTGAAAAAGCCAAGCGAGAGAATTCCTGGTAGTGCTACCAAGTCTAAAATCTATAAGTTGCGTGTCTTAGAGTTATCCTAATAATGGATATATTTTTTAAGGATTTTATTTATTTAGAGAGAGCATGCGTGTGAGTGGGGGGAGGGGAAGAGGGAGAGAGAGAATCCCAAGCAGACTCCCCAGTGAGCTCCATGGAGCCCCACACGGGGCTTGATCCCATGACCCTGAGCTCATGACCTGAGCCGAAGTTAAGAGTTGGAGGCTTAACCAACTGAGCCACCCGGGTGCCCCAATAATGGGTACTTTCATCTGATTTCTTTCTCCCCTTGGCTCGCAGAGTCTGCTAGCACTTGCACAGTTGTTATAAGAAATAGCAATTTCAGGCTGATGTGGCATGTGAGACCACGTGTCTGTTTGGATCTAAACCCTTCCGCAGACCCCACTTCTAAGCTGCGGTGATCACAACATCCACCATTTTGCTTTTCATCTTTTGCTGAAATTCTAGCTGCTTTCTCTAAGAATAAAAAAGTCCTTTTAATGGGACTTATGAGTTGGGGGTGGAGTACATAGGGAGCACTTGTTTAACCTTCACTTTCTATGGAATGGGCCATACCAAACTCCTCCTTCACATCGGAGGCATTTAGGACTTGAGGCTCGGTGTTGGCTGGTCCCTTTTCAATGGAGTTATTAAGTGAGGCTCCTACAGATTTCATGGGGATGTGTTGACATTGGCTCTCCTGAATGGGGCTACTTTAAATCCCGACATCAGCCAGTAAGTGTGTTCCCTAAATTACGCAGGAATTATACTTTAGTCTGATACACGGGAGGGAAGCAGTAAGATTTGTAGAATTATTGGCATTTTCTCTTATACCTAGAATATCTCTCTTCTAAACGTCACATTCACTCAGCTTCTCTGGTTAGTATGAGCTTTATCTCTGGAAGCTTGTCTTTTCCCCAAATAGTGCATATGATGAGTTAAGGAAGACCAAGATTCCTTTTATGATATCACATGATAGGATATTCTATGATATGGTATGAGAGTCCTTTGCTTTTGCTGTAATTTAGCAAGAGCTTCTTTGGGACTTCATACTGTCAAACTTTTGTCAACTGAATGCATCTTGACATCCCACCAGAAAATAATAATTACCCATCGTAGCACCTTTCACCAGCACCTGCTGTGCCAGAGAGAAAGTATTTCACACCAGTGAAGCAAATGGATGTTCATTCAATTTATCCACATGGCAGGAAATACAGTGCCCATTTCTTTCAGAGCACTGAGAAACTCAAGAAATAGGCCGTAATATTTCACATATTTTATTTCTTCCTGAGTCCATGAAGGTAGATGTAACTTCTACCTTAGAAGTCAGGGCTGTATGAAGGTGTAAATCAGAGGTTCCTGGACGGAGCTGCCTAGATAGCTCAGTGTGCTGGAAGTCCCTAGAATTAATGGGCCAAATTTTAAGGCTTCCTCTGAGCATCTTTTTGAGGGGAGGGTACTTTGCCCCCCACAAAGTCTCTGTAGCTGGGGTTGGCAAACTATGGCCCGAAGACCAAATTCAACTGCCCCCAGGTTTTACAAATACAATTTTCTTGGGGACACAGTCACATCCAGGTATTTCCACTTCGTCTCTGACTGCTTTCTCAGTACAGTGAAGAGTAGAATCGTTGCTGGAGAGAACATATGGCCCATAAAGCCTGAAATATTGACTCTCCATCCAGCCCTTTACAGAGAAAATTTTGTTGAATGCTGCTGTAAAGGATTTGTAGGTTAAGGATTATTGCATTTGACTCTTGGTTCTGGTAGCAGAGCTATTATCTCTTCCACTAAATTATATTTAAAATGTGAAGGGCATCCCAAACATGAGAAATTTAAAGTAGTTTGACGTGCTAGCCCCATTGTTGGAGACAGAGAAGGATTTTATTTTATTTTATTTTATTTTTTTCAGAGAGGGATTTTAATGTGTGAATTCCGAAGAAGAAAAAAAAATGTAAAGGAAGGGCGTTTATTTCTCTTTATATACTCTTCAGCATTTGATTGATTTGTATTGAAAGATGTCTTAATTTTGATGATAAAAATAAAATGTGAAGGAAAACTGTGGTTCTGCAAAGGCCTTATTCAGGGAAATACCAGCCTACCTTTGAAAATGTGAAAATTAACTTTTGTTCAGATACAAAATTTTCCACAGCTTTAAACCTGAATAAATCATCCCCGGGAACCCAGATGGGGAAAGAAAGTTGTAATAACCAATCCTCGGTTAACAAAACTTTGATTGACAGGGCCCACATTTTTTTTTCATTTTATTTATTTGTTTAAGATTTTATTTGTAAGTAATCTCTACATCTAAAGTGGGGCCCGAACTTACAACCCTGATATGAAGAGTCGTATGCTCTATCAACTGAGCCAGGTGGGTGCCCCATGGAGCCCACATTTTACGCTCCCAGCCACCGTGGCTGGTAATGGAGCTCTAAAAATGATGAGCACGAGCAGAAAGCCTACTCTATACCTCCTGTGTTCACCATATTTAGCTTCCTTTAGTCTTTTCCTTCCCTCTGATTTCCTGCCCTTTCCTTTTTCGGTTATCCAGGGTAGCATCAAAATGAATCATTTCCCTCTGTCTTCAAGAGCAGGTAACAAATACTCAGTAAGTGCCTTTGAATAAATGAAAGAGTCCACTAGTCCCTCCCAACAGGAGTAACCACTGAGATATGATAAGTAGCCCTATTGAGTTTTTCCAAAGTATTTTTAAATTCTAGAAAAGGGAAACTTGATTTAAACTAGGTACATTGGGGGATCCCAGGGTGGCGCAGCGGTTTGGCGCCTGCAGGGCACGATCCTGGAGACCCGGGATTGAATCCCACGTCGGGCTCCCGGTGCATGGAGCCTGCTTCTCCCTCTGCCTGTGTCTCTGCCTCTCTCTCTCTCTGTGTGTGTGACTATCGTAGATTAAAATAAATAAAGATAAAAAAAATAAAAATAAAAATAAAAAAATAAAAAATAAAAAAAATAAATAAACTAGGTACATTGGGATCCCTGGGTGGCGCAGTGGTTTAGCGCCTGCCTTTGGCCCAGGGCGCGATCCTGGAGACCCGGGATCGAATCCCACGTCGGGCTCCCGGTGCATGGAGCCTGCTTCTCCCTCTGCCTGTGTCTCTGCCTCTCTCTCTCTCTCTCTCTCTGTGACTATCATAAATAAATTTAAAAAAAATAAAAAATAAATAAATAAACTAGGTACATTGAGATAGTCCCTTCCAGAGCTTAATGCTAATGAGTCTGGAGTATTCCAGCTTTAGCTCCGGGAAGGCTGTATTCATTCACACACCGTAGGTAGCAGGCCTTAGATGCATCGGAGGATTTTGTTCATTTTCTGTCTAGTGATTCATTCATTTGCTGGCTCCTGAAACATTTGTTGAGCTTGCTCTGAACAGGGAATCAGGGTAGACCCTGGGAAATGGTGAAGACATTGGCTGTCTTGAGGAGCACACAGACTGGTGGTGATATAAATGGATATGCTGTGTTTGCCTGTGTAGCAAGACACCATCTCATGTTCCCAACAGAGTGAGACATAGAAAGAAACGTGACCTGTAATGTGCAGCAGTCCCATCATAACCAGGGTTGCAGCCAGTCCTATATAGGCTAGTACTGAGGACTCTGGGGAAGGATGAAATCCTGCCATGTGCATGACCTGTAAGCTACCTGACCCCCTACGCTCACTAGATATGATCTCAATATGGCGACTAGAAAACTTAAACAAATGGTATGGTTATCCCATTTTGTTCTGAATCTTCTTTAAAAAAAAAAAAAAAAGATTTTATTTATTTATTCATGCGACAGAGAGAGAGAGAGAGAGAGAGGCAGAGACACAGGCAAAGGGAGAAGCAGGCTCCCTGCAGGGACCCTGATGTGGAACTCAATCCCAAGACCCTGGGATGACCCCCTGAACCGAAGGCTCAACCACTGAGCCACCCAGGTGCCCTCACCCCCTTTGTTCTAGATCTCATACTTGTAATTGGAGATTTCCTTGCAGGTGGGCATATTTCTGATAGGAAAGGCACAATCACTTGTCAGAAATTTATTGGTTCCCAAATATCCAGATAAACTACTTACATAAACAGAGGATAGGATAATCAGAGAGTTAAGTTTCCCCCCCCCCCTGGATTCCTTGTATTTACTGAGAGAGCCATGATACTCAAAAGGCTGTTTCTTCTCATGATTGCCATTTGGACCAGGCCATGGTTTTAAGGTGCTGCTAATTCATATGAAAGTATGACTGCTGGGTCTAACTGGACTTTGAGTTGTATTTAAGTGTGTACTTTTCTTGTACTTTACTGTCTGGTCTGAGGAAAAGATGGCCCCTCCTTATAAATGGAAATGTACTTACCGTCTTTTAATTGACATGAGTTAAAAAAAAAAAAAAGAAAGCCACGATCCTGCAAATAAAATACAACCACTGTTATTATTTTAATTTCTAAAGCATGAGCTCTTTCCCAGGCCTTTGCAGAACACCATTATAAACCTACTGGGTGTTTTTTTTTTTTATATCTGCCACCTGCCCCCCAAAAAAACCCCACAAAAGAAAACTGCTATCGTCTAGTTTTTAAGCCCATATGACATCATTGTCTATGGCAGCAACGCAGAAAACGTGCTCATGGGGACATCACTGAACTTGAACTTGCCTCGTCTTCTCTCTTCCCTTTGGCATCTACCCCAGGGTCATCCTGAGAACCACTGTCCAAGGGAAGAAGGCTGTTCAGGCTAACACTTGTTTTTGGTCCAGCCCTCCATTTTGAAATCCTTTGGCATCTTCTTTTTGTGTTGTTGTTGTTTTTTGTTTTTTTTCTCCACGGAGCAGTGTTGTGTCCCGGAGTCCTGTGACCATTTCCTTTTCTGCTCCATTTCTTCTCCATGTAGACACCGCTGTGCCCTGTCCTACATACTAATTACTGACTTTCTGCTTCTGCATTGCCTGATTCATTGTGTCACATTTTCCCATGTGAAAGTGGACCAGGAACCTTGGCAAGGAGGTTAATGGATTTAAGAGTCACTCGTATTTAACCCTGGAAGTTACAGAGAAATAAGAACCGGTGGCTGACCCATTTTACAAACCAAGCTGTGGTCAGCTCCAGTGACGGACTGCTAACGGATTTCACCATGCTGGTGGCATCGCTAGGATTTCAGCAGGATTGGAAATACGACTTCCCTTCTCCTACCTTCACATCTCAAACTTTGGCTGAAACTACCAATTTTGTTGTTATTTTACCTTCATTGTGGGCCACATAAGGGAGTGGAGGTAACCCCCAGAGGGAGAGTTAGTACTTCTGGGTTTTAGTCCGATTCAGTCACTAATTAAATTGCATCATGTTTCAGTATTAGCAGATCCACTTACTGGATCTCAGTGCCCACAATGAGGCGATTTAACCAAATGATCTTTAACATCCTCTCTGGCTCCAAGACACTGTGATTTTATAAATAACTCTGTTCGTTTATTCAGAAGCCATTTATTTATCTTTATTATGGTCCAGTCAATGTGTTAAGGACCGTAGCCGTAAATTAGAAGTCTAAACAAGAAAGACACTTGCATTTTCCTCCTGCAGACGTCTGTGGGGGGTAATCTTCCTTTTAAACACACATTTTACAACACTGGATGGGGAGCAGATCTGCAAATTAAGAGAGATTGTTGGTAATTCGTCTAAGGGGGAGATTGGGAGGACCTGCCTGCTTTGTGAGAGCCTTCAAGTAAGTTGTATGAAGAGAAACGGAGGCTGGATTACCCTTGTTCAGCGTTACTACCAAATACTTTAAGTCACTCATCAGCAGGAGCAAAGTAATAAATATTGAGTATGACTCCTGATTAATAGGTTACCTCTTTTCAATTCTCTCTCAATGGCTACTTTGGAACAACACATTCCATTATGGTTGACTAGCTAAAGCTTCTTCCCGGTTCATACAGGCCTCCAGTTAGCTTCCCTTTCCTAGGGAGCACAAAACATTCCCCTCAAAGCAGTCACTACACATAAATTAGAAATAGGATAGATACAGGGAGCAAGAAACCCTACGTTTTCATTAAAACGCACTGTATTTTTTTTCTTGAAAGACCAAAATGGGAAAGAGGAAAGAAAAAGAGAGGGCTTTCCGGGCATTCCACTGAGTAGGTATTTTTCATCAGAGGGAGCAGGTGTCTTTGCCTTTGGAAGTGGCTCAGACCTAACCCTCCTTTCTCCCAACCGATTCTTCTCCTTAGAGGCAGCTTGTGTTAGAACTTCTTGGTATGGGAAGACAAATCTATAGCAAGGAGCAAGAGGATTCAGCATGGCTCTCTGGTCTTGTTTTTTTTTTTTTTTTATTACTATCTTTAAAACCAACCACAATGTTGCTTGCAGTCAGTTGTTCTCTTTCAAAACAGCCACCACCACCATTCGTGTTTCATAAACTCTTTGATGTCGGTGGGAATGAGTATGCTTAAAAGGGCCTGGTGCAGCCTGGGGTAGCTGAAGGCAGGACGCGGGGCCTGAGAGCCTTTGCACAATCTCCGCCTCAAGTTGGGCTCTCCCAACAACTTTGACATCTCTGCAACCAGGTCTCACCAGTTCCTACTAATTACCTGTAAAGACCTGAATTTTCAACTGCTGTGTTGACCCGAACAGGCATATCTATACAATTCAGTTAATTTTATTCCATCTTGAGGACATGCTGTGCTTAGAAGCCGTGATTCATCTTCAAAAGTGGTACATAACTATTACTTTACCAGAGTCCCACAATAGCCCTGGGAACTAGAATCACATTCATATGCCTGTTTTCAGATGATGAGATAAAAACTAGATAAGTTCTGGTATTTTCCTGCTGCTTCAAAGAGAAGCCTGCACTCGAAACCCATTTGATGTAGAGATGCACGACATCACCCGGTGGCAATCAGTGCTCCTGTTGTTCACACAGGACTGAGAATGACATACAGGCAGCCTTCCTTCGTATTGTTCTTTTACAAGATCTGTTTTGCTGGCTCGATTTGCTTTCTGCTTTCTTTGCCACATGGGCCCACCTTACTTCCTGGAGCTCCAGAGAATAATATAAACTCTGAGACATTCCAAAAGGATAGCTTAAGTTCTTGGTGTGATAATGTATGTGTGTATGTGTTTTTTTTTTTCTTTTTCTAGGCCCACCGTCTGCTCCCCTCAACCTGATTTCAAATGTCAACGAGACTTCGGTGAATTTGGAATGGAGCAGTCCCCAGAACACAGGTGGCCGCCAGGATATTTCCTACAATGTGGTGTGCAAGAAATGTGGAGCTGGTGATTCCAGCAAGTGCCGACCCTGTGGAAGTGGGGTCCACTATACCCCACAGCAGAATGGCCTGAAGACCACCAAAGTTTCCATCACTGACCTCCTGGCTCACACCAATTACACCTTCGAAATCTGGGCGGTGAATGGAGTGTCCAAGTACAACCCCAGCCCAGACCAATCAGTGTCCGTCACTGTGACGACCAACCAAGCAGGTAGGAATCGGATCTACTTTATTATATGATAGTAATAAATATAGAGAAGGGGTTTATGTTGCTGTCCATGAATGATATTAAAGTTCTACAACTGAAGTAGAACCACATGGATCTAATTATAAATCTGTGAGCTGCTTTGTAATACAGAAGATGCTTAGAAGAATGTTCATTCGTTCAGCAAATATTTTTTTGGACCTCAACTGCAAAGCATGACCTATACTAAGTGGTGATGATTAAATGAGATTAAGAGACAGTGCCTGATTGCAAGGAGATGACAGTGTAGGGAGCTGAGTCGCTGCATGTTGGACTTCCCTCGTAAGGGAGTCATATTAGCCATTTTAATCACAGGGTCTGTGGTTGGACATCAGAGCATTTCTTGGCTTATTTTGGATTCTAAAATAGATTTTTATCAGTGCAGAGTGCTGTATGGACCTTTGCTGCCTTTTCCAGCAGATGCATTGGTGGCTGTAGTTTTGATCTTGTTTGGTATTTTAGAATTTAAAAAATGTATACGAAAAAAAAAATGTATACGGACCTCTTCTAGAACCATCCTGTAAATCCGTGAACAGTTGAATAGTTTAATGGGCTCTCTGTGTGGTTTGACAACATTTTCCTGAAAACGCTTACTTGTTTTGCAGCCACTTCCATAGTTGAATCCACAACTGGCACATGGGGGAGGATCCATTTCGGGGATCACTTTCCTCTTCTAATTCCATAGACTTGAAACGTTCTCTGATCATGAAGAGTTTCTGCTGAGTGAATCGCAGAACCGTTACCAAGTCTTGAATGTCGGGTATTTCGAAGTGCAGATGGGAATCTGTATTTCTAGGCTCCAGCTCCTGAGCCCCTCACTCCCATCTCTTCCCCTGAAAACGTTTCTAGGCTTTCTCTCGTGCTCGTTTTCCATCCTGGATCTCTGCCACCTGCTTCACATTGCTGGCTCCCCGTTATTTATTTCTGGTGAGTTAAGGGGTGGGGGGGGCGCAGAAGAAAAGAACTGTGGTTTGTTCTTTCTGAGGCTCTTAAGAACAACAAACTTCGCCGGAAAGGGATTATAAATTGCCCAGCGGTCCCATCCCCTCTTACTGCACTTCTCTCTTAAATGAATGTCTCAGTAAGTGCACTTCGTAGTTAAATATGTCTGTATTAATTGATCCTATAGTGCAAAGTATTCCAGTGTCCCAATTTCCAACGTCATTATTTTTCCGCTTTGCCCTGAACTCTCTCTAGAATAAATACGAAGTTACGACTCGGGCAAGGTTTTAAACTGGAGCTGGAATGGCAAATGCTACCGGAAGGCGGCTTTGACTCTACAAATGCGACCAGCCTTTAAAAATATGTGGTGTGAACAGATCATCTGGTTACGCTTTTGTCTCTTATTTCCGCACTTTTGGGTGGTGAACGCTGCTAGTGGGAATCGGTCTTATTTTTCTACAAAGACTAGTATGATTTAGGAGCTTTTGATAGCATCACAAGTACTCTGTCTTTGCCCAGCCTTTTATTAGTTCTTTTTCGGAAATATTGCCCATAGATCTCCGGGAGCGGGTGGGTGCTACTAGTATCTCTGAGTTAGAGCGGAGCCAACCTCTCTGCCCTCTCGGGGGAATCTGGTTTATGATTCAATCAATATTCTTATGTTCAGCCTGATGTACTTACCCCCCAACACATCCCTACTTCGTGTTCTTAACTGATTTAAAAGTAGGAAGAGGCTTCAGCTGTACAAGGTGAAGTCATTCTCTTTGGCAGAGAATGGCCTCTGGGAGACAGGCTGAGGACAGGCTTGGCGCCCACCGATTTGGGGGTGGGGGGCGACAGCGATGACTCTCCATATACAAGGATTCGAGCCGAGTCATTATGTCTGCTCCTCCCAGGCCAGAAGGCCCAAGGAGCACAAAAAAGACAAAATCCTCCAAAAGAAGAAAATGTGCAAAAGCCTTCTGAGAGAGGCAAGTTGGGGGGTGGAGGAGACCAAGTTTTATTGAAATTTTTATTGTAATTCTTCTAGATCTAACAGAAAGGTGGACAGGGGAATTCCTCTGACACAATGAGGTTTTCTCAGCCATGGCGAGTGATCCTGCCAGGAGGTTTGCTGAACAGGACAAAATTCCAGCTCCCTATTTTAATTTTCATGAAGGGTAATGCTGGGAAGCTGTTCAAAATTAAAAATAAATCTTTCAACAAGGAGACCTCCTAGGTGGCCAGTCGGAAAGCTTCCTCTTAGCAGAGGGTTGCATATGCGCGTGGCGCTGCCTCATTATCCTACCATGATTCGGGGTTCAACTAATTCAGTATCAGCAGAGTAGTTTATCTTTGATGAACAAACCCTTTCCTCCTGGTGGGGCAAATTAATAGTGGAGGCCAAAATTCTGGGTGAATGTAGCAACCATAAACTCTATCAAATCTCCCCTAACCATATTTATTTACATACCCACAATTATGTTCTAACTGCCTTCGTTCCTATCACGGCATTAAACTGAATTCCTTAGGGACCTCAGTAGGCAAAGAGGGGGGACTCTGGGGGGACTACCTAGGGGGAATGGATGTCAGCATTACCACCTAAGAGCCACAGTTTCCTGGCCCTTGGGTTTTGCCCTGGTTCCATAGGGTTCTTTCCCTCAGTAACTTATTAAACCAAGAGACACAAACCCTCCTGGGATCCCTGGTTTTATCACCACCACCTCTGAGACTCTCACGGCTGGACGGGTTCCTGAAGGTGACCTGACTCGCCCAAGCTAATGTCTGGGCCAGCACCTGAAACCGGGAAGCACCCTCCCTGCTCCTGAAAGGACAAAGTTGCTTTCTTTTACAATCATCAGATAATTAGTGGCATCCGTGTATTCAGGTTGGTGTTCTCTCCCCATGGGGAAACCAGACTTCGAGTGTCTGGGCGCGGAAATGGATGGTTGACGAGGCTTTGATCATTTCAGTTGTGGAATGTGGTGTGAATGGGCCCGTGTTCTCACGTAGTTATTTAAGCCATTCGAACCCAAATCTACTTGCGGAGGTCTTAAGGGGTAAATAAGGCGCTTTTCCTCCCCTCCCAGTTCAAACCCAATTGACACTTTGACACCGGAGCCAAGACAAAGGGAACTCAGGATGTCAGCTTTATTGCTGACTGTCTGATTGAAGGATGGAAGCTTTATTCCTGTGGCCAGAAGGGCTGGGTGAATGACACTTGCCTGGTGTCACCCAGAGACTGTGGAACTCAGCTGGTGGACTGTGGCCTCCCTGTGAGGACAGGGCCTGTCCTCCTGAAGCCACCCCCCTGGGCGGGTGGGCCAGGGTGCAGAGCAGAGGGGGTGCAGGACTGCTCCCACCCCCACCCCCGTGCCCCACATCATTGCCAAGAGTGTGAAGGAGCAGCAGGTCACCCTGCAGGAGAGTGGCAGGCAAGGAAGAGGCAGCGCGTCCCCACACTGTCGCTCTCCTGCATCACCATCCAAATGCACACAGTGAGGCTTCTCCTGAAAACTTGTGCTTCCCCTCCTCCATCTACCTCCTCCGCAACTGTTGTGTTTTTTGTTTAGGAGGAGATGGTTCTGGCGTTTATGAAAAATGAATAAGTAGACTGCTGGGTGATTTGTTTCTAAATGGCTTTCCTTTGGTTTACTTTTACTTAAGTGGACCATCTCGGGCAAATGAATACAGGCTGTGTCACTGGGACACACAAATGCTGTATAAATGGAACACGGTTTTACTGGCCAAGGAACAGAACTGTGAATAGTTTTGCTAACAATGCTGAGATGGCAGCTGAGCAGTAGACCTTACTATCACAGAGGCCGTTTGCCCAGTGTCCCCCCCCACCCCATTCCACTGCCAAGTCCTTCACCCCTGTCCTCCAGCTCTGGGGCCCAAGCATACTCGACATTGTTTTGTTTGTTTTAAATCTTTATGAACTGTCAGGGGGGGTCGTGTTCTCTTCTAACCCTGAAGTGCACTTGGAATGATTACACATGGATGTATGTGAACTCCACACCCAACGAGGGGCTCAAACTCACAGCCCCTAGAGCAAGAGTCACATGCTCTGGGGCACTCGGGTGGCTCAGGGGTGGAGCATCTGCCTTCGGCTCAGGGCGTGACCCCGGGATCCTGGAACCGAGTCCCACATCGGGCTCCTCTCATGGAGCCTGCTTCTCCCTCTGCCTGTGTCTCTGCATCCTCTCTGTGTCTCTCATGAATAAATACATAAAATCTTAAAACATAAAAAGAGTCACATGCTCTACCTGCTGAGCCGCTAGGCCCCCCCAACGATCACACTTTTGATTTTTTTTTGCATGAGATACAATGATAGATACCTGACAATGAAATGCCATCTGGTGGCCTCTCTGGCACCCACTGCAGGGTCCTGGTGACAAACATGTGCAACAGACTGAGTTTGGAGGGGTTCAGAGAGTTGGTGGATTACATAATCATTTGAACCTAGTGGGTCTCTAAGATCTTTTCTAATTCTAAGTGTCTGTAATTCCAAGAATAAAGTCGTGAGCTATGAGCATGAGGAAGTAGGGCTTATTTCCACAGGGTGTTCAGAAATGGGTTCTGACGGCAATCTCAAGGATGGGAAAAATCCCAATAAATGCTCCTGCAGAATAAGGAGAAGGCATTCGAATCCTGCCTCCTTTCTGCCCCTCCAAACCCACACCTACCCACGCGAAATAGGAAGCTAGCTGCATCGCTGGTATTGTTGTTCAACCTGCCTCCTTGGACATTTGGCAATGTCTGGAGATACTTTTGGTTTTCTCAGCTGGGAGCACTATTACATTCAGTGGGTGAAAGCCAGGGAGGCTGCTAAACATCCTGTCGTGCACGGGACACTCCCCCACAACAAAGAATCATCTGGTTGAGATGGCCTTCATGCCAAGATTGAGAAACTCCACTCTAGTGATATGTTTGAAAAAAAAAACAGATTTCATGACTTTGTAGAAAGGCTGACCTTCCAAGTGTTCCATCACTGTCCTGCCCTTGCTTGGTTCCGCTGCCCCTTGCTGGGAACATACTGCTCCCAACACTGATCATAGAGGATAGCAGGCTATAAAGGGCCCTTTGGGACCTCAGGCGAAGAATCCCAGTTGCTTTGCCATCACACGAAATGGTGCTGCTTGTTAGACCGGCCCTGTTCTCTAGGATGGACAAGAAGATTGGGTATGTCAGTGGAATGCTACCGCACAATCCATAGTAGATACCCAATACCTGTTTATCACCACACTTATTTATAATAAAAACAATCGGCAGACTCTTTCTTGAGTAGTGATAAATTTAATAAAACCAAAATAATGAGTAGAGAAAAGAAAATAACCAAGTGCAGGAGGCAGACTGTCTTTTATTACTCAACTGGTAAGTTCCCATTCTTTCTCTCTCTGTCATCTTTTAATTAGACATATTATGTTATTTGAGTAGGATAATGGAGAACAGTGGGAATTCTCATCCCCACTGGGTATAATTGCTACCTGTCTTCTACATGGTAAGAGGAAAGCTTCAGGGAGATGGTGGGAGAAAGGGAAACATCTTAGAGCAATTGAGTTAGGTAATGTGCTCTAGGCATGGTGGCACCAGATTCTGTGGGGTCTGAGCTTAGACAGTTTTTGTGATTTCAAAAAAAAAATCCAACAAAATTGCCAGTATCAAATGAAGAAGAGAGCTTCAGAAAGGGCTTGCGCAAACTTCTTCATGTTTAAAATTTTATTTAAATTCAGTTAATTCCCATAGAATGTATTACTGGTTTCAGAGGTAGAAATCAGGATTGATCAATCTGATATAACACCTGGTGCTCATCCCATCACGTGCCCTCTTTCATGCCTGTCACCTCAGTTACCCCATCCTCCCCCCCACTCCCCTCCAGCGACCCTCAGTTTGTCTCTTATGATTACGGTTCTCTTACAATTTGTCTCCCTCTCTGATTTCATCTTGTTTTATTTTTCCCTCTCTTCCCCTATGATCCTGTTTTTTTTTTTTATTTTTATTTATTTATGATAGTCACACATACACAGAGAGACAGAGAGAGAGAGAGAGAGAGGCAGAGACCCAGGCAGAGGGAGAAGCAGGCTCCATGCACCGGGAGCCCGACGTGGGATTTGATTCCGGGTCTCCAGGATCGCGCCCTGGGCCAAAGGCAGGCGCTAAACTGCTGCGCCACCCAGGGATCCCTGATCCTCTGTTTTGTACAAACTTCTTTAGCTTCAGTGTGTATAATTCTGCCTCTGACCAGATGGAAATGAATGCACTTGTCAGGCAGTGGGGCTATCGCGCAATTATTCCTCAGGGTAGAGAGGAACAGAAAGAAGGGAGCGATGTCAGGAGGTCCTGTTGGGCCCGGTGTGAAACTCCTTGAAGAGCAGGGTCACCCTGGAGTGATCCCAACCAGAGTTGAGTGTGACCGGCAGCACCAGAGTGGCCTCAAGTGTGGTTTGTGATCAAATTAACAGGCAGAAAGCACACTCCTGGTGATTTTGAGAATGGTAATGGAATATTAGTCCAAATAAGAGGTGACCAGAACTGAGGATTTTCTGTAAGCTTGAAAGGGAAGGGAAGTGGCAGACGGGGCCTCTGTTGATACTTTTAAAGCACAAACATCTGACTTCTGTTGGTACCTTAGCGCAGAGGTTCGCAAACTAGAACCTGGGAGCCAAATCTCCGCCCTCTACCAGGTGATGTGCAACCCACTAAAAATGGTTCCTCTATTTCGAAAGGGTTGAAAATAACCCCAAGAATAATAATATTTTGCAACATTTGGAAATTATATAAAATTCCATCTTCAGTGTCCGTAGAGAAGTTTTCCAGCAACGAAGCCCCACTCATTCCTTGGTGTGTCACCTGAGAGCGCTTTCACAGGACAGTAGCAGAGCTGAGTAGCTCAGCGACGGAAGGTCCTGCACAGCGAACATATTAACCATCTCACTCCTTGTGGAGAAGGCTTGCCGAGCCCTGCTCTACTGAGAAAGAACATGAGTGTAGGAAGGAGGTTGGAAAGATGTTGAGCTGCTGGTGTCGTTTGTCAGAAACCACCCCTGGCTAAATGGTGGTGGATTCCCATTTGGGGTTCATCTCACATTCGAAACAATTTTAATATTTGGCAAGACACCTTCTCTTCTAGAGGTTTTGGCTACGTAAACACGACTTCAGGGAATCAAGCAGAATTTCAAGCATGTCTCCACCTTCTCGTAGCACAGATCTTTCCCCGGTGATACTCAGGTTTAAATGTATAACGTGGAACATGCTTGAATGTTCTGGTAAGGTGGCATTTGGCTCTCTTGAAAACATGCACTCTGAGCAGTGCTGTAGGCTTGCTGGATGCCGGCAGCGATTTTCCTCTTAAATAATCATATGCGCTGCTCTCCGACATTGTCATCTCACCGAGATGATTTCTCGTTTGCCTTTGATCTCAAGTAAATCATGTTGTATTTTTCTTACTTCCAAGAA
Source organism: Canis aureus (assembly GCF_053574225.1). Classification (NCBI taxonomy): domain Eukaryota; kingdom Metazoa; phylum Chordata; class Mammalia; order Carnivora; family Canidae; genus Canis; species Canis aureus. Next base: position 3,197,635 of record NC_135646.1, read on the forward strand.
AGCTAAAGGAAAAACACACGATGAAACTAGTTGGTTGGATGTGAGTCGGAGATCTTTTTAAAAACACATTTCAAAATGCTTTAAACAAATTGTAGGGTGATTACGTCGAGAGATTTTGTTGGGAGGTTGTTCGCACATCCCCAGTGGTTGGTATGTGATCATTAGTACCTCTAAGTGGAAGCTGTTTGGAGAGTCCTTTCTGTGTCTGAGTAATTATAGGCCCAAAGGAGCACACAATGGGCTTCAGAGAAGCCAGGCTGCGATTTTCTCATTAACAGCCCTGATCCAGCTATGGGCTCCCGGTTTAGTCCATAATGCCTAGGAAATGTACATTTAGAAAATACGATTACAGTTCTTTTTTTGTCTTAAAAAAGGGAATAGTCTCTTGATTCTAACGTTATGCATCATTTCACGTCTATTGAATATTGTTGCCACCTCTATAATTATTAAGCATACGCACTATGATATAATTAGAATAAAATAAACTGGGAGATGTACAATGGTACACAGCCTCTTGCGTGTAGCACTGGAGCCCATGAATTTGTATTCAGGGTGGGTGCCACAAGTCCCGACGAGGAGAAAAAAAATAGAAGAACCTATGAAATTATCCAGCTTTAAGGCTGACTGAGCAACATAGACCAAGAGTGTGTGCATAGAGCCTACTAGTAATTATTGTGTAGAGGAATAAATTGAGTTGCGTTTTTATTTTTTTATTTATTTATTTTTTAACATTTTTATTTTATTTATTATTTTTTGACAGGTTTCCTTTCTTTTTTCTTTATTTATGATAGTCATCACACAGAGAGAGAGAGAGAGAGAGAGTCAGAGACATAGGCAGAGGGAGAAGCAGGCTCCATGCACCGGGAGCCTGACGTGGGATTCGATCCCGGGTCTCCAGGATCGTGCCCTGGGCCAAAGGCAGGCGCTAAACCGCTGCGCCACCCAGGGATCCCTGAGTTGCGTTTTTAAAAAGATGTTTATACAGTTGACCCTGGAACAAGGCCAGGGTTAAGGGCACCTACCCTAAACTCACAAATCCACACTTTCGCTTCCCCAGCGCTTAACTACGAATTGCCTACTGTTGACCAGAAGAAGCCTTACCAATGACATAAAAAATTGATTACCACATATTCTGTGTGTTGTGTGTAATATGTACTGCATTCTTACGTAAGCTACGGACAGGTAAATGTTATTACGGGATTCCTAAGGAAGGGAAGATACACACACAGTACTATACTGCGTAGGAAAAGACCCACGTATAAGCGAACCTGCCCGGGTCAAACCAATGCTGTTCAATAGTCAACTGTTTTTCCATCTAAGAAAATGAAAGTTTTGTTTATACCCAAGACTGAGGACACTTTTTTTTCCCACCCTAACCCTTCGCTCTTATATAATGTACATATTCAAATGCACTGAGTGTGTGTGTGTGTGTGTGTGTGTGTGTGTGTGAAAGGAAATTCACTCACCAGCATTCACCCCAAACACTTGACAATCTATTTCTGATTTGCTTTTCATTTCTCAGTGCTGTGCTCGTTACTTCAAACACTAACACTGACTTTGCACCCCCTGAAGAAGCCATCAAGAGATTTGAAAAATAAGTGCCTGGCTGAGATGAGAAATGAACAGTGCAGGACTAGGGAAGCTCTTCGATGGGCTTCTGTCTTGACTAGTTATCACTCCAACTGGCTAAAATAATGACTACCTCCTCAGAGGAGCCAAGAAAGACTCTGGAGATAGTTTGCATTGAGCATTAATAAAACGATCCAGAGAAACTTTTTTAAACCTCCTATTAACCCCCTACTAATGTCCTTAAAGAGTTTTTTTTTCCTTTAAGCACCAGGAAAACCAAGAGCCCTGCTGCAGGACTAATCCTGCATTGAGAGATCTTCAATCTACAGGGACTCATTAAAATGCGTGTCCATGTCCTCCCCACCGTATGGAGCCTTCTCTGCACGTCAGCACCTGCGTGCTGTTGTCCTGTGGGGTATACAGTAAGAGGGCATTCCATATATTCCATATGTTGTCTGCAGGTAAAGACTTGTGAGGGATTTTTTTTTTTTTTTTTTAGGTTTTACATTTTGGTTTGTCACAATAAGCAAACCTAAGCTCTATCCGTCAGTATTAAAAATAGCTCTTTTAATATCTTCCCCAGTGTCCACCTTTCGCCCCCAACACACACACGCACACACGCACACACACGCAGGCATACTGTCCTCCTCTGTCTGTGACTGAAGAATGAAAAAGATTCCGTAGGCTGCCCCAGAACGACAGTCACGGGAAAGAAGGGTGGTACCAGACATCGTGTGGTCACCTGCCTAGTGAACACTGTGGCTTCATTGGAAAATGTCACTCATGATTTGTGAAGGTTGGTACCCAGAGCGCTATGGGAATGTGGCTGAACGGTCAGCAAAATGGCTACAGAGCTGAAGAAACAAATCCTACATTAAATTCCTTCTTTCTCTCTTCTGATAAATTGGAGAGCTTGTTCTAAAGGAACTCCTTGTGACTCTCCTAAATCATCTTTTAAAATCTATTTTATCTTATTTAATTTTGTTTTGTTTTGTTTTGTTATTTTATTTTATTTCTTTGATGACAAAGCACAAGGGCTACTTTCCAAACCACAATCTATCTAAAATGTCTTATGGGTAAAATGACAACGATCTGAAATACATATTCTATTTTGCAATCGCTTCTTGCAAGGAGAGGGAAAGGGAAGAAGGGAAGAGGGGGCCACTCCTTTTTTGCCTGGCACCTTCCAGTGAGAACCTCCATATATGAATTTCTCAGGTGGTTTGGTATCTATCAAACTATCAAAACTATCAAAAAGGCCTCTTGAAGGAAGGTTCTGGGGTTGCTGACTTTTAAAAAAATCCTTATCCCGGAACCTTTTGATGGTGACATGTGCATACAAGCAAGACAGATATGTAGCTTCAACTTCTCAGTGGGTATTAAATAGGGACCTGCCACCAACAGGTTCACTGTATATAAAGAGCTTGGGTAAGAGCCATCCATTATTAGCACAAATCCTGAGAGGGACAGGCTCACAGTGGCTCCCTGGAGAGTTGCTGTTGTCTAGATAACATACTGCAAGCTGTAAATCTGCCTCTTGAATCAACCCTAATTTTTTTTTTAACATAATAAGTGTGTATTTTGAGCAGAGAAAGTGTAAAGATGGGCAAGAGAGCACAGCTTCCTCCATGTTCCTTTATCAATGCCAGGGTGGCACATATAGACGGGCCAGAGATTTCGAATATGCAACTAGCTGACCACTTAATCAAGTGTCCCTTCCACTTTCCAAGATAATCAAAGACTTTTTTTTTTTTTTCATCTGAGAATTTCAGATGATCTTAAGAGTTGTTGGTATAGCTGTTATTTGCACTGAAACCCACTGAATCCCACAGGGCTCTAGGAGAGCATGATTTTGGGAATCTTTCTAGGAGGATGCTTTGGGAGCCCTGGGAATTCTTAAAGCTAACATCATCTCATTTCTCCCCCATTTTAAAATAGGGGTGTGATTATCATTACAATATACAATGGGGATTCTTGTTGCTTTGTTTGCCACTGAAAGCGGGGAATACAAATATGGGAGAAGGTCAGCCTAGGAAAATTAGTGTCTTGTAATCAGAGCACAGGTCATAGAACTTAAAAAGCATAAATTGTGTTCACTGCCCTCATTGCAGACGCCAGTGCCGAGTAGTCATCTGATTCAGGTGTGGCTCTGGGAGGCTGGTGATATATTTAAGGAATCTTTGTGTAATGTCAAAGGGAATTGTCTGGGGGAAGAATGGCAGATGAGAAGCCCTTTAAATCTCCCCGTTAACTCTTCAAGAGCACAGCCTTCCTCGTATGTGTGCTTTGGATGATGGCTTTTTCTCTTTCCAGCTCTTCTTCCCCTCCTATTTCAGGATGCACACAAAATACTTCCATAAACTAACTGCCTGTAGTGTGCCGGAGCCCTGCTCCAATGGCTCTCTTGGAGATCATGCTGCGGGACTATTTCTAGGCGATGTGTTGTTCTAATGAGGTCCTTCTGGTATTTACAGATTGACTCCTGGGTGGAGCCGGTAATACTGAATTTCACACTTCAGCAGGTTGTGTTAAAGAGGGGCCCCAGTGAGATGCTGTGAACCTCCTAGTTCAAAAAGAAAAGGAAGAAAAGAAAAGAAAAAGAAAATTCAAGTCCTCAAACAATTATAGATTTCCTAATTCATCCTTTGTTACTCTTTATGACTACAAAAGTTGTCTTGGGCTTTCAAACACAGATCCAGTTGGAGACATCTACTGACCTTAATAACATTTTAAAATTTAATAGCTCGGTTGTTTCAGCTTCGGGCTTATAATGCCTGTAGGAGTTTAAACTATCTGGCACGTACATTTAGTTTCTGGCTGATACCCCAATATTTAAAAAAAAATTTAATTCTATGGTTGCAGATTCCCAAGGTTAAAATTCCTTCTCATAAATTATGCTCTTTTCCCTAACCTCGATCATAGCTTTTATGACAATTGCCAAAAAGATAGAGTTTCAACTAGGAGAGCTTCAAGAATATCATTTCATGGCCACATTTTTGAGACCATAGCATGTGGTGACCATTTGTATATGAAGCATTTTCAAAATGTGCTGGTTGTAATTTAACCCAAAGGTCTCTATCACTTCTCTCCACTTGCCCGTCACTCTGTGCTTGTCTCCATAGCAAGCAGGAAACTGGGTGGGAAAGATTTGGTTCCACGTAGCACGAAGGCTTCCTTAGGTATAACTAACAACCAGCTCCTTAGCATTCGTTCTATGGCTCATAGATATTGTCCCTTGAATATTTGATTTCCCTGTGGCCGGAACCTTCCCAGACTTCCAGGTAGTGAAACCAGCTTGGAATACAAGGGACAGTCTCAGTGCTGGTCTTCTTCCCATTTCTCCTTCTCTCTCTCTCCTCCCTCTCTCACTTCCACCTGCAACACTCTACCATCCATGACCATCATTTCTCAGCCTTTTGCCATTGTTCTCTGAGCCAAGCAACATTTGGACTTGGGAAAACTCCAAGTAGCATAGTATACATAGATTTGCAACAAGCATTGTATTGAAATGGATCCTCTCTGCCTATCTGTCTTACCCTGTCAGTGACGATCTGTAGCCCGTAATTTCATGTTCCACTTTATTCTTTGCCTGATATTTTTCATTTCTGTTTTTTTATAAAGATTTTATTTATTTATTCATGAGAGACACACACACACAGAGGCAGAGATGCAGGCAGAGGGCAAGCAGGCTCCCTGCAGGGAACCCTGTGTGGGACTCAATCCCAGGTCTCCAGGATCATGCTCTGGGCCCGAAGGCAGGCGCCAAACTGCTGAGCCACCCAGGGATCCCCCGTTTCTGTTTTTTTCTACTCTGTACATGTGTTTTAAATGTAATAAGAGAATGAAAGTTGAGTTAACAGAATGGAGTTTCAGATTTAAAAATGACAATGGCTCGTAAAAATGCTTATCATTTAAGAAACTAATATCCTCGATTTCTGGTCTCCACAACCTTTCTTTGAGAAGCTCCTGTGGTCTTTTTTAAGTGATCATTAGGAAAAATAGGTATCCTGTTGCAATTGCATATGTGATGGGGGAATTGGATGCCTCAGGAGATGACTAATGGGACTCTAGACCTTTCTGTCTTTAGGTCACCTCCTTGAATCTGGACTATATCATAAGTGGTCCAAGGCCTGGCCATCTGGCAGCCAGTGAGTGCCTATGGTAATGAAATTGGTCTCAGTCCAGGTCTTAGTCGACAGGTGTTCACATCATAAGTGACACTAATTGACTTCCTATTCCTTCAATTTGGAAGACAGTGGCCTGTCACTGAGACAGCAATGGGGAAGGAGTTAGTCATGATATATTCAGACTCATTGAAAGCCAAAGAATTCAGTGCCTTGAGCTGGCACAATCATGGCATCTTGCAAAGATTGTACTTGCCTCTTCTGGGTTCTATTAGCCTTGGAAATTAAAAAAAAAAAAAAAAAAAAAAAGCAAGCAATCTATTTTCAAAAGATTTCCAGTAACTCAGAATGGCTAATGCTGCTCTTCTGTAGTTAACAGGAGTCTCATGTGTTGAGACTTTTCATCTTGTGTTATGATGATTAGATGCTCCCCTATGAAGATGATAGGTAAGGAAGAAAAAACAAAATCGGATTCTGGGCCTCTGTGATAACATCAGGCCGGCTATCTGTTATTATTTTTTAATTTTTTCTTTGTTTCAGGGTTGATTACCAGGTCACCCATTCATGACAAATGCTATGGATGATCTACTCTGATGGAGAATTTGATGTCTCTTTACAATCCTCTTGTGAAATGAAGACAGTTGTGAGGAAATATCTCTGAGACTTCTTTATTAACATAAATTAAGTCTCTGCACAGAATTCCAAAGCTTCATCAAGCACATACTCTTTTGTAGTTCTAGATCCAAAATAAGCTCCCATTTACTCAGTGTCACTCAGGGCTATGACTTGGTGGGTAATTTGGCCTGACTTGGAGGCCAAATAGTATTAGTATTATTAGTAGTACTAGTATTAGGAGGAGCAGTGCTAATTATAGCACTGCTATAATAATACTAGTAGTATTAGTAGTTTGTAGTAGTATAGTATATATACTAGTAGTATATAATACTAGTAGTATTAGTAGTTTGCTCTCTGAAGTGTCCTAGGTTTCTCTAATGGCTTTTTTTTTTTCTAACTCCACAGATAATTTGGATGTCCCTGTAGCAAGTGGCAAAGCCACAAATTAGTTATCACACTTAAAAAGTCAAGATGACAACAGTCACAGTGGATCTATTTATTGAAACAGCCTCTTTTAGCAGAATGATCAATGTCTTACCTCTTTCTGAAAGGCTTTTCGGGGGTAAGAAATCAGCAAGCATCTGATATAAAGTAAGAAACAAGGCTTTTTATTGGTCCGTTTCTGGAGCAGGCTTTTAAGCATTTCTGCCTGTAAATGTAGAAACATGAGTGTGGAAAGTAAAAGGCAAGAGCAAAGATTTACTAGGTGCATCTATCTTCCTGGCTCTTAGAGTCTTCGTGATTAATACATCTTTAATAGGGGACTGATCTAGATGCTTCGGATGTCAGAAAGCTAAATGTTACAGCATTGTCTTCTTGGTTCCAAACACAGCAGGACGATTAGCAGCTGTCTGAGTAACAAAAAGAACCTGAAGCCCACAGCACAGCTTTTATTTTCCAGATTTGGAATGCCTGGAGCTCTCCAGTGGAGTTGACAGCTAAAGGAATAGAAGCCTTGATTCACAGCAGCTAATCCTTTTCCACTCTCTATGCTGTATTTCTCCTCAGCAGAAGAGAACCTTTCCTTTACACCATCCTCCGAATTCCAGAATAATTTTGGCAGGCATCCTCGGGCATGGAGTGGCTCACTTTGCCCAAGGCTCCTTGTCTCATCTAATCAAGACACATATAAAATAATTTCAACCAAGAGTTTATCTTAGATACTTTTTGACCTGCTGAGATGTAATGAAGAGGTTCATCTTCCTAGAGAAAAAAAATATATATAATTTAAAAAAATTCTTGCTAACTTTGTCCATTTAAAGTGGTTGTCTTTCTCAGGCGAATTCTTATAAATTGCCTTCCAGTGGAAAGACTTGTTTTCCTATTCGCCTCAAACTGGCATCCTTACTTAACAGGAAATACACGCTGAATCCTGCCATGTTTCTGTTGGCAAATACTGGGCTACCCTTGCTGGAACCTGCCAACAAGCTTCTTAGTAAGCAAATAGAAAGTAAAACAAGCGGGTCTCAGATGAAACAGAAGACATACTTGAACTACATCAGAGACTCTGTGTCCTAAGTCATCCCCAGTTACTTCTGGGGGACATGGCGCCTTGGTTCCAAGTGGAGCTGTTGCTCACTTGTAGTTCTTACAATGAATGATAATGGCTATACTTGTGATAATGCTAATTTAAGATGGTCATTTTTAAAAAAGTAAAACAAGCATTTAAATAATACATTTTCTTTCCGCAGAGAGCAGGGGTTGCTGTGTGGCTCAAATATGAAACAGAACAATTAAATACTTACAAAAGTCCTAATTTGCAAAAACTTAGATCTTTCATGACACTTTTAGACCTTTACCCAGAGTTAAACTTGGGGTGGGTCTTTCTAATACTAATTTTCTTATTCCATCCTTACTATCTTAATAATAAATGTTAGCATTTCTCTTTGTTTTTTAGCCTCTCGATTATGAAAGAGTGGATAAGACACAAATGGATAGTCAATGAATTAGCCCGAAGCAAATACCTGTGGGACCATAAACTAGGGCAAAGAATGGAATATCACCAACCTTCTCCAGTTTCTCGAAGCTTGCCTTGCACCTCCTACCCCTTCCCTAACTTCAAATAGTATCGTTTTCTTTTGCAATTGAATTTTTCTGTTTTAGATAATTCTCTTCTTAGATCTTTAAGTAGTTCTCTTGTGAGGCGATTCATCTCCAAAACCTTTATGCTTTGTGTATGGACAGAGGACATGTCTAGGTTACCTCCGAATTTCTAGCAACCAAGAATGTACATGGACAGTCTTATACCTAAGTAACATAGAGCAGACCTAGCATTTGCTGTTACTAATGCTTCTGATGCTGCTGGAGAGCAAGCCATTCAACCTTCAAATCTCTCGTTTCCTACCAGTGCAAGGAAGGGAGAGACTAGAGGCCTCTTGTGGCTCAGTGGCTAAAAATGTGGGCTGTAGGCCCTGCCTTGTGAATTCACCACTTACATGCATGCTATAACTTGGGGGCAAGTTATTCGGACACTCTGTACCTTAGTTTCCCTATCTATAAAGTGAGAACAATAAGAATACCTGCCTCATAGGATTTTTGTGAGGATTATATGGATTAATTCATGCAAGACCTTTACAACAGTGCTTTGCACATGGCAGTTACTCAGTAAATGCTAATTTAGGGAGCATGTGTTTACAAGCAGGGGGTAGGGTATGTATGGTAGGAGGGTATGTTTTGTATACTTCGGAGTCAGGCAGACTTGGGTTTACAATCTCATTTTATAGCTCCGGTACAATTATTTACCTTCCATGTGCTGCCTAAGTTTGCAAATATGAATTCAAAGGTGATCATTATAAGCGCCCCAGAGAGTTGTGAGGTTGGATTGGTGGTAAGTGTGTGGAAGTGCCTTACCGAGGAGGCCAGACTTGCTCACATGCCCATTGTTCTCTGTTTTCCCCTGATTGACGTGGCCCAAGAACTTCAGCTGTGTCAGCTATGGATTATGCAATGGAGACCAACTCGTTTCTGAAAAGAAAAATCAACCAAGCTATTTTGAGAACCCCACTATCTTTTCCCATTGAACATTAAGACCAGCTCAGCGGCATCTTCGAGGCTGGTAGTTAGTGATTCTGCTGAATTCATTCACTGGAGGAAGACCTGTAGTTGATCGCGTCCTTGCAAAGTTGCACAATCCCCTCCTGGCATTGCAGACCTCAGGACAGCACGCACCAGTCTCTCTGACCAATGAGTGGATATCTGCTCGCAGTGTGTGCACTGGAGCTGGAGTGTCCGAGAGGGAACCCGAAGGCCATTCAGGCAGCTTTAGACCACAGCTCAATCTTCTGGAGCCACCATACTACCACACTTGAGTTAGTTGTCATGTGAAAATGTTACATGCAAAATGCCTCTTTTTTGCTGAATGGCTCCACTTGACCTGAATGAGCACCTGCTATAACCCCAAATGTCACTTAGTAGGTTAACACAATAGAAAATTATTTCTTTTTTTTAAGATTTTATTTTATTTATTCATGAAAGACGGAGAGAGAGAGAGAGAGAGGCAGAAACACAGGCAGAGGGAGAAGCAGGCTCCCTGCAGGGAGCCCCATGTAGAACTCGATTCCAGGACCCCGGGATCACAACCTGAGCCAAAGGTAGACGCTCAACTCCTGAGCCACCCAGGTGCCCCTAGAAAATTATTTCTTGCCCAGGTTATATCCAGCTGATGGTGAGGAGGGGAGGTTTGGCAGGCGGTGGGGTGGGGTGAGGGGCTTCCAGGATGGGCCCGGGTGCCAACATCCCGCCGGCGGATTGTAGGTTAGAGAGGATGGAAGGGCCAGAGGACACTGCTTATGTGCTTTGTCTAGAAAAGGAAGAATCACTTAAACCCACATCCCATTGCCTGGAATTCAGTCACACGAACCTTCCAACACGTGAAGGAAATGCCATCCTTGTCTGGGCAGCTCCACCCCAGAAACAGGCATTTAGGGGGGGGCGCTCGTATCTTTGGACCATTAGCCACAGAGGCTGATCTCAACACCTTCATCTTGCTCGGGTGAGCACTTCACCTGAAGAGCAAGGATAGCGTCACATCACATTATTTAAAATGTGGTGACTAGGTCCCTATAAAAGATTTCTCTAAAATTACCTGCCACCCATTTCTTTGGAAAAATAAGTAAAGTCAGAATCTGAGTTTAATGCTGTGTAAAGGCTTGCTCTTAGATCACTTAGTTAAAGCACCATTAGTGTCCCCAAATCCCATTTTGAAAGTTGTTGGAAGCATGGGTCTTTTGCATCCTGCACCCTGCTTCATTTGTTTAAAATTGACTCTGTGTACTAACCTTGGAAAGAAGTCACTTTCTGGGCAGGGGGTTGGGGGAGGCATCCCTCGTATATTTTAAGTGTATGCTTAATTAATATTAATATATCCATATTTAAATATAAATGAACTCCATTGTATTCAGTCCTCTAAAGGTCTTAATTGAGAATTTGGTTCTATGTCTTTTGTTGAATAGGAAAATAATTCTGTATCAGTTTCGGAGTAATCAACTTTTTCTGTACCTTTTTTAAAAAAAAAAAAAAACAAAAACGATTTTACGATTTTGTTTCATGCCCCTGGTCACATGTACGTAAGCGCTTATTCATAATACGGCAGCTAAAGCTGTGGGATGCAGAGTGGAGATCTTAGTGAGGTATCCAGGGAGGGCGGGTGGGGGTTGAGTCTTTTAATGATCTTTACCTAAAAAATGGCAGAGGGCTAAGCCAGCTCCTTGAATGTAGTGCAAATGAAATCATATGTCTGTGAAAACACTGCACACTGTTGAGAACTATAAAATACTGCGACGGTAATAGTAGAAAGAGAAATTAGTCACTGGTGTTTAGTGCCATAGGTGGTGCGGAGCTCAGAGGAGAAATCCTTCCCCCCCTTGGGTGGGATGTGGAAGAAAGCAATTAATATTAGCACCGGAGTTCTTAGCATTTCTGTGACGGCAAAACCCTTAATCACAAGGATATCATTAGTGCTCTGAAGCATTTAATTTTGATGCCTGACAGCGTTTTAAAATGCACAAACCTTTGATAAAGAGCAAATCAGAGCTGCGGTGTTGAAATGAGAAAGAAAGAGGAAGCCAAAACCATCGTAAGGCCCAAGTAATTAAATTTAAATATGCTGTTTGCAGGAAGCAGAGAGATGTATAAACTGTGGGTTTAGTTTTCCTCTGGGTGGAAGACCCCTTGAGTAAACACGGCCTCTTTAAATTCGGATCCCGGGCCCCCCCACCCCCCTACCCCCCCACCCCTGTGGTTAGGCCGCCCTCCTCCCTCCGAGCACTGGGCCTTGTTGTACCACTGACATCCTGGGCTTGGGGTTCTGGGCTTCCCGAAAGGGCTGTTTCCACTCTTCCCTGCCTGCAGGCTGGAGAGCTTTCATTGCATCTGCTTATTTCCTGCCTTCCTCCCTCCGCCCTCCTAATTCGAGCCAGTAGTGAACTGCCGTGGATCTGTTTGAGCTTTCTCTCCCCCCACCCACCCCGACCCAAGTCTCCCAAACTGTTTTTAATTCATTGCTTGTGATGCGGGACCCAAGCAACCAGCCTGATAGCCCGCAGTGATTCGCGGAGACCCCTTCCTGCCTTTCTGAACTCCGTAGCTTTCTTTTTTTCTTTCTTTCTTTTTTTTCTTTCTCCTCTCCATCCTCTTTGGGTGTCACAAGGACCAAACTGCTGCAGTAAAATGACTTGTAGGTGTTTAATGGCGAGTCATTGAGGAAGCGAATAAAAGAAAATTGTAGCACTTGCATCAGTGGGGAGCAAGAATTGCTGAGCTTTGAACCAAAGAAAGTTAAATTTACCATTTTCTTTAAAAGGAGCCTCCTCTGTTTGACATCAAAGCATCTCCGGTAATTCTTCGTTGTGAAATGTACCGCGGTTAGAGAGGCGTGATGCGGCCCCTAATCTGTGCTGTTTCTGTTTATCACAAACGCGCACACGGATAAAACCCACGTGTGCCTCTGCGTGCGTGAGGCCCAGGCTCCCACCGCACGGAACCGCAGGTACAGGGCAAACGGGGGCCCTGTTTGGAAAGCATTCTCGGTTTCTCAGGGATGTGGGGCATTTTGAATACAGAATTATTTGCAGAGGGGATGATCTGTCCGGGCTTTCTTGGAGAAAGCTCAGCTCATTCAACCTTCATGCCTTGGTGAGTTCTTCTTTTTTTCCCTTTCATCCTCTATGGGGTTTTTTTTTGTTCCATCTTTCAAAAATGATATTTTACTACCATTTTATTTGTTTCCAGTGTGAGTGCGGAAAGGTACCTCTTCCACATGCTTCGCCCTGCTGCCCCTGCCCTGAGCACAGAGGGCTCTGCGCTCTGTGACCCTGACACCTCCTCAGGGAGGTCCCCTTGGTGGGATTTCAGGGATACCCGCAGCCCCAGAGGGCCTCTCCTGGCAGCCCCCGACTGGTTTCCATTAGTGAGCGCGTCTCTGCTCTCGTAAAACTAGAGGGGCGCTTAAATGCCCTTTCTGGGTTTAGGATTGTGGCTTGGCCTGGCGGGCGCAAGGCCACTGTACCTTCGTGGTGACGAGAACAACATACCTACCCTCCGGATACGGAGGTGAAGTTTGAGAGGGCTGTCATCACCTCCGTCGGCGACAGAGCAGCCCCCCCAATGCCCTGGGTAACAGGTGCAGTCGGACCCGGTGTAATGTTACTCCGCCCTTGAATGACATTTTCCAACCTGTGTGCTTGGAAAAAAACCAAACAAACAAAACAAAACTTCGGAAGCATCTCCTGTCTCTTAGAAAACAAGAGACTTCTGCGTATAATTAGTTGTCATTTGCTTTCCTCCTCGTTGTCAGTCTCCGAGTTCACCTAAATAGCAAAACCAAGCCCACGGAAGGTCGCCTGAAACAGGTGCAGACGAAAAGCTGTCTTAGGGAGACGGACTTCTGGTGCTTCTCATGTAGAAAACATCTCTCTGTCTACAAAGATTTGTTTTTTTGGTTTTTTGTGTTTTTTTTTTTTTTTTAAGTCTATTTTGACTTAGTTCACTTTATTTGTTTGAAAATGTATCGAGCGCTCGCTACGTGCGGGGCACGATCTTGAATGGTTTGGATGTTGATCCGGACAAAGGAAAGCCCCAGCTGCGTGGAGCCTACGTCCTAACGGCCCGCGAGCCGGCAGCTGGAAGGAAGGGGTCTTACAAATGGGAGACGGAGGCAAGGACGCTCGAGGGGCTTGGCCAGCATGGCACCCGGGGACTTTCAACCCCAGAATGATCCCCCGGGTCCCTCTAGCTGTCACCGATCTACCCACCAAACTAGTAAAGTGAAGAATCCTTTTACCATTTGTCCGTCTTTACCATTTCCCACGCGCTGGATGAGCCCACGTGCTCACAGACGCAGAGGACCGGTGAGTTCTTCAAAGTCCCAGTCATCCTTGGAGCGGGTACCCCTGCTCGGCCACCAGGGTGCCTCTGGTTTGTCACCACAGAGCTTGCCTGTACTTCACCGACCTTACTCCACATCCTTCCACAGTGCTCTCTGCAGTGGACAACGCCCCCCTCCTCCCTATTTTTCTTCCTGTCTCGGTCACTATCTTTATTTAGCCAAATATGGTTTCACTGTATAAACACAAATACCTCTTCAGCTCTACTTTTGGATTTTAAGGTCCTCCAGCGGAGGACTAAAGGACATTTGTTGAATGATTGAAAGGGTACGTCAGCGTGATTTATAAGCAAAAAGAAAAGGAAATCAAGAACGTGGTTGGGGTGAAAACTACGAAAATACCCTTGAGAATAGTAGGCTGTGGTCTCAGATAAGAGCATCCCAGGACAGGAAGATGGACATCTGTCAGTCAGTGGAAATACTGCTTCTAACATTTGAAAATTAAGGACGTAGGGACCCCTGGGTGGCTCAGCGGTTGAGCGTCTGCCTTTGGCTCAGGTCGTGACCCCGGGGTCCTGGGGCCGCATCGGGCTCCTCATAGGCAGCCTGCTTCTCCCTCTGTCCGTGTCTCTGCCTCTCTGTGTCTCTCAAGAATAAAAAAAAAAAAAAAAAAAATCTTAAAAAAGAAAAGAAAAGAAAATTAAGTACTTAATTCAGTTAAGTCACAAACCTTTCTTTAAAACTACCCTGGAGCCTTTGTGAGTTTGACAGCCATCAGTCATCCTTCTCAGCCACATTTCTGTGGACCGGCACGACCAGCTCTCCTTGTGTTACGCCAAAATTCTAGCCACCACAGAGTGCCTGCTGATGTCCAGGGGCCCAGAACTTTCTTTAAAGCAAACACCTCTTGTATGAAGGAGGTCTGTGGGTAGGTAGGAATGCTTCCCATCTAAGATGTGACTCTTTCTTTTAGCAAGGCTACTTAACACCCGCCTTCGGCTTCCTCCCGCCTTCGCCTCCGACTCTTCAGCAGGGGTATTAGCGCACGTGTAAAAACACAGTATAATCAGGGAGTACCCACCTCACACTTCTCTCCATCACCATGAGAGGTTCTGGACAAGAAGAAGGTGGGCAGGCTTCTCTCGAGTTCTAGAAAACGGGTGTCTTTTCTGCCAAGACTGTTATAAAAACTTCCTCATCTATTTTTGTTGTTGTTAATTCAGAAAAGGCCGAGGGATAAGATGGGTCTTAATTTGATACCAAGGACTGTGTCTGATTATCTGTGTCTGTGCATCCCCAGTTCTGCTTTATTCCATTGGTTCTCATTGCGTCTTTTTTCCTGCTTGGTCTTTTTATGTTGACTAAAATTTCCACTATGGCGAGAAGCTCTCTTTGGAATTAAGGCCTAGATTTGTCATAGCTCCTTCTGAACCATGTTTCAGGGACGGGAGTGTTCAATCTGTTAGTCGATTAGTCTGTCATCTTGTAATTTTGTTAGCAAAGGGCAGAGCCCTGGGGTCCTGGGATTCAAGATCCAAAACATTTCTAAATTGAGGAACGCTTGGTAGTATTTATCAAACTGTGGGAATGCAACCATGGTAGCATCAGAGATGATTTTAGTGAAGACCCGTCTAGAACATCATATAATACTGAATTGCCCTGTAGTGCAAATTGGCTAATCTGTACTTGGATAAAGCTGGCAGGAGTGTCCAGCAAGCATTGGCAGCATTGTTTATTTACATGTTCATCTTTATGGTTACCTGCTATTCCCAGGGTTTTATTTATGTCAGTATTAGGAAGTTTCTTCTTCAATATAACCCACGTCAACAAATATAGTGTGTTGGTTCAAGAACAGTATTACCGAAATCGTAGCACAAGTTGCAGAGGGTTGTGGCAGCGATTACATGAATGGCATGAGAAGGCAAGCTTGGGAAGCAGCGGGGCAGGAGAGTGATCGAGAAATGCCATTGCCGAATGCCTCCTCTGGGGAAGCGAGCTGCAGCCGGGCACACGTGGCAGGGAGACGGCTTCCAGATGTGGAGCTGGAGGCTGGATTGGAAGTAGGGTAGGAAGGGTGAGGGGAGGAGCCCTGTGCGGCCTGTAACGTGAAGCATATCCAGATTGCCTCTTCCTTCCAGAGTGGCAGTGCTGGCAAGCCTCACGTTTTCCAGCCTGGTGTTCTTTGTCCCAGTGAACGTGGGACACCGTGTTCGGACACGGTGCAGTGGCATGCTTCACTGAGTACGTTTCTCCATCTCGCTTGGTCGCGGATTGCTTTTGTCACTGTGGCCTGGAAATGCTTTTCTGACGACCTCCGTCCAGAAAGAATTCAGACAGGACAGCCCCCCAACATAATACCTCTTGGGATTTAGAACCATTCTGCTTTACGCTTTCGTCTCCTGTTCTTCCATTTTCATGGTGGCCAAGTCAAAGAACGCGCTATTGGCTTAGTTACACATTTGTGCGATGGATTTTCCAAGTAGGGCTTCATTGGAAACATTCTGTTAGTTAACATGATGGTTTTGTGAACTCCCTGCCCACCGTATTTTGAACACACTTGGGTTGAGTTCAGATTCCCCTTGAATGGGCACAGGAACGCTGCTGCTCCTACTTCTAAAGTGGAAGTCGGATTCGTGGCCCACATGCAACAGTTTGGTGTTGACCCGACCAGAGAGAAACCAGCTTAATCCATGCACCCCAAGACCCAAGGACTGCAGGCAATTCATTCCCGAGGAGTCCGTTGATTATCGGGATCTGACCCAGCCATTTCCGAGAGAAAGTCTGTCTTACAACTTTATGATCCCACCCTCCCACCGCACCGCTTCCTCTTGAAAGTCCTCACTTCTCTATTTCACTTCCCAATCCCGAACATCAGAGTTTAAAGAGCCCCTTTTTATGGAGTGTATGCTAGCGTGCTCCGTTAGGCGATGTATTTATTACCTGGAGCGAAATAGCTTTTCACAGCCAGGCAGCTTTCTTAGCCTTCCTGCTCTCTCTGTGTTTAGGAGTCACTCCTTGCATTTTGCTGGATGAGGCTTCCATCCCAACCAGTAAGGAAAAAGAGAGAGAGAGAGAAAGAGAGTGTGTGTGTGTGTGTGTGTGTGTGTGTGTGTGTTGGGGGAGGGAAGCCTTAATGCAGCTAATGAGCACATTTCCGTTTTTCATTTTCTTCAGATGTTCAGTGGCTTCCATATGTCTGCTGCATGCAGCTCTGTTCATCCAGTTTGGTCTTACTAACCTTGGGGTTGCCTTTGATGGAGGACATGTGTGTCCACTGTTATCTTTCACTTGTATTTATGCTTGAGAGTCAATCTGGAATAGCTTTGGGGAGAGAGAGAAGGGGAGAGAAATAGGGCAGGGTGTGTGTGTGTGTGCACGCGTGTGTGTGTGTGTGCGTGTGCGTGCATGCCATCTTGAAGTAGCCCTATCGGAGATGCCAGCCAGGCTGTCAAGTAACCACCTCCCTGCTGGATTAACTTCAGCTGGAAGATTCCCTTGTGTGACTATGGTTCGTCTGGTTGCTTTCCTTGCCATCAATACACTTGTCAGGTATGGTCAAGTATGTTTGAAGTTAGCCCCGATCCGTACTCAGTGACAATTTATTTTACTTTTCTCTTTTCCCCTCTGAGTTGGAGTTTGGCAGCTGTGTGTGTGTGTTGGGAAAGAGCAGGAGGATGACCTGACACTATGCGGTTGTTCCTCAGTGGCCATTTTGTGGTGTTTGTTTTCACGTATTTCTACAATTTGGTGACAAACAAGAATAATATACATTCAATTGAGGAAGACCCCCTAATCTCTGGTTCTACAGACCAGCTTTGTTAATGAGATTACAGACTTCATGAATGCTCCTCTTCTCCCTGGAGATGGCACATTTGTGTCATTGTCAGTCCCAGTAGAGCTTGACAACAGCCAGCTGGAAATGTGACCGCCACAATGAAGAAGAGGGCAGCCTGGTTTTATAAATCTCAGGAACCCCTGAGAACACACCCAGTAGAGGACGGCTTTTGTGTCTTTCTTAGTGGAAAGAAGAAAGTTTGCTACTCAACAGGCAAAATCAACATTGCAGCTTTTGTAAAAATAGCTGCAAAATGTCACATATGTCCAGAGAGAGAGCATCATTGCTTTATTTGTGTTCTTCGTTATTTGCATTGTTGAGTCAAACTGGAACCTTCACTATATAATTAGGCAGCCTTTTATTTCTATTGGAAAGAAGAGAAGTTGTTTGCATTTCCTACAGTACAAGAGTTGAAAATTCTCCTGCTTGTATAAAATTAAAGACCAGTAAGTTGACCACTTATAAACTTTGGAGATGGGATGAGATGCAGTTTGAGCTTAAAATGAAATCTTCCAGTGGCTTTCACGGCTTGCAAAAATTGAAGAACAAAGTAGCATTCTCTATACCTTCTGTGAGTCATAGTGCAGGTGCTGCGGAGGTGATCCATGGGCCTATTGACCTACCAGGCTTTTACTTCAAAGATTATCTTTCTAAGACAAACCATATGCCAAAAATATTGGAGAGAACCGTAAAAATGGTGTGCTTTTGTACCGGAGAAGAGTGGGATGGGGGTCTGGAAGAGACAAGAATCCTTTACACTTTTCTTAAGTAAAATAAAATTATCGATGGCTACCACCAATGTTTTCTCCCCCTTTTGTTTTCTTGTTTGTCTGTTTCTCCCAATAGCACCATCATCCATTGCCTTGGTCCAGGCGAAAGAAGTTACAAGATACAGTGTTGCTCTGGCTTGGCTGGAACCAGATCGGCCCAATGGGGTGATCTTGGAGTATGAAGTCAAGTATTATGAGAAGGTATTACCTGAATGAGCAAGCTTCCTTCCTCCTTTCTTTTCCTTCCCTCCCTCCCCCTTCCCTCCTTTCCTTTATCTCTTCAGTTTTTAGCCAGTTATAAATCCAGAATACCAGCGAATCCTAAACCAAATGCATTTTGTTCCCCCATCAGATCCAATTATGAATTTTATGTATTAGGTTGGTTATCTTGAAAAATAGGAAAAATACATTGTGTTCTAATATAACCACTTTTTCTTTCTAGTAATGGAAATCAAGATAGCTAAGAAGTTCTTATATATAAGCCTTCTATCAGTGAGAGTGACTCATAAAAGTCGAAATAATGATCTGTTTAAGTAGATCACTGCTATTCAGAATCAAGGTGTGGGTTTTGATGACTTTTAATAGAAAATCGGGGAAGGAAAATTACATTTTTCAACCTCTTAAAGTTATAGAAAGACATTATTTTTACAAATAACGTGTCTCTCTTAAAGGACAGAATTCTGAAGAGAGCTATTTGCATTCAAGATTGTCTAGAAAACGAACAATTGACTTCTCTTTCTTTTTAAAGATAATCACTTATTGGCTTCCTTATTAAAAGCAGAAAAGGGACAGGATTTATTTTTCACTGAAACCCGATTACAACATTTTTGACATTTTCTAGACGGCAAATAGAAAAAAACGAGAGACCTGCTTATGGTTATTTCTTTTAAATTCCTGGCCGTGGAGTGAGAAGAGCCACCAACCATCACCTGATTTTCTTTTTCAAAAAAGATCATCAGTAAAGATTCTGTATATTGTGGGTGTCAACCGTGATCCCACCTGAAATCCACACATCCTTCCATATCCGAGACGTAACCGTGGCACTTCCAACACTGAGGAGAATAGGAGGTTTAGAGAGTCTATCGATCAGTTTGCTTTCAACTTCTGAGTACGCTGGCTTGGTCCCTTTAATTTTGTATCTAGAGTAAGTGGGAGATTTATTTTGCCACCTTCCCCAATTTTGTCGTCCTGTGATGTAGGATCAGAATGAGCGAAGCTACCGGATTGTCCGGACGGCCGCCAGGAACACAGATATCAAAGGCCTGAATCCTCTGACTTCCTACGTGTTCCATGTCCGAGCCAGGACAGCAGCTGGCTACGGCGACTTCAGCGAGCCCCTGGAGGTCACAACCAACACAGGTACCAACATTACAGTGAAATGTGAGGAGCTGTCCCTAATTTTTGGTTAGGTGAACATTCTGATGCAATGAACACGGTTTGAAATGACGATGTCTGTAACCTAGAAGAGCTCCTGCTCTTTAGAGGAGAGCATTTTTCATAGTATCGAACCCTTAAGAAGGGTTCACATGATTAGGAAATGTTTTCTTTTTCTTGAGTCTTCTATGAATCATGGAAAAATTGGGATTGTTGAATGGACTTTGAGAGTCGCATTAGCTATCTTACCTAAGATAGGAACTTTTCCTGGGAAGAGTAAAGAAAAGACCAAATGTATTTTCTTTTATGTATTTCTAGGAATCTGTTTAAATCAAGTCAGATTTAGTTTTTTTTTTCCTTTTTTTTTTTTAGTTTTTTTAGTTTTAGTTGTTTTGTTTTGTTTTGTTTTCTTAAAGACCCTTTGGACAAACACATCAACTCTCAACATTGTGAGTTGGACTGATTGGTTGACTTGAAAATGTTAGCAAAGGACCTGCCCACTGAATAAGCAGTTTACATAAGATAGCTCCATCTAGATGATTAACAAACCCACACTGAACTTACTTGATAAGGAGATAGTGGAGAAGCATCTTCAACATCAGTTCTAGAGAGTAACGTTCTTCATGAATTGTGCGATAAAGTAGGAATAAAAAAAGCAGAAGAGAAAGAAAGCACTCTAGAATTTGTTGGGGTTTGACATTTTGGGGGCTATTCCTGGAAGGCTTCAAGGAGGAAATGACTTTTGATCTGGGCAATAATACACAGGTTTTTTTTTTTTTTTAATACACAGGTTTTTGATAGTTTGGGGGGTGGGGGATGGGGAGATATTTAGAACTACTTGTCCTTTTTGAAATTGCCAAGTGTCTTTCTCACTAAGGAATGCATCAGATCACTGAATATGAGTTGGGCTGAAACTAGAAACAAAACAAAACAAAGAAGAAGCAACAAAGAGTAATGTTTACCCAGAGGGTTTAATAAGAATCTTCTGGTTGACATTCTTCGTACAAATATAAAAAAAATCTTCATCTCTTTGAGGTTGTCGTAGACCTGCTGTTCCATAAATGCATTCAAAGGGCAAAAGAGGCCATGTGCCTTCCCAGTGGCTTCAGAACACTGACACTGATGACCCAGTCAGAGATTTGAGCTCTCACGATCTTGCCAAAGGTGATCCTTGTGTAACTCTCTTTGCCAGTGCCTTCCCGGATCATCGGAGATGGGGCCAACTCCACGGTCCTTCTGGTCTCAGTCTCAGGCAGTGTGGTGCTGGTGGTCATTCTCATCGCGGCCTTTGTCATCAGCAGGAGGTAAGCACTTAAGCCACTTGCTGCCCACCCCCTAACCCTCCATCCCAGTTTTTAAGAGGGAGCTTTTTGTCTCTTCCCCACAAAGCTGAGGCTTTTGATTAGCATCATAAATGGGGCATGTTGCATGGCCAGGTCCTTCCTCTCTGCTTTGATCCCTGGACACCCCTACTGGAGCTGCTGGCTGTGGTCCCCCCCACAGCCCCCCACCCCCACCCCCGACAGCCCTCACAGCCGACAGTCCTGGAAAGACCCAGCTAATTCCTGAAAACCCAGCCAATGAGCAAGCCAATGAGAGATTCCTAGATACTCCAAGCTGTAAGGTGTTACATTTATACCCCTCTTAAGCCTGGACTTACTGCCAAAGGTGAAAAAGAAGCCATATAAAACTTAGGTCCAAAATTTAAGCTCTGCCATTTGTCAGCTATATTACTTAAACTCTTTAAGTCTTCTTTTTCTTCCCTCCTTATGAAGTAGGGATAGAGGATTTTAGAAGATCTACCTCTAAGAGTTACTGACAGGGAAATTTTGGTCAGTACAGTAGCTAATCTAACACACAATAGGTGCTTCAACTTGAGTTCGGTTAATAATAATTGTAACCAAAGCAAATAATCCAGGGGCTGCCCCTCGGCCTTCTTTTAGGAAAGGCCTTCAGCGTTTCTAGAGAGTTTCCATTAAGCATGCTGTGGGCATGGCATTGTTCTTGGAAATGAATCTAAAACAGCAGATTACTTAATTCTGTGAGAGTCTACACTCTAACTTAATGCTTGAATACCAACCTAGAAAAGAGAGAGAGAAATAGAAACGGCTTGGCAACCTACTTTTTTTGGAACAAGTTTTTCTTATCGTTGTCGCTCCCGTGTGCTTATTAACACTACCCAGGGCTCCCGGGGAATGGGGTGGAGGAGGGACAGCGACTCATCTCCAAGATGTGCCCACATCTAAGCTTCTCCAACCTTCACTCACCTGGGCCATCAGCTATTTCACAAGGTTTCAAGAAGGCCAGAACCCAGGGGTCATCAAAATGATCCTCTTCAATATGAACCTTTTCACATAACAGAAGAGTAAAATGATACTCAGGCAGACACAGTGCTTACCTAGGCTCATTAGTTTGCCCTCGTGGTAGAGCTCCACCTGGATACCCAGGAGCCATGCTCCTACTGGATACCCTGGCTAGGGTCTGTTGTGCCCTCTCTCTTTGCCCCTCCTGTAGGTGATCTCACTGATGTCACAACGAGGCCTCTGGCTATTGCCACTGGCCTGAGCAAACAAACCATCATCCTTTTTCCTCACTCTGTGGTACGTTCTCATTTAGGGTGATGACTGTATATCCTAAGTTGCCTGGATGGTCTCAGCTGCCTCATGTATCTATTAATATCATGCCTCTACTCCCACACTCCAAAATGTCCTGGTATTACAGAAATCAATCAATCTAGTGCAGTGTGGAACAAGAACTTGGTGCGTGCAGGCACCACCTACATTTGTCATTGTGTTTGTTCTTTTTGGTGCAAAGTCTGTAGCTGTGTGTTTGATCAGAGCAGTGAGTTCCCTCCTGAAGAAGTAAAATCCACCACAAATACTTATTATCCCTTTGCTGGACTGCACGTGTAGACCTTACACAGACATGCCCACTGCACCCTATATATTAATGTAGCTCAGCCTTTGGAAACTCCAATTTGGCCCAAACACAAATGGAATTTCAAGTATTCTTTCCTTTTCTGGCATTTGATTTTGGAAATCAGTCAAGACGCGCCTCTCTCTTGTTCATTGTCTTTTAGTTTTGTGTATATATGTGCTGGACACACAAACATGGAAACTGGATGCAATAATATATCCATCCGATAGCAGAGGGGAGGAGTGGGTTGGGGGAATTTGTGGAAATTAGAAGGGCTTTTGTTTTCATTATTACATATTTCTGTGTCTTAAAATTCTACAGTGTGTATCAATAAAATTTTATTAGAAAAGAAAATTCTTAATTGCCTCCACATCAGAATAATCCTTGCTTAGAATCCAGCACCACGTGACGTTCAGAACCATTTGAGAGAGCACGCCTTTGGAGAAAGTGGATCTTATCTGTATCTCCACCTTCTCTTTGATGTTGATGGGAAGCTTTGTCTACTGGTCCAACTTCTCTTAAGGGTTGCCTTCCCCCCACCCCCAAGGTACCTTAAATATACCGGTGAAACCAGAATAATTAGGAACAAGTCACCTCATGATAAGTTTCTTTCAGGTGTTCTGCTTTGACAAAAAGAAAGGAAAAATGCAAGAAAATATAATGCAGGCAGATGAGCTTATTAAAAGCTTGAAGCTATAGAAAATAGAATTGCACACTTGATGACTTAATTTTCTTTCTGCTTTTATTGATCACTTTATTCTTTAAGGGAGGATTGATAGAGGAGGATTCATTGGATTTCCAATTATGAGTCCCTACCTTAGAGAATTGAGCCTGTCGAGTTACCCAGCGATGATTCTTGTCCCTTCTCCCCCATTAAAAAAAAAATGTCACTTCCCAAGGCTGATAAACACTGCTTGGTGATTGGTCCTCAATGGATCACTTTTTAGAAAATGAAATGTCAACCCCTTGCCCTGCTATTGATTCTTCTTTAGTGTGGGCCATAAAGCTGTCACGGGAAAGGCTGCCTGGAGCCAGGTAGCTGACAGGGTTTGCTGCGGCCGATGCGCACTCAGCTGATTCTTCTCTGCACGCAGGCTGTGTGCTCTGTCACATTGGACTACAGATGTTTAAATGAGACAAGAACAGGTGAAGAGCGAGGAGACGGAGTGCGGACAAAAGTCTGATCCATGCTTTTAGTGCGAGTACAAATGAAAGGTGGTAAATGGCGCCCCCAAATAATCTTGCCAGCCTTCTGGAAAGGCAACAAATGGAACACCCTGGCCCAGAAAATGATAGGGCTGCTTGTCACTCTTTGGAGCCACAGAAGGTTGATGGCAGAGTCCATGCTAGACAAAGGGATCCCTTATAAGGTGATTCTCCTCCAACTGAGTCCCACCAGGTGATGGCATGTGAGATTTTTTTTCAGGAGTAGAGGCCAAGGACCCACACTGTGAGAAAAGTTTCAACCCTCCTGATTACCTCAAAGAAAAATCTGTCTGGTGCTAATTTGTCGTTTAAGAAAGAGGAAATGGCCTCAGGCTCACAGCTGGTATCTTGCTATTTTTTTTTTTTTGATAACAATTGTTGCATTTATTTCATTATATCTTTATACTGAAAAGCCTGAGCTGTAGGCAAGGCAAGGTAATATCCATTTTTTTCAATGAGAAGATCTACTTTTTCCTTTCGGCCCACTTGGATGAGTAAATATTTAGGGATCTCGATGAAAGAATCCAACCCCCCCCCCCACATTTATAAATTTTATTTATATATTTAAAATGAAAATCAAAGTAAGTTGACTTAAGACCTATTGTATGTTTTTACCACCCACGTTGTTGTAAGCAAATCCACTTGCTTTTTTTTTTTTTTTTTTCAACAAGTGTCTAAAACCAGTGTGCTCTTCATCCCTTGAATTAGAATTCAAGTATTTCAGCTTTCAGAGCACAGAATTGTACTTGCTGTTGGGTTGTTCAGGTACTGCGCTCCGTGTATCTAGTGATGCTAGAAAATTTATCCCAAATTACGTATGTACATTCTCTCAGCAGCATGGTACCGTGGCTCCATGTTCCTAGGTATTTACTTGTGGTCTCTGTAGTGTAACCACTTTACTGCTTTCTAAAGTGATTTTTGAAAGTACTGTTAACGATAGGCATCATAAAATGCAATGATAAGGTCATAACATCCGGGACTAATTGAACATGTTGTGTTTACCTGACCCTCCGCCCCTTTATAAGTGATTTCGTCAGGATGTCCCAAATATTGTTAATCCGGGTTCCTTGAGGCCAGTGTGTCTTCCCTCAATACTATTTTATTGTGTAAGGACAACTTTTGAGAAAGGACTAGAATATAAGATGAGTCTCTCATTTCGAAAGGACAGTTTGGTGATCGGAGGCAAGTATTTTCTGATAACCAGGCATGGAGGCTTGTATACTGACCTTCTAATGATTGCTGGTGCTACTGGGTTTTTGTTACATCCGTTTATGTTAGGGTAGATGTGCCCATTTCACTAGAAATAAAAAAAAAAAAAAAGAAGTGACTTGATTTTTAAGGGAAAAAAAAAAAGGAGATGGTAAAATTTGTGAAGAAGTGCACAAATGGCCCGGGTTTAGGAACCTACCTCTTTCTAACACGGGGACCTTCCATACCAGGAACCTGGAGGGCAGGTTAACCAATGACCTCAACCAAGTTCTCACAGCTAGTTAGTTGCCTGACGAGTTCCAAAGTCCATCTTTCCTGACTTCCGATCGATGTTCGTGTCTTCCGAACTGAAAAACTGACCTGTGTCGAAAGCTCACCCTGCCAGCCCCAGCAGACTAACACTTCAGGGGGGTCCCCCGTGCCACTCGTGGCATTGCTGAGACGTGAACTCCTGTGCAAGCCCCAGGCACGCTCTAAGGTCCGACGTCGTGAGTTGGTTTTGTCTTCATCCGAAGGCTCAGATTTTCCACTTGGGAGCTAAGTGTCCACGTGACACGCCAACAGGGACTATTCCGTCTGTATCCATCTTCCCGGGTGTCCTAATTGGAATATTATGATCACATAAGAATGAATACACTCAAATGGTAGCCTAAATTGGCTCTGATGAAGTCATGTAAATTCATACAATTAGGGGGCAGATGGTGCTGCGGGAACATTTTGAGACAACTTGCGCGCGATCGTGCGGTTCAGTTCCGACCATTTCAAAATGTTGCTCGCGAAGAACATTCAGACATCATTTGCTGCGAGGACAATGACAGCTTAAGGAAGGGGAAAAGAGGGATGGCTTCTATGAATCTTCACGGGTGATGCCATTAAACGCTGGAAAGGGTCCTCCTGGAGCCGTGCTAGTTATTACGTTGCTTTATCTTCTTTAATCTGCACTTTAGCTGCATAAATTACTTACCTTTTGCTAATTAGTTTTGGAACAGTGAACCACATCAATCAAACCCGTCCACTTGATCAGGGAAGTTAGTATTTTAATAAAAGCGGGGTTTGCGCTGGGGCCCCCTGCCCTGCCGGGGTTTTGTTTGTTTTATTGAACAGTCGGGGGCCAGAAGGACGCAGGGCGGGGAGGGCCGCGCTGGGGGCTCACGCTGGTGCCCACAATGCCTCTAATACCCGGGTTCTGCCCCCCTGTGACCCGGGCCGGGGCGGGGGGAGGCCTGGGCCCCCACGTCGCAGCCCCACCTGCGGAGTGCCTCCTCCGGGAGCCTCCCCTGCCAACCACTGCCCTCCCGCCCAGGTTTAATCAGCTCCCCCGTCCCGGTAATTAGAAAACCTTTCACAAAGCTTTCTTTCTGCCATTCAGGTGATCCCCGCCTGGGATGTCAATTTAGAGGTTAGCACTTCTTTGGGCTGTCGTGGTTCCCTCCAGCCTGGCCGACCAACCTCAATGGGCTTTCTTTCTTGGAACAATGAGGGACACAGTGTCCTCCTCCCCGCCCCCTCCCCGAAGCCAAGCAGAAAGGGTCATCAGGTGACAAAGGTAGAGCCCCGACTTAGGCATTTGAGCTTCCACGGTATTCCAGAAAAGCGAACAGGCTACCATTAACCCAGTGAGTCCTGGTACTTCTTTTCCACATCTTCTGTGCTCCCGGAGGGTGTTCCCCCTCCCCCCACCCCAAGTAACACTGCAAGTCAAGGAGTTTCTTTAAAAATACACCTTGGCCTCGGCTTTAATTCCTCCTACTGGGTTTAGGAGTCAGAGGAGGGGATGGGCGTGTCGGCCTTATAATTAATGATCCCTGCCACTTTGCATTTCCTCTGGCTCTGCACGTATTTAATGCATGTGTTTGATGTAAAACAGATAACTGCCCTCCTGGGCAGCGGGAGGCCCGTTACAGGGTTTTTGACAAACTCCCTGGCATTTCAGGGTTGGTACCAAAGCTCTGCGCCTTGTTTTGCTTCTCTAAAGGAAAGACATTCAAATCAGTATTGGCGATCTAAAGTGGTTCAAGAGATATACTTGTAATTTTAGATAATGCTTTTAGGAGCTCTGATAAGATACAATCGCTCAGGCTGGCAGGACCCTATCACACCCCTGGGACCGAGCCACGCGTTTCCCCGACATAAAATCTTGTTTTCATAGTTCCTGACCTTACACTCTTATATTTCCTTTAGGAGGGGAAGGGGGCGGAGAGGGGCGGAGGGGGCTCCATCTTTCACGGCAAACGTTGGGTTTCAGGACATTTCACCGTGTTCCGCTTCTTTCATGAAGCAGTGGATTCTGAAAGCAGCGGAACCCAGTTTAAGTGGATTTACTGATAATAAAATATAGTATTATAATAACTCTCACCCGAGATCTTGATGTGAGTTCCTCTGTAGTAGGAGAAGCAGGTGAGACCGTGAGCAGATTGGGCAGCTGCACTCCCGTCCTTGCTGCGAGGGTCGTGGGGGGGTGGGGGGGACCGCTTGCCTCCCACACGCGCCCCCCTCACCTGTACCGTGGAACTGAGTGTGGGTCTGTCCGCCTGGCTGCTTCCATGGGCTTGCTGCAAAGATGCAATTAAATAATAGACATGAGGGCAGCCCCCGTGGCTCAGCGGTTTAGCGCCTGCCTTCGGCCCAGGGCGTGATCCTAGAGACCCGGGACCGAGTCCCACGTCAGGCTCCCTGCATGGAGCCTGCTTCTCCCTCTGCCTGTGTCTCTGCCTCTCTGTGTCTCTCATGAATAAATAAATAAAATCCTTAAAAAAGTAATAGACATGATGGCTCTGTAAAAAGTTAAAAGCAAAGTACAAACGCAGGCTATCGTTTGGGACTGGATTCCACACACTTGGTGGTTTCACTGGAGTGACTGAGTCTCTGGTTCCTGCTTTGTAAACAGTCTGCGGAGGGGATGATGCTGTGTCCGAGCACCTTGGAAAGCTAAATGCAGTGGGAAAGTGCAAGATACTATTATTTGCAGGGGAAGTGCCCAGGGAGGGACATCCGCCGGCTTCCCCCTGGCAGAGGATCTGGAGCGGATGTGGGGATGTGGGGATGGCGCTGGGGCTCCTGTCTGGTCACCTCAAGGGCCACATGGGCTTCTCTGCTGTGGTCTCTTCTCTGCCATCATCCCATCCTTTTCTGCTTGTTCAGAGATCAGGGGGTCAGGTTTCTAGACTCTGACGGGGCCACACTGTTGAGATGCTCTGTGGCCTGCAGGTCATCTGTTAGATTCCTCATCTACAAAAGTCTCGACCCACCTGGCCTGTGAAACTCCTAGAAAACATGAGAGGAACTCCAAGGTGGACTTTACATCGTGGACAGAAACATAAATATACACGTTTTATCCACTTACTTGGCCTCATCTTCCCAAACCGTAGAAAGTTGTCATACCAACTGAGTTGATTTTTCGATTCGTGTGACAAACACATTTACATGTATATATAGACACATGCATACACATATAATGTATCAAAATTATTCATTTAAGATTGATATATATTCAAGATTTCTGATTTCCAGGACTTTTATAACACTCAAATCTCATTTCTTCTTTTTTTTTAAATTTTTTTATTTTAGAGATAGTGTGAGCGTTAGGGGTGGCGGGGGTGGGGAATGGGGGGCAGAGGGAGAGGCAGAGCGGAAATCTTCAGCAGACTCCAGGCCTAGCACAGGACCCCATGTGGGGCTTGATCCCCCAACCCTGAGATCATAACCTGAGCCAAAATCAAGAGTCAGGTGCTCAACCAACTGAGCCATCCAGCTCCCCCACCCCCACAATCTCATGTCTTTAGGACATTTAAAACAGAATTCCAATTATAAGACCATACCCCATCTCTTTGGAAAGATAATTCAGCTACAAATGGAAACTTCCCGTTTTTACTCCTGCACGTTTTCTACAAACACTTAAGGAATGTAATACAGTAAAAAGCAAATATTTACCTTTTAAATTTTCATTAATAATTTAGGAGTTTGTAAGCAGCAGCTGAAACCAATAACCACAAAAACTATTGTTTTAAGAATATCATATAATATGATAATGAGTCTTTTGTGGTCGTGGTTATTGTGGTTATAGCAACAGGACTTACTGTTACCTAACATGTAGTGAAGATTATTGCCACTTGATTTCTGTAGAATTTTCCCATGGAAACTAATTTTAATTCAGAGTATGCATGGGGAAACTAGCCAAGAAACTTATAATCTGTCTTCAGTAAGATAAATTTATTCTAGAGATTTGAAATTATATTATAAAATATTTGCTCTGTCACTTCAATTTGGTATTGTGGTTAAGAACAGAGACTCTGGGTTCTGACTGCTTGTGCTTGAAACCATTATTCACCACCAAAGTGACAGTTATTCACCTTATTATTTTGCTTCCATAAACCTCAGTTTTACTTATCTGTGAAATGTACACAGTGAATTTGCCTGACTTATAGCATGGTAGCAAAGGACTAATGGCATATAACTTTTGAAAATAATTGTGGGGGTTGTTTTTTTTTTCTTCTTTCTAATAGACGGAGTAAATACAGTAAAGCTAAACAAGAAGCAGATGAAGAGAAACATTTGAATCAAGGTACAGAAATTGGATTAAAAATAATTTTATTTTTAGAGCATGTCTCATGTTTTTAGTTTAGAAATGCCTAAATTAGATTCATATGGGCTATTAATATTATAGTCCTTTCACAGAATTATCTAAATAATGAACTTCAGGGTATCCAACCGACATAAGTGATTTGGGATTATTTCAAGTGAGATTAAAGACGGGGGTTGGGGAAACTCCTTTAGATTTTTCTTTTTCCTTACTTTATTCTCCACCCTGAAAAATCATCGGTCTTGCTGGCTCATTTTTGTAGCTGGGTGGTGAGACTTAACAGGTCACAATTTTTCTCATGTTATAAGATAAAATTTGGAAGGGGGGGGGAAAGAAGTTCAAGGAACTTGCCCCATCCCCCAAAATATTTGCTATGGCTTTCAGGGCTACTAATATTTCTTTAATGTACTTTGGTTATTTGGGGGTCGAAGAATAAATTTGAGGAACTGGCCTTGGAACGAAGTGAGCAAGATAGAAGACTCTTAAATGGACAAGGTTGATGACTCTCCTGGAGCACAATATAGAACTTCCTGAGATGGTGGTGTTCTCTGTCTGTATATCCAGTACAGCAGCCAAGAGCCACATGCACTTCTGAGTATGTGAAAAGTAGCAAGTGTGAATAAGAAAGTGAATTTTAAATTTATTTAATTTTAACTAATTTACATTTAAATAGCAACTCATGGATAATAGCTACACTATTGGACAGCACAGGGAAAAAAAAGGAAGACAGAGACCATGGGTAGGAAGAATCATCTTGAGAGTTTCTTGGCTACAGCGTATAAAGTGATAAAGGATGTGGGATATCTGACAACCTTCTATTTATTCACCTTGTTTTCTTTCCAGGAACATATTTTTAAGATTTGCATGTAGTATATGTTTTTTTTTAATTAATTATTATTATTATTATTTATTTTTGAATGAGGACAAAACTGACAGTTCTGGAAAATCAAGGGCATGCCCAATCTGTGCTCCAAAGTCCGAGGAGCTCTGGCAGGGAAAGGAGCATTACCAATAATTACTAATGCTCCTCGTCCCAGACATCTCTGGGCTCAGTGCTCACATTCTGGATTTAGGCTGCAAGTTGACTGTAGGGTTTGGCTGAATTTACACTTCCTGGTATTCAAACCATTCACAATGAGGCAACAACATTTTCTCCAGCTGAAGCTTCCAGATGAACGTCAATGTCTTTAGTAATAGCACCTTCTTTATAAAGCAGAATAAAAGCAGAGGTCCGATTAATTCTCAAATCAGCTAGCTGGTGTTATCTCTCTGATCTGTTTTAACCTAGCTTTAATCTTCACTTGTTAATTATTGGTCACATGATTAATCGGTCCAGATATTGGGCAAAAGGGGGCACCCTGTAGACATTGCTAATTGAGAAAGAAAGTTCCAGTTGTCTTCCCTAAGAAGGGATAGCTTGAGCTGGTGGGTAGGACATGAGCAACTGATCTGGACGAGTGTTCAGCGAACACATTCCAAATTTTCTTGCACAAACTCTCTTTTCCTCCATTGGATGGGTTGTTTTTCAAATTTCATCCTTGAAGTGTGAAGACATTCCAGGAAGTCAGTAGAGCTGTAGCCTCTTAAGTAGCTAACAATTCTTTGTTTACCCACTAATGAAAACCAGAGCAAGTATTTAAACATTTTCGTATGTCTATGCTAAGCATTTTTGTCATGCTAAGAACACTTTCTGTACTAAGTATTTTTAGACCCGGACAACTGAAGTTTATTAGTGGTTATTGAGAAGTGTTCAGCCATCCTATCGCATGTGTATTACTTAGGTGTTAGAACTTATGTGGATCCCTTTACATATGAAGATCCCAACCAAGCAGTTCGAGAATTTGCCAAAGAAATCGACGCCTCCTGCATTAAGATTGAAAAAGTCATAGGAGTTGGTAAGTGTCTGAGTGTCTCCTGAATAATTAGCCTATTTTCTTTGTAGATGCTAAATATGCCTATGCGGATTATACAAATATGTATGAATGTTGTTGCATATACATGTATATATGTAAATATCTGTGTACATTAAATTTCCTTGATCTATGTAAAACATTAGCACAGGGCCCAGCATGTAAGACGTACTCAACAAATGTTAGCTATTACTCTTTCATCTTGAATGTGTTTCTGGACCATAGTTGATTCATTTTCTCTCTCAAAGGTGAATTTGGCGAAGTATGCAGCGGGCGTCTCAAAGTGCCTGGCAAGAGAGAGATCTGTGTAGCCATCAAGACACTGAAAGCTGGTTATACAGACAAACAGAGGAGAGACTTCCTGAGTGAGGCCAGCATCATGGGACAGTTTGACCACCCGA
Source organism: Canis aureus (assembly GCF_053574225.1). Lineage (NCBI taxonomy): Eukaryota > Metazoa > Chordata > Mammalia > Carnivora > Canidae > Canis > Canis aureus. Next base: position 3,229,464 of record NC_135646.1, read on the forward strand.
ACATAATTCACTTGGAAGGCGTTGTCACCAAATGTATGTGGGTCGCTCCCTTTGCAAAGCCAACTTAGAAGTTACTGGCAAATTAAACACACATTTTCTTTCCAGGGAAATGACAGATGGAGCAGACCCACTGATTGCTAATAGGAGGAAATCAGTGCAGGACAAGTCATTAATCTTGTAGTCAGCTCTCAATGGGTCTACGGTTTAGGCTGATTCCCTATTTCCAAGGCAGCTTGCGTGAGATTTTAGGGAAATTAATATTGCAGATTTTTGGTATGCCTCGCCATCTTTCAAACCTCCGCTAGACCAAACTGATTGTCACAGAGTAGGCGCAAGCAGATGGTAAGCAAAATAAAATTTAAGTACTTTTCATATAAAACACAACAAAACCTCGCCACACCTTGTGCTCGAAGCTTCAGTTCCAGATGCAGGGAGTGAATCTTGGAAATCTTTATTATATTGGGGGATTTGCTTGTCTGCTCGGACTGATTTATGGCTGTTGCTGTTCAGCACCTATTTACAGTAACACCTGGATGAACCTTCCCTTTTTTTAGCCTATTAGCATTCGCCAAGCCTGTGAACCACGCTTCAGTTAAAATACGACACAGCTCAACAGATGCATTTTGTGAAGCAAACCCTGAATACATCTGTAAGGCTGGCTAAGACCAATTTATAAGGCACCACATGGACAGTTCAGCTGAAGTGATTGCTATTGAACGTGGCTCTGTTCCAGGAGTGGCAATACCTACTACTTGACTACAAGTCAAGATCTTGTAAGCCCCTGGGCCATGTCTCCAGAAAGGCCAAGGTTCCTCTCACTTGATTCAAGGTGCCTGTGACAAGCATCCTCACTCAACATGCACAGAGTGGGTGGAAGGGGGCAGTGGGGAGCAAAGGGGGCACCTGGGTGGCTCAGTGGTTGAGCATCATCTACCTTCGGCCCAGGGTGTGATCCCGGGGTCCTGGGATCGAGTCCCGCATCGGGCTCCTCGCAGGGAGCCTGCTTCTCCCTCTGCCTGCATCTCTGCCTCTGTCTGTGTGTCTCTCATGAAATAAATAAATTAAATCTAAAAAAAAAAAAAGTAAACTTTGAACATAAGGTCTGGGGCAGAGCAGGAAATGAGACACAAGAGTCCGTGATCTTTAAGAAGAGAAAATAAGGTTACTGAAACGTGAGAGAAAGTGTACACTCATTCAGAGGTCCTCAAACATAGGTCAGAATTCTGGAAAATGTGTTAAACCAGCTTCCTGGACTGCATCCTCAGGTTTGATTTAGCAGGTGGGGTGGGGCCTAGTGAGTTCGCATCTCTAAAGAGTAGGAAGGTAAATCAAAGCTGCAGGTCCAGACTTAGAGCAGACTTAGAGACCCTTCAGCCCCAAGACCAGAGCCCTTAGCCTGTGGGTGCTTCTGTGGGTGCTTCTGCTAGTACAGCACCTGTGGTCTTGCCTAGTTAGTGGCTCAAGCTGGTGGTTTACTCACCTATACCACAGAAAAAGAACTTGCCTCAGGTTATTTTGGATGAAATATTTCCTGTATTTAGCATAACGCTTGGCAAATTTAAACAACAACAACAGAAAACTTCCCTAAGTGTTAACGGCTATTATTTACGTCTCAAGAAGGACTCCTTTCCCCATCATCAGAATCCTTCAGAAACGGAACCTTGGTTCCTACCTAAGGGTATATAATTTTCCACCTAAAGCGAAGGCTATAATTAGCATAGAATAGCTCTATTTGCTTTTTAAGATTAGTTTTACAGACAGGATATTTTTCTGTTGCCCGTGGCCTTTGGGGCTGCCCAGAGCCCTCCACTACTTTAATTGAAAGATAACATTCTGTTTAAATACTTCTGCAGGTCCATTCTCTCAAAAGGAGACTCTGTTCAGCTTGGGGTGTTTTTCCTGCTGCAGACAGTGATTTTCATAGCACCTCTGCAGAAGAGAGAAGAAACAGGGGATCTTTGTATTAAAGTCCCACCGCGCCTCTAAAACCCGTAGCTATTACAGCTGTAACTGTTATAAACGACTGGATGCATTTGCATAATGCAGTTGTCACTGAATTAAAATGATTTAAAATTTCCACCCGAGGAGTTGTCCCCGGCCCCAACCCTGGCCTCCCCCCACCACATCCCTGCCTGTTGCAGGGGAGGAGCTACATCCATCCCCGAGCCCAGCTGAGATCCATTTTATAAGCCCCTCTGCTTACGGAGACATTCATCTTTATTTCTCTTGGAGAGCTCATAAAGATTCTGACAAATGGATACTTTTAATAAACTGAAGAAGGAATGCAGAAAAATTGCAAAGATGGTGCCAACCTTCAGAGGAGGGAGGTGTAAGGGTGCAAAGTTGACGTCGAAGCGTGTGTATTCATTACAGGCAGTTACTTGAGTGACTTTTTAAATTGACGAGACTATAGGTTCCACTAGCTCCCCCCACCCCCATCCTCTTCTTTTGGGTCTTCCACTCTCTTGTCTACCCTTCCAGAGAGATCTGGTGAAATTGGAGTGGGTGTTAATGCAAGAGAGTCAACCTTTTCTCATTAGTTGACAAAGTATCTTTTGATTGAGGCGGGTTCATTAAAACTCACTTAGATGCACTGGTTCTGTCTGTGGCCACAGATGTAGAGGGTCAAGGAGTCTAAAACTAAGGCCTTCGTATGCGTTATATTGAGGGAGGACAGAAAAGGTGTCCAGAGACCACTCCCTCCAGCCCAGGGGAGAGACCGGAAGTGGGTTTTGTTCATCCTTTGATTACACCACACTTTCCGGTTCGTCTGCCAGCTTTCATTCATCACTGAAAATGAAGTCTCCATGGTATTGTTTCTTCATCCAAAAGTTTTACCTTGGAAAGCTTTCTTAGACATGACACCAAAAACACGATGAAAAAAAAATAGTAACTTGGACTGCTTTGAAATGAAAAACTTCTGTTCTTCCTAATTTTTGCCTCTGAAATGAAGGCCTTTCAGAACAGGATCTATTCTGGGTGGGAAAGGTATTAGTTTAGAATAATAGAGGAAACTTTTCAGCAGTGACATCCCAGTCTGTTTTTCCCTTAGACTGAATGTCTAAATCCAAACCGTCCACAAGTACATCGATGAAAGTGAATATTTTTGATTCATCAAACTAGCATTTTCTTTTCCTCCCAGGGAATGTTCCTCTCAGCTTTAACCCATCCTTTAGTAAAATATGGAGCATTTATGCTCCCCTACCCCACCCTCCTGCAAATACCATTTAGAAAGAAGGAATTTCAGAACTTGAGCCCATTGCCAGCAATTAAGAAACTAAAGAATGGTTCATATTTCCAAAGTTCCTCAGAAAGAAAACTAGAGTGGAATGAGAGTATTGTTTCCCCCCAACTTACTACCAAACCTTAAAATAATTTTGTTCTTTTTGTAGGGGTGGGGGGATAATGAGGGGGAGCAAGGATATTCTAGTACTGAATTAACTTGCTGTCTCAGATGAAATAATTTGCTGAACCTTTTTCTCTGATTTTTATTTTTTGTTGTTGCTGAGGCTATCAGCTTAAGGGAGGAAATGAAGTGGATTTTTGTTTTTGTTTTTGTTTTTGTTTTTGTTTTAGTAGATAAGAAAGGGAAAAGAAAGGATATAGCTTCTGACCTGAGCAAGGCAGGCGGGTGGGGGAGCGGTGGAGGTGGGGGTGGGGGGAGTTAATATTGTACATGCTCCAGCTTTAAGATGTGCCTGAGTAATGAAGTATTTGATGTAGTTACTGCTCCCAGAAACTTGAGTTTCTCTAAATAAGTAAAAAAGTTTCTCTGTCCATTGATTCCTTTAGCATCACACAAGTGGCTCTTCTGGGAACAAAATAAATTAATTATCCTAAAGATTTTTTTCGCCTTTAAACAGGCCGGCCCATTTATCTTCTTCCCCTTTTGCTTGAGAGAGCAATTATCTGTTCATGTGCTCCCTGGATACCGGAGGCCACTTTAGCTAAAGACCTTGTCAACAAGCCACCCAAAGGGTTAACCTTCCAGATGGAATTTAAACCTACTCGTCCTTTTAATATTTCATTCCTAGCTCCCCACAGCTGAGGCATAAGCTTGGCTTGTTTTAATTAAATTAGATCGTGCAAGACAGGTGTCTTGGCAGTAAAATTGTGCACAGCCCATTTTTATCTCATTAACTGCAGTGCTCATCAAGGGTTTGTGTTTTTCTTTCTGAAAACTCTAGGTAAACCAGTAATGATCATAACAGAGTACATGGAGAATGGCTCCTTGGATGCATTCCTCAGGGTACGTGACTACTTTATATTAAACCCAAGAATGTTGGTATTTAGAAAACTCCAACAGACTCCTTGTGTCCATTCTGTTTGGTTGTATTCATGGACTTTTTTAATGGGGCAAGGGAAGAAGAGAAGACATAGAGAATGATGTGATTTTTAAAGGCTATTAAATAATCCATGTTCAGTGAAGGTAGCATTAGATTTATTCTTGCATTGTGGGGCTGTTTGAGCCATAGATTCATTACAGTTGGATAATTTCCATCTACCACAGGAAGCAAACTCAGTTCCTAGGATGCACTCTACTAGAGAGAGAATTAGTGACTCTGATCAGAAAGGCCCGGAAATAATGTTGAGTTTCATTGCGTACTTGATACAGATATCAAAAAAGATCCAAGTAATAAATGCTTGGTGAAAATTAATTTGGCCTAATGCTAATGAGATTGTTTCTCATTCCTTTCCTATGCAGAAGAATGATGGCAGATTTACTGTCATTCAGCTGGTGGGCATGCTTCGTGGCATCGGGTCTGGGATGAAGTACTTATCTGATATGAGCTATGTGCATCGAGATCTAGCTGCACGGAACATTCTGGTCAATAGCAACTTGGTCTGCAAAGTGTCTGATTTTGGCATGTCGCGAGTGCTTGAGGATGATCCGGAAGCAGCTTACACCACCAGGGTAAGGAGGATTTCTGACCTCTGGGTTTTGACTCTGATGAAACTGTTCCTCTTTTCTCATTTTGATGTTTAAGCCCTTTGCGATTTTGTTAAGTTTACTCATCCTTCAGAATCTCTTCATTTCCATGCATTCATTTTTAAGCCGTGTTTCTGAGGGATTTTGAAACTGCCTCAAGATATATGTGACTACTTTAAAAACAGCAAACTAGAGCTTTACTTATTATTGCATTTTTCACACTTAATTTTTCCTTCTTTCCCTTCCTTTCTTCCCTCCTTCCCTCCTTCCTGTCTGTTTTAAATGTTCCCTTTAGTTCTTTTCTATTATTAAAAAAATTTCCTTATTTTAAACATGACAGATGAATGTTTCTAGTTGATTGGCTACTGAATCTGAGAATGTATAGACAGGATTTATAAAACATTTACACAGTGCAAGAATTTTTAGTATCTAATTACCTTCATTTTACTAGTGGTAGATAAGCTGGATTAGGGCACTGTTAAGAGTTATCAGTATACAGTTAATGGCTAGGCTATCTTAGCCAGACAATCTGAATATAAGATACTAATGGAATAAACAGAATCATAAAAATTATTGGCCATTAGAGCTGGCACTGCTAAAATCAATGGGAAGCAGACAGTTACTAGGCATTTTTCTACTTTGATGCTCTTTTTGCATTAGCAATCTTAAGCATTGTTTTTGTTTGTTTGTTTGGCTAGTTGGTTGGTCGGTTATTTATTTTTCCTAGTAGTGTTCAGTTTCTTTGACTCTAGTTTTGATTCTTACCCGTATATCCACTTTTGAATTGCAAGTCTGTTCACTTAGGAAAGAATGCATCTTTGTGAATGCTAAAGATTGCTGATTTTTTTCCAGTATTTGGAAAGAGGAAAGTTAAAGGAGGCTTCTAGAATGATACATTTACATACGTAAAACCTCAACCAAATAATTAAGGAAGGTAGAAGGCAGCACAAGTGGCCTTCTGTATGGAACAAGTGTAACACACTGGGTTTTCAGAGTAAACTTCAGTGATTCAATGTAATTTCTAGTACAATTTATTGTCTTGTGTGGGAGTCTTAGTAAAGCGAACTTTCAAATGATGTTCTCTTGAACAGCTTAAAAGTCTGAATTCAAGTTGAATTAATTTCCCCAGGTGAAATCTTAAGAAATTTGAGACTCGATTAAAAATACCTTTCACATAAGCATAATCAAACGATACACAGTTGAGGCAAAAACAAAAACAAAAGCAAAACAAACAAACAAAAAAAAAACAAACCTCCCAAGCCCTCCCAAAACCTAGACAAACCCACAAAAAAAACAAAACATCCCCTTCCCCCAAAAACAGCACTTTAAACTTTTCCTGAGTAATATTCAATTGCTTTGCCATTTTTGCAGGTGTCCTCACTCTATTGCAGACAATAACAGCTCTAGAGCTGGTATTTGGCTTCCTCTAAGAGCCTATGTAATGTATTATCTTCTAGTCATGTTAAACATGTTTCTCATGCTATATAAAAATAGGATCACAGTGTGGTGGATAGAAATGCTCATATTTAACTTCCTTAGTTCATGATTTCAGATACAATATTAAATATTGCCTCTGGGCTGCTGACTGAGAGACTCCAACAAGAAGTCAAAATGAGTATCAGCTGCACATCCATCCATTGATATACCATGATGACATATGCATTTTGAAAAAACTGAAATTCCCTTTCTTCTACATCTGAAGTAGAGTTCAGATAAGAGCTACACTTTTTAAAAATAATTAAACAGTTTACTTATTCACTTCCCTATAACAAAAGAAAACATGTGAGGAGAAGTATCTCAACCTAGAAGACCAGTTAAAATAAACAAGTCTCTTATTGTTGTTTGGAGAGCTATCTCAGGAATGTTGTTGTCCTGCTTGGCAAACAGTAACAACATTCAGTGACTAAAATGGCACATCAGTGGTGTACTTAGAGGATAACTTATGGCTTGAATATTCACAGGGTGGCAAGATTCCTATCCGGTGGACCGCGCCAGAAGCAATTGCCTATCGTAAATTCACATCAGCGAGTGATGTATGGAGCTATGGAATCGTTATGTGGGAAGTGATGTCGTATGGAGAGAGACCCTATTGGGATATGTCCAATCAAGACGTGAGTCTTTATGTTCTAAAATATGTGTCTTTGCCTTGAGATTCAGGGACAATTGCATCATGGTATGATGGAGTGAGGGCTGAGCTGGAAATGATACACAAAACTCAGGATTCTCAATACAAGCTCATGTAGTAATCTGGTTAAACATTTGGGTCATGGATTTCAAGGCCCAAATTTACATGACCTAAATGGGATAGTATGGAAGACAGATTTGATAGATTTATAGGTAGATGCATAGATGGATAGGTCAGTGATAAGGAACAGTATTTTACTTGATTAATGCCAAATGCATGCTGAAACAAAATTCAACTTTGAATCTTAATAAAATACAAGGAAATAGGAAAAACACAAATTTCATATGTGAAAAAATTGACTCCAAGGGTTTATTGGAAGAAAACTAGTGAATATTTTAGAGCTGGCATAGTTGTAATTAGAGCTTGCCCCTTGAGGACTCTAAAATAAAGCCTCACTAAATGACCCTTTGTAAATTATGCACATCCCTTTAAATGTACCATCTGGACTACTTCATAAGGGAGTATCCACAATGCCTGCAATTTCAGAAAAGCATTCAATAATGACACTAATAAGATTCCAGAGTAATAGAATTTAATTACAAACATCTCCAGTGCAAAAGAGGAAAGAAAACAAAAACAAAAAACTTAGACCAGGGGGTCTTCCTAGAACACTTGTTAGTTATGCATGTGAAGTAAAATATTAGCAGAGAGTGTTTACAGAGGCATGGTATTCAATTCATCAATAAAAACAATAGTTTGGAAAAAGATCTCTGACAAAATTCTCTCTGATGTGGAATGCCCCCTGTCCATCTGCCTTGTCCTGGACCAACAGGAAGTTGCAAAGTCTTGACCGTTAAATGAGCACTCAAGGTTGCTGGTTGCCTTATCAAAAAAGATTGTTCAGAGCAATGGAGAAGCTAATGCACTCCGTGTCTAGTGGGGCAAAAAGAAGACTCTAACTAGATTAAGAGTAAGGATAGTGTTGACATTGTGTTATCTGTAAGTTACAAAGAAAGGTTCACACAGATAGGAAGAAAGCCAGCAGTTGGCATAACTGATAGGTAATTGCAGGCTGGAAAGAAACTATAGAAGTGAGTGGTGTGTAATCTATTGATTGGTGTGATTGTGCCACAGACATCTTCCAGGTCCTACCTTGCAGCAACGTTTAGTTTCAGATTTGAGACTTTCAGAAGGATAAAAACAACCTACATGAGCAAGTAATGAATACATTTACTCATTTAATGGTTTACTACTTAAACTTCATTTCAGTTGAGAGTCATGGCCAAATGCGCATAAAAGCAGAAGATCTAAAGGTGCTGTCCATTTTCGTGCCCTAAATATTTTCAGACCTGTAGTTTTGACAGTTTCTATAAAATATGAAAACAATTTTTATTGCTTTAAACTCTCAGTTATCTGGCTTTATCCATGAAGAACGTCTGAAGCCATTTCTCTGCCACAAATAATATTGATCTGTCATTCACATGTATTTGTCTCTGTTGGGTTCTGTGTAGAACAGGGATCAATAGGAAATGTAATTCGGGAATTACTTTCATCAGTAGAATTCATTTGGCATATGGTGAATAGAATCAAAATAACCATTGAAAATATGGCAAACTTACCAAGTTTTTTGTTTGTTTTGCTCTTCAGCCCCCTCCCCCCAACATTCAGCAGCAAACTGAGAAAATATGCTTTGTTAACCCACAAGCCATCTTCCAAGCTGGCAGCAGAGAGGGAGCTAACGAAAGAGTATTAAGCAGTCTGAGGGTTTATAACAAATTGTGTTACCCTGGCATTAGCCCAATATTGCTCTCATTCTCATCAATTCAATGTAAAATGTTTTCATCAAGTCTAGAGTCAACACCATACACCTGGAAAGATAAAAGAAAGTCAGAAGATCAAAATGACTTAATGTAATTGCTAAAAATAAATAGAATTATGTTTAGTAAGATAGCATATAGAAGTCTACTTTGGAAGGAGTGGTAAATAGTACTAATACAACAGGATGTTGGCAGAGATACATGGGGAAAAAGGATCAGAGGGCTTAACAAGTCACAGGATGATTGTTAAATTGTGTACTGGCTAAAAAGACAATAGTCATACTGATACATAGAAGCTGAACCCCACCAAATTAACAGTGACTAAACCCCACAGTGGGGTGAACCCAACGCATTGAGATGGCTACAGCTTTCATTGTTTGACTCACAGCTACCATTTTGGTAGAGAGGGAGAGGAAAAAAAAACAAACTGATCTAAAACAAATAAAACTTTAAAAAATCTCCAAACAAACAAAAGTATATTCAGAGTTTCATAGGATCCTTATAAATAATGCTGATGAACAGCCAAGAAGTTATGAAATAATTCCTCTCAAATTTGGCACGAGTCATACAATATTACATTACTGGGTTTCACACCCTTTAGAAGGGGGGCTTAGCAAAATGCCAATAAGAAACATAATATAATACCTGTAAAGACAGATTAGAAAAATTAGAATGAGAAGAAAGACTGTTGAATGGACTACTTCTATCTTATTAAGCAGGGAGAACTCTGGCCAGTAAGACAATTAGCATCCACCATTATAACTCCTTCCCTTAGATGTGTAAGGGTCTCCTTCAAAATGTGAATGCCCTAAAAGAGTTTTGTTTGTTTAAATTTTCTTCGCTGACACTTTTTTTTTTAATCTACTTACTAACATCTTTTAAGAGGGTCATTTGACAGCCAACTGAGACCGAGAATGAGATACAGAATTGGTCTATTGGTGTATCGTGGTCTTCCAAAAGTAAAAATGGTTGGGCATCTGGAGGGTTTGAGGAGAGTGCTGTTTCAGAGAGAGGTGTTGTCTTCTGGATTGGGAGGTCTGGAAGGTGGGCTTCTGTAGCTGTCTGAGAAAGAGAACACAGGCTTAAAATGATACAAAGGGACCTCCATTTTGGACGCAACTACTAATATTTCTTAAGGAAGAGCTTTAACACTAGGTTAGAGTCTCTTTTGCCAAGAGGGTTCAGCTGGTGCTGGATAGCGGAAGGGGGAGGGTCATTGCCACGCGATCTCCAAGGCCCAGGACACCACCATGTTGTTGATCTGATTATGTTCTAACTATTTGGAACATTGATGCATCTTCACTTTAGAATTTCAGGTTGGCATGGCCTGCCATCCGAGAACACTGCGTAGCAGCAGCTGGCTTCCCTGCCCTGTTGCCAGCAATACTCAGGTCCAGCTTTGGCTTCTGTGAAGAAATTGGTGCCATTGTCATGCTCAAGCTTGCTGGCAGCTTAATGTATGGGGAACTTGCCGGTCAGGAGGGTGGAGCTCTAGCAACAGCTTCCCTGGAAGCTTAACATACCATTCTGTTGTCTTCGGTAGGTGATTAAAGCCATTGAGGAAGGCTATCGGCTCCCCCCTCCAATGGACTGCCCCATCGCCCTCCATCAGCTGATGCTAGACTGCTGGCAGAAGGAGAGAAGTGACAGGCCGAAATTCGGGCAGATTGTCAACATGTTGGACAAACTCATCCGCAACCCCAACAGCTTGAAGAGGACGGGAACTGAGAGCTCCAGGTCGGCCATGCTTACTTAATAGTGATGTATGAAATAATACATTAGAGGTGGCAGGCGAGCGGTGACTCACTTGAATTCCTGCCTATTTGTCAGAGGCCACTGCACAGCTCTCTGCCACCGGAGTGGCTTCTTTCTCGGCTAATGGAGTATGTGTGACGGTTTCATTCAGCATGTTGAAGAGCCTAACACCTGTCAGGCCTCAAATAATCCTAAGAGAAACACATTTAAAAACAAGAGCAATGAGAAACCAGCAACAAGGAAATAGCAAAGGTGCTTATTTTACAATGCTAGTCCTGAACATTTAGATCAGTCCAGAAAGGAGGTAAGAATACTGCAAGTCCCATAATTCAACAGGAACTATTCTACCTAGAGACTGGGCCTCACTAGTATAAAGTTCAGGATACCTAGATCCCTGTCCCATCCAAAAGGGTAGAGACCACAGTTGCTATTCAAGGATTTAAGATGACCAGCTACTTCAGGCCTGCAAGAAGTGAGGCATCAACTCACCTCCCAATCTGTACTTCTTTGCTTGTCTTTCATCATGACCCTGAGTTAAAAATGGGAAAATGTTTCCCCCACGATAGCCAAGACCTTCCAGTCTTGCTCAGCGCTATGAGCTTTTCCTCCAGTCTTCTGAAGACTTAGCCTAATGATCGTGGAAGGGAAGGGGTACGCTGATTATTACAATGCATGAAGAAAAGAATCCAGATCCAACAGCAGAGATACCCTCTATTCTTTAGGTTTTCAGGTCCCTTAGCACTGTCCCAAGAGCATCATGATCAAGCTCTTCTGAAATAACACAGGGCTAAATTCACATCTTATTTCTACCACTTGATAACCAAGTGACTTAAAAAAAAAAAAAAAAAGTCACTCCTGGCATTTCTGGGCTATTTTTTGCTATTCAGTTTTCTGAGAGGTGTAGCTGACTTCTTCTATTCCAAGGTGAACTTCCTTCAGCTTTTGAATCTCTGGCTCCAAATCCCGTAAATTTTGTTTGAGGGTCCTGAGGCCAGTTATTGGTACTTGGTGCTTCTCCTGTTAGCATAAAGTCTTCAGTTACTAATATTGCATTATGTGTGCTTTGTACCGTGATGCAGAACAAATTGAGAACAAATTGAGTTATTGGATATACTCCTCTCAATACTAAATTTTTCTCACTGATGGTACTTCAGAAGCTTTGATGCTTATTACCGCTTGCTGATAATGGGATGTAGTATAACATTGCATGTGATTCAGCACAAAATTAGGCAAATGTCCTGGTGTTCCACAAAAACTACAAAGACTTCCAGAACAAGCTTAAGAATGACCCTTAGAGTTAATGGATATGAAACGAGGATATTTTCATCCTAAGGTCATTTTGACCTTGTCAGGTACCTAGAGCCTACATGTTGCCCTATTAATGCTCTTGGCTTAAAGTTAGAAATGCAAACTATTGGTCTTTGTCTCATGATAAATGTTATTTATTAACATTAACACGAAAGCTTAAAATTCTGTGTGGTGACACTTGTTTTTGGGGGAAGAATTAAATCCTGATTATTCTCGTCATAAAAACATAGAGTTTTACTCAGAAACTTAATTGAAATAATGTACATAAAAGATCACAAAAGCAAGCTACTATGTGGACACAAAAACGATTGATAAATCTTTGTTAAAACAGTTATATAAGAAGTGATATCAATCAAAGGAATAAGTAAAAATTATAAAATAAACAATGGCATTGGCTTAATTGTGCTACATAGAAAATTAACCAAGACATTAACAGTGACTTAGTTTTGTTTCCACAAGAAAATAATTTTTTGGCCAAAAATTCAGTGGTGATGATATTCTGATTTAATATTTTTATTCTAGCAACACAGTCTCAGGATGAAAATTAGGTCAAATGTTAAGATAACCACATTCCATAATTTCTAGGGAAACGGTAGTTCAGGAACATTTAACTAAATGACCAGCGATATCTCTGTACAGGTGATTAAAGTAAAGGTAATATAAAATACCCTCAATGATTACTAAGTAGTTTGATGATGAAGATGAGTATAATTCTCTTAACAAATGCTCCCATAAATAGATACTTGCTCATCTGTCGGTGTCGTGAGGAACAGCAAAATCCCTGCCTTGAACTGTAGTCACTCTTGACAATGACCTAACATTAAACACCTGGCCTGAGAAATGTGTACACTAATAAATAACTTAATAAGAAGTGCTCAGAATTCATTGGAATGACTATTTAAGAGCCCCAGCAAGGGAATACGAGAAGCACATTCCGCAATCCAAGCGGTGATCAAAGTGGCTGTCCTTCCTTCCCCTCTTGGCACACGTGCTGGTCAGGCATGGGCTGATTCGAGAGGGCATGAACTCCCTGCTGTCCCAGGTCTGTCTGAAGGCGCTGAACCTGCCTGCAAACCTAGCTGGGAGCATGCTGGACTTGAACTCTTGCTGTTTTTTCCCACTTCATCAGGCCTGGCGAGTTGCAAGCTCACAATTTGCCTTACACTTCGCTAGGGTTTCCATAGCTGCTGTCCTGAAGTATGTAATAGGCAGGGCTGGCAGGGACCGCACTCTTCCTGCAAAGCCTGAACCAGTTTCTGCCACCAGGTCTCCTGCAATCTTTACCCCAGGCTAGGATATTAAGAGACCTGTGTGATCATTCGTGTACTAAGAGGTCCACCTAAAACAAACGTGGGAAGTGGAATTAAGAACAGATCCAGCGATTGATAACATGCTCTTAGCAACTTTGTGAAATCCAGGGCCAAAAAACACATGGTGACATGGGACGATAGGTAGTCCCTCTAAAAAAGCCTGCCCTTGGCATGTCAGTGCCTGTCTTAGGCCATCCGACCTCCGAGTCTTGCCATCTCACTGATAGTCCTTCTGTCTACACTTTCTCATCCCATCGCCAGACCTAACACTGCCTTGTTGGACCCAAGCTCCCCTGAATTCTCCGCCGTGGTATCAGTGGGCGATTGGCTCCAGGCCATTAAAATGGACCGATATAAGGATAACTTCACGGCTGCTGGTTATACCACACTAGAGGCTGTAGTGCACATGAACCAGGAGTAAGTACTCAGCGATGTAACACCAAAGGGTAAATCTAGATTTAATAGTATTTTTCTTTTTTTGCTTTGAGCTGCATTATCATCCTACTCATTTAAAAAAAAAAAGAAAAAACTGGAATGCCTTTCATTTTGATTGAATATAATTTTACACAGCCTCTAAAGCACCTACATTGTCGCATTCAATTGCTTAATTAAACATCCTAATACACCTGCCTTGTTGTGCTGTATGGATTGTGGCTGATTTCAAATGTGTGTCTGCATGAAGCCCGGACGCGAGCTCCTGCCCCGCTCCCAACTGTCTCCTCTCCCTCTTTTTTCTCCCCCGACCTGCAGGGACCTGGCGAGGATCGGCATCACGGCCGTCACACACCAGAACAAGATTTTGAGCAGCGTCCAGGCGATGAGAACCCAAATGCAACAGATCCACGGCAGGATGGTTCCCGTCTGAGCCAGTACTGACTAAACTCGAAACTCTTGAAATTAGTTTACCTCATCCATGCACTTTAATTGAAGAACTGCACTTTTTTTACTTCGTCTTCGCCCTCTGAAATTAAAGGAGAAAAATAAAAAATATCCCGGCAGCGTTGCTCGGCATCCGGATCTCCGGAACCGTGGGGCTTACAGAAATGACAGCCGTCGTTTGAATTAGACCTGGAACAAATTGTTTCTCAGAAGTGCTCCGTCCATCACCAGTTTGTAAAATACGCGTCCCTATATAAATAGAACACCACCTCCGAGTTTTGATGCCGCCTTTGCTGCCAGACGCTGAGCTTCTCTGAGACATCCTTGATCATCTCTCCATTGGGAGTTACAACTGCAGTGTTGTGTTTGTGGCGTCAAGGACCGTCCTCCTGCTTTCACTGGAACGAATGCCATGCCCAGGAACGTTGGGGAAGGACTCAGTTGGAGCTTTTAAGGCTTGGTTCCTACCGCGGGGAACAATGAGGTGAAAAACCACCTGGCTCATCAGTGTTGCTCCTTCAGTGCTCAGGCCACCTGGTGGCTTATGATGACATAAGGGGCTGGAAAGAAAAGGAAAGTGGATTTAAAATAATAATAATGATAATTGATAATAATAATAATAAAAAAAAACCCAAGCACCTCCCCCTCACTGGACAAACAAGGTCTGTTTCTTTGGGCCTGAGGCTGTGCCATATAAAGTCATATTTGGGGACTCTACGGACTTATTGTAACTACCTTATGGATAGTGGACTGTGACAATCTTGAATAGGGAACTTTGACACTTCTCTCCTTTACAGAAGCAAACCCAAACCTATAAGGTAAGGCAAAAAAAAAAAAAAAAAAAAAATTCCAGCAATGAATCTCTCCCTGATGAAAACTCTTTTTTTTTCCACTCGATCTAATTTGAAACACTGTCCAATAAATATTCTTTCATGTCCACCGTTTAGTTTGGGGTTCTTTCAAGAGTTTGGTCCTCTCTTGACAACGGGAGTAGAGACCAGTATGGAAACCAGGGTGGCTTCCCTGCTCTTCTTCCGAGAAGTGAATTAGGAACCATTTGAAGTCAGGTTTGGGAACGTGGCACCTTGACCCCCGCTGGCCGTGCTTTCTCTCACACAGAGTTCCTCTTGCCCTTTGGCATCCTCCATTCATGCCATAGATATTTACTGAGTATCTGTTGGGTAGCAGTTCATCACGTCTAACCTTGGGTCATGCCTCACACTTTGGAGACTCTGCTGTAGTTGAGAAGCACTGGAAAATCTGTCCACTCTTCTCACTTTCTGTCCTGTTCCAGTAGCCGTTGCACAAACAGGGTCAGCCAGGGAGGATTTACCTAGAAGTCAATAGTAACACTTGGAATTCCTCTGGACGTCCTCATTATCAGAATGTGACCTCCTGGAAAACATGCTTCTCATCCATAGAGACCATTAGCCTTAGATGCTTCTATTTTAACACCGAATTTTCTTCTTGAGATGTGAATTAATTGGCTTGGTTTATTCTAGAAACAAACAACATAACTTTTTTGACTGGACAGATTTCAACTCCTTAAACTTTTCCATTTTCACCACTTTTAAACACAAGCTTAGCTGATTTTAATGACCTTCCCCCCACCCTCCGGTTTTATACTGAAAGCTATTTCTTATAGAGCAAGGCATGTTCAATTTGATGCTGTCAAATCATGACAGTTTAGTAAAAACCTTTTTGGAACATTGGTTGTAAAAGCTTTTCTGTTCCGAAGGAATGTAAAATTTGTTTTTTTTTTTTAAACTACTCCAACAATTTTTGTTTTATCACCACTTTTCCTGGACCCTAAGAGTTCTGGATATTCATGTTCAAAGTTGACAAATGTAAAAAAAAATTTTTTTTGGCTTGCTGCAAAAAAAAAAAAAAAAAGATTATATATGTATTTTTTTTCCTTCAGGAAAGCTGTGGAGTATTTTGTTTTCAATCTCCATGGACCAGTTCAAATAAGATACCATTATGGCATTAAGAGTATTCCTTGGAAGTCAAGAGTATTTCCTTACACACATAGAATAATTAGAAGTCTTGCTTTCTTCAGGGCAACAGAGTAAGATGAGGTATTTTTCTACACACTGAACATACCCAAAGCAAAACACTTCAAAAGAGAGAGAGTGTGTGTCAGCTGTAAGGTACCCTAACAAGTTAATGCTGGACATTATGGCACAATCATGGTGTACACACAGAATAAATCAGGCAAGAACGGAAATCTTATTATAGTCAAAGGTTGCCTTTTGAATCTTAACTTTAACCCATTGTATGAGTTAGAGTCCAGGCCAGTGGAAAGGGCAAAAAAGCACCTGAAATCATATCTAGTAGCGGTAGAAAGTGAAACTCCACTGCTTCTGTGAAGTTACACATTTTCTAAGAGGAATGAATGGGAGGACACAAAGAACGTTGCATTGTTTCCCAGGGCATGGAGCCAGGCTCTGGCATCTAGACAGCTATGGGTTCTAAGGCCAACTAAGATGTTGACACTGAGAAATTCACTCCATGTTTTTTTATAATTCAGTCCCTCCACCTATAGAGATAATGATACTTAAATAATAACACCTTTCCTAACCCATGGTGTTATTGTAAATGTATATGAAATGCTCTTATGTAGAATGCACTGAACTTCACAGGAGGAAGGTGTACTCTTCCTCCAAGGTTTTCCAAGTGTTACTACTCATCCACCTTTCGCTTGCAAACCCCAGTGTTGTATTGTGACACACCAGAGTGGGGTGAAATGAAGTTCAGTGGTAGGAGCCATGCAGATGAAGCTGCTTCACTTTTGAGCAGACTTATGAGGGTTTGATTTAAACATTTTTCTCTACAGAAGGTGCCAGACCTATCCAATACTCCTTTGTCATTTAGCCTTGAAGTTCATGACATTGTTATTTTATAATTGTAAAGAATGAAACGCACGGGCGAGACCCCGTTGTAATGAAAAGACTGGATGGTAGAGACACTTTGATGTTTTCACAACGGGTTCAAAGGAACCATGTTCTGTTTATTTAGTCATAACGAAAGTCACATCTTTATCTCATTATGCTGCGTAGACCACACGCTTTGGTCTTTGTTCAAGCAGCTCCCCACCAATAAGGAGTTGTCTGAATTCAAAGGAGCAAAGGTTTATTTTTCTCCACTCTAGAATATTCTGGCACCAACTAGATATAATCCTTCACATTCCCACCCTTCTCCTTTCACACATCCAACCCTTTTGATATCCACAATGAGTCCCCAAATAGCCCACTTCCTGTTACGAACTGCTGTCGTAACGTATATTCATATCCAGACGTTTAGTGAAGAAGAGTATTGGTAAACTGACAGGGGACAGACATGTTTCAGGGACTCCTTTCTCTCCTCTAAAAATGGGATTTCTAGCAGCAAAACAAAATCATCTTCAAAAAAGTGTGCATGTCCATCTGGTGTTGATTGTGCTCCACCAGTGCTAATGTCCTACTCGTGTTCTCCATGTCCTGCATGTAAATACACGCCTGCCTGGTGTGAGGCCTGCAAAGCCGGGTTTCAAACACTGCGTTTGATAGACTTACTAATTTCTAGAGAAGTCAGAGCTGGAAAAGTAGATCCAGGTCCTTTTATTTTGTTCTCTTCATAATTATCAAAATGAATGGTGTTGACAAATGGCTTCTTGAGGGGTGTGGTAGTTTATAACCTTACCCACATTTGGAATTTTGGATTGCTTAAGAAAGTAATCTCTGTCTGAACATTTTATAAGAAAACTTGATTTCTCTCTCTCCTATTTCCGACAAGTCTAAATAATGGTTATGTACTTCCAAGAAACTAAATTTGATTTCTAGCTCACACATATGTACGAAATAAGCAAACCTGTCTGTAGAGATCCATTCTAATCTTGATCCTTGCTCTCTACCTGAGGTCATCTGCTGCCAAACACACCCAGTGGGGTGGCAGGTACTGTGCCGAAGCGATCTTGGTGGTCTGTTGTCACAAAGGAAAGAAGAGCAATTGTTTATTGAAATTTTGGTTCACGTTGATTATTGAGAGGACAGCGAGGAGCCACGACGATTCCATTGTGTCGTGCTGATCTTGTTCTGCTCTAGACTGATGGGACAGTTGAGACTGACTAGGTCTTGGTAGGCTTGAGCCCCCAAAGCTTTACTCACTGGCATGCCAAGCATCTCCCTGTGCCGTGGCCCCGGTGCTCCCTCTCCGTGCCTGTTACATGCAGCTCATATGAGTCCTTTACTAGATACTCTCATTTGTTAGAAGTCACTTTTTAGGAAAAACATCCAATGCTTTTTATTTCTTGGTTTGCGTGTCTCAGTCATGTCATTGAATATTGGCAGATAGTGGTGTTTCCAGATTTGTCCCCAAGATACATAATTTCCCTTTCTGGAAAGGCGGAATGCTAGCATCTGGGCCTTTCCCAGTAGTACAATCTGCCTTTTACATCCTTGTACCAACTCTGAGCCTTTCTCCTCTGGCACAAGTCCCCCAAGTCGGGATTTTCATTTCACAGAGAGCTTGTTCACGTAGTGGGTAGGAGTGGCTGTAGACTCAGACTTTGTGAATTCTAATCCAAGCTTTGCCCCTTTACAGTGTAGGTAGGACGGGACCATGAGCAGGTTGCTCAGCTTTGCTATGATCTGATGGCCCCATCCACATGGTAGGGGTAAGATGGTACCTGCCTCGAGTTGTTATAATTAAGATATTTGTTCTTGTTGCTACTATAGTTGTCATTTTTCAGAGGAGGAAAGCAAGAACTCACATGCTTCCCTCCTCAACTCCTTCGTCCCGAGCCACACCAACATCTATGTGCTTTTCTTCTTCCTTGCAATATGGGCTGACAACTGGCTTGGCAACACTGGCTGCTGTTTTGTCTAAAATCTTGTTCTTTTCTCTACAGGGAGTAGATTCCGCTATCTTGGCCTCACAGACCTTCCTGTTGATTACAAAGCCCACAGAAGAAAACAACACCCCCCGCCCCCCGGCCCCAGTCCCTTCGAAATGTGTTTCTTCTGCTTCTGCTCAGCCAACCCTGGAGCAAAGACACTGATGAAACAAGACCCATACCTGAAAAGAATAAAGGTGTGACGTTCGAACCTGCTTTCCCAGTGAAAGAAACAGCAAACGTGCACAGTTTAGCGCGTGTTCTCCAGTTGCATTGCGGAATGTACTGTCTCGCGGCACCAGCTCTGCAGAGCCCTTGTTCCTAAACTCCTTGTGGTTTTATTTATATGTATTTCCATATCTCATTCCTGGACGTCACTGCTGCCTTGGTGTGGCAGCGAGTGACCGAAGGCTACAGGTTTTACAACGGACACCAGGTTAGGTGCCACCACACGAAACAAAGCCAGTTCCCATGAGCTGCCTCTGATATGCATTGCTGAAGTAACATTTTACCCAGGGTGTGCCATTGCCGTGATATAAATATATTTTTTTTCCTAGACTAAATATGAGCTGACTATCTCTTTTGATGTGTGTACATAGGTGTGAGTGTGCGTGTACACGGGTGTCTGTGCGTGCGAGTGGATAACCTCATGCTTCGAACTGCCTGTGAATGTTGTGGAATGCTACACCTGGAGAGTTCTGGCTTCCCGCCAGAGTTCTGAGATGAAGAGCCACATGAGAGAGTAGTGGGCCTGGAGACCGCACCCGTCCCCTTAGAAAGACAGCCCGGAAATGTTAAATGTCCTGTATCTATAAGTGTAATTTTGTAGCTGCCACACTAACCTTAATAAGGAATTCTACAGCTTTGGATGGAGGCATTTTCACCTTGGCAGTGGGTAATTTTAGAGTATCAGTCCATTCAGGTGACAACCCATCATCCAAATCACCAATTCTGATTGAACTTCTCATCTGAATCACCAGTTTCTTGATGGAGAGAGATCAGGGGATGGAATTTGTCTGGTAACCCCAAATGGAATAGAAGTAGCCTTTGTTTTCCTGCATAAATGGACTCGTTGAATGCGAACAAAATATATGCAATTCATATACTTTCGGAGATGAACGTAGACGCGTATGTCAGCTTTGAGATGATGTGTCCTGGATTAATACTTTGTCTCTCAATGTCACAGAAAAATACATGCCAGTGACTCTTGAGGTTAGCGTAGTTGGGATTAAATGTCCTCAAGCGTTTTCAGGTTCCCGATTTACAGGAAGAGTTCTACAGTTATCAATATGCAGCTAACTCCTATGGCCCTTAGCCTTCTAGAATCTGAGGTCCGGTGTGTGAAGAGTCAGTTCCGATAGGAAACGTATACCAAACTCCAGCCAACATACTGCCATTTTTCATAATCTGAGTGGCTGCCTTGCTTATTCTAATCTATGGTTGCAGAAACTGTGGCCAATCACATAAGCTATAACATCAAATCAGGGAAAAAAAAATGGGAAAAAAAAAAAGATTCTGAACCCTATGTTGTTGACTAAGTAGAGAAAAATCATCCATAAATATTTATTACATTCTGACAGGGTGTGTGGCATTGTATTCTTATAGCTATGCCAGAGTGACAAAGTTAATTCACCCCTTTTTGGGGACTTTAATATATTTTTAAAGGGATGTGCCTATGCATTGATGCCTGAAAAATATGTATAAAGAATGAGGTTGAATCTCTGAGCTGGTCATCTTTCCCCAGAGGTCAGGGCAGGAGGCCGACTTCAGGGACTCTATCTAGCCCCCTAAGTGAGTGCTGGCCTAGTGAGTTCGGATGCTCAGTCTTGCTCAGATCTTCCATGTAGGCAGCATTAAGCTGTTCCCCTGCACCAAATCAAGTAGCTTCACCATGTGTCTGCTGGCCCCAAATTATTTTTAACAGTCATGGATGAAATGTTCTGGTGTGTTTAAGAAGTTATTTTAAAGACAGGTTGTGCTCACTACACTGCTGGTGTGTGTGTTTTGAGAACTCTTGTATTCAATCTGTGAAGGATATGTGTATTAATCCATACATGCTTATAGCCTCAATATTTGTCTGAAGACACTCAAATTCTGACCAATAAAGGAAAGTTCTAGAAGCAATATTTTCACTTATTTAACATTCTCCAAACAACATCAAGCATTGATACACACTGAAGAGTGCATTTATTTTTTGTATCCAAGTATGTTGGAATATGCAAGGACTGTGGTTAAAATTAGAATGTATAAGGCATATTATAATTTAGTTCATACCGAAAAGGAAATTAACAGAACATTGCTTGGTTCATACATGTTCCGAAATTTGAGCGATCTCTTGAGTTAGACATAGATTTTCTATTTTGTTTTATTTTGTCAAGGTATTTTTCTTCCCTTCATGAACTTTAGGTACACATAACTTATGTCATTTATTTATGGTCTTTTATACCTAGTTTGTAAAATTGTAAAATAGCAAACTAAATGCAAAGAGTTTGCATTTGAAAATAATAAAGTAGTTGCCGTATACAGACCTGGAATCTAGTTGTCTCCTTTCAATAATTTCTCCATATGCATGCTGTTTCTAAATTAATTAATTCTTGTCATTTGGTTAGGACACAAACTTAAATTCTAATCGAGTGCGCTTAGTTAGAGGATAAAAAGCATTGACTTCTGAATAGCCCTTGCCCTTGAGAACAACACATCAGCAAATCAGACTTCGGTTCTAGGAGATCCTGTATGTAATCCCAGTGTAATTAAGACTACGATCTCTGGTCGGAATTTAGGCTCTCCTGCTTACTACCGATCATGCAATTTAGGGCAAGTTTCTTAACTTCCTTTTGCCCATTTCCTTGTTTGTACAATGGCAATTATAATACCACAAACTTTTTTTTTTTTGAAGATGTATCTGAGAGAAAGAGAGCATGAGTGGTGGAGAGGAAGAGAGAATCTCCAGCAGACTCCACACTGAGCATAGAGCCTGATGCATGAGGTCACGTCCTGAGCCAAAATCAAGAGTCAGATGCTTAACCAACTAAGCCACCCAGACCCCCCACAAACCTTTATGAAGACTAAATATATTAGAACTTCAGCACTGTGTCTAACATCTCCCCAGATCTCAGCAAATGGTAACTACCATGGTCCCCTCCCCCTTATCTGTGGTCTCAGTTATCCATAGTCCACCACGGTCTGGAAGCAAATGACCCACCTGGTGTAGCATCAGGAGATCAATAGTAACCTAACATTATGTCACAGTGCCTATATCACTCACCTCGCTTCATCACCTAGGTATTTTATCATCCCAATACCATCACAAGAAGAGTGAATACAGCACAATAAGACATTTTGAGAGAGTAAGGGACTGTATCCACATAATTTTTATTACAGTATATTGTTACATCATTCCATTTTATTATTATTGTTAACATCTTACTGTGTCTAATTTATAAATAAACTTTCTCGTCGGTATGTTTTTATTGGGAAAAAATAGTATATATGGAGTTTGGTATTATCTGGTTTCAGGTATCCCCTGGGGGTCTCAGAATGTATCTCCTACAGATAAGAGGGAACTACAGTATTCTCAAGAGCATTTTTAGTGATGTAACATGTCTTCTCCAACATCTGCAGTCTTATACCCTAACATCTTTGCTCATGATCCAAGTGACAAGCTACCCATCCTTACCACAGGCTTTTAATCCTGGATTGTTGGATCCTTGAAAAGACACTGGGGTTCTAACGGGTCCAAGAGTATCCCTAAAACATGGTGCAAAGGCTAATGATTATATATGTGTGTTTTGATGGGGAGAAAGTTCCAAAATTTTATCAAATTCTAAATGAATGTGGAATACAAAAATCATAAGAGCCATGGTTTTAAGGATGAATGCTCCCATCATTATACCGTTTCATTAAACAAACTGTCAATTGACTGAGCCCCTGTTAATTGAAAATCAGTCTCAAGACTTATTACAGTGTTTTAACTAAAGCCCATAAGAGCAGCTGGCTTCAGAATGAGAGCACGCTGTTTAGTGTTACCAGAGATATTTTAAAACATAGACCTTGAAATAAAAAAGAATCTGGGTTACGTCTGGTTATTTTGTGTTTGTTTTTTTTAGTTAAATACCTCTCTAGAATCAGCTATATTAATAAGTAGAGATTTGAGGCCGACTAGGCTTAGTATTTTCCGTCCCACCTTGTTTAGCAAGATAGAAAGTCAACTGCATTACAGATATATCTAGATCTATAAATAGATGGAGCTATAGAGATATAGAGATTTTTTTTTTTTAATGAGGAATTGTCTCATGCATTTATGGAAGTTGAGAAGCCCCACGATCTGTAAGTTAGAGACCCAGGAAAGTCAGTGGTGTAGTTCAATACAAGTCCAATGGCCTAAGTCTCAGTCTGTGGGCAGGAGAGGATGTTCTAGCTCAGACAGTTAAGCAGGAAACAAAAGAGGGGAATTCCACCTTTCTCTGCCTATCATTCTCGGATGATGCCCACCCACCTGGGGAGGGCATTGTACTGAATCTACCAATTTCAGTGCTGGTCTCATCCAGAGACCATCTCACGGACACAACCAGAAATAATGTTTAATCTGGGCCCCCCATGACAGTCAGGTTCTCAGGAAATTAACCACCATATTGACCAGTGAAACAGTGTCTCCTACATTTTCTACAAGGAGCTTGCCGAGTGGTTTCAAAACGGCCACACATAATCTTAACAGTTTTGAGATTGATTTCAACATAGCGTAATACGAGGTTTTTGTGTTATTTATGGTAATGAAGGGTAGCTTCTGTAATAAATGACCCCATATTTTCAGTGTTTACTTAACACACTAAAGTGTTGTTTCTGGCAAACATCATATCCCGATGAAGATCCAGAGGATCTTTCTGGCAATCAGGCAAGCAGTGACTGGGATCCAAATTTCCCTCCTGTGAGGCTGTCATGTTCAACACATGGCATCTATGGCCACTACTTAAGAGAAGGTGGACAATTGTGTTCAAGGCTTGATGGCCAGGTTTGGAAAGGGCTTGCATTTTCTCTCCTTTATTTTATTGGCCAGAACCTACCACATGGGCCTAAGCTACTGTTCAGAGGATGGAAAATAGAGTCTTGTGTGTCTGGGAAGACGAATTAAATCTGTTGAGCAGTTAGCCAGTCTCTACCACAAGTACGAAGGAGCACCGTGCACCAAGGGGATGGCAGGGAAAGCTTCCTATGGAAGTCAAATGAAGTCGTTTGATCTGTTCCCACAAATGTGCCTAATGCTCATTTCCCAGAGATGCAGAGAAGCATGAGCAATGTTCAGACTTGCTATAATATTTGCATTCTCATGTCTTGTCTACCCAGATGCTTCAGAGATAACATTTTCCTTTCTGCATCACAGATCTCTATGCTTTCTTTAGCCCCAAGCTTCTGTCTATATACAAAAGTGCTTCCTTTCAGGTTTAGATGGCCTTAGCTACTCAGTATTCCTAGGATAAAGGAAGGGAAGGGGGAACATAGAATAAGCCCTAACCTCAGGCAAGAGATTCAAAGCATCATTTTTTTTTTTCTGGACACAGATACAACTGGAATAGCCCCTTGACATCTATCAGATGGGCAAGACCTTAAAGTCTTACTCTGTCTGAAGCATCCTGAGAACTGGACCTAAAGCTCAGGCTCAGGGTTTCATTCCCTTTAGCATTTTTGAACACTTAAACTACATGCCAGACATGTATTAAGCTCTGTTTTATTTTTCAATGCAACAGCCATGTCTGTGACATGAGTCCTCACATGGTCATTTTATGGATGAAAATACTTGAGTACAGATTGCTTAGACAATTAGTTCAAGGCCACCTTACCGAAAAGGGTTGGAAGTTGGGATTTAAGCACAGGAAGCTGGACTCCAACAGTTTGCTTGTAACTTGTACAGCGCCCCAACGTACTGTACGTGGGATAAACTCAATCCGATGAAACATTTTGCCAGGTGGGTATGTTCCAGTTCGACCCTGATGTTACATGCCGTGGTTAGCAGGTATATGTGCCAGGACATTCTTTCTTAAACACTGCCTGTCTCTTCTGTGGCCAGGTGGCTCATTTTTGATCAGTTAGTCATGTTGATTGTTTTTGGTAAGCTCTGGAGAGAGAAACTATAACTTAAATGCAATGTTTACCCGACACCCTGTGTTTTATACGAATTAATTTCCAAAGTCTACTTTTCACTGAAAAGCCGACCGTAATCTATTAGTGTTAAAAATACTGCCATCTCATGTAGAGTGTGGGAGGAAGTAGTGATTTTCTTTAATAATCACGTTCGTCTTCTAAGCCTAAAAGTCACGGATGGAACTTCTCAAGTGCCATTCTTCACTTTGATGACAGCCTGTGACAGAGAGGCTAGTCATTAAGCAAATGAAAACAAAGGATGGGTCCAAGGACAGGAGAAAAAATTCATTGAAGGGGAGTCTGAGGATCATGTAATAAAAAAGTATACAGATTTAATGTGAACTCTGTGCCGGCTACTCACTGCCTCTGTGACCTTGGACAAATCACATAACCTCCCTGAAACTAAGTTTACTCACCTTTAAAATGCAAGTAAGAAGTCCCTACTTTGTCGGGGTCTTGTAAGAATTCAGTGTAGTCAATCTTATGGAGAGCAGGAGCTGCAAACACAGATGTCTACGGGAGCCTATTAGGCCATGTGAGTGAGTGATAACTGTCCAAATGTACCACAACAGACAACGTGCATTTTGATAAACCATTAGATTGATAAGATGTTAATGAGTATTACTCAGTCGATGGCAGGTTGGGTCAAGAAGGGTTCTACAGTCAAATAAAATAAGAAAACCATGAATCATCCTATTACCCCCTTTTGGAGACTCATAAAACACATTGGTACGTTCTAGGCTCAGAAGTCCTGCAGCAAAGAAACCAATTCTGCCAATTTAACCTGGCATGTTCCAAAGACATTTGAAAATGAAACCCTTTTCGCATCTCCATGGAATGAAAGCTTTCCGTCTATCCTTTGGGGGCTCATGAGGAAACCCAAGGAGATAGGCTAACTGTGGAGCTAACGTTTAGCTTGAGAGTCCCGATCCGCAGCCCACAATGCAGCCTACTTTCACTATCCCAGGCATAGTCCAAGAGCTTATTTGGCTGTGCAGCTGCATGGAGATTGGCCTTTTCTCCAGTGTGGCCTAGTGACTGCAGTTCTGTTTGAGGATGGAGTGTGTGAGGTGGGAAGCACGGGTAAGAGAGATTATGCTCCTCGAAAGTGTAAGTACGAAGTCCGTGTCTCAGAGCTCATATAGAAGGTTTTAATTCACAAACTGAGCCATGTGAGCCAAAGTCATGACCAGGGCGAAGATGTCTGAATTCTTCTAGTCGTAGTAAAGAACCAAATAGATTTTGACAATGCAAAAATGCACGACACACTTAAATCAACAATCTAATTAAGACTCGTAGCTATATTGTGGGCTTTGGCCTCCGTCATTTTACCCTTCCCTTTGGAGGAAGTGCCTTGAGCCTTTGACCGTTCCCAGTTGAATGGGTAATAGACCCCTGACATATCTTGTTTCTGGCAATTGCCCTGAACATAATTCTTTGTTTACAGCACTGTTGTAGAAAACTTGATGAATACTTAGAAGAAAATAGAATTAGGACCTAAGGACCCAGTTAAAATCAACTTAGTAGAACATAGACATCGCTTTGTGTAGAGCTGGAAAAGATAGCCATGAGAGAAAGTGGCTTAAACATACACCAGAGAAACTATATATTATACACATAATATGTAAGAGGCAATTATGGCCTAGTAATCTGCAGTGTATCACTACCTAGCAATCAGATTGACGGATTCTAATGAGACCCATGTTGTTTGTAATCAGACTGGCATTGCTTATTCAGAGCTCTATTCCATAAGATGCACTTTTAAATGGCTCAGATTGCACCAGATGCTATAAGAAATAGCGTTCCATTTTATTCCATTACCAGCATTTTTCCCTCTTCCAATTAGCATAATTTAAAATCAGCCAGAGGCAAATGTGCAGGGCTGAAAAGTTGCAAAGAAGTTCAAGAAAGACTTGATAGGAAAAGGCAGAAAGACACACATGCACGACAGTTTTTTATATGGGCAAAAGAACATTACAATTAATAGAGTTCTTAGTCTTTAAATTGCTCAGAATTTATTTCTGTGACTTATTGAAAACTTAGAATCTCTCAGGGGGCTAATTGCCCCGTAGGTTGTTGTTGCTTATGCATTATCTTGTGGATGACATAATAGAGTCACCACCTCATTTACCATTCAGATAAGGTTTTAATTGAGTTCTTTTTTTCCCCTCCTCAAAATGGCCAGGAACTTAGAGAATCAAAACAAATTCTCATTTGCAAAATGAGAAGATTCCTGTAAATTGCCTCTTTATAAGTTAGGTCCTGACTGTTTATAAAATATATGAAGTTAAGACTTGAGCTAACATAATACACATTTTCCCCTGATGCAATCTGCCATGATAGTAAATGCAGAGCTACCTGGTTAAATAAGGATTGGCCTCTTATGTTAAAAGTCTAACTTTCCAATGATTCCTCCCCACCCCAGGATCTCTGCATTATCTTCTCAATAAAGTATAAGCTCCCCAGGCTGTGTCTTGGGCTTTTGCTGGTAGTTCACACAGCATTCACTCCCCCTTGCTTCTCTTCCTAATACCACCCAACAGATTTCAGTAGACGATCCTTGTCTCTCTTTAAGTCACTTGGGTGGGACTGACCCATCCCCACTGGAGTTATACAAGTGGGTCTGAACCAGAGGAAACCTCCGAACCAATGACTGCTTCTGAGGAGGTCCCATCACTGTGAACCTTGAGACTTCATTTCCATAGTGTGGGAAGGAAGCAATCTTTCTTGAACTGTACCCCACCCTCCACATCAAAAGGCACCATTTGCTCTGGCGGCCACTTCAGGATTCTGAGAAAAGTTAGCCTCAGGATGAAGGTGACACACACATAGATGAAGAGGATCTTGAAGAAACAGAGCCAGACCCAAGGGTATACTGGAACCTGTTTGTACCAACCAGCTCTCAAGAGCTGATTGTTAAAGTTGTACGACGCTTGTGAGCTGGTTCACATTATGTTGGAAACTTGCAATTGGCCACAGTGGGAGTATTTACACTACAGACATGTGCAAACACTAAAAATCAGGGCTGCTGCTTCTTTTTCTCCTCTGTCTTTCCTCTTCTTTCTCCCCCCAACCCTGCCCCCCACCAGAGCTGTGTGGCAAACATTTCCTAGCTTTGCACTAGCTGTGCTTCTGACTGAATCATGCCTGAAGCTTGGCTTAGTTCTGCACTTTTCAGCTTGGAAGGCCAGAAATGTCCATCATCGTTTAAGTCAGTCGGCCCAGATGATTTCTATGACTACTACCAAAATCATATCCACCACGGCCTGCAAAGTTCTCCATTACAAGAGCTAACATTAATGAAGCCTTTGCCAAGGACCAAGAAATGTGCTAAATGTGAATTTGCTTAGCACAAGGGAACCATCCACTTCTACATAGGACAGACTCTGGTTATCTCTAACGCACACAAACCTTAGAGTACGAGTGTCACTTATCCAAGTTTCCAAGAGACCCATTTACAATTTCCCAAATATACCAAGCCTTTCCATGCCTCGGCTACGCTGTTTCCTCTTCTTATATACCGTGTCCACCTAGTTAATGCCTACTTGTTTTTCAGGATCCTGAGTCAGTGCCTCGCCGAGTTCTTCTTTATCCTCTTAGTCTGAGTCACTAAGTCGCTTCTCATATCACCCTGTGCCTACCTTGTCTGGAGTGCCAGCAATGCAGAGTTCTCATCAATTTTCTTTTTGGTTCCCCCACTAACCCATAAGATCCACAGCATCTTAGAAATCTTAGGGAATCTTTCATTTTTCTTGTCTACAGCCTCCTGGATATAGACACGGCTGCCACACTATAGGTTCCCAACCAAATCTGGCTGAATTACTTGAATGGATAAATAAGTAAATCCTCATGATTTGTTTTTACTGCACTGAAATTCAAGGAAGGAAGAAATACTCTGTTATTACCCTTAGTACACATCCTTATACTAAATATATGAATCATCATAAGGCCATCAAAACTCCTTGACTTCTTCCTTCTTCATTTTTCTCATCTTTAGTATCACCATCATTATCACCATATGTTGTCTGCCCAGGAATCAGGCAAGTAAAAGACTGTGTGGAGGGATATTAGGAAGATCATTGACTTTTGTATCAAATAGACAAGATATGAGTTCTAGTCCTGTCATTTACCGCCTGGGTCTTCTTAGGCAAATTGCATGCTTTCCTCATACATAAAATGGGAGTGGGGTCTAATATTTAAGGTTGCTGTGTGAAAATATATAGTTGGTAAATGGCCAGGTACATGGTAACAGACATGTCTGTTAGAAATAGTAACTCTTTATCTTCATGTCCTACACACTTAGCCATATTTTGTTTTTGTTTTTGTTTTCCTAAGAACTATCACCTAAGAGTTAGAATCTGACCTCCATTTACTTTGTTTGGAAGTTTCAAACTAGTTTTGCATCCTACTAATCCAATTATGATTAACAATAGCCACAAATATTACTATATATCCCCATGGGGATTGGAGGCAAAACATTTTCTTCTCAAGCTGAAACCCTATCACTTACAGGTTTCTAAAAAGTTTCTTGTTTTTGGGGTTGGTTGTGATTTGCCTTTGGATCCCTCCTATTCTTTCCCCTTTTATTAGGTCCTGCATGTGCATGTGCACATGGGCATGCCACTGAGGTTTGCTCAGTGGGAAATCAGAATGTAAGGCCAAACCATGACAGAAATGACATAAAAATGGTCATCTTTTCATATTTTAATTTGGAAGACATACTTCAGGGGAAAAAAAAAACTGAGCTGGTCTTAGCAACTTGGACTGAGTAACTCTTGTTCTGTATGTGGAGTTAAGATTGAATATGCCAGTTTTGAGGAAACATCCTATTGACTCTTATGAATGTCATCATGTCCCAGCCATGAGGCAAAGTCATATGTAACAGACGGCAATTCAGCCCTGGATGGAAGGTCGATCACTGTCAATCATCCTAAAAGGAAGAAACTGTGGAACTGAACAGAATCTTGCCCATGGACTAGTACAGGAGACATTTTCTTCTGTAGGGCCTTAAATGGTGAAGTAAAGTTGAGCCATCAGTGTGTTTGGAGTATTTCCAGTGGTGAGAATTATCGGGTCCCTGCACAAAGAAACAAGCTGGAGATAGGCAGGGAGTTGACCTAATAAGAAGATCAAACGGGGAACCTGGGTATGTGGGATATTAGCAGTTGTCAGTTATTTCTTATAACCCTAAAGTCCAATTAAACTGGAATAAATTTAGGGGATTTGGGTTGAGCAGTAAGCTCACGGTCAGACCAGGGAGAAGGAAATGAGGGCCTGTACTGAAAAGTAGCTGCCCAGAAGGAGCATGCTATCATGAGGATTGTCAGCAGCATAGGAGAACCTGACAGGAACCAAGGGGAACCTGACAGATTTGTTCCAGACTATATGAGAGGCAAGAATGCTGGGAAACACTCAAGAAACTTTGAAAAGGCTATTTGCCAGGAAGTGGCTGGAAAGTGATCTGACCCATCTGCCTGGGAAGACGATGCTCTTCCCTCAATACCGTCGTGCTTCTTAAAGGATGAAGTAGAGCTGGAGAGAAATGTTCACCGGTGAACTTCCTGTAGTATTTCCACAAAGCAGACCTGTGAAAGTATTGCTTTCCTTCCATTTCAGCAGTTCTTTTGGTATAAGTTGCCCATTATTATTGTTATCTGTTCTTTGTGTCTTGATGGAGGAGTGGGCTAGAAGGGAAATTTGTGTTTTCCTGAGAACCAGTAACATTTTACATCTTAAGCAATACTTTTAACTCTCTGGTCGATGACCTGAAATTGATTTTCCCCCAGCTATACACCAATGTGATAGGAAATCTACTTAGTGTAATAGGTACTCTCTGCTTGGTGTCATTGGAAAATAATACTGTACAATTTAGAAGATACTAGAGCTAGCCTGAACTCTGCTACAAAGTGAGTGGGAGTATGTCACTCATGATTTCTTGTTCTAAAGCCAGGACTCAGACTTCCTAATCTCTACTATCTTTCAGTTCTAAAATTCGATGTATGCTTTAAATTTCTTGGTCCTAGGAATGAGCTTCTGAATGCAAGAATGTTTATATACAGTCACAGAAAAGAAAGGCAGAACTGATATTTAGCAGGTATGTCCTGGTCCTGCTGTCGCAGCTATTATGATATATAAGTATTTTCATGCTACTCGGTGCGTGGTTTTTGTTCCGAAGCGTGCTGAGTGCCCCCTGTTATCCTAGCGGTCCTAATTATCCTCCATGCAGCCCTGCGACCACTGAATCCATGTATTTCATAGAAATATATTTTTTGAAAGGTTTAAAAATATTTTTACACCTATAAAGTGATAAAAACTCTGAATAGAGGCACAAGGCCTTAAAAAAAAAAAAGACACTAAGGATAGAAAGAGCAAGACAGAGAGAAAAGAAAGGATTACCACGAGGATCCATAAAGATGACTGGAAAACTTAACACCATACTCGACGTGGATGGTCTCCTATGTCATTCTGGGTCTTATCTTTCTTTTTTACTCCCTTCTTCCTTTTTTTTTTTTTCTTCTTCTTTTTCATCCAAGAGTTAAAGGAAAGGAATGTCTATTTTCAGATTTTTCCTGAATCTTTTACCTAGGATTGTCCATAGAACAGAGCTCTGAATAGTTACATCTACCTTCTTTTATTAAGAAATTAAATTTCTGGTACTTTGAGAATGGAAACACATAGAAGAAAAAACATTGCTTGTGCCATTAAGTGAACTCAAAGTGCTTCTTTTATTCTTTCCTCTAATTCTTTCTAAAATGAACGAAATGTTCTGTAGTGCTTTGGATGGTAGAGAGAACGGGACAATCACAATGCAAGGTCTTTCACTGATCCACAGCCAGTGTTCCTTGCAAAAGGTAATCTAATAATCCTCTATTTCATTTAAGGACTACAGGAGCTTGTACATTTCTAGACATTTTAAATGATTTACCCAATGACCCCACAAGCCCTTCTGACCCAAGCATTGTTATACTCTTGCTTGATGGAAATTTAGGTGGCCTGAAGTTCAAGGGAGATCTTGGATACTAACATATGCCCTGCTGGTGTGTCTTTTTTTATATGTCAGCCACCTTGTCCAGAAAGTCCCCCCAAATCACAAGCACATGGCTCTGAGTCTTTGTTCTGATTGACGCAGGTAACTTTCAGAAAGCTCTCGGAGGTTCTTTGAGGATCTATTGCTATTCTTGACAGAGTTTGGGAGTTGATTGCTTTGAAGCCCACTTATCTTGCTTAGCTGATTGAAGATGTTGCTGATGTGCTTTTTTAATTAGTTTGTGAAGTGGGTGGAGTTGGAACAAAGTCAATTTCATCTTGCTAAAATCCAATCAATGCTAGTTGACTGAATGACTTTAGTTTATTTAGCTGATTGACCCTGGACTTCTTCAGAAGTTGTTTTCTCTTATTTTCAATTTTGATGATTAAAAAATGATTTAATTACAGAAGTCACTTCTATGTCACTTACTATGTTGGCATGAAATTTACTCCACTCTCCCACCTTATGTATAACTCATAAGGCACACAATAAAATTCTGCTGAATTCAGTAATATTTGCTGCTCGCAACTACAAAAGAGGCAACACAATTTCCTCTTGTGACTTTTCATTCCGGTACTGTGCAAACGACTATTTATTGAAAGAAAAGATTGCTCAAACCTTTGCAAAATATTTACAATGTTCTAACTTTTGTTGGGATCCACTTTAGGATTTTTGTGATGCGGTGTTTTGCAAATCCTTTCACTGGTTAAAGTTTTCTTATTGAAGTAATGAATACAGAAACAGTGGTTCCCATTTATTTGGAGAAGAATTATTGTGACTGCCTGCCTGGGCATCAAGCTGAAATGCTTACAAAACCACTTCACATCCCAAACAACAACCAGCCAAATTTTGTTTCTGTCAAAATAATAGAAACAAATGTTTCCAGAGCAGAAATGCTGCTCGTAAACATTTTCATCAGAATCAAGCACTGTGGCTATGAAAATTCATCTAAATTAAACGCGTATTTCTGAAACAAATGCCCTCTTTGTAAAATATTTGCCAGCAAAGATAGCACTAATGCTGCAGGGTGAGGTCACATATATGTAAGACCTAGGATTCATGAGAGCCTAATTAAATAGAGAAAATTCTCATAAACTTCTCCCTATGGGAAATGCTAAGTCTGCTTTTTTAAGGTGATAGTGAAAAATTGTTCTGAAGTTTTATTTCCGAATGTCATTTTAACGCACTTCTACATACCGATTCACAAAGAACATGGCCACGTAAGTGTCAGTCAAATGTACCAAGATATCTGAGTTGAGTCCCAAACTGGATTTGGGTCCTTCTTTCATTTTGATTAGTTTGGTCCCAGAGTGTCTGAAGGGGACAGGATGGGTGGAATAACATCGGAATGGATGGATTGTTGTCACCCCCACCCCCCCGGCTTAGATTGATGGACTAACTTTGAGATCACAGAAGAGGATTAAGTTGGCTCTTGCTACATAAAATCTGCATGCCACCCTAAGATGCCACTCACATTTCAAGCTTCCGTGTATGTCATATACACTAACATCCTATTAGCAAAAAAACAAGTTACATGCCTGACCTCAAGATCAAGGGGTAGGGAATCATTCCACCCACTATGAGGTCAAAGCAAGTCACATGGCTAAGACAAACATCAATGGGTAGGGGAATACTCTCCTGTCATGAGGGAGGGGAAGGGAAGACACAATTCCCCAACAATATTATCATCTACCACATGTGATAATGCCAGAAAGTAAAGGGCGTATGTTCATGAAATACTTAGGAGTATCAGCGTCCCAACAGTGCCATAGACTATGCTGCAGCATTGGTACTCCCAGTGTTTAGAGCAGCCCATCAGTGGAGAACTGATGAGCATGGTGAAGCAGTATTTTCTCTTGAGGCTTCTCACCTGTAGTCAGGGGCCAGGTGCTTTGGTAAGATGCTGGAGCAGTGCAGCAGGAGTATACTTGTTGCTGAGCACACATGAGATGCTACTACCCCCCGGGGAGTCTAAAAAAATACCTGTGGGAGAATTCCAGGGGTGCTTAACTCTGAACAGGCAGGATAGTTGGTGCAGTTTAATTTGTATTCATTGCCTTTGAACATTGTGTTCCATAGATGAAGGGAGAGACTGGATCCATTTTCTAGATAATTCTAAAATAGAGCCTCGAATAAGTCATATCCATATTGTGAAGATGAAAAGAACACGTCTGGCCTAAAGCTACATGTTTATATATAGAACAGCCCAGAAAGCTTATTTTTAGACATAATGGATTGAGTATGGGACCCACTGGTGGTTTTAGTCAACAAACAATTGTGAACCAACAATTTTTAAAATTGGAAACAATTAGGGTGTCAGGGTGAGTCAGTCAATTAAGCACCCCACTCAGGTCATGATCTCAGGGTTGTGATATCAAGCTCTTTGT
Organism: Canis aureus; assembly: GCF_053574225.1. NCBI lineage: Eukaryota > Metazoa > Chordata > Mammalia > Carnivora > Canidae > Canis > Canis aureus. The sequence goes on from NC_135646.1 coordinate 3,264,010, forward strand.
TGGGCTCAGCGCTGGGTGTGGAAACTGCTTAAGATTCTCTCTCTCTCTCCCTATCCCTCTGCCCCTCCCTGCCTCTGTCTCTGTCTCAAAAAAAAAAAAAAAAAAAGAAAGGGGGGAAACAATTTGAAGGTATACAATGTAGTTTTGCCATTTTTATCTTAAAAAGACACACACTTTCTATTTGTGGAAGCAGCTCATGGTCCTACCTGCTCCTTCACCTGCCACCCTGTTCCTACTAACACATGCACAGGCACATTGTCACATCGCAGTGCTTTCAAGGATGAGCATGGGATTTGTACGTGGTAGAGGCTTCTAACTTCTTACTGAATCCATTTCCTCTTTTTCCTGTACAAGTTAAGTTAGATTTCACAAGTTCCTTGCTGGTAGTTGTGGCCATGTGACTGAGTTCTAGCTAGTGGAATATAAGCAGAAACAGTGTTATGTCGATCTAAAGTCTGGCCCATAAACACTTCTCATGTTTGATTTTTCATATTCTTTCCCTTTTCAGGGTTTAAGACAAAAATGTTAACCTTGGAAGCCATGGGTTGAAGATGGTGGAGCTGTACAAGGGAAGGGTATTAGATCTTGGCGTTATCACTTGGAGGAGAACCCACTGATCCAAGACTTTACATGAGTGAGAAATAGAATCTTTTCATGTTTGAGGCTGTGTGATCACCAGCAAGTTATTTGCCCTCCATGCACATCAATTTCCTCCTTGGTAAAGTGGTATACTAGCTCTAAAATATATATACAAACTCTTTGATACTTCTCCCTTCAAAAGGTAGAGTATAATTTTCCTCCTTCTTAGTGTATATTTTGTTTTGTTTTGTTTTGTTTTTTTTCTAACAGAATATGGTGGAAGTAGTGGTGTGTGGCTTCTAAGACTAGGTCATAAAAGGTATTGTGCTTTCCTCTCTCACTGTTTGATTCTTTGCTTTGGGTGAAGTCAGTTGCCCTGAGATGAAGACACTCAAACAGTGTCATGGAGGGATCCACATGGTAAGGAACTGAAGACTCTTGTCAAAAGCCATGTTATTGAGCCAACTTAGAAGCAGACCTTAGAACCCCAGGCAAGCCTTTGGATGACCATAGTCTGGCTAGCATCTTGACTACAGCTTCATCAGAGACTCTGAGGCAGAAATATCCAGCTTTTCTCTGATTCTTATCCATAGAAACTGTGTGATCCATAGAATCTAAGTTTAGTAAAGAAGAATATAAACCTATTGGGAGACTTATAGGTATGATAAAGTTAATAGATTGGAAGCCCCGATGAAAATCAAAGAATTGTTGGAATGGGGGGTTGCTAGAACATGTGAGTTGGAAAAACAGTTGATGATCAGAGAGTACAATCAAGATAGTGGAGGTAATATAGTTATGGATATGGTGATTATGAGATCTAGGTTGTTAAGATCATGAGAGTTGATGGCTAAGGTGAACTGAAGGAAAGATTGTTGACAATGAGAACCAAGTGATGGATGGATTATTTTGTTAGATGTTGAAGCTGCCAAGAGTGATGACAGGGACAGGATTAATTTTGGCAAGAAAGGCAGTGAGCTGGGTGCTAATATTTTCAATAAATATGGAGGCCTGATTGACTACTGTTAGATGACTAAAACAAGGAGCAGTAGTTGATGGTGTTGCCTCATAGATGTGACTCAAAGGAGCCTGTATGTTTGAGGAAGAAGGGATGAGAAATTATCTGCAAACGGCCAAGAGAAGCAAGGACAACAACACTGCATGTCCAGGCCCCAGGATACTAGGGAGTCATAGAAAAACATTGTCATTGTTGGTGAGGGCTATTGAGGAAGTAGTGCTGTGAAACAACAGGCAGATTCCCCCTAGGGAAAGAAAGAAAAAGAACTGCCCGCCTCCCACCCACCACACCAAGGAAATGTTGTGATTAAGGGAGTTTAGCTCATAATAGACTCTAAATTCCAGATTAAGAGTGGAAGGTAGAGAAGTAGCAGGAGGCTGGGTCGGATTAGGAGGTTATGAGGCTACAGAAGCATAAAAACCCAAGTGATAATGGGAAGCCCTAAACTTCTGGTAGTGGTGGAGGTGAGCAGAGATTTAAAGCATGATCAGATTAGCTCTGGTGGCCTTTTCAATGAAGGCAATTAATCAACTCTGCTCATAGTCTTGTCTTAGATTTATTCTTGATCAATTTGTAGGAGTGAGGTGGATGGTGGTGTGGCTGCAAGAGAGGCCATCTTTTCAGGAGCACACAGAGCTTTGTAGGACTTCTGAAACCCCCTGAGGTGGTACAGGTGTTACAGGAGACACTCAAGGCAGCTGGTGGTACCACAGTCCAAACAACAGGATGCCCACTGTTGGAGGTCTTCACAGAACTCCAGAACTCTTGCTGAAATTACTGTTTGCTGAGTACTAACTGCCTGCCCTGTTGGTAGATAAGAAAATGCCAAATATCCTTAGGGTTCAAAATAGTGAGGTCAATAAAGTCTTGCTTCACCTCTGGTCACTACTTGATAAGGGATGGAAAATTGAGTCCAGGCTCAATATTTTATACTTAACTATTTCTTTTTCCTCTTAAATAGTTTCCTTTTAAGTTAGTTTCAAAAGCTAATGTCATTTTCCTGAAAGTCTTCAATTATGATGAAGCCAAAGTGAGTGGTGGATTCAGCTTTTTGAATGGCTTCTGAAAGCCAGTGTGTGTGTGTGTGTGTGTGTGTGTGTGTGTTTCACCTCCGGCAGCAAAGACTGGTGGAAGGGCCGTGGGGACCTGAACACAGGAGTGGAAACCATAAGACAGTCTTCCTTGCTCTCACTGCAGTGCTCCGTAGGCCTGGCAAGGCACTCAATCTCGCTCTGCGTGTTTTCTAGTCTATAATCTCTCTGGAGTGCCTTGCGGAATAAATAATTAATGGTTGTAAAGCAAGAGACCTAAAGTGCTATGGAAACAGAAAAGCAACAATAAAGGGACTCTGCTTGTTGGTTGCTCAACTCCGCACCCGGTAGAGCAGCTCTTGAAACCTGACCCCACTCAGGCTCCAGCCTGGCCAGGCTGAGAAGTGAGCTAAACTCCCCCGGTGTCTAGCATTAGCCTTGACCCTTCGACTACCTGCCTGACACCCACCTGTCCTCCTTTCCCTTTCTCTGTCAACCCAAGAGGAAAAATCGCTCTGGTGAAACGGGATCATGTTGATGTGATTTAATTTCATGCACTTCATTCTTTCATTTATCCATTTAACATTTCTGGTACCCCTGCTCTGTCCAGGCTCTATACTTTACCTGGTTTCAAAGGTGGAGGGGTTCCAGTCTGAGCCTTCCCTGCATGAATGGCCATATGCCCACATGTCTGAGCACCTGGGAGAACCGGCGGGGCAGGTTCCTTAGGAATCCTTGCCAAAAAGCCCCAGAAACCCTAGGAGTGGAGGAAGACCAGTAGCAGGACAAGCTTCACCTAGAAATAAGGGTTTTGACCTCCAGCTTAGACTTTGTTGCATCTGATCTAGATCTAGGTAATATCAAACATCTTATATGATATGTTTCAGTGATATATATGTTCAGTAACATATCTCTCTGTCACATATCTATATCTATCTATATATCTGAAAGATCTAAAAGATCATTCTTTGTAAGATATCATGGCCTAGGTAGCAGAACTTTTTATGGCATTCCTAACATATTTGGCACCTGGAGCAGATCACTTATTAGTTTCCTTCAACTCAGCAAAATTATTTTCTGTAATAATCATGTAATAGGGGATCCCTGGGTGGCGCAGCGGTTTAGCGCCTGCCTTTGGCCCAGGGCGCGATCCTGGAGACCCGGGATCGAATCCCACGTCGGGCTCCCGGTGCATGGAGCCTGCTCCTCCCTCTGCCTGTGTCTCTGCTTCTCTCTCTCTCTCTCTGTGTGACTATCATGAATAAATAAAAATTAAAAAAAAAAAAACGTAAAATTGTTTTAAAAAATCATGTAATAGTCCTTATTTTCTCAATTCTTTTTTTTTAAGATTTTATTTATTTATTCATAAGACACGCAAAAAGAGAACAGAGACACAGGCAGAGGGAGAAGAGGCTCCCTGCAGGGAGCCCCATGCAGGATTTGGTCTCAGGACCCCGGGATCACTCCCTGAGCTGAAGGCAGCCCACTGAGCCACCCAGACATCCCTCAATTCATTCTCGAAATAACAAACAGTTGAAAAAGAAACTTCATCATAATGATGTTATTAAAATGCAATAAATCATTTAATATAATATGAACTAAAATTTGCACCTACCAAGCACAGCTTGCTATATGCACTATATTTCATTGTTTTTAAATTTCAAACACAAAAAAATCCAAGTGATCAGATACAATGACAGAGCCAAAGCAACTCAAGTCCTATCTATCTCCACCTTTCCAACCACTATGTTGTCATTAATTTGAACCACCGTTTAAATGCAGAAATATGTAGTAGTTAGGAAATTGAAGACACAAATTACACCCAAAGTGAGCTGGATTGGTTTCAAAAGATTTTTTACTCTTCAAATGAAATTATGTAGATGAGTTTGTGTATTTGGAGGGTGGCTGTATAATTGGGAGTTCTCTGAGTTAACTTTCGTGTAGAATACCTCATTTATTAAGAGATAAGTGACAAAACTTGCTAATTTGAAGTCTGTGTTATTATTGCCATTGTTGTTTTGCTATTACTATTATTAAAACTCAACAAAAACTGCAGCAGTTGTCTAGAACTTAGATAAACTAGAGGGAAGGAGTGTAGTTTATCATAGTTAGGATTGCCAGTGTACAGCAATCAACTTTTGGATGTTTTTATTTTTAATTCTCCACAGGCAGTACATCCTTGTGTTGCCTTCTCCTAAGGTGGACCAAGGCCATTTTCCCACCATTCCTACTCCACTACTACTTTGGGAAATTTTAGAACAAGGCAAAGTGCAGACAGAGAGGGGGAGGTCCCCATTTGTTCACAGACCACTGCTCAGTTTTGCTACTTGGAGGAGAGCAAAGCCTGGCATGTAGTGACTGTGATGAACAGAGATAGTGTTCCAGAGGGTGGGTCAGGCATGTCCACAGATATAAGTAGGGCCACGGTGCCTGCCAGACAGACTGACATTGTAAGTAATTCACAGAAATGCTTTGCAACAGGAGGGAGTGTTTTGCAGAGGTAAGAGCTTATGCCAGCAGGTTAGAGCAAGAGCCGCACTCATAGATATACTCAGATGTGGATAAGATAGAAGGACATTCTACCCTCAGAAAGTACACAGTCTCACAGGGCAAAAGTCAAATAAATACAGTATACATCATAAACAGTGTAATATAATTTCATATGGTGTATAATCCCATAAGCAGAATGCTAGACACATGTGTATGTGACATTTGGAAACATTTCCTGGGGAGAATAAAACAAGACAAACACCTGAACTGATTGTTAAATTAGGACGAGCTAGTGACCTCTAAGACTGAATTTGTCCTGTTGGGGTTTCAGATGTGACTCTTATGGAGATAAGCTATCTGAGAGTGGGAGTATTCCCAAAGATCCCCTTATATTAAGCAGTGCCCAAGATTTATTGTGTATTCACAATGTGCCAAGTACAATGTTCAGTGAATTCTACTCATTATTTGTTTTTATCCTCAAGACAGTCCCAAGGAGTAGGTGCCATTATCATCCTCATTCTACCAAGGGGGGACAACTAAGGCTTTTGGCAGGCAAGCAACTTGCCAAAGGTCACAAAGTAGGTTACATATATAGGATTTGAATACGAACAGTCTGACCTCAAAGTGTAGGGACTTAATTTTTCAATCGCCCCCTGAAAATGCAGACGAGAAGGCATTTGGACACCATGCACTAGAAGCCCACCGTCCTTCCTCCCCTAAACTACATGTAAGACTGGTGTTTCTCTAGTGTGATGACTCCCACAGGTATTCAGCTGAGCTGTGACTGGCGAAGACAAAGATCATCACCAGTGACCACTCTCTTGGGTATGAGTCAGGCTTCATGTTTGAATTCCATCTCAGCCACATCTTGACAAGATGATCTTGGCTAGGTCATTTCTCCTTTCTGAGCTCAGCTTACTTATCCATAACGTGGAGCTGCGAAAACTGGGGTCTCAGAATTGTCCTGAAGATTACATGCAAGTAGGTGAAGTAGCACCTGCCATCTAGTAGGCACTTCACATGCTAGTCTAGCATATGTCAATTAAGTTAACTAAACAGAGCACATCACAACTTGATTTTTTTTTTTTTTACAACTTGATTTTGAAGAAAATTTAGCCAGCATTCAAGGTTTTCTTCCACAGTGACATATTTTGAATCCTAAGTAAAGGACCCCAGGATCACTATTTATTTTAAACAACAAACACCTGTCATCGCTCAAATTAGAAACACTCGCAGAACCATGCTACAAAATATTTATAAATTCACAAATGTGTTTTAATTGCCACTAAGTAAAATGAATTCAGTTGTTTTTCACTGTAAGAAAAAGATGCCTTCATTTTTTTCTCTCCATCCTAATTATAACTGCTGAATATTGGATTTGTGAAGTCAAATGTACAGTATTTGTGAAAAAGGGAAGTTTGGGGATTGGAAGGAAAGGAAAGTAAAGGTGTGGGTGAGAGATGGCTTAATGTTAGGCATTCCATATTTCAGATAAAAATGAGACCGAGACAATAAATCTCTATCTTGCCTTGTAACTCCTATCCACAATGGGAAATTCATTACCTGATTTGTGAGGAGTGTTTTCCTTTTAATCTGATAATGTAAGTCTGAAGGCATACACACATTTGCTCATCATACTTTTTTTTTTTTCTAGAGTCTGAGGGATAATAACTGAGGGCAGTTTTATCTAAAAAAAATAATAATGTATTTCTACTTCTGCTAGTTATGGCTTCTTAAGGATTGTATCCCTGACTCAATTTCCTACTAAACTTTTAAACATTAAGGTTTTAAGTATTATTTTCATCTAATTTAGCATAATTTCTTAGCGAGAAGGGTTATAAACCAAGAACACTCTGGTCAAATTCAACCTATAAGTATTTTGTTTGACGTCTGATAAATTTCAAGTGAATATTTTTTTAATTTGAATATTTCACATAAAATCTGGATTTTTGCCTTCCCTCCCAAAAATGGAATATCAAGCAAACTGGTCTTGCTGTACTCTATAGCATTGGTTCTCAGAGAGTATGCTTGCTGCATCAGCAACACCAGCAGCACCTAGAAACGTAGAAATGCAAGTGAATGGGCCCTCCCAACCTACTCAGTCAGAAACACTGTGGTATTAGTGACCCTTCAGGTCATCCCGATGCACGCCAAGCATGAGAACCGCTGCTCTGTGGCAGCAAAGCTTCCTTGGGAGCAGGCATCTTCCCACTGGTCTGTGATGTTCCAGCTTGCCCCCGACCCTATTGTGGAAATATTGTGTGTACACATACTCCCTTGCCCCTGACTTCTTGGGGGACAATTTCCTAGCCAGTCCCTAAGCCCAGCCAGCTTCTAGGTGTGTGACCTATGCAGGCATATGGCCCTACTCTCAGGAGAGGCTTGAGTTTGATTTGACGCTTTGCTATTCTGTCTTGAAATTCTTAATAATTATATCTTTGAGTTCATGTTTTCTAAGTGAAGTGTAATGAGACAATTGATCACGTGTGTGAGCAGAGGAAGTACACTGGTTGGCAGCATGCATGGACTCAGGCTGGTGGGCATAGGAGGGGAGCAGAGTAGCATGCATGCTGAGCAGTTGGCTTGGCTGCCCAGTGCACATGTGCATGCCTAGGGCAGTGTGGGCCACCGCGGATCCCTAAGGCAGCAGCAGAATGCATAACCAGTCATCTTGATTGTATATAACCAGCAGAAGAACTACTGGCATGCATTCAGTAAACGTTGTCCTTAAATTACTACCAAATAATAGCATATGTATGGACATTGCAATAAAAGCATATTAAGGAGTTATTCCTACAAGAGTTTAGAAGCTCTTGGCTTGAACACTGCTGCACCATTGCAAAGCAAACACCCACAGACTTAGAAACCAAAATTAAATTAAAAAATATCACATTCAATAAAAAAGAATATTTTCATATGATGCTTTGGATTAACCAAAGAAAACAATTTTAAGATTAATGTTTTCTTGTAATCGAAGATACAGCAATATGAAGCATAAATAGGCATTTGAATAACATACAAACTGTGAAGCAGCTTTCATTTGGTTCCTCCCTGTGACCTCCACAAGTTATGTAAAGTATCAGAGGAAACATTAAAATGCCATTGTATAAATTTACATTTACAATTAAATTCAAACTTAAACAAAACTGATTTGTATGAAGAGTTAAATCTATTTAGAAAAATTGTTTCTCAAGCATCATTAGCTCTAAATGTACTAAAACTTCTATTTTGAAATAGCCTACCAAAAATTCCTCCTAATATCGCCAGTCTATAAGATGCCCTTAACTATGGTAACACTTGCATCAGCATAAAGATCATTCTTGAAGTTAAAAATGGTCAAAAATCATTTGCTGTCTTTCATTTGCCAAAAATAATTACTTTCAATTATATTGATTTCAAATGAAGTTGCTAAAAGTATGTTTGATTGATCTAATAAAGTGAGTAAGTGAAGACAGCCAGAAAAACTTTTATGATCACTCAAGACATCATATAAGTGCTTAATAAAGTTTTGACTTCATTAGGATTATTATTTCCTTTTTTTAAAAAAAAAAAGATTTTATTTATTTATTCATGAGAGATACAGAGAGAGTGAGGGAGAGGCAGAGACATAGGCAGAGCCTGACATGGGACTCGATCCTGGGACTCTAGGATTACGCCCTGGGCTGAAGACAGGTGCTAAACTGCTGAGCTACCCAGGGATCCCCAGGATTATTATTTCTTATATAAAACATAATACCAAAGGCTTTTTTTTTTGTATTTTGTAAGTTTAAATTGCCACTCATGTATTACTGCTACTCCATTATGTTTCATAGGAATAAAATAATTTTTAAAATAAAAACTTATCAAAAAATAAATGAAAAATAAGATAAAATAAAAACTCATCATTTTCCTCTCTTAACATTCCACCCCTCCTGCTTTTTGAACAAGAGGCCCTGCTTTTTCATTTTGTGCAGGTCCCATAAATTATGTAGCTGGTCTTGTCTGTGACATTTGAGGTAGCCACCCTCAGGAGTACAAACAAACAAACACAATAACAAAGAAAAACAGACAGAAGGCCCAGTTTCAAAACCTGGCTTTGGGAGACTCTGTAAGACATATTGTTTATGTTTCAATATACCAAAGGCAAAAATGGTGCTGAGACCATTAGAGAATAGAGAAGACTGAAGATACATGACAAATATAAGTAACACAGAAACACGGATTGAATCTTGGTTGCAAAGAAAACCATAAGGAAAACTTGGGGAACAAATTTGAATGTGGACTTAATACCAGGTGATGCCACTGAATTGACATGTAATTTATTGTGATACTGGTATTGTGTCTGTTGGGGGAATGTCCCGCTCTTAGGGAATACATCGATTTTCAGGAGTCAGGTGTTATGACAATTCTCAAATGATTAAACAAAAGAACGAATGGGAGGACAGTGCAAGATCAAGCCAAAGGTTAATCAATGAATCTAGCTAAAAGGTGTGCTTGTGTTTATTGTGTTATTTAATTTTTTTGAAGGTTTGAAGTTTTTCACATTAAAAAAATTGGAGAAAATAAACAAATGACAGAGCACAAAAGGGCTTTCTAGGAAGTCGGTAATGTTGTGTATTTAGAAATGGGGGACTATTGCAAAGACATCTTTGATTTCTTAGATTCACCCAGCTATTCACTCATAATCTCTGCTCTCTTTGTATGTTTGCTGTTCATCAGTTCAAATGATTTAAAATCGTGCTTTATAATTGAGCAAGAAATATCCAAATGTGATGCATTGTTATACTGCTGAGTGAACATATGCCAGTGCTCAGTGTTTTTTGAGTGCGAGGATTTTGCCAATTAATCAGACCATCACTTTCCTTTTGTTTGTTTTGCACATCAGATTCCAAACTTCACATTCAGAATTTAAGTCTGATGTTCAGTATGAAAGAGGGACAGGAATAATACAAGGAAAATTAATTGGAGATGACATTCCCAGGGGTGGAGCTAGGTGCTGCGTAGCTTGATGCCGGTACAATTTTGAGGGCCCTCGTTGAGGAAAAGAATGCAAAGTTAGGCCGGAAAATAAATGTTGATTTAGTAAAGACCTAGGAAGGGAGGGCTCAGAAATTGAGTATCTGTGTCTTCATGAGAAATCTGCTTCTGTCTTTTTTTTTTTTCCATTATTTTAAGTGGAACAAAGGAAAGAATTATTCTTATTTTGATTGTTCCTATTTCAATCATTACTCTTTTTACTCCATTTATGTTGCTTCTCTAGGGGCACCTCCAATGACAGCTCTTAGTATTTTTTCATGACCAAGGGGACTAGCTTTCCCAGTTTGCTTCTAAACAAGAGCTGGACAAGAAGCACTGATCTATAGACCAGAATCATGGAAAAGCAAGGAGCAGTGTAGCCTCTGATTTCCTCCTATCTGAAATGACATAAAATAATACACACTCCACGATCGTTGCCAAACTCAGAGCCTAGCATATGTGCCAGGTCCCAGGGAACAGCTCACAAGTGACCAGACTGAGCTTTGTTTAGTTCTCCTAATGGCCTCCTGAGATGGAAATTATTATTCCCATTTTGTAGCTGAAAACATTTTCCTTGAGTTCATCCAGAGAGTAGTGCTTGAGCCAGAATTTAAATTAGGGCTTTTTGCTTCTGAGGCCTACACGCTAACCATTACCCTCTACTGTACTAGCCAACTGGAACAGCTTATATCACAAAATGGGACAGACATGATTGCTATCTTAAGTTCAGAGATCTGGTGTCAGGTTTTCATGCCTCTAATAAAAGATATGAAATACAGAATAGTTGAATTTCAAAGCAGAGAATGCAGAGCAACAGGGCAAAAGGATTAAGCCCGACACGGCTACGAGACTTAGGCCCTCACTTCTACCAGAATCAGTCCTTCCTACGTAGCTCCTACACCTCCCCGAAATGCCAAAAGGGAAAGCAAGAAAATGGTACATTTCATGAATAGGGAAATGTATCTGATGTACATTTGTGGGTTTTTCTTTACCTTAATTTTCATACTTCAATTGCTAAATTAAGGCAATTTCTTAGTTCCTTTCCCTAATTAAATTATTCTTTTTTTCTCTTATACTAGCCAACTCAACTTACCGAGATAGTTTACCACATAAACATTTTGGTTTTTTGAAACAACTCATTTTACTCCCTTTTAGGGAGTTTTTGTGAAACTCATGTTGCAAAGGCAATCAGCTTCTCTCACCTCTTTCTCTTCAAAGAACTGACAAAAATCAATCAATCTATGTTTTTCTGTCAAAAAATCATATGTAAAACTTATGTATTCTTGCTTTGTATCAACTCCAAATCAGCACCAATCAGCCTGTCTTGATTTGGTATCAATCCCAGGATTGTGGCTGGTAAAGTTGAAACAAGTTTCAAGGCCAGTTCAAAAGGGACAATCACAGGTAGATTAAAAAAAAAAAAAAAACAAGATATATAAAACAAAGGTTACTCTTTGGAAGGCAGCAGCTGAGAGCCTTTGGTACAATCAGGCAACCCCTGTATGACTGGGACTCAATACTCAATAGGTCTTTGTAGTTTGAAAGGCCTCTGCCTTCATCTAGTGACACTGTCCATGGACCAGTTTGCTGCAGTACACAAAACAGATTTGTTTTCCTTATGAGTCTGGAAAACAAGTCTTGTCTTTCATTATAAAGACAAGTTTGTTGATGTTGAGACAAACAGAGTTCCACTTCCACTTGTGTTTGGATTCTTGGGTTGTGGCTGAGGCTATCAGGAAAGAAGCATGGAATTACCATTGGCTGCTAGTTCAGACCCAATCCTTTGGAGTTGAGACTTCCAATAACTCCAAAATAGAGCAAATCAAAAGTCTTTTAATTTTTAGTAAATGATTTTATAATTCTAGGGTCTGGATGGAGGGAAGATATTCAGGCACACACACACACACACACACACACACACACAAAATTGTAGTGTTAGAAATCCATGTAGTGTTTATTCTTTCTCACACTCTCCCCTTGTGGGAGGAGTCCAGCCCCACGTTTCTTGGGAGTAAAGAACAAAATCCTTTTGGATTGCCACTTTGAGCCACATTTATGATGGACAGAACTGACGTTTTTTGAAGTTTCTTTGAAGTGTTACATCCCTTCATGTGCCTCTTGAGAACACTAAACTGTTCTCAGGAAACTGGACGTGACACTCCTCCATCCAGTGTGCAGCCAAGATGCCTCGTAGGCCATTCAAGAACTCTTTGGAGAGGGGTGGGAGGTGTGTCTTGTACCAGGATAGAAATCTTTGGAGGGTCCATTTCACAGTTTTCTCACGGGTTTACAAAGGCCTGTTGCAGATGCTAAAATAAAGGGGCCCAGCTATTCAGGACTCATTTGCTGCAGCTGATGGTAAAAGAACTCGGTAATACTGAATTTCTTTACAACTATTATGTCAATGCAATCGTAGTGAGTAACACCAACAGATGACATTTACGCTCAATTTAATAGGAGCCACGGACTTTACATGAGCCTGTGGTTTCCTCCTAACCAAATTCAGTCATTATTCAACAAATATTTGTTCAATGTGCCAACATGAAGAAAACTCACTTAAAGTTTGGCTGAAACTTTGCCCCAGTGACCAACCAGCCTCATCAGAGCTAACGATGAGCATGATAGATGCTAAACATTGAGTACAAGAAGCAGATGTTGGGAGCAGAGAGGACCGACGCTTACAAATAAACAGTGACTAATTAACCCTCAGTGATTTAGAGTAGGCCACCTGGCTATTTTCAAGGTTATGAGATGGAGGCAGAGGGGGGAAGTGAAAGCTTGAATCCAACCATCTCAAAGAGCTGAGCATGGGATTTCGTCAAGGGAGCCGTCTTATGGTTGACAAACTCGGCTTGGAAATTATGCAGAGATACCAGGAGCTGGCGCACAAGTGAAGGAATAGTGCCATGAAGCTGTGCGTGTGACTGTCTTGGCTTGTTTGCTGCACACGTAAATAATTACAGGTAATTAATTACCAATCAGTACTTATTACCAATTAACGGGTAATAATTACCAATCGGTCGACAACGGAAAGAGATTTGTCTTTGGAGTCTCAGACTGCCACTGAAGGAGGGAGCCTGGAAGGCTGCTTAGCAGAGCTGCTCCCTTCCACCTCAACATTTATAGAAATAGAAACTGGGGTTCGAGAAGTATTTGCCTAAAGTCACTCAGAATCCATGTCTGTTTAATTCTTCTTTTAGAATCTGGTAACACAGACATACCCACGCTTGGCATAAATGAAAGTGGGAAATGCCTATGCGCAGAGCCTCAGACACAAAGGCTGTAAATATTTGTGGCAGTATCCTTACCTCAGCTTTCCCCAGGGTTGTATTTGCTAATCTTTTTGATAGATTATATGCAGATACACAATTCTATGAGGCCGGGGGGCTAAAGGAACGGAGGGGAAGTGCACGGGGGGGGGGGGGGATGGCTCTTTGCAACTCTTCTAACATTTCAAACACAGATCCTGACAATGGAGGCACAATGAGAAGTGTTGTGACTTTCCAAAGAGGAGCCTGTACAAAAAAAGGTTTGTAGTCGTAACACTGAAAATGATGGAATTGATCCTGTAGAAGCTTTTAAAAATGTGGTCAATTAAAAACATACTCCCTGGTGAGTAGGAAAACTAGATATCATTGCCATTGCGGGCTGTTCAGGGGAGTCTGGTGGTGGTTAGGTTATCTCGCAGGGAAGCCCTGCGTGTGATATCCGCTCCAGATAGGGAGATGAACTGCGGAGGCATGTAATGTACTCCTCATTGTAATATCTAGCTCGCTCATCTTACATAATTTTATTTAAAAAAAATAATAAAAAATGAAAGCCTGCTATCCTACCTCCACAATGATGAGGTTAGTTTTACTTTCAGATATTTTTTTAAAGACTGTGCCGACACATGTCTTATTGGGTATTAATACACTGATTTAGGTTCTTTGGTCTTTAATCAGCGAGATGGGCAGATTCATTCAGAAGATGTAGAATGATGAAGTCATGGGCTGAGGGAATCATTGATGCGGGGAAGAAGGTTGGTACTGACTGCCAAGCAATACTTGCCAAGTAGCATGAACATCACCTGACTTTTCTGGTAGTTTTATTTAATAAACTGTCGACCAAGGGTATGTAATTAAGGATGGCCTAATGAAGATAAGCTGATGCAGGTTTGTTCCTAAATGCTTCTTTTTGTTTGTTTGTTTTAAAGGTTTATTTATTTATTTGAGAAGGAGAGGAGGGGCAGAAGGAGAAGAGAGAGAAAAATCTTCAAGCCAACTCCCCACTGAGTGCGGAGCCTGACCCACCAAACCAGGGCTCCCTCTGCTCCGGCTCCATCTCATGACCCTGAGATCATGACCTGAGCTGAAACTGAGAGTCGGACCCTTAACCAACTGAGCCACTCAGGCACCCCTGAAATGCTTCTTTCTTGTGTATTGCCTCCAGCTTCTTAGAGGTAGAAAATAAGAGTGAAGGAGTAACTTGACAGTGGCAGCCAATCAGAAGACTTCCTAATGGGAAATTTCCCTCTGAAGTTTAAATAAAAACACATTTCATTGTGGGGGAACAAACTTACCACCCAGGGAACTGTGTACACATATCACGTAGTGCTTCAGCATGTTGAGTCTGTGACAGCTGCATATCCACACGCGAAGAGGTTTTATAGTTATTTTCAATTTCTACATGAAGTTGGTTAGTGCTTTTCTCTTTCAAAAACCTCTTCCCTTTACTCACTTTGACTTGTTCTTTTTTTTTTTTTTTTTTTTTTTTAAGATTTTACTTATTTATTTGTGAGAGACACAGAGAGAGAGGCAGAGACACAGGCAGAGGGAGAAGCAGGCTCCATTCCAGGACCATGGGATTGTGCCCTGAGCAGAAGGCAGACGCTCAACTGCTGAGCCACCCAGGCGTCCCTTGACTTGTTCTTAAAGCAAGGAAAAACAGAGCAGAAAAGACGGTTACATCAAATAAAATGGTGAGATCCAATTCAGTTTAGTAAGTATATGTTAGGTAATAACTAGACACAAGGCCCTGTGCTACATTTTCCAATACATCAGGAATTTTGAGTCTGGTCATTTTTGTGGACTTTGTTTATACAGTTCTTGGGATCCTGATCCTGGGAATGTCCAGATTCTAGTCTAGCTTTTCCTCTAAATCCATCAGGAAAAAGTAACCCTGAGAAAAGTGCTTGGTCTAGTCCAAGGATTCTGGGTTGGGGGCATGTGTGTGTGTTGGGGGTGGGCAGTGGGTGCTGTAGGGAGTTAAGGTGGCAACAGCAGCCTGCTTCCCTAGCAGACAAGAGTGGTTGAGGGGTTTTGTTGACTCACATCACACTGAACCTGACTCTCTTTAATTGGGAAATAGCAAAGTGTGAAACGAAAAATTTACACTGAAAATATTGAGAAAACCTTTAAAAAATATTTTATTTATTTATTCCTGAGAGACTCAGAGAGGCAGAGACACAGTCAGAGGGAGAAGCAGGCTCCCTGCAGGGAGACAGACGTGGGACTCGATCCCAAGCCCCCGGCATCATGTCCTGAGCCAAAGGCATATGCTCAACCACTGAGCCACCCAGATGTCCCTTGAGAAAAACCTTTTAAACCACTGCCCCCTCACCGTCTAAATGTTATCCATATGTATGCTGGCTACGTGAGCAATTGTTTCAAACGTTGTCCAGGAGGGAATAACAGGAAGTACAGTAACCCAAGATTGAAGCATCACGGTGCTAGGTGAGGTGGGATTGATGTGAGTATAAAAGAAGAGAACAGAGAAGAAATGACACGGACCAAACAGGAGAGAAAAAGCAGAGTCTACATTAAGAGTTTGGAGCCAAGGCTTTTTTCAGAGTTTCCCAAATGGTTTCCGTTCTTTCTGTTTTATGCTCTCCACATTATCCTGGGCTGTCAAGTTATCCCTCTTTAAAACTATCTTTTTTTTTTTTTTTTACTATCTTTTTAATTGTGTATTATTTGCAGTCTTGACAACCTCCAATGAGTAAGGGCACACACTTTGCCTACGACACCCTGTGTGAATCCTCACTGCCACACTGCTGCAAAGCTCACCTCTTCCCGTTGCCCGCCGCTCATTCGTAGGCTACTTCAATGCCACCCGTTTTAAACAAATGCATAACCGAGGAACTGGATTCTGAACCAAGTCTAGTCATTCCCTGGCTGATCCCTCAGCATCCGTCCCTCTGGTCACTCTCACTACCTCGGCAGTTTTCCGAATGAACCCCTGCACTGAAATCCCCAGTTACACCCTCAGGTCATTTCCCCTGATAGTCTGCGAAATCAGTCCCCAAATCAGCTACGTGGAGGTAAGTTTGGCCTTCTAGTGTTATTTACGTAACCATATTACAGTATAGGTTGTCAACGTATGCGGAGATTTACTGTATTTGTTAGGAATCTCCTTTAGAGGGCAAGCCCGGGTATGTATGACAATTTGTAGGTGTATTACCTTACTGGGACAATCCAGTCCTGCTCCTTAAAAAGTACTATACACACACCTGAATCAACATGGCCAATCCTTGGCAAATAGGGTGTTGCTCCAAAGTAGGTGATTCACTGTCTATTAACCACTTACTCACTACTCCTTCTGAAATAGGAATTACATCTACAATTAGCTCGGAACCACGAAGAATGGGAAAGGAAAGAAAGATGTTGACGAATGAGAGTATATCTTCCTTAAAGCATAGATTTTTTTTTTTTAAGATTTTATGTATTTATTCATGAGAAACACACAGGCAGAGACACAGGCAGAGGGAGAAGCAGAGCAGGGAGCCTGATGTGGGACTCGGTCCTGAGATCTCCACCGGAGCCCAAGGCAGACGCTCAACCACTGAACCACCCAGGTGCCCCTGAAGCATAGATTCTTTAGTGCTAGAACAAAATAGGGAGTCAGAAGATGTGGTTTTTAGCGGGAATATAAAATAGAAACACTAAGAGAGAAAACAATTGTTTTTTTGAAGGAGGGCACTATTACCCTTCTTGCTCCTTGTTGTTGAGCAACAAGAGGAACCCTCATTCATTGCTGGTGGGAATGCAAAATGGTACAGTGCAACCGATCTGGAAGGCAGTTTGCAGTTTCTAATAAAGTTAAAGATGCACTTAACATATCAATTGTCATCCCATTCTTAGGTATTTACCTAAGTGAAGCTAAAACTAGGTTCACACAAAGACCTGTGTATGAATATTTACAGAGCTCCATTCAACATCACCGAAGCCGGAAAAACCCAAATATCTTTGAGTGCGTGAGTGACAATCCACGGTACATCAATATGATGGAAAACTCGTTGGCAATAAAAAGGAAAGAACTATTGACACAAGGGACAGCTTGAGTGGATCTCCATAGCTTTACGTTACATGAAAGAAGGCAGTTTCAAAAGATTACATACTACATGATTTTTTTTTTTACATAATTTGCTTTACATGAAAAGTCTCAAAAAGACAAAACCATAGTGGCAGAGTACAGATCACAAGTTGCCAGGGAACAGAGGTGGAGAAAGGAGTGGCCATGCAGGGATAGCAAGAGGGAATTTTGGGGCTTGCCTGAACAGTTTGTTATGTTTACATCGATCTATAGATGTATTAAAATTCACAGAACTCTACATCCAAATAAGTCAATTTCACTGTATGTTAATTAGAAATTAAATTTAAAAAATTGGTAAGAAAAAAAAAATTGGTAAGAAGATGGGTAGGAAAGAGCATCCAACGGGACATCACTCTTTGTTTAAATCTTCGTAAGCGTAATTTTTACGAAAGAAACCAATGCAAAAGGATTTCTTCCTAGCTGCACAGAGAAACCACAGAAACTACTGAATACCTAGACAAGCTACCAGGAATTTATCATTTTATTTTTCAAGTTCAAATAAAACTAGTCGTCTGATCTGCAAAACAGAGAATTACATGAGGAACTGATGTTTATGTTATGCCAGAAACCACAGAGAAGCCACATTTCCCCCCTTGCATATTCATTGCTTAAAAAAAAGAGGTTTTTCTCAAATGTGGGCCTGTAAAAAATATTTCCTGAGGAAAGTTGAAAGTTTAAATCAACATATTATCTTTGGAAATGACATTTGCTAGTGAAAACCCATTGGCTTCCTTTCGTAGGCAAGTGTGCGTCCCTACCTTTTATAGCATTGAGCGTGGTTGCCATGGATAGACACCAGGGCAGAGCGAGGCAAATTCCTTTTATTTTGCTTCTTTCTTTGGTTTTAGCTGTTCGTGCCTATCATTCCTGAGAATTTATGGGCTTAATCAGCAATCAAGAGACAGCTTTGTTGCTTACATGGGGAGATGGGACTTTCTGAAACGATGCATTCCAAATACTCATCAATCTACATAATAAGGTAGTTCCTTTATCATTTCTGTATGACATCATCCTTTTCACTGTGTGTATGCGATGTGCTTTTATAATTAGGATCCAGACTTACCTGGTCTTTATTTTAAATTCTGCACACCCAGTTTGCCCTTTGTGATTTTTTTTTTCTTAACCTGGAAGAGTATCTGTTTACTGAAATAGCTTAATTTGTTGTTTGTTTAGAGTCTAATGCTCTTGTACAGAGCTTGGCATTTCAGTTCTAGTGGTGGGTTCTCATTTTCTGAAGCCTGTTGTTTGTTTCCTACTCATGGGTAACCAACAAAAACGGGTACCACTGTTACGAACATCACGAAACAAAGACACCTGTGGCCATATATGAGGACCTAGACTAGAGACCAACTGCAACCCTGGGCAGGCTGCCTGTTTTTGTAAATAAAGTTTTATTGGAACATAGCCACACCTATTTGTTTATATGTTGTCATTGCACATTTCATGGTATAATGGAAGAGGTGAGTGGTTCATGAGAGAGACCACATGGCACACAAAGCCAAAAATATTCACTAATCTGGTGTTTTACAGGAAAACCCATGTTGAGTCCCGGATAGAACATTTAGCTCAGCCAGTGTTCCCTTTGTGTTATGACAAATTTAATCTTAAACATTTAAAAATCCCAAGTTATAGTTAAATGAGACTTCATTTTTTTTGCTTCTGAAAGCATCTTAAGAGGGCATTGACTGGAATTTGAAATGAAGCAATGGGCACCTCCACTGAGATAGTGATCATCAAAGACCGAATGTGGAAAAGGCAGGGCCAGGTCACCACAACAAAACCCACGTGTAGTAGTCACAAAACTTAAAACATCAGAGCTTCCTGCTACGCCCAGCCTTGCTAAAGTGATAGGAAAAGCATAACCAGAAGAATGAGCGTTGAGTAATGAGCGTGCGAAGTAACACTTCGTCTGGAAGATACATACACACACACACACACACATATACTTTTTAATCTTAAATTCGAGCTTATCTTTAAAAGAAAAACACAACCTTCTATCTCTGAGGCATAAATTGGAGACTATAAACCGAAGGCATTTGGGGCATTCAAAATCACCACTCAGAGGAGTTAAGTCTTCAGGATTTCCTTTGTTGAGTGGATTTGTATAATAGCCAACAGGAAAAAAATAATACAAATGGAACCAGTTTACCCACCCTTCTCTATTTGGGATTATGAATGCATTACATTGACTTTAATATCCAATTTTCATTGGCTGAACACCTCACCTGATTGATGTCAGGAGATACAGTGTATTCAAGTGTCCTACTCCCCTGACATTTCTGAGGCTTCCCAGGTTTGTTTATAAAGTATGTACATCCGACCTGGGCATTGCTGCCTCCCCGACCTGCAATACTCAGCACTGATTCGCTGCAACCAAACCTGGGCAATGCTGTGAATTTGTCTCATTGAAGCAAGACTTAGCGTCCATCTTCTTGTTGCTGCTGCCATTGTGATATGGAATGTTTGGGAGACCCACCTGTGCTATTTACAGGAGGGCGGCTGCCAGGGCATCCTCCTCCACCCTATGCTGTACAGGCTGCCCAGGGAGGGTGGGCCAGGCCAGCCTTGCAGACTTCCTGTACATTGTACCAGGAATATTTCTTTTCTTGCTTTCTCTACTCCTCAGGCCTTCGTGTTGTACCATGCAGACGTATTCATTCCCATACTATGGTGAAGTCATTCCTGGGGCCTCTCTTGTCTTTCTTATAATCTGCCCTCAGTTGGGGGTTAAGAAATCAGAGATGTTTGTTTGAGATGTAGTCTTTTTTTTTTTTTTTTAAGATTTTATTATTTGAGAGAGAGAGACAGAGAGAGCATGAGATCACAAGCAGGGAGGAGGAGTAGAGGGAGAAGCAGATTCTCCACTGAGCAGGGAGTCTGATGCAGGACTCGATCCCAGAACCTCAGGATCATGAGCTGAGCCAAAGCCAGATGCTCAACCAACTGAGCCACCCAGGCGCCCTGGAATATTGTCTTATTTAACGTAGTTGCAGAAAAAAAAATTTCAGATATTTGGGTGCCTGCTGTTCACCAGAAGTTGGAAAAATAGGCACAAAACTGACTTCCTGTCCCTCAGGTTTCACTGGATTGTTGTTCTGTTAGAGCACTGGTCACAGGTGTATTGGAACATGTAAATGTATACTCATAAATAGAATAATACATATTAACAAATATTTAAATGTATAAGACTTATCTCATGGATCAATCGCCTGCCAAAGAGCGGCTTCCAGGTTGTCAGCCCATGTGTGCTACACTCAGCTGCAGTATCTCCTCCTTAATTGGTTTTGGATGGCTTTTCTTCCCCTCACAGCAGCACCTCACCCCCTTTCTCTTTTTCTTCCTTTTCTCTGGCTCTTTCCATCTGCCTCTTCTTCTTTTCCCTCAGTTGTCACTCTTGTATAGCTTCGTGCCTGAAACTAGGTCATGAGACTGTCAAGATGTCAGCTTGAAATTTAGCTCTCAATTCCCTGGCTTTAAACCGCTTTATACTTGGGAATGATTTGCTCTTCTTTGTGGTTAGAGGGAACCATTTGAATATCCTTTGCACTTGACTTTTTCTTTGTATCTACCTGCTTACATGGCTTCTTATCAGTCATTACGCGTTGGTATTCACACATAACAAGGATCTGGGTCAGCCTGAAAACCTCCAGGTCTTGATAATATTTCTTTTTTTTTCTTTCTTTTTTTTTTTTAAAGATGGGGAGAAGAACACCTTACAAAAGGAACATGAAGTTAATTTTTGTCACCACATTTATGAAACAGTTCCACCAACCAAATAGAGTCTACTTCGTACAAATGCAATTATGGTTATGCCTCATTGAGGGAAGAGATTTTAAAATATTAAAAATAAAGCGAGCCACAGAAGACTCAAACATTCTCCCTAGGAACAAATAGTAAAATCTGGTGTTCATTAAAATACTTGAATGCTAATGGAAGAGAAAAATGTAAGCCCTGTGTCTCTATTTCTTTGGACCAAGACAGTGTGGTTTCTCAGTTTTCTCAAGGCCTGGCCAATTTAGGATCTGGTGAGACTCTTTGGAGACAGGAAATATGAGGTTAGATATAGAGTAAAAATGGGTGAAATGGTTTGGAGCTTTCTTGCGATGTACATCTCCTTGACCTTCCCCGTGGTGGCTACTATCAGGCACAAGGAGTCTCAACCCCTTGCTGGTTCCTCTGTGTTGCCAGAGATCTCACCATCACCAAAGCGAGAGAAAGGGTCTCCAAGAAAACAAGACAAAACAAGACAAGGCCGAATGTAGAGATTTTAGAGGATCTATGGATTTCAAAATGTAGACAAGGAAAACATTTTAAAAATTAAGAGCATCCTAAAGGAAGTGACTCTTCTGTCTCCCACACCCCAACTTTTCTGGTACACTTACCTTCTTGCTCTTGCTTCCAACTCTACCCTCAGCTTGAGCAGGATAGTCCAGAGATATCTGGACATTTTTTGTCTTTGTATTTGTTTTCTCACTTCAATTGGCTATACTAGTTAACATTCCACCAATGGCAGTCATTTTTGCTACAGGGTTCCCACCTCTTTTACATCTTAATTTTATTTTTGACACAAATGACTCTGGAAGATCAAAAGTATGTCAACTATTGCTCCTTTAGAATAGATGGAGTCAGATTGCCTTCCCCAAAATTCCTAGATAAGACCAGCTGTGCTAAGGAAATGAGACCACTGCTGGGTAGGGAGGGGGATTTCTTGGAGAGAACTCTGGTGGAGGGATGGCAGGGAGGGGAGGTCCAAGTAGGTAACAGAATCTGAGGCTTAGGGCAGTTTTCTGGCTCGGGGGATCTAGAAGAATGTAGACTGAGGGGAAAAATACAGGCGGAAGCTACCAAGGTCAGCCTTGGATGAATTATTTGATATGTTTGTCCCTGGCCAAGAAAGGGAGGAAGAGTCCCAGCCTGATGGCCTGAAGGGAAAAAGCTGGAAGAGTTTTATGAAAGGCAGTCAACATCCAAATTTCTGACTTGCTAATTAGATGAGAGGCAGTGATAACTTCATTATGTGTTCGTTGAAATATTTGTTGCCAGTTCTCTACTTTTATACTGAAGGACGCATGTGACAAATTCTGGCACATATTATGTGCTAAATAAATGATAGGCATCATTATTAATAGTATAATTTTTAAAATCAGAAATGATATCTTACTGGTGGGTATAAAATTTAACTAAATAATTTTTTTGAGTAGGTAGCATATGAAGAGAGTATACAAGCTCAAGGATTAATTGGGGGATAAGATAGATATAAGTAAAATGATACTCTTTTTCTATAGAAATAGCAATAGACAGAAATATAGCTGCTAATATGAAGAGTTTTCCCTAAAGGGAATCATCCTAAAATGATATGCTCTATTCTCTATCACTTTTTAAAATTTTATGAAATACATAGAGGAGAGATTTCAGCTTCTGTAAATAGACACAAACTAATTTTATTTATTTTTTAAGATTTATTTATAGTTGAGAGAGAGAGAGAGTGCACAGGAGCATGAGCGGGGAAAAGGGCAGAGAGAATCTTCAAGCAAACTCCCCGCTGAGCACAGAGCCTGACATGGGAGTTGATCCCATGACCCTGAGATCATGACATGAGCCAAAATCAGGAGTCAGCTCCCTAACCGACTCAGCCACCCAGGTGACCTGTCATGTATTATTTTTAATGTCTGGAAACATTTTATTTTATAAAGTCACATATTTAATAAATCAATTTTTGATACATCCTTAGGCTATTTCTAACTTTTTTTAAAAAGTTATAAATAATGCTGTAATAAACTTCTAAGTTTCTTTTTTTAAGATTTTATTTATTTAATTCATAAGAGAGACAGAGAGAGGCAGAGACACAGGCAGAGGGAGAAGCAGGCTCCTTGCAGGAAGCCTGATGCGGGGCTCAATCCTAGGACCCCGGGATCACGACCTGAGCTGAAGGCAGATGCTCAACTGCTGAGCCACCCAGGTGCCCCATGTCCTTGTCTTTAAATATCACTTATATTCTGACCAGTGATGTATCTTTTCTTGGGCTTTAGATTCATACACACATCTGCCTACTTGAGCTTCATTTTCTGACAAATATCTCAAAATTTACACATCTACACAGCACTTTTGTCTTTTCATGCCTAGTCCTCTCATACTTTTTATTAAGCCAGGGCTCCACGTCTGACAGTAGAATTATTCTTGATACCTCCCTTCTTCGTCTCCACACTCAGTATCATCAAGTGCTCTCAGCACTGTTTCCAAGTCCATCCTCAGTCCAGCCATTCCTTCCCAGTCCCATAAGAATGGCTGTAGTCCAAATCCCCATCCACTCCTTCCTGAATTACAGCAGGAGCTTCCTAATTTCTCCTTTCAACACTGTCTTCCCACTGATTTCCCACTTTTCAATTGGTAATAGATACTTTTCAAGTATAAATAAATCATGGTTCTTCCAACCTTGAAACTCTGTAATGGCTTTTCATTGCTTCTCTATTAAATTCAAACATAGGGTACCTAGAAGAACACACAGTAGGCACAGTGTGAGTGTGTGTGTGTGTGTGTGTGTGTGTGATTATCAAGGTCCTCCATGGTGTGACCACCACCCACCCACTGCTGGAGACTTATTTTGGGGCAATCTTTTGCCTTCTCCCTCTCACCTTCCCTCAGGGTCCTCAAATGTGCCAAGTTCTTGCCTGGTCAGGAGGTTGGCACCTACAGTTCCCCTCTTTCTTGAATGTCTTTGCCCCACTCTCAGAGGACTTCCTTCTCCTGGTCATTCAGGATACAGGGTATAGGTACTATCCCTTTGTGAGTCCTTCCCTGAATACCTTGCCAAAAGTAGATATACCCCATGATTCTCTTGCATACTATCCTGCATTGTTTTCCTCCACATAACTTCTCAGAGTTTGTATTTTTGTATCTAATTGTGAATAACTGGATCATGAGACCTCTGGGTAGTGATTGCAACTGTATTTGGTTCATGATTGTATTTTTCATTCTCCCAAAATAGTGCAAATTATAAGCCAAGAAAGAAGGTGGGACAGACTTCCAGGGAAGATGGTGGAGGAGGAAGGATGCTAAGTGCACCTTGTCTCATGGATACAACTAGATAATATTCACATCAGTGTAAATAACCCAGAAAACAATCCAGAGACTGGCAGAACAGACTTCCCACAACTAAACCTAGAGAAGAGGCCCCATTGAAGAGGGTAGGAAGGGCAGAGACAGAGTAAGAAACAAAATCCTGTGGGTCTGGCTGCCAGAGGGAGGTGAGCCACAGGGGCAGAAGGGAGAGAAACAGACTCTCACACTAGGGAACCTACCCAGGGTAGACAGATCCCCATAATATTTGGGTTTGAAAGCCATAGGGG
Organism: Canis aureus; assembly: GCF_053574225.1. NCBI lineage: Eukaryota > Metazoa > Chordata > Mammalia > Carnivora > Canidae > Canis > Canis aureus. The sequence continues at coordinate 3,288,819 of NC_135646.1, forward strand.
CTGAATTTTGTGCATTCTTACAAACAGTAGGAATTAAAATCTAGAACTTTAAAAGCAGCTGGCTTGGCTCCGGGAGAGCTGGCAGGAGAAAACTGAGTCCCCACCCTTTAAAAAACAGCCAACAAATAGTCCCTCAGAGACACTGTAGAGCAGCAGCAGTTTGAAAAATCCCTGGGGCATAGGAGAGGGAGATTTGTTTACTGATCTCAGAACCTGTGTTGGAGGGACATGGATCCTTGGGAGACTTCATGAACAAAGCAGTTCATGGGCACCATTTCCTTCCTCCAACCCCATAGCCTAAATGCACAGAACCAGGGAAGTGCCAGTACTCCCTATGTAACTTCATAAAAGTGAGCCCCACCCTTGGAGTTCCCATTCAGGCACACCCCCTTCAGCCAGGCCTCTCTCCTACCAGGTCAACTCCTATAGCAGATTGTCTCGAAAACCCTGGCAGGGGAGAGAAGTAAAGAATGGGCTCAAACTTAAACAACTATCAAATTAATATAGACTGCTATATACCAAAGATGTTATTTACAAATTGAATGGTAATCACAAATCAAAAACCAGTAATAGATACGCAGAAAATAAAGAGTAAGCAATCCAAACATATCACTAAAAAAAAAAAAAAAAAAAAAAAAAAAAAAAAAAAAAAAACCAACAATCTCTGAAAGACAGCAAAAAAAGAATGGTTCAGAGAAAACTACAAAAGCAACCACAAAGCAAGTAACAAAATGACAATAAATACATATCTATGAATAATTACTTTGAATGTAAATAGACTAAACACTCCAATCAAAAGAAATAGGGTGACAGAGTGGTTAAAAAACCAGAACAACAAACAAGATCCATCTATAGGCTGCCTACAAGAGACTGGTTTCAGACCCAAGGATACCTGCATATTGAATGTGAGGGAATGGAGAAATATTTTTTATCATGCAAATAGATGTCGAAAGACAACCAAGACAGTGATATTTATACCAAACAAAGTAGACTTAAAAAAAAAAAAAAAAAAGACTGAAGCAAGAGACAAAGAAGGACACTTTATAATGATAAAGGAGACAATTCAACAAGAAGATATACCAGTTGTAAACATTTATGCACCCAATGTGGGAGCACCCAAATACATAAAGCAGCTAATAACATAAAGGAAGCAACCCATAGTAATACAATAATAGTAGGGGACTTTCACACCCCACTAACATCATCCAAACAGAAAATCAACAAGAAACTAGTGGCTTTAAATGACACATTGCACCAGGTGCATCTAACAGATATACTCAGAACATTCTAACCTAAAACATCAGAATACATATTCTTTTCAAGTGCACATGGGACATTATCCAGAATAGATCACATAATAGGCCACAAAACAAGTTCTAATAAATTCAAAAAGATTTAAGTCATACCACGTATCTTTTCTGAGCACAATACTATGAAACTAGAAATCAAACACAGGAAAAAAATCTGAAAAGAGCACACATACACAGAGGTTGAATAACATGCTACTAAGCAATGAATAGGTCAACCAAGAAATCAAAGAGGAAATAAAAAAAAAAATACTTGGAGACAAATGAAAATGATAACACAATGGTCCAAAACCTTTGGGATATAGAAATAGTGGTTCTGAAAAGGAGGTTTATAGCAATAGAGCCCTACCTCAAGAAGCAAGAAAAATCAAATAAACAACCTAACCTTACACCTAAAGGGGCTAGGAAAGGAAGAACAAACCAAACGCAAAACCAGTAGAAGGAAGGAAAAAATAGAGATTAGAGCAGAAATAAGCAAAATAGAAACAAACAAAAACAATAGATCAATAAAACCAGGAGCCAGTTCTTTGAAAAGATCATTAAAATTGATAAGGCTTTAGCCAGACTCAGAGAGAGAGAGAGGACTCAAATAAAATCAGAAATGAAAGAGGAGAAATAACAACTGACATCACAGAAATACAAAGGATTGTAAGAGAATATTATGAAAAATTTTGTGCTAACAAATTGGACAATCTAGAAGAAATGGATAAATTCCTAGAAACATATAACTTCCCGAAAATGAATCAGGAAGAAATAAAAAATTTGAACAGACTGATTATCAGCAATGAAATTGAATCAGCAATCAAAAAAACTCCCAACAAACAAAAGTCTAAGACTAGATGGCTTTGAAGGCAAATTCTACCTGACATTTAAAGAAGAGTAATAAAATAAATAAAGAAAGAAATAAAGAAGAGCAATACCTATTCTTCTCAAACTATTCCAAAAAATAGAAGAGAAAGGAAAGATTCCAAATTCACTCTATGAGGCCAGCATTACCTTCATACCAAAACAAGATACAGACACTATAAAAAAGAGAACTACTGGCCAATATCTCTGGTAAACAGAGATAGTTATATATAGTATATGGACGCAAAAGTCCTTAATAAAATTCTAACAAACCAAATCCAATAATACATTAAAGAAACCACTCACCACGATCGCGTGGGATTTCAGGGATGCAAGAGTGGTTCAATATTCACAAATCAATCAACATGATACATCACGCCAACAAGAGGAAGGATAAATTCCTTATGATCATTTCAACAGATGAAGGAAAAAAAAATTGGACAAAGTGCAACAGCCATTCATGATAAAAACCCTTAATGAAGTAGGTCTAGAGGGAACATGCCCCAACATAATAAAGACTGTTTATGAAAAACCTGCAGCTCACATTATCCTCAATGGTGAAAAACTGAGAGATTTTTCCCCTAACAAGCCAGGGATGTCCACTCTCACCACTTTTATTCAACATAGAAACCCTGGCCAAAGCAATCAGACAAGGTAAATAAATAAATAAATAAATAAATAAATAAATAAATAAATGGCATCCAAACTGGTAGAGAGTAAGTAAAACTTTCACTGTTTGCAGATGACATGATACTCTATATAGGAAACCCTAAAGACTCCACCCAAAAGCTACTATAACTGATACATGAATTCAGTAAGATCACAGAATACAAAATCAATATAAGAAATCTATTGCATTTCTATACACGAATAATGAAGCAGCATAAAGAGAAATTAAGAAGACAGTCCGTTTAAAATTTCACCCAAAATAACAAAATGCCGCCTAGGAACAGACTTAAAGCAAGTGAAAGACCTATAGTCTGAAAACTATAATGCAGTGATGAAAGCAATTGAAGATGACATAAATAAACAGAAAGATAATCCAGGCTCACGGATTGGAAGAACCAATACTGTGAGAACATCCATGCTACCCAAAGCAATCTACCGATTTAAGTTGATTCCCATCAAAGTACCAAAAGCATATTTTACAGAACTAGAACAAACAATCTTAAGATTTGTATGGCACCACAAAAGGCCTCAAATAGTCAAAGCAATCTTGGAAAAGAAAACCGAAACTGGAGGTGTCACAATCCCAGGTTTCAAGTTATACAAAGCTGTAGAAACCCAAACAGTACGGTCCTGGCACAGAGACGGGACCATAGATTAATAGGACAGAATAGGGAGCCCAGAAACAAACCCATGATTATATGGTCAATTCATCTTCAGCAAAGGAGGCAAGAACATGCAATTATTTCTTCAACAAATGGTGTTGTGAAGACTGGGCAGCTGCATGCCAAAGAATGAACCTGAACCACTTTCTTCACCATACAGAAAAACAAACTTGACATGGATGAAAGACCTAAATGTGAGACCTGAAGCCATGAAAATCCTAGAGGAGAGCACAAGCAGTAATTTCTCTTACACAGGCCATAGCAGCATTTTTCTGTCTCCTGAGACAAGGGAAACAAAGCTACAAACCAACTGCTGAGATGACATTCAAAATAAAAAGCCACCACAAGCAAAGAAAACAATCAACAAAACTGAAAGATAACCTATTAAAGATATTTCCAAATGAGATATCCAATAAAGGGTTAGGATCCAAAATATATAAAGATCTTCTACAACTCAACACCAAAAATACTCAGATAATCTAATTAAAAATGGGCAGAAGATATGAATAGGCATTTCTCTAAAGACATGCAGATAGCCCACAGGCACACGAAGACACCCAACATCACTAATCATCAGGGAAATGCAAATAAAACCCACAATGAGATATCACCTCATATATGTCAGAATGGCTAAAATAAAATAAAAAAACAAACCCACAACAAACAAGTGCTGATGAGGATGTGGAAAAAAAAGGAACCCCTTGCACACTTGGGGGGAATGCAAACTGGTGCGGTCACTATGGAAAACAGTATGGAGTTTCTTCAAAAAAATTAAAAATTGAACCACTGTATGACCCAATAATTCTCCTCCTGAGCATTTACCCAAAGAATATGAAAACACTAATTCAGAAAGATATATGCACCCCTATGTTTATTGTCCCATTATTTACAATACCCAAAATGTGGAAGCAGCCCAAGTGTCCATCAGTAGATGAAAGGATAAAGATGAAAAGATAAAGAAGGGACAGCCTGGGTGGCTCAGAGGTTTAGCGCCTGCCTTCGCCCAGGGCCTGATCCTGGAGACCCAGGATCGAGTCCCATCTCTGGCTCCCTGCATGGAGCCTGCTTCTCCTTCTGCCTGTCTCTCTCTCTCTCTCTCTCTCTCTCTTTCTGTGTCTGTCGTGAATAAATAAATAAAATATTAAAAAAGAAAAGATAAAGAAGCATGTGTGTGATGGAATATTACTTGCCCATAAAAAGGAGTCATTTCCAACAACATGGAGGGAGCTAGAGTATAATGCTAAGCAAAACAAGTCAGTCAGAGAAAGGCAAATCCCATATGATTTCACTCATTTGTGGAATTTAAGAAACAAAACAAACGAGCAAAGAAGAGACCAACCAAGGGGGATCCCTGGGTGCCTCAGCGATTTAGCGCCTGCCTTTGGCCCAGGGCGGGATCCTGGAGCCCCGGGATCAAGTCTCAAGTGGCACCTCGCCCCCCGCAGGGAGCCTGCTTCTCCCCCTGCCTGTGTCTCTGCCTCTCTCTCTCTCTCTCTCTCTCTCTCTATCATGAATTAAAAAAAAAAAAATCTTTAAAAGAGACCAACCAAAAAACAGACTCTTAACTGTAGAGACTCTTAACTGATAGTGACCGTAAGGGGGGTGGGGGTTCGGTTGGGGGGCGGTGGGGGGGTGGAGAGTAGAGAGGGGGGTGGGGGGCAGTGGGGTGTAGAGGGCGGGGGGTGTAGAGGGGGTAGAGGGCGGGGGGGTGTAGAGTGGGTAGAGGGGGTGTGGGGGGTAGAGGGGAATAGGGGGTAGAGGGGGGTAGAGGGGGTGTAAAGGGTGGTAGAGGGCGGGGGTTGTAGAGGGGGGAGAGGATGGGTGCGGGGGCTCGAGGGACACTGATCTCGAGCGCGGAGCCACCTGCGGAGTCGTGACTCACTACGCTGCGCACCTGGAGCCGCCGTCCCGGGGTGTGTTAGCTACACCGGATTTAAAGTGAAATTTAAAAATACAATTTAAAAAAGAGGGATCCCTGGGTGGCGCAGCGGTTTGGCGCCTGCCTTTGGCCCAGGGCGCGATCCTGGAGACCCGGGATCGAATCCCACGTCGGGCTCCCGGTGCATGGAGCCTGCTTCTCCCTCTGCCTGTGTCTCTGCCTCTCTCTCTCTCTCTCTGTGACTATCATAAATAAATAAATTAAATTAAATAAAATTTAAAAAAATAAAAAAATAAAAAAGAGAGGGAGGGACAGATAATGCTGCCGGCTAATAACCAGCACGTGTTCGGAACCTTCTACGTGCCGGGCTCCGCTTCCAAAGCAGTGAGGTCCAGGGTCCCGGGAAATCACCTCTGGAGTCAGACAAGTCCCTGCTGCGCGGGGAGCTGGAGTGGGATCCGTGAGGGGTTCTCTCTCCCGGGACCCCCGGTCACCCCCGAGAGCCTCCCTTGGGGTCAAGAAAGCGGGGCGGGGTGGAGGAAGCCTGCGAAAGGCCCGCTCCCGCCTCCGCACCCCGGGGGGGGGGGGCTGCACCCGCGGGCTGACCTGCACCTGCTGGGGCGCGCCCACTCCCGGCCCCGCCGAGTTGCGGGGGGGGCATCCCCGGTCCCTGGGTCTCCTTCAGGGAAGGCTCCGGAACGAGGTCCCTCCTGGCTTGGCCCGACCCGCTGGCCCGAGCACCCTCCTCCTCCTCTTCCTCTGATTGTGATTATTAATAGCAGGCGGCCCTGCGCACAGCGGGTCACGTCGGCGCTGCTGCCGTCTGTCCCGCGGGGCTGCGAGCCCCCCCTCCCCCTCCCCCCGGGGCCTCCTTAGTCCAGGACCAGCCCTGGGTGCCCCCAGCCCCGGGCTCTCCCCGAGGGTAGCCGCCTCCTGCCGGGCCCCCAGTGCCTGCCCCGCCGACGCCCCTGGATCTGGGCCTGGGCCGGGCTGCGAGACCCCTCGGACCCCGCTTCTCCCTCCCGGCCTCCTCCCCACCGACCGGCCTCCAAGATGCTCCCGCCCGCCGCGCCCGGCCGCTGGGAGCCAAGGTGCCGTCGGTGCGGCTGATGCCCGGGGCGGTGGGGCCCCGCTCAGCCGGGGTGGGGGGGCGGGGGGCCCGGCCGGAGCCCAGCACCGTCCCAGGCCGACGTGTCCCGCACATGGTCCCACCAGCTGCGCGGTTCGCAGCCGAGCACACGCCCAGGCGGGGCCGCGGGCCTTAGGGCGCAGGGGGTCGCGGCCGCAGGGCTTGCAGGGGGCCGCGGAGAAGCCGAGCAGGCAGTCGCAAGGCCCGACTGTCTCTCCTCTAGCCCTGCCAGCCTCTGGCGCGTTGCTGTTTCCTTTATTCCTAAGGAGAAATATTCCCAAGCAGGCGGCTTGACCTCCCCTGCCTTAGAGGAGCTGCACGGCGGAGGGAATCCGGACCTTCGTGGGCCAAATACAACTGGGGAAGAAGGAAGCTTCCATTAGAGACGCGCGGCCCCGAAGCGGGAGCGGCAGACACTGGTTAGGGACGCGCCCGGGCAAAAGTGGAGAATGTGGACGCGCTCTGGCAAATAAGGGAGCTGAGGGGCTGCCCCCAGCCCAAGGAAGGATTCGGTCCCGAGGTCCCCCACCCGCCCTGGGAAGGCCGGGGGCACCGGGGGTCCCCCGGGGCCTGGCTGCCTGGCTGGGGCCTGGCGGGTGGCTGGGCTCGCGGGCCCCTGGGGTGCAGGTGGCGGGGGAGGGGCTCTGCAAACGTCTGCGAGGCTCCTTCCCTGAGACCCGAGAGTGGCTTTTTCTTGGCTGAAATTCAAAGAAACCTCCCAACTGAAAGAGGAAGCACTTGCAATCACTTTGCAACTCACAGCCTGTCTCTCCCGGTTATATAAGCTTATTGTATTATTTTTAGGCTGTTTACTTAAACAGTGCGCAGAGGCGGCCCAGGAGGCGGCGGAGCTCTTCGCAGGACGCGGCCACCGCTCCTGTCCTCCTGTCGCTGGGGTCCTCGGCAGGAGGCTGAAAATAGCCCCCCCCCAAGGCTTGTTTGCCAGAGGGAGAGGCAACCCAGAAACTCCCCCCTTCACCCTGAATTCCTGCAGGAACCGGGCAGACGCTTTGCTGGAGAAATAAAAAAAATGAAATGTGGGTGGGCAGCGAGGGGCGGGCAGCTTCGCCCCGTTTCCACGCAGCTGAAGGCGAGCGCACGTTCTCATGACCCCAAGTACCTGCCCCGAAACCCCGCAGCTCAGGGCCCTTGCAGCGCAGGCCGCGTCCCGCGTTGGGATCCCAGGCTCTTTGGGAATCAGCGCCACGCCCTGCCCGGCCAGTTTTCCAGCATTATCTGCCAATGTTCCAGAACCTTCTGCTCCAGACACTCGTGTTTAATGTTTCATTTAAGGGGATCCCTGCTTTATTCCCACAGGGCGAGCTCACCACTCCTCCCCTCTCCCCTGGGACCCTCCGGCCCAGGAGCAGAGCCCTCCAGGGTTGCTGTAAAGTAATGTCTGATAAGCGCTCTCCTGCTAAAAGGCTTGTAAAGGGGTGTGAGAGGAAGCTCACCTTTGTGGGGTTTTTTGTTTGTTTGTTTTTAAAGAAGCTTTTTCCTACAATATTCTGAGTCACGAGACTCTTGAACATATTAAAGGTGCTGAGAAATCCTGCAATAAAGAAAAATTATGTTGAACCTACTGTTTACCAAATTTATCATAGAACTCTTTCCTCCCTCCCTTCCTCCTTCCCTAGTCTCCTTTTCTCTCTCCCTCCCTTCTTGTCTCTCTTCTGTCTTTCCCCTCCCTCCTTACCTTCACTCCCTCCCCACCTTCCTTCCTTCCTTCCTTCCTTCCTTCCTTCCTTCCTTCCTTCCTTCCTTCCTTCCTTCCTTCCTTCCCTTTGTTTCCCTGAGTAGTAAGAACATTTAACCTTATTTTCCATCTTTGACTTTTATGATTTCTTGGGTAATGGGATTCTGATACACTTCCAAGTGTTTGTTCTTTTGCCCAGTTTACACTGCTTACAAACTCCTGCCATTTCTACTATTCTGTGTGGTATCCTTTTAGATTCATCCAAATAAGGAAGAGGAATATTAATATTCCGATAACTTGGTGAGTATTAGACTGAACTAATGAGATGTTTTCTTGTGCTTCTGCCATTTTAGAGATTTTCTAGTCTAACCAGTTTTTTTTTTTTTTACTTTTTAAATTTTTATTTATTTATTATTTATTTTTAATTCATGAATTGACTGGGAACTTAAAAAGTAAGTAATGCATGCACAAGTCCAGGGTAAAGTTAGAACTGAAATCCACATCTTGTGGCTTCCAGGTAAGTGGACTTCTCCATACACCTCTCTGACTTCTAGGTCATGTGGAATCTCCTAGGTCCTAGATTTTCTTTCATCTTGAAGAATCACCTGAGATCAACCCAAATAGAAAAGATGGTTCTATCCATTTTCCCATTTCTTCCCTTTCTGGGTGGCATGTAGGCAGACTCTTCAATTCTTCCTTGCTTGGTATGCTTTCTATTAGCTTCTGCAACTCTGGTCACTCTCCTCTGGGTGCTTTCAAGTCAATGTCCTTTGAAAAATGTGGCACTTGAGACACAACCCAGTTCTGCAGATGCAACCCGACTTGACAAAGTGCAGTAGGACTCTCCTGCCTCCTTCATCCGGGCTCACCTCTTCTCTTGCTGCAGAAGGGTGTGAGGATTCTCAGCGGTCCCAGGTATTCTTTTGATCAAGCCCTTGCTTGTCTCCAGACCTGGTCACAACCCTCCAGTCTGGGGTTTTAAGCCCTCCCATTATTCGGTTCCTCTCTAGGTTAATTCATCTCCTCTCTTGTTACACTCAGGCTTTTGTCTTCCTGTCAGACAAACCTGCAGTGCATTTCCCTACACCTGCTTCTGCTTTGCTTGTTCTGATCCCTGACCTCTGTGCAGTTCTGGGCACTTCTTTCAAATCATCCTTTCCTGTTTCTGTCTGCTAAATGGTGACTCTGTCCTTCTTTAGGGCTTTGTTCATGTCACATCTTCTCTACCAGAAACTTCTAGACCAAGCGCTCCCAGCTCCTACCCCTCCTCAAAGGTATGTTTTTCTCCCTATTTTTTCCTCTAAATATTCAGCACTTGGGGATTATCCTTTGTACACCGTTGTGATGCTCAGTGTAGGTTGCTACCACTGTTCTCTCATCTGTCTCTCTTGAAGCAGTAATGAATGACATGTCGCTAAGTACTTACAGGTACACTGGGTCTTCCAGGTCACCTCAGTCTTGTCCAGGAGCTGGCGAGTATTAGCGCCTCCTCATTTTCAGATGAGGACAATGAGCCTCAGCCAGGTTTCATAACTTACCCAAGATCTAATAAACAGTGCCATAGGGGGGTGTGATTCAGAGATACGCTCCTTCAGACTTTCCCATTGGCTCCTAACATAAAGATTGTATGAGAAGAGAGCAAGATTTAAAAAAAAAAAAAACAATCATACACAATAACCTTTTGATTTTGAAATTCTCAGAGAGAGGCACCCTATATAATAGCTCCTCTTTGGTGAGCTGGTGTGAGGAGGATAGGCTCATTCTGGAAAGTACTTGGACTTCAGGTCTTTTTGTTCCTGTTACCTCTCTTTCATTTTGTCACATTTTTGTGTTTTTAAATTCTGTGTTCTATACTTGACAAGTAGGTTCGCGTTATATATAAGAATCAAATTTTTAAACATCACTTGTGAAATATTCACCGAAAATGAGAAATATTTCACACTGTACACATTCTAGCATTTTCTACCACTGCACAGAGCAGGTTAAGAGTTAGCTGACGTCTACCAGGAGGGAGGCAAAATAATTTGAGCATAAGGTGAAACTAATTGAGAACATTTGGTGAAAAACAATAAACATGAGGCTACTTCACTTTGCCTCGCACTCTATAGCAGTAGACAGGCAACCCAGTGAATGATTCTGAGTCCTTATTCTGTACCAGTGTCATTCCAGAGACTGGGCAAAAAAGAGTAAACAGTACAGACAAGCTTCCTGATCCCCTGGAACTCATATCCTAAATGTGAAGACAGGTAGGACAAATAAACAAATGATATATTTTAGATGGTAATAAATACTAGAAGGAAACCTCATAGTAAGATGTGGTGGGACACAGCTTGGGGACAGGGTGCTAGAGTGAGTGGTAACAAAGGTCTCCCTGAAGGGTGGCATTTGGGTTGAGATTTGAATGTTTAACCAAGCAATGATTAGGGGCAGAGTGTTCTGGGCAGAAAAATAAGAAAATCTTGAAGGGGAAGGAGCCATATTTGAATCGTAGAAATACACTCACACGAGGCTACTGTATTAACATGAGTGAGGGGCACAGGGAAAGGGAACTGCAAGTTTATGTAGGGGCCGTATAGATCAGGAGAGCCATTGGAAGTTGCAGTGGGAAGGGATGATGTAATCTGATCTACATTTTAGAAATGTCACACCAGTTCCTCTGTGTATAAAGGCATTATTGGTAGGCAGGCATGGAAGCAGTGAGGCTATTCCATTAATATTAATCCGGGTGAGAGATGATGGCAGGCTACACCAGGTATTAAGGATGCTAGAAATATAGAGAGATTTAGGATACATTTTAGAGATGAAAATGATCTGATAGGCTAATGGATTTGGCATGGAGGTGACAAAAATTGAAATCAAGGATGACTTCTAGCTGCTGATGCTAAATTGAAATATTTACTAATCCTATGGAGAGGAGCTAGGCTGAGTTTGAAGTGAACACTGAGGTCACAGCTATCACACGTACTGTAACATGTACCATCCAGGGTATTCCTGCCCGTAAGCTCCACCGACGGGAATGTCTCAGGCATTTTTGAATAAATAAATTCCTCATTATAATGAAGATTATGTTATTTAATTTCAAAGTTAAACCAGGAGCAATTCAGGGGAGCATAGTTTTAGTTTAAAAACAGAAGAAACCGTTAATGATTGAAACACATGGCATTCAATCTATAGAATGAGTCAAATAAAATGAATTAAAATATACAACGAGTTAGAGGTATATAATACATTGAAATACACAGTGAGTTGCTTCTCGCTAGTGCAGCTCACCCAGAGGCAGGATATACAGTTGTTGTCTCTGGTGGGGAGATTAAGCTTCTTGGCACTGAAAGAGAGGCAAAGCCCAGTTCTAACATGGGTAGGGAGGAAGCTGATCTGATCTGAGGGCTCTCCTATGAGTGGTTAGAGGATAACCAGTTGGTTGGTAGTAGGACCTAGGATATCAAAAAGATACAACCCTCCTCTGAGCACCTGACCCTGAGCGTTCCAGAATCTTGTTTTGACATGACTTTCTCTTAGTCTTTTTCATCGTGGTTTTAGCAAGTGTTACAATGCCTTAAGAAACGAAGAGGTGGAATTTCTTCCAGAGAATATACTGAGGAGGAGCAGTCCTACTGCTTCTTTCCTTGTTGTACCTATCAGTCAAGATCCTTGGGAAAAATGCTCAGCACACTGAGCGGGGATTTTTGAAGACTTCCAATTAAAGGACTACTGATAGCAAGCCAAGCATGGTGCTGAAACACGTGGAGAGTGCAAAGGTGGTGAGATCTCATAGGTCTACAGAGAAGGGATGGCAAAAGTTCTGCCAAAGCTTGCATGAGACGAGAAACATTAAAGAAGCATCATTCAATAACGAAGCCACTTCGGATCTGAACTCCAGCAGGGAGGGAACAGGTAAGAAATGTTCCCACCTTTCTCCTCCTGCTTCCTGATCAATCGTCTGCTGGGGGTGTCTCATTGGCTGATCTGCAAAAAGAAGTCAGAGGGTCAAGGATCCAGGCTCACCATCCTGGGACACAGGGCAGGGAAGGGCAGGGTACAGAATTGATTTGGAGTTGACACTACATTTGCTTTCTAAGGTCACTTTTGGTCTCATGATTTCATATTGATATTCGTTCTTATATTGTTTTGTGTACGACCTTTTACACACTGAGCACATATGTAGAAATAATAGTCGTGATCACTACAGGGACAGTAGTTGACTATTGATTCTGAGGGGCCTATAGCTATCGGTTTGCCATAGAAGTACAACATTTTGTTTCTAAATGCACAGATTAAAAGAAAAACAATAACCAAAAAAAAAGCAGATTCCATTCCAAACATTGTCAGGGTATTTTGATCAAAGCTAATGAACAATTGATGACGATATGTACACCGAGGGTGTGAGACCAGCCGCTGTTTCCCATGCCTGTTCTACTTCTTCGGCACTAGAGCCACGTTTCTGGGATTGGATCAGCTAGGACTTGGTTCCAGCAAGGAATGGGAGCGAATGGAGTTTGGTCCAACTCAAGAATTGGGAATTCCACCCCGTTTTGCTTATCTTCATTGCTACTTCGCTACTAGATGCAGCATAAACCCTCCCAGCCTCTTCCCTCTTAGCTGAATTCTGCTGTGGTTATTAAACAAATTGTGGATCTATTCCACATCCTCTCCAATACTTTGAAAACTATACAATACGAGGCTTAATGAAGGTGGCATGCCTCACAATGACTAAGAACTGAAAATATGACTACATCAAATGTCTTTAGAAGGCAAGATTTTAATGGTGGAATAATATGCTGGGACAGAGGAGTAATTTCTTCTCGAACGCTAGGATGAATTATTTATGCTTTGACAACATTATGTGTCTCTAAAGCAGCTTTTAGTTATTCGCCACTTCTGGGCTACAGCTGATCCTGCTGCCCGTTCTTGTAATTACATTAACCTCTTGACTTTACATGACAAGCTTTTCCTGTGCGCTGCGATCAATAGCCTATCGCTATACCTCTTTAATAGGGCCATAGTTACACTTCAGTTCAGATACAATTAACTTTGTCCCCTCTTTTCTTTCTGGTGGGGCATGGAAGAACATTTCTTATTTCACATCTGAAACAAAGGAAATCATTTTGAAGGAAAAGACACATGTAGAAATATGTAGATCATATGGGAAGAAATGATTGCAATGATAAACAGACCAAGGGAAAATCCCTTTCTGCCAACACATGGGATTAGAAATGCTGGGAGAAGCAGTGGATTCCAGTGGATTTCAAAGCCCTAAATTTGTGTGGTGGCTTTCAAATCTCTGCGTGATGACTTTTTTACTTTCGGTCAGATTAAAAGCACTGTGGACCACCTACTCTCCTACTTAAGCCATGGCAATTAATTATAGTGTGTATATGTAAAGAGAGAAAGCATAATGTGCAATGTTGAAATGAGATCAGCTAGTGAAATCCTCCTCTTTGACAAAGAGAAATTGAGAGAGGTAAATAGTAGTGGTGTGGTGAGAGCCCTTCAGCTCAGGAAAGCAGACTGTGCGTGTCCAGTCATGCTGGTAGACTTCATTCAGCCATTGGGGGAGCATTTACACCATGGAAATTGGCAAACGTTATAAACCAGTGCTTTACCCCACAAAGAACTACTTAAACATCCACCTGCGTATCACCATGTATATGGACATCATATATGTATGTATACACACACGTACATATATGTAAATGTGTCACACATATGTGTTACTCTGCGCTATATCATGTTGGTGATCCATCTACATTTTTCATTAGAAATGGTCTCAGAAAACTTTTTCAGATATTTTTGTGATTATCTTTTGTTTTTTTTCTTTGCTTCAGAATACATGAACACACACACACACACACACAATAGATACCCACACAGACTTGCAGGGGCTTGTAATTTTGATTAACATTCAGATTGCACAGACTTCTGGGCCTGGGCATCACTAGGAGAAACTCGAAGGAAAGATCATGAGCATCAGCTCCAGAAGGACGGACACAAAGGTCAGGGCTATACACTGATACATTTGGAACACTAAAGGTTTTGGATGTAAACTAAGTTAATTTTCCTTCTAATTAGGAATTCTAATTCCTTCTAATTCTATAATACTGTGGAGGACCAGATTCTGTTACTTTCTTCTGTCCTATATTATCAGAACCATATATCTTAGGAATAATAAAATAAAACTATCCATTACCAATAGCAATAATTTAGGACCCATCCAATGTTCCCTATAGATAGTGCATCTGGTTTAAAATCACCTTAAGAAATAACTGGTGGTTGCTAAAATCCTGTCAGACCACTTTAATTTTCTTTTATGACGATGTCAGACTTGCTATATTGCAGGAAATGATCTACATAATATACATGCTTGATGCCTACACGTATTACATGATCAGCAGATTTAATGTAAAAAAATAATATCGCGAGTGGGTGCAGAATCAGCAGAAGGGAATTATAGTATAGCTGCCAGTGAGAGAAACTAAGAATAGAGAATTTACAATGTCTTAGAGCTCGAGCAACCTCTGTTCCAGTGCTGGAGTGTCAATTAAGTATTTAAATATCTGGGTCCCAGTCCTTGACACAGTAAATTGACTATCTCTAAGTGATTCTTATGCACACACGAAGTTGGGGATTACTGCTATTGGGCTATATATTCCAAGTGAGGAAAGTCCAAGAAATGGAGAACTTTCAGCATGTTCTGAGGTGAAGCTAGAACATATTTTGCTTTCTGGTAAAGAGAAGAACACAAGACAGACAGCAAGGATCCTCTGACATATGAGGGAGTCACCTCCCCCTCCCCCTCTTGCCCTTCTGAGACCTCCTTCTCTGAAGTTTGGTAGGGCTCCAGGTTAGTGTGAGGACCAGGATTTTCAGATATGATTTCAAGTCAGTGGAAAGGAATGGAAGGTTTGGTCTGGGCAACATGAAATCAGCATGGAAGACCCCATTCTTTGGTGTGGCATCGGATAAATTATTGACTTCTCATGAGCTTGCTTCAGTTGTCTTGCTGGCAATATAGAAATGATCATATTGGTTCCTTATATATCATAGAGTTGTTCTGAGAACTAGGGGAGACATCTGGAATGTAAAATGTTAGCGCCAAGGGGTTGAGTACAGGATCATTCAAGGTTCCCATGACCGAGCTCTGGGGCTGTGTCACATGCTCTGAAATGGGCTTTATAGGGAATCTCTATTTTGTGGTCAAGGGTCTGATGGTCTGAGTGAGAGGCATCTGAACTGGGAGGTAAAGGGAGGCATGAAGAAAGAATTAGTAATGGTAGTTTTAAACAGACATCATTAAAGCTAACAAATTTTGATCACCTACCATAGTAAGTACTTTACATAAATAATCTCATTTGTTCCCTAAAACATGTTTAATAGGATGTGTACATACTATTATAACCACCATTTTCCTATGAAGAAATGGAGTGATTGATCACATCATTTGCCCAAAGTCACATGGCTTGCAAATGAGAGCCTGGTTTGACTCCAGAGTTTCAACCACCCAAAGTAGCAGGGAAGTTAGGTTAGCTAATGGGATTAGACTAACCCAGTAGCTGCTGTTATAGCCATGTGTCTTGAGCTGTAGGATCAGATAGGCTTAAAGGTCAGGAAAGATGGAGAGTGAGCAATATAAATGCTTCCCTTGCTTGCTAGGAATACCCTAGAAATCACAGTATAGAGAAATGGGTTCTTAATGTCCAGTAACTCCAAACACAATTTCCTTTTCTTTGAGGATTTGTAAGAACTAGGCTGGACAATGATGATAATTTCAGAATCTGCTTCTCTAGAAGGTTTTAAAAGGTTGTATTGGTTGGAATTGTTGTAAATGTAATCTGTTCCGAAGGAGAGGAGAGAGATGTGATAGATCGTGTTCTTGGATCTTCCTGATTCATCTAAGTTCTTTTAGTTAGTTTGGTGGAGAATAGTTAATTTTTGTGAGGCTATATCTGAGAAACTAGTAAGAGTTTATGCATTGCATTAAAATCTAGGGATGCTCTCTCTCTCTCTCTCTCTCTCTCTCTCTCTCTCTCCACCCCCCCTTTTATGGGTGGTCTGTAGGAGCCAGGAAAACAACAGTGTCCAGACTCACCAGAATGGAGCACACACATTGCAAAAGCATTTTGCCTTTCCAATGGGTTTAAATCACATAGAAACAAAATCTGGACCCTTTCATGTAGATGGAGCTAAGGGTCTGATATCAGGCTACGAAATAACACTTTGCCAAAAGGGTCCAGATTCCTTCAGATCCAATACAAATTCTCCTGAAACATCTGGATCCATTCCCAGATGAAAAACTTGTGGGTTAATGAAATTGCCAGATGTGACTACTCGCCAAAATACTGAGATGCTTTTGTTAGTGAGTCCCTACTTTAGGGGTGGACATGATAGGAGTTGAATTACCATTCTGATCTTATTCTTCTAAACAAATGAACGTTTTCAAGCTTTGCAGGCAGATATCGCTGTTTGAACAATTTACACCAAAAGGGATTCTCTGCCTCATGGATAGGGGAGATAAAACCCTGATTTCCAAGTCCTTTCTCGCCTTCACAATCAATTACACTCTATTTTCCTACAGACCTTATTATGCCCTTTCCCACCCATCCTATGCCCTGATATACCTCTTGATCGTTAATATATGTGAATCAAAAGACAAATCTCCTTGAGGATATCTAAATTCAGAGACATCTAGTTTTCATCTTGTTTCTTTACCATCATTTGTGATCATTATGAAACAATTCCTTTCTGCTCTGCAGAGGCAAATATTTCCTTCCTGAAGGGTGAATCACTCAGAAAATAATAAATCCTACTCTGGTTCTCCTGTTTGATGTTACAATTCCTTCCTTAATGGGGCTATCTGACCTCCATAACCCCTCTTCCCATTCTAAAAGTCCAACCCCAAACCCAAATAAATAATTTCTCCCATCAAAGTGTTCTGAAACAAAATGCTTTTTGAGAAACCATGGATGCAGTGCCTTCAGACTGACTGTACCAAATAAATTCAACACAATCTCTCTCAAACCAAGCAAGATGTGAAGACAATGATGCAGACAGATGAGCAGCAGCAGACTCTAAAAGCCGGTTCCTTAAGAGATTCAAGAGCTGTCTCGAATGGACCCAGAGAAGGCCCAAGAATAGATGGGATTTCAAGGAACCAGGAAATTCCTTATTTTGATCTCTAGTGAGAAGAAAGAACGGGAGTAGCAGATCATGACAGATGACCTGAAGGCAAGGGAGGCTATGGTGATACAGCCCTGCCTGCTATAAGAGAAAGGGTTGTCTGTCCTGGAAACCAGAGCCTGGAAGCCTGGAAACCTTTCCTGGTGTGGGAGGAATAGCCCTTCTCTGTCACACTCGGGAGGTTTGTGATGGCTTTGAAGCAGATGTGCATAAACTATACCCTGCCGGTTAGATGAGCTCCTGCACTTTTCAGGAATAGGAGTGTCTTTTTAAGGATGGAGTTGATATCAGTACCTTACACGATACCAGAATGAAACCAGGAAAGGATTGTTATTCAGGAAAGAGAGGCTGGAAGGCTGTGTCCTCACCAAAGCTGGGAAGTCTTTAAATTTAATTTTATTTTTATTGGGGTTCAATTTGCCAAATTTAGCATAACACCCAGTGCTCATCCTGGGAAATCTTGACATAAGGGCCAAGATAATGTGCGGTTGGTAGTACACTACAGACCTTTGAACGTTTAGTCTCACATGAGGAAGAAAGCACTTGCCAGAGAATCAAGAAACCTGTGAGCGACCAGCCCCCATGGGTGCAGTGTACCCTGAAATTTGTTATGTTTGGATCAAGGGATCTTATATTCCTTTCTCTTAGGCTTTATTGTCATTTTCTTTGAACTTTTTTGACAGGTGGTATTTCCTTAGCTTTTATTTTATTTTTCTGCTTTTCACGTGTTTTCCTATTTTGTTGTGATGTTGCTTTTTGTGCTTGTTTGGGCTGGAGCTTGATTAGAAGTATATCTTTTAAATAAAATCTCTAGTGGCAATGCTCACTGGTTGCATTGCATTACGCAGGTTCCTGGCATATTAAAGGCAGGGTAGTGTGTGAATTTTCCTGTTCTTCGTTGGATAATTTAAACCTCCATGGGACAGATCTCTTAGAAAGAAAAATAAATCCTGATATGATTCATCACTTAGCCTAGCATCTAGTTCATTCTACTCAATCATTAATTCTAGTTTAAACTGGAGGCCAAATATTTCTTCAATCCCCAGGCTGGTATTCAAATAACAAGACAATAACACCTTCTTACATTGATCTAAATTATTTGGAGATCTTCAGACAAAGGTAATTCAAGACTAAATACACTGCATTTTCCTCCATTACCTCAGATCAAAGCAGCTCATCTTTCTATTTCTTTTCTCTGCTTTTCTCTTTTTTTTTGTATGGAAACTTCTTACAGACTTCAAAAATTGAAGTTTGTTCTTTTTATATTCTTAAAATGCTAAATACTCCCTGGAGGACTTCTTGTAAAGAACAAGTCATCTTTCTTTAGAAACATAGATAATCATTTCCTATTCAGACAGCTGTCTCAAAAGACCTTGCTATTAC
Source organism: Canis aureus (assembly GCF_053574225.1). NCBI lineage: Eukaryota > Metazoa > Chordata > Mammalia > Carnivora > Canidae > Canis > Canis aureus. The sequence goes on from NC_135646.1 coordinate 3,307,564, forward strand.
ATACCTTGTAAGTTGAAGAAATAACATTTCTATGAAAATAAATGACCAAAGCCACTTCAGAAAGCAGTAAACTTCAAACAACTTGGTAATTTGTAGACCCCTCTGACATCCCAAGTGCATAATGGATTTGCAAAGACATTGAAGATTAAGTAAATTGACTATGATGTCACAACTCTTTTTTAACATTTTTTCCTTAATCTTTATTATTTTTTGGGGGGGGGGGGAGGAAACATATTTGCTGATAAATATTCCCTAAGAAGCCTCTGTGGTTTTTATCTCTGTCCCAGGTAACCCATCTGTCCAAAAGACGCAGTTGATAAAATCCACAGACTGAAGGCCAAACTTGGCCCTTGTGGGTCATAGAGTCCTAATTTTAAAAAAAATTATAAACAGAAAACAAAAAAGACAACTTCAGATAATATGGAAGTTCCTTGGAATAGCATTCGGAAAGGGTATTTTCTGCTTGCGTTATAGGCACTGGAAAAGAAAATCTGTGTTATCTCTAAAAGTGAACCATTTGAGGTTTCTGTTCCGGTGATGGGGCCATTTTATTGAATAGCGTCACCCACACTGAATTTATGGGCACTTGCAAAGAACCAGGGACTGTAAATTCTAGGCCTGCTTATTAGAAACCGAGAGCATTTGACAATGCACATAATTAATGATCATTTGCTAAAAGTATTTTTAGGAATTTTATTCAAACAAAGTAAAAAAGAAACACATTAAATATTAGTCCCGTTATATATTATGGGACATTATATCCATTTGTGTGTCCATAAATCATTTAGCTATGAATACTTAAGAAGAGCAAGAAAGTGATACCCTATGTACGCTCTGAGATAATATTGTCTTAGTATTTGATTACAGGCCCTGTGTCCTTAATGGACAGATTCATGCTCCATATCCAATGTCCAGTTGGAGCTGGGGCACTAAGAAATGGTAACAGGAGGATGTCAGGCCAGGATCAACCAGAGTTCAGGAGTGTGAAATTAGTGATGAAATAAGACTTTTATGGGCCTTGCCAGGAGCGTCTCTTTGTCTCTATTACTGTATTGTTTTCTGGTGATCGATTTTGTCGCCCCAATGTGAGTGTTTATGTTTGTGTGTGTGTTTGTCTCTGTACGCTCTTTTTTTTTTTTTTTTTTTCAGGATGGGGTTGGGGAAGTGTTAAAAATATTTGGCCTGGTTTAACTATCTTTTTATTGGATCAAAGGAAAGAGGAGATCAGTGGCTGCTCCTGTGAGACCTGGAGGAATAAACCTGACAGCTAAAACAAATAGAAGATTTATTCTTTTTTTTTTTTAAGATTTTAAAAATTTATTAATGAGAGATACAGAGAGAGAGAGAGAGAGAGGCAGAGGGAGAAGCAGGCTCCATGCAGGGAGCCTGATGTGGAACTGGATCCTGGGTCTCTCCAGGATCAGGCCCTGGGCTGAAGGTGGTGCTAACCTGCTGAGCCACCTGGGCTGCCCAGATTTATTCTTTTTGAGCAGCTACAAAAAGTCATTGCAATTTGAATTAAACCAGAGCTAGATCATTGTCTTCATACATAAGGTAGAGAATCAACAACAAAATAGTACAAAAAAAAAAAAAAATGGAAGGAGGAGTGAGAGGAGGAGAAAATGGAATGAAATATACCTAGAAAATGGAGATATCCAACACAGGCTTTGTGAAATGGTGAGAAGAATCAAGGGATGGTTTTAAGTGCTGACTGCCATGGACATGTTATTTGATTTGGGACAAGCCACTTAAACTTTCTGGCCTCATCATACAATTCTAAAAAACGAAGGAAAATCATTAAGATCACTAAGGACTTCCTAGTTGCAAATATTTATTATTCCAAATTGACATCTTCAGGAAACACACAATCACACACAATGTGGATTTTTTTTTTTTTGTCTGAATGATCGATCCATATAATCTTTTGTGTGTGGCTCCGGTTCAGTAGACACAGGCACTGTATGTCTAGCTGCCACTGTATATCATTTCTAGGTGCAAAGTCTAAGCATTTATGGCCTGCCTGGGAAAGAAAAAGGGTCTAAGAGAAAATTATTTAAGGTTGTACAAGAAAACTGCATGAAAGCTTTAAAAATACACTTTAAAAAATCGAGCCTAATGCAAATCTTTAAAGTTCGGCTGAAGACGACGAAGGACTTCAAATATTTGTTGAGACAAGTTGGAGCTTACGACATTGATAAACAATCTGACTTCTTTGAGGATTGTTGATATTTCTTTTTAGTTTCTGGGTGCCAATAGTGAGAAATTTGGAACTCAGTACTGCCAACCCAAACGTTAATTGTATGTATCACAACTACTTTAATTTATAGTGATGTAGATATTATAGTCCAAATGAAAGTTATGAGAGTTAAGCTATACTGTTAAAAAATTTTAAACTTAGTAACGAGTAAATAGATCACCTTGTCCAATTTCATACCAGTTACTTGAAGAAAATATCTATCTATCTATCTATCTATCTATCTATCTATCTATCATCTATCTATCTCTATCATCTATTATTTATGAATCTATCTACTTGCCTACTTATTTATCTATCATTATCTGCCAATGTTCTTCCCTAGATTTTCAGCGTCTCATCATAGTGTTAATTAAAGAATGAGTTAAGGGATGATCCATTTAGAGCTTTTTTCATTCTTATTTCTGAAATGTGGGGCGTCTTTGCTTTAGGAAAATTCTTTCACTTTTCATGGCTGCCCAGAGTCCACAGAAAATACAATGTAAAAGAGGATGAAAATTGTATTTCAAATCAATACCTACCCGTGATTAACAGATCTTGAATCTACTTTAATTTCTAGCTTAAAAATTTCATCAAAGGTGTTTAGAAAAAAAATTATATCCCAAGAAAAGGGCACCTTTGAAAATAATATTCTCACATGTCTTTTTCATGTTCAGCCAAGTGGAAGGAAAAAAAGGCCAATCACACATTGTGTTTTGAGTTACAAAGGATTCTTTGGGGGGGGTGGAACAAATGGCACTTACCCACCTTAGAAGTTGGCAGATGAACCAACAGCTGAGCCTTTTCTTCTCTAGAGAAGCATTAAAATTTTATTCCCAATTGCACCTGCATGCAAGCCAAGGTCGTAGGGCTGGGGGTGGGGGGATGAAAGACACAATATGTTTTAAATAATGCAGCCCAAGCCATTTGGGCAGTTAGAAATTTATAACAGAAGGCAGCCAGGAAATGTCTCTGTTGGTATGGTTGGAAAGAAGCCACTTTCCAATTTTTGTTAGTCTGTTTCCATTTCTTAGACACCAAAGAGGTACCAAGAGGGAGCAACTTGGTCTACTGAGTAAAGTAGGGGAAAATGTTAACATCTGTCAAATCTGGATGGTGGGTAGGTATGTGGCTATTTGCTATTTCGATCTCTATGTCTGAATGTTTGAGAATTTTCATAATTAAATAAAATGAGTATGTGTTTGGAATTAAGCCTTGTGTTTTAAATCCCCATGACCTTATTTTCTAGCTATTGTGGGCTTGGAGCAGTTATTTAATTTCTCAGAGCCTCAGCTCTTTCATTAACATAATATGTACAGTAATATCCACCATGTGAGTTGATCTGGGGATCCCAGATAATGAATAGAGTGCCTGATAAGTGGCTGGTTTTTCTATTGGTAGCAGTTGGAACCCAATTTTAAACCAAAACTCAACTTAGAGAAACAATCTCCAGGGAAAATTTCTTAGAAGTTATGCACTGCACATGTTCTTCTAGATTTTGTATTTACTTCTGGATTAAGTCAGATCACTAAAGATCTGTGTGTCTGCATTGTATCATTCATACTGGGGGCCCATCAGGATGTTTATACTTCATTGCCCTTGGGAAAGATGTCATTGGCTTTCAGTGGGAAACACTGTTCAAATGTTCCTACTAAACTTCTGCATGCTGCCTGTATGGGTGTTGTGGGGACGTGGTTCACTGCATGCACAGGACTCCTCAGTAGCCCCTATGAAAGACGTTCCTATCTTATCTTAACATTTCAAATAATTGTTTCTTTGGAGTAATTTCTTCTTTAAAAAAATACTATGAATTGTTAAAATGATTGCATTTACCTTTTGGGACTGGTAGCTAGGAAATTGTAAGTCAAATCAGTAATCTACCCAGAACAGCCATATGGGTCCCTTTGGTATGAAGCTTTATATTTACTTTATTCCAAACCCATTTTATTTCTGTACTCTTGTTTTTCTTTTTCTTTCTTTCTTTCTTTCTTTCTTTCTTTCTTTCTTTCTTTCTTTCTTTCCTTTCTTTCTTTCTTCTTTCTTTCTTTCTTTCTTTCTTTCTTTCTTTCTTTCTTTCTTTCTTTCTTTCTCTTTCTTCTTTCTTTCTTTCTTTCTTTCTTTCTTTCTTTCTTTCTTTCTTTCTTCTTTTTCTTTCTTTCTTTTTTCTTTCTTTCTCCTTCCTTCCTTCCTTCCTTCCTTCCTTCCTTCCTTCCTTCCTTCCTTCCTTCTTCTTTTTTCACTTATTTTACGTGTCATCCTTGTGCAGGGGCTATGCTAATTTTCTCTGTATTGTTCCAATTTTAGTATATGTGTTGTCAAAGCAAGCACTTTTTTACTTATTTTAAATTTATATCACATTGTTGTATTTTGGGTGTTCTTATACATCACCTTAAGTGCTTTGGTAGAACAGATAACCAGGGTGGAATTTAAATAAATCAACAAACAGTATGTAGCATTCATTATTATTGATAATAATAGTAGAAATATGAAGTGTAGTTAGAGAGAAAGATGAAGGCAGTAAATATCTCAGAAGAAGATAACTGATATCACAACAAGGTTGAATATTCTAAAATGGATAAAAATAATTCATTTTATATAATGGGTTCTTCAAGAAACATAGTTGATTCAAAAAATATTTCTGAAGTACATAATATGTGCCAGGTACTACTGCTGCTATAGTGATAAGACCATGATGATAATTTCAGAGTACCTTGAAGAGCAGAGGAAATCGGTTTAGAAATTGGAATTTGGGAGTAGGTATGATAGGATCAGGGGTGTGGAAAGTGGGAGAGAAGAGCTGTTGGATTGTAATGCTGTTTTGTAAGGAACAGGGAATAATGAAAACACAAAATGAAAAAAGATAGATGTCACATTGCTGTATGGCAAAAAAGAAAAAAGAAAAAAAAAGAAAAAGAAAGGAAAAAAGAATGGTGCTGGGCTGGGTTGAATAATGAATGTCTAAGCCTTAGGCCCTGTCTGCAGTGTGGCTGGAGGAACTTGGCTAAGGATGGTGGTCTCTGTGGTCCAGTTTTGGGGAGGGAGCTGGGGACCTAGTTGAAGGCCAAAATCTTGGCTAAAAATGGTATCTCCAGATCCCAATATTGAATTTCTATTCATGGACGCATAGGACGTGACTGCCATTTAACAGCAAGGGTGATGTGCAAGGCCCTTAGGTCAGTGATATCTGGAGTTTTCTCTCCTACTTTTTAATTCTTTACATGGGAGTTGGAGAATTTTTAGAAAGGTCTTGATATAGCTCTTATCATACAAACTCAGAGCTGAGTGGTTTATGCTATTTCTTAAAGTTGTTGCCTCAAACATCCCCTTACACCATCTTGCACATACTGCCTAGAAGATTTATTTTTTTTAAGCTTTTATTTATTTATTCATGAGAGACACAGAGATAGAGGCAGAGACACAGGCAGAGGGAGAAGCAGGTTCCATGTGGGGAGCCCAATGCAGAACTTGACCCCAGGACCCTGGGATCATGACCTGAGCCAAAGACAGATGCTCAACCACTGAGCCCCCCAGGCATCTCAAGAAGATTTATTTTTATTCTAGATCTTGGTTGATCTCGGATAATTTTTCAGATGACCTAGGAAAATTTAGGAGTATTCCGGGCCTCAGGAAAAGATCACAGTCAAAAGCTGGAAAACACACTCATGTTTTATAGAGAGTATTGTTATTTACAAAGCTTAGTTACTATTATAAATAGTACGGTCTTCTGTCTGGGCTCAAGGTATAAATATAGTCCTTCTATGTGTTTTAAAATAATTACTTGCTTCTCTGTTTACTCAAACTAATCACAGGAAATCTAGTATGTTCATTATGGAACCTACCGCTTCAAAATTGTCTAAGAACTCAAAGGTATATTTAGTCAAAAGAACACTAGGGTACATTTCAGGGATTTATAACAAAGTATATTTTTACAGTTCCAAAGATGGTAGAAAGCAGGGAAGGAGGAGAAAGAAGAAAACAAGGAAAAGAGTGGTTGAGAATAGAACCAGTCCACCATTACTGTTACTTCTTGCAACCTAAGAATATTTCCTTTCAGGACCAATCATATACAACCAAAGATAAGGCTTGCCTACTGCTGTTGGGAAACCCTTGCTCCCTTTGTCCTTTCCCCGGACCCAGCAGTGACCCTCTTTTGGTACAGGTATGGAGCTCCTTCTCTCATACTTCCTTGCTTTATTTTATCATTGTGCCCAAAGTCCATCATTATACTAGCTTGACATTCTCATTCTTCCCTGGTACTGATTCCTGGGTATTTCCTTGACACATCTCAACAACATCTCTCTGACATCACATCCCCATGAGTAGGGCTTGTGGGTCATTTCCTCTCACAGAGACCCTGGATTCTTTATGTAAATTGATTTGAACCTCCACAAAGATGAGCTTCTCATATCAGAGGTCTCAAAGATAGGCAGTCTTGACTGAGCCATGCCAGATTTTGTTACGCCTTTTATCCCAGACAGTGGGAATTTATCCACTCTATGTGCAACTTTGAGTCGGATATTTAAAAGACTTATCCTTGAATAAGGAAGGTTTATTCCAAGTTGATTTGGTCTCTATCTCTGGACATAAGAGAGGCTGACATAGTTTCCAATATCTCTCTTACTCGCCACCCACATCTTGTTACATAATCCAGAGAGGCAGCAGTACCATTTATGTCCATCTCGTGGATGTGGAAACTGAGACTCAGGAAGCTTAAGTAAGTTGTCTTAATTCACACACTGATACATTTGACATCTCAACACAATGGCATTAGCTAAAGGGCAGAAGCCTCAGCAGTGCGGGGAATTGTCGAGCATATAAATAGTGTTGAATAATAGAGAATATATGCTGGCTAGATACTTTGGTATTAATGGAATATTTAATGAATATGCATATGGACATGTTTTACAGTAATAGAATACAAAAAAGAAGGGAGGATTTGTTTTGGAAACATTCTTAAAACAAGATCTTGTTCTTTGTAGTAAAAATAATGAGAAATTATAACAATAAACCAGTGTGGTTTTCTAAAGTCCTTTGAGTCAGGCTTTGTAGACAGAAAGATCAGGAAGTAAAAGGATATCAGAGACTTTCTGGATAGTCAAACATTGAGTCCATGTGACATGAACTATAGCAGAAACTGCCACTAGAAATAATAGTCTCTTTTCCAATTTCCTGATGTTGATGGCTTAATACTCAGTTTTCACAGCAGTATTGCTGTTTCTCTGTGAACCAATGAAATCACAACCCATATATAAGTGAGGGAGATTTTGTAGATAAAGCTTAAGTCACCTTTTGAGATTAGGTGATTAGGTGAAGGGAGGCAGGGTTTGGTCACACCAGAACAAATCAAGGTTGCCTGAAAAAGCGACACACTAGGGGTATGTTGGGAAGAGTAGGGAAGGATAGAGAGAGAAGAAGAGGCGTGGGAGATCTGGGGAATGTAATAAAGTAGGCTGTATATCCTTCTTTAAGTCTGAAGTAGTCATATCTGAAATACAAAGAATCAAGGTCTATATCAAAGTAAATCAATCTAACTATTCAGGAAGTCAACAAACCAAGAACAGAAGTCTAGCCTGGAATGGAATGGCCAGAACTGTAAGAAGAGTCAGATGAATTGAAGAATGAGTTAAGAACTCAACAGGAACTTAGCACATTATTCTTATCAACTGCTTGGTGACTCTCCTGGAGCTGGAAGTATGATCTTAAAGGAACAAAATGATGGTCACGGTCTGATTATGACTCAGGTTGAATTCCTTTGCTCTGTCCTTTTATCTTCCTAGATGACAGAGAACCCTCATCAACTCTCCAAACATGAGAACTGCCAAAAAGTTAAGAATAGATCAGAAAGGCTTGACTAGAGAACACAGATGAAACATCAAAGAGTATTCAACACTTAACTGTCCTCAGAAGAATTTCTAACAGTTGCTGAGCCAAGTGATAAATGGGGCACTACATTATGGAGGAAAATTTATTCAATGACAAATATTTATTGAGTATCTAGTATATGCTAGGCACCATACTCAACATTTTGTACAAAGAGGAACAAAATAGACAAAATCTTTGACTAATAGAACTTATAATCTAGAGGAAAAGTTTATATAAGAAACGAATAAAGGGCAGCCCGGGTGGCTCAGCAGTTTAATGCCACCTTCAGCTCAGGATGTGATCCTAGAGACCCAGGATTGAGTCCCACACTGGGTTCCCTGCATGGAGCCTGCTTCTCCCTCTGCCTGTGTCTCTGCCTCTCTCTCTCTCTCTCTCTCTCTCTCTCATCTCTGTGTTTCTCATGACTAAATAAATAAAGTCTTTTAAGAAAAGAAATGAATAAAGCTATTAAGTTATAATAGGGATCCCTGGGTGGCGCAGTGGTTTAGCGCCTGCCTTTGGCCCAGGGCGCGATCCTGGAGACCCGGGATCGAATCCCACGTCAGGCTCCCGGTGTATGGAGCCTGCTTCTCCCTCTGCCTGTGTCTCTGCCTCTCTCTCTCTCTCTCTCTCTCTCTATCATAAATAAATAAAAATTAAAAAAAAAAAATTTAAAAAAAAAAAAAAAAAAAAAAAGTTATAATAATTGTTATAAAAGAAAAGACCAGGATGTTCTGAGAATAATGACATGAATTTGTTTGGGGTGATCTTACAAGGAGTAGTTTTATACATTAAGGCTTAAACCTGACAGAGAGAGAGAAAGAGGAGTTACCCAGGTCAAGGAAGGATATTCCAACCAGAGAAAACAGATCAGGCAAAGACCCTGGACAGGAAAATGCTTGTTGTATCCAAGGAACTCAAAGAAATCCTAGAGCCAGATCATGTGGGATTTGTAGGACATTTTGAATAGTTTTAAGAAAGGGAGTGAAGTGGTTTTACTTGCATTTTATTAAGATCACTGTCTGCTGAGTGGAGAAAAGAAAGAACAGAAGCCTTCAGACCAATTATGAGACTATGATGATGAATAAGATGATGGTGGCTTGCACTATGCTGAGTGAGGTTGAGATGGAAAGAATTGAATTGATTTGAGATACCTCTTGGAGCTAAAATCTACATAATCAACCCAGATTGCTGAATTTAGAGGACAGGGAGAAAAATAAGAGATGATAAAAGAGGCTGAGGAATGCCCGTCAGAGAGGTAGTAGGAAAGTCAAGAGAAGGGCATAGTAGGTACAATGAAAAAGGCTCAAGAATCAAGAATGATCAGAAATTTAGAAAGATCATTTATGTATTTATGTATTTATTTAATGAGTTAGAGTTTTTAAAGATTTATTTTTTTATTTATTTGAGACACACAGAGAGAATATGAATGGAAGGGACAGAGAGAGAGAGAATCTCAAGCAGATTCCTCCCTAAGTGGGGAGCCCAAAATGGGACTTGATCTCAGGACCCTGAGATCATGACCTGAGCCAAAACCAAGAGTTGGAAACTTAACTGACTATGCCACTGCTACTCAGATGCCCCAGAAAGATGATATTTAAAATCATCTTTGGGATGTGTAAAATTAGAGATCATCTCTGACATTGGCAAGAGCAGGGTCGTGGAGGGGTAGGGGTAGAGGATAGCATTTTGACCATGGAAATGGCAGGAGAGGAAGTGAAGATAGGAGGTGAGATTGAAACTTATGCAAAGTTTGACTTCCTTTTATAGATAAGAGTTCCTCAGTTGATGTCTAGAAGATCAAAGTGATGTGCTCCAGATCACCACGTTGAGCAGAAGGGGATCAACATGGCCGTGCTCCAATCTTAGATTCTCTAGCCCAGTGAAGAGGTCTATCCTTAGTGTGACCAAATAATAGTACACTGTCCAATGCAGTAGTCACTAGCTACATGTGTCGATTTAAATTTAAATTAACTAAAATGAAATAAAATATTAAAATGTAGTTCCTTCATTGTACTAGCTATATTTCAACTGTTCAAGGGCCATGCATTTCTAGTAGCTACCATACTGAACAACACAGGTAGAGAACATTTCCATCAGAACAGAAACTTATACTGAACACCTCTGATATAATTTATCTTTCATATTTGGGTACTTTGGAAGTAAATGATTCGTAATCATACCAGGACAATAGGCTTAAACCACAATTATCTTGGAAAAACCAGAACATATGGACACCTCAGCTAGATTGCCATTTTAGGGACTTTATTTCAAGTCTTTAGCAAGAACATGAGTAAAACAAATGGTTTCAACATCTCCAAGCCTATAGGTAGGTGGGTGGATAGCCTCTAACATCCTCTGATGAGCCTCACTTTCTGACAATCATGCCCTTGTGTAATTATCACACCTTGAGTGTGGGCTAGACCTATTGATTTACTTCTAACAAATAAAATATGGCAAAAATGATAGGATGTTATTTCCTAGATTAAGCTGCAAGGAAAATAAAACAACAACACATAACTTTCATCTTAAATGTTCTCGTTTGCTGGCTGGCTTGCTCTGAAGGAAGCCAGATGCCTTGCTATGATACAGCTTATGGGAAGTCCCATAAGACAAGGAGCTTAAGTAGGTCCCTGGCCAGTAACCTGAGGCCTACAGTCCAATAGTTACCAAGGAACCCAGGACTTGTGAATACGCTTGGTAGCAGACTCTCCCCAGTCAAGCCTTAGATAAGACTGAATCTTTAGCCACTGTATGCAACATCTTGAGAGACTATGAGCCAGAGGCACCCAGCCAAAGAACCCATGGATTCCTGAAATACAGGAGTTAGGAGACAATAGATGTTTGCTTATTTATAGCACTACATTTCAAGGTAATTTGTTATACAGCATTAGATAATTAATACATCTGGGCTACTCACGGATCATTTTAACAAAATGTTAAGGAGGTAGGTGTTGATACACGAGCATTTTACCTCATTGCTCATCTCTCCCAGACTCAATTCCTCTTTCTCTTTTGTCTTCTACAATTTAGGAAGGCCAGCATGTAGCTTGATTGAACCATAGTAAGTCTTCAATGTACATTTGCTGACTAAGTAAAACAATGAATAAAAAATAACATAAGGCAGGCAAAGTTGTCTTCCTGCAAAGTTGTATCTCTGCAGTAGATAGCTAGGCTTTGACTTGAGAGAATGCCTCCTTAGCATATGCAAAAAATTCCAGAGAACTCTGTAGAAAGGTACTTAAACTGAAAGCAACTCATTTTCTTGTGTTGTTTGTTTTCTTCTCTGACATCTATTTTGCTCTTCTTTCTCTGTATATTGGCCATGGACACATTGGATTGTGAATACAGGTCTTTCACTTCAGTTCCTTAGTGTTCATTAAATGAGAGTGTTACTGAACAATACCATCTGTCCGCCCCTTGAAGCCTCCATCACCCATATTAGCTCAGTAAACCTTGATGAAATTCTAGTTCAAGTAAGAGCATCTCCAACAACTGTAGTATATACATTATCTCTATGACAATGAGAGTAAGTCAGTGCTGTTTTAAATGCTCCTTTGCTACAGTAGCAAGGCCCAGAAAGTCTTGATGAAATCCATTAGAATAGAGCTTGAATAATTTCATTAACTCATGGAGTGCTATCAGCAAAATTATCTCTCAAAACCATTTTTTTAAAGAAGAAGGACGTAACTAGTGTGAAAATGAATTCAGAAGCTAAAGACTGAAATGCTGAGAGGCTTGGAATTAACATTCAGCAAGTGAACATATGCAGGCATCCCAAGTGCATTCAACGTGACTATAACCAGGGCTTAGGACAAAGGTAGACTTGAAGTACCATTGGATCAAAAACAAGTAGACATTCCAAACAAGGACAATAAAATGCACCGAGGAAGAAAAACATTTATGATTCTACTGAGAAAAATAATCAGTAGTCATCTGATGAAGTCAGGACAATGAACACCTAGTCTAACAATGATGGCTTGAATCACTGTGAAAATTAACCACCTACTTCTATTACTTCAGGGACAGTACAATTGCCATAGCTGGCATCATAAAAATAACATTTCAAACAGAGGTTCACAAAATGTTTTTTTTGTTGTTTTTGTTAGGAATCCTCTTGGCTTCTGAATTAAAGTCCCTGAGCTACCTTCTATTTTGCAAATGTAATTGTCCCTTTGGTATATTCCCTTTCTTCTCAGTACAGATGAGGAAGCTCAGAGACTTAGAAAAGCCCTGGAGAAATATGCATGGAAGATCTCCAGGGATTCTGGAACCATTTGGGGGAAAATATATATAAATATATTTAAACTAAACAATTTGAGACATGCCTTCATGAAACTGGGATAGATAATTTATATAAAGAGTAGTAATAGGATTCAAAAATAGTTTGATGATGATGAGTGTGTAAATTCAGGATGAGACGGGTTATCAGGAATCTCATACACCAGATGACACATTAATACTAATTTTGAGGTAGCCTAGTTGAGAAGAAGATGGGAAATTCACTCTAAAGGTGGGAAAAGGGGAAATCCATGGATTTCTCTGTTTCATTGAAAGTGCTGGGTATTGATAAAAGGTTTTCTCTTCTATGCACTAAAATATTCCTATCCCATCCTGGTTTATCTTATCCTGGATTACTCGGCCAAACCTTTTTCTTCTTCTCTCCTACCTAAAGTATAGTCTTCCATCAACCTCTTTCTCAAGAGTTAACATTTTCCATGAACTCTAGCCTCCCTCTTTTCTTCTTGTTCTAGATTCCGATGATCCTTGAGCTAAAATGGCTTTGTCGGCTAGAGTACTCAACTGCGTAACTCTTGGTGTGGGTACAGACCTGTGTGCTTTGGTCCTTGCTCAACTAAATTGTAAGCTCCCAAGAGGGCACGAAGTGTGCTTTATGCTTTTGGGGCTTGCCTTCTGCACCATTATCCTATTTAAATGATTCAAGCTCAGCAGGTGCCATGACCATCGTGGCTTATCCGATGATGGAGCTCCCTAGGCAAAGTGAGTCCTTTCAGAGAGAATCTCAATGACATCAAGGTTGGAGGAGAGTATATTTGAAATGAATGTGATTTATAGTTGTGGTTTAAGTTTGCAGTAAAGGCAATCCTACTCTGAGCTGCTGGTGTAGAAGTTCTGAAGACACAGAGCTGCCTTTATGAACACATGGTAGTTCCGGGAGGAAATTGTATGATTAACAGCTTATAATTACTGGATGCAACCCTGCAGGAAGATAAACATTTATGTTGAATAAACACAGAGTGTTTACTATCTGCCAAGCACGACTGCATTTCGCCCTCAGAAACATCGTGCCAGGATATCATTAGCCTTAGCTCACAAATGGGGAAGATGGGCTCTGAATGGAGTCCAGAGAGGGTAGGTTGGAGAACTTTTCTTAGAAAACAGGTCTCTTGACTTCAGCTGTGGCTGGTCACAGTTCACTCGGGGTGCTGATTTTTCTAAGAGAAATATTTTTCCATGCTTTCAAGTCGCGATGATTAAAAAGAGGCATATATTTAATTCTAAGGCAGTCTTTCTCTTATAGATACTGAGTTATACTATTGACCAAAACCAAATATCTGAAAAGAAGTATTGATATATTTGAAACAAAGACAAATAAAGTGTCGATTCCAGCCTTAGAGATAGAATTTCTTATCTCTTGATGTTCTTACCCAGCCAAATAAACAAGTACCTATGAATATTATTTATGTTGAATAGTATTGTTGGGGGGAATATTTGAAGGCTGCTTGTAGTGGACACCTGTCTTTTTTTTTTTTTTTTTTTTTTTTAGGAGGTCTGTGCGACAAAAGAACCCTCTTTCTGGTTTTGCTGAGTCTGTGTTGTATAGCTCTGGCTGGGAAGCTGGGTTACTACTTTACCGCAGAATGGACCCAACTTCTCCCCATGCTCTGGAGGCCAGATGGAGGCATGGGCATGTGAACTAGGCACAGCCAGCCTGACCCCCCCTTACTCAAGATTTTGAATGTTGAACGAGTGGCCTTGCAGTGAGATGATGCAGCCCAGCTGAAGTGGTGTTGGCGGCAGTGACAGCGCTCATCACCGACTGTTTTTCATCCCTACCGTCCCTTATCTACTTTCTGTTTTCTGATCCTGATACTGCAGCCTCTCCTTTCACGTAGCAGTTACCCTTCCACATCAGAAGAGCTTAAACTCACTTGAGCGGTCGTCTGCACTTTCAACCAATGGCATATTCATGTGATGGCCCATTAGGAAAACATACAAAACACACAAACCATAGTACTAATGGAAATGATTAAGTTCATCTCTATCTCTATTTCTCTAATTTTTACCAGGACATGCGGATGGTTTTCAAAACAGTGATTCACCCAAACAGATTCTTCTAGGTGATCAGGGTTCATGGCCATTGTCGAAATGAATGACATACTTGATGTCTGGGCTAACGTTCAGCCTACAGCTGTTGGCTGCTTTCCCAGGGTGAGGCACAGCAACACAAGGTGCACAAAATCGAGGAGGCAGAAAGATGCAAGAGGAAGCTCACAGGCTTTGCATTCGTTTCCGTCTGCACCGCCAGCTGTGCGATCTCTACAATTAGCCAGCGTCTCTAGGTTTTACTATCCTCATGTGTTCACTGGGGAGGAGCCCCCAGTGAACAAGTACTCTTATTACAAGTACTCTCATTACTTGTAATAAGAGTTTGTAAGCCTACAGCACCTGGTAGATACAAGAAGACATGTTGGCCAAGCCATTTCCTCTTCTGTCACAACTTCTCTTAATTTCTGTGTATGGTGGACACTGTTGTCCATACAGAGGGGATAAAGGAAAAGATCACTCAAGGAGTTGTCTGTCAAAAAAAAAAAAAAAAACAGGGGAAACATTACATATACGTATGTGTGACCATGTGTGGCTACTGGGATTCATATAACTAATATTTATCATTTTGATTACAAGAGTAATCCCAGAGTCCCGTGACATGGAATACTTTGTAGTTTTGATAAAGTATATAAATGTTTGAACTATATTCTGCAAATGTGGTGAAAGACAGCCAATCACTTAGCTAGTGAGTAAATCCAGCTGATTTCCCAGCCTCAGCAGTTCAGCTCATCTCTGGTTTTCTAGTAACTTCTGTGTATATGTAATTCTCATGGAGGTGATAGGATCACAGTTTCTGTGTGGGAAAGGACATCCAGGGGAGAAGGGGTGTAGGTAATGCCAGGAAAGAGAGAGTGAAGAAGTGTGAGGGGAAAAAACTAACCCGATTTTCCTTTTTAAGTTTTTATTTATCTAAGTAATCTCTACACCCAACATGGGGCACGAAGTCACGACCCTGAGATCAAGAGTCACATGTTCCTGTGACTGAGCCAGCCAGGCTCCCCATAAACCAACCTGATCTTTCTAAAGAACAGATACCTTAGAGTGAAATCCGACCTCCGCAATGGCTCCGCTTGGAATGGGTCCAGTTCCACTGTTATTCCCCATAGAAGCGTGACATACGCTACCTGAAGACATTTTAGCAATTGCTTTAGCCAACTCAACACTGTTCCTCAAGTGAGAGAATATTAAAAGGCTGAGGGATCATTTAACATTTTTATTTTTATTAAGATTTTTATTTATTTATTCATGAGAGACACACAGAGAGAGGCAGAGGCACAGACAGAGGGAGAAGCAGGTTCCCTGAGGGACTCGATCCCAGGACCCTGGGGTCACGCCCTGAGCTGAAGGCAGATGCTCAACTGCTGAGCCACCCACGTGTCCCTCATTTAACATTTTATTCACATTGCATTGCAGTTTGTGTTTGGAATTGTTTGTTGTCACAGTACCAGGGAGTCTGTTGGTTGGTAAAAGTTCACAAACAATGGATATTTTCTTTCTTCTTTCTGTGGGTGGCGGAATTTAATATAAAGATAAGGGGTCAGGCTCTTACAAGAGGGAAAAAAAAAAGAATTCTATATAATCACGAGTGGATCGTCTTCCAAAGAATTTCGAGAATGGTTTTCAAAGAGAACCATCAGATCACAAAGCCATGGAGCACCCCGACCTGTCTCTCTAGTTCTAGCATATGATCATTTTAAATTAACTTTCTAGATTGTGATTATCATTCTGCGGACACTTGTGTGGCCATGAGATGGAGGTGAGGGGCATGGGGTGCGTGGGGGGAGGCGAACCACTTGACGATTTGAGGGGCATGGGGTGCGTGGGGGGAGGCGAACCACTTTGACGAGCCTTTGATTCGGAATCCAGGGCTTATTGATACTGAGAGAGTTAAGGTAATGTGTCCCTGGAAGGCTCAGGCCTACGAAGCAGCGTTTGACAGGAAAATAAAGCAAGAAGACATCGGAAGGCCAATCAGAAAACGTCTGTAACTCTAACCTAAGTGAACTTCAGTTGGAACTAATAGGAACAGCCTGAGAGCATAGCTTCGGTGCTTCATGGAGCATTTTGAGTAATATTGTGTTTTAAGGAACGTGCAACCGTTAGGCCGTCTCTTTGGATGGATGAGAGATGTTTCCTCCGCGGTCTCTACAATTAACATTATATGGCTTTATGTCCTCTGCCGGAAGGACACATTATTTTTAAAGGTTATTTATTGTGCAGGTAGGTCCTCTCTGTGATTCCTGCCTCCGATGAGGTTACTTGGAATATTATCCTGCAGACACGCAGTGAAGCTCAGTAGCAGAGAAAATAACAGTGTCGTTAACCTCCTTAGCACTGGAGATAAATTAGCACTAATAAGATAGGGACCAGGGTAGCAATTGACTCGACAGAAGGAGACTCACCAGTGAAGGGGGGGCAGCCGGTGTCACTTGGCTGCACCCCTTGGGCCTGGGCAGGGCCGGGGCTGGCAGGCACCTGCACCTGCTCTCCCGGGGTCCGGGCGCTCTGCCCCCAAGTAAAGTCCGGCCAACCGGGGGCTCCTGTCATCCTCCTGGGCTGCCCCTGCTAACGGCCACCACCACTATTATTTCAGTCTCCCTGGATCGCGTGGCTTTGCTCATCTCACGGCCCGACAGGGGATCCTGACGGCTCCCGGGGGATGCACCTGCCGAGCCCGGAGTGAGCCCCGCCGCCCTGCAGAACGTCTTGTCCAAGTATTGGGAGGATGTGCTGCGAGGGGAAGCGGGCCACGGTGGTGTCTCAGGAGAAGCCATCTGGAGGGGTCAATGAAATAAAGCAACAATCTAAGAGAATTAAAAAATAAAAAATAAAAATAAAAATAAAAATAAAAAAAATAAAAGGATGCTGGTTATTCCGGGGGTGCCCCGGGGCCACCTTTGGCCCGCTGCGGAAATGCAGTTTAAGTTTTCCTTCACTAATTGAACACGGAATGGATGTGGTGATAATTAATATGTTTATTGCTTATTAATTGGAAACCTGTATCCTGTGTAGGCTCCTGGAAGGATGCTACATGAGGCACGACCAAGACGCCCGCTGTGAATTGATGGTGCCTCACACGTGGAAATACAAATGTGTTGGTCGTTTTGCTCCATTACGAGAGCAGCTTTTTAATAAATCGACGGTTCTTCGGATTCTTTCTGTGTGCGCTGGGAGGGAGGGCAGCTACCCAGGAGGGAGACTGTTTTTGCTGTTACTTACCGTCGCCGGGAGGCTGAGGTCCTGGGCGGCCTCCAGCCCGGGCCAGGTCTGCTTCGGGAGAGCCTCTGTCCCCGGCATGTGGAGCTTCTCAGGTTGGGGCCTTCATCCAGCTGCCAAAACATCTGGTTCAGTTTGGGGGAAATACTTGTAGTTATTTTTCCATCCGGAATTAATTAACTGCCACTGGAACATTAATGGGTGCCCTGCTGACTTAATAGATTTTATCTGTGCGCCCTTGTATCTGCGGAGTGTAACCGTCGAATCCCAGCTCTGTTTTGCTGGAACTTTCGAAAGACGGCCACCAGCGAGAACCGAGACGGTGCCGAGGACGAACAGACAACAGATTTGTGAGCCAGGGATTCTAATTTGCCAAGGAGATGACTTTGCTACTTAAATAATTGAACATCCGTTGGGGAGATCATCTACTGTCTACCAAAATTAATACCTTAAGTAAGATATGTCAATGTCCACCCTAGGAGTATGAGTTTTCACGATAAAACTACTGTGATCTCTATTTAATGGGAATGTTTGCTTGTTTCTTTGTGGTTTTTGTTTTGCTTTGCTTTTTTAATCTTTCAAAAAATAGGTTACGTAGAAAAGAAGATGAAGGAGGAATTACCGTGTATTACTTTCTGTATAGCAGGCACTGCACTTAATGCTTTAAATGTCTAATCTCGTTTTAGTCATCCTGACAGTAGGAGGTAGGCATCGTGATGGCCCGTGTCACAGACAAGGAATGTGAGGCTCCCAGAGACTGTGTAACTGACCAAGGTCACACACTGAATGAGTGGTCGGAGGGCTAGGATATGACAACAAGTATGTTGGACCCTGAGTTCACTCTTTTAACTATAATGTGAATGGTGCACCTTTATCATCCCCTTTATCAAACATCTGCTAAACACTTGAGGTCTGGGCAAGGTACTTGTGCTGCGGCACAAAAGGGGAACAGGATGAGGTTCCTGGAGCTGCCAGGGTGGTTGGCAGGCCAAACTGGGTGTCTGTCGTTTTGCATTAGGCTTCACTAGCTTGATTGCAAATTCTGCAATGCTCTCTACAGGCTTAAAGTCTTCGTCCCCCAAAAGGCCTATCCCATGGCAGCTATGGCTATGAATACCATTGAAATGAAAAATATATCTTTAAAATCTGTAAGCTAGTAGTAGCTTATCGCCACCTGATACTTAGCAGCAAGGCAGCATGATATGATGGCTGAGATGACTGATTTGGGAATGAAAAAGACTTGCATCTGAGTCTTTGCTCGGACTCTTAGAAGTTGTTTAAGCTTTTGGAGACAGCACTTTTTTCATCAAGAAAGGGAGACCATGTTGTTGTTTTCATTTAGTTTCTCCGACCACCGGATGAGGTACCATACTATGCTTTGGCATAGTGCTTAGCATATAGTTAAATCTTAGGAATATCGGGGATCCCTGGGTGGCTCAGCGGTTTGGTGCCTGCCTTTGGCCCAGGGCGCGATCCTGGAGTCCTGGGATCGAGTCCCGCGTCAGGCTCCTGGCATGGAGCCTGCTTCTCCCTCTGCCTGTATCTCTGCCTCTCTCTCTCTCTATATATATATATCTATCGTAAATAAATAAATAAAATCTTTTAAAAAAATTTTTAAAAATCTTGGAAATATCATTGCTCTTATTATTAGGAAAAGAAAAGAATATTATAGGGGCACCTGGGTGGCTCAGTCAGTTAAGTGTCTGCCTTTGGTCCAGGTCATGATCCCAGGACCCTGGGATCAAGCACCACATTGGGCTCCCTGCTCAGCGGGAGTCTGCTTCTCTTTCTCTCTCCCTCTACCCCTCCTCCCTTCTCATTCTCTCTCTCTCAAATAAATAAAATATCTTTTATTTTTTAAAAAAGAAAAGAATATCATAAGAATTCATCTCCTCTCCATGTGTTCATTCCAGTCACATGAGCCTCATATATTCCAATCTGTAAGTTAGCTCTTCGCCAGAAGCATAGAAAAGGCTGCAGATGAGGCTGCATAGCTTGGTAGCTCAGTTTATCTCCTGACTGGTTTGAGCTCTGGCTTTATCCAACACTATTTCTTCTTTCCTGGGTTGTTCATCTCATGCTGCAGGTGGATCTCTTGATTCCTGATTTTTCTGCCGATCTCCTGGATACTACTGACTGATTCCTTTACTCATCTCTTTCTTTGAAAGTGTGCTACCATCTTGGATCTCCAACAGAGAACTTTGACTTGTTTTTTTTTTTTTTTTCTTTGACTTGTTTTAATCTTGACTGTATCCTTCTCCCATGGCCCTGTTGCTGCCCATGCCTTAAAATAACAAGATACAGGCTATATTTGATTGGAGCAGAGGCATGCTTCAAAGTTGACAGGTTGGCATTCAAATGTATTACCAACAGACAGGCCAGTTAAGATGAGAGTATTAATTTTTGGAGCAAATAAAATCTTAAAGTAAAAACAAAAACAAGCCAAAAAACTCCCAAACAAACAAGTAAACCAACACATTTTTGGAGGAGATATAGTAACATTTTGCTGGAAGAATGTTTTCAGTAGATTAGACCAATGTAAAATGGCGTGCACAAAAATCCCTGAGGTTAGAACTAAAGAGAATTGAGGAAAAATTTTACCTAATAGTAAAAGCACAAGTATAGATATATAGTAGGTCAGTTTCTTAAAAATTTGTTTTGTCACTTTGAGGAAATCACATTCCCTCTCTGAGGTTTTGTTTTTGTTTTTCTGTAAGAGGATTATATTACAATCCCCATTACAGATTATTGTGAAGATTAAATAAAATAACACAAAATAGTTGATCTATTTCCTTGAATGCAGTGGCTGTGATTACTCTTGCTGCATTCACGCAGGTTGCCTGGCACAATAGTTGTATATGTGGGCCAGGTCCAGAGATTGTCAAGAATGAAGACTGGAACTCAGTTAAGGTCATTTTCACTTTGTTTCGCTATAAAAAGTTTGATGAGTTCAGCAGCCTGCATGGAGTAATAGCTTCTGGGAGGAATTAGTGGGGGAAGGTTCCGAGCCTTCCGTTATGTCATATAGTGCAAGGCTGTTTTATTTTTATTTTTATTTTTTTAGTGTGTAGACTTTGTGTGTTAGAGCTGTTTTGGGTTTATAGAAAATCTAGCAGAAAGTACAGAGTTCCTATGTCTCCCTCCTCCTACCTAGTTGCCCCTATTTTTAACACTCCCTTTTGTTACTATCTTCCCCTATTATTAGCATCAGTGTAGTACATTTGTCACAGTTGATGAACCAATACCAATACATTGTCATTAATAAAGCCCATAGTTTACATTAGGGTTCACCCTTTGTGTGGTATACTTCTAAGGATTTTGACGAACGAATAATGTCAGTTGTCATGATGGATACGAATCCCACCGCCACTACAGAACCATAGAGAATCATTCAACTGCTCTAAAAGTTCCCCAGTTTCTACCTACTCATCCTTCCCATCCTTCCTCTAACCCCCTGGCATCCACTGATCTTTTACTGTCTCCACAGTTTTGCCTTTTCTGGAATGTCATAGAGTTGGAATCGTATAGTGTAGCCTTTTCAGGTTAGTTTAACTCACTTAGTAACAGGCATTTAAGACATCTTCCATGTCTTTGTATGGCCTGGTAGCTTCTTTCTTTCTAGTGCTGAATAATATTGCATTTTGTCAACATACATATAGTTCATCCATGTACCAATTGGGGGGCATCTTGATTGCTTCTGCCTCTTGGCAATTATGAATGAAACTGCTGTGAACCATCACGAGCAAGGTTTCGTGTGGACATAAGTTTTCAAGTCACTGGAATAAACACATAGGGGTGCTCTTAGTGGATTGTATGGTAAGACCGTGTTTAGTGTCATAAGAGACCACCAAACGATCCTCCGAAGTGGATGTGCCATTTTGCATTTCCATTACCAATGGCTGACAGCTCCTTTCGTTCCACTCCCTAGTCAGCGTGTGATGTTGCCAGGGTTCCGCATCTGTCATTCTAACAACTTTGTAATGGTAGCTCATTGCTCTAATTCCCAATTTCTGAATTACACGTGATGTTGAACATCCTTTCATCTGCTTGTTTGCTATCTCTATATCTTCATCTTCTTTTTAAAGAATTTATTTATTTGTTTGAGAAGGAGAGAGAGAGAGAATCTGAATGGGGGAGAGGCAGAGGGAGAGACTCTTCATTCAGACTCCCCACTGAGTGTGGAACCTGAGGCAGGGCTCGATTTTTATCACCCATGAGATCTGAGCAGAAACCAAGCCTCGGATGCTCAATCAGCTGAGCCATCCCTGCGCCCTTGTATATCTTCTTCAGCTAGCTGTCTGTTCAGATCTTTTGCTCATTTTTAAATTAGGTTGTTTATTTTCTGGGTGTTGTTGAGTTTTAAGACTACTTCGTATATTAAAAAAAAAAAAAAAAAAGACTACTTCGTATATTCCAGACAGCAGTCCTTAAGAGGTAAATGCTTTTCAAATGTCTCCTCCCAATCTTTTCCTTTTCTCAAGTGTCTCTTACAGAGCAGAAGTTGTAAATTTTAACGAAGCCCAATTTGTCAATTTTCTCTTTTATGGCACACGTTTTTGGTCTTATATCTAAAAAAAAAAAAAAAAAAATCACCATCATATCCAGAGTCCCCTAGAGTCACTTCTATTCTATTTTCTACAAGTTTTATTGTTTTGGGTTTTACATTTAGGTCCATGACCCATTTTGAGTTAATTTCTGTTTATTTTTAAACATTTAAAAGTTTAAAGTCATTTTTACTACCAAAAACGGTTTCAGAATCATTGAGATGGAGGAACTTGAGGATAGTGGGACCAGGCACTGGTAATAAATTCCATACTCGGAGTTGCTATTTTTTTCTCCTGGATGTGAAGCTATATTTCAACACAAATGCACAGCTTTTTCCTTATGTTCATAAATGTTACTGGAAAAATAGAGTGCAAATGTTTAGATCTGTTATATAACTCTAGTCCATTCTATGATCAGGAAGGAATGGACACTTCCTCCCATACTCATCTATAATTATCAGCATTACATGCAATAACGCTCCTCATCACCAGTATTATTAGAAAATGATGATCAGGATTGCACTTAGTTTCTGTGAAATATTCTAGTATTCAGTTGGAATACTGAGTGCTCCAATACCATTCCTCTATAGCTGCTCAGTGATTTTAAAGGATGAGAGCCCTGCTATAGTTCCCTGTAGACCCTTTGTGTCCACCTTGATGTAGATAAGAGCTCTGTGTAATTTTATTTTAATTTTTAAATGATTTTATTTATTTATTGAAAGAGAAAGAGGGAAAGCACAGAGGGAGGGGGAGAGGCAGACTCCCCGCTGAGCAGGGAGCCCAATATGGGGCTCCATCCCAGGACCTCGGGAACATGACCTGAGCCCAAGGCAGACTTTCAACCACTGAGCCACCCGGGTGCCCCTTGAGTAGAAGGTTTAGTCTGGTTCTCTTACAGGGGATGATGAGAGGAATATTTGGAACTATGTAGCATTTCTGGGATTCTCTACTTATTAAATAAAGTCTACATGCCCAGCTAGGGCTCTTACACCTGAATATTTTAATTTTTTTTTAATTTAAATTCGATTAACATTTAATTTATCCTTAGTTTCAGAGGTAGAGGTCAGTGACTCATCAGTCTTATATAACACCCAGGGCCCATTACATCACGTGCCCTCCTTAATGTCCATCACCCAGTTACTTCCTCCTCTCCCCCACCTCCCCTCCAGCGACTCTCAGGTTGTTTCCCATAGGTAAGAGTCTCTTATGGTTTGTCTCCCTCTCTGATTTGTATCTGAATATTTTAACAAAGAATGCACTTTTCCTGGTTTTCATGGCACTGACTTTCTTGACTATTGGTGTATTTTCTCTTTTGAATGGACTGCACAAAATACTGGGCCCAGAGTATATAATCAACTAAATCTTTCGACTGCTCTTGTTGGCTTTGGTAGATTTCCTTCAGCATGGGCATTCTCTACTTGATTGGGAAATGTGTTTGAGGCAGCCTTTGAAATGTCTTTGGTATTTACTCAGGATTTTTTCTTTCTCTACAGAGAGAGCAAAGCCATTTACTTCCCCTGTTCCTGTCAGCCTTTGCCTTTTCCTAAGTTAAACGAATATTTGTTAAGAATTTATCCCATGCCTACACATGGTCCCATGCCTACACTTTGGATTTCTATCTTAACTTCCTTTTACTTGAGTCCCAGAAACATCGAAGTCAAGGAAAAACAAAACAAAACCCCAATGAACTCCCCAACCAACAAACTAACCAAAACATTCCACCTAGAGAAAAGAGGAAAGCTCTCCCCTGGATCACTTTGCCATTCTCTATGACAGTGGTTCTCAAAGTGTGGTCCCCAGCCCAGCAACATGGGCATCACTTGGAAACTTGTTGGAAAACATAAACTCTAGGATGAGCCTCAGACCTACAGAGTCAGAAACTGCGGAGGTGGGGCATCAAGCTGAGTTTTAACAAGCCCCAGGTGATTCTTATGCAAGTTCTTGTTTGACAACCACAGCCCTAAAACATTCATTCTTAACTAAGCTGCAAAACAGAATCACCTGGAGAGCTTTAAAAAAACACAGATGCCCGGGCTCTCATCCAGACATTCCGATTCAATTAGTTTGTAGTGGGGCCTGAGCATGGATACTTTTTTAAAAGAGCTTCTCAGATGATCCTAATGTGCAGGCGGGGTTGAGAACCGCTGTGCCATCTGTTTCTTCACATTAAATTCTTTGATGGCAGGTGTGTGAGTGTGTACATGCGTATGTGTGTGTCAGTAACCTTGAGTGTGTACGAGCTCTGAATCTTTGTCTAATTAAGCCTCATTCTTAGAAAATTGCCTGTCACAGAGATTGTTCTAGAATAATCGAGATGGTGGTCATCAAATGTGCCCATGGGCCACATCTAGTCCAGATGCTACCTTTGGACTAAGAATTAATTTTTTTAGATCTTTAAAGGGTTGCTAAAAAATAGAGTTACATGGCAGAGACCATATGTGGCTCTCTAAACCTAAACATGTAGCAGTTGGTCCTTTACAGAGGATTTTTGCTGACCCTGCCAGGAGATGCGGCAGAGACAGCTAGAGAAGAGTTTGTAAACCACTCTTGAAAATCAGAGGAGCACACAGAACAGTGACACAGTCAGATTATGTAACACACGAGGGAGTTGGAACGTGGCTAAAACTTAAAACATTTGGAGAGGCGGAAGGTAGAGGAAGGCCATTTTACCTGAGACTTTTGGGAAGGGGGCAGTCAGACTTCAGGAAATTCAGAGCACCCCCTTCAAACTTAGAGCACGGTGTTCACGACACTGTTATTTATGACATTCATGCAGAATATACTCTATCCTCCACTGACCATGACAGTGCAGCCATGGTTATACTTTATTTTAAAAGATGTATCGGGGGCACCTGGGTGGCTCAGTCGGTTAAGCGTCTGACTTCAGCTCAGGTCATGATCCCAGGGTCGCGGGATCGAGCCCCTCATCAGGCTCCCTGCTCAGTGGGGAGCCTGCGTCTCCCTCTCCCTGTGTCCCTCCCCCTGCTCGTTCTCACACACACTCTCTCTCAAATAAATAAATAACATCTTTAAAAAATATATTGCTTAGTGAAAGAAGCCCATCTGTACAGGCAATGCACGGTATGATTCCAGCTAGACTACATTGTGGAAAAGGTACAACATGACCGGTCATTACCAGAATTTGGGGGGGAGGAAGAGGAGAATGAAGAGGGGGAGCACAGGTGATTCGCTAGGGGTAGTGAACTCTTCTGTAGGGCACTACAGTGGTGGCTAAATACATAACATTGCACATTTGTCAAAACCACAGAACTCTGTGTACAAAAAGAGTGAACCCCAAATGTAAATTATGGAGTCTACTTAATAAGAATGTATTGATATGGGATCCCTGGGTGGCGCAGTGGTTTGGCGCCTGCCTTTGGCCCAGGGCACGATCCTGGAGACCCGGGATCGAATCCCACGTCAGGCTCCCGGTGCATGGAGCCTGCTTCTCCCTCTGCCTGTGTCTCTGCCTCTCTCTCTCTCTCTGTGACTATCATAAATAAATAAAAATTAAAAAAAAAAAAAAAGAATGTATTGATATTGCGACATTGATGCTAACAGGTGTACCTCAGTGATGCAAGATGGTAACAAGGGCAGAAACTGTGAGCATGAGAAAAAGGAGATACCTGGGAACTGTGTACTATTTCCTCCATTTCCTATAAACTTAAAACATCTCTTTAAAAAGTGCTCCTGGGGCACCCGGCTGGTTCAGTCAGTAAAGCCTGCGAGTCCTGATCTCAGAGTATTGAGTTCGAGCCCCATGTTGGGCATAGAGCTTTAGTTTGAGTAATTAATTAATTAATTAATTCATCAAAAAAATAAAAAAAATATGGGCACCTGTCTGGCTCTGTCAGAAGGGCATGTGACTCTTGATCTCAGGGTCATGAGCTCAAGCCCCACATTGAGTGTAGAGATTACTTAAATAGAGTAATAGATGAATAAAATAGATGAATAAAAATAATAATAAAATAAATTTTACAAAGCTCCTGATACATCTTTTTTTAATTTTTAAAAAGATTTTATTTGAGAGAGACAGCACACTAGAGAGAGAGAGAGAGCAAGCACATGTTACTTCATAACTGCTGTTTTTTTTTAATGTGATAAAATATACAAAAGTTTTGTAGGTTGAATATACTTAGTGGCTCCTACCAAGGAAAATGGTTCTTTTTAACTGCGGGAATTATTAGAGTCCTTAATTCGCTAAAGTTCTAGCTTGATAGGCAAATGTGTTAGATGTGTTATAATGTCAAGATTCCAAAATGTTTATAACCATTTGTATCAGATGCAGGTACTCTACGGCAGAATCATAGATGAAAGTTTATAAGAAAATGGAGCTGGTGAATTCCTAATCAACACAGGCAGGTGTATGCCTGTGGGACTTTACTTGGTATTCTCTTCTTTGGTGTCCTAGTAGTTTATACAATTGATTGTGCATAATATAATCATGGATGTTTGTTTTGGCTGTAGTCACCTGAATATTTTTACATTGTTTAAAATGAGAGAGTCAGACTTCTAAGAATAATCCTTATCCCTGATTAGAAGGCCTCCCAAAGTAGAGCCCAGGTGATGGGCACAATCACTGAGACAAAGTGCCCAAGTTATCCTACTATATAAAATATAATAAGCCGTGGTGGTTTGGAGTACTTTGATGTCTTACTCTCTATTCTGATGGGAAATGAGAGGTCTCTGGTGTCATTTCATCTGGGGAGAGCTATTCATCCCAGATAATCCTACGGTTATTCAATTAGCCAAACGCCATCATTCTTACTTTTTAAATTAGTTGGAATTCTCTGGTGAAAATCAGCCCAGGTTGAAAATCCATCCAATCATCCAACAAAAATTGGACTGCCCTCTGAGTTCAAGGGGCTGTCTCTATAATCAATAGGAGACAAGTGAGGAATGGCCTGGCTCCCCTAACACCTATGATCTAGCCGAAGAGCTGGCCATACCCCAAGTTTACAAAGGGGCTATGAAGCAAGATGCTTGAAACGTGGAAAACAGAAAAATAATGATGCAGGTGCTGATTATTCAAAAAATAGAGGAAAATAGAACAGAGCACAGGTATTTAATCATCTTTGCCCTACTAATAGAAATTTTTCTACGGAACGAAGAGGAAACTGGATAAAGCCCTGGGCAACCTCTGAAAAGTTTTATCGAAAGCTTAATGAAAGGACGTCCTCTATATGCTCCCAGAAATGGCAAACGGTACTGTATGCCTTGCATTTTACAGAAGCAGGTACAGAAAGAATTGAACAGGCCCTGCATGAGAGTTGGGAAGCAACCGTTCTCTGGGGATTTCGGTCTTCTTTCAGCTGTGATAATTGGCAATAGCTGAACAATCGAGAAGTCACATGGTTAATGAAATGACCAAAATCACTGTATTGATCGCTCCTGTTTGGTTCCTATTATTTCAGCTATCAAAACAGAGCAATCTAATCTATTTTGTAGCTGATGGCTATGACTACAGCCCAAATGTATTTGAATGGGAAATACTAAACACAGGTTAAGTGTTGAGCTTAGTGAATCTAGTCTGTTAATGACAGCTTGCAATAGGAGATTGCAGCCCAGGTTAAAGCGCCCCAACTTTGCAATTTTCAAATATCTTCCAGTCCCCATTGGGAATGACAAGTGAGTAGTCCTTATCTTTTCTTTATGGTTTGCCTGTTTTTCTTCCTATTTTCCATGACTTTTAAGTAATCTCTACCCCCAACGTGGAGCTCTAACTTACAACCCCGAGATCGGAGTTGCATGCTCTCCCAACTGAGCCAACCGGGGCCCCTATTTTCCCTGACTTTTAATAACAGAAATTTCTGCAAACTGAACTTCAACTTCAAGAAGCACCATAAGTTTTCTTCTGTTTTTACTCCTGACGTGCTTTTCCCCATCCATATTTCTATAGTCTGATAGACTGGTCGCAATTGAATTAAAAAGAGATACTGGAGTATATAAATCCCCGGCCATAGGACACCTGACCATGTGGAATTCTACCTGGAAAACTAGGAATATTTACTCGATTTTTCTAAACATAGTCCCTTCTGAGAGTGTTTCTGAAATGTTGAATCCTTAACCAAAAGTTGGTCTTAGGCAATGGTCTGGTTACAACAAACAATAGAAAGAATTCACCACCTGAAAATAATTTTAACAGGATACAAACCAAGCACTGTTTTTCTTTACCTAGAGTGTGAGTCACACCACCGTCCTGTTCTTCCCCTTGCTTTGGGGAGTTAATGTTTTACAGAAGTTCTGGGGATGGATTGATTTGCTTAGGTGTTGGTTTTGCTTTGATGTGCAATAGACAGATGCTGTCGACATGGGTAAGACAAGGCAGCCTCTTCTGTCTCCTGGGGAGCCTCAGGACTCATTTCACAACTCATTCATTAGAAAACCAAGCCCATCTCAAAAGAGGCCAACAACAGTACTCCAGAGCCCTCCGATGCAGAGGAGAGCAACCCTATATCCCTGGGGGCAGATAAAACTCAACCTCTGAACCTCAAAGAAAGCTTTTGTGCTTGGAGGGAGCAAATTTATGACAGTTGATGAACCAAAGAAACCATGGGCATTTGAAGGAAAAAAGGTTAACTGAACATTGTCTTTTTGTTGGTGGGGATGGATTTGTTCTTTTTGTTCTTCCCCTTTTGAAGTATTTCTAAAGGGAAGAAAGTCTCCCGCTCAAACCCATTTTTAAAATAATATACAGCATATTCTAAAGAGCACATTGGAAATCTCACACCCACTAGGTAAGAGTTCCAGCACTGCACTTGAGAAGGGAACTATACTAGTTGAGCAGTAGATGGTCTTAGTTTGAGCCATGGTCAGTAGTGGAAGATCCATGCTGATCCTTTGAAAGTTCTGGAAATGTATAGCCAAGGTCACAGCTTGATCTTAGCCAACTTCACGCCTCTGCATGGAGACAGCAAGTGGCTTCTGTCTCAGTCAAGGAGGTGGTCAGAAATCTCCAGTTATCTGAACCCTGGGATTATTATTCAGAATCATCAGGGCCTTGAAAATACATTAATAGAAATAACGGCCCTCAGGGGTGCTAGGTAAGGTGAACAACTTCTGATCTACACTGCCATTCAAAGAGCTACCTGGTAAAGAGTGATTATGCTTCTTATAGGTAGAGTCTATTGAGAAAAATTTAGAGCATCTAAAAAGCAACAGCAGCAATGAAAAAAAAAAGACAAAACTGATTGAAGTTCGTCTGAGAGGCTAAATATTATTTAACCTTCATCTTGAGTACCTGGATTTCTGACTTCCTGAATGTACGAACTTAACCCTAAACTTGCCTGCTTTAAATTTTAACTTTATTATGCCCTTACTTCTTCTAATAGCTCCCCTGGTATTGAAATGCTATTCTCATCTCCGCTACTCCCAGTAACTCATATTCCACTGGTATTCATGGTGAATCTGCTGAGACAAACAGGATGGTGTTTGGAATAAAAAAAAAAAGTTTCAAAATCCACATTATTCCAACCTTCTTTTCTGCTTGTGAAAGTAACAAAAACACAGTTAAACATTCAGAAATTAAAGTGCATGAACTACGTGCACAAATAAATACTCAGTGTGCCGCGTTTTGTTTTTTTGTTTTCTTTTATCCTTTTTTTTTTTTTTTTTTGGTGAAATCCAAGCCTAGGACCAGTGGTTTTATGACATTGGTACAAGACCCCCATGTAGTCGAAACAAGTAGGCGCCCGTGTGAGGTAATATTGTGTGTGCAAGAATTTCAAATCCACAGAGCATTTTTGCCATCACCCACTTTTATCCTGTTAAGTCTTTATTCTGGGCTGATCCATGCCCCAGAGAGTTTTGATTTCTCATGGCACTTTCAGTGTGATTGGGCAGATGCCATGTCAAGAAATTTAGGACTCCTGGGACTCCTGGGTGGCTCAGCAGTTGAGCATCTGCCTTGGGCTCAGGGCATGATCCCGGGGTCCTGGGATCGAGTCCCACATCAGGCTCCCCGTGGGAAGCCTGCTTCTCCCTCTGCCTGTGTCTCTGCACCCCCCCCTCTGTCTCTCATGAATAAATAAATAAAATATTTTTAAAAAAAGTAATTCAAGACTCCAGGTTTTGGGTGAAAGTGCTGGTGTCAATTAGTGCAGTCAATGAGAGAGAATTGAACACTCATGGAGTTGAGCTATGCAGATCATTCAGGTTCAATATCAAGATGAGAATCCTCCAACGTGAATGTATTTCATCATCCAAGCCTCCCAATCCAGAGAATTTAAAAAGTTAGTCAGGGACTGGGCAGAAAAGTTGAGCACTAAAGAGTTTCGGAAAACAATGACTATGGTATCAAAGAAGCATCTGATTGAGAAATGGCTTTGCCAGATCCTAGGCTGCTCTTGTCTTTTTTGTGAGATCTTCCAGACCTACCCGCTCCTGCACAAAGCATGATCTAGGGCAAAGAGTATGTGACTTGGAGTCTGCATGGTTTGGATATTTACTACCCTTCTGGAGCATTTATTTTGTGGTACTTTATATACAATCTCTCTAACCTTCATGATCTGTTTCCCTGCTGGGGTCATTATCTTTATTATACAAACACGAAAATGGAGTCTCAGAGAAGTTAACTAATTCTCCCCAAATCACAAAGCTAGAACATGGCACCTGAATCCATCAAGAATTGGTGGAAGCTTAAATTGTGAAATGGGAATTATGCAATGTGAGGTTGCTGCGAGGGTCAAGGGAAACAAAGCACGGCGATGTATTGTAAAGGCACCTCAGCTTGGTGTAGAGGTTCACCTAAACCTCTACAGTTCAAACCTGCCTTACCTGCCCTAGAACTGGAATTCGGCCCCCTATCAGAGCCGATGGCCCCATCCTGGGGATGGAGTATCAGCCTCCCAATGGCTGTGCCTGACTGCGGGATCAGTAAGATGTCATGAGGGGTGCGCCTGGCTGGCTCAGTCGGTAGAGCCTGTGACACATGTCACTCTTGATCTAGGAGATGTGAATTCAAGCCCCGTGTTGGGTGTGGAGCCTAGTTTAGAAGAAAAAAGAGAGAGAGAAAGAAAAGAAGTCATGGAAAGTCTAGACCTAGCTGTCCAATATGTAGATTCCGGTCTCAGCTGGCCACTGAGCACTTGAAGTATGGCTGCTCCAAACTGACACATGCTGAGGTTGTAAAATAGCCACCAGATTTCAAAGAATTGGTCCAAAGAAAAAGAATGTAAAATACTTCAATAATAGTGTTTCTATTGATCACATATCAAAATGATAATATTTTGGATATACTGAGCTAAATAAAAAATATTTTTGAATTAGTTTTACCTTTCTCTCTTTTTTCATACAGCTATTAGAAAATATATTTATGTACATGATGTACATGTATGGTTGTACTCTATTTCTGTTGCAAGGAACTGGCCCAGAAACTTTGTGACTTGGTTTCCCTATTTTTAAGACTGTCCTCTTATGATCTGTGGTCAAGTGTCCTGATGACCTTTGGATATTAAAGCATTAATATTTCCCAGAAATAAACTAGTATGCCCCTGACAGCTATACACACGGTATAAAAATTAATTAGCTTTGTTAAGTGTCGGGTAGTCTTTGAAATTAAAATGATACTATGAAGCTATAAGTTGTCTTAGAAGATGCAGGGAAGTCCTGGTGGGAAGGTGAAGAAGAGCTGGGAAGCACGGAGAAGCTGGCTAGCATGCTGGGTGTGAGAGGGGACACCTGTGCCCTTTGGGAGCAGGATGCACCCAACTGAGGAGTAGGGTTCAGAAAAGAGATGGTACTGGCTTAATCTTGGAATTTCTTCTAGGAGGTTCCCCATCATCATTAACCTTGAGGTTTTCATTTTTTTCTAATTGATTATTTCTTAGGAAAGTTTTAGCTTCACAACAAAATTAAGTTGAAAACATGGAACTTCCTAGATAGCCTTCGTCCCCACAAATGTACAACCCGCTCTCCTGTCAGCATCCAGCACCAGAGTGATGCATTTGTTCCCATCAATAAACCTACATAGATACATAATTATTATCCAAAGTCTATAGGAAGTTTCATGGGTTTTTTTTTTTTTGGTCTTTTAGGTATTTTTAATTTTCTATATGTATATGTGGTTATTTTTATGTTTGTACATACATATATACCCACTTACTTGTTAAAAAGATTCTTATTCAGGAGAGTGGAAGGGAACTTGAAGTTTTGGGGAAGATAGTTGGTAGATAAGTGGAGGTGTTGGGATATGACCCCAGGTCTGTGGAAATCCAAAGCCAAGTTGTACTCCATGGGTCAGGAAATGAATGAAAAGTTTCAGAGCATGAGATCCAGGGTTAGTCTATTTTTCCGGATGCAGAAAATTTCGTGATCTCTGCCATCAGTTTCCTTATCTATAAAATGGGCACGATCATATTAGCCTTAGATGTTTGCATCAAAGTGAGAGGATACTGCATGTCTGATCCAGAGCAAGCACTCCAAAAATGACAATGATTGCTAATTCACTAAATAATGCACGTTTCAAATAACTTCTCCGTTGGACGATGAGTGAGTCCTATTTGAATCACTCCCCAGCTTCTACCCCAGGGCTTTGAATCACATTCTTGCTTGATGAGCTTCCAATATGCTTGTCTGGTTCTTGCACACAGCATCTGTCTCGGACACTGCCTTTCTATTGCTTATGCTCCCTTGGTCTTGGAAAGGTCCAGCCTTAATCTTTAGTAAATCTAGCTTGAAAATGCTGTGGTCTTGGAATGTTTTACAAACCTTCACCACTCTCTAACTAACTGCTCTAATGAAGAGAAAAATGGTAATTGAAATGAGACTAATTAGATTGTCAATTACCTGCCTCCTCACACAGGTAATTGAAATCCCCCTAATTATGGTGTCTGTGTGTCTAGATGCTTTGTACTGAGGAATTATTAATGGAAAGCAGCTTTAGATGAAGTAACAGGAAATCTTGAAAAATGATTTAGAGAAAATTTGCTTTAAAGCATTCATTCTTTCAAAGCAAAGATGTTATATATCCAATCCAGCAATGAAGTCATCAAGGAGGAAAGAAAATCAGCCCAGTATTTTGCCTTGACTGTAAAGTTCAGGTTTAAAGGAAATAAAATGATATTAAACCTTGACCTTGACCTTGATTTCTATTTCCTATTTACCCCTGTTTTTGTTTTGTTTTGTTTTTAAAAAAACACCTCCTCTTGGGTTCATGAGTTCTTTTTGCGTGGAGGGAATCAGCAGGTCCTTAGA
Source organism: Canis aureus (assembly GCF_053574225.1). Classification (NCBI taxonomy): domain Eukaryota; kingdom Metazoa; phylum Chordata; class Mammalia; order Carnivora; family Canidae; genus Canis; species Canis aureus. Next base: position 3,340,963 of record NC_135646.1, read on the forward strand.
GGACCTCAAGATAAATATAGGAAGTGGGATTTGCAGATGAGGCGCAAAAACGTACGCAAAATTAAATATATACATCAAACAAATGACTTCCTCTGAGTGCCCACTAGGAAGAGCTTTATTGAAGTGGCTTCAGGGGTGAGGAGGGAAGGCAGTTTTGATTCCGGAAAAAAAGTCATAATGATGAAATCCTTAGAGTTTTCACAGCTTGGAAGGTGGTTTCCAAATTTAAGCAAAGTATGTTCTTAGAAACGAGCCCTATTCCATACCCATTTCAATATTTTAGTGGGAGAGTTTCCTTAGAGACAGCGGTAAGGTCACACTGATGATTGTATTTGTGTCAGGGTAATTTTTAAAGCTTTTTCCAGCACTGGGACATATGATAACTCACCAGTTTTATAATAAACTTGAGGTTAGACAGGAAAGATTTCATGACCCCTGTCTGAGATGTGGAGAAAGCACAACACAAAAAGCTGAAGTGACTTGACCAACGTGAGTTATTGAAGATAACTGAATAATTATCTTATTGAACAGAGTCTTACTGAATGGAGTCTTGCTCCTTCCCCCCTTAGCTTTCTATGGCAAAGCAGGGGACCTAAAGGGGCTTTTGGCTGGCTTAGGTGGTGGAGCATGTGACTCTTAGTCTCAGCGTTGTGGGTTCGAGCCCCAGTTAGGGTGCAGAGGTTATTTAAAAATAAAATCTTAAAAAAATAAAGCAGGAGGCCAGGCTAGGTGAAATATCATTACCATTACTATTTTAATCTAGTGAAGTTGCAAAATAAATTGTGCCTTCCCTTTTGTCTGTCTAGGTAAAGGCTGTAAATGGAATAGGCTGCCACTTTGTGATTTTGACCCATCCCCCTTTAGCTATCTAAATATCAGGAACATTGGAACTCATTTTCTGGTTTTACAGTCACCATGAAAAATCTCCTATGGACCCCCAGGGGGAATTGACCATGATAGAATGCTATTTAGATCAATCCCAGATCTAGGGGAATGTGAGGACAGTGCTGGGGTTATGGCCAGTGCATGAGTAAAGCCAGCATCTCACACAGGGCTCCCACCTCTGCATGCCCCCACCCCAGCCTGGTGTTCCTGTTTGAGAGATAATGTAATCAAGAGTTCTCATGGTGGGAATCCGGGAGTGGAGTAGCACTATGGTCTATGATGTCTGGAAAGTGGTGGATGATATCACTGCACCATTGGGTTGGCTCTCAGTAGTAACACCGTGACATCAACTGCTGAAAATCGGGTCCCTTCTTGCTTAGTGAAATGGTGGTGCAGCAAAATCATTTTATTGGGTAATAATCAGCATATTTTTGGAATAAAAATAGAATAGAATAGAAAATATCAAGGGGCAAAACACAAATACAATGAATTTCTTTTTTAAAAAAATTATTTCGAGTGTTTCTTCGAGAAGTTTTTTTTTTCTAAAGATTTTATTTATTTATTTATTCATGAGAGATAGAGAGAGAGAGAGGCAGAGACATAGGCAGAGACAGAAGCAGGCTCCATGCAGGAAGCCTGACGTGGGACTTGATCCCGGGATTCGGATCACACCCTGGGCCTAAGGCAGATGCTAAACCACTGAGCCACCCAAGGATCCCCAATGAATTTCTTTAAAAAAGAGAATGTTGAGGAAAAAATTATTAAAAAAAAAAAAAGATAATGTTGAGAATCTCTGACTCATATTTATGGGAAAACCCAGTCCACTCTCTAGGAGGAGTTTAGAGATAAGACTCACTATTGGACGGAGTAAGTAACCTTCTGATTCTTGCTTATTCGAGTAGTAAGTGAAGACCCACAGAGAGGTACTAGACTTATAGGGGAAAAAGTAGAAAAGGGAGGAGTTGAATAAGTAAATATGAAGGGAGAAAAAACAACAACGAAAGATGTACTGTCCTTGATCCTCAAGTTGGGGAGATGGATCATGCTGATTCTAATGGCAATTAAATATCTTTGTTTTAGGAATTCCTAGAACTGCTGGGGAGTTTATGTGATTACATTCTGAAGCATGATAAGGTATCTCAAGTTTTCTAATCTTCACTGTGATGGGCTCGATCAATGAGGTGGGAAAATTTAGTTAATAATTTTCCTTCCTCCATCTGTTCACTCTTGTGAATGACAAAGGCCCAATTAAGCACATTTCTATATAGTCAGAATAAAAAGAACTTTTTTTTTTAATTAAGTGCATACTCCTAATTACTAGCATAGGTAGGTTGGAAAGAGAGAAGAGAAGGAACAAGAATGTGCACAAGAATGTCTTCAGGCTTTCTGGAAACTACTAACTGGTTCAACAGTTCATCTAATAAGAACGAATAATATTTCACTGAGAGGGGAATTCAAAACAGGAGCATGTGTTTTCAGATGTTAACATTTGTCTTCTTTTTGTTGCTTGGGGTGTAGGCCAGTGATGGTTTCTAATGGCACAGGAAATTGGTGGCACAGCAACATCGTGTCTTGGTGGATTTGATGGAGGAGTTGTTAAGTTTCCTATCAACTCCGAGTACCTCCCATTGGCAGCCTGGGCCCTCAACCTGGTTTCATTCCTACTGCATGCCCAATTTCTCTCAAGCATCTATGTTGCCCTTTCCCTGGTTCCTGGCTCTACTCATCCATCCAAACCGCTGGTGCATCATTTATTAAAATCCTGCTGTGTGCTGAGGGCACAAAGAAAGGAATTATAAATGTTTCCCTTCAGAAACGAATAGTCTTCTTACGTATCTCCAGCCTCAATTCACTGGTAGGAACCTGAGGCACAAACTGTTTATTGGCTAACCCAACAGCTATTCTCAATGTCCCTCTCACTCTCTATCTTCCCACACGACCAGGGGTGATTGTGTCACTGTTCTGACCAAGGAGATGGATGAAGAACCTGATGGTGGGGGAGGGGTCTTAGAATTTGTATTTCCTGATGGAGGGCACAGATGTACCTGGCACTTCCCCTTCACACTTTCTTTCTGTCTTGAACAAGTTGAGACACATAGTGCCATCTTGAAATAATGAATTGATAAACAAGAAGGAAGACCCAGGAGAATAGCAGGTTCAGACTGTCTGAACTAACACTATTACCAATCACTTTGAGACTTTCTGTTATTTATTTAAGGCCCCGTAAGTCAGGTAAAATTTGAGGAGCTGCATCTCATGGTCAACCTGGCTGTACTTGACATTTTGATGGGTTTTTCCCAGCTCCATTATCTTTCATCTAATCCTCTAGTAGGTTATCAGGTTATTACTACTTCTGTTGGCTACCAGGAGACTGGGTCTCCCAAACGTTTTTGGTATAATTTCTTTTTTTTCCACATTGTAACTATTAAAGAATTTTACTAGGAAAGATAAGAGAAAAATAAATCAAAATAAAGAATTCCACTTAAATCTGGCTTTTAAATGAGGTAGTATATAATCAGATCAGTTCCTGACACATAGCATGAGCTCAAGAAATGTTGATTTCCATTGTCTTTCTTCTGCTGGGGCTGAGGCTGCTCATCCTAAGGAGCTGAGGACTAGTCGTAGGATCATGTGGGTGCATGGGGTTTGAGGCAAAAGCACCCATTAATTTTCATTAATTTAGCCTAAAGACAACTATTCAAAACCTTCTCTTTTCAACTTCTGAGATTTTCTCCTCTCATATACTCCTTTGTGCTATGTTGTGGAAGAACCCAAGACCCTAAGTTAGGGGAACTATGTCTCAACCCCCCATCTGCTGTTACTTTACGTATAAACCTGAGAAGTTCATATCAGTTGACAGGCCCCATAGGTGCTCACCATGCATCGGTCTCCGCTGCAGCCTGAAACACAGACGTGAGCAAAGAAACATGGTTTCTGCCATTGAAAAACTTCCGTGCAGTTGGGAAAAAGAGATACCTGAACAAAGGATTTCAGTACAATATTGTCTATGTTTTGATGAAGTTAGTCTTGGAGGAGATGAGACTGACAGGGATTTAGCTAGGTGAAGAAGAGGTGGGGAGGCTGTCCTAGGAGCAGAAATTGTGTGTATAAACTATTTCCTCCTTTGTAAATTGACTGTTTTGGATTGACGATTCACTGATCTCTCTTAGCTTCAGCATTTTTCTATATTTGCTTGTCTGGTTTCTTTGGAAAACACATGAGTATTTATTTTCCTGAGACCTATCAAGCATGAATAGAAAGGAAGAGTAGAAAGAAAGAGTCTATGTTGGCAGAGCTGACCATGATTATTTCTGCATCTCTTATTTTGGCTCTCAGATTTTAATAAAGCCAAAAGAAACATAATTTCATTCTCTTCTATGAATAAAACTTTATTAACTATGTAAAGTATTATCATGGTTTTGAAGTGGTATTGCTATATTCCAGGGGGTAGGAGGATCCTGTGAATATTGTGGATTATGAATAGTCTATAAACCTAATTTAAAAAAAGTCTCGTCTAAACTTAGGAAATTACTGGGGATCCCTGGGTGGCGCAGCGGTTTGGCGCCTGCCTTTGGCCCAGGGCGTGATCCTGGAGACCCAGGATCGAATCCCACATCGGGCTCCCGGTGCATGGAGCCTGCTTCTCCCTCTGCCTGTGTCTCTGCCTCTCTCTCTCTCTCTCTCTGTGTGTGACTATCATAAATAAATAAAAATTAAAAAATAAATAAATAAACTTAGGAAATTACTGGATTGAAATTTTGCTCATCCTATCTCTGGCTAGGACAGGGTCAATGCCTAGTAAGTTATCAGTGGGCCAAGAAGGGGGACTGGAGCATAATCTCTGGGAGAACACTGCCTGGTTCATGTCATATTCCTGGTAACTAGAATCATGCTTAGTACATATTAAGTGCTCCGTAAAAATCACTTAAATGAATAGGTAGTTGGGATGATCTGTTACTGTGATCAACTGCTTGGACCACAAGCAGGTATTTTGGATCCAGAAGGCAATAACAAATCAAAATCTGAACTTTGCCTCACAATTTAAGGCAATTGGGGTGAGACTTCCGATATATGGAGACCTCAGATTTCCCCCAAACTCTTGTTGAGTAAGAAGTTTTGAATGGAATTTTTTCCTTCAATTTATAATCCACTGAAGTCTTCTTCCTACAGACCTTTGGCTGATAGGTCAGCAAATTCAGGTTCAGTGTATGGCCTGAGAAAAATGGCCTTGGTCAGTGCCCAAAAGCATAAATCTAAAGACAGATAACCCTGTCAAAACTTGTTGCTAACAGAAAGCCCATAATATATTTCTCATCAAATACAAGTTGGATTTTAAGTATAACTGTTCAAATGCCACCTTGTTGATTGGCTGACCCCTGGTTGCAGCAGGTATTTTTATGCATGAACTTTGTATGAACTTGGAGAGACAATAGAGTGATGCGCTCCTGGGTAAGGGTTAAGAAAGTGACCTTGCCTGGGCCACTGTGGGATTCCCCAGGGAAATTGGAGAAGACCCTGCCTTACATAGTCTAGTAAGGTCCAATAAAAGGGAGAATTAGTCCCGGTGTGGTGTCAGTACAGCACATAAATTCTTATGCAATAATAAAATAATAGGATGCTATTAATTCAACCATTCTGGTTGCTTCTGAAATAGTATTAAAGTAATACCATTGATTCATATTTTCAACTGCTAATACATTATTTTCTAGAACTATTAACTGCTTTAAAACCAGCGTGCCATAATACAGTGGAAAGAGATAGTGAAATATTTCGACTGATTCCAGCAATTAAGTTAATTTAAGGCTACTCTGCAGATTTTCAAATTAAGAATTATGCTTTGGAATAACTTAGAGAAAAGATTAAAAGGAGACAATGAGTATTTTTGAACTTCATCACTCAGTCTTATGGGTGAAAGTTGGGTCACCTTTTTTTCCAAGGAGAGAATCTTCAGTAGACACTTAAAATGTCAGTCTTCCATATATTTTGTACCTTTGAATGAGAGGAACAAAAAAAAGTGTAAGCATGTATTGAATTCCTACTTCGAACAGTACCTTGTACTAAATACTTTCACTACATGGGCTCATTGAACCACGATCTAGATGAAATTGAAATAGGTTTGCTATGTTCCCCTGCACGAGACCTAGAGCCTTAAGGAAAAACGATGTCTCCACTAGGTTCCATGAATAGGAAGGTGTGGTGGAGTTTGGCAGGTGGATAAATGTCCCTCTTCATTGCTCTGGACTAGAAAGTAGTGCTGGTGTCTTGCATATTTATGTTTAAAAAAAAAACCCACAATACTGTAGGCTGTTAAATGTAAAAAAACAACACTATGGCAAACAAAATATATTGGCCTCCAGACAAATAAAAGCGAATAAGGAAAGGGGAAAATGGTGTCACGTAGTAAAAAACCAAAGAACAGGAAATTTCGACGTTTTGTACAACCAAGAAGTGTACATGTTTTTAGGTGTGGTGCTGAAGTGGTTTGGTTTATAGAAGGGTTAGAAATGAACTGAAATAAGAAAGAAAGAAAAACAAAACAAAACAAAGACACAGAGGGAAACTGGTATAGGAGAAGGTTCTGCTGATAACTGGAAAAAAATGGCCTGGCCAAGAGGTCTTAATGATTCCCTCTTCCTCAGAGCTTACTCTGTCAACCACTCCTGGTACCAGGGGACCATAGGAAATCAGCCTGAGATGTTTTTGAACCTTTTTTGGAGAAGTCGGTAGATTAGCATCGAATGTGTGTCTGCTGGGCTCTCTCAGGTTGCAAGGAACAAAGAGACACCCAGGAACAGGCATTTTCTAAGGATAAGCTTCAAGCAGCTTGAGCATTCAAGTCTTTCCCCTGGATGAGGCGGCCCTAGCCAGGTATTCTCATGATTTCAAAATTGCTTCACTTCATTAATACTTATCCAGTGTGGACAGTTTTACCGGATAGTTACCCAGAGCATTTAAGGCAAGCCCGAGTACAGAGAATCCTGAAATATGCTCAAGTTTATAACTTGCATATCAATGAAACTATTTCTCCCAAATTTGACAATATAAAAAATTCACATGATATTACCAATATCAAGTGGTGAAGTTGAATTAAAACTCTCTAGTCTATCAACTTAAATTTTTTTATTAACCGTGCTAGAGGAAAGACTGATATATCTTTTTATTCCCTCTATAAAAAACACTATTATACAATTATTGCCATATAAAAAGCAACCAAAGAGAAAGCACCATCGATGTAGGAAGCGTGTTATAGAGGTATAGCAGACAGTTATGTTTCCGGATTTTCCAATGTTTGTAGTGTTGGTTGTGATTTATATGTTCAATTTAGATAAGTATCACTTCACACAGACTTTTATGTTTATAATTTTGTATCCTTTTTTCTTAAAGAGGGCTCTTGTGACCATTATAAGCTTCAGGACTCACAGATTTTGGATACTCCATTAGGAGAGACAGAAAATAATCTCATCTGCCAAAAGGCTGTGACTTAAAAGACAACAGGAAAACAGGACTAGGTGCATAATTTGTCAAGCCCAGGGCAAAATGCAAACACAGGTCTCCTTGTTCAAAGCTCATGAGGAATTTCAAGAAGGTGGCAACAACGGTAAGCCATATGCCGGGTCCTTCCTTACCCAGTGCTGGGAAGCCTGTGCAGGCCCCACCCCCATGAAGCTGGCCCTGACAGGAAGGTGGTGCATGGTTACACTGCATCTCTGGTTCTCTGGTCCCTGCCTCGGCAACAAGCATCTGAGGCTTCATTCTCAAGAGCAGCCATCATGGCGACAGCTTTATGGCTCTTGCTTCTACCAACAAATGGATTCATCTCTGCTCTTTCTTCCTGACTTTTACATCCTGGCTTTATATGCTTTATGCTTCTGTTTCCCACTGTTTCTCACATTCAAATTCTCTGAGAGAGAGAGAGAGAGAGAGAAAGAGAGAAGTGGTTTAGGTTCATTAATAGTTATCCAGCATGAAGCGCCCTGTTGGGTGGAATTCTCATGTGCAGCTGTTTCATGGATCACTAGGCAGCCTATAAATAGCTGCTTTGGGTCAGGTGACAATCCTGGTCTAATCAACTTGTGGCAAGGGTTGTGGTGTCATATAGCCAAAAGCATGATGACTTATTTGCTTCTAACTCCTTCACTTAGAGCCATGGGCTTGGCAGTAAATGGGAAGCTTCTCGGTGGGCCCAGATGGCTGGGCGACATCGGACCTGCTCTGTCCAATCCAAGCTCCTGGAAAAATGTTTAACTGTATCATATACCGCAGCACAAACGTTGACCTTTGCAAGTTAAAAAATATTGTGTTCCTAAATTGGGGTGATTTGAACATTGGAAAAGCAGAATGTGAGGCTGGCTCCCTCTGAGAATCTCACTCTGCTTCCTTATCAGATTTCAGCCTTCTTTGAAGGCATTTTCAAGTGGGCTGTAATTGCCTGCCGGTATACACTTCATACCCTCATAAATCTTCACTAGCACAGAAAAGTAAATGGTTTTGTGTTTGAGAATTCTTTGGAAATGTACTGCGGTTGGATTGCGAGAGGGGTCCAAGGCAAAGGGGAAGCTGTGCTCTCAAGGTGAAAGTCGCCAGTCCAAGCACAAGGAATCTGAGGGATGGCAGTGAAGGCAAAGCCCAGCTGAGGAGCCTGCAAGCAGCTGCCCTTTCTATGTACAGCAAGGGCGTGCGGATGGGACAGCTGTGGCTGGCCGTCCCACGGAGGCGATTTAACAAGTGTCTGTCCACAAGCTGTGGGGGGGATGGCATTCTACGCGCCATTGCACCTCAAACTGGTTGAGCCTCAAAAGCCCCTGGGTGGATTTTTGCAGACACCGACCTCAAAAATAAAATTCCAATCACAGCAATGTAGGTGTAGTTAGGAGTCTCAGCCTGGAATCGGCCTACTTGTTTGAATCCCAGGTTGGGGGCTCGCTGTGTGCCTCTTCTATACGCTCGTGTTCTTGTCTCTGAAATATAGACAGTAATCTCACCTTTTCCATGAGGTCTTGTGAGATTCCGTGAGAAGATGAGTATGTCAGCACCATCCATAAACCTTTGGGAGTGTCCCATAGACCTCAACTGTTATCTTAGATACCCGTATTACATGTTTCCTGTAACTCTGGATGGAGGTGCTCACACATAGGCTTATGCACACACGTACACAGAAACACAGGTAAATCACATTAAGACTTAATGCACCATTGGAAAGGGGATACTTTACTATAAAATTTCTTTTGAAATCTGCTCTTGAAAGATGAGCAGCGTGCCCTCCAACATGTGTTAAAAATTAAGTTAGAATCCAAATGAAAGATCCTTAAAAAGAGGCGTAGTTATATATGGAAGGACTGGGATTTGACAACCAACCAAAAGGCAAATCTAATTTATTTTAGGGGAAAAATTATTCAGAAGCTGAAGAAATCAACTTCTGTGTTGCCAAACACGGGGAGGAAGACAGGCCCGGCGAGCATAATGACTGTTTCCCGGGCAAAAGCAGCACTAATTCAGTGTGCCACCGAGCAGGAGTGGAGAAGCCCAGTGAAGCACGATCCTTTCTCTCCGATTTATAACTACAGCTCTCTGGATTGTCAATTCCTGCAGGGCACGGCCCATGCCTGTTTCACTCCCCGGAGCTAGATCCTTACCCATCACTGTGGGCAGATTAGTATTTAATAAGTGTTTGGGAAGATGACTGATAATACGCCGGTGCACTTGGTAATTTACAGCAGGCGGTGTCGGTGGTAAGAAGTTTTATTTTCCTTCCTATGGGAACCCCTTCTCTGCTTGACTTTTCTTGTTGATTGTAAGCTCCCTTGGGCAGGAAACTTGTTTGTACGTTTATTAAGAGGCATCGAGCAAATTGCGACCAAGTACACAGTGATAATAGTGAGTAAAAATTTCATGAGATGCTATCAAAAGATTCATTAAAAGATAGATCCAGGATATTACCACCAACTGCTACATTAACTAGTCATGTCATAACACCATCAAAATGCTAATTAGGTTGTCTGGCATGATTTGTTATTAAAAAAACAATCAATCCAAGTTTCCTCTAATTCTTGAATTTGGATAGGTTTGCTTCTCCTAATGTTTTCTTGAGGGTTGATTTGGTACCATTTAGTGCTTTTGCTTTGGAGATGAACAGAGCTGCTGTGCCTCTTCTTCTCACTGCTCCTGTGGACCCCGCAGGTACCCTGGACCTTCAGACAGAAGTCCAAGCCTGCAGAATAGTGAATCGAGATCACTAAGAGAGGATAAAGCATGGTGTTAGGAGGGTGCCAGGGGGAAGAGACTGCTCATGTTGTCCTATCTTGGGATCCAGCCAGGGCTGACAGGCTGGCCGCTTGCAGCTGGACAAGGCAGGTGGGAAGGACTAAGATCTAGACCTAGACCCGTCCACTGGCATGGACTAGTTGTTGGCAGGGAAATAATAAAGGCAGGCTGACAAAGAGGAGGTCTGTCTAGCAGGCCAAGTCTGGTATCTTGGGGACAGAGGTTTGAGAAACAATCAATCAACGATAGACAAAAATTTAAGATGGGAAAGGGGGGTGTCCTAATAAGTAGGAGTCATCCAGCCTTGGAAGGGGCAGATTGCACTAAATGATTTCTCCTTGAGCAGTTGTTCAGAACAGGAGTCGAGGCAGAAGTCCAGCTATGGAGATGCTGGGGCCCACGTGGACTGATGATGAGAGACAAAGGGAGCGCACTGGTCGGGTCTGGGATGCTGTGTCATGGCTGAACTGACTGCAAAATAAGAGAGTGAGCCCAAATGTGTTAGTACCAGCAGAGCCAAAATGGGTGCTTGAAGTCAGGACGTAGGAGCAGGCCTGAGCCTGCAGAGACCATGTGGTCCCACTGGGAGAGAGGCTAGCAGCCAGCATGGCCCTGGTGCACGGCAGCCCAATCTTCTGCTTTGACTGCTCCCTCTAAACGTCCCGAACCATGGAATTGGGCATCATTCCTGAAGGCAGAGACAGCAGGTCGTAATGCTAGGAACACCCGTTCCAGAGTGAGAGGCTTTGGCTTTGACTCCTAACCAGAGTTGCCCGATTTAGTAAGTACAAGTACAAGGTACCTAGTGAAATTAGAATTCCAAATGAATAATGACTAATTCTTTAGTATGACTATGTCCTGAATAGTACATGGGATACACTTATGCTAACAACAACAACAACAACAACAACAATAGAAAACTAGGGTCCCATGTACTATTTGAGACATAGTTGTATTAGAAAATTAGACATTGTTTATCTGAAAGTCTAATACAACTGGGTGTCATGTATTTTGTCTGGCAACCTACTCCTAACTCTTATACTCTCTGGCTATAGAAACTTGGGAAAGTTAACACCTCAGTTTCCTTATCTGTAGAATGGAAATGATCCAACTCATAAGGTTGTTGTGAAGACTGAACAAGTTAACACATGCAAATTTCTAGCAATCGTACCGGATGCAGAGTAAGTGCTCAGAAATGATTATTTCTTGCTTTTTTAATTGGCAACTACCGCTATATCTGGGGGTCAGTCTGAGTTACTGATGTCCAGTAGGACCTTTTCATTTTAATGGAGTAATAATGCCTGGCAAAGCCTCAGGAAACGGCTGAGAAATGAATGAATGAATGAATGAAGAAATGAATATCTTATTCATTTTTTTTTTTATTCACAACCCTATTCTTACCCCATCCCAAGTCATATAGATCTTATAATAAAATAACAGGTAAACAAGCTCAAAGATAATTGCCATAAGAAAAAAGACAATCGCTAAGCTGTTCAAAAAAAGACAATATCAAGATTCCGATTGAGGAACACAGTTGTGTGGCAGCTGAGGAGACAGAGATGGTGGGCAAGTGGAAAGTAAAGGTTTGACCCTCATTTGCTGTCTCCACCCGCCCTTCCCTCTACCACTTTGTCCTCCTGGTGTCCCATTGTATGTTCTCCTCTCAAAACTTGCTGTGGAAAGACTCATATCCTAATATCAACTCAAGTTAGTTGACTACCTTCAAAAGTCTTTGCACTTGAACTCATCTTAGAACACAAGGGCTTACATTCTGTTAGAAAGGGCTTCTGGTGTTTGTGCTTTGTGGATAGAGAGAGTTTTGTTTGGGGCTAGTTTTGAGGTGGGAAGTTTTCCCATCAAAGCCGTGCTCCTTGAGGTTGTCTGCCCACTGTGATCAACTGGGGCTATCAGTGATTAAAATCTACAAGTGTAGGCTACGACTTACACCAATTCCTTCAGGATCTTTGGGAGTAGTACCCAGGAACAAGCCTTTTTTAAAACTTTCCAGATTATCCACCTTGGGCAGCCAAAGCTGACAACCACTGAGCTAAGAGAAGTAGAGCCCCATGCAAATGATTTATATGGCAAGACGTATGAGATATCCAGGAAATAATAATAACCGTGATTTTAAAATTCTTACCATATGCCTGTTACATATAGAGATACTTCCAATCCTTACAACATTGAGGAGTGTTTTTATTCACATTACACAATGAGGAAACAGAAAATTATAAATCACTCAGTGAATAAATGAGTCCAAAAGCAACTGGATGCTTGTCTCCCAAGCCAGAGCCCTTTCCAATAAGTCAGATTGTGGACTAAGGTGGAACCTGTTCTTTCAGAGACCATACGCCATGTCCTTTCCTCGGGCTTGATTTTCATCAGTGCCTGGTGGTCATGCAAGCCTGCATCTTGGGAACTTGTAAGGAGAAAGCTCTGGCCAGCTTTTGCTCTAACATTTTCAATCCCCCCCCCCCCGCCCCCGGGTGCTCTGTCCCCTCTGAGGACCAGTCCGAGACAGTAGAAGAGCAGACACCCTTATTTGGGTTGTGTTGAACTCACTTGTCCAAAGACAGACTTGTGAATGGCGTGCCAGGATTCTCTAGCTGTAATTAAATAGGGTTTTGCCTGACAGGTTCAGCTGGTTAAGCAGGACTTGATTGCGCCTATATGCCAATGACAAAGCTTGAATAAAAAGTAGGAGCAGAATCAGGCACCCACGGGTCATTTCAGCCCTTCTCACCATCACTGGTTAACTATTCTACCAAGGAAGCCCTCTTTGCTCAAACAGAATGCAATGCTGTCATATTTTATCATTAGCCCGTGCATGTAGGGAACTGCCAGGTGGACAGTTTTGCTTGCTCAAACCCTAACCTGCACACCTGTATGTATGTATTTACTTTCATTCATTCATGGTTCATTTCTTTATTAATCTACGTGCTTATTAATTTGATCACTCAACCAATATTTATTGAGTGCTTGCTGTGTGACAGGTACTGTGCAATCCTCTGGGTATTCGTTACTAAGCAAGAAATGGTCCCGTGGCCACGGAACATGCAGGATAGGGATGGTGAGCAGAGCTCACCGGTAAACAAATAAATTATATGTTTTACCCATATAATTATCTGCTGTGATAGGGGCTATTAAAAAATGAGTGTTATGAGCAAGAAGAGATTAAATTTTTGATGGATAGAGGGGTAACAGGTAGGGAGATGTCTGGGAAGTCTTCTCTGAGAAAGTTAGATTTGAGCTAAGCTATAATTCTGCAATTCGAAATTTTTTTTCTCTTTGCGTTACATTGTCATTGAGTATTCTTCTAGATTTCTTTTTCTCTTTTATCAACAATGCCATCGTACCTGCATTTTTTGTCTGTTTTCCTATGTCCTTTTCATATGTAGCTTATTGAGCTAAGGGTGATAGATTATTATATCAAAAAAAATGCAGCCCCCATTCCACAGAGGATCATTGTAGATTTAAATTCTCTATTTTAATTATTTTAATAAATCACCCTTTTGTACCGTTATTACCGTTATTTGGGGATGCACTTTACCATTTGCAAGCACTTTCAGGTATTTTACCCTGTTGATCTTCACCAACAGCCCTGCAGGGTACAAGGAGCGTCATCTCGCTTTTAAACAGTGAGAAAGCATGATTCTGGAGGGTGTTTTGTCCAAGGTCACATAGCCTCGTAAGTACCAGAGAGAAGAGAGGAACTTAGGGTGTTTTTTGCTGCTAGGCTAAGAATCTATCATGGAGAGTGGGGAATTACAAAATTTTCTCCTTCTCAACCCTTGTCCTTCTCCCAACCCTATTCCCTCAAAGCACACACATTTCTCTCTCTCCAATTCAGAACATTTGAGGAAGGATGGATTTAGAGGTTTAATTTCTTTTGTGCATTATCCCAAGTCCAGGAGAATCTACCTGGCCTCTGTTCTAGCTCCGGCTCTCCAACCCACAGTTAATAAATAAATAAACAAGAAAATAATTAAGTTCAATATGTATGTGTCGGTTGCCTACTGTATATCTGATATAGCTCTAGGCACTGGTGATATATTGCTGAGCAAATACACAAGAATTCCTGCCTTCACCGAGTTTACATTCTCCCAGGAGAGGCAATCAGTAAGTAAATAAATAAGTAAATATATATAATATGTTGGATGGTAAGTGGTCGAGAAAAATAAAACAGAAAAGAGAATTAGGGAGTGCCGGGGGATTTTAAATAAGATGGTCAGATGAACCCCCTCCCCAAGAGTGTGCTATTTGTGGAGTCGTGAGGTCATCTGGAGGAAGAATGTTCTAAGTGGAGGGGACACGGGATAAGCTACTGGCCGAGGTTCAGGCTCATCAGATGCATCCCACCCTTGAACTTGAACTCTGTTTTTCCAAAGGCACAATATTAAAAATGCTGGTTAGACACAGTTGAAATCATATTTTTAAGGATTAGGTTCTATATTCCATTTCACTGTGGGCTAAATACCCTCTTGTGGATTGTCCAGAATGCCAAACCACCATGAATAATGTTTCCATGGGAAAATGTTTTCTGTGAGTTTCAACCCACTGACTTACAAATGAACTTCGGGACAGAGCTGGCTCGTGAGTTGAGAGCTGGCTGTGTTTTGTTTGTTTGTTTTTTTAAAATTTGTTTTTATTGAAGTTTGATTTGCCAACATATAGTATAACACCCAGTGCTCATCCCATCGAGTGCCCCTGTCAGTGCCCGTCACCCAGTTACCCCAACCCCCCGCCCACCTCCCCTTCTGAAACCCTTTGTTTGTTTCCCAGTTAGGAGTCTCTCATGGTTTGTCTCCTTCTTGAATTTTTCCAACCCAGTTCCCTCTTTCCCTTATAATCCCTTTCACTATTTCCTATATTCCCCGTATGAGTGACACCATATGATGATTGTCCTTCTCTGATTGACTGACTTCACTCAGCATCATACCCTCCAGTTCCATCCACGTTGAAGCAAATGGTAGGTATTCATCGTTTCTAATGGCTGAGGAATATCCCATTGTATACATAGACCACAGCTTCTCTATCCATTCATCTTTCGATGGACACCGAGGCTCCTTCCACAGTTTGGCTATTGTGGACTTTGCTGCTAGAAACATCGGGGTGCAGGTGTCCCGGCGTTTCACTGCATCTGTATCTTTGGGGTAAATCCCCAGCAGTGCAATTTCTGGGTCGTAGGGCAGGTCTATTTTTAACTCTTTGAGGAACCTCCACACAGTTTTCCAGAGTGGCTGCCCCAGTTCACATTCCCACCAACAGTGTAAGAGGGTTCCCCTTTCTCCACATCCTCTCCAACATTTGTGGTTTCCTGCCTTGTTAATTATCCCCATTCTCACTGGCGTGAGGTGGGATCTCACTGTGGTTTTGATTTGTATTTCCCTGATGGCCAGTGATGCGGATCTTTTTCTCATGTGCTTGTTGGCCATGTCTATGTCTTCAGAAGAACGAAACTAGACCATTCTCTTACCCCAGACACCAAGATAAACTCAAAATGGTCAAAAGATCTAAATGTGAGACAAGAATCCATCAAAATCTTAGAGGAGAACACAGGCAACACTCTTTTTGAACTTGGCCATGGCAATTTCTTGCAAGATACATCTACGAAGGCAAAGGAAACAAAAGCAAAAATGAACTATTGGGACTTAATCAGGATAAAAAGCTTCTGCACAGCCAAAGAAACAGTCAACAAAACTCAGCGACAACCTACAGAATGGGAAAAGATGTTTGCAAATGACACATCAGATAAAGGGCTGGTATCCAAGATCTATAAAGAACTTATTAAACTCAACAGCAAAGAAACAGAAAATCCAATCATGACACGGGCAGAAGACAGGCGAGCTGGCTGTGCTAATTAAGGGGCCCTGCTCCAGCCACATCTTCCTGTCCGGGCTAGGGAGGACTGAGCCTCCACCACTCTGACATTCTTTTTCTGCCCTTATCCTTTCTATAGTCTTTTTGGTTCCAACCTGTATTTTCCATTTCCCCCGCAGGGCTTCTCTTTTTGCCCTTAGATCTTTGAATAATCTTTCACGAAGCCATATTGAAAGCCCTTGATTCCCCTTATTCTTCGCCTTCAGAAGAGCTGCCGTCTAGCTCACCTTAATTGTAGTGTCTCGGAGATTTCCCAAGGCTTTTTTCCATGCACATGGATTTATTTGTCTTATTTCATTGTCTGCTCCTGGCAATTGCAGCACATTTAATGCCGGTAATGAGCATTGCACCTGGAAAATTCTGAGCACCTCACAAATAGATTAATGAATATATGTTGTATTTTTTTATGAAATTAATGACTACTTGCTCTCCATTAAATGACGAATTCTTAAAGATTCTTTTCTCTGTAAGGTACTGTCTACTGTCTATTTGAAATCAACTGTACGTGTTCGTAAAAATAATCGGTTAGGCTGACTTTCTTTTTTTCTTTCAACTCTGCCTCCTATTCGTTGTAGGTGGGATAGATGGATAAGCAGTTTCATATCTACAGAGATGCATGAGGGGGAATCAGAAATCTCTATCATCAGAGGAAAGGGAAGTGGGGTTTGGGGTACTTGGATGCAGTTTCAGATTATTCTGTGAATTTGCCTTTGGGGTTTGCCCAGGTTTGCATGGAAAAAGTATATATATATATATATATAATCTCCAAACTAGTGGGCAGTATTTTCTGTATTCTCATTTTATTTATACAAGGAGCCAGTGGGGTCAGGTCAAATACAGTATTGTGGGCTGGCCAGAAAGCAAAACCTAGAAAATCATCATAGTTAACAGGTTGTGAGCACCTGCTATGTTCCAGGCACCGTGGTTCATATGAATTAGCTCTTTATTTCACAACACCCTAGGTGAGCCCCAGAGACATAGAGCTTAGGTAGCCTGCCAAAACCCATCCAACTAGGAGAGTCAAGATTTGACCCAAGGCAGTCTGATCGTAAAACACGAACTTTTAACCACTACACACCACTATTGCCAGTGGAAGATAAAGGAGAGCAGGGATTTTTCATTTTTATTCTTTTTCCCCTTTATGACTCTCAATGGAAATTCAAATCCAAAATTACTTTTTGATAGCTCACAGATCCTGGTTCTGGTACCAGCCCCGGCTTTCTAACTAGTATGCATAATGACCTGGAGGACCTGGCCACCAGGCAGGTGGAGCTGATGCTCCTGAACCGGAGGGTATATGTTGAGAACCATCGCTTAGGTCCTCCCCACAGACCGTCACAGATTTGTCACATGGGTCATGATTAACAGCATTTTTACAGCATTTTGCTGCATTCAAAGCCTCATGTCATTAGCATCTTGGTCCTCACAAGGGTGCTGGGCTTTAGTCCCATTGTGTAGATGAGAAAAATCAAGCTTCTGCGACAGTAACTGGGCAGCAAGTGCTCCACTGTTTAGCCGGCCAGGGGCAGGGCTAGAACTTAGGTCTCCTATTTTCATTCTACCCTATTTATGCTCTCACGGGTCCAACAATTGTCCATCCCCAGCATACAGCTCACAAGCGGGTTCGTTCACTTTTCTTTTCAACTCAAGCTTGTTACAGGAATGAGTGAGCTCGGGGGAAATCATCTCTCGTTCAAAAGGAGAAACTGTGTCCCGAGAGGTGAATATCTGAGCACAAAGGAGGGCGGGCCTGTTCGTCTCTGAAAACAAGATCTCGACACTTACATCCAAATGAAAGGTCTCTGAACTTGAGTTGGGCTGGCTAATATTTCTTTTCCCTTCCAGGTTTGCTGAGCTTATAAATATCAATTATAAGGCTGAGTAAATTACAGGGACGTTGAACTTTGAATTATTGTAGCACTTTAAAGTATCTATATAGGGATAATAAGGAGATTGTGAAAATCTGCTGAAGGAAATCTCACACATATTTATAGATAATTAATACACTGAGCGGAAACTGGAAATCAGCACTGAATTTTTTAAAGCAGTAATTTAAAAATGCATTATGGCAACACATTAGGTTCGCAGTTATTCAACAAGGAAATGTGAAGATTATTAAGCTAATTAAAGGTAATAAAAACAAGTTAAGGTATTCGGCAAGTAAGCCTGAAATGAAAAAGAAAAGAAAAAAAAAAGTCCTCACTACTTCTAGGCACATCACAGCCGGCAATTAATATATCGATAAGTTCTTGGATTTGTGTGTAATAAGAAAAGGCTGCTGAATAAAAATGTATTCCCCGGAGAAGCACAAAAAAGTACAAGGAGACGTTTCTGTGTAACCCTAGATCCTTTAGCAGGCCCCCGGTGGGCGCACGTGTGCTTTCTTTGCTCACCGTGGGATGAATGATGGCCCTTTGGGGAACCTGACCTGGGAAAACTTTCTCCAATATATCTGATCCCACTTGGCTTTCAGATCCCGTGGCCTCTTTCCCGATCGAGGGGGCTCCCTTCCCCTTCAGGGTCGTGTGGCAGTGGTGTGGGGGATAGAATCTTATTCTTCCCCGCATTTTTAGGTTGTTGCTCTCTGTGGACCTGTAGTGATGGAAAAAGGAGCAGCGCCCTGTAAGTGGGATGCTGAGCGGGCTGGCGAGGTTGGAAGGAGACACCTCTGTGGGACAGGCCGGGGGTGAGGGTGTTCAGATCATTTTTTTTCTGTAGGGAAGGAGAAAGAAGGGGAAGACGGGGGAGATGTTGACAGTAATAATTAGAGGATAAAGAAAGAAATTGCCCATGAAACAGATATGCCCCAAATCCATTTATGTCCAGATATTTGTGTGCGTGTGCTTGTTTGTATACCAGTTATCGAGGAGGAAGGGGTTGGTAACAGGGGGGAATGGCCAGACTTCAAACTCACAGTCCCTGGGTCTGCCAGCACGATGAAACAGGTTATTAAATGCTTCTGGAAGAGATCTTGGGGGTGTTTATTGCAGCAGGGGACTTTGCAATTTCAAATTAAGGCTGGCTCACGATTATTAATTCTGGTGGAGGACCCTTGTAAAATTTTCCACTGGGCAAATTGGGGTGTGCACAGTTAACTGGGGTCAAAGGGCAAAAGTTATCACAGGGAGAATTATTCAGCTCTTCAGAAACATGGGACTCAGGCAGCATAAAAACAAACAGTCTATCAAAAAAGGTCCCAATTTGTCTGTAATCTTACGCGATTCTAGAGAATAGATTATGGGCATACGGGCAAGCATTGATTGGGTCTGACACCCTGAAATAGTTTGACTAGTTTAGTTCATGGGGTTTTATAAAACTCTTTACAAACTCAGCTTCTCCTAAAGAAAAGAAGGAGTTGCGGGGGCGGGGGCGGGGGATCATCTTTAAAGAGCAGTTTGATCCAACACTTAAATGAAGAGAAGGTTTTAACGTTGCAAGTTATTTGGTGGACGATTATGCAAATTTTACGGAAGATTTCTGTAACCTTTGTTCTAAGATGCTAAATAAGGGAGACTTTCTTTGGAAAGCCAGCACACTTTTATCAGCAAGGTCACACCAGGAATTTTAGGAGGACAAATAAAAAATGACTTCCTCAAGCAAAAGGGATCCTTTTAGGTCATCGGAATGAATTGTTTGAAAGCTTCAAAGCAGCCTTGCTTCTCATTACTGGAGCCTGCCTTCACAAGAAATGCCTTTTTTCAATTATTTTCACTTTTCATTAGAAGTCTTTGCAGTTGTTGCTCACCTCATTAAATCCACTAAGATGCTATGTGTTTAATTTCCATGTTATATAATTTGTAGCAAATTGTTTGACGCGAAACCTCGCTTTCGGAGCCTGTGATTTGGGAAGGTTTCCCCTGCCCTTCCCCCAGTCTCGCCAGTTCACCTTTTTGAGGATGGAACAAATTAAGGTAATTAATGTCATTTGTAATTTAACTCGTCTCCGGTACTGGGATTTTGCTCTGATAGGGTGTCCAGGCCGCAGTGCTTCCAGGGCCCAGAGGCGTCCGGAAACGCGTCCCTCCTGCTTGGGACGTGGCCCCGGCGACCCCGCCTGCACCTGCCTGACTTAGGGACCAGCGGGGGATCCGCCACGGGGTCTCGGCGGAGTTTTGGGGTCCCGGCCGCGGCCTCCCTGGGCTCCTCTGCGTCAAGGCCCCTGGGCCTGTTGGCAGCTAGTCCGGCTTTTATCCTTTGCCCCTCAGCTACTGCCCCGTCCGCTTTCTGGGTTCGCTTTCACCTGTTCTCATCGGTCCCTCAGTCCCCCCGCCCCCCAACCCCGGTCCTGTCATCATCTCCACGCGGGTTCTGCTCCGCGGCGCCCGGGGCTCGGCCATGGAGGCCGCCTCCCGCCCGGGGCGTGACCGGGTCCTGGGATCGAGTCCCGCGCGGGCTCGCTGCGTGGGGCCTGCGTCCCGGCCCGGCTCTCGGCGTCTCTCGTGGATGAAGCCACAGGATCCATATGGGGCGGGGCCTCCACTCCCCGCAGGCTGTCCTCGCTGGGCCAGATGCTTGGCGGCCGCGGTCACTTCCCGCACCGACCCCCCCCCCTTCCCAAACGGGCGGCCGCGGGACCCAGCGGGGGTCAGGCCGCGAGACGCCTCCCCGCGTGGGCGCCACCAGCACCGCCCGGCTCTCACTTCCCCGCCAGGGCGCCCTCTCTGCCCCGCGAGCCCGGCGGCCTGGAGACCCCGGAGGGCGCCGGTGCCAGCAGCCCTCGGCAGACCCCCGAGCCGGGCGCCCTGCTGAGGCCCCCGCGGTTGCCGGGACGCGAAGCGACCCTCCCCGGGCAGCCTCGGGCTTCCGGCCGAGTGTGGGGGAGCTACGGGCACCGCGGCGACGGGGCGGGGGTCAGAAGCCGGACCCCTCCTGGTACCTCCGTCTCCGCATCGCAGTGCCTTAAATTTAGGGAATTAAAAAAAAAAAAAAAAAGTTATTTCAGCAAAAGACGAGGCTCCATGCGGTTGCAGTTGCGGTGGGAAGCCCGAGGAGGGGCGCGGCCCCGTGCGCTCCGCTGGACCCCGTGCGCCCCATTTGGCCCCGTGCGCCCCGAGGCTCCGTGCGCCCCGCTCGGCCCGGTGCGCCCCGTTTGGCCCCGTGCGCCCCACTCGACCCCGTGAGCCCCACTCGACCCCGTGCGCCCCACTCGGCCCGGTGCGCCCCACTCGGCCCGGTGCGCCCCATTTGGCCCCGTGCGCCCCGCTGGGCCCCGTGCGCCCCGAGGCTCCGTGCGCCCCGCTCGGCCTGGTGCGCCCCGTTTGGCCCCGTGTGCCCCACTCGACCCCGTGAGCCCCATTTGACCCCGTGCGCCCCGCAGCCCTGTGTGTCCCATTTGACCCCGTGCGCCCCACTCGACCCCATGCGCCCCACTCGGCCCGGTGCGCCCCATTTGGCCCCGTGCGCCCCGCTGGGCCCTGTGCGCCCCATTTGGCCCCGTGCGCCCCGCAGCCCTGTGTGTCCCATTTGACCCCGTGCGCCCCGCGGCCCCGTGCGCCCCACTCGACCCCATGCGCCCCACTCGGCCCGGTGCGCCCCATTTGGCCCCGTGCGCCCCGCTGGGCCCTGTGCGCCCCATTTGGCCCCGTGCGCCCCGCAGCCCTGTGTGTCCCATTTGACCCCGTGCGCCCCGCGGCCCCGTGCGCCCCACTCGACCCCATGCGCCCCACTCGGCCCGGTGCGCCCCATTTGGCCCCGTGCGCCCCGCTGGGCCCTGTGCGCCCCATTTGGCCCCGTGCGCCCCGCAGCCCTGTGTGTCCCATTTGACCCCGTGCGCCCCGCGGCCCCGTGCGCCCCACTCGACCCCGTGCGCCCCATTTGACCCCGTGAGCCCCGCGGCCCCGTGAGCCCCGCTGGGCAGCGTGCGCCCCACTCGACCCCTTGCGCCCCACTTAGCCCCGTGCGCTCCGCAGCCCCGTGCGCCCCATTTGGCCCCATGTGCTCCACTGGGCCCCGTGCGCCCCGCGGCCGCGTGCGCCCCATTTGGCCCCATGTGCTCCACTGGGCCCCGTGCGCTCCGCAGCCCCGTGCGCCCCATTTGGCCCCATGTGCTCCACTGGGCCCCGTGCGCCCCACTCGGCCCCGTGCGCCCCGCGGCCGCGTGCGCCCCGCTCGGTCCGGGACTAGCACAGCCGCAACGAGCTCCCCGTTGGCCCCGAGCATCTTCCTCGGGAGCAGACGGCCCCGCGGCCCCTGGTGTGCTTGGCCCCTCCGGTAGCGACCGCTGATCCGGGAGGAGCTCCCCCACCCCGGGGTATCCCCCCTCCCCCGTGCCTTTCTTTCCTCTCTTCCCCGGGGACCCCTATTTCCTCGGGCCGCAGGCCTGCGGGCTAGTCGCCGAAGGAGGCCTCCCGGAGCTCACACGCGTTTCCGGGCCGCGGGTGGCCTGCCGTGTCCCCCCCCACCCTCCACCCCACGTGGGTCCCTGAGCGATTCCGAGGGTCCGCCCTGCTCCTCGGGGCGCAGAGGGACCGGGGCGCCTTCAGGTCAGTCCCGCGCACCCGCAGCACAACGTGGGCCTCGTTCGCAGACAGAGAGCAATGCCTGTGCTCAAGACCAAGAACACATGAAAGGGGATGAGGCTAAGGATGGAGACAGTTTCTGGGCGTTCACAGGTAAGCTGATACTTCGAGATTCTGGGAGATTAGTGTTTCTCTCAAACAGCAGAACATCTTTGGCAAAAAGCAACCTAAGGGATTAGCGGTGGGGCGTTGGGGGGCGGCAGACCGTGAGAGTGTGGGGGACAGATGTGCACGGAGGGTGTCAGAGTCATTCTCGGAGCTGGGAAAAGTTTAGACATTCTGGGGATGGAGCCAGCGAAATTTTATTTTAAGCCTTCCAGCTCACAAGATTACAACAGGCACGGGCAAGTTTAATTATAGCGGAGGGAAGGTTCAAAAGCACACACACGTTTACACCGAGTGTGAGCACACATACGCACAGGCAGCGCAGCTCTGTTTTTTGTTTTGTTTTTCTGGCGAATAGGCGCGAGCGCTAATTGCTGGGGGGGACAGATTTGTTGGAGCAATAGCAGAGCTCACTGGCACATGCTGTAGAATAATTTGGAAATAATCAAAAGAGAAGTTAACTTTGACACTATCCTGACACTTGGAAGAGAGCAAATAGAGTAAAAGCAACGTTGGAGCATACACAGGGCTCCTGGCCAATTCTAAACATTACACGTGTGAGTGTGTGTGTGTGTGTGTGTGTGTGAAATCAGTCACGAGGCACACAACTAGATGATGCTCCAAAAAATGCACTGGAGGTAATACAATGGATTGTTCTAGGAATAATATAGAAACAGCCACCAAAATGGAAGCTGCAGAGTTGAGTTAGGGCAGGGTTTCTTTTCTGTTGTCTCTCGAAGGGTAACAGACCATGTGCCGCAACTTAACGATTTATTTTTTGTTGTTCTCCACAATTCTCTATCTTGACTGGACTCCCTGGGGCAGCTCTGCTGCAACTCATGTCATTAGCTGGGGTCAAAGGCTTGGCTGCATTCAGCTGGGAGCACATGTGCAGCTGGGAAGTTCAAGATCACCCCACTGGGGCTCTGGTGGGGACAGCTGGAAGGAAAGGAAGGACCCCTCTTTCTCTACATGGTCTCTCTGGGGAGGTCACTGTGCGGCTTTACACGGTGGCTCAGAGGCCACAGAGAGTCAAAGCAGAAGCTACCAGGCCTCATTGTATTGATTGAAGGCAAGTCACAAGGCCAGCCCGGATTGGAGGGTAAGGGGTTAGAGACCTGTTCCTGGAGGGGTCGACGGGCCAGCAGGTACAGGCTCTGTTGGAGTTGGTGCCCGTCACTTTGTAGATGGTTTACTTCAGTCTTGTAAATATAGCCCATCAAAAGAGAGGGTAAAAATTTGAACTCTGGTTCGATTCCAGAATAAGTAGTGTCTTCACACGTGAGATGGAGTTGTACTTCCAGGTCAACGCATGGGCAGTCACAAAGTTCTTCCTTTCAGGTTTCAGCTGAGAAGTGAAATTAGGTGCCTTTATAGGTTTGCACTTAAATGCAATTCAAATGCGCCCTCGAGGTATTATGCTGAGTGAAATAAGTCAATTGGAGAAGGACAAACATTATATGGTCTCATTCATTTGGGGAATATAAATAATAGTGAAAGGGAATAGAAGGGAAGGGAGAAGAAATGGGTGGGAAATATCAGAAAGGGAGACAGAACATGAGAGACTCCTAACTCTGGGAAATGAACCAGGGGTGGTGGAAGGGGAGGAGGGCGGGGGGTGGGGGTGACTGGGTGGCGGGCACTTAGGGGGGCACTTGACGGGATGAGCACTGGGTGTTATTCTCTATGTTGGCAAATTGAACACCAATAAAAAATAAATTTATTAGTAAAAAAACCCCCCAAAAACAAAAAAAACAAATGTGCCCTCGAATTTCAGAGAATCAGTGGACTGGGGTCTTGAAATTGTTACCATGTTGACGTTTGGTTTACTTATATCTTTAGTCATTGTCTTATTTCTTATATACCTTGTATCTTAAGCTGAATAATATAAACTTAATAATACTACATGATTTTGAGTTGAAATTATCAGGTCTTTGCTTTGGCTGTGTTCTGCTTGAGTTTATAATGCTTTTGGAAAATGTGTCTTTCATTCAATCAATGCATGTTTATTGAGTATCTACCATGTGCTCTATAGTACATATATATATTTTTAGAGATTTTACTTATTTATTTATTTATTTATTTGAGATACTGAGAGAAGCAGAGATACAGGCAGAGGGAAAAGTAAGTTCCTTGCAGGGAGTCCAAGGACCCTGGGATCACGCCCTGAGCCAAAGGCAGATCCTCAACCGCTGAGCCCCCCCCCGCCGGGGCCCCATATACTGTGTATTTTAAGTAAGTGTTCTGTCAAGAAGTTGTATCATTTGGACAGGTCCTTTTGATGCTAACTCCTGTAGGATCATGAGCCCTGCATAGACTGAAATATAAATATAGAATAAATATAGAAAATAGACTGAAAAATAAATATGTTAAGAAACCTTGAACTAGTTGCTAAAAAAATGGATCAACAAAAATAAGATATTCAATGGCAAATACAAATGTAGTCTTTGGGTCTTCTCAGAAGTTAAAACATTTTTATACCACAGGAGGCCATAGGTCTTCCTAGAGATTAATGAAAATACAGAAAATAAAATATCACTAAATAACATGTTAAACATAATCAAATTATTTATAAGCTGTAATGCCATGGCAGCCAATGCTTGCAGAGTTGGATCTTCTGATACATTATTTTAATGAGATACTTAATGGCAAGTCATTATTGAAAGGTGAAACCGCCATAAGTTAAAATATATGCATACATATAACAATCAACATTATTCTACTCCACTCCGGAGTCTTAAAAAAAAAATAAAGTGTTTTACAGAAAGTGAAAGAATGAACATAGAGATAAAATAATTGTTTTTAGTTACTTATTAGCTTTTAAGAAAAAATAAACAATTATAATAATCTTTTCTATAGTCAATTTTTAAAAATTCTAAAGTCTTCATTACAGCTCTAAGTAGTTTTCTCTGACAAGAAAACATACCTTGACGTTTTAAAAGGTGAAGTCTTTCATCTCTATCAGAGGTCAGCAAACCGGATCAAGTCCTTCCTGCCACACCCATCCGTTTAGATGTTGTCTACACTGCTTTCCTGCAACAACTGGCCATAACAAAGGATGAGGCCGTACACCTGCAGAGCTGAAAATGTTTACTATCTGACCCTTTACGGAAAAGATTTGCCAACCCCTGATCTAGATTTTATGGCAGTTTTAAACATTTCTATGGTAAACATAAGGAAGACTTTGCATCAGAACAATCAGGGTAGGAATGATTCCTATGCTGTATTAAAATATACTATTCTCATCAACTCCATTTTATTCTACTCCATAGCACAAGATTTTCAAGAAGAATTGTTATTATCAGAACTCTCCCCGGCTCCTTCCAAATAAATCTTAACCTGGAATTTCTGTGTATAAAATAAAGACCGAGGTAGCGATGTAAGGGAAGTTGTGATGTTTCAGATCGAGATGGGGGCCTTGGACTCTGACAGCGACATTGTTTTATAAGCCCTCCTTTCTTCAGTGAAGCCCATGAAGTCTCCTGAAGAAGCTTCTGGACTCCAATACTGCTTGTGGGCTAAATGGATAAAATTAATGGGATGTCAGGGCTAAAAGGAATTGTTGCCATCGTTTTCCCTTTACAAAGAATTCAGAGCCCAGGGCATTTAAATGCTTTAGGCCAGGTCCTACGCCAGTTATTAAGAGAACCAAGAGCCACGACCAGAACCCAGTAAACTGATTTGCAACCCACACTGCCTCTGTTCTTCTTTCCAGATAATGATGCAGGGGCTCATCTCCTTTGGTGGCATAGTAACCCCAAGACCAGCAGTATCTTCTTAGGACGCACTCCAGCAGGTTCCTAAATAGATTTCTAAGCAGTGGGCTAGGAGGAGAGAGACAAGAAGACTCAGATGAGAACAAACAGGCACATTTCAAAATAGAAAAAAAGGTAAGAAATGGGTCGCTGGAAGTGATTTTAAAGGAAAGTTTTAACATAAACTGATGACATTAACTGTCAAGTGTTTCTCTCCTATGGAAGCTGTTGTAGGATTTCATATAGCCAGGGCTACATTAGACCATACTCATTTCTGTTTATACATTTTTTTTTCTAATTTCAGATTAAGGGAGCTGGTACAGGGCAGCAATCATTAACTCTTAGAGAGAGAGATAGAAAGAGAAAGAGAGAGAGAAGGAATGACGTAATAGAATGAATGACAAGGCTATAAAATTAATTTAGAAGAGGAAGTGGAGAATCATTTACTTACTTTAAATTATAAGGAGATTTAGGTAGAGAGAATTGAATTACTAAGGCAGGGATTTGGCAGGGCACTGAGGTTAACAGCTTGAGCCTTATGACAAAGGTTATAGGATCTCAAATGAGGACAAGTGGCCATGAGCATCTAATTAATATCCTTTTCAATTTATGGAAGAGGTTAGAAAATCTATTTTGGCCTGAGATTTCCTCAGCCTTGCAAAATAGATTTCTGTTTATTACACTTCTAATAATATTATCACTGTTCATTGATAAAAGTTAGAAGCAAATTAGACCATTAGCCTTTACTACCTGTTATATCTTTCAAGAGGAAGATGTTTTTCAAGTACCATCAAAGATCTAATAGTAATTACTGAACACTTGATGCCTGTGTCTTCTTACCTTAATGGCACTATCAATTTTATAGATGAAAATTTGAATGAAAACTTTAGGAAACTTTAGTTGTGGGCATCTAGCCAAAATGAAATTACCATGCCCAGGAGAGTCAAAGAAAATAATTGATAGGAACTCATATAGATCTCCTTTTCCTGAGATACTCCTTGTATTTGTGTTCTATATTGATCTGTCCTTTATTATTTTAAAATTTATTTTATCCACAAATTAACTTTTAATGGTTTGATCATAAATAGCCTTGCAAGAAAAAAGATGAAATTCATAGTATTTTTAAAATTTTGTATTTAAATTCAATTTAGTTAACATATAGTGTATTATTAGTTTCAGGGGTAGAATTTAGTGACTCATCAGCTGTATACAACACCCAGTGCTCATTGTATCAAGTGCCCTCTTTCATGCCCATAACCCAGTTATCCCATCCCCTCATCCCCCAACCCCTCCAGCGACCTTCAGTTTGTTTCCTAGAATTAAAAGTCTCTTATGGTTTGTCTCCCTCTTAGTTTTTATCTTACTTTTCCTTCCCTTCCCCTATGTTCATCTGTTTTGTTTCTTAGATTCCACATATGAGTGAAATCATATGGTATGTGTCTTTTTCTGACTTATATCTCACTTAGCATAACACCCTCTCTTTCATCCACGTCATTGCAAATGGCAGGATTTCATCCTCTTTGGACCTGTCCTTTAAATGACCACTGATCTTAGAGTCAAAATACTTATAAAGAGAGTTGGCTTCTGCTTCCAAGGGGACACATGTGACCAACATGCTGTAACCATACCCAAGTATATTGAAATAGGAGTAGTAATAGCTTGCAAAGAGAAAAGAATAATCAACTAGAAATCAGAATTCCTGAATATGAGTTCTGATTTGTCCATTCATTTGCTTTGTGACTTTGGGATGAAGTGCTGAATCTCCCTAGAAATGGCTGTACTTGTCTATACAGGATACGGTTGTAAGTACAGGAATCTGCACAGATCTCGCCTCATGATTTTAAAATGAGACATTCTGTGATAGCTTCTATTTTATTTGGGCAGCCCCAAAGGAACTTTATTTATTTATTTATTTATTTATTTATTTATTTATTTATTATTTATTTATTTATCTATTTATTGGAGAGAGAAAGCATGAGTAGGGGGGAAGAGCAGAAGGAGAGGGAGAGGGAGAAGCAAGCTCCCTGATGAACAGGGAGCCCTATGTGGGGCTTGATCCCAAGACCCTGGGATCATGACCTGAGCTGAAGGCAGATGCTGACTGACTGAGCCACTCAGGCACCCTGAACTTCATTTATTTATTTTTATTGGAAAACTTTACCATTTCTATTAATTTTTGCTATCCCTTAGAAGTTTCTGAATCCTATAGATTTTTGATTGGAAAAGACCTGAGATTACTTCGCTCAGTGGTTCTCAGATTTAAGCATGTATCAGAATGAACTGGGATTGTTTGTTAAAATAGTGAGTCCTGTATCCTCCACCCTTAAGGTTTCTGATCCAATAGGTCCTGAATAGGATCCCAAATTTTGCATTTCTAGAAAGTTCCTAGGTGATGTTAACACACTGGTCCAGGCACCAAGCTTTGAGAACCACTGTTCTCACATAATCTCTGTTTTTACCAGATTGGAAAACAGGCCTTGCAAAGTTAATTGAATTACCCATGCTTACTCATCAAGTTAGTGACTGAACCAAGACCAGCAAAATCCTGGTCTCCCAGATGCTGAGGTCAGAGACTTTTCAAGGACACCACAATTCCTCACTTTGAATTTGGGTTACATGATACAGACTAAAAAATCCAAATGAATTTATTCCAATCCACACTGCTGCTCAGATTAGGATAAAGGAAAAGCAAGAAGTCTTTACACTTCTATAGAGAGAAACGTTAGCAACAAAGATTTGTAGTTAGCAGCATTGATTCTAAATGCCCAGTAATTTGTGTTTGTTGTTTTTTTTTAAGTTTGTGGCCTACACCTGGGCCGTGTTTGCATGATGAAGAATTAAAGCTGAAATGGGGGAAAGAAAGCGAGACTCACTGTGAGTGAAGGGTGTCTGTCACAACAAAGGCAGACTAAAAAGAAAACAACCCAGCTTGTTTCCACAAATGCATTTTTAATATTTTCATGTTTGAATTTTTTTATCAATAATCAAACTGAGCAGATTTTGGTTTCACGAAAGAATTTGGTAGCTTTGGAAACATTATGTATTAAGAAAAATCTCCTCTAGATCTTGATCTTGCAGAGAAAAGAGATTTTATTCTCCAGTCCCCAGAAATAAGCACACACGATCTGCTTTGAACACAACTGAGAACTCTGAAAGGCAAATGGGGTTCCCTGAATGCCCTGAACTCTGGGCTTTCCTAGTGCTTTCTTCCTTCTTTGGAGTTTCCTTTGTCTCTCCTCTTCTTCCACTTTGTCCAGCTACTCATCCTCCGGGGCTGAGCTAAGACGCTGTTTACCGACCCTCCGAATCCAAGTAGGGGACTTGTTGGTGGGCACTCTCCAAGAAGGTTCTCGATCTCCCCACATTCTGGTATTCTTGCCCTTGATGAGCTCTTGCTGCTTAAGTGTAACCTGGTGATTTGCTTCCAATGGATCTAATGTGACCAAGTGGTTAGAACTACATTCCCAATAATGTTAGGTTACACAGAGACTCTGATTTGTATCTTGCTTGCTTTCTCATACTTGCTCACAGTGCCATGCTCTGAACTACTTTATGGCAAAAAAAACCTCAGGGCTCTGACCAACAGCCAGGAAGGAACTAAGGTCCTCAGTCCCACAACTCACGTGGCACTGAATCTTCCCAAAACCATGTGAATACCCTTAGAAGCAAGCAGGTCCTTTTGCTGCTAAGCCTGTGGGTGAGACAACAACCTGGCAGCTTTACGAATGACCTAGAGACAGAAGCACCCCAATAAGCTGTGTCCAGATCCCTGACCCCCAGAAAATATTTGCTATTTTATGCTGCAAATTTGGGGGGAGTGGTAATTTGTCACATGGCAGTAGAAAACCATTACAGAGCCCATGCTATTTATCGAATCTCCCCATAGGCTAGGAGATCACAAGCTTTAGGTGGCAAGCTCTTAAAAATCGACATACCCAAGCCCAGCCTTCAGATAATCAAATTCAATAGGTCTGGAATAAGGCCCAGATATCTGTGTTTTTAAGCAAGCACTGTAGGTAATTTCTAAGCATTATGTAGTCTCAGGACTACAGTTCTGAAAACACTCTCTAATTTGGGAGCCACAAGCAACCATATATGTCTTATACATGGCTAAATACCATGTCTGAAATATTATAGATTCAAAAAGAGATATAATTGAATTAATGAGCGCATACATACTGATACATAATATAGAGAAATTTTGGATGGCGTTACAAAAATTTAGTTGTAAGTATAATATGAATAAGCAAATTAACTTATATGTTCTCAGAACTCGTCTGTGGTTGTCATAACTGTTAATGCATTTGCATGTGCAAATTTAGTTTCTCCTTAAGAACAAAGATTGTGTTTTATCCTTTTTATCCCTCCACTGTGACCCCCATGACACCTAACGGTGTCTTGGCATATATTTAAATTTCAACCATATCTGTTTATTTCTTTCTTTTGTTATTGTAAAATAAGTATAATGATGTCGATGTTTAAAGATCAGATAACTCCATCTTATCATGAGTCCATCAACATGTCAATCTAGCATCATGGAAAGAATATGACTTTTCAAATTACACATGCCTGGTTTTATTTATTTATTTATTTATTTATTTATTTATTTATTTGAGACACAGAGAGAGAGAGAGAGAGAGAGGCAGAGACACAGGCAGAGGGAGAAGCAGGCTCCATGCAGGGAGCCCCGTGTGGGACTTGATCCCAGGTCTCCAGGATCAGGCCCTGGGCTGAAGGCGGCTCTAAACCGCTGAGCCACCTGGGCTGCTCTATTCCTGGCTTTAAATTCTAGTTCCTACTTCTAATAACTGATGGACCTTTGGGAAATCATTTAAATTCTTTGAGTCTTCATTTTCTTCTTTTTGAGTGGTGGCTGGTGTTAAGAAATATTAAGAAGCTAATGTGCAAGAAGCTTTATACCTGGTAGATGCTTAAGGCTACATCATTTCCACGTGTTTTTAATAAACTCCTTTTTATTTTTCTGTTTATTTTTGTTCATGTTATGAATTGAGTTGTGTCTCCTCAAAATTTTCATGGTGAAGACCTAACACTTGGCACCTCAGAATGTGACTATATTTAGAGATAAGCCCTTTAAAGAGGTAATTAATTTAAAATGAGGCTATTAGGGTGGCTTTAATCCAATTTGGCTGGTATCCTTCCAAGAAGAGGGAATTTGAAAATACAAAGACACCAGGGATGCATGTGCATGGAAAGGTGACCACGTCATGACACAGGAAGAAGGCAATCAGCCGCCATCAGAGAGAGACCTCAGGAGACTCCAAACTTGCTGAGGCCTTGATCTTGAACATCTAGCTTCCAGAACTATGAGAAAATATATTTCTACTGTTCAACACCACCACCACCCCCAGTCTGTGCTAGGTTATGGAAGCGCTAGCAAATAAATACACTTAATAGCATAGTATGTTTTCATGCTGCTGTATACTCAAGGTCATGATTTTGAGTGACTGCATAATATTCTATTGAATATTATGAGCTCCATTGAGTTGTCATCATTTGTACAGCAATCCCATTGGTTATTTAATGGTTTTGTTACTGTGAATGGAGACAGTTCCTTTAGGTCTGGCTTGTTTTCCATCCTGGCCCTCCCTCCCCTTTCATATGTGAGTGATGGCATTCATACCAACCAGCTTACCCTTTCCTTTGGTTTAAGCACTAATCTTGACCTGAAGCAGGAGATCATATCTAAGGGATAGTATTGAGGCAACAGGTCTAAATTCACCCTGGCGGTGGCCTGTGTCTTTCTCCTCGCAGGCCACTTTGGGGGATTTGACTCTGCCCCACTGTTCCTTGGGCCTCTGTCCTTACTGTTGGTCTCTTGACTTGGCCCCAGACACTGACACTTCACCAGCTGATCATCACTTAGAAGGTCAGAGACAACATTATCAACAATTCTAGTTCATCTTTCACTAGTTTTTATTTCCTAAACCAGAAATTGGGGAGTTATAATTCTATTATGTATGGGGAACCATATAAGCGTGCCCAGAAAAAGACCAAGGATGAAAGTAAGCATGCTTGTTGGTGTGTTGCAGGGAGGGAGCATGGCAGTGGTGGAGAAGGTAAGTGGAAGGACCAGGGCTTGCCTTCTGTCCCTCTAATGGTTTCTCTGTTTAGAGGCTGAGGTTCCAAGCCATGAAAAACAAGGCCAGAAAATATTCCATTTCCTCAAAAAGTTAAAAAATCGTTCACTCAACTAGACCTAGCTCAAGTTTCAACTGCAACCAGAGGGCTTTTGATTACAAATAAGGAAAAATATTCTGAAAAGAAGGGTGGTAAAACATCATAATATGTTCCTAGAGGGGGTTGTTGAATTACTGTAATGGTTAGTCTTTAAAATACAGAATGTCTCCTTTATTTAGGGTCATTTAAGTATAGTTGACTCAAGCCCAAAGTGGAGAAAAAAACAGGAGGACTTCTTACGAGCACATTCACCCTGTAATTCCATGGTCTTCATGCATCAGCAGCCGTTTCTCAGTGGGTTCACCGATTTTTAATAGTTGATATTATTTTAGGCTTACCAGTAGCTGATTCTTCAACATGCTTTAGCCTCCAAGGCTGTGCATACCAAGATTTCTGGTAACAGCTGGAAATCCATAATTATAGTTCACGGGTACAGTGCTCATCTGGCAAAATCTGTAAATAAAGCCTGAAAAAGCAAATATACCATTTATATAAACAGTTTCTGAATGCTGGTAGATCTATCGCCAAGGGAATGGAAAACTAGCTTTTCTCAATTATTTCTTTTCCTATATCAGAGGGTAACAGTCTAATACTTGGTGTTAAAAGAAATGCTTTTAAGAAATATTTAAAGATTTGGATGTAGAGAGTGAAATGTACCTAAAATGTTGTCCTCTTTTGCTCTTCGTATAGCCTGAAAAATTGGTCGACTCTACATTGTTGAAACATCATGAGAAAGAAAATTATTGCTTGAAAGCAATTTCCTCCTGGAATCTATCCCCTGCAGATTTGTTTTAAGGAAGCTTCTGGATTAGCTGCCAAAGACTGTGAGGTCTTTCTGTCTTAACGTCTTTAAAAAAAAAAAATTATTTGAAGTACTGTAAACCAACATGAATAAAATGATATGGGATCGAGAAATAATTTGTGTTCATAAATGGAAAACAATCCAGTGTACGAGTTGCACTGAAATAAGCAG
The DNA here is from genome assembly GCF_053574225.1 of Canis aureus. Lineage (NCBI taxonomy): Eukaryota > Metazoa > Chordata > Mammalia > Carnivora > Canidae > Canis > Canis aureus. Next base: position 3,374,538 of record NC_135646.1, read on the forward strand.
TATGAAACAGTGAAAGGCTGCCTTTTTAAATACCACACTTTAAAAACCCCTCACTACTTTTCATTTTATTCCGAGTACTTATTTGAGACTGAATTTTGATGGAAAATATTTTAAACTGAACGAGCTCTTAAGCAATTAATGATTACAATTCTAGTAGAAGTGACATGATATAACCCCACAAATATACCACAAGAGCCGTGCCAGTGACTGCTTAGTATTTGTGGTGGCGGACGAATGGGAGTGTGGTTCTGGCTCATTCCAGAACAAGCAATTACGATGGTCAATCACACTAAATTGCATGCAGTACACCGCTGGTGTAAGAATAAAGGCAAACACATTTTCTCTTTTGCGATATTTTTACTTTTGTTTGGCTTTGAGCATATTTATACTAATTATTTAAGTACTTAACACAATTTAGACAAAATAAATGAACCAGAAAAACTGCCATTTGCCCGTATTCGTCGCGCATGAGATTGACTGACATCGGTCACTGTCTCAATGTCCCAGGGCACAAGCAGATGTAAAATCTGATTTTAAAAATCTCCCAAACTAGATGATTGCATATTTTAGCATATAGAAGATCTGATTATTGTGTATTACTTCTTTTGCAGGGTAATTGACATTAGTATGCAAGCAACCCTGAGTGCATCCTTATGCTTCTCTTCTATCTTTCTGTGTCTATACTTCACTGACTTGTCGCCATTCTCACACGTAAAGCTCTATATACATCTTAGCTGGAAATTAAAATCAGCAAACCTAAGGGGAGCCCAAATGGCTCAGTTCCATTAGCATGCTACTCTCAGTTTTGGCTCCGGTCACGTTCTCAGGGTTGTGAGATCGAGCCCTGCATCAAGCTCTGTGCTGGGCATGGAGCCTGCTTATGATTCTCTCTCTTCCTCTCTTGCTCTACCCCTCTCCTCCCTAAAAAAAAAAAAAAAAAAAAAAAAAAAAAAAAGTAAACCTAAAAATCAATAAAAGAAACAACCGTTTTCTTTCTTTCTTTTTTTTTTAAATTGAGGTGTAACATATGTACAATAAAATGTGAAACTGTTTTAATCTCAGCTGGTAAATGTTTGTACCTTTGTAATCGCCATTCACATTGACTATCATGCTCAGCAATCCAGAAGGTTCCTTATGCCCTTTCCTGATTAATATACCTCTCCTTCCCCAGGAAGTAGCCACCATCTTTTTATTGCTCTCAGGTAGTTCAGTGTGTTCTTGAAATTTCTATCAGTGGAATTATATATGTTCTCTTTTGTGTCTGAATTCGTATTTACATCATTAAATTTTTTTTTATTTTTTTAATTAAAAAAAATTTTTTTAAATTTATTTATGATAGACAAACAGTGAGAGAGAGGCAGAGACACAGGGGGAGGAAGAAGCAGGCTCCGTGCACCGGGAGCCCGACGTGGAATTCGATCCCGGGTCTCCAGGATCGCGCCCTGGGCCAAAGGCAGGCGCTAAACCGCTGCGCCACCCAGGGATCCCCTACATCATTAATTTTAAATGCCAATCTAATATCAGCTATGGAAAATGACAAGCAGAGCAGTTTCTCCCTGTTTCATTTTAGTAGAACTGCTATTAAAGAAATCTGCTAAATACTTAATTTTTAAAAAAGGTTTTATTTTAAATAATCCATACCAGGGCTAGCAAAAAGCCACAGAGAAGTTAAAAATTAAAAAATAATACATGTCTTTCATTGTTCTAAAATTACAGTTGTTTTTTCAGAGGGAGGTGAGATAAAATTAGCCAGACTGAACACCTCTAAGTATGTGAGTTGTTTTTAGAGGAAAGATTTGGGGCAGTTGTTCTATATACCCAGGGAGGAATAAAGGGGAAATAGGCTAATTAAAGTGGGAAAGATTTAAGTTTGGGCCAAAAAAATAGTCTGATGTCCCAAGAAAGTATTATCATGTACTCAGGTTTCAGTTTTAGGTCTGCTACTATCTGTACTTCGAATGGCAAATGACTGTGTACTTCACTGGTCACAGTTTTTCACATCTGTAAGGAAAAGGAGTTGGCCTAGATTAGGGGTTGCAGATGCAAATCACTCGGGAAGTAATATCAACATGTGAGAAGACCTGTAAGTGAGTGTGACCGGCAGGACAGGAGCAATCAGATTGAACATGGAATGCCTCATGGGAACGCAGGCAAGTATTGCCAAAGCCTCCCAGTGTTTAACAACATCTAGAAATTTAGAAATCTGGAATTGTTCATATGAAGTCTCCTAGTCTGAAATTTTTATCTACAAAACAAGGTGAAATTAATCTTTTCAAATAAACACATAGGACCTTGCAGTGTATTAAGCCATACGGGTGAGATCTTTGATTTAGATATTTTCTATCCTATATGGTAACCATTAGCTACATGCAGCTATTGGGCATATGGAATACGGCTAGTCCAAATTAAGAAATGATATTAGTGTAAAATATGCTTAGTACATAAACAGTTTATCATCTTTCTTGTTAATTTTCATATAGATTGCAAGTTGAAATTATGATATTTTTAATATATTGGATTTAATACCTGCAACCAATGTATCTTTCTTTTCTTTCTCTTCGACAAAAAGGAAGAAAAAGAAAGGTTAAGTATACTTTGGTCATATAACTTTTGAATACATTAAATAACAGTTGGCAACCCTTTATAGACACACAGTGATTTTCCATGAGGGGGGATTGTGGATTTCTGTATCTTTTACACTTACCTGACCATAAACAGAATTGATTTGGTTTGTAGAGATTCTCACAGCAGGGTATTCTGAAAAAACACATGAAATAGTGAGACTCTAACCTTTTTCTGCCGCTCAGTCTCAAGAAACCAGGCACGTGTCTCTGAAGAAACTGCAATAGCTCTAGGAAAAAAAAAAAAAAAAAAAAGGTAGTCACACTTGGTGATTCGTAAGGGAACAACTAGGGCCCCTTATATTGAAAGCCCTCATGTCCTCAGAGTTTGTACTCAGCTTTCCAGTGCCCAACTGCTACTTGAGAGAAACCTCCAACACAAAAGGCAGAGATCAAATCAGACAAAAGGACCGCAGAGGTATCAGAGTCAATGCAAGAATCAAAAGGAAACCTCCAATGACAAGCACCTCCAACTATATTTACCATTGTCAGAAAGTTGATAGAAGATACTGTGTGAATAGAATAAGGAAAAGATGCTATTGTAAAGGAACATCTAAAGAAGGGAGAGCTCTCAGAAACTAAAAAGTGACAGCAGGCAATTTAAAACATTGGTAGGAGACTTGGAAGACAAACTTAAATAAATCTCTCAAAGAAAGTAGAACAAAATGCTTGAAGTAAAGAAAAAAGAGAGAAAAGATAAGAAAATTAGAACTTTTATTGAGAGACTCATATATCCAAATAAGGGGAATTTGAGAGAAAAGAAATAAAATGGGAGCAGGGAGGAGAAATTATTTTAAAAATAATACAAGACAATTTTCAAGAATTGAAAGTTACGAGTGTCTATGTTTTTTAAAGATTTTTTAAAAATTTATTTATTAATGAGAGAGAGAGAGAGAGAGAGAGGCAGAGACACAGGCAGAGGGAGAAGCAGGCTCCATGCAGGGAGCCTGACGTGGGACTCGATCCCAGGACTCCAAGATCAGGTCCTAGGCTGAAGGCGGCGCTAAACCGCTGAGCCACAGGGGCTGTCCACGAGTGTCTATGTTAAAGGGGTCCACTGAGAGCCCAACACAATTAATGAAAAAGACCTGTAAACAAGTCATGCTTTTGTATGCTTTTAGAACACAGATCATAAGAATACTTAGACTTCTACGTCCAGGGTGGACAGGGAAGATTACATACAAAAAAATGAGGATAAGAGTAGCTTTGACTCTCAATAATAGCAGCACTAGAAGCTAGAAGTAGAATATCGCCCAATTGCTCTAAGTGATATTTGACTTAAAATTCTATACTCAACTAACATATCAATATAAAGACATAAGATATTCAAAGCCTTCAAAAAAAGAGTCAGGTGATTTTGGAAAGTGGCTGAAGAATATGCTCCAACATATAAAGAGGCAGTAGATTGAGGAAAAGGAACATAGCAACAGGACCAAACACAGAAAAGATGGTAAGTGAAATATAGATTAGTAGTTTTACATGAACCTTAAGAGGAATCATTCCAAATTGGAGAACATCAGAGAATCCCAGGAAGAAAAGCTCCAGAAACCAAACCAAACCAAACTTGTATAATCCTGGATGTTTGACCATGTGGGAAACAATATTAAGAGAGGTTTTAAAATTCAATAACGAAGTTTGGGAAAACTTAAAATAGATACATTAAAAAAAAAAGAAATTAAGTAATTTAAAAAACCCACTTATTTATTTGAGAGAAAAACAGCACAAGCAGGGGGAGTAGCTGAGGAAGAGGGAGAGAGAAATCCATGTGGGGCTCAATCTCAAGACCCTGAGATCATGGCCTGAGCCAAAATCAAGAATCAGACACTTGACTGACTGAGCCACCCAGGTGCACCTTAAGTAATTTTTTTTAAAGGGACATGATTTTTGTTGTTTTAAACGTACACTTAAGTGGCTTTTAGTAGATTCACAGAGTTGCACAGGCATCTCCAGTATCAAATCACAGAACATTTTCATCACTCCAAAAGGAAATCCTGTTTCCTTTAACAGCCACTCCTTGTCCTCTTTTCTTCTGCTTCTGACAACTATTAATCTACTTTCTGTCCCTATGGATTTACTGATTCTGGACATTTCACAGAAATAGAATCATACAATGTGGGGCATAAAAAGCATTTTAGTCTCTCTTCCTTCTCTGAGTCTAATGTTTTCAAGGTTCATATGTAGTAGCGGGTGTCTGTACTTCTTTCCTTTTCTTTGCCAAATAGTACTCCATTGTATAGCTATACCACACACACTCATCTATTCATTAATGAGGGACTTTTGTTTTTTATACTTTTGATTATTATGAGTAATGTTACTGTGAATATTTAGGTGTAAGCTTTTATGCAGGCATATGTTTTTAATTCTTTTGGCTATATACCTGGAGGTAGACTTGTTAAGGCATATGATAGCTCTATGTTTAATTCTTTGAGAAATTGCTAAATTGTTTCCCAAAGTACCATTTTATATTTTCATCAGCAGCATGTACATATGCAGCTGTTATTGTCCGTTTAAAAAATTATAACCAGGCTGCAGCAACTTCTTGCTAGACATGTCTCCAAAAGCAAGGAAAACAAAAGCATAAATGAACTATGGGGACTTCATCAAGATGAAAAGCTTTTGCACAGCAAAGGAAGCAGTTGACAAAACCAAAAGACAACCTATTGAATGGGAGAAGATATTTGCAATTGTCTTATTAAATAAAGGCTGGTATCCGAGTCTATAAAGAACTTATCCAACTCAACACCAAAAAACAAATAATCCAGTCAAGAAATAGGCAGAGGGCATGAACAGACATTTCTCTAAAGAAGACATACAAATGGCAACAGTCACATGAAACACTGCTCAACATCACTTGGCATCCGGGAAATACATATCAAAACCACAGTGAAATGCCATCTCACCCCAGTCAGAATGGCTAAAGTGAACAAATCAAGGAATCACAGATGTTGGTGAGATACGGAGAAAAGGGAACCCTCTTACACTGCTGGTGGTAATTCAAGCTGGTGCATCTACTCTAGAAAATAATATGGAAATTCCTTAAAAAGTTAAAAATAGAGCTACCCTACCACTCAGCAATTGCTAAATATTTACCCCAAAGATACAAACATAGTGATCCAAAGGGGCACCTGCACCCCAATGTTTATAACAGCACTATCCACAATAGTCAAACTATGGAAAGATCCCAGATGTCCATCAACAGGTGAATGGATAAAGATGTGGTATCTATATACAATGGATTACTCAGCCACCAAAAAATGAGATGTTACCATTTGCAATGATGTAGATGGATCTAGAAGGTATTATGATAAGCAAAATCAGAGTATGACAACTGTCATATGATTTCACTCATATGTGGAATTTAAGAAACAAAACAGGTGAACATAGGGGAAGGGAGGAAAAAATAAAATAAGATGAAATCAGAGAGAGAGAGACAAACCATAAGAGACTCTTAACTCTAGGAAACAACCTGAGGGTTGCTGGAGGAAACAGGGGTGGGGAGATGGGGTAACTGGGTATTAAGGACGGCACTTGATATAATGAGCACTGGGTGTTACATGCAACTGATCAATCACTAAATTCTACCCCCGAAACTAATAATACACTATACAGTAATTAAATTGAATTTAAATTAAAAAAAATTAAAAATAAATAAAAATAACCACTTCAGTGGGTGTGAAGTGCTATTTCATTGTGGTTTTGATTTGCATTTCAGTAAAGATTAGTTACATTGAACAGTTGAGCAAATTTTGTGTACTTTTTGGCTATTTGTATATATTCTTTGGAAAATGTCTATTCAAATCATTTATCCATTTTTTAAAAAATTTTATTTATTTATGATAGTCACACACACACACACACACACACAGAGAGAGAGAGAGAGAGAGAGAGAGAGAGAGGCAGAGACACAGGCAGAGGGAGAAGCAGGCTCCATGCACTGGGAGCCCGACGTGGGATTCGATCCTGGGTCTCCGGGATCGCACCCTGGGCCAAAGGCAGGTGCCAAACCGCTGAGCCACCCAGGGATCCCTCCATTTTTTTTTAAATTGGGTTTTTTTTCTTCTTATTGTTGAATTGTAAGGCTTTTTTATGTATTCTGAACAATTCATTTATCAGAAATAGGATTTGCAAATATACTCTTTCATTTCTTGGACTATCTTCACTTTTTTGATGATGTCCTTGGAAGCACAAAAGTTTTTAATTTTGGAGTTCAGTTGATCTATTTTTCCTTTGTTGCTTATGCTTTTTGCTTCATAGCTAAGAACACATTGCCTAATCCAAAGTCATGAAGATTTCCATGTATGTTTGTCTCTTATACTTTTAGAGTTAAGAAACTTTTTTTCTCCAAATTTTTATCTAGATTACACTTAGTTATTAGTTCCCAAAGGAATAAAAAGAGATGTAACCCTGTTATACTATCTGGGTCAGCAATGAACAATATTTACATGGTAGTTAAAATATTAATATAATTTTCATTCAACAAAAATGTGATGACAAAATATGAGGAAGATGGAAAGAGGAAATAGTGACACTCAATGTTAAATCTGCATTTTCTAGTATAAGAAGACAATGGATAAGTGTCTAACATTGACAAATCAAGGAATGGCAATTATTATGAATTATTAAGAAATATGAAAGTAGAAAGAAAATCATCTCGGAAAGTTGAATTTGTTGCCTCTGTTGAAAAAGACTTGAGAGTTAAGCTAAAGACTGCTGTTTTTCATTATACTCCATGTAGCATTATTTGACATTTTACGACATGCATTTGCATTTGTGTGATAAAAAAAAGAAAATATGTAATTAAAAATTACTTCCAAATACATTTAATTTTGAAAACACTTATATAAAATCTGATACTGCCTAAAGAGGTCATTAATTAAGGTATTTATCCTATCAATTTATGTAAATATTTTTCTTTTCTTTTTTATAAGATATTATTTATGTATTTCCACATGAGAGACCCAGAGAGAGAGGCAGAGACATAGGCAGAGGGAGAAGCAGGCTCCCTGCAGGACTTGATCCCAGGACCCCTGGATCACAACCTGAGCCAAAGGTAGATGCTCAACCGCTGAGCCACCCAGGTGCCCTAAGTATTTTTCTTTAAAATGAAATATTGGAAATTTACATTTACATACTGATTTATAGTAATCAGAGGGAAAAAAATGCCATTAATGTCCCTGAGATGTCATCAAGTAACTACCAGTTCAAACATAAGTTGGTTCATATATGATTTTTAAATTGAGGTTTTTAGAAATAAAATAAAGCAAGTTTCTCTAGAAACAATTAAGTAAAAGTAAAAGAACTAGACTATCCTAGGAAGATCATGATCTACAAGAAGAGTCAAATTTATTTAAAGAAATCTTTAACATACATTATGTTGAGAGTGAAAGTACATACAAGAACACAGATCAGTAGGACACAAATAAATTGATGAATTGAATGAATAATGAAATATTTTGAGAAAAAGTTGGGGATATGTTGGAGAATGACTAGCTGTATAAATTTAATAAAAATATAACATGAAGTAGGGAGACAAAAAATGAAAATTGGAGGTAAATAATGAGGTTGAGAAATCAGTGGATCTGAAGTTTATTCATTTATAAAATGTAGGATGCATAAAAAAATGAGAGTTTTTCTTTTTAGAAACATTCATTTGAAAACATTTTGATGTAAATCATTTCTAATATATTTTCTGTGATTTTTTTTCCACAATGAAATAGCTACAGATCTATATAACATTGCAGTACAGATGTTCTCTAAAATAATTGACTTAAGAAAAAAACACACAAATTCTTTTAACTGTAGTGTAGCACAAAGAAGTTAGGAAGAAATCAATAATTGTCCTATACACAACCATAAAAGATAAAAGATGATTTTATAATATTTTCCCAATTATATTCATATTATAGATTATTTAGAAAATGAGAAAAAGACAAAAAAATCATTTGTAATCGCATTACCCAGAGATGACAGCTTAATTAGTACACCATAGGTGCCATGTGGGTAGCAACAATATTTGCCTTTTCACACTATATTTCCAGTACCTAGCACAGTATCTGAAACAAAACAGGCATTTGATATTTGTTCAATGATTTTACCTTTTTTGGTACATTTTTCCAGTGTTTTTCCATGCATGCTATATGTATTAGTGCATAGAGTTTATGTTTCGTCTTTAATACTAGAGCGTATCACTAGCTATTCTTAGAAAACATTATCTGTAGTGGATATGGAGAGATCCACTGCCCTCTCTACATATCATAATTTAGAAAAGTGTGGTTTACAAATATTCTGTAATCTTTTTAATTTGGCTTGAAATTGAAAGCATTTCATTTAATGCCAAGTGATTAACAAAATGCCCACAACTCTTATTTTTGTAGCACAAATTTAATTTCTGAGGTTTCCAGTAACTTCATTTCTGAGACCAAAAGGTGATGTAGCAAGAACTGGACAGATGGGATTCACAATGTGTTCCTAACACTAGCCGTGTGGCCTTGTGCAAGTTATGAACTTCCAGAAGTCATTTCCTCTCCTGTAATAATGGGGGATTAGTAATAGTTTCCCTACAGAGTTGTTGTAGTGATTAACAACGTTTAATAATTAGTTTGTAATAACAGTATGTCATACTAAATGCCGTGTATCGCAAATCGTGCCTTGCACATAGCGAGACCTCACCAATGTTAGCTCACGTTCATTCTTTGTCATCTTCAGATCAAGGAATATTTTCCAATACAAATACTCTTCTTAATTGCAAGTGAAACTTTTGCCACATATTCTTGACACATGAAAGAGGAGGAAGAGACAGGACAAAAGATAAGATCTTATTACCAAGTCTGGGAGAGACCAGGCATCATGTTCTAGAAATTTACCTTATTGATATCCTGACCAGCACCCATGGTCTGATTCTAACTACAAAATTCAATTTCTTTGGAAGTAGATGCTATCTTTTCTGGGATTTCACATAACTGGATAGTTTATGAAGATTCTCAGCTGAAAAAAGCAGGTTTCTCTGTATGTGTGAGTGTGATTTTATGATCTGCACATTCAGTTATAAGCAAAGTGGCTGAATGAGACCCCGAGGCTCATTTAATCCAAGATCTCCATTGTAGAGATGAGGAAATGAAGATTCCAAGAGGTTAAGTCATTTGCCAAGGTTAAGGAGATTAAGTGACAAAGTTAACATTATGCCTTGCCATTGTGCCATGCAACATTTTGCTATCCTAGATGATATTTAAATATCAGTTTTAAATTGAATCATATTTTTTGTTTGTCCTTTATATTTCATGTGCATAATTACGGACCCTGCAAACCCAACCAAGATTTTTTTGTTGAAGATTTTGATAATTAGATAATCAGTTCTGGATATGAAAATGGGTGGCCTCGAGCCATCTGGTCTTGATTGTAAATTAATCTTGAAAGAGTCAAGATAAATAGGATTCCAGATGAACAGAGATTAGAAGAAGGTCACCATCTTCCAATGTTAAAAAAATAACAGATACTCATTCAATTGATTATACAGAAATTTCGTGCATATTTATATTCTTTGCATTTGGAGAATTTTATCTCCCATTAACATCATAGAATATTAGACATCACAGAGCCCAATTGCTTTATTTTCCAGATAATAAAATTGAGACTCATTGAAGTTAAGTGACTTTTTCATCGTCATTTTACCAGTTAGTGGAAGGACAGGCACTTGTTAAGTGGTGGATACTTTAAAAAATATTTTGCTAAGTATTTTCATATATATCTCATTTATTTTTTTATTATCTTTAATGTATTATTTTCCACATTTAACCTTTGAGCAAAAAGTTCTTGAGAAAAATTTTAGTTGTTGAGTTTCAAAAATACGTCCGCTGATTCTAAGATGAAATTCTTTTACCACCATATATACTTGAGATGAAGTGGAGCTTAGCTTCAAATTCACGTCTTTTGATAATTTTTTGATGTTATTTTAAATGTGGGCATTGCTTTAATCCATTTAACTTTTCAAACAAACCCACTGATGTGATATACCTCTGAAGAAGCAATGTGATAAATTGAATATAGGTATGTGGCATATTATTACCTCTGTATTATTGGTAGTTAAGAACTGAGTTTGAACCAGTGCCTTCAAAAGTTCTGGTCAAACAACAGGCAACTCCTATATCAACAGAGTATATTTAAAATTGAAGACTTGTGGGATGCCTGAGTAGCTCAGCAGTTGAGCATCTGCCTTCATTTCAGGTCATGATGCCAGAGTCTGGGAATCAAATCCCGCATGGGGATCCTTGTGAAGAGCCTGCTTCTCCTTCTGCCTATGTCTCTGCTTCTCTCTGTGTGTCTCTTATAAATAAATAAATAAATAAAATCTTTAAACAAAATTAAAGACTTGAGATCCACTTTTTAAAATTAGCAATCAAAATACCATGTCTATATAAATAGCCCTTGAAATCTGAGGCAAAATTGTCACCTGTATTACGGTTATATTTACTACAGAGAACTTTTTTTTGAGCACATCATTTATTCTACTTTACAGCCAGATCCATGTAATAAATATGTGGCACAGGCTGCTATACTAGCAATTATTTTAAAATAGACCACACGTATATTTTTTTCAAAGTTGTCTGCTTTGCCAACTTATGTTCAGTCAACATAAAATAAGTTGGACTCCGTGACCTTGCAATGAACCATGTCATTTAGTTACACATATTAGTTTCAAAAGGATTTACTTTTCCGAAGTCATTCTCTGTGTGTAATACTAGATAGGTAGGGGAATTTTAATGGACATTAAACATTTGGAGAAAGTCCTTATATGTCATATTTAAAATAAAATATGTTGGTGATATATAATATATTTTTCAATCACGTGCACAGCTGTTTCATAGAGGAGAAAAGGATTTTTATCAGTAGTAATGGCTAGAACTCACTGACTGTATGCAACTCAGTGGGTATGAGCTAAATCTCTCCTCTAATTCTGTATCCATAAGAATGCTCTAGACACTAAAAATCAGTGTCAGGAAAAATTTGTTTTCCTATATGATCTGAAAAATCTCTAATCCAATAACAAAAATATTTAACTTTACCAAAACACACACGTATATCAAGAATCAAAATTGAAAAAAAAATTATATGAGAAGATCTTACGGTCTTTTTTGGGGAAATATCTTCACTTGTCAGTATTTTGTGTGTGTGGTTGACCTCAATTCAACATGAACTGTAATTATAATTTCTCAGTAAACAAATATCATCATTTGATCCTAGGAGTGGATACATTAGAATACAAACCCAGAATTCAAGTGCTTTCCCGTCGTAATTAATTAGACACTCCCATACACATTTAGCCAAGGAATAAAGTGGGCTTTAAAATGTCTTTCTAGAAGGGCATCTGGGTGGCTCAGTTGGTTAAGTGTGGGCTCTTGATTTTGGCTCAGGTTATGATCTCAGGGTTGTGAGATCGAGTCCCTCCATTGGGCACTGCGCATGAAGACTGTTGATCCCAGGAGCGGATACATTAGAATACATCTCTCCCTCCCCCTTCCTCTGGGTGTTCTGTTACCTCCTACACTTGTGTGCGTGCTCTCTCTCTCTCTCTCTCTCAAAATTATCTTCATAGATTGAAGTTTGAGAGGTCCCTCTCAGGTATGGCCTACCTGCCTTTGGCAATTTCTTTCTTTCTTTCTTTTTTTAAAAATCACTAAAAAGTATGATTAGTTTTGAATCTGCCTCACCCAACAGTCAAATGGTTCGTCCCCCCTGTGCCATTAGCAATAGCCTGAGAAGTCAGGGAGTAGAGTCAAAAGGAAGAAAAGTACATTACAGTCAATTAAAAAAAAAAAAAAAAAACTTTAACATTTCCTGGCAACCTCCTATGTCCTGGGAATGTTGCTTTTAGTGTATCTTCAAGAGCTTAGACATGCCATCTATAGGAGGGAGAGGAAAATTCACAGACTGTGATGTCCAATGTTTTTCAGTATGAAGAGCCTTTTCCTGAAAAAAAAAAAAAAAAAAAAGTTAAAGATTTCTCCAGTATGATAGTATCCATATTTTATTATCGGTGGAATCAAAAAATAGCACAGCAAAAAGCTATGAATTTATGTTGTATAATTAAAATAGCATGTACAAAAATTTAAAAAATATATATGTATATTTATGTATGATATAAAGAGCTGTAAATATGATTCAGGCACTTATGACATATGCATTCGTTTATAGTACATATAGATATTTATGTAACAATATACATATATTTATATGAGATAATATAGATATGTATACAAATAGTGCATAATCATGGATTTATATGAAATACTATTTATCCAGCCATTCTACGTATAATCTTTTTTTTTTTTAAGATTTTATGTATTTATTCATAAGAGACATGCAGAGAGAGGCAGAGACACAGGCAGAGGGAGAAGCAGGCTCCCTACAGGGAGCCCAATGCAGGACTCGATCCCAGGACCCTGGTATCAGGCCCTGGGCCGAAGGCAGATGCTCAACCACCGAGCCACCCAGGTGTCCCTGTACATAGGATCTTAAGATGTATATGAATAACTAATCACTTGAAATAACCTTGAGGCTATCCAAGGTGAGAGCCAATACTTTAGAGGATTTTTTTTTTCTTTTTTAGAGAGGGAGAGAGAGAGAGAGAGAGAAGATGGGGGAGGCAGAGGGAGAGAAGGGAGAGAATCTTAAGCAGGCTCTATACCCAGTGCAGCGCTCAATGCAGAGCTCAATCTCACAACCTTGAGCTGAAACCAAGAGTTGGTTGCTTAACCGTTGAGCCACCTGGCAACCCCTGAAGATGACTTTTGACTGAACCTTGGTGCCATGGCTTAGCCATTCATGTACAACCCCATCTGAGGTGCAAAAGAAGCTGATTTTATAGCCATTTAATTGCATTTTTGTGTGTTTTGTTCTTTAGAAGTATCTGTGTCATTCGTTGAAGGTTTCCATTCTCACATGAGAGACCGACTGTCCTTTATAGTAACTCCATTTACACCATATTTTAAGATCTCTATTTTTCATTTTTAAAAATTATATTTTCTTATCAATCAATATATTGTGAAAATCAGGATTTCTCAAGCTCTTTCAGGTTTTTTATTTGTTCTTTTTTAGCCTCTGTTGTTTGGCCAACAAAATTTCTCTATGCCTTGACTCTGTGTGTGACAATAAGTGTACAAAAGCATTGCATTTGTGCAGCCAATATAATTTTTGCAAGGGCTGTCATTCTTGACTTGCTTCTCATCATTTGCTCTTTGGACAGTCTGGTTTCTTAGGGTCATTGAAACAGGCTTCCTTAAAATTATTAGTCCTATGTTTTTCCCACATTTTCTAAAAAAATCCTTAGCTCTATTTATGAGTACTTAAAAAAAAAATGGTACCTCTTACCTAAAGTTTAAATACTGAATGTTAGTGTATTCCGATTTTCCCTGAAGAGTGGCCCATAGTTTTTTTTTTTTTTCCCCATCTCAGCAAAGGATATAGACTTTTAAATAAATAAGTAATCAATATGTATAAGTAAATGTTGTTCTATGGAGACCTTTAAAAGTCAAGAGGATTCTTATATACCTGGAGAGGCTTAATTATCACCTGGTTGGAAAGCAAAGGACCTCATCTGTTAAAGTTCCAGAATCCCAGAAATAGTCTCAGGATCCCAGAAATGGAAAGAACACCGCAAGTTAACTTAGTGACTGAATTCACTTGACCACTCCCGGAGTCACAAAGAAAAATCTGTTTTCTCTTTTCTGTGGCAGTCCTACAAGAATTTAAATCCCATAAACCTGTCTCATCTTCAGTCTTAACATCCAGCCTGACATGACATGGTGGCTAATTGCTCCCAAGACATTTAGTTAATCGCTATAAACTGAATGAGGCAAATTTATCAGGAGTGGTTGGAGAGTAGCGGAATAGATAAGAACCATCACCTCCCTTATCTAGAAACTAGACCACTATTAATGTAACCCAAGAGAGCATTAAGTTCTCAGGCAGACATAGCACATAATTCCCTAATTATGATCTGTTAGCTTCCTACCATTTGACTCTGTGCTTGTGGAGTTCATTCCCCCCACCCTGCACCCCCAAGCCCTTGTCCCATAAAGCCTTTGTTTTTTTTGTTAATAAGAAAAGAGATACGTGCTTTATTGTCATCTGGGAGTTCTGAGAATGAGGAAGGTAATTTTCTAGGCCACATGGGGAAGGAAGGATTTCAATTCAATTCTATTGAACCTGAAACCCAGATGATAGGATAAGCATGAGAATTATAGACACTTGGTTTGGTCGTTCCTTCAGCCCACTTACCTATTTGAGCCAATATGTCTTAGATTCTGTATAAATTAGCATTCTGGAAAAGATAATACATTCAGACTGGAGTTTAGATGTTATTTTCATGCATCCATGAGAAATGATGGTTGTATATTATCCTGAGGATCTAAGTGGTTCTCCCGGTCAGTCCTGATGATTTAGCACATTCACCCCGCAAAACTCAAATAAATAAAACCCCCATGCCTGGATGATTTGATCTGACATCGTGAGTAAGCAAAATGTCTTCATAATTAATTGTACTCTTCCAGGCCACTCTATTTCTGCAGCACATAGGCACAAACACAGATATTTATTTGTGCAAAAAAAAACTTTTTTAGTGTAAATGTGTGCGTGGACATACAAATAAATTTGTGTAATGGGAAAACTAGGTTTAGCTGTTTCCCCTAATTGTATAGTCAATATTTTCCTTGGCCACTCACAGTTGAATCCCTTCTATATTCATGAAAATTCTATGAAGCATATTTGAAAAAGCATTTACTCTCAAGCACATTGAAATGTATCTCACTCTTCTCATATTTGTGTCACCCGTTGCCCTGTGCTTTTATTGCCACCTGGGGTTAGTTCATAATCAGAAAAAAAAAAAAGAGGAATGAAAGAAACATGATATCTAATTATTCCACCACTAAAGAATGTTTGAATCAAGCAAGTATAAATGATTCTCATCATGAAAAGATGTGCTTAATGTAAAGGCTCATAACTAAATTGAGAGAGAGAGAGAGAGAGAGAGAGATACATACACTGGGCTGAAACTGAAATTTATTAACACTTGTGAAAACCCCATTAAAACCCTTCAATTTATGGCAGTTAAGCAAGTTTACATGCTGGAATCACTTGAGATTTCACATCGAAGGCAGATCATTTGATGTTTTATGAATTATCAGAGGTTTAAGAGACGGATACTCACAGCATAGTATCACATTTTATGGAAGACTTGGTTTTCATATTCATCTGAGATCTTATTTTACTTACTGCTTTTGACAAGAGTGATTCCAGGGAAATAGTCCCTTATTTATAGCCTTACAGGAAGAAATAATGGAACAGGAAACTGGAGAGAAATTCACCTGTCCTTCCTGGCAGTAATGTGAAGAAGTTGACATTTATAAGATGAAATAATCCAAACAAAACATATGGAACTTAACATTAAATAAAAAGGAAAAAAAGGGGAGGAAAGACTAGAGTATAAGGGGTGATTTGAGAATAGAGATAGCACTTTCTCTCTCTCTCTTTTTTTTTTTTCCTTTTTGTTCATCAGCAAATTAGAACATATGATAATCCATGACTTGTCATCCTTGCATTAGGAATATTCTAATCAACGGGCCAGTCATTTAGCTAAATTTCTGGGAAAAGATACTCAAAAGAAAAGATATCCGGGAAACTGATAATGTACTTTTGCTTTAATAAATCTGCCTCTTTAGGGGCACCCGGGTGGCTCAGTGGTTGAGCGTCTGCCTTCAGCCCAGGGCATGTTCCCAGGGTCCTGAGATCGAGTCCCGCATCGAGCTCCTGTGGGGAACCTGCTTCTCCCTCTGCCTATGTCTCTGCCTCTCTCTGTTTCTCTCATGAATAAATAAATAAAATCTTAAAAAAAAATCAGCCCCTTTAGAATCTGTCTCTATTTACAATATTTAAATACCTGGATGGAAATTCATGTTGTTTATGGCTTTCAAAGACAGATTTTTTTTTTCTTTAACCTATAGGTAGTAACATAAGCAGTTGGATCCATACCATATCATTGCTTAGCCATCTTGGAGGTTGAGACAGAAGAGAGAAGTTAGTAATTCCTATCCTTTCTTTATTTAAAACATTGATATTTCATTTACTAAAGATTTTGGTCATTGATTTTTATTTTTTTAAGATATTGCATTAAAATGCTCTTTATCCTGGATACTGAGATTTTGGTTCCATTTCCTGCCTAAGGTGGGTGCCTTACTTGCCTCGCCCTAGAGTGTGCGTAAATCCACATTTTGAGAATTGTTATTTATATTTCATTTTACTCTTTCCTTTTATAGATGTGGCCCATTCCCCTCCCACTCCTACATTTTCAGTATGTTTAAAGAACTGATAATTACATTACATTTCCTCATATTTTAAGGTTAAATCTTCCTCTAGGCTCTGTTGTAGGTTGATTAACCTCAGAAGCTTTTGCTTTTTCATTTTTTTTAATGCTCTCATTTTTATGGTTTCATGATCAATTTTCTTCAGATTTCCCAAAGAGTTTGGTATTGGAGGAAAGATCTGCTCTCAGGGCTTCTCCTTTTTGCATCTTTATATTGTACTTGTTTAAAAAAAAAAAAAAAAGCATCTGGACTATTCTTCCTTGTTCCATTCCCATACTGTTGTTAGGTGGAGGGACAATTGATCACAACCTCAAAATTTTTATTGTTGAATCCAGTGGTGGATTTTAATTTTGAGGAAGGATAAGAGAGGAAGAGCTTTGTGCCCAAAGACTCAGCGTCTGTGACGAAAATTCCACATAATTCTTTGATGGCCAGACTTACACACACTTGACTTTGTCTTTATCAGGCAAAATGTGTTCCTCACTACCCCACAGTTATCCCCATTAAACTTTATTTTGGTTGTAGCTGATTGTTTTGACAATTTACTCCGTTGTTTTGGATTTCACTGCCCCTTTTCCAGGAATCTGGCCTTCCCCCCAACACCCTTTGGAGTTTAACAAGAACCTTCTCTCTGTAAAATCCTTCAGGTCACTGATAGAAATGTTAAATGACCACAGGTTCTGAGTTGACCCTGGAGGAACCATGGCACCATTTGTTGTGTGTCCCTGGGTTGACACTGATCCATTGATAACCTCTCTCTGGGTCTGACTTTCCAGCTGCTTTTCCACTCACCTCATAACTGAGTAGTTCAGACCTTGTTTTTCCACTTAATTGATGTGTGTGTTGTGTGGGGCAAAATCAAAGACCCTGCTAAAACTTAAGATTGATTGTATCTCTGGCTTCCTTTGGTTGACCAGAACTCCCACAAGGATATCAGCCTGGTCAGACTAGACATGTTCTTGTCAATGCCATGCTGGGTTTCTTATCAAAGTGTTTACTGTTTCATATTATTTAATGACTTCTCCGATATTTTTTTTCTTAGTGTCAAAATCCCGCTGAAATTCCAACACAGAGCTCATCTGTACCTGTGGTTCAAAACCCAGGATAGCTTTTAACTTTTCTTTTAAGGAAGAAAAGAACCATGAGCAATTTTTTGGTGCGTGAAACCAAAATCCGTAGAGTTTAGGGAAGAAGGTTTCTGGGAACAAAATAAAATAAATCTGGGCTTTCAAAAGAGCTTTCTGGAATATGTCCATGCCACTTCTCTCTTTGTTTCCTTCTCTTCTTCTCCCGGCGTGGCGTACAACCTGACAGTCACTCAGGTAAGAAATCACCCCGTTTTGAGAGCTATAACTTCATCTTGTTCATTAATGTCTCTGCTTTAAGGTAAAAAGAACGGGTACATCAATGTCTACCTGCAGGTATAATAAAAATAGATGTATCATGCGGAGATGGATCATTTGTCTAGTTTATAGGGAATTCCTTTCCGTGCCCAGGGAATTTAAGTATTCACTTGAAAGGAGCGGCCGTGGCAGTGAAGCTTCTGCTGTTCTTCATTCGCCACAAAGCAGTAATTCAATTAATTTATTACTTTGAAAGACTTTGACGCAACAGTGGTGTACATGACCTACTCATGTTGGGAACAGATGAAAATGCTGTGCTGGCAAAAGGCTTCCATCTTCTTAATGAGATGTGATACTGTTTAGGGCATTCTGAGGCAGAGGAATATGTTGAAAATTCAGACTATAAGGAAGGGAACATAAGAAAATGGGATGGATGAGATGCATAACAATTCCCACGTATTTGTCAAGATTTTTGACTGTGAAAGAACGAAACTTTCCCTTTGGAGGGAAAATTTTATGTTTTCCTATTTTAAAGGGAAAACTCCAGGCTAACTTTCTGGATTTTTTACATGGATGTATGTTCTTCCGAACTAGGGGTGTCACAGAAACACAACTGAGAACCTACAGTGCAAGATAGACACAAACTCTCCATGAATATTTTAGTTGTGGGGAGAAGACTCCCAGGCTGATGACTCCCCCATACCTACTGCATGCTAAGGGCTCGCCTAGAGCCAGGTGAGGGCAGAGGAAGGAGGCTTTGTCTCTGCCACTAAGGAGCGTCCAGTCTAATTCTGGAGTTGGGCAGACGCTCAAGAATGATCATCAGTCACACTGCTGGTCACAAATTGAAAGTGAAGCTTGGGTCATCTCTGCACCATGAAATTGCCTTCCTCCACATTTAGCTCCACTCATTCTTGTCCTCACAGACCCTTACTTTCACCTATTATTAGTGAATAAATCTATTTTCCTCATTGAATTACAAATTCCCTGAAGGCAGAGCACTCAAGAGATATGATCTCAACCAAGTATTATAGCTAAAAAAGAAAAGAAAGCACAGGGAAGAATTACACAGACGAAGTTCAAAAGCAACTGTAAAACAGAGCAAAATCCAATGTGTGAGGCCAGAATGTATGGTTGCTCAGTTTGTGTACTGAACAAGGACTCTATACCAAATGAGGCCAGCCTGGGTTTTGCTCACCAAGCCTTGTGCCTGCAGTACTGTGCCTGTCTGGTGAATAGGCTTTTGCCTATCCTGTTAGGGTCCCTGCAATGGGATGGCGCCCTATAGATGTCAACTTTAAATACTTGATTAGCAGAGAGTCAAAGAATTACATGCTATTTGTTTTATTATCACTCAAATTCAAGAATCCTACGGCAGATGGTTTAGGACACAAAAAGCATCAAGAGGCCACAACAGAGAAGAAATTTAAGTAGGATGAAGAGCTCTCATTTCTTTGAACCATGTCCACTAAAGGCCCAGGAATTCTGAAGGGAAGAGAAATGAGAAGCAGATATCTGAGGGATATTCCTTCTTCTCATTGGTAACTCATTTGATGAATACTGATGACTATGCTTCCAGTAGTTATTTAGTAAACTGGTTGCAATTCACATCCCCGGTGTGGGTTCTCATTCTCAAGGATGCCTACGATTGTCTTTATGATGAAGAATATCCACAAGAATTATTATAGAACATCCTTGAACTGAGAGGACCCCCCATGGCAATGGCAATCATGATTCCGGGGTCAGGGTGGGTACAGCAGGGAAGTGGGTTCATCCAGAATGCCTCACATGGCTTGTCCCGACCAGTTGCGTCTCCTATTAGGAAAGGTAAATGGTCCTGCCACTCACCATTGACACTGCCACGGATAGGAGCCCACCATGGATGCGGAGCTAGTTGAAGATGGAAATCATCGGGGAGCTATTCCTGGAGGTTGCAGATTTTGAGGGAAAAAAAAAAAGCATTAGAAGAAGAGGAAGGCACCTGGAAAAAAAAAAAAAAAAAGAAGAAGAAGGCATTCATTCCAGGTGGAGGCTTCCTGCCGGAGGCCTACTGGGTGAATTTGGCGACGGTGTATATTTGATTTGGCCTGCAGAGTGTTTATGTAACTAGGGAGATACTATGCTTGATCAAAACATAACTGGCTTAGCACCTGATGTCTTACCCAGCAGCTTTAGTCATGTGTGCATTCCGCTGGGGCCCTCAGAGCGGTTGAGCCTTCCGATCCCATGAGCATCTCCCTTTGGAAGTCGAAATGGAAAAAGCACAATGACGTCCTGAGAGTGTGGATGGGAACAATCTTGAAAGCACATATTGCAGGATTTAATCACGACATAATCAGCAATGGGGAAGTTTTTGCGAGATGTTGAGGTTAGTAACGCATCCTGGCTACCACATTATAAAACTGACCCCAGGCTATTTGCAGGATGCATGAATTCGTGTTCTTTGAGTACTGAGCAAATATCATCACCTGCCTAACAAAACGGATGGAATCGTGTCTTTGGTCCTGCCGTAGAAGAGTTCAGACTCTTCTAAGGTACTTAATTTTTTTAAATAATAAATTTATTTTTTATTGGTGTTCAATTTGCCAACATACAGAATAACACCCAGTGCTCATCCCGTCAAGTGCCCCCCTCAGTGCCCGCCACCCAGTAACCCCCACCCCCCGCCCTCCTCCCCTTCCACCACCCCTAGTTCGTTTCCCAGAGTTAGGAGTCTTCATGTTCTGTCTCCCTTTCTGATATTTCCCACACATTTCTTCTCCCTTCCCTTCTATTCCCTTTCACTATTATTTATATTCCCCAAATGAACGAGACCATATAATGTTTGTCCTTCTCCGATTGACTTACTTCACTCAGGATCATACCCTCCAGTTCCATCCATGTTGAAGCAAATGGTGGGTATTTGTCATTTCTAATGGCTGAGGAATATTCCATTGTATACACAGACCACATCTTCTTTATCCATTCATCTTTCGATGGATCCCGAGGCTCGTTCCACAGTTTGGCTATTGTGGACATCGCTGCTATAAACATCGGGGTGCAGGTGTCCCGGTGTTTCATTGCATCTGAATCTTTGGGGTAAATCCCCAACAGTGCAATTGCTGGGTCGTAGGGCAGGTCTATTTTTAACTCTTAGAGGAACCTCCACACAGTTCTCCAGAGTGGCTGCACCAGTTCACATTCCCACCAACAGTGCAGGAGGGTTCCCTTTTCTCCACATCCTCTCCAACATTTGTGGTTTCCTGCCTTGTTAATTTTCCCCATTCTCACTGGTGTGAGGTGGGATCTCATTGTGATTTTGATTTGTATTTCCCTGATGGTCAGTGACGCAGAGCATTGTATCATGTGCGTGTTGGCCATGTCTGTGTCTTCCTCTGTGAGATTTCTCTTCATGTCTTTTGCCCATTTCATGACTGGATTGTTTGTTTCTTTGCTGTTGAATTGAATAAGTTCTTTATAGATCTTGGAAACTAGCCCTTTATCTGATACGTCATTTGCAAATATCTTCTCCCATTCTGTAGGTTGTCGCTGAGTTTTGTTGACTGTATCCTTTGCTGTGCAAAAGCTTCTTATCTTGATGAAGTCCCAATAGTTCATTTTTGCTTTTGTTTCTTTTGCCATCGTGGATGTATCTTGCAAGAAGTTACTGTGGCCGAGTTCAAAAAGGGTGTTGCCTGTGTTCTCCTCTAGGATTTTGATGGAATCTTGTCTCACATTTAGATCTTTCATCATTTTGAGTTTATCTTTGTGTCTTGTGTAAGAGAATGGTCTAGTTTCATTCTTCTGCATGTGGATGTCCAATTTTCCCAGCACCATTTATAGGGTATTTAATTTAATAAAGAAAAATAAATCTTCAATGTTCCTAATGCAGGAAAGAAAACACAAGCCAACCCACAAAACAAAACACACACAAAAAAATCCTAATTCTGTAATCATATTTTTCAAACTATTTGAAGTCAGTGGATCTTACCAGTCATAGAATCATAAAACTGTTTTTAGGATGTATAACTTGTGTTCTATGAATATTTAGTAAATATTATAACCTGCAGATATATCTCATGTGAACTTGAACCCATAATGGTTTGAAACTGTTCCACAAGATCACTTTTTACTGGGGTGGAGGTTTAAGGAATGCATGAAAGAAATTTAAGGGCTAGGAAGTTCTGGAGGTTACCACTAAAATAACCTAACATGCATTTCAGCTCTGCAGCATCTCAGTGATGCCAATCATACTCTTGTTAGTACCTGGGAGACTGAAAAATACAGAAGCAGATGCTTCTGAAAGAGGATTTAGGGCACTCAGCAGAACTTCATGAATCTTTCTACTAGCAGAGCAAGGAGAAGTCCATATGGGCTTCAGAGGTGGGGTCTATCCAAGGTGACTACAACCAGAGAGGTGTCCTTTCTTACTGAATTACTACTATTGTCCACCTGTTACTGAAAATTGGAGAATTTCATATTTCATCGTATGGTATTTTTATGCTAGTTTTTGTATGAAGTGTATTCCACATTTCTTACCATTGAACAAAACGGATGCTCTAGGAAAGGACACTTCATGGATTCCCTAGACCTCAGCATTCACTCTCTCTCTGGGTGGATGGGGGTGGAGAAGGCGTGTGAATAACCAGTTTGAGAAGCATGGTGAGGGGGGCAGACCATGGGGATAGGAGATGGAAACTTTTGCACTGCTACAACTCGATTCTAATGAGGAGGAGACCAAAGAGCATGCCTGGAGGAGGGCTCCGTTTACATGGCTACTCGTGTCTGGCTTCCATCCCAGCCACAAAACGCAAGAGACACAGGACACAGTCACGAGGACATTTGACACCTGTCCAGGAGAAGAGGGGTGTCCAAAATTCATCAAGTGGATGAGAACAAGGTCCAGTGAAGTTTCAGGTACCCACAGGTTGTCCTTAAAATTTTGCTCAGTTCAGAATGAACACACAGCAGCCCCAGAAGCATCCGGCTTCCACTTTTAGCTGACATTTTTTTGCAAAGCTGTTTTCACTTTCTGCCTAAATCTTCTTGCGAAGTGCTACGGTTAACTATCCACACATCACAGATGATGTGCTCTGACAGACATGAAGAAGAATTAAAGTGAAATGCATGCACTGTTTAAAATAAAATCATCTATGTCATGAATAAGAAAAACAAAACAGATGGAATTGTGTCTTTAGTCATGCCTCAGAAGAGTTTCAAACTCTTCTAAACCACTTAATTTAATAAAGAAAAAAAAAACTTTCAATATCCCAAATGCAATAAAGAAAAAAAAAAAAACCCGACCTAATTCTATAATCACATTGGAATTTGGTATCAATAGCTTTAATGTCAGGAATTCACAGATGAAATCACATTCAGGTTTATGAGCAGTACATTGAGGGTAAACTATTGAGGCAAAATGACTATTGATTTGAATGTCACTCTCCTGACAAAATGGCTTTGCCTCAGCAGATTTGGTGCTGGAAGAAGGATCTAGTAAGGAGAAGCGGGAAACAAGGGGGAAACCTCGTATCGTATTGGGGAAGCATGTTTGCAATTTCTTTGACACAAGTGTTCGAGCCTTCAAAAAAAATTCAAAGCCAACAATTCTTCCCATACCACTTCTCTTTCCTAGAATGAAAGAGGGGTACGCTTGGCATAACCATTTGGTTAGCTCCCCACCACCAGAAAAGTCAACAATTTTGAGGTTGCCTTCCAATGGAATGCTTCAACTTGACATCAACAGGAAAGGCCAATCAGTCTTAGATTGGACGTGCGGGAAACTTTCTCCCCAGCTGATTGGTGGGGGGAGGAGGGAAGAGAAGGGAAGAATTTACTCAAGACTAGGGGAGCCGAATAAACAAATGCCATTGCAGTTTCCTGCAGGAAAGTGGAAAGATTAGTCTGGTTTATATTGAGATGAGGATAGAGCTTAAGGCAGGTTGTAGTTGATTAAACAAGAGTGAATCATGGCGAGGTCCCATCTAGATAATCTTTGGCCATTATCTTTCATGACAACAGAAACCCCATGCGTTCAGTTAGCCCTGACTGATTTAGTCGGTGAGGATGTGGTGCTCAAAAGCATGCCATGGTGGCTGTCACCCCCACCCCTACAAGTATTTTCACTTGCTTGAGACTTAAAAATATAATAATCCATAAGATAACATTACAAATCCTAATCGCGAGTTTTAAACCATGTGTTTGGAAGCTCAGGATCATTTTTAGCGTCTTGGGAGAAACGTCTCTCTTGCCAAGTGTCCTTGGGGACCTTTGTTCCTGGAAGTGGGCATTTTGCCAGACGCTGCAGCAAAGCTTTATAAAAATAGACAAGATAAATGGACTTTTAGTGCAGTGTCGTGCCAGACTTTTAATTTTCAGGAAATTATTTTTTTAACCTAGCTGAGAGTCAAGTCAATTTGTGAATTAGTTGAAAGGATGGCTGGATATGGGGGGGGGGCGAGGTATCTGACATTTTAAGTCAGAAAAGCCTGCCACACAAAACAGATTTCTCTTGGCAATCAAGATAACTTAACAACCATAAACACATTGTCAGAGGGAAAAATTACATTTTGCTCTAACACAGATCATGTACAGATGACTGATTTTTCTTTCAAGTTCAAGCACAGAAAGACTGTTTATATATATCAACTTCTGACCCAGGCAGGCGGAACAATCTCAGAGGTCTGAATAGAGATGCTGAATGAGCTTTGGGATATTTCTTTGCTAAGGATGGAGCAAAACCATCATGAGATGTATAAACAGCCTGGGTTGCTAAGAATCAGAATGAAGGTGCTACCATAGACAATTTGTGATATTTGTATACTCTGTTCTTGTAACCTGCAGGAAGAAAAAGAAAAAAAAGGCAGCACAGAAATAGTTTTAAAAAATGCATGTCCTTTTGCTTAGTTTATTTGGAATAAGACAAAGTGTGTTTCCCTGCTCCTCAGGGGTGCTTGTCTCATATTAAGAATGTTCTAAACTGATCATCTCCCAATTTTATTATTATGATTTCATCAAATGTTCAGATTACTGGCCCTTCAGATGGGGGTACATGTATATATTTTGTGCAAGACAATTGAAAACTGTTAAGAACGACACGAGACCCAAGGTATTCATTCTTCTTTATTCTTATTGAGTGTGCTCAAAAAAAAAAAAAAAAAAGCATGGGGAAATTTTTAAAATTAATGTGAGACTGCTGTTCAGCATTATTTGATCTATTTGTTTTTATTCAGTGAGAGTTGGGGAGGGGCACCCAATTTGGCAATTTGGAACAGCTTGTTGCAACACATGCATTAATAAATATATATTTATTGAGCACCTCTGATGGACGTGCGCCGTGTTGAGTGTTTTCGACAAAGCAGCAAATAGTCCCTGCCTCCCTGAAGGTTGTAAGCTGGTTGTAAAGAAAGGACCCACTTGGACTCACAGACACATGAACACGCCTGGTAACTATTAAACAACAATACGAGACTGTAGCGCAATGAGTAAATGTAAGCAGTGGCGTATATGAATATCAATTTTCATTGTAAGTTGACAAAATTACAGAAAGGTGACTCACGTGTGTGTGTGTGTGTGGGGGGGGGTGTCTTCTTGTATCTCTGCAAATGGCTCAAAGATGTATTCCTACAGACTCCTTGAAAGGGACCCGTGTTTATGGAACTCGTGCTATGTGCTAGGCATGTGGCATGTATTAATTGCCTCCTATAATTGTCAGAACAATAACTTGAGTAGCTGTCATTATTAATGGTTGTTTTATAGACCTGGAGTTGAAGCTCAGAGAATAAACAAATTATCCAAGTTGCACCAGCCAGCTAATGGCAGACCTGGACTGTGAATCCATACTTTTTAGGTTTGGGACACTGTTATCTTTCCCCTGCACCAGCATTTCTCAAAATGAGATTTGCAGACCTGAACTAGAATGGCCTGGAGTGGCTGGGAGGGGAGGGAGGTCTGGTCACTGGGTCCCCAGGCCTTCTGAACCTGTTTTGTATGTTGCTCTGCACTCTTCATCATCTGTTTCAGTAACTTAGAGATTTTGTGCTTCAAGTAAGCACAGTTGTCTGAGATGAAAGGAATGGAAAAAAAATAACCCCCAATTCATTGCTCCTTGAGCTGAGGTCGCTTGAGCTGAATTCTCTTCAGTTTCTGCTACAATTTCTCAGGAGTCTACAAATCACTAAGCAAGTAAAAAGTCTCTCTCTTCCCTGAGTGAAAAAGAAAAAAAAAAAGGATTCCCTCATGAGTGGCTGGCATCTGAAGGATGCTGCATCCCTGAAAGATAAATTTTCAGGTAGCTAATTGGAACCTAATGTGGATCTCATCCCCGATCTGCAGGCTTCTTTCTCACGTCCCTTTTATCTGGAGCCATAAACTCAAAATAAATTTTGCCAGAATTTAGAAGGAAAGAAGTTTCCTTATTAGAATCTGGGTTGAAATGAAAGCTAATTGTAGCAAAAAGATTTCCATCTATTTTCTAGGATCGTACTGGGAAATAACAGAAAATTGGAAACGGATTCATAGAGTTAAGAAAATCCTCAGATCCAATGGAAGTGTGATTATGTCTACTTGGGAAAAGAGATGCGTGAAATATTTGTGTTCAGTGCCCCTCCTCTGAGCAGAATCATACTCAAGTCAAGCTCTGTCTTATTCTGAGAAAAGGGTCTCTGGGACTGAAATATAGGATTGTACTTTAACTCTGTTAAATTATAAATTTGATAAAAGAATTTGGTAATAGTCAAAGTAGGTAGTATTTATTAAGCAATGGCCAACGGGTTAAGACACTGCGCTAATCACTCAATTGCCGTCTTTCATTGAGAATTAGATTATTTCACTCTGCCAATCAATGATGATTCCCTGCTTGGTTATTTGATGAAGAAAGGATATTTCATTTTATACCACTGCACACACACCACACACATATGTACATTTTAATATATACACACACATATATGTGGTGGTGTAAAATGGAATATAGTTTTTGCATAAAATATATATAAATATATACACATATGAACATATATATACATATGCAGGTATGAAATTTAACATGCATTCTTAATTTATTATTAATATGAATAATAACATTAATAATTGTGATCAAATTTAGTCACCATGAAAGCCTTTTTAGGAAGGCATGATGCACATATTACGGAAGATGAAATGGGGCTTAGGGAAATTAAAAGGTAAACCCAATACTTCTGTGAGCTCAGCTTGCAGCACTGAGAGGGCTTTTTACAACACGGTGCTGCCTCCAGAGTTTCTGCTTTGGTATACTTTGGAGTCACTTTGGGGAAACGGATGCTGTCTGGACGCAGAGTCCCCATAGACACGCCACGATTTAGTGTCCTATTATTTGAGAGCATCCTGCTATTTAGCAATATATTTTCCTCAAAGTACACTTTGTAAAAATGTTCCTTTGTCACGTGAAAACACTGCATGTCAAGCAAACATACTCGATGCTCAAGTCGCACAGGAGACAGGCAGTCCATTCCCAGGGAAGGGAGGTTGAATTGAAAGATCGTATCATAGAAAATAATAAATAAATAAAATCGAGCCAGGTTGGTGTTGGGCGTGGAGAGGCCGGAGGCGGGGGGTTAGTCTATCGGGCATTTGGGCACATGTCACTTCTGTGTTCCAAACAATTCTCCTACTTGTCTCATTTTGTGTCAGCAGCCTCTGTGCTGCACAGTCACAGAAATTAGAGATAGCGGAGACCCGTGGCCTCCTCGGCTGTCTTGTCCATTGCCACAGGGAGCACTTTATTGTAAGAAATGAGGACGTGAGATGTTTAAAGAAAAATAACACTTGGAAGAGAAGATTTTTTTTTCCCCAGCTGAAAATGTCAGGAGTTAAGAAAGCCACCGTGTGTTGATTTCTCTGCCACCGGGAGATTGGGGGCGGGGGGGCACTGTCTTCGGTGTGCAACACTGCTCACGCCCTCATGGTGCTGACCCACTCACCTCTCATGTGTCTGCTCTGGCTTCTCAAGCTCCCGGAAGCTGGAAGACACAGCAGCACTTGCCCTGTCGCCCTTGACTCTATGCACAGGGGCAGCCGTGTGTGTCACCAGTGAACAGTCTTCTTCAGGGGCTCTAGGGGCATCCGGTGTGTTGGCCTATCGACCAGTTCTTTTCCAGTCTATTTTATTTTATTTTATTTTATTTTATTTTATTTTATTTTATTTTAGATTTTGTGTGTTTATTCATGAGAGGCACAGAGAGAGGCAGAGACACACGCAGAGGGAGAAGCAGGCTCCATGCAGGGAGCCCGATGTGGGACTCAATCCCAGGACCCTGGGGTCATACCTTGAGCCGAAGGGAGGCCCTCAACCCCTGAGCCACCCAGGCGCCCCTCTTTTCCGGTCTTTAATAACAGCACCCTGATTTTCCTTTGTGGCAGGGGTGAAGCTCTAAGAGTGAGACAGTCAACCTGTGCCAGACTGACCAGAACCTTCTGGAGACTTTTGTTTTCTTTCGACCAGGCTCTCTCACTTGGTAGAGGGCAAGCTGTGGGTTCCTGTGTTTATAGTCACATGGGAGAGAACCAGCTGCGAGAGGATGGGATGGGGGAGAGAAAATAGATTCTGGGGATGGAGAGAAAGATTCCCTAGAACCTGATAACCGGAGTTCCAGATGTGAACCGATAACTTGATGCTTCCTCGTTTGGTGTGAACGTTTTGAGTACAGTTGTAACCACCCCCTGGCCCTAGTTCTAGGAAGTTAGAGCAGAGTAACGAACAAGCCCTTCTGCATCTAAATAAGCAGGCCTGTCTGCAGGTGTGAATTCTAGGTCCAGGGACCTGGATTCTAGTCCTGCTGGCATCACCGGTTAAGGTTCTCTGGGGACCTTACCCTCTGGGCGTCACAGCATCTTGATTCTTTCTTATCAGCCCCCAGCATCACAAAGTGCCTTCTACGAGCAATGAGAATGCAGTGAAGAGGCTTCTGGGGACATTGGGAAAATGGCCAGGGAAGGGGAGAGCCAATCAAGGTCGGGGTGGCCGAGAGAGGAGGCGGGAAAGGGCAGAAGCTGCAGACTCGGCATCGTGGGCAAGTCACAGACAATGGAGTCTTTGTCCCTGAGTCCCCGACACCAGGCAGTAGCTCTGTTCACCTCAACCGCTGGCTGTCACGCGAAGCCTGGGATGAAAAAGCCAAACAAGGCATCAACTCTGGAAACAAAACAAACCAACCAACAAACCAAAAAACAGACAGCCTGTGTCAATTACTGGTACTTTGATTTGTGGTGGGGATGCTTGCTGCTGCCAAAGTGGCAGAAGCGAAAGAGACCAGGTATTGCAGAGAAGCCAAGAAAAACTCTTTCAAGAAAGGCCCCGGGGGTGGGTGGGGGTGGATGGGGGCGCCTTCAAGATTTTTGGACATAAGATTCGAAGAATTCTCGTAAAACTGAATCGTCACATTTCACACCATTCTTTCTTCCCCACTGAGGTTTGTACCAGAGCCCTGCCCTTGGCAAGCTGGTGCTCGCTCAGCAGCTGCTCTCCAGGGGCTGCAGGGAAGCCCCGATCCCAGGTGTTTCGCCGATTTTGGTGGCGTAGATAGTGTCTCCATGACCAACGTCAAGCTACTAATCTGATGTCTACTGACTCCTAAAATTCCTGAAAATTTATCAATCGGATCTGGTGGGAGCCGACTCCAGCCTCTGCTGGAATTAAGGAGCGGGACACTCTATCTTTGTGTGTGCAATTAAGGGGGAGCCACGGGTCTTCATAGGGGCTCCAGTGCCAAGGAGAGGTTGCCGGGCCCCAGAAAGAAAGGATATAGAGTGCTCCGGTGTCCCGTTCGGGAGCACGGCTGCTGTGCTCCCCTGCACGTTGGGCTTCAGAGCAGAGCCTGGACCTGCCGCGAGGGCCTCCTGCTGCTGCGTGCGGTGCAGGGGTGCAGGCTGCCCTGGGGTTCCTGGTGCTGGGAGGGCGAACACAAAGACGGCCCTTGTGGGACAAGGGGATGGTGCAACCTTTGCAAAGAAGAGAAACATTTGCCCCCGGCGGGGGGTGTGGGGGGAGAAGACAACAACAAAGGGGTGAGGAGGTGGAGGCACCCTCACCTGTCCCAGGCCCAAAACAAGTTTAAACAGAGCCGGAGAGATAATGAAGCAGCCCAGGAAAGGACATGGGAAAAGCAGGGAAGGGTGGAGAGGATTTCAAGGCAGCAGCTGCAGGAGGAATGAGGAAGAAAGGAAAGGAACAAAGAGAGGAAGCAGAGAAGTTGGCAGGACAGCCCTTCACCTGTCAGACCTGCGCGTGGGCACAGGTGCGATCGGGTCAGTGGGGGCCGATTGCATAAAAGGGAAGGATGACGGATGTTTTTTAAGGGAACTGCAGAAGCTTGGATCAATTGAGACACACCGTGAACTTCCCACGAACAGGTATAAATGTGCATAAATATAGAGAGAGTTTATGTATGATAATAAACTGACACCTAATGGATATATATTTTAATATTAACCATTGAGTCAGGCAAGAACCAAAGCCCAAACTGTATTTACAGATGAAAGAGCAACGGGTGCCATTAAAGCGTGGATCCCCAAATCCTGATGTCTGGGATGAAAGTTAGTGAAATACCAGTTTGATTTCTCTTTTTAAAGGGAAAGCTGTAGAAATCGCTGCTAACTCTTCAAATCTTTTCACTTATGATCTGGTCACAATAATGCCCAAATGCCTGCAACTAAAGGGGCAGCGGATAGTCTTAAGGGAAAGGGGGCCCCAGGAAGATGTCTTTAGCTTCACCTCAAAGATGAGACACGAGGAGATTAAACAAGATGCTTGGGGAACTTTGAAAAGAAAGAAAAGATACATTTGGGGGTAGTTTTTGCAAGAAATAGTACACATGCTGTTTGCTCTTGGGGCAGCGAGTCCTACTATGCTCCTTCTGGACTCGAAGGG
Source organism: Canis aureus (assembly GCF_053574225.1). Classification (NCBI taxonomy): domain Eukaryota; kingdom Metazoa; phylum Chordata; class Mammalia; order Carnivora; family Canidae; genus Canis; species Canis aureus. The sequence continues at coordinate 3,405,739 of NC_135646.1, forward strand.
CCAGAAATGACAAGCTATAAACTTCTTGTCTTGCATCACACAAGACATGTATCCGTGTACTTGAAAAGAGCAAAATTTTGAAAAATAGTCAAAGAATGATCCAACTGGTGTCACTCGCCGACGTGCCTCCCGAAAAGGAGAGAATCAAAGTCTGTGTAACCAGGTACGTTGTCAACAAAGGTATTAGGGAACCGATGTTTCTCTCTATCCTCATGCTCACATCTGAAGAAGAATATTTATGGCTTCCCGACAGGATGAAATCAGAGATGTTTAAATGCAAATACAAATTAGTTCACAACAGAAAAGTTTTAAAAGTCAAATGGAAATGTTGCAGACTCCGCTTAGGCAGAGCTGGGTTTTCACCCAAACCTTGCTTTGAACTTGGTTGCTACTGCGGACAAGTCCCATATTCTTTTCTGGGCCATCTTTAATAATTGGCAGAAACTGGGGCAGATAGATAAGCGTGGTGTTTGGCAGGAAATTCACAAAGTATTTTACAATCAGGGAAGACTCAGTCTTTCTAAATACAAAGTAAATAATTCATTTTAAAATTTAATTAATTCATTTTAAGTACATAAATCATGCATGAATAAAAGTTCTGTATAAAAACTTCAAAGAATACAAAAGTATAGAGAGAATGAAATATCAAATGCATCCCTCCCTCCTCCACCTCCTTTCCCTGAACAAAGATCACCATCACTCATGCTTTGCTCGGTATCCTTCCTGGTTCTTTTTCGACTTACTTATCCATAAGACCATTTTTATACTTTCTGCCATTGAAGCAATGCAGAGAAATAATAATAAAAAAATGCCTGTAATCTCATGACCCAACACAAATTCAGCAGCCAGTTTGTTATGTGTTTTTCACATTTTTGCCTACGCAGAATTTAAAAAAAAAGGGGGGGGGCAATAACCCATAAAGAGGGAGAGGTATTCAGTGCCTGGGTCACAAATTAATATGATTGTGTATTCTGTTTTGAAGTGGTATGTTAGCAGTATTTGGTGGTTTTAATAGTACGTGTAACTAGGAACCAGACATCTAAGAAATAGATAAGGGAGTGAATTTCATGCTTAAGAACTGAAAAATATGAAAGACGGACCCCGTTTTATTATACTCAAGATGGACAGCAAAGGCATTGGAAACAGCAAAAATGCTGGTTGGCAGACGATTTAGAGAACTGCAGAAGCTTGGACCTCAAGGGCATCCCAGTGGCACCTAACCCATGGTTCTTATTTTATTGAAGAGACAACATAAGCTCAGGAAGGCCTCCCCAAGGTCACAGGACGAACGTGTGATACAGCCAAGATTAGACTCTCCCCTCACTCCTCCCCCACTCCTTCTTTTTTTTTTTTTTTTTTTTTTCCCAATAAAATGGGGCAGTACAGAAGGGACACTTTCAGGGCTGGAGGACCGACCAGATCCAGCTAGTCCCTTCTAGGGAAGAGCTGTAAACCAGCAGCTTCAGACCAAATCTGACCCATATGGTGGTTTTCAAACTTCAAACAAAAGTCCTTAAATACAGTTAGTTCCCTGTCTCGGAAAATGCAATTTCTGACTTTCCCTGAAGTATCTGAAGATCTCCCCACTTGAGGTCCAATGGTCCTCACATATGGACCATAGGCAGGAACTACTATGGACCTGTCCTGTCCTCTCCCAAGCATCTCGGCCCTCACCTGCTGGCCTCACGCATGCAGGACACCTGCCTCCGGAGACACCACGCGGCGTCCACACCTGGACACTTTTGGGAATGTAAGTCTTTGTGAATAATTATTAGGTTGAAACAAGAGACAAAACCCAGGACTGTTCCAGACAAATTGGAACATATTGTCACCCTACAGACGTCTGAGTCTGGGAATGCCACCTCAGACCCTGAGCCCCCCTGTGCTCCTGCTCTCCCCTTGCATACAGCTCACCTCTAGCTATTACTCTCTTTCCCTGCTCCTCCCCAGCTCAGGAGAGCCAGCTGCCTTCTCCAAAGCTGCCCAGTGCCCTAAGAGTTAAGTATATCAGACACCCTGCTAGGTGCATTTGGGAATAGGAATTAGGAATCTGTCTATAAGAAAGGAATTGATGGGGGAATATCAGAAAGGTAATTTCTTCATCAAATAATTCTTGAGTGCCACCACTTGGTAGACATCTTTAAAACTACTAAGGAATGGGAGGCACATTTCTTGCTTTAAAACAGCTTAGAAATGAACTAAGAAGCTCTGAAGGGAGAGAGTGTTCAGAGGAACCATGGTTCAAAGGCACATGATTTTGCAGTGGCTTGGGCTCCCCGAGAGGGCTTTGTGGGGAGCGGGTCTTGAGCACAATCACAGCCAGTAAGTAGGAATCCGGCCAACAGGGAAGACAGTAACAGCATCCTAGGCAGAGAGAAATCAGAAAGATTGGTGCTGGAGAGGACGGTAGCCTGGGCTCACCAGTCTCTTTCCTCAGATTGAGCACCTTCTACTCGTCCATTCCTTTGGTTTCCCCATCAGAGACAGAGATGCAGAGAGACAGAGGCAGAGAATGTGTTATCATCACCTTTTTTCTGGCGATGGCTTTATGATTCTGAGCAAATGACTGGTTTGCTTGCCGAAGAATGAACACCCGTTAGCTTATTTTGCTGGTTGAAGAGCCAGGTGGGGGGGGTTTGGTACACACTTGCCTTCTCATTTGTCTGGGGAGCTGGTCAAGTGGCTGGGGATCAACCTCTAGACAAGTGGTTCTCAACCTTCTCACACTCACAGGTGCTCTGTTATATTTTGTAACGCCCCTATTGGCTATCCTGAAATAAAGTAGATTCTATTAACTGTCCTCCATGTACATAATTTATAAAAAAATATAATTATAAAACTCTAAATGCAATAAAGAAGAAGTGAGAGAGAAGTATTTTCTAACAAAATCACACACATATTTCAGTATGTACCTAGTAGGGCATAACTGTAATAGGAGACGTAAAAGAGCTGATGGGTCTACCTCTATACACAGATCTATGGGTTCTTTTGGTGTGAATGAGATTATTAGGATTTTCTAAAATGGTGAACAACTTACTAAGATTCTGAATAAAACTAAATCCAATCTTCCCTCAATCTAATACACTTCATTATTGGAAAGTTCATTTTTTATTTGGAACATGAAAATAATACTGTGGCTGTATATCAAGGCGAGTGAGAATTCAGGCCTAATTAATTGCAAACAGATTATTATTTATTTGAGACCGTCCTGTTCATCGCTGCCCATCTGGTAACATTGGTGCTTACCTCAATAAATGTCAGAGGTGTCCCCGTTGTGACAACCCCAAGCTGTCCTTCCAAATGTCTAAATTGCTCTCTAGGGCTAACAAAAACCATTAATAAGAACCACTGACTTGTATCAATCAAAAGCCACTATTAGGACAATTTGTATTTCATTTTATTTTATTTTTTTTATTTTTTAAGATTTTATTTATTTATGATGGAGAGAGAGAGAGAGGGAGAGAGGGAGAGAGAGAGAGAGATAGAGAGAGAGAGAGGCAGAGACACAGGCAGAGGGAGAAGCAGGCTCCATGCAGGGAGCCCGATGTGGGACTTGATCCCGGGTCTCCAGGATGAGGCCCTCGGCTGAAGGCGGCGCTAAACTGCTGAGCTACCGGGGCTGCCCTCGGACAATTTTTAAATGCAAGAAAGATAAAAGACTTGACCTAATAAACCTTTAATTCTGTGTTAATTGCTTATCAATACTAAGTATTAACTGTTGACAGTGCAATTCCATAAGCACTCTTCTGTGAAGACCTCTTTCTCACATCAATCGGTAGATTTTTCCCAATTCTGGGGAACACATTCCTGAGTCCAAAGGAACTTCATTTAGAGAGAGATATATCTATCTGTATGTCTTAGTAACAAAAGTGGCTAGAAATAAGAAAGACCAAGGGAAAGAGAATACAGTATATTTTACAAAGGGAGAAATGGAATTAAATTATAAGGACACCGCAGTTTTAGCCATTCCTGGGGTAAAATAGATAATTTGAATTCTAAGGTTTGGAGGATCTTGTACCTGACGCTGAGCAGTGACTTAGAAAGGCGATTGGAGGAAGAAGTAGGAAAGGGAGTTGGCCACCTGTTTCTAAGCTTCACAGGGTGACATGCCTTCAGGCACCCCAAGGCACCAGGGACCTGTAGGGAGAATGCCCCTCCCTGCATTGACAAGTTCTCCAAAGTCTGACCTCCTGTGGCTTTGAAGCTCTCCCTGGTGACCGGTGTAACCTGTTTCAGATGGATAATATGAGTAATGTAGGGGCATGCAGGGGATTGGCTCTGAGCTGGAGAAATCTAGGGCAGTAGGTGTGAGTTCCTGCGTGACGGTGGTACACAACTCCAATCATTCAATAAAAGAGATATCTTTTTATCTTATCAAATTAAAAAAGATTTAAACGTTCTGGATTTTCCATGGCCTTATGAGATAAGCACTTTCATATACTACTCAGGAGACACAATTTGACAATTGGAACAAGAAAAAGATAGATGACGGATAGATGATAGATAGATAGATACACATCCTATCTTTTACCTAGTGATTTCCTTAAATGATCTAAACTAAATAATACACATGAAACCAAGCAAAGAGATTTGTGTACAATGATGCCATCTGGAAATATGTAAATAGTAAAGAGTTGACAACTCCCTGAACCAAGGATTCTCTGGCTAGTTATTTAAGTGTCTGGAGAATATAGGTGCAAAACAGGCATATACATGTATATATACATATATAATCAAAACTCCTCATCTTGGCATACGCTTGAGATCTATGATAATTCTTTATCTTATATTGTTTGATGTCAGTTTTGCAGTTTTATATGCAAGTAGATAGGTAAGATTGCTTATGCAGATATACAAATATATATTAAAATATATATTATGATTGTTCAGGTAGTAAGTAGTTCATCACAATATTTATAACCAATATTACTAGTAGTATTTTAAAATTTTTTTTAAGTCATAGATGTTTACATGATCTTAAAAGTGAGAAAAGCCATATTGACACATTAATAAAAAGAGAAAATAAGCCCGATAAGCAGAAGTATCCTCTTAAAATTTTGGTATCTGTTCTTCTGGATTTTTCCCAGATGTGTATGGCCTTTACAAATGATGAGAGCCATATTTCCCCTAATATTTCTCAGATTATGTGGCCTTTTCCATCTCCATCTCTATAAAAGTCAAGAAAATAATGAAGCTTTAATGGAGGTGTGTATTTAGTTTTATTTATCCATCAATCAGCTCTAAGTCTAGATCCATAATTTAATTTCTCACTACTTAGATTTAATGCATTTCCATCACATTTGATTGTATGTTAAAAATAAATATAGTACACTGAGAAGGGCCAAATATAACACCCAGCTATTTACCACTCAAAATGCACATTTACCCTTTGTAAAATGCTTCAGGTTAAGAATTATTATTATAAAGGTGGAAAAAAAATAAATTATTATGAAGGTCAAGTCCTCCTGGCACTTTTCCCAGTCTCATCTGTCTCTTTTCCTTCCTCCATCCCCAGAGGCAGCGACAGAGACTTTGACCATTAGTATATACCTCCGGCAGCTATAATGGACTAGGTGCTCAAACATTTGTTGAATGAATATTCATCTATAAGCCATATATTAACACAACTACAGTTACATATCCTATACATTATTATACATTAGATCTATGTAACTCATATATATAGTGGTTTTTAAAAATAAATTTCAAAAGTGGTATTTCATTTGATATTAAGGACAATATGAAGTATTCACTATTTTAATTTGTATGTATCTCATTTATTCATTTTACTTTTTCTCCCAATTTTAAGTCTGTGTTACACTTACGTATGATAAGCTGGGACTATTCAAAGTGCTCAATCCAATGAGTTGCACACACTCACGATTCCACCAACACAATCGAGATATAAAACACTCCATCACAGCAAAAGGATTCCCTATGCCCCTTTTCCTTTGGCCCTGAACCAAGGCAACCATTGATTTGCTTTTTGTCACTATAGATGAGTTAGTTTACATTTTATATAAATTGAATCATAATGTATGTATATCCCCGTGCCAGGCTCCTTTCCCTCAGCAAATTGATAGAGATTACTTCATGTTGGGGTTTTCAGTAGCTTTTCTTCTTTTTATTGACAAAGAGTATTTCATTGCATGGGCATACTGTGTTTTATTTATCCATTCACCCAGTAATGGACATCTAGGCTGTTTCCAGTGTTTTGGTTATCATGAACAAAGCTGCTGTGAATATTCACATATGTGCTATATTGTGTGAACTTTTAAAAAATTTTCTCTTGAGGAAATGCCAGTGGTCACACGGTAGATACATATTTAACTTTTTAAAAATTGCCAAACTATTTTTTCTGCTCCATTCTCTGCTTCCCTACTGTGACTCTATTGACTTGTATATTCAACTTTTTGCAATTGTCTCATGGGTCCCTGGGACTGCCCACTCTTTTTTCTTTACCTTCTTCAGATTGTATGCTTTCTATTAATCTATTGTAGCTTGATATATTCTTCTGTAACCTCCATTTTCCTCTTATGCCTATTCAACAATTTTTTTAACTTTAGATATTATATTTTTTTATACTCTCCCAAATGTTCTATTTCTCTGCTGAGAATTCCTATGTGTTTACTCATTTTGGGTTTATTTTTCTTTACCCTACTGATCATCCTTACAGTCACTGCACGAAAGTCTTTAATAATTTCAGTATCTGGGTCATCTTGGTATTGCATCTGGTGATTGTCTTTTCCCCTGAGAATAATTCACATTTTCTTGGCTTTTGGTATGTGCATATTTTAGGGTATTATCTAAGACATCAAACACGTTACATTGTCCACAATTATTACAAATGTTAAGTATAGCTTTTGTTATATTGCTCCAAAAGAAGAATTGATGCTTTTGTTTTAGGAGGCAATGAACTTGGTTAGACATAAATGTCAGGATCTCATGCCCGAGTTCAATGATTTTTTTGAAACATTAGTTTCTAGACCTTTCATTTTGACTTTATTTGTTTAGTCCATAAGTCTGCAAAGATAGGCTGAGCTTACACATGGTCAGGGAGTCCTCTTCCCTAGCACTTTCATTTCTGGGGGTTCTTCTTGCTCTTTGGAAGCTCTAGTTTTAACTGATTCCTTTCATTCTTGCTCCATCTAAAATTTTAGTTTCCCATGCCACTATGGCTGCCACCATGAGTGGCTGATTTCAGGACAGAGCCCCCAAAGACAAGGAACTAGTTCTTTTTTTTTTTTTTTTTAAAGATTTTATGTATTTATTCATGAGAGAGAGGCAGAGACACAGGCAGAAGGAGAAGCAGGCTCCCTGTGGGGAGCTCGATAGGGGACTTGATCCCAGGACCCCAGGATCACGACCTGAGCTGAAGGCAGATGCTCAACCACTGAGCCACCCAGGCGTCCCCAAGGAACTGGTTCTATGTCACTCACTTTCTCCAGGTTTTGATTCCCCTCCAAAGTCTCCATGCTTTAACTAAATCTCCAGACCCTTCAGAAGGGTCATTGTTCTAAAGGTTTGTCCAGAGTTTACAGCTGTTGTCTATGGGAAAATCAGTGTCAAGAGCATCCTTGTTCATAGGCTCAGTCATTCATATGCACTAATTGCTGTATAGTATTCTATTGACTGACCATGTCTGTCTGGCTCTTTTCCTTCCTCCCTCCCTCCCTCCCTCCCTCCCTCCCTTCTTTATCTATTGATGCATCTTTAGTTTTTTTTCTAATTTCTAACTATCCAAATAACACTCAGTAAATTTTAAGTGCACGTGTCCTGATGCACTTGTATTGGAAGGTGTATAATAGAAGTGGAAATTGGGGGCTAAAAGCATGCACGTCTTTAACTTTACTGGGTATTAATCAGTTATCCGTCAATATGTTTGTAGCAATTATACTTTCACCAGCCATTTTGCAGCTTCTCATTTTTCCACAACCTAATCAATATCTGATATCCTCAGTCATTTTAATTTTTAGTATTCTAATGGAGGCATGTTGCCTGATTGCTGTTTTTATGTGCAATACCCTAATTACTAGTGAGTTTGAGCAACTTTTCATGTTTATTGACTATTTGTTTTACCTCTCTTGCAAATTGCCTGTTCATATTTTTTTTTTCCTGTTTTTCGATTAGGTGTTTGCCTTCTTTTCATTGATTTATAGTAATGCTTCATACATTTCCTGATTTCTAATAATTTGTATTGCATATCTTCTCATTCTGTTGCTGTTTAACTTACTGTTTAGCTTTATTGTGGTATATTTTATATACAAAAGCTTTGTATTTTGATGGCATCAGGTTTGTCATATTTTATTTTATAAGTTCTAGCTTTGATGACTTTTTTGAAAAATCTCTATTTTTACATTATGCGTTAACACATATTTTTGTGGGGCACCTGGGTGGCTCAGTCGGTTAAGCATCTGTCCTGGGCTCGGGTCATGATCCTGGGGTCCTGGGTTGGAGCCTCATATCGGGTTCTCTGCTCAGTGGGGAGTCTGCTTCTCCCTCTCCCTCTACCTCTCTCTGCTTGTGCTCTCTGTAAGTAAATAAATAAATAAAATCTTTAAAAAAATATATTTTGAACACTATTATATTCCAGGCACTCTTCTAAACTTGAGAGAACATGGTAGTCACAAAGCAGTAGGAAAGGCAGGCAATAAACATATAACCTGATTAATATAAAATATAATATCAGATAATGATAACTGCCATGAACAAAAATAAAAGACTATAAAAAGCAGCATAACAGCATAGTTAAGGGCACAGTCTCTAAAGCTAGACTGTCTGGGTTTGCATGTTGGTTCTGCCACTTAGGAAGCTCTATGTACCTCAGTTTCCCCATTCATATATAATGGGGAAGATAGTAACCCCAACTAGACATGCTTGTTTCTAAGAATTAAATAAGCATATCTGCATGGTATACAAAGTGCCTAGCCTATGCTAAAAACTACATAAGTATTTGATGAACAAAACAAAACACAATGAGGTGAGACCAGATGATAGACAAGGCCTAGGAGCATGTTATAGACTCTATATCACAAATTTGACCAAGGAGGTAGCATTTGAGCAGAGATCTAACCGAAATGAGTTGGGGAAATCCTTTAAGTTCAAGTTGTGAAAAACCTAACATATTATTCTCTAGTTTCTTTTAACAATTTAAATTTTACTTTTTCATTGTTTGCTTCTAAATCCATCTGGAGTTTAATTTCATGCATGGTGTGAAGTAAGGATATAATTATATTTCCTCCCATATGGAGAGACAGTTGTCCTAACAACATTTATTGACTAGTCCATTCTATTTTTTCCTGATTTAGTAATATCTTCCCAATTATATATGATAGTGTGTATTTATTTGAGGATCTTGGGCTCTGCCCCACTGATCTATTTGACTATCACTGTGCCAATACCACGCAGTCTTAACTAGTAAAATATAGTAAGCTTTGGTATTTTATAGGGCAAATTCCGCCTACCTGCTTTCAAATTATTTTAGATGTTCTCGTTCATTTATGTCTTTATACAAACTTAGGATCCCTTTGTTAATCCTATTTTTTTTCAAAAAAAATTTTTTTTGAAATCACAGTGAGTTTGGTGGAAATTCACACTTTAAATTTTTCCTCCTTTGGAAATGATGTACACGAACATTTATTAAGTTTCCATTTTATGACAACTTTAAAAATTTTCTATATGGAATTCTTACATAATTTTGTTAACTTATTCCTAAGTATTTCATATGTTTTCATGGCTATTATGGGTATCTCCTTATGCAATTTCATTTTCAAATCAGTTACTGCACATGTAAAAGAATGCTACTGAATTTTGATACTCATCTTGTATTTTGCACATTTAAAAAATATTTTTAAAATTTATTTGACACAAATTGAGAGAGAGAGAGCATAAGCAGGGGGAGTGGCAGGTGGGGGAGAGGGAGAAGTAGGCTTCCTGCTCAGCTGAGCCCAGTGCAGGGAGCCCAACATGGAGCTTGATGCACGGCTGGATCTCAGGACCCTGAGGTCATGACCCAAGAGAAGGCAGATGCTTCACCAACTGAGCCATCCAGGCGTCCCCATACTTCTTTATTTTTTAAAATGTGATTAAAGTCTCCATTATAATGCTGAGTTAATAGATGATAGAGGGCCTCTTTATTATGCTTCCGATTTAGTGGGGATTCTTTGAAAATTACATCATTAATTATTTATTAGGCTTGTGGTAGGTGTTTAATTGGTGTTCTTTTTCAGATTAAGAATACTTCCTATTTGTTAGGAATTTTATCGGATGGTTTTTCTCATTTGTGGGCTTTCACGTGTATGTTTTTATTAAATTGGTTTCGTGATGCTGAATAGATGTAGCACTCCTTAAACAGGTCACTTGATTATGTTTTTATATACATTGCTAGATTAATTGCATGCTATTTTTGGGGGGTATTTTGGTGTCCGTGTTCATAAGGGAACTTCGATTCTGCGCTTTCGTGCAATCTGATCTATTCCTTCTGTTTCTGCTCCATGTGACGCAGGAGACATTTCCCATTCCTCAGTGACCTCTGGCTCCTGAGCATATTTGGCAAGTGAGAAGTACTAGTTGTCGACTGATGGGTGGATAAGAGGGAAAAGCGAGGCTTATGACTCCAGTCTGTGGCCAGAAAATCCGGTGGGGCTGCATCTCCTGTCTGGTTCCATCTCCAACCAGATACCCCTGCCTCCGTGGTGCCAGCTCCAACCAGATGACTCATCATAGCTTCTGCCTCTGTGGGGTGGCCTTTAATTCTGGACTCTGGTAAAGTCCCCTTTGTCTTTGTACTTTTTAAAAAAGATTTTATTTATTTATTCATGAGAAACGCAGAGAGAGAGGCAGAGACACAGGCAGAGGGAGAAGCAGGCTCCCTGCAGGGACCCCGATGGGGGACTTGATCCCATGACCCCAGGGTCACGCCCAGAGCTGAAGGCAGATGCTCAACCACTAAGCCACTGGATGTCTCTGTCCTTGTACTTTTTGCCCTGGAGCCAATAGGGGGTTCCCTCTATGGCCAATCTCTCAGTGACCTCACAGTCCCCTTTGGCCTTTTGAGATGCGCATGTTTGTTTGTTCTAATCCCTTATGTTAACCACTGATCTGTATTGAATTCTCTGTGCTAAACACACCTGGAGTGGTTTGGATTTTCCCAATGAGATCCTGCCTGTGTACATCTTACAAAGTTATATCTATGTGCTCTTCTCATTCCATTTTATATCGCAGCGTGTCGTCATACAATGAAATCAGCAGTTCTCACTTTGTTTTTTGGGCGCCATTTGTATAAGATAGACCCTGGCATTGAAAACCTTTTAGGATATTAGGTAAGCTAAAGAAGCCACATTAAAGATAAATAAGAATTGTATTATTTTGTTTTCTCAAGTTGTGTTTTAAAGGCCAGCCAAGGTCGGATTTACTCCCCTGTGTCTTTTAGAAGTCCTCCTTAGAGAGGAGACTCTTTATAGGAAGTAAGTAGCATAATCAGCAAATTCTGTATTTGAATTTACCTGGCACTCTTGTGTAATTTCAGTCCCTTTTCTAAACTGCTGCTCATGTCAGGGGGAAGACCTTAGTGCCACATGTACCTTAAGTCTGACACAAAAGATGCTCATGTACCTGTAAGGTGTCATTAATTTTGTTGTCGTTATTATACAAGAATAATTTTCTTTAGTCAGTGGATGATGATTTTATGTAACTCCACCCAGCATTCCAACACCCCCCTTCCATACTAGAGAAAAGGAAGTCACTGAGACATTTCAAGCTTTGTTATTCTAAGTGTGACACACAGGAGAAATAAAACCTGTCTGATGGAATAATTGGGTGCTGATAGTTCAGTGTGGAAGTAGGTAAAGAGTTATTATACTGGCAGTGCAATTTTATTCCTACTCTCTGCCATCTTCACCTCCAAACCTATCTGTGGATGCTACACATATTTTTTAATCATTAGGGAGGTTAAGGGTGAGGTTTTCCCTTAATATTTATTGGGTAGCGCTATTTTAGTTCTTCTACATAGGTTCTCATCTAACACCCACAGAGTCCTATGATGGGGATTAGTGAAACCTTTTGACAGATGAGAAGACTGAGGCTCATGATGACCAAGTTACCTCAGATTCATAGAGTCAGTAAGTGTCCGGTTCATATTCTAAAAACAACCCGTGTGACTGAGAGTACTGCACAATAGATACCACACTACCTACTGACCATAGTTTGTTGTTTCTATACAGAGCCCTATATTCTAGAATTCTTTCATAAGAAAAAGAGCACCTCAGAATCACCTTAGGGAATTTTCACAGTAGCCAGGTGGCCAGGGATAGTATTACAGTAGCGAAGTACCTCTCTGTCTCACTAGACTTGTGGGTTAAGCAGAGTATAACGAGCTGAATACCAATCTTGAATATATTCAGACTCATCCCTTTCTCCTGTGGGGTATGTATTGAGAGTCTAGATCATCTAACTTAACAGTCCATGAGATTTTTCAGGTCGTGGTACTGCTGAGAGTTTTCTGGCATATACTGGAAGGAAGGAAGAAAGGAAAGTTCAAGGGGGAGACACAGCCATCTGACCACCGAACACCTGTCACCCTCCCCCCCCAGATGCATGAGTCATAAGTGACTCATGTTTATGGTCTATACCCAGGAAAGTCACCCTTTCCCCTCCTCCTTACTGAAGTACTCATTGCTATCTTTCTTGCAAGATGCCCAACGCCAGGACAACCGACCTGAGTTCTCACTATCCACTGAGACCCTGATTTTGACTTATGATAATTTTGTACATGATGACCGGAAAACCAACACATGCTCTGCCTCGGAGTGTGCACTTCTGTCCCCTGGTCTGGGCAACCAGTTGTCCTCTTCCACTGAACATGAATAGCAAGTCTGCTGGTTTGATTAAGCTGGAACAGACCAGCAATTCCTCAATCTACAGCAAAGCTTCTCCCCAGGAAACCAGTCTTAGGTGCCTAAGGCACCCGAGCTCAGGTGGGATCCAGAGAGGTTGCACAACGAGAGGAGCTGTCGTGACCTCCGAGACCACCCTTGGAAGCTTTCAGAGTGAAAACCTAGCTGTGAAACCAAATGAATGTCTGAATTGCACAGTGAATGTGGTATCATAAACAAAGGTTCAGAATCATGGCTATTCAGAAACTTTTTCTTGCTTTTTGGAGTACACTGGTCTCTAATGAAAGGAGTATTAGTACACTTACTGAACAACCTTCCCCTTTGGTGCCATATTGGTCTAATACTAAAACTGACCTTCCATTCAACTTTGCAAGATGCCATATTCCTTTTCGTAGACTTTGTGATTTCCAATCGTGTTTCCTGATTTTCAGATTATGTCACATTCCCGATCTTTCAAGTTCTATATTAGCATTCCTAGTTAATTCCCTGAAATTAAATAAGAACTATAACTTTACACATTCTGGGTCACGCTCATAAGTGTGCATGGTTAATTCTTGCTGCCAATTCACTCTCTATTTTGGCTAGAGACTGCTTTTATTTTGCATTTAATTATATCAGGGGTGGAATGTTAATACATGTTGGTTCTTTACCAAGGTCACCGGTCTGGGAATCAAAAATCTTTACAAAGTTCTCTTAACCTCTGTGAGCCTCACTTTCTCATCATTAAAGTAGGGAGTTAAGAGAAAATGTATTTCTTTCCTTTTTATCAAAGTCTGCAGCAGTGCTTGGTATATAATAAGCACTCAACAAATTAATGTTAAATTATATTGCATTATTTATTTTCTCTCCCGGTTCCATCTGCTGGAGCGAAAAATGTTCATACCGTTGCTGTTACTTTAATTATATAGGAATACTAGCCGGGCTTCCTTTAAAATCCAGGGAACATGACAGAATCAAATTGTGAGTAATATAACTCCAAAATGAATGTCAAAGGAATTTCAATTTTAATATAATGACATCAAAGCTGGCTTATGAATGACATGAAAAAATTCAGCCTCATTATTTCAATGTTACACCCTTCTTGGACCAAAACATGAATTACTCGGTTTGATTACCCACCTTGTTTACTGCACTTGGCTCTAAATGACTTTTGATTATTTCCAAAAATCAAATCCATCTTCAAAGGGTAGAGATTTCTTAACATTGAAGGGATTCAAAAGATTATGCATGGGCTCTGATCTGTAGGCAACAGAAAGAGGACCCGGCAGTCTCTTTGTTATGAATTAATAAGCAAAAAAACAGATGAGGATACCTGGATTCTAGCCCTGGCTTTGCAAATAATTAGCCGGGTTTAGGCAAGTTCCTTTACTATGAACCCGCACTTCTCGATTCATACAATGGGAGCTTTGGGCTAGCTGATTCCTGCCAGCTCTACTATTTTGATTTGAGTCTAGTAGAAAAAATGTGGACAAACGTATTGTTCATATGCAGAATCATCCACTTTTTAAGGATCTTGAATGCTATTTGTGATCGTTGAGTAGTTTAGAAATTGATTTGGGCTCTTTTAAATGGGAAACAGGAAAAAGGAGTTGAAGGATAATTGTTATTTTTTATAGGACAAAAAAAAATCACCTTACAAAGTCATGCAGCGCCATGTTGTAAGCCATATCGAATCTAATTAAAGCTATAGTTAAAACAACAAAGACATGTACTGGTCTAGGTAATTGAAATGTTTAGCGGAAGGTCTGCCTTCCAGCTGTGCTGGATTCGTGACTTAGGCAATGTCACTGGGGGTCCACTTCCTCCCTCTCTGTTCTGCTGTCCTCGGATGGGGTTTTTCTTCGGACTCTCCACCGTGGCTCCCCGCCAGCTCCAGCTCTCCTCTCAGAGAAACTAGAATTTCCAGACCCCAGAGATCCATTTGATGCTAGCTGAAGAAAGAGATGGATTTCTTCTGGTAGCTTTTGTGAAGGAGAAGGGATACTCTTGCTCCCCGACTCCAACAACATGGCCTATCCTCATGTGGGTTCTGATTGGCTGACCTGCTCCTCTCTGAGGTCTGTGGGCTCAGATAGGACTTTTGACTGAAGTCAATCAAGACTTGTTGCTGGAGCTGAGGGCCAGGACATTCCCCACCCAAACTATATAGTGGGGAGTGAGTGGAAGAAGGTTCCTCCAGGGACAAATTGTCACCTGAAGGGGGGGATATGGAAGCCAGGGGACAAACATAACAAATGCTTGACTCCATATTCCAGTAACAGTACCTAGCATCTTGAAAAGTACTTATGAATTACTGGCACCTTATATATTAATAGCATCTTGCAGTTTATGGAGTGCTTTAGCATCTTTGACTCCAAAATACCTATGTGGGAATGATAGGGCAAGAGTTCCATTCCCATTTTACTGACCAAGTAACTAAGACCCAGAGGATGAAATGATTTGTTAGTGACAGACCCGGGACTGAAGTCTCTGGTTTTCTAACTCCAGAATTCCAGTGCTTTTCAAATTGCCTGTTTTCAGATTTTGGCTCCCCCCACTTCTTGGTAAATGCTTTGACTTCTCTAAACCCTGGTTTCCTCATCTGTAAAAAATGGGAAAATTATAATGCTAACCTCATGCATTTGCTGTATGCAATAAAGGAGCTGTTGATTTATTTAAACCATTTAGCACTGTGCCCAAGAGACAGAAAACATTCAAGTAAACAGGAGGTGTTATCGCTACCATCATTATTCCATGGCAACTCTTTGGAAAAACATTCACCGTGGAATCCCTATCGTATCTTGTGACATGCTATTCCCCAGGGCCATCTCACTATCATTACCATGTCTCACTTAAATAGAGGCCTGAACTTCATGCTATGGAACTTGCTCTGTAATGCAATTTATTTGTAACTCCTTACACACTGATTGCCACTAATGGGGATTGGACTAATTATATTTATTATGACATTTGAATAGTGGACACCTGCATGTATTCTGGCTGCCTGAGACCTTTCTATCTCTCTTCTCCAATCTGGAGACTTTCCGGTATTGGAGCCCATCTCCCCAGGGCTAGTGAGTTTCACTTCCCAGCCTCCTTCAAAGCTGGGGTTTCAAGTCATCCGATGATCCACATGGGACGTCAATTCAGAAATGAGCCCAGTGAAGGGCTAGTTACACTGAACTCATCTTCTGATGACTTGGGTGGTGGAGTTGTCTGATCCTCAGGTGGCAGCACTGGCAGTTTTTGGTGTCCAGTCCTACGCAGTATCCACGCAAGCTGTGGCAGGGGCTCTAAGGAAGAAAGGCTGCAGAATGTGGTGAGGTTTTACTAATCATAATCTGTATTGGCTCAGGTCACCAAAACTTCCAGCAGATGTTTTCCTGCACAGTATCCACACCTGATTCTCTGGCTTCTAGGAGACTTTGTAAGCACTTAATACCTTACAGCAATTCAAGCAAAATATCTTTTGCTTCAACCATACAGAGTGGATATTGTTGTCTGCAACTAGACGGCTGAATCACATACTGAGTTTCTACCACCACCTGTCACTCATCCTTACTAGTCCAGTTCTGAGGTTGTCATGAGAATGGGAATATTTTTCTTGTAAAATATTATTGACTGGGGCAAAAGCCTTAACATGGGGACAAAAGGAAATTAAGTACATAATTTGGTGCTGATGGCATTTAACACAATTTATGGTTGAGATTTCTTGATTTTTTATTATCCAAATTTCTCAATTATCCTAGTTAAAATATAGATTTTTTAATTAAAGCTATTAGGAAAAAAAGGATTTAAAGTGACTGCTTATTGTACATTTGTCACATGCAGCTTCTCTTGAAAGCCAGTTTCATCAGAGAGCCATGTGTCATGAAGTTTTGACTACTGCCCCTTACCCCAGGGTATTCATGAATTTGAATCAGGATCTTAAAGAGCCTTTCAAACAACCCTTTGCACTCGCGGACCTTTTAAGACTAATTAGGTGTAATTAGTAGTATTGTTCTGATATTTTCCATTTATTTTCTGATCTTTAAACATCTATAAGCCAGAGATGTTAATAATTTGTGAAGTGTAAGGGAGGTCAAGTCATTCAGGTGCTGAAAATATGTTTCCTAAGCAAAAAGAAAAGAAAAAGAAAAACAAGAGAAAAGAAAAGAGAGAAAAAAAAGAGTTGGTGGTTTGTGAATCTTTTAGATTGAATCATAAAGCTGAACCCAATGAGCCACATTTTGCCTTTGTGTATCTGTTTCAGAATAGTGGGGCCCATGTTATTCCTTTCCATACTTGTTATCTCTTGGCAGAATTTCAAGAAAAATATTTTCCATTTAAGCTCACACCTCAAAAAATGTCCACAAAAGTAGTATTGGCAATTCCCGAGCTGCTGGTCTAATGAAGAGAGAGAGAGAGTTTTGAAAAAAATTCAGAAGGGAAAGATCTGTGAAAATATCAGTAAATATTAGTGGATTTTTCCCATATTGACCTATATTAATTTGTCTTAAATTTTGTCTGAGTGGTAAGCAAAAAATTGGTTCACACTGATCAGATAAATTCAGGTAATATGAGAAATATATGCATATTCTTGTTTTAAGGTTAATTTCAGTGTATATGTACAATTGGCCCATAAAGTTTTTCAATAAAAACAATAGTTCCCTTCTTACTTCTAAATATTAATAGCCCCATTTGTTTGAGGTGATCATTTTAAGCTTTCTACTTCTTATGGAAATTAAGTCTCCATTCTTAAATAATATTATGTGTAATGAATTTTATCAGCATTTTATATAAACTTTTGAATACACATAAGCTATGTATGAAGATAAAAGCAAAGATTAAATGATCTTCCGCCACATACACATATCTCCCCCACTTCCAGGCTCCCCTTTTATCTGATTTTATGTATTTACATAAAGTGGCCTCTGCTGAGCCAAGAAGCATCTTGGCTGATTATGATTATGTCTCTTCTTTCATACAATTCTTTATTTCTCTTGAAGCTAATAAACCTATGTACCTACTTCAATGTCTCACTGAGAGCTCTGACATATCTGTCAAAAACCTGTTAAATCTATTGTGCTTATCTGTAATATTTTCCAAGCATTTAATTCATCGGATAATCCATCAGGGCCACTTTCTTCTGGAATCTCTCTTTGTGGAGACCTTCATTTCCTCTTCCAATGTGAAATGCCCTTTTGGCATCTTTCTCCTGCAACCAGAGCTGAGTGGCCTTGGTATTTTCCTACTCTGATCCGGAGGGGGCCTTTTTTGACCTGGTACTGTCATCTGGAGATTAGCTTGCTCTCCTGGATAGGAAACAACATAGAACACATGAAACCGAAGTGAAATTGCATGGTTGACTGGAAAGTAGCCGCAAGAGTTCATGTCAGGGTACATCTGTGTAGCAGAGAAGGATGGCTACGGGCACCATGGAGAGCACTTAAAGAAGTTTGCTCTCCTTTCATACTTCATATGAAATCCATTTAGATTGTACCCAAAAGTCTTCTATTGCACATTGACACTGTTCTTTGAAAACACATTTTTATTACTCAATAGGATCCCATTGTCTTAGGTTAAAAACAAAGTCCCTGAGTGGACCTATTAATTTTCTAAGGCCCTTTATTATCTGGCCAGCCTCAAGCATCATCTTGCTCAGCCCCTTTGATTCAGCAAAATGGCTTTCTGTGGGTACCTCACGTATGCCCCCATCCCCAATTTTTACTTGAGCTTTTCCATCAGCATAGCGTGGTGTACTCTCCAGCTAACTGGAACCTCTTGCCTTTACCTGGTTGACTCATTCACATCTACTTCAGCCCTCGTTTCCTTGCAGAAGTCTTGCTGACATAGCAGACAAAGCCAGTGTCCTTACTTATGTGCTCCCCTGGGGCCCTGTACTCTTTTTGCACCTTGTCTTGACCACAGTGTGAATTTACATATTTGTTGGCTGCTTGATTTTCTGACTCCCTCAAGAGTTCATCGGCAACGTAAGAACTGGGGCTCACTATTTTGTTCGTTTTGGCTCACTATTAATTCCTCAAGACCTAGCACTGTCTCTGGAAATAGAAGGCACTTAATAATTACTGACATGAATAAGTAGCTAGATAAATAACAGCTAAATAATTAAAATTTGATAAGAAATAAACATGTCAGTGTGACTTAATTCGCTGTATATTGAACATGAGATAGTGCCTGCACATGGTTTTCATTTAGTAGATATTTCTTGAATTAATGCTTTCATTGATGAAAATTAACACGTTAGGAGAGGGTTGACTCCCAGAGAAATTCATATATGAACATACATCTTTCAAAGTGTCCAGGATCCAAATTATCATTGAATTCAGATGCATGTCTATTACACTATTATTTTTAAACTTGTCCAAACCATTCTCTCTTCTACTGTGTCTGTACAGTTAAGAACACTCATTAGGTTCAGACTATAAAAGTGTGTGTTACACTTTTGTTTTGGCTTGTTTAGATATCACAAAGCCCATGAGGGAAAGCCATGTTCTAGATATCCACAGAACTCCTCAGGTTTTCACCTTCTGCTTATTTATACTTACATTACTACATTTTAACAAGCTTGGTTATCTATATTCAAATTTGCAAATTGAAAGGGTAGAGAGTTTATTAAAAACTAAAAAAGAGCTGATTGCAAGAATATGACAAAATCTTCCAAAAGCAGACACAATTACACACACACACACACACACGCACACACACACACACAGAGTAGTGATTTAATTAATTGCTGAAGTGTTCTACATTACTTGGTTGAATCTAAGGACATTTAAGTAGTATTAAAGTAAATGATTTGCGTTAAAATGCTTTTGACTAATTAAGAAGTAACCAACTCAGTTTAACATGCACGAAATGCCTCGCACATTTTCAGAATGTTTCAATTCAGAGTAATTAAATCACCTAGTTCCAGGACTTAAGGGAATTCGCCCTCAGGGATTTCCAAAGCTTGGCTTTCTGGAAGGATCCAATCCCTAAGGATTCTGAATGGCCAAGGTTTTATTGTACTTCCTGAGCTAAATTTCCTGCTGATAATAAAAAAAAAAAAGAGGGTTTCCTGTTTGGTTTCCCTTGTTTGTGTGTTTCCATAGAATTCATAGTGGCCACAGTTTCAAAGTGACAAAGAAAAATTCAAAATATGAAGAAATAACTTTCCCCATGTTGAGGACTGAATTTTGAAAAAGTGTATATCGTTGTGTATATTGCCTTTGCCTCTGCAGTGATCATGTTACCTGAGCAGATGAAGATTATTTCATTTGAATAGGCAATAAAATACTAGCAAACACTCTTTTAGGTACTGCTGAAAAAAGTATGCTAGTTTTTCTATTGAAGATACCGAGTTAAACTTAGAAGATCTAGTGGTTCAGTAGGAATTGTGCTATTATCCACTTCTCTTAACAGAGTGGGTCTGAACCGTCTTGGGCAATAGTTTTTTTATGGATTGAGTAGAAATACTAATAAATATTCAGCCTACTAGGTTGCCAAGATATGGACAAATTCAATAAGTTATTAAACATTGAGGTGGGTTTTGAAAAGAAAGCAAATATAGATGTCAATCACTATGTTCTGATATGCTCATAATCAAAACAATATGACCTCGTTGGCTTGGCCTCATTGTATAATTATACTGGTTCGCAACAATACTTCTTACGTGTGTTTCTACCCTAGCAAAAGCAACCAAATGTAATAGCTTCATATGAGGATAGTGTCAAAAGTAATTGTCAGAATTCTTAGGGTCTTGGGGTCTCATTTCCAATGGGTGCAAATTTCTTTCAAGTCCTGGGCCTCTTTTAGTTGCCACCCACATTGCTAAAATTTGGAACAATGCTAGCACGTCCCTTTCAGCCAAGTTGGGGTGGAGGCACCTTCCTGTAAATGTCTGCTGACCCAAGTTGTATTTCTGCCTTTGAGCTGGAGGCGAAGAGACAGGCAGCCCAAATTCCTTCGAACATTTCTATTTCTTTGTTATGTATTAGCAATGCCAGACTAATTGAACTATTTTAAATAACATCATCTATGAGCAAAATTGTCAAAGCATTTGAATGCCACAGATATTTACAATGCTCATGAAATGATAAAGTTTCTTATGTGTCACACTTACCAGATGTTCAGTTCATTTGGATGAAGCTGACACTTTGGAGCTGGGAGCTAATTAACTGGACTCTTCTTAGACCTCAGGATAGAGTCTGCTGAGGGCTGTGTCCTTAATATCCTCTGGGTATGGGCAAGCAAGGGTATGTGTGTGCAGACACCATGAATGAATTGCCTTGCCAGAAATTGCTCCTGTCATAAATGTTTAATTGTTTAGACATTCTTTCCTACAGCTGGTATTGTATTATTTAAAACTAATATTTTCCAGGGATGCTAAGGAATTCTAGTTGTCACGAGCAAGGAGAAGCAACAGAGTATTTCTCAAACAACGTGAGGGCAAGAGTCTCAGAGGGTCAAGAGAAAGGAGATGGTCTTCACCCGTAGTGATGACATAATGGGGAGGAGCTAGCCTACATATTTTGAATCCTCTGCACCGGGGAACTGACATTTCAGTGATACAAACATGGCTCTATTCCAGTCAATGAAATGCCCCCAAACCTCAGTTTTGGGGGGATGTCAGCAATACGATTTGGAGAGCAAAATGACGAAGCCCTTTCTTTTTTTTATGATGCTTGCAGCTCTATTCAAGCAGACTAAGTGAAGAAGATGCCAAGATTCTGCTTCTATCACTCCACCTTTCTATAATTCTTCACAAATTATTCTATCCTATAAGTATTCTAGATTTCTACAGCGACAGACAATAGCAACTAATTAAAGATCACTGAATCGTCAGTCAGCAAGCTGGTAGGAGTAAAATGTTTTGGGCATAAGAGGCACACCAGACTGAAACAAAGAAACCAAATAAAATGATTGCATTTTCAGGTGTTTTACAAAAGCATTGATAAAGCCCCGGTTACTTTCCTCCTCTTCCTTCTGAATCTTCCGTCCTGTTAAGGAACCATCCCGCATTTTTCTAATTGCTGTAAGGCTGGCTTGCACATGCCAAGTTAAATAACATTGGAATTTATTGAACTCCAAATATAGTATCTGATGAGTGACTCCTTGTTATCTTTAGTAGGAACTCTTTATCAAGGATCCTAAAAAAAAAAAAAGAATTAGAAAAATAATCTTGTATAAGAAATTTGACACATAATCAGACTGGCAGTTAATATAAGTCAGAGTTAAGATGTTACACAAAATATTTTTGTGCATCTTTTTTCCCCTTTATTGTTGTCTAAGTCCCATTTCCTAAATCATCATTTTAAAGTCATTTATAATGTTGCCAACAGTACTGAGAATCTTCTGCACAAGACAGATTATTAGGGCCCAGACTTCATAATATCCAGGAGGCAGAGGAGGGTCCAGAGATTTCTATAATTTGTAAACAAGCTTGAGTTTTTCTAGGGATACGACGAACCCTGATTGCACCCGAAGGTGCCTAACTATAAAATCTAACACACCTGTCACGTTGATTTATTAATTCCGAATAATCTTGGACATGGGAAAGGAGATGCATGCTGAGATTCTTACACCCTGATAAATGCTTTTGTACGTATCTATTGTTCCTTATTTCCTTGTTCATTCCCAACAATATTGTAATTGGGCCCAAATTTAGCTGATCTTTACTTAAACAAAGAAGCTTTGAAAGAGAGCAAGAGAAAACTATTAAGAGTAATGCAAAAGTAAAAATTATTCAGGATTTAAAAATCTTACTCTGGAAAGCTAAATTTAATGGGTTAATTGTATGTAACTAAATAGCACAAAAAATTAAACAAACAAACAAACAAACAAACAAACAAAAACCTTTTAGAACAGAGTTTGGCAAATTGTGGCCTGTGGGACAAATCTGGTCTGCTGCCTCTTTGGTAAATGACGTTTTTTATTGGGGCACAGTTGTATCCATTTGTTTACGAATTGTCTGTGGCTACTTTCTCACCGTGATGGTGGAGCTGAGCAGTTGGGAAAAAGACCACACGGCTGGCAAGGGTCCAGATATTTACTATCTTATCCTTTATGGAAAATAGTTTGCCAACACCTGTTTCAGACAAGATCAGTCTTTAGTCTAGTGGTCTCTAAGTATAATACAGAAGGCACTCGTCTTGGAGTAACTGATTTACTTGGTTCTCTCTCTCTCTTTTCCCTTGACTGTTGCTGTGTCCCAGGGACTGTGTGAGCTCTTCATCTATCTTATTCCATTTAATTTGAACAGTCCCTCTCTGTGGGAGGTCCTATTAATATTCTCATTTAGTCAAAAGGAAGTCAGGTTTTGAGAAGCTGAATAACTCACATAAGTTACCCAACTAATAATTAAGGAATCAGAGACTCAAGTGTGTCGGACCCTAATTTGGAGTTACAGGTACATATTTGCATTTACACAAGCATTCTCCAGGAGGGATAATGTGATGGCTAAATAATAAAATAGATGTAAGATATCTAAAAGTGCCTGACATAATAGATGCCTAGTAAAAGTTCATCTTTGCCCTCTTACATCTGGATTTCATTATCCTGGTTGAGTAGAAATTAATTTTGAAAAAGCAATGAGAATAGCCTACGTTCTTTGACTAAAAGGCAAAAGTCATAAGAATTTCTTCTGTTTAGGAGCGGCCCACCATGGGTGGATCACATGTGCATTTGTAACCTTGTTAACAATAGGGAAAGATAGCCTGGAGCCATGCACATGCTCCTACCCAGTCTCAGGAATAAGGATGGGCCTCTGTGACAGAAATGATCGAGGTTAAAGCTCCAAGCTAGGGTTATGAGAATGATTTTATTTTATTTTCTACTCAAAGCTCACTGACTCCTAGGGGACCAACTCCCTGACCTTAGCATTATTAGCACCATGTTCCAACCAACTCAGCTATTTGTTCCATTAAGATTCATAAACATGAGAGACTCCTAACTCTGGGAAATGAACTAGGGGTGTTGGAAGGGGAGGTGGGCCGGGGGTGGGGATGACTGGGTGGCAGGCACTGAGGGGGGCACTTGACAGGGTGAGCATTGGGTGTTATTCTGTATGTTGGCAAATTGAACACCAATAAAAAATAAATTTATTATTAAAAAAAAGATTCATAAACTCAAGTTCAAAAACTCTAGGGTAGGAAGAGAAGCTACCTAGATTCATATAAGCTTTAGTTAGCTTCCTTGATTAGATGACTCTTTCCCTGTATGACTGGGCTTCTAAATAACACATTTTTGTACTGCTGAATTATTTTTTTAGAACTAAGGTACCATTGGATTTAGGAATAGACTGAAAACAAATAATAGAAATTTGGAATTGTGTGCCGAATTCACGCATTTTACACTTCAGCGTTTTGCAAAGGAGTAGAAAGTTGAATATACTTCATTCCTCCTGGAGAAAGGGATAGTCATTGGCCTTTCAGCTACAGCCCTGGGCACGGAGATGGCTTGGTGTTCCATTCCGCCACTTACCTGTGTTTGGTTCTTCAACGGCTGTACTGAGATTAACCCTTACTTCAGTCAGATTGTCTGCCAATCCATGCAGATCGACCCATATCTGGCAATGGAAAATAGACACATTCTAGATATTTATCAATAAACGCAGTCTTAAACTTATAGCCACTAAATATTTATCTAAATACTGGGGGAAGTTCAATACTAAAGGATTCTTTGACTTGGGCATTAAAAATCCGACTTAATAAGATCAATAAAGAATGCATTTGGTTGGTTTCCTACAAAACTACTGTTCTCTTAAAATAGAGATATTTTAACATTGAGATATAACTGACGTGCAACACTATATTTAAGATGATTTGACTTATTGTGAAATAGTCATAATTATTATCACAATAAGTTTAGTTAACTTCTATCATCTCGTGTGGATATAGGAATATATAAAATATATTAATAAAAATATATTAATAAAATATATATATTTCACAATATATTGTGAAATAATTATAATTATTATCACAATAAGTTTAGTTAACATCTATCCTCTCATGTGGATATAAAAAAGAAAAAGGGCAAAATGTATTATTTTCCTTGTGATGAGAATTACAAGTTCTACTTGTAGAATCTACTCTTGTAACGTTCATATACACCATACAGCAATGTTACCTGTGGTTATCCCTAGTACTTATTGATCTTATAACTGGAAGGTTGTACCTTTGGACCACCTTATAATCATGGTTCTTGAATTCTATTGTGGCATCATGCTCTCATACATGGAGATTCATGATCAAAGCAGGCCTATTAACTTCATCATAGCATTTTAAAAAAGTGTTCTTGACTATAGGGTATTCTTTCATTTTCGTGACTTTAGAGGAAATTCTTTGGCACATATTCATACCAGGAATATGTGTAAGTCACCTGAAAAGCTGTTCTTTTGATATCTTAGGGACAGTGTGTATTAGGTATTGAAGCTTGATCCTTTCAATTGGCAAATAAAAGGCTGAGGGCCAAGTGGGCGACGTTGCTGTAGTACTCATCGTACTCGTGCCTTTAGCCTATGTCCTTGTCTCAAGTTGAGCCATGTTTATTTGTATTCTTTCATAAATCCATGTTCCTTTGTTATAACAACTCTACTGTTTCTTCATAAGGCACATGTTTGAGTGTGTACTTAAAATATGGAGGGTGCTTGAGCTGATAAAATTTGACCATGCGTCGGTTTGGTAAATACACGAGAGAAACGTGCCATCTTCCCAGTCTGACTGAGATCCACCACAGAAATCGTTAATCAATAAATGTTCTCATTTCCACAAAGGCTAGACACCACTTCAGATTCCTTCTCAATCCCTGCTGCATATAATCACTACCAATTGATTGAAAGTGCACTCGAAATCTATTCGCCATTTCTGCTTTAGAGACTTTTTCCATGAAATGTCTTTTTTTTTTTTATATATTGCCTCTTACGTCTAACTTCAGTAAAATTGCTTTCTGTTGACTTAATGTGAAATACAACCTTTATATCCATTAAAAACAGCAAAATAAAATGGTACTATAATAGCAACAACATGTACTTTTAAAAAAATTTAAATAAATAATAATCATCCAGAATGTATCTTTTTTTTTTTTTTTTTAAGGCTGAGAAAATACATTTCTTGTTCCCTGTGGCCCATGAGATCTCTGACATTTAAGAAGCAAAGAAGCAGAATAGGAGAGCTATACCTTTTCTCTGGACTACTCTGGCTCTTGAGGATCGTGCAAACCTTCGTCTAGGTGTGACTTATCTCAGCCATGTTTTGTGTAAGGAAAATGACTTCCATATGTCCCCACTACCTCACAGCCAAAACATTTGTGCACAGGTTGGGCGAATGCTTCCCATAGGGTGCATTCCCTTGGTTTCAAGTCATGAATAGAAAGGCCTTGGATTATAGGAAAGAATTTGACTGTCTTTACAGTGTGTACAAAGACACACACATACACACACGTGCATGTGCACACGCACCCACACCCACGTGTCCATGCATTCTCATTGTAGCATAGTGTTTTATAATAACTTTGGGGGTCATTATCTAGATATACGTGCTCTAATGAAAATGCCATCATCAGAGCTCATGAGTGAATTTAAGTCAGCGTGATATCATAGAAAAGCTTAAGGTAAAATATCAAAGGGAAAATGGTTATAAAAATTTATTTTGGTGTGTGTCTTGGAAAACCTCAGTGATCCAAATATGCTGCTTGCCTTCCTGTATTTCCAAGTCCCCAGAGTAATGGCCCATTCCAAAGCCAAGCAATTTTGAAAATTAAAAACATATTTTATTAATAGCTCAAATACAGGAAGAACACAACAGTCCTTCCTGGTGATGTAATTGAACCTGATGATTTGAATTAAGAATATGCTAACATCTGGTAGTACCCAAAACATGGCCTATTAGAAATGGAACAGGCTAATCTCTGAAGCAACATTCACACATTCTCTCTCTCTCTCTCTCTCTTTTTTTTTTTTTTTGAAACAAGAAGTCTATCCTCCAATTGGTCTGTGTAATTTTAAAAATATGTATAATTAAAGGAATAGAGAATATTTGGCTTTAAGTCTGTGTTCGAACTTACAGAGATGGAAGTCAGACAAAAAAGGCTTCTGGGGAGTCCTGTGTATCAGACAGGAAGCGAAAACAGAAAATCCCTTTCTCTGATGTTATATCAACATGCTTCTATCAGATCAGAACCAGGGGCATGTGTATTATAATTCAGCATGACAGACTTTGGGATAAAGTACATAGATAAGTACCAGGCTACAAAGTTAAATTGAGGTAGGAACTCTAAACAGGTCCTTTATTGTGTTGTTATTAAGACATTGTCAGGCCTTGAAAGGAATTAAATTATATCGTGGCAATCTGAAATGTTTCCCTTTACACGCACACACCAAATAAGGGAGGGGGAGAGGGGATGAAAAACCCAATACACAAAATTTCTTTCATTTCAATTTTCAAGAGAGGCCTCGGCAGGGGTTTTCATTTGATAAATGCAAAAAGACAACCTAATAACAGCTTGCTTTGTTCCAAAATTAGGAACGGGAAAAGGTGGAAATGAGCATGTCGCATAGTTTTTAGAGAAAGGACAATTTGGTTTCAGGACCGACAATTCAGACAATTTTTTATCCGGACCGTGGAAAATTACTAGAAAGGTTACAGAAGTGATTCCTAAGGTGACTTCAGGCACCATTGTGCCACGTTTTGGTTGTTGGTTGGTTGGTTATTGGTTTGTTTTTCCCTCAGCAAGTGTTCTTAAAGAGAAGGTTTTCTATTTTGGGTTTCTCAAGAACAAACGTACATCAACAGTTTTCTCTTCAGAGAATGTGCCCTGTGTTTCTGTTCCTTACCTTTCAGTCATGGAAATCTGCCGCACTTACCTAGGGCACAAATCAAAGCCATCCTCATCATTCTTTCTCCAGCTTGGAGAGCACTTGTCAGTTGTGAAATGATCAAATAGATCGACATTCGTTGGTACAACAGAGATTATTTTTTTAGAATTTTTAATTTTTATGTGGCATCAAAATTTCAGGAAACAAATGCAGGCAAAGGGCAGGAAGTCTTATACATTATTTACCAATTATTAATATTTTGGCTCTTTTTTAAAGATTTTATTTATTTACGGGCACCTGGGTAGCTCAGTGGTTGAGCATCTGCCTTTGGCTCAGGTCATGATCCTGGAGTCCTGGAATCGAGTCCCATATCCGGTTCCCCTCAGGGAGCCTGCTTCTCCCTCTTCTTGTGTTTCTTCTTCTCTCTCTGTGTCTCTCATGAATAAATAAATAAAATCTTTGACATTTATTTATTTATTTATTGGAGAGAAAGCACAAGCAGGGGAGAAGTTCATAGGGAGAGAGAGAAGCAGACTCCCTGCTGAGCAGGGAGCCCAGTGTGGGACTTGATCCCAGAACCCCAAGATCATGTCATGAGCCAAAGGCAGAGACTTAACCCATTGACTGAGCCACCCAGGAGCCCATGTGTTTTGACTCTTCTGCTTCATCATTCTCTGTCTGTCTCCCTTTGTCTCTCTTCATACACATACACGCATGCACACACACACATGCATTTTATTATTTTTTGGAAACATTTGAGGGTAACACTGTGTTTCCAGTTCCAAATCAACATCAGAGCATCTTGCCTTTTTCCATATTTGTGACTCCCTTCTCCAAAAGTAAGAAACTGGGCTTCTATTATTCTTAATATAAATGTTCATTTGTTCAGGTGTAGAATATGTGAAAAGTAGGTTCAGAATCGTTAAGCACATTATGGTAAAACAGAAGTAGTACGGTAAAATTAGTATTTGTTTATGGATTTTTGAGATACAATTTGCATATAGTAGAGTACAGAAGTCTTAAGTGTACAATTTAATAAGTTTTGACAAATGCATATTCTCATTAATTTACACTCTTACAAAGATACAGAACTTTTCCATCCACCTTGCTCCTTGCTAACGAACTAACGAATCCCCACCCCAAAGCAAATTAACCTAAAGGAAATAGGATAAATGACAAGATGAAGGAAAGAACAGAGATCAATAAAACAGAAAATGCACCTGCAATAGAGAAAAATCAACAAAACTAACAGTTGAATCTTTGAGCACCATGATAACATTGTTAAACACTTGATAGACTGAACATTATTCAAAATAGAAGAGGAGGCATGAGTACAAATCTTTAAAATAGTGAAAGACAACGAGGGAGTATTGTGAATGAGGTTATGCAATGTAGCTTATCTGTGTAGATGACACGAACACACACCTTGAAACACACACATTGACAATACTGACATAGGAAGAAACAGAAAAGCAAAGTAGCCCTTATACCTGTTTAGAAAATGTAACTGATAATTAAAAGTCTTCCCACAAATAAATTCCTATGATTCAGTTGTGAACTGAAATCATTTTAAGAAAGGAAAAATTAATTTAAAAAAATTAAGAAAGGAAAAAATTTTCCTTTTTAAGAAAGGAAAAATACACATCTAAGTAAACTTTTTTTTTTTTTTTCCAGAAAGCAGAGGGAGGAAGAAAATTTTCTTATTTAATGTTATTAGGGCAACAAAACTCGAATACCAAAGCCAGACAAAGACGTTTCAATTAAAGAAAATCTATAGCTTAACATCCCTTAGGACACAAACTAAATGCATCAATAGATGATAAGAATATATATATAAAAAGATAAGAATAAATGATAATGCAAAGTGAGACTTTTCTCAGAAACAAGACTGGTTTAATATTTGAAAATCAGTGCAATTTGTTTTATGAAAAAGATAAAATTTTAAAAACCATACTATTATCTTAATAGATGCAGAAAATACATTTGACAATAGTTGCTCATCTACTATTTAAAATTAAAAAAAAAAAACTTCAACAAACTAGGAATTCCTGATAAAGGGCATCGATAGGAAACCTTTAGATGGCTCTATACATCATGTTGAAAGACCCAAGCCTATATCCTGAGATTGGAAACAAGGCAAGGTGGTTCACTCTCCAAACTTCTATTTGTATGTTAATTTATTTTTAAAATAAGCTCCACACCCAATGTGGGGTTTGAACTCATGGCTGAGATTCAGAGTTGCAGGCTCTACCAACTGAGCCAGCCGGGCGCCCTCAAAAACTTTTATTCTAGAGCTGGGAAAACCACTCTATGGTGATAGAAATCAGAGAAGTATATGCCTGAGAAATGGTTAGAATCGACTAAGAAAAGGCACCAGAAAACTGATAGGGGTATGTGTTCCTTAGATATGCTAATTTTAATCTGTGCATTTTGATGTGTGTAAATTAGATTGCAATGATCTCAAACTTAGTGCTCAGATACTCCTATTCCTTTAAGCCTTTTAGTTTCTGAGTTTCTATTTTGATAATTATACTTAACATTTTTCATATTCCATACATGGTAGAAAAAATACCAAAACCTCTAACAAGTCATTCTTTTGTATAATTTCCTTTTCTTGAGTGTGGGCAGGACTCAGAACTTGCCTGTAACCAGTAGAATATTGGTGATCTAATATTTCTCCTGTGATAATGTTACATTATGTAGCAAAGATAAAGGGATTTTACAGAAGTAATGAAGATTCCTACTCAATTGATTTTAAGTTAATCTAAAAAGATGGCTCTGGGTGAGCCTGACCTAATCAGATGAACCCGTTAAAAGTGGGTCAAGAAATAAAAAATCCTGAGCTTCAGATAAGATGCTAGCCAGCTCCAGTCGACAGCTGAAACGCAGCCTTGTAAGATCCTGAGCAAAAGGTCAAGCAAAGCCATACCTGGACTTCTGACCCATTAAAGATGTTAGATAATAAACATGTGTTGTTTCAAGCTCCTAAATGTGTGGTGGGGATTTGTTATTCAGCAATAGAAAATAGACGCACTTCATTTTACTTTTTACTTCCAGCGTATGATACCTCTTGGATCTCCCTGCACTTAGTCTATTACTTTTTTTCCCATTGGAGATAGATGTTCTTTTTAGAGTTTTGGGTTGGTCGCTCATATGGATAATTTCCTTTCATTTCTAGTTATTTGGAGTTAACATTTTATCTTTGCATTTGATTCATCTTGATCACAGGTTAGTGAGTGTAGGTTTTGTTTTTAATACCTTGCCTTCACATTTGGGGTTTAAGCTGTTCTACAAGAGAAGGGGCAGAGAGGAGGACGAGATTCTCTTCTAGAGATGGAGCTCTGCTTGCCTTCTACTGAGGTCCCCCCGGGGAACCTTCTCAGGGCCTGCTCAGTGGGACTCATATCAAGACCCGGAGAACAGGGCTCAGAGTGTGCTGGAGTCATCTACCATCCACCTAATTTTTTTTTTTTTTTTCCTGCTGTGGCTGCCAAGAGCAACAATGGCCTCGGGCCGTGCAGTGCTTCTCTGTCTAGCACCAACACTCATTTTAGGCTCTCTCTCAGCTGTGCTGTCCCCCAATTTAAAGAAAATGTTTTTCTTGTGTTTAAATGGTGAGAAAACATTATTGTTTCATGGTAGGCAGAGGAGGGACAAGACTATCCAACTATTTTAAGTGTTGCTCTTTAATTACTTCTTCTGATATCGCCCAAGGCCTTTGTCCCGCTCTTGGAGTGCATTTGCCTTATCCTTGGAATTTCTGGAAGACCTCTTTCCTCTTGAGTGTGTTTGAATTTGTGGTTTTTCTGTTCCTGTTTATCTCTTCCTACGGGCCTATCAGCGGCTCATCTCGGGAATTCCTCAAAATCTCTGATATGCCAATGACATTCTGCCCCTTTCAAACCCTGATAGGAATTTCTGCCATCTTTCTATTTTATTTTATTTTATTTTTTTCTATCTTGTGAGATTTGAGGCAGAGGAGAGATGCTTTTAATCCATTCTGTTGTTGGGATGCCCAGGTGGCTCAGTCAGTTAAGTGTCTCATTCTTTTTTTTTTTTTTTTGAGATTTTATTTATTTATTCATGAGACACACACACACACACACACACGAGAGAGAGAGAGAGAGAGAGAGAGAGAGAAACAGAGACACAGGCAGAGGGAGAAGCAGGCTCCATGCCAGGAGCCCGACGTGGGACTCGATCCCGGAATCCTGGGATCATGCCCTGAGCCGAAGGCAGATGGTCAACCCCTGAGCCACCCAGGAGTCCCAAGTGTCTGATTCTTGATTACAGCTCAGGTCGTGATTTCAGAGTTGTGAGATCCAGCCCCAGCTGGGGAATCCCTGCTCAGTGGGGCATCTGCTTGAGATTCTTTCTCCCTCTCCCTCTCCCCCTCCCTCAGCTCTCTCTCGCTCATGCTCTCCCAAATTAAATAAATAAAATCTTTAAAAAATCCATTGTCTTGTTATGTTCTCATCTTTGAGGTGATCAGCTAACCTGATCAGATAACTCCACAGATGAAAAATTGAGTTTCACAGATGGCCACCATGACTTACCTAAGTGCACCCAGCTGGTGAGCTGTAGAGACCTGAGCTTAAATCCTTCAACTCTTTTTTTTTTTTTTTTAAATTTTTCCGACTCTTAGTGCAGTGTTTTCTCACCTATCATTAAGACCCAATTTATAGAGGCCAACATGATGGCACATCCTTTCTCAATACTCTTGACTTTTGTGTACCTATATAGTAGGGCAAATTATGTTGAAATTCCAGGAAGCTGCGTATCAAATCACACTTCAGCGACTCTGCAGCCGGCAGTATATATGTTAATATTGTTAGAGTTCAGTGTGCATGTGCTTTTGTTTGCTATCACGGTTTCACATCTTCTCATGGACACACAACACTGACACACGCACCCTGAAATGATTAACATAGCCCTCAGCAAGGTGTGTGCACACGCTCAGATTACATAGGTGGCCACCGACAATTTTCTTGAAGGGGAAGATGGGTATATTAAGTCAACTCCTCATTATCGTCTTTCCAAGGTTAATGTCATCATTTGCTTTGGAATTTTCATTTGTATGTTCATCTCGAGTGGGAGCTGTTTCTCTCTCTCTGCCTAATTATTTCCGTCTAGTCATTTTATAGCTGCCTCCACCTGGTCTCATTCATTCTCGAGTCCGTACGAATCCTGTCTTCCTGGCTTGGGGCTCCTGCGCCAGGTTGTTTTTGTCTGTAGAGAAGGTCCGGTTACTGAACTGGGCAGGTTTCCTCCTGGGCTCTCTCTGGAGCTGTACGACTTCACACATGCTTTGATCCTGGGAGGACCTACTGATTACTTTTGCTCTTCAGCAGGCTCCACTTTAGCATAATGGACCTGGTGCAAATTCATGACAGCACGTGGGCTGACCTCTGCTACCCACAGATTCTGAACCCCAGGTGCCAGCAGGTCAAGGCTCCTTTCTTTCTGCTCATAACTGTGTGAGTGGATCTCATCGTCCTGTTACAACCCAGGAAGGGGGCTCCTCTTGATTTGGTTGATTTTCATTTTTAAAAATTTACTGGTTACTCCTGTGTTCCTAGTGAGGAGGGGTTCCCTCAAAATATGAACTCAGGATGCTGTCTTGCACAGAAGCCTCAGGATGTATGTGTTCAGTGGGAATATTCCTCTGATTTCTGTTTGATGTGTGATTAGAACAGTCCCTCCCTCACTGTGTTTTAAAAGTTCACTGTGATTCTGATAAAAGTAATCCATAATTAATTTATTCATATCAGTAAATGCTTAACAGCAGGACTAAAACACTTTCAAATCACACTTTGCATGCTAGCCAGCTCA
Organism: Canis aureus; assembly: GCF_053574225.1. Taxonomy (NCBI): domain Eukaryota; kingdom Metazoa; phylum Chordata; class Mammalia; order Carnivora; family Canidae; genus Canis; species Canis aureus. The sequence continues at coordinate 3,439,240 of NC_135646.1, forward strand.
AGGACCGGACAGATGCCAAAATATTTTTCACTTGTGTTTTGGTATTTCATATTTGCTAAATATGAGCCATTATGTGATATATTTACATATATATGATGAGCATGAATCAAAACATTTTCCTTCTGATTTTCTTAATTGGTTGTGGAAGGAAAAATATCTTTAATCTTGTTTGTAAATGAAGTTTAATTTTCTTAGCCTTAATTGGTGGCAGTATGAAACACTCTTCATTGGTAAAACACATACAGGAAGATCTTATTTACGGGCTTAATATCCTTAGTTAATGATTCTAACACCTGGAGCTATCCTCCTGCATGACTTGAGTCAAGCACTGATGCTAGTAAGGTGAGTTGATATATCTTGTAAATCGTAGACCTGTATGGTCTAAGAGAAAAAAGAAAATTGTGAGGAGCTGAATTAAATAAATTTTTAGCAAAACACGTTTACGGGTAGTAATCAGACATTTTTCATAAATACGTCTTGCCCGACTAATAGAGACTATTATGAAGAACAGCCAAATATGTTAGGTCTCGGGAAAGTGATAACTACAGGAATTTACTGGGATAAAACTACCACCGGGTCATAACAGTCTTTTGTAACAAAAGGCTTAGAATTTAAAATGCTCAATTGGTGTTTTGTTATACAAATATTATTCGCATCTGTCTCACCCTCCTGACACTTCTAAACGGCTAAAAGAACCCTTTCATATTGTGTTTATGCTTGTATTTAAAATAAGGAAAATAACCTCATGATTGAAATCACTGGGGTTTGTGACAAGGGCTCTTTTAATGAGAGGTCCACGGGGCGCACAGCAAGAATGAAGCCAGAGCTCTGCAGGTGACCAGGGGACAGGTGTTCCTGGGATGCTGGCCCTCACCTGTCACGACACACATCCCGGCCTGCACGAGGCACAAAGTATGGGGGAGGGACAGCCGAATTTTATAAAAGCCTTCCAGATAGTTGGGTAATAGGTTTTGAACGTGCCGAAGTCACCTCATCCCTTTATCATTCAATTTCTTTTTTCATAAAAAAATAAAAGAACTCTTGCACCTGCCTTCCTTGCTCCCCTGGCTGCTGCCCTTCCGTAGTCCACTCCGGATACAGGAGGATGGGACTTCTGATCTTCTCAGGAAGCCTGTTTACATGGAGAAGTAGGTGATCTGCTTAGCCTTATCACCATTTGGCCCGGCCTTATTCAGATGTTATTGGTGCTCATAAACCTCCATGAACTTTTTATTACACAGCTTCCCTGTTGTAGTGAAAAACTGCACGTGGATTGATTGTTGATTGCTATAGTTATTGAAAGGTCTTCCTCTGTGTCTGCCAAAAGAAAAAAAAAAAAAAAAAAAGAAAAAGCATGGGAAGAAACTTCAAGACCAAACTGACCCACCAATGGATAGGAGTACACAGAACATGGCAGGGCGTTTTATCATTTGTCACTTTGTCACAGCTATTGTCACCAAAGGCATAATTAGAACAGAGAATCAAAAAGCCATGGTGCAAACAATGCAGTCCAGTGAAAAGAAACACATCTCTGTGGGGGGAAAAAAAAAAATATATATATATATTATATAAGATATATATAAATATATATATTATAAATATAAAATATATATTTATTTATAAAACAAGTGGTGGGAGTGGATCAGAGGATCTCAAGAGGAGAGAACTTTTTCCTAAATATTTTGAACAAGGTCTTAATTCACAGAGGCTGACACAGGATACTTGTGGCAAGATGAAGATGCAATTGGTCCTGCATTCATTTCAAATAATATGTCGAGTTGAACAACCGCAGCATAATCCCTTTTAATGTGGATTTGAAATGAATTGAGAATGGTTTTCAAATGCAAGTTCACATTGCCAATGACAATTTGGGTCACAAAGATTAACAAAGTTGTTTGTTCCACGCCAGGTAATTGCTCTTGTACGGGACCTGTTGTGCTCTAACGCAAAATTTGATTCGAATAATGATTATAATGATTATGATTACTTTGAAAACAGCAGAATCCTTCCATGATGAAAGGGGTAAAATGATAAGATATGAAAGCTGGAAGTGTGCTCTGGGGTCTGCGAGTCCAGCATTTCTTAAAGTGTTGTCTGTGGACATAGAACATTAATTGTTGAATAGGGAGGGAAAAACTGCAGAAGATGAAAGTCATTTCTGGGCAAATTATTTTTTAAAAGGTTTCCTTACACGCTTACACTTTTTTTTTTCCTGCAAGACTTTTCAGGTCCTTTAATATAAGTGTATTTTCATTCTCCAGATGAGAGAATTCCCCCAAATTTAATATGCACAAGTGCACATACGGTAAGCACCGACGTTGTGTGTGTTCGAATGTGTGTATCTGTGAACTAATGTTCCATGGGAGACATTTTAATATTCTATTATTTAATGCTTCTGTCTCATAAAGATAGAAACTGAGGTCCACACGGGTTGAGGGGACAGGCCACAGCGGTTGAACCAAGCAGTGGCTGAGTCGGTCCTGGAGCTCAAGCCTCATGACTCCATCACGGTGTTCTTCACATGGTACCATCAGGTGGGTGGATAGAGCGACATCCAAGGCCTGAGGAGACGAGGTGGTGGCCACCATGGTTTTACATCCTGGATAGAAAGAAGATTCCAAAAATTCCTCCACTGACCTCCTAAAATGTCAAGAATTTCATTTTATTCTTAGGAGCTAAGGGCACAGATTTTTTTTTTTTTAAAGATTTTATTTCTTTATTCATGAGAGACCCAGAGAGAGGCAGAGACGCAGGCAGAGGGAGAAGCAGGCTCCCTGTGGGGAGCCCAATGTGGGACTCGATCCTGGGACCCTGGGATCATGCCCTGAGCTAAAGGCAGACGCTCAACCACTGAGCCCCCCGGGCGTCCCAAGGGCACTGATTTAATTGTGCTTCAGCATGAACTTACTGGGGAGAGCACTATATGTAGGCATCGCCCTGCTGGCTAGCATCCAGCACGGAAGAAGCCAGATGTAGAACTAGTCTCCTTTAAGATGTGCTTTAAAAAGAGAGATTAGGAAAAGCCTGGATTGGTTCTTTTCTGTTTAATGTGTCTACATGGTGATTTTATTGAATTCAGTAGGTCTGAGGTGGCACCTGAGACTCTGCATTTCTTTCTTACCAGGCCCCCAGGCCATGCTCATGTTGCTGGGTTTGTGCACCACACTCGGGTAGCAGGGCGCTGGACGATGGATTAAGGAAGCGAGATTTTCTGCCCGTGGATACGTAGGTGGGGAGGAAAGAAAGTGTGGAATGCAGAGGTCAGCGCAAAAATCCAGCTTTGTTTCTTCACAGTTTTGCTAAGGAGAGGAGAAACAAAAGCAAAACATATGTGATATTGGCATTGAAATTAAGCACGGACTCTAAATTGTGGGATTTTGCTCTTCATTTAGCCACTGTCTTCTTTTCTGGGTCTGTTGTCTCAGCCACTCATTTTCTTCTCTGAGACCAAGGGAGGACCTGGAGACAGGGTTTCTCTCTTCCACTCCCCATCCCTTTCTTAACCTTGAGAACCCTTTTTGGAGAGAATCACCGGGACCTGAATTTTGCCGCATGTACAGGGACTTTTTTAAAATTGAGGTATGGGGCACCAGGGTGGCTCAGTAGGTGAAGTGTCTGACTCTTGATTTCAGGTCATGATCTCGGGGTCATGAGATCGCGCCCCACACCGGGCTCCACACTGGGTGTGGAACCTGCTTAAGATTCTCCCTCTCCCCTTGCCCCACTCCTACTTGCTCTCTCTCTAAAAAACAAAAACAAAAACAAAATAAAAATAAATGGAGATATAGTCATAAATTCTTATTTTGGGTATGCTCTTCTCCGAGGCTCAGTTTTTGGATCACTTGGATGGGGAACTAAAAAAATATGATGATAAATGACATGTGTGAATGTGGATGCGCTTTGTAAAACAGTCTACACCGGTCCCTCATCGTCTCTCTTTGTTCCCAAAAAGGAATCAATGAACAGAATTTGAGGCTGGAAGCGAATACAGATTTTGGATGCCAGAAAGATCTGCAGTTTCACTGCTGTTGTTTGTCGCTATTGTTATGAGGACAGGCACCTGTTCCCACACTCCTGGGTCTCTCCATCAGTAAACACATGCTTCCTGTGCTGGGAAATAAGTGAGTACATATGGCAGTGGGCAAAAGTGTTTTGTTGTGGAAACAACGGTTTCGCCCTTTCTTGGAGTCCCTTGCTATTTATAATTAAACATGCTTATTTTTGTCACACAGTAAGGTATTTTCTAGGCCAAAGCTTTATGTAGACTGTCAAAGGAATACATTTTCTATCGTTGCACTGTATCTTAAAAGCTCCCTTTGGACAGGAAAGACTCCAGAGGGAGCAGAAAGCAATGTTGTGGGAGCCAACAGTCATTTGGGGAATTCTCGATTCCTGAGATCCACAAAACAAATTTGCTAAAATTTCCTCACAGGCCAGACTAGTTCCACAAAGAGGGAAGAAAGGGCCGAGCCAACGGGAGTTGGTTTTCACTGAAGAAAGGAATGTTTGTCTCAGTTGCAAAGGGGCCCAGAGATGGCAGGAAGTGAACAACCCCAAATAGCCGCGGGTCTCCCCACGTCCAGGCCGAGAGCACACTGTGTGCAGGGGAACGTGGGTCCAGTATCCGTTCCTGTCACCTGGTAGTTGTCTACACGGGACTGACTTACCTGTTCTGCACCCCAGTCTTCACATCCAGGACATGGACGTGATGATACTGGCCTTCTGAAGTTGAGTCTTAAAAATTAAACACACCCCATGTTACACAGCTCTGTAGAGTAAGTACCGAGGAGCTGGTTATGATTTCATTTTTAAGATCTATTTATTTTATTGCTCACTCTACAATTATTGCTTATTTTGTTATTGTCTTTCCAGGTCTGGGCCCACACTGCCCGGGCCTGCCCTATGGCATCAGGTGCCTACTCTTCCCGCGGCCTTCTGCTCTTGCTGGGTGTTGATGGGCTCCCAGCGACTCACGGCTCCCTCCCCACCTCCCAGCCCACTTCCCCATCCTCTCACTGCCACATTGTTAAATTCTTTCGCACACTGATCTTCACGAACCTGGCAGGCGCGCACGATCCCATTGGGCATCCCAGGTATAGAGCCGAGGCACGGAGCCAAGTCATAATTATTTTCTGGAAAGTTATTTTTTAAGTGCTAATGTAGCACATCCTAAATCCTATGCACGTAGGGCCTGGGATTAGTTGGAAAGTGTTAAAGTATTTTCCGTTACTGCTCTGCCTTCTATAACCTTGAACAAGTCATTTTCACTCTTCTCTTCTCACTTCCCTAATGGAAAGATTAGAAAGATAATATCAGGAAGGTGCTATCTAAATATGAAATGATGTATAAAAGAAACATCAGACTATGGCTGTCAGAAGCTGCTGATTTCCCCAACCATATGTTTTCCTGTGACCTTCAATCTCCTAGGATTGGTCCAGGAGTCAATACACAAGTCGAGAACTACTTCAGTTCTCCGGAGATTTCTTCGGGTGGCTGTTCTGCTTGTCTTGCTGCTGGCAGACTTTCAATCACTTGTTCAGTGAACTGGGCCCCGGGTTCCTAAGAACAGAGCCCGGTGGTGTTGAGACTTAAATGAATGAATACACGCAGAGTGTGGAAGGACACCCGGCGTAAGGTGACGACTCAATCAGTGTTAGCATTCACTTCGTCAGGTCTGACCCTCGCTCGCCCATTGGTTCTGTTGTATCACTTAGCTCCTCTCTTTGGGACTTAGCGTTCAATATCAGTCTCTGGGACCCAGACTCCAGCTCAGCAGTCATTGCCTCGTAGAGCCAACCCTGGGCTGCAGGTCCCTCTCTCTCTCTCTCTCTCTCTTTCCCAGGTCCCACCCAGCTATTTCTGTCCCAGGTTTAACTCTTGCCCTTTGCAATCCATTGCCTTTGCCACCCTGCACTGAACGTGAGAGGGTGAGTCCCATTGCACAAATTACCTGTTTTGATAAAGTAGAACTTGAGAGAGTGTCTTGGTGGGGTTGCAGGGAGAGGAGAGGGCAGCTGTAACCAGCGGTCTCACCCAAAGCCCTTGCATTCTCCAGGCCATAGGGAGTCTCTAAAATGACCTTGGAGTTGGGTTGTTTTTCAAACCCAAGAGCGAATTGTTTCCTATCGTTTGAAATGTACTCATGAGCAAAATCATTCTGAGTGTTCATACTTAGGGCTCCCTAAAAGGTGTGTTAATACTTTCACGTAACATTTCAGAACTGTAAGGTGATGGCTTGGTGCTGGATGTTTTAGCCAGTGCTCAATGCTCTAACTAATATGGTAAATGTATAAAATTGCTTCATAAATGGCTTAAATGGAAATTGTATATATTTCGAAATCTAGATTTCTCTTTTCTTATAGCCATAATCATCCATCCTAGTAAAATTATGTTTTTTCTTTCTTTGCAATGAACTTCTCTAAAATGGTCCTTTTTTATTCCTTGCCAGAGCTATTTTCACTTCAAAGTCACAACTTCTAAACTGGGGATCGTGACTTCCCTGCCTTAGCCAGTAATTTCTGTTTGAGCACTGTGCAATTTTCACTTTCCTTAAGTCTCTTCATACTTTGAGTTTTATATTTGTAAGTAAGGTAAAACTCACTTTTACGTGTTTTCGAAGGAAGAAAGTTTCACTTAAGCAATTATTTTGCACACGATCCTCTGTTTTGTAGTAGCCATGCAAGCTATCCCCAGGCAAAATCCAGCTGAGTGTGAAGCTTGTCTTTAGCATCAGGCTGTCCCCTTTCATGAGACAGTTCATGTTCAAAGCCATTTGAGTGGGCCCCTCCATAGACTTCTTGCTGAGGCATCACTGCACATTCTAGACCAGGAATCCCAAACTCAAATGCCCACCGGAATGAGGTAGTTCAAGGGAATGAGTGAAGCCAAAGGGTGGAAACAGTTGGGACGATGATGAGCTAGAGACGAGCTGCCTCACCCAAATTGGGCAGCTGCTGTTCCATTCCAATAGATTATTGCCAACTATGATTCCAGATCTGCAGGTTTTTCAAGAGGAGCCTGACATCTAGATTCAATTAAAAATTAATGTAAGGGCACCTGGGTGGCTCAGTCGGTTAACTGACTTTGGCTCAGGGTCTGATCTCAGGACCCTGGGATCGAGCTCTGCTTTGGGCTCCAAGGTCAGGGGGGCAGTCTGCTTGTCCCTCTCCCTCTCCATTCACCCTTCCACCTGCTCACATTCTTTCTCCCTCACATACATAAGTAAAATCTTTAAAAAATTAATATGAACAAATAATACATGAATCATAGAAAATACGTTAACCTGTTAGCCTTTTGAGATCTTCTCCTTCTACCCCTAAAAGTACGTGACATCAACAATTCCCCTTGCTGAGTTGTACTTTTCTCTGCTGGGATTAAAGTGAGTTAAAGTAGTGACTCCTCATAAAAATACACATATTATAAAATAGAAACTGACAGTCTCAAGTGAAATTAGTGATAGGGTAAGAGACATATTATCAATCAGGCACATTATTTTAAAAAAACATAAAAATAAAACCATAAAACTAATTTTGCATTTTGACAGCCATCTTTTGGCCCTGTCAGAATGTACTGCTCTCACCGAGCCTAGGCATGCTGCCAGCTGCTATGGAAACTAAAGATGCTCCTTGATTCTTTTTTCTTGTAGATGCATCTTTATACCATCCTCAACCACCAGAATTCAATGGAATGAGCAACGAGGAACACAGGGAAGAAGGCAGATGCTTCCCATCGCTCTGTAGAGATAGGCTCAATGATTCTTGTCCTTGATGGCAACAAAACTCAGGAACATGTTTACCAAGTAAGGTGATAATGATGGAAACAGAAACAGTATTTAAGTCTCTCTAGTTCTTTCCTGAGGCACTTACTTCTAGATTTTGGACTTCTGCAAAAACAAACTTCTAGGAAAGCTCTGAACCTCTTCTCCATGAATGCACCTGAAAGACCACACAAGCACATACAGAATTGGAATTTATGACTGTTACCTAGATTTAACAAATTTCCTGTATGTGTGGTATAATTACGGACCTGGTTATTCTCTACAAAGCGTTCTCAAAGCTAAGACAAATGTACTCCTTTGAAACTATTTATTTTTGAAGCCTAATTATCAAATACAGAAGTTTGTGCACTTAGCCATAGTTTACCTACCCCACTGCAAACAGGATGTGCCACTAGCTCAGACCCTCTGTACTGACAACTGAATGCCCCAAAGCCTGTTTATTTATCTGTCTCTCACTTTTTTTTTTCCTTAGGAAGGGGAAAGCCTGATTGTAAACTAACCTTAAGAAATGTTGCTCCCCACTCAGCCTTTGAAGACATGAAATATCCTTAAGTGGGAATATATTGGGTTTGTCACAGATTTTGAGAAAAAAATAGTATGCCTCCTTCTAAGTGACAGGGGAGAAGAAAAAGAAAAAACAACAACCAGACATTGTGATGAATTATTCTCATTTCTTCCATATATGTAAACTAAACGTTGCATGAAACTGACAGGCACTAATTTGAGATTATAACTCTGGTTTTAATAAATGAGAACACACTGCCACATGGGTTGAAACAGAACAAAACAGCAATACTTCATTCACAGAAGTAAGAAAATTGCAAACTGTGAACTCAATTCAGTTCTGAAATATACATCTTGGAACCCTGTGAAGTCAAATATTTGAGTGTTTAAGGCTTAAAACTAAGCCTTCTCATCTCAATTGAAATCTATTATAAGTCTGTCCTTTCTTTATAAGACTGGAATCAGGACAGCAGTGCGTCTCCTGCTCTGCTGAGGCAGATCTTCAGCAGGAATCTAGCTGGACGGGCTCATCCTAAGAGTGGTAGTAGGAGAGAGCTCAGAAAATAAGTGTCAAAACATATATCCTCCAAGGAATTGTTTCAGACCAAGTCTGTGTTCTTTAGAAGTCATTTCTGTGTATGTGGATGCTCAATGCTTCCTGTGAGGTCAGATTTCATGGCTTTTGGTGTTAGAAACTTAGAGCAGTTGCTACAGGCCATCCCCTGAATGATTTTCTTATACTTCAGAGGAGCAGGGCTGTGTATCAAAATGAGAAGGGTGTGTATCATTCTGGTTCTTTGGTCAGCTCATGAGAGCTCAGCCCCGCCATGCTGCATCACACTCTGACACCACTATGGGTTTGCAACATCCTATTTTATATTGGTCCAGAGGGAACGTGGATGTAAGATCCGACTTTGGGATCTGAGAACCCACCTCATCTGACTAAACCCTGACAGACAAAGCAGATCATCTCTGATCCAATCATCATTGGTAGTGACCTTTATGGTTTTAGAGAAAGGATCCATAGGGTGTGGTGCTAGAAAGAGAGTGTCCAGGCTGGGCTGGAGATTCCCAGTGCAGCAAATGAACCTAGGCAGTTCTTGAATGGCAAGGAGACAAGACAAAGACTAGAGATGGGAATGGACATATCCCTAAGTCCCCAGGATAAAGTGATTATTGTGTCTCAGACTTCATTGGCTTCTCATGGTTACTCTTTGTATCATCAGCTATTGATGCATCTCAGTCCATCTAAAAATGCAGTGGCTTGAAATCAATCATTCACTACTGTCTAGAAAATGGGCGTACTGATCTCACTCAAGGGGCTGTTTTGTAGGTATATTAGATGTTCTGAATACAACACTCAGCATCATGCCAGGCACGTTGCTAACCCTCAGGAAAATGTTGCTATTATTACTATTTTTAGTAGTTATATTTCATTTAACATATTACTTTAAATGCATTCACTGGAGAAAACACTGTTTGGAAGTTATACATACTACTTCCAATACTGCTCAGAGTATTATAGTTTTTAGGGGAAATGAAATACAAATTTATTCATTTCATGAATAAATGTTTATCGAGGAATTGTTATGTGCTACTGAATGCTCTGAAGCCTATGCGAGGAGCTCCTAGTCTAGGCTTAAGTAACAGGGAAGACTCCATGAACATGCATTTTAGCTGGGTCTTGATTATTATAAATATCATCATGGGCAAAGGGAACATGAGGAAAAGTCTTCTAAGAAGGAAAAGTCTTCTAAGAAGGAAACTTTTAAGGCAGAGTCAGCAAACATTTTCTAGAAAGAGCTAGATGGGAAATACTTTCAACGCTGTGGGTCATCTGGTCTCTGTAGCAACTTCTCAACCCTGCCACTGTGGCTCAAAAGCAACCACAGACAATACATAAGGGAATAAGCATGGCTGCATTCCAGCAATTCTTTATTTATGGACACTGACATTTGATTTCATATAATTTTACATGTCCTGTATGATTATTCATCTCTTGATTTTTTTTTTCCCTAGGCCATTTAAAAATGCAAAAAAGTGTTGTTCGCTTGTGGGACCAAGCGACATGGGCATTGAGAGTTTGCAGACTTCTGCTCTGGAGCAAGGGTTTTATGGTGACAAACTGTCCTGTTTGGGGGAACATTAGTTATTTATACTGATGCTTGTACAGAGCAGTTTGCAAGTGGGTTCTCTAGGCAGGTATTTGTTATCTTGTGGAAGATAAGGATGAAGGTAAGCCTTGAATGCCTGGATGATAACAATAATGGTAATTATGACTGGCAAATATGGGCATCAATGTACAATGTTTTTGGCATGTTCTCATTTTGTAATGAGCAAAACTAAAGTGCAGAGAGGAGCTGACTTGCTCAAGATCATGCAAAATGATCTTGCTGAAAATGGCTGAACAGCAGCTATTTTTCTGACCTCTCTACATTTAACTCCTCCTCATCTACATTATATTGAGTTTATCTTGTTGGTCCTGGGTACAATACTCTTTTGGGCAGGGGGTACCTGAGAGACTCAGTCGGTTAAGCATCTCACTCTTGGTTTTGGCTTAGGTTATAATTTCAGGGTCATGAAATCGGGCCCCACATTGGGCTTCATGCTCAGCACAGAGTATACTTAAGACACTCTTTCCCTCTCCCTCTGCCCCTCCCCCCCTAAAATAAATAAATAAATCCTTAAAAAATACTATTTTCTTAAAGATTGTTATTTTTTTTCAGTAATCTTGACTCCCAGCACAGGGATCAAACTCAACCCCGGGATCAAGAGTTGCTGCTCTACTGACTGAGCCAGCCACATGCCTTTGGATACAATACTGTTACATAAAAGATTCTTGGAGATGCTCTGTGTTCAAGGAATGAAAATACAATACCCCTTTTTGGGGAAATACATATTTTCAAATTTGGGGATTTTTATCTATATTAAAACAGGTGCTAAAATCTAGTCCCAAGAGGTCAGATAAAGAGTAAACAGTTCTGTAGAATAAGGAATAAGTGCTTTTCTTGGGATGGGACTATAAATTGGGTTTTTGCTTCTGGAGCTTGAGGTGGCTCTTGGGGTCCTAGGGCTTGGACAGAGAAGAGCAAGGGAGCAGGAATCTCAACTCAAGTAGTATTGAACCCCTATAGAGTGACCTCATATCAGAGAGACCCAGCAGGGTATTTGGGGACCACGTATGAGTATGGATTTTAAGAGAGTAATAATTGAAGTAGAGCTCTAAATTTGCCTTTTCTGTATTGCTACTTTCTTGCATGATCTTCAGACAATTAGAAACAAAGAGTAAAGCATTGAACCTGGTTGTATTTTGGATTAGCATTGTTTTCAGAATTAAGTAAAGGAGCTTGTTCTTGTTGGAGACAAAGTGGTGCTGGAGATGGCACCAGCCTAGAGAAACACGTAGCAGATATCAGAAGGGGACCAATAAAGGATGCTTGAGTGATTGATTAGAGCAAGAGGGAGCAAGGCTATCAGGATATATGTTCACACCCAAGAATTCTCAGCAATATTTGTGATATTGTGAAACTTCAGGCTATAAAGTGAGAACATATGTTTTGTTTATTTTTTATAAACATATGGACATCAGAAGAAAAGAGATCAGAAACCTGGAACTTTAGTAGGACAGTAGGGATAACTATTGCTTGCTATGGAGAAAATTGTCATCAGATGTACATTTTGAGAAATTCTATGAGCCAGATGACAGGTCCTGTAGAGAGAGAACCAAAGCGGGAAAACCAATTAGAAGACCCTTCTACAAAAGAAATAAGAGAACATGAGTGAAGGCAGGGCTATGAGATTGGAGAAAAGTAGAGAGGCATCAAACATTTCAGAGGGCTCTGGAGCCTCCTGGATGTAGACAGTCAGAGGGTACTGTTTCTGTAACCACAGGCTGAAGCCGCTAGGGCATGTGCTCAGGTGGCAGGAGTTCTGTTCCCTGCCAACAGGGGCAAAGCAATTTGTTACTGAGGATGCTCACATTTCTGCTCAGTCCATCATTCACCTAGTCATTTTCCTTAAACACTCTTTAAAACTGGAAGAGACTGTTTATATGAGATATGTGTGTTGCACCTACCCCTGGGGAACTGGGGAAGTCACTCTGCCAGCATTTTCTCCCCAGCTTTATTGAGATACAGTTGACACGTGAGATTATATTAGTTTAATGTGTACAATGTAATGATTTGATAAGTGTACGTATTGCAAAATGATCACTGTAACAAATTTAGTTAATATCCTTCATCTCACATAGGTACCTTTTTTCCATATAGTGAAAACTTTTAAGAGCTAGTCTCTTAGCAACCTTCAAATGGACAGTGTTGTTTTGTGGGTTTTTCTGAATAATATTTTTTTAATTTAAATTCAATTAGTTAACGTACAGTGTATCACCCAGTTATCCCACCCCGCACCCCAAAGCAGTGTTGTTAACTGTAGTCATCATGCTGTACACTATATCGCTAGATTTATTTAACTTGTAACTGGAATTTTATACCTTTTTGACCTTCTTCACCCAGTTCCTTCACCTTTTACCCCTTGCCTATGGCAACGGCTAATCTGTTTTCTGTTTCCATGATTTAAAAAAAATTTTTCTTTAGATTCACATCTAAGTGAGATCATACAGTATCTGTCTTTCTTTGTCTGACTTAGTTAACTCGGTGTAATATCCACAGGTCCATCCATGGTGTTGTATATGGCAAGATTTCCTTCATTCTCAATAATATTCAATCCTACCCTTGATCTCTGTGTCCTCTTCAAGCTGCTGCCTCCTGAGTTAGCAATCTTAGAGCCCAACCTTAGAGAAATACCATATGTCTTTCTATCTAGATCCAGTGCTGTCTAGTAGAACTTTCTATGTTGAAGAAATGGTCTATATCCAATGAGGTAAGCACTGGCTACATTTGGCTAATGGACAGTTGAAAGGTGGATAGTGAGGCTGAGGAACTGATATTAAATTTAATTTAATTTAATTTAAATTTACGTTAAGTAGCTCCGTGTGGCAAGTGGCTGCCATAATGGATAGTACAACTCTAAATCCCAGTGTCTCACGTCTGACCCAAGCTGTGGACACTGGGAACTTTTAATTTGGGGGATATTTATGTATTTGTCTAGTTCACTTGACTCAATAGACATGGCAGGCCTAAGCATCTGTCCTCACTGTTACACTTTCATGAGTTCCCTCTAGGAATCATGCTAGTAGACTGGCTTAAATAATACTGTATAAGTGAAAGAAGCTGAATGTGATTAATTATACAAATTGGAGTTTAATTATTTAAAAATTTAGTTTAATTATTTAAAATTATTTAAAAATTTCATAATAAAACTTGGACATTTAGCAAAATTACTGGCCAAAAAAAAAAAAAATCTAGATTTAACATTCTCTTCTTTAGCCCTTGATTCATCTATTTGGTACAGACTCTCTTGACTCTTGATTGGTTCACTGCAGTTTTATTATATGGCAACCACTTTGGCTCCAGGCTTTATGGACAATACTAAAAAAACTTGGACCCCCTTCCTCTAGACCTTTCTAGTTATCATGCAAAAATGCATCTATCTGACCTTGCAATTTTTGAATTCTTGCCATATGTTTGGCTAGTTGCATTTTAACTTAGCTTGTGCTAAGATGTTAATAGGTAATTATTGTTTAATCATTGTCAGATAATATATTAGCATTCTAGAGCAGGAGCCTTCAGTGTGTTAAGCCAAAGAAAGGACGAGTAGAGAATTGTCCAGTTTTCCCCAGATTGTACCTGAGCAGTATAAGAATACAAGATGTGCACATATAATTCAATAAATATTTGGGATGTGACAGTGACATGTGAAGTTTTGGGGTAAAGAAAATCAATTATCCCCCCCCTTTTTGTGTGTGCCAATAAAGTTACAGGGGAAGCCCCTCTTAAATCTGTAAATTTGGGTCTAATACTATTTGCAATTTGTTGGCCTTTTTTTTCTAAAGACTTCAAAATGTGGTGTAATTAAACCCTGATGTTCTTAGTAAATGTATGTTTTTTTTAAAAAATTCTAAACTATTCAAGCAAAGAGATAGAAACATTTGCTAGCCTTATTTTTTTTTAAAGATTTATTTATTTATGACAGACATAGAGAGAGAGAGAGAGAGAGGCAGAGACACAGGAGGATGGAGAAGCAGGCTCCATGCCGGGAGCCCGACGCGGGACTCGATCCCGGGTCTTCAGAATCGCGCCCTGGGCCAAAGGCAGGCGCTAAACTACTGAGCCACCCAGGGATTCCCTGCTAGCCTCATTTTATATTTATATTTATATTTATATTATTTGCTGACCAGATACACAGATACATAGATAGATGCATAGCTATAGCTATAGCTACATAGGTGGGTACACACATACGTACCCATATACATATAGGTTCACACTCATAAGTTCTTCCCACCCCTGCAGTAGATGACTATAGCATATTGTTCCTTTTACTGGGAGTTCAGAAGCTTTGCCATTTATTGGGGGAAATCTCCTTTAGCCTCAATTTCCTTACAAAATGAGGGTAATTGGGGCACTTGGGTGGCTTAGTCAGTTAAGAATCTGTCTTCGCCTCAGGTCATGATCTCAGGGTCCTGGGATGGAGCCCTGCATCAGGCTCCTTGCTCCACAGAGAGTCTGTTTCTCCCTCTACCCCTTCCCTCATTTGCTCTCTCTCTCTCTCTCTCTCTAAAAAACAAATAAAATCATTAAAACAAACAACAGAAAGGGGGTAATCATACTTACCTCTGTAGATTATTGAGATAATTAAATAATATATGAGAAAACAATAAAATAGAAAGCCACTTAAGGTTAATGTATACGATGGCGGCAGAGGTGAGAACTGCTTTCTCCAACATGAGTATGAAGACTTGTGCCAAAGTCTGATTGGACAAATGTACTAGGAAGCATGTGGATACATTTTTCTGGACAGATGGCTGCTGCGTTCTGTGCTGCACATGCGTAGCTTTCTATGGAGTTGCTTTAGCATGAAGAGCCTCTTTCAGGGACCTAAATGGGGCTAAACTATGTCAGGTGAACCTCAACAAACAGGGAGCCGGAGACTTGAACCTAATGCAAACAGTGGCACGGACGTTCAGTAACACTGAGTGTAAATAACATCTTGAATGCCACCAAATGTCAATACCGATGCTTAATGGTATTACATAAATTCAGCTTTAATTGAGCAAAGCTAAATCCAACCAAATGGACCTATTTATATTCTTAAATGCTGAAATGAAGCCTAAATCATGGAGATTTTATGTCTTTGGTCTGAGATGTATGTACATGTACATGTATATTTCATCAGCTTGACAATTCTTATCTACTTGAGAACGAAGTCTAAAGTAAACAGCCATCCCCAGTTACCAGCTGTCGCAAGGGCCACTCTGTGGAACAGAGGAAGAGTGATTTATGTAGGAGGAGAAATTGTTTATATTCTGTGACACAGTGTGTCCCCGCTCCATTAAAAATTAGTAACCAAATCTAACCATAACAACCTTAAAAAATAACATGGGTTCATAGGAGGTTCAGTTTCCGGGTGCTAGCACATTTATGACTTGGAAGTAGATTAATTCCGAAGATTTAAGCAGACTGCTGAAAAGACTAGATATGAGGTGCTCCTTCTGGATACTCTCACTCCTGTGATGTGCTGGACGAGGACGGAACAACTGTATCCAGGCACAAAATCAAATGCACAGAGTGCCTGTAGTTTCCCAGGAAGGTGTCTGATTCTGATATTAAATTAAATGCACATATATGTAAAATAGAAAGAAAATGTGAAAGAATATCACAGCTGGTGAGCAGTAAGCATTTATGGTTTAAAACGGAGATCTCTGGGAGATGGGTGGCTACTGTTCTATTAAAAAAATCAAGAAGGAAACTGGCAATTTTTCTTCTACAAAGACCGAATCTAGTTATTAAAACTTTGATATTCAAAGGAAGTGTCTGCCTGCTTGGAGCTGAAATTTCTGATTTGCCACTTAGGTGCTTTCCTCCTTGTTCTGTAATCGGCTGAGGTTGAAAAATAGCAGTTTATGATCTTCTGTATAACAGATAGCAAGCGAGTGCGGATTTATTATTATGCTGCACTTAACTGCCTCTTCTGCAGGCTGAATAGCCCAGTTCTATGAACCTTTCCTTAAGTGTAGATCACTTTTCAACTGTTTAATAGCCATCTTTGTTGATTTCTTCTGAAGGGTTCCCAAATTATTCTCAACCTTCTTATGTTTTCATCATCTGTAATACGCACTGTGCCTGCACACTAAATGTTCTGCTGGGCACTGTGCCAGATTTGATCGCAAATGTCTTCCACCTGCCCCACGTTACAGACAGCACACATAAGATCAATATATTTAATAACACAGAAACAATATATGGCCTCTTATTTAGGAGGAAAGAAAGGTACAGGCATTGCTGAGGTCTTTTATCATGTTTTACTTATTTCTGTTGAGGACTTTGATCATTTGCCAAGCCTCTTCTGATATGGTTAATCTAGAGGTTGGTCACTGATTTTTAGGTTCAGTGTGAGGGTATATTTGAAATCCACTTGGTGTAAAATGTCTGCGTCAGGTGAGAAGACCATCATCAGGGCTATACTGGGGCTTGTACGAGAAGGGAGCATCAGAAGACCAAAGAAGTGGCAGTGGATACATGTAGGGCTCTAACTTGGGCACTTGTATATAATCCAGAGCCACGTACGAATCAGGAGGGTGACCCTAAAACCAGAAGATCCAGGTATTGGGAAAGGTGGCCCACAAACTAAGTAACCACCACCACCAGTGATAAAAACAAAAACAAAAGAGAGATAATTATGGCATCGACCAGACTGAACAACTCCCAAGGCACCTGTTGAGCAAGAGCACTTTGCTGTTCCTATGCTTTTGAGGGTAGCACTGGTCCTCTGGTGACGTCAAATGCGGGCCAACTGCGGGCTGAGTTAGGGGGTTTGCAGCTGCTTTATGAGGAATTAGAGAAAAGACCCCAAGGGGAAGAACTCTGAGTTCAGAGATGTGAAGACTCTGTTTTAAAGAATAAACATTAGTTATTAAAGGGATTGCTTAGTTGCCCGCCCCCCCCCACCACCAACCCAGACTCACTACCAGGAAGTTTAAATTATAAAACACATTTGCAGATCAATGATCACAATGAAGGTGAGCTCCTTAGCCTATATATTTATATTTTCTTTTTTTCTGACTTATCTTTATTTTCTACGCATATGGATGCTCTCCCTGGTTCCAGTTTTGCAGCCTTATTTATATTTTTCCATGTTTACAGTAAGAGTTCTTATACCTCAGAACTCCTCCTGAAAAATAAGGCAGGGTATAAATAAATAAAACTTTGCATCCATAAAATAAAAGCACTGAACGGATTGTAAAGCTTTGCTGGCTTATTTGTGTGCTCTATCTGTTGTTATATTTATTTGCCAAGATCTGTCTAGTTGGGCAAGATTCACAATCTACATAGAAATTGTTTACCTGAAATTTTCTTGCTTCCCAAGAGACATTAAATAGAAATAGGCCTTGTTTTCCTTCAGCAAAATTCCTTCTGTAGCCTAGCTATTATCTCTTTCGATGGGAAAGAATGACACATGCTTCTGCTCAGATGCCTGTCACGTGCATTCTCAAGGATGCCTGGTAACCTTAAGAACCAGAAGTGATTTGAAACTCAGGCCCCTAAACTGAGAGACACGTTCCAGAGACATGTGGTAGGAACGGTGCCGCCTCATCGTCATGGGCTGTAACAGGCACCTGTAACCCGGCTTTGTTCTGCTTTCCTGCTAATTGGTAGGAAAGCCTACAGCTGAACACTGGACTCCTTCTGAGGCTGCACTCAAAACATTTTTTTAAGTCTTGGGGGTGTCCCAGTTTTCTTTTCCCCTATTTACAAAGAGATTCAATTTTTAGTCTTGGGCTGCCTTACTACCCAACATTCTGTTGCTCTTTTGCTTTTGCTTCTTAGGACTTCTCCAAAGAAGGCATTATTTTTAAGAGCAGGGGACTAAACCTATTGCAGGGATGCCAGGAAACATCTTAGAAAACATTCTTGTCTTTGAGGTGAGAGTTCAAGCTTTGCAACCGGAAGCCCTGGATTCAGTCCTGGCTCCTGTTGTTATTTACACTGTGATCTTGCACCAGATGTTGCAATCCTCTGAGCTTCACTTTCTCCATTTGCAGAAAGGGGATAATAATTTTCCTTTGGCCTCGTGAGGCAAGGTAGAGAGAATTTATGAGAAAGGTCAAAGATTCAGTCCTCCATCAACCCCAGCTGTGGACTCTCATGGTCGCACCTTCGACCTCATAAGACGTCCTGTCCATGAACCCCACCACTGTCTCCCTCTAGCCATCTGATTCCATGTCTCTGTCTTTTTTCATCAAACCAGATTCTACTATCCATACAACATCACTGCCCTGTGTTTATGCTCTCCTGAGATGCTCACGGAAAAGTCCTGGCTCTGGTTAAAAAAACTCCTGCACGCTTCATAGCTTGTTTTCTGAGTGAAATGTTCCCTGAGAAAAATACACACCCTTGCTGATTATTTTTACTTTATACTTCCGGTCACAGATCTCAGATGGGCACCTCATCTGTCCCTATGGTACTTGCTAATGACCTTGCCTCATATTTCTTTGAGAGAATGGAGTCATCAGGCAGGAGGCCTCTCATCTGCCCGCCATCAACATTATTAACCTCCTCACATCTCTATTTGGTAAACAGTACCAGAACCTATGAATATTAATTACTATTGTGGTTCTGTGATTCTTGGTTGGAGATAGCTAATGCATTTAGAATATTTTCTAAAGAAAAAAAAACCTTCTCAAATTTGACCTCTATTAAACTGTTGTACAGAAAAGGGACTATATGAATCATAGTGCACAATTATGAAATTTAGCATTATTAAGAAGTGTAGTAGGACCACATAAAGCACAAAAGGAGCTGCTTGCATCTGTTCAAGGTAATAAACAGTCTGACCATTTTGTCATTGAGTTTTTTTTAAAGATATTATATTTGGGAGGATAAAGAATGTTCAAACTGAAGCATTATTCATTGGGTTGAATGATGAGTGTAGGTGATGCCAAATTCCCCTTTGTCCTATCCCACTCTACACCTAATAAACCCATGGCGACCTGTAATTGTGATGCTAAAAACTCAGGTTTCAAATAAATTTCTGAAAAGCTCCTTTCCCCCTTTGCACTGTGTCACTTGCTAATCCATAAAAGCCTTGTTTTCTCCCTGAGGTGAAACCATTCAGCCAAGAGGACACCATCAACTATCTGTTCCACTCCCTCCGTGAAAGGGCCTTCCCAAGCTGCTGATCTGGGAGGCAGCATAAAGACAAATTAACAACTTGAAAAATAAGGCTGTATTTTCACAATCTGTCATAATTTCTTTGATCTTGTTAGGAAAAAGACCTGTCAGATTTCTTTTCCTCCTCTTAGTTATGACTCAATAATGATCCAGATCTCCATGATGCTACAGTCACTAGGTGTGCTGAAAATCCAGCCTGGAGCTTCTGCTTCCCAGTGCTCTGTCTGTTTACCATCTGTAGTCCCAAACCTGTTAGCAGTGAGGGAATCACACCTGGGCACGAAGGCTAGTTGCTATGGAGGATGATGCTACAAGGGAGTCTTGGAATCGAAACTTTTTCAAAATGAATGACACAAGCCTTGTCTTTGGTATGGCAATTAAATACAGCAAAGCACTAAGGGGGGCACTTAACAGGATAAGCACTGGGTATTATACCACATGTTGGCAAATCGAACTTCAATAAAAAATAGAGAAAAAAAATAAATTTGTATTTTTTACTTTTAGTTTGTGCCATAATTTTCTGCAGGTGTTGCCTTTAAAACATTGATCCTATGAAATGCTCCTTAAGAAGAAAACAAGTTTCCAAGTTTCCACGGTCAAAAACATTGGGAACCTTTATGCTCTAATCTTCCCAGAAATTTATAAGGCAATGTACCCAAACATTCTGCTGTGTGACCTTGAGCAAGCTACTTAACCTTTCTGTCTGCTTGTCTACAAAATGAAGATAATAAGAGCTCCTACTTCATCAAGTGATTCAAGAATTAAAAGTTAATAAACATAATAAAACATAGAAGAGTGCCTGGTATATAGAGCAGCTATTATTTTTAATATAGTATTTTCCAAACCTTTGAGTAGAGTCTCCAGTAATAGCCCATAAAAGAAATTCTGAAAAATCTGTCCGATGACATTAAATGCTCACTGGATGATGCGTACCTTGCGGACAAGAATTCTGCTCTGTTTATTTTTGTACATCCTGCTCATAGCATGGTACCTGACATGTGGCAGGCACTTGGTAGATATTTGGTACATGCATGTTCAACATTGTTCTGCATATCACCCCTTGACTCCCAGCCATGCTAAGTTTAGATGGTTGATGGGCTGAATGTTTGGGTCCCCCTACATTCATATGTTGGAATTCTCACTCTTAATGAGGCAGTACAAGGAGGTGGGGCTTTTGGGAGGTCATATGGGTGGAGGTCTCATGGATGGGATTAGTGCCCTTAAGGCACAGACCCGAGAGAGTTGTTTCATCCTCTCTTATCAGTGAGGACACAGCCAGGAGACAGCTGCTGACAAACCCAGAAGTGGGCTCTCTCCAGACAGGGCATCTGTGGCACTTTGATCTTAGACTTTTGAGCCTGCAGAACTATAAGAAATCAATTTCTGTTGTTTATAAGCTGCCCTGTCTATGGTGCTCTGTTTTATCAGCCCAAACTCTCTAAGACAGGTGACTGGTTCCTGAGCAAGGCTGGATGAACTAGTCTTCTCTCTTCCTTTGCTATTAATACTGTTCAGCTGATTAGTACTTTATAAACTAGCATTATCTTATTTCATCCCCTAGATGGAATTCAATGATCAATTAGGCATTCCAGACCATGGGTGGCAAAGCCAGGATTTGAACCCAAAAGGACTCCAAGAACACAAAGTTTCCATCATCATTCAGAAGAGAAGCCTACTCGGATCCTTGACAAAGGAGGAAAGACTATCTACTGGAAAAAAGACAGTCTCTTCAATAAATGGTGCTGGGAAAATTGGACATCCACATGCAGAAGAATGAAACTAGACCATTCTCTTACACAAGACACAAAGATAAACTCAAAATGATGAAAGATCTAAATGTGAGACAAGATTCCATCAAAATCCTAGAGGAGAACACAGGCAACACCCTTTTTGAACTTGGCCACAAATAAAAATTTTCACCCAGATCTGTGATGCAGTTTACAGCACTTTGTCTTATTTATCTGATGGAATAGATTCCATAGCTTGATGATGCCTCACCAATGTTTTCCTCATCTCAGACATGGGGCTATTATTAGTGATTTTCAAATGTGAGGGAGAGAAATTTAGCAATGACTTCCTTTGTATGTGAAGATTTTGTAGTCTCGCTTTATCTTAATTTCATTTTTACTGAATTAGTCCTTAGAAGCATGCTATTTGATTCCCTAGTAATCTAAGAACGACTCTTCCTTTCTTTCCTCCCTTTTGAAGTTTTTAGAATTATCAAGAATATTTCCTTTCTTCTTTACTTCAACCATCTACAGTAATAACAGCTTTCATCATTGGTCATCTAGAGAGACCTTTCTGAATATATTTTTTGAGTCATAAATAGAGGGAATACTAAGGAAAATTTGCATTCCACTTTGGGCTAAAAAT
This sequence comes from Canis aureus, assembly GCF_053574225.1. Classification (NCBI taxonomy): domain Eukaryota; kingdom Metazoa; phylum Chordata; class Mammalia; order Carnivora; family Canidae; genus Canis; species Canis aureus. The sequence continues at coordinate 3,461,182 of NC_135646.1, forward strand.
CTAGGAGCAAATAGAGCTTGAAATATGCTCTGTGGCACTGTTCTGAAGCTATGCAATATACCTCTTAAATTACAATTTCAGTTTTGCAAGGGCACAGCAGAAAATCAGAGGGATGAATGAGGCCACCCATCTTGTTCATGTATGTATATGCGCTATTCAGACAACATAACATCGGAAAGAAAAAGAAATTCCTTTTTGAGTTCCACCTAGAGTTCTGAATTTGATTGATCACATTCAAAATGCAGAAGCAGGACTGGTAGTAAGTAAGTAAGATCAAATGAAATAATGGTTATGAAAGTGCTTGCATGTGAAGAGTACTTTGCATATAAGATATTCCTATGAGCCAACTACAGCAAAAGAAGGCACTGGAAGATGCTGAGACTATGGCCAGTGTATCCTCGCCATTTCCATCAAGACAGCTGAGCATCTATAGTCTTTGAATGCCAATACTTGAGAAAGACTAGGTTGAATTTGATAAAAACAGAATACTTGTCTAACTGCATCCTACCTACCTGAATATGGCCACATTGATTTGTACCTTGCTTTCCTTCTTGATTTAGGGGTGCTCCTAGAACATGAGGAGCCTTCTGCTCTCTGTCTTTGATGCTGTAAAACTATGAGATCAGTGAGATCAGTGTTGTATTTAATGCATATGTAAAATTTTACTTTATCAAGCGCTTCTCAATTGCATTACCTCCAACGTTAAGTGGGTGTCCTATAATTCAAAGCTATTCTGACACGATATATGTGGAGTTAGGTTCAGACCCACACACTCAAGGGCTCTGTCCCATCAGACTGCCTCCACTTCAGATGCCAGTCATATAAGATCAGGGCCATTTGTGCTACTGACTGACAGGCAATGAATCCGGTGTTCCCACCACCTCCTCCTCCTCAGGTTTGATGGTTTGCTAGAATAGCAGCATACAGAACTCAGGAAAACACTTAACTGACATTTACTGCTTTATTATAAAGATACAGCTCTGGAACAGCCAAATGGAAAAGTTGCACAGGGCAAGGTACGGGGGTGTGGTGTGACACACTTTCTACCCTCTGTGGGCGCGCCCCCCCGCCCAGCACTTTGATGTGCTCACCAACCCAAAAGTTCTCTCAATCTCATCTTTTAATAGTTTGTAGAAGTCAATCTCTAGGCCCCTCCTTCCCCCAGAGATATGGAGGGGAATTGCTGAGGGTTCCAACCTCCTTATAATTTGCTTTTTTCTGGTCTCCAGTCCTATTTTGAGGCGGTCTCTGGGTCCTACCCTATGTTATCACATTAGAATAAACTCAGGTGTAATCAAAAGGGGCCTTTATCAGTAATTGCCCCCCCAAAAAGGCAATTATCAGTATTGAGAGAGACTTCTATTACTTAGGAAGTGCCAGGGGTGTTAGGAGCTCTGTGTCAGGAACACAACCATAGGAATGAGGGAGGCCAGCATGATCTTAATTACAGGAGACAATCCTAGACTCTCATTGGCCCAGAGAGGACACCAGACTAATTGGCATAACAAATCTTCCCAATTAGATCTTATCCCCATTAGTTTCTCCACATATTTACCTTCTTGCAGTTTGCTGCCCTTTGAAGCCTTGAAGCTTTTTCTTTGTTCTATCTTTTCTCCCCACATTCTAACCATCCTTTCGAGTCCCTCAAGACCGAGTTCTCCCATGGGTATGCATGATGCATGCATGGATAAGAGTTCTCCCATGGGTATGCATGATGCATGCATGGATAAACTGCTGTTTGTTTTTCTCTTCTTAATTTGTCTTTTGTCAGCCCAATGTGCAGGGCCCCATGTAGAAATCCCTTCTGTAAGCATGGATCCACTATTGTGAGTATAATACAGAATAGTTTCGTCGCTCTAAAAATCCTCTGTGACTTGCGTATTCACTACTTACCTGTTTTTCAATATCATAGTTTAGGCTACATGATGGTCAAGCACAGCAGAACCCATTTGGACCTCTAATGTTTCATAAATGGAGGAAAAGCACATTTCAGGAGTCCCCAATAAACATTTGGCCCCAACGACGACAAACCCTACCTTGAAAAACCTTAGTGGTGATCTAAAGATTCTTTTGGTATGAACTGCCTTCCCAAATATGCAGAAAATCCAAGATGACCTGAAATGACTTTAAGCCAAAAGCCTATTATAAGTGGTGCAATCATTGCTGAAAAGCTAAAGAGGAGGTTCAGCCAAAGCAGATCTCGTTCTGAGGAAAGATGCTCTACTTCACAGGGCACAGGCTGGTACTCCCAAAAGCAGAGATGGAGTCATTGGCAGACAGCAGGGCCCCAGGGCCCCAGGCTCTGGCTTCCTTTCCATTCTGCATATCATGGTCCCAGGATATTGTTAAGATGGGTCACTTCTCTGCAGCATGGTGGTAGGGCCACACATTATTAACAATAGAAAACAGCGTCTGGAGTTAGAAATTTAATCAAATCCATGGCATTCCTAATTAGGATTATAAGGTGTTTTATTTCTTTCTTTAATGGTATTTCAAAAGGGCACAAAAAGTTTTGCTTCACCCTCAGAGAACAAATTATTCAGGAATCCATTCCACTAATACTGTATCAGATTAGAAATCCTCCTTGAAGCGGCCTGCCTGTAAGATTCAGCCCTCTCAGGCCAATATGTAATGATTTAGTTTTTCTTTTGGCAGCAGCCAAAGTCATGCTGAAGAACATAACTCAAAGACTCTGGAATTGTCTAGAGATCTTAAAAGTTCATAAAACAGAAAGATAACAGACAAGACCTTTGCAGAAAGTGCTCAGATGGCTTTGAAATACCAAATCAATTTTTATTTTAAATAGTAAAATAAAAGGTGCGTTCAATATTTAAAGAAGCTCAGAGATGATGAGAACAATTTGTTGCTATTTATTTTTCTAGAAGAGTCCTATGAGGTGGCAAATGGTATTCAAAGGGGAAAAATAAACATATATAAATAACATGTCCTGATGTATGTCGTTGTGATGCTTCCTAATGAGAATACGGCTGGTAAGAAGGATTCCTTCTCAGAGGAGGGGCACTCTTTCTCCCCACTTTCCTTCAACACCTGGTGGTATCTGGTTGCACTGGGAGGGGCTTTAATCACCCAGCTGGGTTGCTAGGTCCTGAGTTCATTCATCCCATCAGGGAATGGCTATATAGAACAAAAGCTCCGAGCACCATATTGTCTAAGAGGATTTAAGCAGAAATCTCTAGATGAGGTCTGTGCTTCTAAGAAGAAATGTAACTTCAAAGCTGCCTTGCAGCTGGGAAGCCCCTAACTCATTAACAAAAAGAAGCAGGAGGACGAGACTTGTATAAATGTCGGAAGAACTAACAGTAAATCTCCTGGGTGCAATGCTTGCTGATGGTTGGTTTTCTCAGTACACCAACATATTGACATAGGCCCAATCCTTTAAACCATTTTCAGTTTATAGTTTTAACATTGAAATGCTTGGCTTTGGAATAGTTGGGAGATGTTTTTAATGGTGATTCTGATTTTGCTTACTACCTTGCATACAGACTTTTATTTATCACACGCACACCTATTGTTTCTAATACTTCATCGCTCAAGCTGGAATTATATGTTAATTTATCCCATTGATTTATGCCTCAATATGAAGTTATTTATTTCCCATTGAAAACCAGAAATGCCACTTCTACACTATATTTGGGATAATGGAATCCCACTTTGTATCTCTTTGAACAATATGCTGCTATATAGCATAGCCCAAATATTACAGGAGATGACATAACAGTAAAATCTGAGCTCTTGTCTTACAGGCTGAATGTGTCCCTCCAAAACTGATAGCTATAACCCCAATGTCACTGCTTGGAGACAGGCTCTTCAAGAAGGTAATTAAGGTTAAGTGAAGTCTTAAGGGTGGCCCCTAATCCTATAGGACTAGTGCCCTTATAAGAAGAAGAGATAGCAGGAGTATACATGCACGGAGCAAAGACCATGAGAGGACACAATGAGAAGGTAACTCTCAGGAATTGAGGAAGAAAGATTTCACCAGAAACTGATCCTGCCAGCACTTTGACCTTGGAATTCCAGCATCCAGAACTATAAGAAATACATTTCTGTTGCTTAAGGCACCCAATTTGTACTATTTTGTTATAGCAGTGCTAGCAAACCAATACCTCCTATATCTAAAGAGAATAGTTATAGGAAACTGCAGTGTCTTAGGTTTGGGAGCAGTGGAAGAGCCACTTTTTGGCCCAAACCCTAGCCAGGAAGACATCTTTTCTAGCAAATGGGACAGAATTAAATTTCACTTATCCCTTCTTTTAATGCAGACCCAGAGAGGGCGCAATATGACATCTGAGAAAAGAAATTCCAACTTGACTAGGACAGATATAACTCAAGGCTTCTAAGTTTCCAACATATACTCATGAGGAACTAATAGAAAGTTTAATGCTCTTTGAAAAGTCATTTATCAATTGTTATACATAAGTACATTTAAGCTAGTTGTGGATTACAATGAACCCAGTTCTCATTATATCATATAGGTTTGGTCCTTATTAAAATTACTTTTTATTACATTTACAAAATTATTAGTTAAAAAATTGTATGATATTATTGTAGGTCGATACGTGCATTAGGTGGATGCTACCCAATGATGAAATTTAGTATAATGAAATCCAAATTCACAGTAGAAAAAAATTAAAAGACTTTCAACTTCAGTAGAGGTCAAAGAACTGCAAGCTTAATCTACCAGCATATATAATATTTTACCTACCAAATTAACAGCGAGAAGACCCAGCTTTGTACTGGAAATGTTAAAACAGGAATTTACATACACATTTCATGGGAGTATAATTTGAAGAGTAACTTATCAATAGATGTTCAAAGGACTAAACATATTTAGCCCGTGGCTTGTGTTTTTATTTGGAAAATTAACACTAAAGAAATTATGATCCAAATTTTCTGCCTAGAGTTCTCGTGGCTAGGTTTTCCTTCTGTATTCAAATTCCAGCCCCACGTCATGGTCAGCAGTGCCGCTCCTTTTCCAGCATTGCTCAGGATTCTCTGACACTGTTTCTTCTAGTCACTCAGATTTCCTGCCTCTGTGACATTTTCCGGGCAGCCCTGCCATGGCCATGGTCTCCACGTTTTCCTCATTGTGTGGGACCCTTCGTCCTTCTCTCCCCTAATGTCACATGGCCACTCACCGTGTAGTAGATTTTCACTGAAGGTTGTAGGTGATAAAAGGGAGTCACAGCACAGCATAATATGGGTGACAACATAAAATACAAGCTATCCGTCGACCTAGTCCATTGGCTCTCTGGGTCTTGAGGAAATGCTCATTAGCCACATTTCCTTCCCATGTGATCCTGCTGGGATTGAGGGTAGCATGACTTTTTCAGACCAGACACACCTATTTCCTCTGCAGCTGAAAGCCACTAATTCTCCCCCAAATCACCTCTCTCTAGGCAGAGCAACCCTCCTCCCTCAATCAATACTTGACATCTGCCTAAACTTTGCATTTCAATAACTTATTGAAGTATTTTCTAAAGTAAATGTCCTACCTCCTCTGAATCCCCACTTTTTGCAGGAAAAAAAAAATGAAGAAATACACACACAAGCACACATGCAAATGCGCACATACATATGACCACATCCTCACAGAGAAAGGTGAAAATCAGAAAGAGAAGTAGAAGCCAAGACCGTAACAACAAACTGAATTAAAAAATTAAAAGATTTCCACAACAATACCAGTGATTTCAGTATTTTATTTTCTCTTTCATGTGGAATTACACGTGCCTGTGCATAAATCAGCCAATGGGGCATGGTGGCTACCTTAGTGATGAGATTCTGTGATGATTTTTTTTTTAAGTTGGTTTTCTTCTAACTTTATGTATTGTGCTAGTTATTTACAAGGGAACTGTATTATTTATAATAATCAGAAAAGCCTAGCAATGTTATTTTACCAGGGAAAATTTACAGTGTTTTATGAATCAAATCATACGTAGGCAGGTCTATGGTTTCTGCCCTGATACAGGTGATTAGCAGGCTCATTGAGTAGCATCAATATGTATATTCTCTCTCTCCAGAGCAAGGTGTATATGGACTTCTATGGGGTCTCTGAGTGTTTTTCTTCCAGTTGCTGTACAGTAGGATATACACGTAAATATGCATATGTTTGGATGTAAACCAGTGTGTTATTATGTATAAGCAGGAAGCCACAGCTCTTGCAGAATTAGGCTATACAGCAGCAGCCTTTAGCCTGGTAGGCATTAGAATTGCACGATACCCCACAGTAGACAGGCTCTTGAAGACAGCTATATATATATATATATATACCCAGGCGACATTATGCAGATGTGTGTGAAACACCTGCACCCTTCTGCATACATTTTCTAGAAGGAAACCTAAACAGGTTGGAAATAGCAAACAGGGTGTGCCTAGGGCAATGCTGGGGATAGACGTTCCTGTAAACCAAGACTGTGGGTGAGGTGGGAAATGAAGTGGGAGCCAAGGTGATGGGGTGCAGCTTTCAGCAGGTGACAGCGACAACCGGGCATACTTGGCAGGTGTTGTGGTCAACATCAGCCTCGGCCCAAGTGGTGCCTCTCTGTGTGTAAGGTCCCTTTACATCATCTGGTTGGAGCAGATTCTACTCCACAATGATTTAGTTGTGATTTTAGGACTGTTCTTTCCACCATATGGAAAATCAGTAAAGGGTCCAGGTTAGGACCGTGGTTCATCTTTCCCTGTTGACTCATGCTTTTTAGAAGCCTCTTGTACCTTAGAGGGGTATACTTCAAAATTTATGGTAGAAAAATGGAATCAAATGCTATCGTCAACTTCAGGAGGAACTAGAGAAAGAGCATTTCTTTTTTTATATTAACATAAATTTTTATTATAGCCTTTTTACTGTAGAGTAAAACCAAGGTAAACAAAAATATATAGAACTTATAGTTTAATGAACTAGAAGGCAAACACCATTATAACCACATCTTGAATCACAAACTAGAACTTTGCCAGTCACTCTGGAAACTGTTGAATTTGTCCATTTCAGGTACAATTTCCTCTCTCTTCCCTTCCAAAATTAACCACTGTACTTTTAAGTAAAAATTTCTTTGCATTTCTTCATAGTTTTATGTATGCATTTATACCCAAGAATTTCATCTTATCCACTTTTTTTCTCCTTTACCTAAAAAATATTTTATTTAAATTTAATTTGCTGGGGCACCTGGGTGGCTCAGTGGGTGACAGTCTGCCTTCAGCTCAGGACGTGACCCCGGGGTCCTGGGATCGAGTCCCACATCAGGTTCCCCGCAGGGAGCCTGCTTCTCCCTCTGCCTGTGTCTCTGCCTGTGTGTGTGTGTGTGTGTGTGTGTGTGTGTGTGTCTCTCTCATGAATAAATAAATAAAATCTCTAAAAAATATAAAAATTAAAAAAATAAATAAGTTCTATTTGCCAACATAGAGTATAACATCCAGTGGAGCAAGAGCATGTCAAAGTTACTTAATTATGACTAATTTTGTTATACTGAGAAATAAAGAATATTCAAAAAGGGTAAATCTTATTAAAAAATCCTATCTCTTTTCTAACTAAAGAATCAGGAATTTAGAAGAGGAATAAAAAACAAATGTCAGAATGTAAAACCTCACTTAAATGGGAAATAATTTTGACGTGTTTCAGAAGTTTGAATATACTTCAGATACCGTGGCTTTGCTGCAGAGACAAATCACTACCAAATGAGTGGCTTAAAACAACACATATGCATTATCTTACAGTTTGGGGGACCAGAAGCCTGGCATGGATCTCACTGGGCTAAAATCAAGGTGTTGGCAGGGCTGCATTCCTTCTGTAAGCTCTTGAGGAAAATCAGTTGTCTTTCCTTTGCCAGCTTCTAGAAACTGTCCATATTCCTTGGCTCAAGGACCCCTTGCTTCATCGTCAAAGCCAGCAAGCTTTCATCTCTTTAATCCCTCTTCTATAGAGATCACCCTCCGATCACAACCAGGGCAAGATTCTCTGTTTTTAAGGACCCATGTAATTACGTTAGGTCCACCCAGACAACCCAGATCGTCTCCTCATCTCAAGGTCTGTAATATTTAGCTAAAAGTCATTTTGCCATGTAAGGTCATATGTGTGTAAGGTTCTAGAGATTAAGTCATGGGCATCCTTGGGAGCTATTATTCTGCAGACCACTCTGACTATGAAAGATGTGAGAGTGATAGTATAGAACAATAACACTGAAATGTCTGCACAGACATTTTTAAGGATGCTGACATTTCATTTCTATTACTATTGCCTGTGTATCCTAAAAATAGGAAAAGTGGTACACTATCATTTTATGATGTCAAAGCAACAAAAGTTCCTTGAACAGCAACCACTTACGACATAATGGTACTCAGAGTCATATTACTGCATTAATTACCTGATGGTGGACCATCATGCCTCATGCAGATGGCATTCGTAAATGTGGTTATTTAAGTATAAAGCAATAATTTGTCCAAAATTTAAAGCAGCGAGAAGATATTTATTTATTTATTTATTTATTTATTTATTTATTTATTTATAGAAAACATTTATTTGTGAGGATCAAGTAATGGGAAATAATCTGTGATGGGAAAAATTCCACTGAAATCTGGAATGTAAGTATATAAGATTCGTTTCCTTTCCCATTTGCCAAGCAGCTTTTTATTACTAACTCATCTGTAAGGCTAATGAATTGTCTCCTTAAACACTGTGTACTTAGTTTTATGGTTTAAAAAATTAGTATTATTAAAGCGTCTTAAGTTAAGAGAGGCTTTTTGAATTCCATTGCATTTGGCTAGTGAAAGTAAATTGCATAATTATTACTTTGCTGACTTGAAATGCTGGTTCTGATACTCAGGTTCATTGCCTCAGAATATTAAATAAAAAAGAGAGAGCCAGTAATCAGAATTACACGATACTGCTAAGAAAGGGATTCCTAAAGAATGAAGGCTACGATACCCATATATGTTTATAGCAGCAATGTCTGCAATAGCCAAACTGTGGAAGGAGCCTCAGTGTCCATCGACAGATGATGGATAAAAAAGCTGTGGTCCATATATATGCTGGAATATTCCTCAGCCATTAGAAACGACGAATACCCACCGTTTGCTTCGATGTGGATGGAACTGGAGGGTATGATGCTGAATGAAGTAGGTCAGTTGGAGAAGGACAATCAATCAAGAAATAGTGAAAGGGATTATAGGGGAAAGGAGAGAAAATGAGTGGGGAAAAATATCAGAGAGGGAGACAGAACAGGAGAGACTCCTAACTCTGGGAAACGAACAAGGCATAGTGGAAAGGGAGGTGGGCGAGGGGATGGGGTGAGGTGTCGATGGGCAGTGAGGGGGGCACTTGACAGGATGAGCACCGGGTGTTATATTATATATAATATAGTTGGCAAATCGAACTCCAATAAAAATATATACAAAAAATAAAATAAACTGGCCAAAAAAAAGAAAAAAATTCTGTTATAAATGTTTTTATTTGGTACCTTTTTGAGTTGGCTTTTTAATTCTTCTGTAATCCCCACACCCAATGTGAGGCTCAAACTTGAGATCAAGAGTCACATGTTCTACCAACGGAGCCAGCCAGGCATCCCTTTATCTGGTATTTTAAAAAGTAGTTAATTTCCCATTGATTTCTAAGCAAGTGCAATGGATACTCTGGTTTCTTCCCTGGCATGTATTTCCCTTTCCCTCCTTCTTAATATATCACCAGCTGTTCATGATGCACAGGCGTGTTACTTTTCATCCAACCCTTGATTCAAGGTATTGATTTAAGCAAATCTAGTATGACTCCCTTCCACTGGCCACAGGAATTGGCATAAGCATGGCCTTATATACTGCAGAGTTTGTGTATGATATTTTCTGCAAGGGATCTTTAGTTTATGGCTTAGGGACTCTTTCTTTTGGATGGCATTAGGTGTGGATATTAGTTTTGAGACTTAAAAAAATATTTGAGCATAAAACTAGCTGTTTTCTAAAGAGGAATTAGGTTGCTTAATTAATTAATTAATTATTTTATGACCTGTCTGGTGAAGACATGGAATATCAATGTGGGAAGGTCTATGCAAGTGAAAAAGATTTATTTATACTCATAGATCCTTGAAAAGGTACAGTACACTCAGAGAGCCCAACAGAAGGTACCTAAAAACTCCAAATGAGGTTTCTCCAGCTGAATGCAGGATAGAGCTGAAGGACCTGTGGGTAGCAGTCTTTACTGGGAGTTTAGGGTGGTATGGCTTTGGACATGCAGGAAGCACATTTCTTGGTTAATTTGAATGTAGCTGGGTCAACAGGAAGGTGTGAACCATCGCAGGATGGGAGGAGTGTGAGAGGGGGGATTGAGGTTGCCATCAGGAGATTTATCGCTTGATGTAAATGTTGAAGCAGGTGGGTGTAGGGCAGATTCAGGGAAACTGAGTAAAGGACCAACAAAAAAGTGGGCAGGAGGAGGGACATTGAGGCAACTTTTAACTTCACAAACCATCAGCTAAATAAAAGGAGAAAGATATTACTGAAGAATTGCAGAGACTTGGAGGAGAAATCCTAACACAGAGAGACTGAGCTTCAATTACTGGAATTTTCAAGTTATAGAAGTTCCTCATTGTTATCAAGACCTTGTATATGCTATCCTGTTACTTTCAACCAAAACCATCTTAAAGGATGCATCTAGCAAAATGTAAATATCTTCTCCTTTCAACAAATACAGATGGATCTAAACTGACTGCTAGGCTCAATCCCAGCAAGGATATAAATAAAATTGCCAGTAATTTTGATACTCTCTCAGGTGTCATTAAGATCTTAAAACCAACATTGGAAGGGCACCTGAGTGGCTCGGTTGGCTGGGCATCTTCCTCTGCCTGAGTTGTGATCCCAGGGTCCTGGGATCGAGCCCCATGTTGGTCTCTCTGCTAACTGGGGAGCCTGCTTCTCTCTCTCCCTCTGCCTCTCCCCCCAAGCTCATTCTCTCTCTCTCTCTCTCTCTCCTGCTTTGCTGTCTCTGTCCGTCTCTCTCTCTCTCAAATAAATAAATAAAATCTTTAAAAAGCAGCATTGGAAAATGTACTGAATTTATATATTCTTTCTTAATTTAGATAGCCCACATAATTGTGTCAGTCATGGTCCTTGCCTCATAATCAATCATCATTGATTGATTATGTATGCATAGCTATGCATGCATAGCTTTCTTGTTGGTTCATGTAATCCGTTTCTATAGGGACACCTAACACCCCAAAACTGAAATATAACCAATATCCTTACATTGACCCAAGTGTCATCTCTCTAATTCTTCATGAAGTAACCACTATCCTCACAGTTGTGTTGGTCATTCCCTTCTTTTTTATATTTAGCTTAATTACCCACATTCGTGGGCCTAACAGCACATTGTTTACCTTTGTTTGCTTTTGAGCTCTATTAAAAGGATCATGCTTTACATAGTCTCCTGGGACTTGTGCTTTTCAGTCAATGTAATTACTCCTATTCATGCATGTTGTGGCAAGTCACTACTTATTAATTACACTGGTGTATAATATTCTTTTGTATGATTGCATCACAATTTCTTTGAATATTTACCATTAATAGGCAATCTTGAAGTGTTTTAAAAAGATTTATTTATTTATCTGAGAGGGAGAGTGCATACACCTGAGCAGGGAGAGGGCAGAGGGAGAGAGAGAATCCCAAGCTGACTCTGCACCGAGTTTGGAACCCAACTTGAGGCTCAATATCAGGACCCTGAGATCACGACCTGAGCCAAAACCAAGAGTCAGATGCTCAAACTACTGTGTCAACCAGGCCATTCTACAATTCCCTTTTTTATAAATAATCTTGTGTATGTATCCTAAAGCACAGATAGACAAATTTTTCTTTGGTCTGTATCAAGAAATAAAATTGCAGTTATAAGATAAGAAAAAAAATATAATGCTACACCACCACCCAAGGGGTTAACAAATTTATATTTCCATTAACAAGTATAAGACATTCAAAAGTTGAAATCTTTAGATTTTTTGATATTTGCTAATCAAACATGATTTCCAATTTTAATCTTGATACATATACTTTCTAGATTATAAATAAGATTAAACATCTTTTCATATTATCTACCATGTGAATTCACCCTTCTGGAAATAGTTGTTCATGTTTTTTGTCAATTTTTAAGTATGTTGTTTACTTTAGAAAATGATCATCTCATTAACTTTGCTTTATGATTAGCACTTTTTAAGGTCTTATTTAAGAAATGTTTTCTTAATGTAGGATCATAAAATATTCACTTGCATTTACTTCTAAAATTGTTAAAATTCATCTGATATTTATGTCCTTTATCATCTGGAAGTAATTTTTGTTTATTGTCTGATATGGGAGTTTTTTTTCATACAGATAATAACATTTCTGGGTTTTAGCCCTAGCACCCTGCTGTGACAGTTCTATTTATAGATCAGTATTTTATTTATGCATTGTTTTCTTTATTTGATTTGCCAATTGTCTTCCCCTGTCCAACACTATACCGTTTTATTTTCTCCACCTTTATTGGGATATTATTGACATATAGCATTTGTAAGTTTAAGACCTGCAATGTGATGATTTGCTATATCATATTCATTATTACATTTGCTCATGAGTCTGGGTATCTGAAGGAGGAGAGGAATTTCCCAGGCTAATGAGCACTGTGGTCATTTTGAGTCCTTTTCTCCCCCATAAAATTCTTGGAATGTGCTTATCAAGCTTTATTAACAATTTGCTCCATGATTACATTGAATCTATATACCTGTTTGGGGAAAATTAATACCATCTAGAGAATGATATTTTTACCCATGAACTATTTCTCCATTATTTAGAAGAGATATGATTACAACTTTTCCTAGTTTCTAAAATTCTTTAATTTTTTCTCTTAAATTGCTTTAAAACAGTGGTTCTCGATGTTGACCATATATAAAAATTACCTGAGAAGTTCAAAAGAATAATGATGCTTAAGCCTTGCCCCAAAACAATGAAATCCCTGTGTTTGGAGGCAGGGCCCACACATTGGTATTTTTAAAAGCTGTCCATAGTGATTCTCTTTTGTAGTCCAGAGATAGAACCACTTTCAAAAAGTAATTCTAGTTAGTAAATTATCTGTTTGTATTTACTAACACCAGATGTTTTGTGTGATCTTAATTAAGTCTTATGTGAAACAGCTGAAAGAGAGACTCCTACAGGCACAGAAGCTGCCACTGGTTAATGTGGTAGAGACAAGTAGCTTCTTTCTTTCCAAGCCTACATCCATTCTGTTCATGCCACTAACACCAGGAAAAGTGAGTTAATTCCTCCATTACTTTCCAAAGTTGTCGTGAAGGAATGTACTGTTGGTGACATTTCAGAACTGAAAGAAAGTGTGGATTATTTTAGTACAGACTTCATCAAATATAAAAGCAAAGGAATTAATTATAAAGGAACCTACTGATACATTTGACTATAATTAAAACTAAGAACAAACCTGTCTTACACGAAAAGACACTTTATTTTACATTGATATGAAAAACAAAAATAAGAATGAAATAACAGTTTGACACACAAATGTCCTTTTCATATCAACATAAAGCTGATTAACAATCCAAAATGGGCCAAGTATGTGGAGTAGACAAAAGAGCTACACATCACCAGTGGTAGGTGGATATCCAGAGAAGTCAATATCACTGTATCAAAGAAATGCATATAAGGTATGTTTCATCTATGATAATATTCTGTGCTAATAAGGGCATATGGAACAGACAACTTTTAAAGACAAATTATGAGGATATAAGTTGATAATCTTTAGCCACCAATTTGTGTGTAAAAATCTTCTTATAATTTCTTAAAAATGAAAAATAATCTAAACATACATTAACAGGACATCAGTTAAGTGTATTATGGCTTATCCAGGCAATGTTGTTGTTCTTTTCCTTTGAGTTTTTCAGAATTTGAATTGCCACCCTATGTACAGAGATTCTCCTAACGTGGCTTACACAACGGAAATTTCTATTCTTACCATTCTGGAGGCTAGAAGTCTGACATCAAAGTGTGAATAGGGCTTGCTTCTTCCAAGGTATTTTTCCTTGGCTTGTAGATGGTCTTCTCTCTGTATTTTCACATTGTCTTTCATCTCTACCTAATTGTGTCCAGATTTCCTTTATCTATGAGGATATCAGTCATATTGGATTAGGGCTCACTCTAAACAATCTCATTTTAATTTGTTTGCTTCTGAGAAGATCCTCTCTCCAAATACAGTCACATTATGATATAACTGGAGTTAGGACTTCAACATATGAACTTCGGAGACACATGCCTGAGCCTATAAGATTTATTTACCCAGCTTCTCTTTCTGATGTGATATCAGCATGTGACTTGGGGTCAGCCAGTTGGATTCATTCCTTTTGGAATTTGAATTAGGAGATAGTTACACAAAGAAACATGGACAGTAGATAGTTCTTTCTGGCAGAGGTAAAAGATAGTGCTGCAAGCAACATTCAGTTTAGAAACTGGATCAGTGGTGGCTATAATGCAAGGTTGAAAGCTGCAGCATCTGGAATAAAGAGGCAGAAGCAGCAATGTCCTCACCAGACTTGTTCCACTTCTTCCATTTTTCATGCCATTTTATGAGCCACATCTTCAGCCTTCTTGGTGACTTTATTAGATGCTCAATGTCCTTTCAATAAATGTCTCTCTCCTTAAATCAGCCAGAGTCAGTTTCTTGTATGTTTCTAATATGGTTCTCAGCACTCTCTGAATTTGCTTATGAGTACCTCCTCCTGACTGTAAGCTTCTTTAAGAAAATTGCCAAACCTTATATCCATATATGACCAGTGCCAAGCACAGTATCTGGCTTAGAGCAAATGCACAACAAGTATTTGCTGAATGAAAGAATAAAGCTACTTTAATATAATTTCATAGTGTTCTTCAGTTGTTGTATTTTGTTGAGTTTCTGTGACAACTACAATTCTAATATAGTATTCTTGAGCTTTCATGTTCTTTGATGATGTTTCATGTTGTTTGATCATGTTTGATGAGCTATCGTGTTTCATGTAAGTGAAGAAAGAATATTATTATTTTAGAGTATTTTAGGTGCATATTAACAATACTTTTCTCCCTTAATGGTGAGAAGTGAATAAAGGGATAGAGGAAATAAACCTATTTAAGGGACTGTCTAGTACATAAAATAAGTAATTAGTTATGTTAACTATTAATAATATCATCAAATCATTAAGCCAAACATAGAGCTATTTATACTTTGTTTTGTATTCAGTTCTAATATAATATTCTAGCTCAGCCTCAGGCCACTGATAGATAATCAAATCCAAGTTTCAGGGTAACCTCCTGTGATAAAATATAATTCGGAACATTATTTCATGGATTGTAATTCCACTCAAAATTAGCACATGATTCTATTCTAGCTCAAAACAATTTGTTCAAGCAGGCCAACCAGATTCTTGGTCTAGGGGAGAGGCTGCTGCTGGTTTCATGCTAGTGGTGACACTCTGGACCCATGCTCATCATAGAGCCTATCTGCAGTGAGGTAAGGAGCTCATGCCTGAATGTAAATAAATCAGCACACTGCCTTCTTTACCAAGAAAGTTTTTGCTGTAAAAAGATTGTCAGCTGAACTTAAATTACCTTTAATAAGCCACCCTGACAGCAGATATAGAGAACCACAAATTCCCCCAACTGAGGTATCCACTGATTCTGAAATTTCCTGAGTTTATCATTTAACTCCTTCTATTTTTCTAAAAATCTATTAATGTCCTTTGCTTGCTCAAGAAACCAAGATAACTAATCAGGTAGGACTATAACGATGTGATACTGGAGCCTGGGAGTATGGACTTTGAATTCATGATTGTAGAGGTGGTTGCCCCAGCTGTGTCCGGAATACATTGAAAGGAACACTGAGGAAGAGAGGGTAGTGATAAGAAGAAAAACTTTGAAGTAAGAACCAGTTTATTTGTGGGGCTGTAATTGGAAGAGGCACACTCAGAGGAGATCAGGAAGGGATATCAGAGAGTGGGAAAGAGCCCAAAGTACATGTCATAAAATTGTTGGGAGGAAATGTTTGACAGAAAAGATCCTAGTCTGCTGCTTCAGTTGGATAGGCTGTGCATGGTCACAAATAAACTCAAGTCTTTTAGTGGCTTAACACAATAGAAGTTTATTTCTTGCTCACAAAACAATCCAAGATGAATGGTCCTGGTTCCTGGGTGATTCAGGTAAAAAAGGCTTCTTGTATCTCACAGCACCAGTCTTCATAGGACCTTTCTGTTATTGGCTGAGGGAGAAGGAGAGAGATTACTTGGAAAAGTCCTTGGTCTGAAAGTGACTTATGTCCTTTTGCTTATATTCCACTGGCAAAACTAACCACAGCCAAATGTAAATGCAAGAGTCAGGAGGCCTCTTCCTAGAAATAAATCTGTACTCTGGGAGGAGTAGATGCATCCTGGAAGACAGGTGGCTTCTCTCCCTCAGGATTTGATGCTCTAGAAAGGCTAAAAAAAACGAGGCTCGAGGAATACCATGGCTACATTAGGTGATTTCAGGTCATTTGGTGATGTTCAGTAAAATGAGAGGGACTGAAGCTATATTTCATTTGTTAAAAGAAAAATGGATATGTGAAGAGGTGCAGCTAGAAGAGATTTCTTTTTCAAATAGCCAGCTAGTGCACAGGCAGTAAGAGAAAAATATAACAGATTGAAAAAGTAGTAGGACAGAAGGAAAGTTTTTATTTTTACAATTACGTTGATCTGAGCATGTACATAATAAGTAGAAAAAATGGAAATGAGACAAGGACAGCAAAGAAGAGAACACAGGTGCAGGGATTAGCAACAGGCAGCAAAAGGATGAATCTTCCGGAGAGACTAAAGATTAAAAGCAAGGATGGACAAATGTGGTGCATCAGTAGAAAAACAGTTCACTGTCCAGCACCATCCAGAAAAGCAGGAAGAAAGGCCATCTGCTTAGGTTGGGGGATAGGGATATAGGGTCGGATTTCAAGAGACTATAACGACTCTGGAATCGCTAATATAAATCTAGGAGGAAATGTTGGGAGGTAAAAAAAAAAAGGATAGTTAAGTAGAGGAGAGCATAAAGCTGGAGTTAGAGATTTAGAGACAGCACAAGCAGACAAAAAAGCTCTTGGTCATATTCTCCTTTTCTTACATGTAATTTTCCATTTTTTAAAAAAGAAAGTGAATTATTTTAAGTGTTAATTATGGTAGGCACAACTTTTAGGGTCAAACCAGTAAATTCTATATGAATAGACTGGAGATCATAATTTCTCTTCCCAGTGCTGGTACTGTAGATCTGCAAAGAAACACAGCAAAGTGAATATGAAAAAAAGTCATGTAAAATTACTGAAATATACAAATTGAGGGTGTTATTTTTACTTATCATTTTATATTTCAAATGGCTTCTGAGTAATGATCCTTGTAAATGTTTGTTCACAAATAGAGGTATGAATTCTGTGTGGGTGTTAATACCATTTAAAAACTGGAATTACTTAAGATGCATTATTGGTGCAGAGGGTGGTAGTTATTTTTTCCTTCTAATATGAGAATAAATACAAATAACATTCTTAGAGAGGAGTGAAGTAATTTTTACTTAGTTGAGTGGCAATGTTTTCAATTTTATGACTTTTCTTAGCCTGCAGGTTGTTATTTTGCAAAGTGTCTTTAAGAATAATCTTTTTGCCTTCCATTCTTCCTAGGAAAGACTAAACCTATCCATTATCAAAGACTCCTACCAGTTTAAACACAATTTTAAAGCTATAACTTTTTCTAGGCCAAGAAGGAGCCAGCAATCTGCACCCAGAAGGCATTTTATAACCCACCAAACTGACCTCAGCATGAGCCAGATTATAAAGGAAAAAAAAAATCATCACAGGTTCAGCCTTTAGATATTTTGAAATATTTCAAATTAGATATAGAAATAATTATTTATATACACATACACATCCTCACATACAAACACACTAAAAAATATATCTTTGGCTATTTTTAAAGTATTTTTAGCATCATTTTCTCAGCCATATCAACATTGAATAAAACTATGAGTTTGTAAGAAAATTAAGACATATTTTAATATGGAGATGTATTTTTCAATAAAAACTCGAAAGTACTCACTATCTTAGTTACTTCTTTTGAAAACTGGAAGTACATTAAAAAGCTTTTAGTATCCATTCTCATCAACCTATATGATATTTTATACAAAATAAAATTGCATTTGCACTTGAGAAAAAGAAATGTAAATGTAACTTAAAATTGAATTTAGTTCTCATTGGTTCTAGAAGTCTAATATATAAGCATTGTCCCTGAAGAAAAAATTTTATGGAAATTTTTTAAGGTATTCATGAGCTAAACTTCAATAAAAGTTCATATTGTTTCCATAAAATGGAATAGCAAACTGGGTTCATTTTATTACATCGAGTATAGATGGTATGTTTGAGTGTGTGTGTATATCATATATATGTTATGATATATATATATTATATATGGGTTAAATCACATGTATTTCACTCTATATATCTACATAGAGAATATAAATTGTTAAGATGAGTTAAACAATACATGATCCTAAAATACCACAATATAATGAAATCACTACAAGTTGGTTTATTACATTTTTTTCTCACATATCTGATTTTTCTAAAGCTAGAGAAAAAAATACCAAATGTTTATAGACAGATGGTTTAAACTTAATCAGATTAAGTATCAACATGGAAATCAATTCAAGGTCTGAAAATTCCAAGAATGCTTTAAAAAAATCTATAACAAGGCAACTTCATAAGACAGAATTAGGCAGAGCACTCATATTTCATCTGCCGGATTTATTCTGCAATTGACTTGTTAAGTGTCCCTCAAATAAGCTGTCTTTGTAAATGGTTGCCAAAGTACATTTCTGAATTTAGTAGAAATGTATTGTTTGACAGTTGGGATTTGAAAAGTTTAACTAGTTTCTTTTTCTTTAAAACTAGCTTCAGTACAAGATTGTCTAACTTTAAAAAGCACAATAAGTTCCAGATTGGTAGTATGTGTCTTTAACTTCAGCTTTTGTAGAGTACAGAATAATTACACTTTTGATGGATATTCATTACTGTTATGTAGAGTTAATTTATTATTTTTATCTAAGTCTATCTAGCTATCTATCATCTATTTATCTATACCTTCTTTCAACTCCCTTGAGTAGAACTTAACATAAAAATATATTCGTCTTGAAGAGGTATGTGTACTCTCAAATCGGTTGCAGCATTATTCATAATAACCAAGATTTGGAAACAACCCGAATGTTGATCCAAAAATGAATGGATAAGAAAATATGATACAGCCATACACTGGAATATCACTCAGCCTTAAACAAGAAGGAAATCCTGCCATCTGTGACAGTATGGATGGACCTAGAAGACTTCATGCCAAGTGAAATAAGTCAATCACACTTCTGGCACACCAATATGGCATGGTTCCACCTATATGAGATATTAGGTGATACCTAATATACCTAAGATAGTCAAACTCATGGAAGCAAAGAACAGAATGGTGTTGCCAAGGCAGTGGGGAGTTGTTCAATGCACATAAAGTTGCACTTATACAAGATGAGTAAGTTCTAGAGATCTGTTATAAAGCAGAGAGCCTATAGTTAGTAGTGTGAGGTGTGCTTAAAAACTTGTTAAGAAGATAGATCTCGTGCTGAAGGTTCTTACCACAGAAACAAAACAAAGCATAAGAAACCAATAAGAAAAGCAAGGAAACACACAAATTTTTTTTGGAAATGATTAATGTAATTGTAACTTTGCTTGTGAGGATGGTATCACAATCCACACTCATCAAGATAGGTACATTAAACATGTTCAATTTTTTGTGTCTGAAGTATATTTTAATAAAATTTAAAAAATCTATTTGTGGTGAGATGGAGCTTAGCTCTTCTTTAGTCTAAATTATAGCTTCACTTTGCAGTTGAAGAAAGAAAAGACAGGGGAACATCCTATTTGCTAAAGCAAGTTTTTGGTCAAGTCCATCTAAGTGCCTGGGTTGCTTGATTTATAATATAAAGCTTCAAAATTAGGCAAAATGTTACCTTTCCTGATGTTCATTTAAAACTCTTCTGTAGGGATCCCTGGGTGGCGCAGCGGTTTGGCGCCTGCCTTTGGCCCAGGGCGCAATCCTGGAGACCCGGGATCGAGTCCCACGTCGGGCTCCCGGTGCATGGAGCCTGCTTCTCCTTCTGCCTGTGTCTCTGCCTCTCTCTCTCTCTCTCTCTCTCTGTGTGACTATCATGAATAAAAAATAAATAAAATAAAAAAATAGAACTCTTCTGTAGCATCAGTTACTTTGTAAGTTAGGTTATGGTCATTCTATGCACTTTCTACTCTCTGCTTCTCTTCCTACCCCACACTCATAGATATTTTATGACCTACTCGTAATCATTGAGGGTAAGGCCTCAAAGTACAAGCCAATGAACAGTTGTTGATAGATGACCTCCAATGAATAAATGTTTTTATCTTCACAAAGAAATGGCCTTGGTATAAATGATGCCAACTTGACCCTATCTTTCCATAAAAATGATGACCTAGAATCAGTTTTACCTAGCTGAAATAGTTGAGTAGAGTCACCAGGGTAATTCAGGTCCAATTTCTGCTTTTGTCTGCATTAGCTAGATTGCTGCCTCCAACTTATGGGCCTTAATTAGCTATACTAAAGAGACCATGACTCAATAACTTGGCTCAGGGTTTTAGGAAAATGCGAAAGCTACTTAGAACCACTGGTACATCTTTCTCTCCCTACAGCTGTCAGCAGGTTTGTAAGGCTGTTATGGTTGAATAGAAACTTTTCCCAATGGCATACACAGCATTTCTATCCTGGACCCCTTCTTCTTATCAACCAACCTTTGGAAGCCACTGGGCCACCATATATTTATATGAGTCTACTTACACATCTTACTCCATTATTTTCATTATTATTTTAAACAAGAATAGAATTTTATTTTTATGTTTCCATTTTTCCCTGAAGATGAAAGAGATGATTAAGAAATTTATAGGGATCCCTGGGTGGCGCAGCGGTTTGGTGCCTGCCTTTGGCCCAGGGCGCGATCCTGGAGACCCGGGATCGAATACCACGTCGGGATCCCGGTGCATGGAGCCTGCTTCTCCCTCTGCCTGTGTCTCTGCCTCTCTCTCTCTGTGTGACTATCATAAATAAATAAAAATTTATATAAAAAAGAAATTTATAAAAGTCGAATAGCTCCCACTTCCTCCTACTTCCTCCTTTACTGAAGAGTGTAGGGTTTCTGACTCTCTAAAATACCAAACTCAAGGGACCATGCTCATGTTCCAGATCTTAGGACTAATCCATTCAGAGGGTTATGTTTTGTTCTTCATTTAAAAACTCTGGATAACAATCTGTCACATAATCAGTGGTGAATAAAGAAGGCAGGAACATGAAAAAGACAGTTCTTGTCATGGGGATAATGTCACAACTACCTACTTAACCTTCCATACTATATATATTTTTTCTTCCAAATATTTCAGGGTGACTAGCAATTTCTGTCTTGTAAAATACAACTTTTAGTATAAGTAACAGCTCTTAAAAGTTGTTTTGATCATCTCAACTTCAAAATATGAATCTCAAAGGAGAAAATTGCAAAGTAATACTTTTGCTGTAATTCCCTATTTTTCTAGCCATAAATATCTATTCAATTCAAATAAACAAAGTGAAAAGCAAGTCCCTTGGTTTATGAGTATGTCCGAATCAATTAATTAATAAGAAGAGACTACTAAGCTCTGAGTGTTGTTTTATGCAGATGCTTAAATTCTCCAAGGAGATTTGCACATCTGCATATAAAATGATGACATATGGAACATGTCACCAAATGGAAGTATTGTTCATTTTATCTACTGTGGTATTACAAATGACCGCAAAATTGAGTGATTTTAAACAAGATCATTTATTTTGCTCACAAATTTATAATTTGAGCAGGGTTTGGCCTAGAATGCTGATCTCAGCTCCATTCAGTGTCAAGTGGAACAGTTCAACTTGAGGATCTACTTCCAAGATGGCTATTGACATGGCTGGCAAGTTGGTACTGACTATTAGCTGGGAGTGCAGCAGAGGATGAAGGTTGGGAGCCTCAGTTCCCTTCCATGTGAGGCTTTCCATGTTGTGTGGGTTTCCTCCCCACATGGTGGTTGCATGCCAAGGGCAAACATCATGACAGAAAAAGCCAGAAAGAAGGTCTACAGTATTTTATGACTTGCTTAATCAAAGAGTGTCATTTCCACTCCATTCTATTCCCTAGAAGCAATTCATTAAGGTCAGTTCATACTCAACTCACATTCAAGGGGAAAGAAAAAGAATTAGACTTAATGTCTTGAAGAAATGAAGGTCAGAGAATTTGTGGGAATATTTTTTAAACCACTACAGTATGAAACCAGGAATGCTAAAGATAAATTCTGAAGTACTGGAAAGGTCAATTCTTCCTTGAATTATAATTTTTAAATGCCATTTATTGAACTTCTAGCATATGCTTTGCATCCATTTTTAGTAATCCTTACACAAATTCTAAGTAAGTGTTTTCCATTTTACAGATGAAGAAATTCACAATCAGGGTTAGAAGGGATTTGCTCAAGGTCACACAGACAGTAAATGGTAGAAACTAGAATTTAAAAACAGACCCTTTATGCTACCCCATATTAAGTTTCTAAAAAGGTGTGAGATTTGGCCTAGAATTTGATAGCTGGGTGAGATTTCAGTGGCCAAAAAAGAATAGTGATTTTCTCTGTCTGCAAAGTGAGTGATAAAAGATATAGGAATGCACTAGATAATTTTCACAAGAATCGTTTGGCTGGACCAACATATTTATGTGTCCTGTCTTGATGACCATACTTGAGGCAGGTGTGGAATAAAGACAGGCTATTGGTCCTTGCTTTCCGGGAGATCTGGGCAAAAGATATGGCAAAAGTCTTTCCAGATAAGTTGATTCTAGTGTATTCTCAGGAAGATCAGGGATAGTGAAGAGAAGGCTAGATTGTGAAGGAGTTGGCAAGCTAGGGCCAAGTCAAGCATCTTAGAATAGCCTTTAAAACTTACCAGTAAGAGGTCAACTAAGTTGATCTATACATTACAATTTCTAGAATTATTACCCACTTGGAATCTGGTGCTACCATTTTCCCATAAAGAACATCTGGTTCTCAGTGTGAGTGTGGGCAGTCAGGCATATAAAATGTTTTTCCATGTTCTTCTTTAAGTTGTGGGATACTACTGTCTTAAATTTTACGTCAATCCACACTGAGTCGTGAAATGAACAGTTTCATTCTTTTACTCAAGAAAAAAAATTCTATTCGCTTTTGTTTAAAAAACACTTTTATAGCACCTATTATGAGCCAGACACAGTGGCATATGCTTTACAAATATTAAACACACACACACACGTACCCATCCACTAGAGTTACTATTCCTATAACACTTACGATTCTTGTAATATAACCATAAAGGTTCACCACTATTGTGTCTTTTGTGTATGTGTATGGGTGAGGAATAGGGAAAATAAAAGTTGGTTGGGATCCATCTTACAGGCAGTTGTAGTGTAAAAGAAAGGATCTTTGAATGTGAAAATTGCCATTGTCTTGGGAAACATTAACTTCTGAGTCTTGTTTTCTTCTGTTTAAAGTTGTCATGAGAATTAGATGAGTTGCGTTTGGGGAGCCCAGGTGACTCAGTTAGTTGAACATCTGACTCTTGATTTCAGCTCAGGTCATGATCTCTGACCATGATGGGGCTTCATGCTCAGTGGGGAGTCTGCTTGAGGATTCTCTCTCTCCCTCTCCTTCTGTTCCTCCCTCCACTCACATATATTCTTTCTCCTTCTAAAATAAATAAATACATCTTAAAAAAGAGAGAATTAGATGAAATAGTCTATGGGGAAATGTATGGAAAAGTATTCTGTGAAGTAAAGAATTATCATACTATTGAGTAATACTTTGTTAATGAAGATGAATGATGAAATGTCCCCAGGCCACAGAGGGCAGCTTTGGAGAAGGGCCATTGGTCTATACTCATGTAAAGCATCTTCCAATTCACAGACCTCTCTTAATCAACAGATCCTCCTGGATTGGCTCTAGAGTTACTTCTAATATTGGTTAAACTGATAATTAGAAAATAGATGTGTATTACCAATAATAAAATGTGCTTTTTTGTATGATAAAGGTAATTATGCATAGGAATCTTAGGCTCCACCATGATTTCCTTAGCCATGACTCAATTATTAACCCTTCTGGTTTTCCAATTCTTTTTGCTAACGAACATTTCTTTTCCTTTTGTGCACAATACTGATTTTTTATATTGTTATCTTTACAAAATACTTACTTCTTACAAATTATTACCTTTACCTTATTTATCACAGATCTATCTATACTGTTGTACTCTAGCAAAGAGTAGATGGGAAACTCATTTGCTCTTAATTATATGGGTAACTTTGCACGAAACTTCAACTAGAACAAAAGTTATACATACACACACACACATGCACACACACATTACATATTACATGTTAAATATATCTAAATCTTTAAAAATACATATTAAATTAAATACATAAATTTTGTCTTCTTCACACATATGATATATATGTATTTAACTTAATATGTATTTTATATGTTTAACATGCAACTTTGTATTTGATTTAACATGTATTTAATTTGCCCCAAGAATTCATTGCCACCTCCACATACTTTCAACTTCAGACTACAAATATTACAGTGACAAAATAATGAAATACCATCTGAAGGGGGGAGAAAAGCTGAACAGTATGCTAAATTTTAGTCTTTCAAATATTTTAAAATATTTCTAGTACTTCACACTTAAATATTTTGTAAAAGCAGAATTATCTGTCAGACATTCCATGATGTACATATTTTTTCTTTATAGAAGCTTTTAAGTTTCCATAAAAAGTCACACTTGCTTAAAATAGAAAATGAGTAGTTTAATCATCATAAATCTAGCCATAATGTAGACTTTGCTCTTCTAAAAAGAAGTTATGGCTAGAAATAACAGTGTTTTGGTTGTAACAGTAACATATAACAATAGTAATGTAACAGTGATAGTAATCACAATAACTGTAATAAGAAGGATAGAAACCATCTATTGAGAATTAACCAACTATTTTTGGTGTGCTTTTTACAAATATGCTATTATGCAATGCTTACAATAATATACAGGATTAGTGAGATTTTTTTCCCACATACAAACAAAGAGACTTTGGACTTCAGTTCAGACAGATTAAATGACTTGCCCCAGAAATGGTAGAGCCACAACTCAAATTTATGCTTTTTTTCCCCATTAAGTGGTGCTTATAAAGGAAATCCTAAAACACAAATTAAATATAGATCCTATGATTATAGGTTATTGTTGTCAACCTGTTGTCAGATACCCAATTCTTTTCTTTTCTTTTTGAAAATGTTTTAAAATTTATTTACTTGAGTATCATCTCTACGCTTGAGCTCACAACCCTGAAATCAAGAGTTACATGCTCTTCGGACTGAGCCAGCCAGGCACTCCTTCAATTCTTTTAATAATTCTTTCTACTTTGGAATGATATTTTACATTAGTTAGGTGCTTTAAAATTACAAAATGCTTTCATATGTGTTTTATCTCACTTCTCTCAACATTTTTAGTCTCATTTTACAAACTGGACACTAGTTTATATTATAACTAGATCATGGTTTCTTATATTGTGATCATGTCTACAGAGCTAAGCTGCCTTCTGCCATATGCATATCCACAGAGAGAGCTCAACCAATAGTTGAGTAAATGCATTCAAGCCCTTTAAAAAGACATGTGTCCATGTTGACAGAAGTAGTAACAAACCATTCACAATAAACAAGTAAGATCTTTGGCTCAAAATTGAAGAGAGGGGCCCCCAAAAAGGTCAGAGAAAGAAGATGACCCACAGACCCAGTCTCTAGAGGCCTTGGCCTCCTTCATGCACCAAAGACTTAAAACCAACCACTGGACTCTTCTCCATGACTATCTGTTCTAGAATAGTCTTGAGCAGATGCACGCCTTCTGAGCACGATCCCAGATTGCAGTTTGCTCAAACCCGGGATTTTAAAGAAAAAAAAGTAAATAAAGGCTAGCAACACAGTTTTCCACAGACTCTGTCAACTCTTTTGCGACCATGAATATGGTGGCATTTCCATAAATCAATCTGTCAATCAATTAAAAATAAAATGTGAAAATTAAAAAGAAAAGAAAAGAAAAGCATAATACGCTACTTGAGCTTTCCTGACATAGTCGCTCTTCTTCTCCTGCACATGTAATGGAAGCATTCTTCACAGGTCATGCTTTCTGCTGCCTTCTCCATTCTCCACAAAGCAGGAGATATGTGGGCAATTTAGGGGATCAGCTTCTAAAAGGCGTGTGGGAAACAGTCGCTGGTTGTTTTTACATTCATTTTTCATTATAGTACTTTGAGAACAAATGATGCACAAAATGGACATTTCCATAAATATTTAGCATTTGCCCTATTCTTTTTCAGCCACACAATGCACATTCATGAAGTGCATGCACTGTACACTTGAGATTCAATTATGTAAGCAAAAGTGACCAATACTGTCTGAGAGGCTGTAACATCCAGAGGAAACAATACTGATCTGCTATTCCGAAGTCTAAGAATAGAATTACAGCTCTACAACAACATTTTGGAATTATGCCCATTGATTTCCCATACAGTTGCTAACTTTCTTAGTCACCTCCATGTGTAGCAATGCAAATGGCAGTTACTACTCAGGAAGGTTGGAAGAAAGAAGAAACAATTCCAGGTGAATCAACTAGTCTGTGTTCTTTGAAAGAAAGGTGTTGATTCTATTTGAGATGTAACTGCATTTAAACGGAGCAGGAATAAGCTCTGAGTGGCATGTGGAACCTAAAATGGGTTCAAAATTAGGCCAATGAGAAATGTGGTTTTATTTTCATTGAATGCCAAGGAATTATCTTCAATGTAAGCTTTCATGTCATAATGCTGACACATTACTTACACACGGACAACTCCTCTTGGGGTGGAAGGTCAGGCAATTAATCCATTGCATCACCCATTCACCTATATGTGCCAGCTATTTGGGAGAACTTGAGAAAACGATGGAAAATTCTTAATCATCTTTGACAGTACAATATTTGTACTTAGACTCCGGCTATTCCAGAATGATGCTTCCCTGTTAGACTGGCTAGTCAAAATCACCACGTGATGGAAAACAGATGTAAGATTAGGATGCAAAGTAGTTTTCCAGATCCTTCGTCCCAGCATGCTGCACAGTCCAGCCCCAAAGTTAACCAGCCAAGTGCTGACACATGTCTTACAGCAAAATATCCCTCACAGCCACAGTTCAAAGGCCTCGCTACCCTCCAGGGCAATTAATACAGCATCACGTTCAATGGTGCTTGAACCAAATCCATCGAATCCTCAGGGGAGAAATAACGAAGCAATCGCAGACCTCAGGCAAGAGCAGCATGTAGTGGCGGCTAAGATTTCAGTCCCTGAAAATGTAGTTTTTCCTGAAAGCACGAGTAGGATTACATATTTACTCGAAGGGAGCTATGCTCGGATTGTGTAATCTACTTTTAAGATGGTTCTTGTGAGACAGTATGAAAACTGAATCATAGTTATTTAATAAGAAAGGAAGGAAACAAGACAGGAGAGGGAGAGAAGGAGAGAGAGAGAGGGAGAGAAGAAGAAGAGGAAGAAGAAGAAGAAGAAGAAGGAGGAGGAGAAGGAGAAGAAGAAGAAGAAGAAGAAGAAAAGAAGAAGAAAAGAAGAAGAAGAAGAAGAAGAAGAAGAAGAAGAAGAAGAAGAAGAAGAAAGGGAAGTGGAGGAGAGGGGGTAGGATGGTAAGGAGAAGAGGAAGAGAAGGGAAATAGGGAAGGAAGAAGGAAGGAAATCCATTTACGTACATTCGCTCTACCATAGTAGAGATTTTCAAGTTTAACCTATTGGAGATAACCAGAAAATCCAAAATACTGTATTCCTTTTCGTAAAACTGGAAGTTACTATTGGTGTGAACTACCGGGAGACCTGAAAGAGCTCATTTCTGAGACATGAAGTAGGCATGGTTTAATTCCATCCAGAGCAGATGAACTCAAGAAGTGTGCTTTCCTCCATTGTCTTGAGCAACTCAATATCCTTAAAAATATTGGGTAAAGAAATGGTGGCAAACAAACTGTATTGGTTAAGTTTGAAAATAAAATCTAAACTGTGACAAGGTATTTTGTAATCTCTTATATGTAAATTACAAATAAATATTTTTACTTCTGGTCGGGCCCGGAAACTACCGCCATGACCAACAGCTTCTAAAGCTGCCTGGAACCGTGGTTAAGTGAGTCAAGCACTTTCAGATGCCATGTTAGCTCTTGCAGGCTAATGTGGTACCACCCAGAATTTTGTAAGAAGTAATAATCCAGTGGCCAGAAAGAACAATTCAATATTCCAGGGTGCCTCTCTTTTACAGAAGCTGAAAAAAAAATTTATTAAACTTTCAATTATCCACACATGGGTTGCACTATTTGTGGCCCTTGGGAGCTTTTCATTTGCTGTGCTCATCAGCTGGGTCCGGAAGAGAGCATTACTATCCCATGGAGCACACCCATTTATGTTTATATATGAAAAACATATATATATGTTATGTTTGTTATAATATATACATATATTATGTATATATTACATACATTATATATTACAATACATATTACATATATTACTTATATATATTATGTATGAGAAAACATATACGTATGAATGTATGAGCAAAATCCCACATGTATTTATACAAAAATAGGTATTATTTTGAAAAGATTGAGAGTGTGGTCTCTGTAGCTGGACTGTCTAAATATACAGGTCACACCTGTCACTTATTAGCTGTTTTATCTTTGGCAAATCACTTCAGGTCTCCAGGCTTGGTTCCTTACTGATAAACCAGAGATGATACCAATGAGGTTGCAGTGAGTTACTATAATATAAGGTGCAAGGATACATGCCTTTCTTGTAGTAGGTACTACATAAATATTAGCTATTACTATTACCTTGCTTAGGATTCCTTTTTCACTTCACAATGTATCACGGACATCTTACTATGCCAATAAATACACATTTATGTCTTCATTTTGCATAGCTACACAAAATACATGCATTTTATGACTATCACAGTTTGTACTTTATTGGAACTAGATAGGATCTATTTTTTTTCTACTGTAGACCACAGTATAATGAGTATCCTTGAAAATACATCTTTGTATGTTCATAAACTCCTTTTGATAAATATCTAGTCGTGGAATTAATGGACTAGATGACATTTTTTCAGATTTTGGATTTCTACCACCCAACTTTTCTCCATAAAGTTTTCACTAGTTTTATTTCCACCAGCAGTATATAAGAGTACATATATTCCACGCATTGTTTTGCTGACATTAAATATGATCTTTGTTTGAAATCTTTAGTAAATAGTCAATAAAGGCAATGAGACAAAAGAGTTGATTTGAAAAAAAAATTGACCTAAGATTGGCATATTTAGAATGTTTTTTTTCCTCCTCCTTGAAGACTATGCCAGCTGTATGTGTAATATCTACACCTTTGCATGTGTGCAGGTATTCATGTGTTTTTGTGGATGTGTATACATATACACACATGGACGTATGTACAAGTTTGTGCATGAATGTATGCTCAATTATTTATATAGCTTCCTTTATTTAAATAAACCTATTAAGAAGATCTATCAAAGTTTGCAAAGCTTTTCAGAATTATTTTTGTTTCATAGAAAGTGCAAAACACAGTGTAACACGAAGATACATGTTCAGTGAAAATGCTATTACCCAAGAAAAAGTGGCTGGTTTCACACAACTGGTTTTCCCTTCTCATTCCTTTTTCAAAACACCCTACACATTTCATCTGGGTGCACATTGTATGAACAATAAAGGGAGCAGGGTGGAAGGGTCAACTAATAGAAAATGTTACATTGCAGTGATAAAGATTCATCACAACCAACTCTAACTTCTCTAAATGGCAAGGATTTTGTTGATGGGGCCCAGGTCTGGAATTAGCCACCAGATTCTTTTTTTTTTTAATTTTCTTAAATTTTTTTAAATTTATTTATTTATGAGAGTCACACAGAGAGAGAGAGAGAGAGGCAGAGACACAGGCAGAGGGAGAAGCAGTCTCCATGCACCGGGAGCCCGACGTGGGATTCGATCCCGGGTCTCCAGGATCGCGCCCTGGGCCAAAGGCAGGCGCCAAACCGCTGCGCCACCCAGGGATCCCCACCAGATTCTTTTAAAAAGAACTCACCCCTCCTGTCTCAGGAGAAACACTTATTATTCTAGATCCTAGGGATCCATGACAACAGGAACTTTGTATATTTTAGTCCTTATTGCATTCCAGTTTCTTCAGAAGCTAATCAATGAAAAAGGATTCAATAATACCTTCTCTCTCCACTCTACTCATTTAGAAATGCTTGTTTCATGCATTGGCTGGTGATCAAATCAGAATTCAATCTCTCTTACTGATAAACCTGAATCATTACTCCCAATGGGTTCTCATTAGGTTGTGAAGTGGGGCATGAGTTCTACTAGTTAAGAGCACCCACAACCATCTGGCTTGCATGGCCTTCAGATTAGACTTCTGTTTTCTATCTGGCTTCTTCTTGATTCTCCTTGGCCTTGATACTTCCAAGTCTCCTGCCACTCTTTAAAGAAGAGGTATTGGGTCTCCTTGCAAAGACCTGGGGACCATTTCTTAATTGTTCTCCACCTTCCAAGGGGGTCATTGAAAGGTAACTATGTAAGTATTTGTGAGTAGTAGAGTCCCTAAATGTCTTCTCTACCACATTCTGCTTTTTTTTTAACTTTTTTTTTTCAGCCTAATGTTTAACAACATTAGTTAAAACAAAACAAAATAAAACACACCTTAGTAGTCTAAGAAGTCAAGGAGCAAAGAACTCCCCAAAATATCATTGAACCAGATTCTGAATAATAATAATGGTATTTTTGTAACTTTTGTGAAGAATATTTTGCACATCCAAAGTGACTGTCAGCAAACAACAGGAAGGGTGATATCCCCAGCAAAGTACTTTGGTCGGTGTGTTACAAACTGCATCTCAATGTTGTTAACTGTCAGAAAGGTGTAGAGAACAAATTTCACAGACAGAAATTGATAAGAATTCAAATGACACAGGGCAGGGGGAGCATAATACCTCTTTGGAAATGCTGAGCTGACCAGGGTGGAAGGAAAATGGTATTTGTAGGGGCTCCTGGGTGACTCAGTCAGTTAAGTGGCCATCTCTTGGTTCCAGCTCATGTTGTGATCTCAGGGTCATGAGATCGGGCCCCATGTCTGGCTCAGTGCTGAGCCTCCTTAAGACTCTCTCTCCCTTTCCTTCTACCTCTTCCCACCATGCATTCTCTCTCTCTCTCTCTCTCTCTCTCTCTCTCTCACCCTCTTAAATAAATAATCCTTAAGAAAAAAAAAGTGATTTGTATAAGGAATAGTAACAGGTAAGGATAGATTGAAGTTGTTAAGCTAAGATTTGGATTTTATTAAATCCGTAGGTAAGTGTCATGGAAGTATTTTTGAGAAGGAAGTAAGAAGATCAAAAGCACTGTTTAGGAGCCTGCTACCTGTTTCCTAAGCATGGTTCATGGTACTAAGTCGATTGACCGTTGGGTGGGGATGTATGCGTGCAGGGGAGCAAGAAACTTAAGACCCATGGAAACCACCTAGCTGTGAAGTTGTAAAGGGTTGCACTCTGGGAATGAAAAGAAGGACTTGGGTGAGAGATGCTGGAAAGGAAGAGTGATCAGGACTGTGTGGTCATGAGAAGTGCAGCCTTTTCTTGAAGGGACAGCCAGCCACGTGCAGCCTGAAGCAAGTGCCTCTGAATTTACATCAAGTGTCGAGGTCACAAGCCATCTGGCTATTCTAAAACAGAGCCAAAGACTTATTGGTGGAGCAAAGGAAAATGGTGAGTTCTAGATATGGTCTGCTCTATTTTTCTTCTTTGTCCAAGTATTTCCTTATTTATAGTCAATGAAGTCTTTTTTTTTTTTTTAAGATTTTACTTATTTATTTCAGGGAGAAAGAGTGACTATAAGTGGGTAGAGGGAGAAGCAGGCTTCCCATTGAGCAAGGAGCATGATGCAGGGCTTGATCCCAGGAGAGATCGTGACCTGATCCAAAGGCAGGTGTTTAACCAACTGAGTCACTCAGGCACCCTGATAGCCAATGAGATCTACAGAAGGAAGAAGATTGAAGATTTTTACAAGAAATGTGCTTACCTATGTGTTCAGAACTGGCCTCCTTCCTTTCTTCCTCCAATGTCAAAGGTGAGATGGTTTCTCTGACCTGCTTGGTGCACCATCAGGGCAGAGAGAGAGGCTGGGGAGCAGTGTACGTATGAGGGATTAATCACCAAGAAGACTTTGGGTTGGCCCTAGAAGCAAAACCTTGCCTACTGAGTAACTTTTAGAAACTTCTGATCCCTAAGCTGTCCATTAGATTCTTACCTTTTGCCCTGGCACTTTTGCCCTGCATAAAGCAAATGAACCCATAAAGACCATTATGCTTTAGTAGAAAGGAAGAATCTGAGAGTGAGATTCATACAAACATGAGCAGATTTGTGAGAGTGCTGTGGGACGAAAGCCGTGGGCAGTACTGTGATGGAGGGGGGGAAAAGGAGGGCCCAGGAGGAAGATTGCAAGATGAATCTCTACCTAATCTCATTGGGAAACATTTGGAATCTCATTATTGTGGGAATTAAATTAAGGTGTCTGCAATATTGTACTGTGTGTGTATGTGAAAATACAGTGGGCATCCAGGGCCCTAATGTGATTTGGGGGAATGCAGTGTCAGTTTCTTGATTATGGATCCCACGTGAAGTGAGTCAAAAAATTTACAAAAACCCAAAACCATGCTCTTCTATGTGTATCTATTTAACATTTAAATTTGACATTGCCTTAGCTCTCCTTCACAACCAGTTCTTACAGGCTAATGTGCAGGAAAGGGCTGAAGACGTTGTGACATCTTAACTTCCTACTCGTGGGAACACACGCCTCCAGGCCACATTGTCGCCTGAATCTATTGCTTTTGTCAGATGTGTTACTAGATTCTTCTAAGCTGTACAATCCTTAACAAGAATGTAATTCCAGAGTCTGATGATGATAGAATTCAGATTGTATCTCAATTCTTTGGACTTTTTCCTAGGGTTCCAGGTGGCAGTTTGGTGCACTTCTGCCCAATAACTGGCAAAATTATTCATGAGATGTGTTTAAGAGATTCATGGACACCTTATGTGACATTGATGGCACTGGGAGCTTTCTGTCTGGGCTGGTGTCAAGGCCCTGTCTTCTGCGTCCTGGGGGTCTGGGACACCCAAAATGTCTTAAGGACAATCTGTTGCTTTTCCATCTCCTTTTCCTCCTGGAAAACACCTGGTTCAGACAACATTTAATGACCTTTGGTGATAGTCACTCTCCTCCGGTGAATGCCAGCTGGGCATCGCTTAGCCTCTTAGTTCTGTCGTGGGACTTTCTTATTCTCGTAGCTAAGAGATTCTTGTATCTAAGAGATATGAGAATAAGAGCCACTCAGGCTTGTGGTTAGCAATTAGCACAAAGTCACACAGCTAAGAGGAGGTAGGGCTATGTCCTTCTAGTCTGTGAAGTAGGGTAGAAATGG
This sequence comes from Canis aureus, assembly GCF_053574225.1. Taxonomy (NCBI): domain Eukaryota; kingdom Metazoa; phylum Chordata; class Mammalia; order Carnivora; family Canidae; genus Canis; species Canis aureus. The sequence continues at coordinate 3,494,854 of NC_135646.1, forward strand.
TGCCCGCAATGGCTCCTCAAGCTCTGTCGGTGCCTAGTCCCCAAACTGACATGTACAAGTACTCTAACTAAAAAAGCTGTGGAGTGAAGGAATTAATGAGTGGATGACCCAGGTATATGAATACAGAGCTTGAGAGCATTCACCTAAATGATTCACAAAGGCAGGCGAAGGGATTCATGTCATTCCACAATCAAGTTTTCACCAGTTTTTAGTGAAATAATAAAAAAAATATGGATTTACACGCATGTCCTTGATTATGAAGCATTTTAGAAATGATAATGTTAATGGACAGTAGTTCTTAATATCAATGTCTTTGATGCCTATAATCAAAACTTGGCAACATTATATCGGCCCACACAAGTTAAAGAAAAAAAAAAATTCCAGTCCTCCAAATCCCAAAGTCTGAGATACCCTAGGCAGCCTTCTGAGGAAGTTTTATCTCATTAATCTACAACAGGGAGCAATCCAGACATTGTTCCTCCTACACTCTTGACTTGGAGAATCCTAAGGAAATCCTGAGGAAGCATATTCTGCAATACAATTGTCCTTGAGAGTTCACACCTTCTAGTAGTCTCCATGAGCTGCACTTCATATGCTGGATCCTTGCTTAAAGCAAAGTCATGCCCATCTAGGTAATGCCTTTCTCTCAAGCCTGCATAGTTTAGAATTCATTGTTCCAATGACATGACTTAAAATGAAGTAAAATAAATTTCTTAAAGTTAAGTTTCACAAAATTGTTTTGTTCTGGGGGTATTGGCATTTAGGGTTAACGTGTATTTCTGTTCAATAATCATCCCCCCAGAGGTTCAGTATTTAAATGTGTGTGTGTATGTGAGTATTCTTTATGATATATATTCTGTAATATATATCATATATACATACACATATATATTCTTCATATATATGGATATTTCAAGTCTTGGGAAAATATCAAGAATAAAATATTAAGAATAAATTATGCATTGATCAATTCTTATGAGTTGGTTAGATAAGAATATTAGTTGTCAGGAGTTCCTGGCTGGCTCAGTTGGTTAAGCATCTGACTCTTGATTTCAGCTCAGGTCATGATCTCAGGACTGTGCGATCAACCCCTTTGTTGGTTGGGCTCCAGGCTAAGCTTGGATTCTCTCTCTAGCTTTCCCTCTGCCCTTCCTCTCACTGCTCTCATTCTCTTTTTCTAAAAAAGAAGAAAAAAAAGCTAAGAATATCAGTTGTCAGATATTAGGCCTTAAGATGAACTAAAAGGATAATCAAACAATATTGTTTTTATTTTCACTGTATAGTATGATATCTGTCTTCATCAATGGGAGAAAGCAGCTGACGTTAGCTCCTAGAGTAGCTAAATCATTTTGAAAGAGAAGACAGGAGATAAGCCAAAAAGAGTATTCCCCTAGAGACTTGTATATTTTTAAATAAGCAGTTGATAAAGGGGAGCATTTTGAAGTGTTCTCAGTGAAAAAAAATATGGGATCGTATAATGGATACCCCACTTGTAATTGTTTGTGGGAGAATATTTTATTTTTGTGTCTGTAAATGCTGATGTTTAGGCTGCCAAGTGAGGGAGGTTGGAGAATCCTCAGTGGTAGAAAAAAATAAGCCCCAAACCTCTGCCAAATTATGCTTTAAGTAATCTTTTGCTATTTTACATGGCATTGTCTTTTTAAATTTGAAATAATTCTGTACTCAAAACAGCTTAGAGTGTGACCACAGACTCTCATCTGTAGACAGAACACATCATAAACACTTTGTGTTCTGAAAGCCTCCAAAGATGCAAGCCTCTGAATACTCTTAGGTGGATTATGTCTGTGGTCATCTTCAGTATCTACCAATTGAACTTCCATCGAGGGCAATTCAGCTTAAATCTCAGCACACATTTCCAAGATTTCTTTTTCTGGCTTTCCTGAAGTTTTCTGTTGTTCTAATCATGGCATTTGTGGCTTCATATTTGCCTTTTCCATACTTTTAATAAGGCAATAACATGGCTTCCTTAAGCAATAAGTGTTTTCAAGGCTGCCCCAAATATACTTTTCTAAAGGGCACCCAAAGGACATATCAAATTGATTTTCTACTCTATTACTTCCTTTCCTCTTTCTCATCTAAGTCTCTAATAATTTGAAATAAAGTGATAAAAGCACATCTAAAATACTACTGTAATGTTTAAAATGTACTATATTGTATGTCTTTATTTTTTGTGCGGAACATATAGGGGATGGACCTTTAAAAAAGGAAACCACCGTTAGTATATAGTTACCATAGCATTCTAGAACAATCTTGAGCTCTCATCTGATTTTTGTTGGTTGATTCAGCTTGGGTTTAGAAAAATCTGGAATCTAGGCTGTTTAATTTGTTAAAACTATTTTTGTATGCAGCTGTACAATAGATACAATTTTTGCATACATTTGTATCTATCCTTATAGATAAGATATGAGATATCATGACCAGGAAGCTATTGAGTCATACCACAGGCATTTTTGAATGATTCTAATATGAGAAAATGCCATGTTGATTACCAATGCATTACAGAAGTCTAGGTTATCTGATAACTACTGTGGGCAGTATTCTTCACCGCCTACAGCTATCTCTTTCTTTCTGATTCTAGAGATAAGAGGAATGAACAACGGACCTGAAATTCTCCACACACCCCCATTATCCCGCCATTAAGAAACAAAAAATCACCACTGTTCTCCATGCCTCTAGCACACAGGTTGAGAGTTGATTGTAAATGATTTGGGAATTAATCATCCATAGTCTCATGAAAACCACCACATACATCACTTGTCTTCTGGCCACATAGGTTTATTTCTAGCTTAAAATAAATAAGACCTTCTGTTATTTAGATGTTGTGACTTTCTGACTGGGTAGTCCTTTTTGTTGTTGTTTTTGTTTTGTTTCACATTTTACATTGGCCTCCAGGGAAGAATCAGCGTATTTAAATATCCGGAAGATTTGTTTTAGATTGTTGATGTCACGATGATTTGTAGTCCTATTAAAATGACATTTGCTGATGACATGATACAATGCGGTGCATCATTTCATCTCAGCGTGAAAACTCACTGATCTTTTCATCACTGCCACACAGGTGATCCACTAACCCGCAGCTCTAATATGATCAGCTACACCACGGCCGCCAGCATTTGCATAAGTGCTGCTCCGAGATGGACTGCATTCCTAATCCAAAGTCACGTCAAGGAAAAATAGCTGTTGCAGAATGATTTATCCTTTTATTGGCTAAATGAAATTATTCAAATCCTGAAATCTACTTTTTTCTTCAGCATTAGAATTTTAAGTAGACACACCTGGCTCTGTATCCACAACTTACGCGCACTCACACAGAGTAGAACTTTAATGGTGTGAGATGCTCGCTCATTTTCTTATGCATCCAACTCTTCTGCAATATAAGTAAAAGAAAAAAATTAAAATTAAAAAAAGGGCAATTTGTTAGCACGGAATAGTTAAGAAAATCAAATCACCCTTCTAGGCAAGATCTTTGTGTGAGAACCTACATACACTCTATTTATACCCAGGACCAGCACAATTGTAACTTTTCTTTCCTCCCTCAACTCTTAGGAGAGAAAAAAATACAGTAGGCAACAAAGCGAAAAAGCAACATGGGTTTCTTTGAGACATACATGACTGCAGGTAGTGTAGTTGTCACAAAAGGAGACAAGGCCATACAGACAGGAGGCTCACTTGAGAGGTCAGGACACTCTCTGAAGTACAGAGCGAATTTCATATTCTCCCTTGAACATCATGGATGTAGAAAAATACAGAGAAAAAAGCATTCAGGGAAACAAAATGAATAAAAAATAGTCTCAAGTAAATATTTAAGTGCCAAATACATTTGAAGAAGTCTATTCCATCTCTTGCAGAAGTGCATTACCTATTCTGAACCAGGTTCTACAGCCATGTGCTAAAACTTCAAAGAATTCATGAGTCAAAATATCAAAAGGGCAGTTTTCTCCCGTGCCATTTTTTTTTTTTAAATCCCATGTGAAAATAGGAGGCCGTGGACATTTCATAAAACAGCCCGTTTTCCTGGTTGGTTTTGCAGACTTGTGAGATTTGAATATTTTGGGTAAGTTCCAAGTTTCGGAATCCACCACCATTTGCCCATCAATATTTGAAATCTGTCAGTTCCTGACATTAAGTCCATGTGATGACAGGCAGCAAGCTGGATGTAAGACTGTAAAAATAAGGTCCACCTGGTTCAGCGAAAACCCTGCCTTCAGCCTCTGGCCACATGACTTTGCCTTGAAGAGGAGTTGTGAGAAATCAGACCACACGTTAATGGGGGAAACAACCTCAAATTTTTTTCAAGTGCATACCTCAAAGTGTTCTTTTGAAGTGAATCCTCGTTTCCTTGAAAAATACATCAGCTTTAAATTGCAGTGTTCCCTTTTAAAGCATGGCAAGTTTTGTAGCTCAAAAATAATGGTATACCATAACCTCTGACATCCACAGTGCAGAAGTACAATCCAAACTTGTAATTTCTAGGACAATATTTATATGGCATCGCCATTACATGCTTTCATTCTAAGTTTTGATAATACTACATGTTGGAAAAGAGGACTTTTGAAATCACATAGCAATAGGAATACCACTTAGGCTTCTCATTTCTGCTCATAAATCTCTCCTATCTCTAAGTTTTATTAAGCTTGTCACTGTTTATTCACAAATAACCCCCTTTTTTGAATAAGAAAAGGAAAAACTCTACAAGACAACACTGCAAAACTCACAACTGAACTATTCCTATTGACCAGAATTTAGAGTCCAAAACGTTATGTAGAATGGAAAGTTAATGAACAGAATGTTCAGTGTACAATGACCGTTCAAGAGAGATGTCTGCTATAATTAAGGACAAGTTTCTACCCTTCTATCCTTTGGGGAACTTGGAACTTCTTTTCCTATTAGTCCAGGATTTCATGGGCCACATATTTTGTACGTATACAATCTTGGTGTACAGCATTTCTCTCTGCATTGCTCCTTGGATCTTATAGCCTTTGAGTATTGAGAAAACTGACCTTAATAATACTTTAAACAATGGCCCAATTCAGTTTGATATTTTAGATCTTTGGAAAAAAAAATCCCAGCAGCTGAGTTAAAGTAGCTTTCCTTCTTTTCACCAAGCATATGATACCAATCCTCAAACACAAAACATGTCTTGTAAAACTTTACACTTGACAATCTGTTCTGGTTTAGTAAATGGTTGAGAGTATCTATGGCAGTCTTCGTGGAGTAGTATAGTCCTTGCATCATCATAATTTTTATGGTAGCATTTAAACAAATAACTTTAGATATTAACAATTCAAATATTTCCTTATATGAAATTTTTTTTTGGTTGTGGTTCCCAATCTGTCAAAAAGATACTAATTTTCTGAAATGTGCTTATTTCATTTCCTCTAAACTAAATTGCTTTTACCCTACATGTATTATATAATTGTTTACCATTAAATACAAATAGTTTTCTATTAACAAAGTGGAACTGAGGAAATAATATGACTATTCCAGTAGTAGGAACTACTATTTTCATGGTGCTTTGAAATTTGCCAAATATAGAACTTAACCATCCCAACATCTTGGTGAGGAATGTTGCACCTTCCTCATTTTTACTAATGAGCGCAACAAACTTATTCAAGTTCACCTATCAAGGAAGGGGTTCATCAGAATCTTCTTTTTTCATGCCTTGTTACCATTTTTGTTCAAATAAGCACACTAGTCTCATTTCAACGATCTAAAGAAAAATATAAACTTTGAATTATCCAGATGATTTTCCATTCTCTACTGAAGATATAGTTATGGGCATTTGAGACGTTATAATTGGTATAATTACTGAGTTTCCCGCTCACTGACTTGGGTCTTTTCCCTACACAAAAATAATGCACATTAACAACATCTAAAAGATAGCAACTGGGTATATGGGATCCTATTTGATTTTACTATTTTATTAAAAAGGCAGAGTTAGAATTAAAAGATGTTGAACATATTAGCAGGGCAATGGCCCAGGATTCACTCAGATAAAAGAGAGCATTATCAAGATTCCTGGCTCTGGCCCAAAGGAGAAAGAGCTTTCTCTAGTGCAAATTGCCTCACACTTCGACACCGTGCCAGCACCGTAAATGGGACATATTTCTTCTCTAACAAATGCCAAAGTATCATATTTACGTTTTCTGAAGACAATGATTAAGCCATTAAATAGGAAGTTTCCAAATTGGACCCTGTTTGAAGGAAAGCATTAAGAAAGGCCAAGAGAGACCATTTTGTTTCTGAAGCATTCACAACCTGTCCGGCTAAATCAACCATACTGGTCTACCCTTACCCATCACTCGTGTGGGGGTTGATTTTCCCTATAGAGTTCATGAATAAGGAAGGCATGAGCAACAGTTTCATATATTTTCTCCTGTGGTCTGTGCTGATAGACTTCATGGGTTTTTATAAATCAAACTTCAAATTTGTGGACTTTAATCTGGGCTTAAGAGAATCCAGGAATTTAGACAGCAAAACATTATATTTCTGTAACCTGTACTGGGAATTTAGCATTTCCCTCAATGAACCCTCAAAGCAAAATGCCACGAGGGTCCCAGCAAGCAACTGGATTTGTCACCAGTGCATTCCCAGTTATGTTCCTATTGTGTTACAGTCGTCAAGATATCTCACCATATGGTGTAAATTTTATCACTTCTTTGGAATTACAGTAGCTGGAGCTGCTGCTAGATTTTGTTGTTTAATAGGAAGGATGCACAATTTAACTATGTCACAGATGTATTTTTTACATATCTTGATGGCTGCATTGCAATATAACTGGAATTTTTATAATTAATCCTAAACACATTTCATTTTGTGCATTCAAAAACACTCTTCTGAGAAGGGATTCATGGAGTTTACCAGACTGACAAAGAGATCCATGGCACAAAAGAAAATATTTGATATCTTTGGGAAGGAAGGAGCCCACTGTAGAGATGGGCATTTATTTCTAATTTAATTTCAACAAGAGTGTGTGTGTATGTGCGTACAGACACCTTCATGCTATTTGCTAGACTCTGTCCTAGGCACAAAAATATGAATTATTATATTGTTGCAGACTTTTCAGGAAGCATGCACATCATCTGAATATTTTAGATACATCTTAATTTTCATCTTTGCTTTATAGAGGAGGAGACTGGCATAAGGAAGTAAAAACAAGCAAACAAATATACAATAAATAAATACTTTATTTTTTAAAGATTTATTTATTTATTTTAGAGGGAGTACATGTGCAGACTAGTAGGGAGAGGAGCAGAGGGAGAGGGAGAGAAGCAGTCTCCCTGTTGAGAATGGAGTCCAATGTGGGGCTCGACCCCATGACCCTGAGATCATGACCTGAGCTGGAATTAAGAGTCGGTCAGTTAACTGAGTCAGCCAGGTGCCCCTAAATACTTTGTTAAAAAGAAGAAGTTAAATAACTGCTCAAGCAAGTAATTGGCCGAGCTAGAATTTATACCTAGGAAGTTGAACTTCAGGGTCCCCATGCTGAACCACTGGGCCTCTCCCATTGCTCAATGTGAAAAGTGCAGATATGTCAGTTTTGACAAGGTCTTTTGGAGCAGAGAGGGTATGAAACCAACCTGAGAGTTGTGTGTCTGGTGGGGGCAGGGGGTGTGGAGGGCATTGTGGGTGTCATGTCTTTGGGTTATGATACCTAGACAAGGCCAGCATAATACCAGCAGTCAGCCAGGGAAAGGAGGGAAGTTGGCAAGGCAGGGAAGGTTAGTGACACTTGCTATAAAGAAGAAGGTTGCAACTGATTTCCAGCTAAATACTCCCAAGTATACAATCAAGCCAGAGAGGGGCAGAAGCTGAGGCTAGATGGTAGATGGGAATAGACAGCAGGGATGACAGTCAGTGCAAAGCTATTTTTTTTCTGGATAAGTATTTGCAGTTTTATTCAGTATATTCCTTAGGTGATCTCTGAGTGGTACTGCAAGTTTGCCGCACAAGTTCCAGCTCATAAATATTTTTGTTTGGTGATTGCATTCATCAGTTTGGTTGATTGGTGGATTCTATATAGGCCATTTATTTTATCCTTATAATAACACTGTGAGGGAGGTATTTGCAATTCCCATTTTGCAGATAAGGAAACTGAGTCTTAAATGAGGTTGAGAAACTAGCCTAAGGCCGTTAGTAGGTGGCGGTGGCATCCAAACCCAATGTGTCTCACAGCAAACAGATCTGAACTTGACCACAATTGTACTTTTTCTTTTTCACACATTTCAAAACACCAAAGCAATTGCTTCACTCAATGACAAAAACTGTTCAAAGTATTTACAATGTATAACGAAGAAATACGTCTCCTTAAATCGATTTTTTTTCCAGTTTTACAGTGGAGTCATAAAGAGATCTTAAAGAACATAAAATATAAAAAGCTTAATAACCTAGTGGAAATATTTTGGGATTATATTTCAATTGTGAAATTTGACCTAGTCTTATAAATAGTTAGATGATGAGTTCACTATGAGTTCAGAAATCCTCTATATTCATTTTCAGTATTCATCTCATTGTCTCTGAAGGACCACTCAGGGGTTGTTTTTGTTGTTTTGAGTTATCTAGAAAATATTTGTGAATACTGAGGAACCAGTCTTATCACTTATAAGAAAAAAATTACCCCTATAGGAGGAATAAATCAAAAAGAAGAGGAATGCATTGCTCACAGCCACCTAATTAATGCAACCGGGGAACCATGTTATTTTAAGTTTACTACCCCTTCTTGTCACCTTTTCAAAATGTTGCTTGATGAATATAATCCCTCCTCAGAGATCTATAAACATATTGATTAGGCATCTTAAATTGTTCAACAACCCAACATAGGAATTCACAACTGATTCACACCAACAGGCATTGAAGCTTAGACATCAGTCTTTGAAAGATTGCCATATCAGAGGATGATTTCTTCGATGTCTATAACTTTAGTATAATTTGGATGTTTTTGAATAGGATCAGTCATATGCACTAGAGCCTTTTTACAGAACTCATTATAGTCAAATTCACAATAAATAATTGTATCTTGGAGTCTATCAGATTCAGGAAAACATCGAACCATGTGAGTAACTTCAGCTAATACCATCCCCCCAGTAACAGAGATGCTTGGCAAGAATACCAGCTTTGAGCTATGGCAATGCAATAATAACTGTGCTGTATAAGCAAAAATACACATAAGATTTGGTCATAGCAAAGCCCACAGCACTTACTCTGTGCCCGGCTATTGTCCAGTCCCCCTGATAATTAATACAATGCTCATAATTACTGTACAAGGTAGACACAAGTATTATCTGCATTGTACATGTGAGGAAACTGAGGCAGAGTATTTAAAGAACTTACCCAAAATCACGTAGTAAGTCCCAGGGGACTGAGATATGAGCCCATACTGTTTGCCTCCAGATTACTCGTTTCTAACGAGCAAGCTTTTCTGCTCCTCGACTTGAATATCTTGAGCACAGAAATGATGCTGAGTTATTTTCCGCCAAATTTGAGAGATCCTGAAGTTTGTGGAAGCTCAAATTGAAATGTCGTAAGGTAAAGGTATTTGCCAACTCGTCTCTAATTAACCCCTTCAGAATGGAGACAACATCTTCTCCAGCACTTCATATGTGAGTTAAAAATTGACGGTAAAATAAAGACAGTGGCTACCGTGAAGCCCCACATAAAACAGACTTCTTGCAAATTATAATAAAAACATACAATAAGCCAAGGATAGATTACATTATAAAAATCTACATCAAAAGACCTTCGATCAAAGCTAGTGATAAAATATTCAGGAGTAGAAATTTGTAAAGGAGCCCAGGTTACTGTTGATCAAAAAGCAAGAGTGGGAGGGGGAAGAAAGACAGGAATAAAGCACCAGTTGCTTGGCTGTCATGAATAAATAAAAGATGCTTAGATTCTGATAGGCAAGTGAGAGTCCTCAAGTAACAGGAGGCATCTGAGCACCAGGCTCTTTTTTAAGGGAGTTTACAAAACTAAGAAGGTAAGTAAATGCCACCAGCGAGAGAGTCCTGTACCCTGTCAATGGAGGTCTTCGTTCTTGGATTCCACCAGAAAGATTTAAATGAAGATCTACGCTCAAATAAAGCCAGCCAGATGAAAGGAGCAAGCACAAAGCAGTTTATTGGGGACAGTACATTCTCAAGGTGAAGAGTGGGCAGCCCTGAGGTGGCAACTGCCCTGAGGTGACGGGGGTCCTTTCTTCTGCGAGCCAGGGTCTTGGGTCACGGACCAGTGGTCTCTAATGGAGGCTGCTTCCAATCATATGGAGAACTCCTCCCACCGGTTGGGAAGGGGATTTTTTGACCCTACAAGGTTTGTACCTGAACAGTCCAGGCAGTCTTCCCCGCCCCCCTGGGGGAGGGGCTAACACCATAAAGCAAATGCATGATAATGGTTCTAGGGGTTACCTGGGGGCAGAGATGGAAGAGGAGAGCACATCCTCAAGTCCTTGAGCCTGTGGCTCTCCAAGTGTGAGCCCTGGGAAGCCACATGACCAGGCTGTGGAGGAGTCTTGAAAGTCACAAAGTCAGGATGTTGTGCCCCTGGGCTTCTGCGGTGTAACCTACTAATCGGCCTCCTGGCCTCCAGCTCCCACCTAACTAACCACCTACTATGTCCTAAACGAATGAAACATACTCAACTAAAGAGAAGAAAAACATCAGAATGTCCAAGAGATAGCCGAAGAGCTACGTATTTTCTTTTAGGCTAGTAACTGACCTAAAGGGCTGACAGCTTTTGCAGGGTAAGCTAGCAGGGTTCATGGGATGAGAGAAGGAGAAGGGTTTTTTTTTTTTTGTTCCTTTGTTTTTGTTTTTTGTTTTGTTTTTTGTTTTTGTTTTTTGTTTTTTTTCCAAGTAAGCTAACAGATGAGATCCTTTGAATGCACAGGCTGGGAGAATTATTAAGCCCAGAAAGAACACAGCCCAAGGTTCTCCATATAGGAACACCGTACAAGGTTAAGGTGCTCTGGCTGAGACATCTGTCACTCCCCGATCTCAGGGTCGATTACACTGACCTCCCTGGTTGAGCTGCTTTAGGCACAGACTTCCTGAGGCTGCTCAAGGAAAGAAGAACAGAAATGTGTTTTTCAAGTTAGTTTTATAAGCTCGTTCTCTTTTGTCAGAACTTACAAACATCTGTTCAAGAAACAGGTTTCGACCTCAAGTTACATACGGTTAATGGCAAACAATAACAGATAATATTCCACAGAAAATTTTTAATCTAGGAGCCCCCAAATAATGTGATTTTCGAGACCAACACTGAGACCGTTTTTAAATATCATGGGCACAATTTTGAGTGGGGGATCATGGGGTGGTAGTTTGTTCGGCCATAACAAAATAATCACAGACTGAGTGGCTTCAATGGCAGAAATTTATATTGTCACAATCTGAAGTCTGAATGTTCAAGACCAAGGTGTTGGCATGGGATCCTCCACTTGGTGTTCCTTCTTGCTGGCTCTTCACACACTCTTTTTTTTTTCTGTGTGCGTGTATACCTGGTATATCCTTGTACGTCCAAATTTCTTCTTCCTATAAGAATAGCGAGTCAGATTAGATTAGGGCCCACCCCTATGGTATCATTTAATCTTAATTACCTCTTTAAAGATCCTATTTGCAGGGATCCCTGGGTGGCTGAGCGGTTTAGCGCCTGCCTTTGGCCCAGGGCTTGATCCTGGAGTCCTGGGATCGAGTCCTGCATCAGGCTCCCTGCATGGAGCGTGCTTCTCCCTCTGCCTGTGTCTCTGCCTCTTTCTCTCTCCCTCCTCTGCCTTTCATGGATAAAAAAAAAATTTTATTTGCAAATATACTGACATTAGGAGATACTGGGGATTAAAGTTTCCACATATGAACTTTAGAGCTCATCTCAAAAAGATTAAGAACCACTGGTTTGGAGTCAAAGCACCAGTTTCGGGACACCTGGGTGGCTCAGTGGTTGAGTGTCTGCCCTGAGCTCAGGGCGTGACCCTAGGGACCCGGGATTGAGTCCCCCATTGGGCTCCCTGCAGGGAGTCTGCTTCTCCCTCTGCCTGTGTCTCTGCCTCTCTCTCTCTCTGTCTCTCTCTCTCTGCCTTTCATGAATAATAATTTTAAAAAAAAGATCCTATTTACAAATACACTGACATTAGGAGATACTGGGGATTAAAGCTTCCACAGATGAACTTTAGAGGACATAGTTCAGCCCCTAACAGAGCTCATCTCAAAAAGAATAAGAACCACCAGTTTGGAGTCAAAACACCAGTTTTGGGGCACCTGGGTGGCTCAGTGGTTGAGTGTCTGCCTTGAGCTCAGGGCGTGATCTCAGGGTCCCGGGATCGAGTCCCCCATCAGGCTCCCTGCGTGGAGCCTGCTTCTCCCTCTGCCTATGTCTCTGCCTCTCTCTCTCCTCTGTGTCTTTCATGAATAAATAAATAAAATTTAAAAAGAAAAAGAAAAAGCATCAGTTTCTTCTTTTGGTGCGTGTCTTAGGTCAAATAGTATTTTACCATGTTACTATGTAAATACAGATATTTGGTATATAATATCATGCAGGTATTAGAGACGTTTTATTATTCTAGAGAGGAATACTGACCCTCCTATCACTCTTAGCAGCTGTTTGACACACTCTCCACATGCTCTCCACAGTCCTTCTGTTGGGCCCCATTAATATTGCAAATATATTATCCTGGACAGGCGTCCACGAAGTAGTTGTGGAAAAGGCCAAACAATAGATGCTTTAGGCTTTCCAGTATAGCCTCTGCCCCAACCACCGAGCTCCTCCACTGTGGCATGAAAGCAGACACAGATGATATATAAACAAGTGGGTGTGGGTGTGGGCGTGGGCCAATAAAATGTTATGTATGAAGACTGCTCATTGAATTTCATGTCATTTCCATGTATCATTCTTATTTTGATTTCTTTTGACCATTTCAAAATGAAAAAGAAAATCTCATCTCTTGGGCTGTACAGAAACAAGCAGCCAGCCATAGTTTGCTGATCCCGGGTTAGAAAGAACGAGTCCAAAGGCACCACTGCCTGTGATTTTAAAATTGCTTCTGTGACAATTTATCACAAGGAAAGTTTCATACATTGTCTCCTCTATATTGTCATGCACGATGCCATAGATACGGCAAAATGTATCTTGCTAATCCTGTTCGGGTAGTCTTCCTCTCCTTTTTTTTTATTCATTGAACAATAATATAACACGATCTCCTGCTTCGATTCCGTATACGCCAAATACCGACCTATATGCTGTAGACACTGCAGTGAGAGGAATGGACAAAATGGAAAAGCTCTTTGACCCCATGAAGCTTCTACTTCTCATTTCTTCTCAGTAGTTGTACGAAGGGAAAGTGATTAAAACTTACTGAGCGTCCACCTGGCGCCAGATGCTCTGCTGTACAAACCATTTAACCCTGTCATCACTGAGATGCAGGATCAGAGCTGCCCCATCAGATGCAGCTGTGTGCTGCCCCGGTCTCTGAGCCCGATAATAAAGAAGCCCCCTGGGGCTGTGCTGCAGGGTGATCCGGGAAGCATTCTCTCCCTCTCAAGAAGAATTATCTAAGTCACATTGCTTTTCTTTTCTTTTTTTTTTTTTTTTGTAAAATATGGTTGACATGCAATGTTCCATCAGTTTTAGGTTTACGACATATTGATTGAATAAGTTCATACATTATGCTGTGTGTTCACCACAAGTGTAATTAGCCTGTGCCTCAATGCACCCTATCACAAATGTCATCAGAAGTCACTATGCTCTTAGGCAGCGGGACAAGGTACAGAAGCTATTTGCCTGCAGAGCTCAGGTCTTTTTCTCTTACATAATTTTGTCCTTTTAAGGTAATGTTGGCCAATATTAAAGAACAAAAACACAAACAACCCTTTGGTAGATCATTCTTGAAGAATAAAAAAAAGGAGGTCAAATACAAATCTGGTTTACCCAGGGCTCTTTCCACTGGGAATTCTCTTACATCACTACTTTCCACATTAACTGGAGGATTTAATGAAATTTAATCAAACTTTTTTCTTCTAATATTATTACAGTGTCTCCCCTGAGCCTTTTTTCTCAGGTAAATTTTATGCCACACCTCTCTCAAATTTTTCCTCTCTTAACGGACTCGCTTCCTACAGTTTCCAATATCATTTGTTGATGATTTGTTTTAGACTCTTGTGACCATGTGTAATTAATTCCATGAACCAGTATATGAAACCCCAACTTGCATTTTCATTTGACAAACAGGTAAGCAAGTTGATTCCCAAACTGGAGGAAATTTGGTTTTGCCAAGAATAAGAAAATATCTGGCTGTAAACCTAGATCAGATTGGAAGGCCACATGATGAAATGAGGAAGAGTGAGACTAGGGGGTCTCAAGTTTTAAATCTACCTAGAGTGGGGTACCTGGGTAGCTCAGTCAGTTAAGCATCTGCCTTTGGCTCAGGTCATGATCCTGGAATTCTGAGATCAAGCCCCACGTGGGGCTCCCCACTCAGCGAGGAGTCTGTTTCTCCCTCTGTCCCTCATCTGGCGCAGGCTCGCTCCCTCTCTCAAGTAAATAAATAAAATATTTTTTAGAAAAAAATCCATCTAGAGTTACAAACCTGTCCTAGTCACCTCTCATGCTAGAATTCTCTTTCTCTAATTAAGAAAGTGATGTTTCCTTTAACCTTTCACATGGCATGGGTTTTCTACTTTTGTGAGCCAAACAGATATATCCAGATCGAGAAATCTCAACACGGACTTGGCTGGAAATGGACTCAGTGTCTATTATCTAGAGTAATGTTTGTGCAGTATGCAAATAGAATTTTGGGAGAAAAGTTGTAACAACACTAAAGTATCTCCAGGGTTATGGTGACAAATAAACAAATAATATGAACTTGTTTTGTTCAGTATCTGGCCCAGAGTAGGTATGTTTACTTTACTTGACATGGTGAAAGGTCTTTTGCAGATGTGATTAGTTAAGAATCTTGAGATGTAAAGATTACCCTTGGGCCATCCTTGTGGGAGTAATATACTGACAGGGGCCCTATTAGAGGAAGCAGGAATGTCAGAGCAGAGAAGGTGATGTGGCCGCAGAAGCAGAGGGAGAAGAAGAGATGTAAAGATGCTACCAGAGGTTGTACTGATGCTGTTGCTGGAAAAAGACAATGAGCCAAGCAAACAGGGGGAGGCAAGGAAATGGATTTTCACCTACAGCCTTATTTAAAGGCTTTCAGTTGATTTTTCAGGTCTGCACTATGACCCAATTGGGTAGTTTTCTTACTTAATTCTCAAAGTACAGTCTGATAGTCTTTAAATCTAAATTCCCCTGTGGTAGTTCACACTCACCTTTATGAACCAGCTCTTAGCCCCAGGTCTCCACTGATTTGGTTTGATAGGCCAATCATTCTAGCAGGAAACTTCAGGCCCACCCTAAATACAAAGCCACCTCAATTATTTGGGGGAACACTTGTATGAATGTCTCACAGGAAACGACAGGTGGCCTGGTAGCATAAGTTGTCACAAAGTTGGCCTTGGTGATTCCTCTGGCTCAGACTCCCATATTGTTCATCCCTGTCCCTATTACTTAGGTGACTCTCAGACGATTGCCATGGCCCCTGCTAACTCCATTGTCCCTGGATGCCTATTAAACCTCCCAAATGCCAGGTACTCTGCATTGTGTAGGGCTGGAGAGGTTTATGCTCCTCCTCACTCCTCACTCTGGTAAAAGGCCTTGTAGAAGCTCACCTTATGCCTTGCTCCACACAAAATTTCAACTTTGGCCTCTGATTCGGCTGAACACAGCGAGGGACAGAGCCAGAACTTCTTTTCTTTTCCCTCCTAACTCCCCATTGCCAATATCTCCCCTCTTCTGGTTTACAGAGAGCAAAATCTCACGCATGTGAATGGATAAAGAGACATTTTTATGAATGGGAAGGGGAAGTGTCTTACTAGTGAGGTACAGGGAAAGGAAAAAAGTGTTCTACATGAATAGTGAATAGTCAGTAGTTACCTATACCTACATCCCTCACCGTTTTATTCCACAAATCTGATTTGCAGCTTGTAATGGCTCTCCTTTCCCTTGTCATCTCAATCCTGGTAATACCTGCCCCTGCCCCTTACTGAAGAGGACTGCTCTGTCACAATTCTCCAGCCCATTTGGAGGTCATCGGGAAAAGTCCTCAAATTAAGACATGCCACTGATAGAGCATTCTATTTCTGGTTTGAGTGTGGGGAAGCCTTCAGGTGGGTTATGTTTTGTGGTGCCAGTACTGGTTTGTATCATGTATTTAGATGTTCCGACTCTTCTGAAGAAAAGTCAGCCTGCCCTTGCAGCTGTATTTTTATATATCCTCAGTATGACATCAAGTAGCATAGGAGCTGGAAACTTAACTTTCAAACTCTGCACTTCTCACAGGGACTTTAGATGAGATTGAGGGCATTGATAACCTGGGACCACCACCTATTACGGGTCAATAATGTATGGGAAGTTTTGATAAAATGACGGTGAGATCCAAGCCAGGGGCCAGAGAAAAATCTTAGTGCAACTGGATCAGGTGATCATTTTTTGATAGAGTAGTCTAGACTGAGGCCAGAGAATTCATCTTACTATTTCTTTTTTTTTTTTAATTTTTATTTATTTATGATAGTCACAGAGAGAGAGAGAGAGAGAGGGAGTGAGGCAGAGATATAGGCAGAGGGAGAAGCAGGCTCCATGCACCGGGAGCCCAATGTGGGATTCAATCCCGGGTCTCCAGGATCGCGCCCTGGGCCAAAGGCAGGCGCCAAACCGCTGCGCCACCCAGGGATCCCAGGCCAGAGAATTCATCACCATTGGAAGGCATGAGTATTTTTTTCTTTAAATGAACAAAAAACCTTTTGTATATCCTCTCCCTCCCATCCTACCAATTGGGAAAAGGGTGACAGTACAAAAGAACACAGAATGCAAAGATATTACAAAAAGCAACGACAACCCAACTTTTGAAAATGATTCTAGAACTGCAACAAATCCATGAAAACAGAACTTGTCTTTAGAGATACTATTTTACACTCTTCGTACCTGGTATTAAAATAGTCATTATCTTGATTATATATATATATATTATATATATATAACCAGCTAAATATTATATATATTATATATATAATCAAGATAATATACATATATATTTTTTTAAACACACATGGAAGATCAGAGAAAAGAAAGCCACAAGATATTTCAGATTTACCCCACTTGTTACAATTTTTAGATACTTTAAAAAGATTGAACATATGCTATAAAAGATATTTATAAGCTATTATATGTCTATAAATATTTTTTATCTTAAAAGATTTCAGTCTATCAACTGAAGTTGGGTATAATAATGACTACTATTATTTTTGAAATATGTTCATTTTAAATGTGCTTTAAAAAGAAATAAAGGACAAATTTGCATATGTAGTTCATATGAACAATACATATATGACTTTCTGGAATCTAAGTTACATGATGGTAGGAAATTTGGTTGTCTTGTTCACCCCTTGTGTCCCAGCGCCTACTGTCGTACACAGGCAAATGAAGTGCTCAGTAAATATTGGTTCCAATCAATGAACACATACATAGCCTTACAGTTTTATAGAACACTAGTCGTTTCTTTATCTACACTATCATGGTGCTATATGAATGATGGATTATATTCAAATGTATCTTCTATCTGAAGACTAATCTTACATTCTGAATACTGTGTAAGACTACATATATATAATATTTATATGTAATATATATATAACAAGTGTTCATTATATATGTAATATATGTAATATATAATGTACATTTATATATGTGTTCATTATACTAATATTCATATAATATAATGAACACATAATAAAATACAGAGACTTTTATTTTATATATATGTATATATATATATATATATAATTCCTAAATCATTTTAGTGCTTCTAGTTGCTAAACTAGTGGCAGAAAGGAATTTTATCATTATCAAATTAATAGAAATTCACAAATGACACATAAAACCTCCTATTGTTAGAAAATGCTTTAAACTTTCTCTTACTGTTTTGGTGAATTCATGCCTCCAGTTCCTTTTGCTCTGGTGTTATAACGTTCTCTGTAACTCCAGACTGATGTATGAAACTGAGTATTTGCTGTCAACGTGATAAGCATATTCCAGTGATGTATATCTTATCAGCAAACTGAAAATCATCCTTTCTGAGCAGTAAAGCATTTTAAACACATACATTTTATTTCATGGAAATATTTTCTTTGCTGAGATATGCAGCAAAATAGAAAAGTTTAGATTTTCTAAAGAGATCTTGTTCAGTAATGTGACTCTTGAATCTTAGAGAATTACTGAGCGGTCTTATGATAACAAATATCGGAAGGAAGTAAGACATGAACTTATACAACATTTATGTTGATCCACAATTTTACTTTTTAAAAAATATTTTATTTATTTATTCATTTTAATGAATAGAAATGATGGGGGAGGAAGGACAGAGAGAGGAAGAGAACCCCAGGCAAGCTCTGTACCCAGTGTGGAACCCATCTTGGGAGTCAATTTCAACCTGACAACCCTGACATGGTGACTTGAGCAGAAATCAAGAGTTGGATGCCACCCAGGTGCTGCTGCAATTTTACTTCTTAATTTTCCCTCTCTGAAAAAACTTCAGGGGAGAGTTTACTTGATAGTCAATAAGAGTAAACCTTGGAAGTGCTAAGATTCAAATATCACAACATTTTATAAAACAGGAAGACGGATTCCCAGCAGATAGGGGATGAAGGTTAGATTTCTTTTTCTGTCTCAAAATCTTCCATAGAAAAAAATCCCCCAAAGCATAAGAATTAGTTCACTTTTGAACACTGTGGTTGAGGAAAGAACATGTTTCCTTCTTTAAAAACTTCCATGGTGGGTGGAGAGGGTGCCTGTTGACTCAACCAGTTGGACATAGACCTTCGGCTCAGGTAATGATCCCAGGGTCCTGGAATCGAGCCCTGAGTCAAGCTCCCTGCTCAGCAGGAAGTCTGTTTCTCCTTCTGCCCCTCTGCTTGCTCTCTCTCTCTCTCTCTCTCCCTCAAATAAATAAATACAATCTTAAAAAAAAAAAAAAAAAGAATTCAGCTCCTTGCCGTGAACTGCAAGACTCTATTAGATCTAGAGAGTGCCCTAAACACTTCTTCAATGTTCATCTGTCTCCTTAATTCTTCTGGTTCTTCTCACCAGATATTTTCTGCCCACAGTCTCCTCATGAACCAGCTAAAGTATTGTCTTCACCACCCACCTCCAATGCTTAACTCCTCTCACTGGAATAAAAGCTCCATAAGAAGAGGGTGTTTTCCATCTAGTCTACTGCCATCTTCCTCAGCAGTGGGCGGGCACACAGTAGGGAGGCACCTATTATTGAGGGAATTTTTAAAAATATCCTTCTTGTTTTCACCGTAATTATACAAATGAACCTAAGTTCAGTGACTCATTCAAGGTAGTCAGCAGCTGCTGGAAGAACTTCCTTATTGCCCAGGTTGCCTAGTCCACCAACATTTTTCTCCTCTGCCCTGCAATTAGATTTTTGTCACTTCAATATCTGCCTTTTATTATGTGCTCATTTTTCATAGTCATCTTCTTCTGCAAATAATATCCTTATTAAAAATATCTGGAAGAGACTTTTTCAGGCAGTGTAAGGAATATTCACAGGATTTTCTTTGCTAAGGATGAGAATGATGACAGAGGAGTGCATGGATCCTGGTACCATTTGTGTCAAAAATGCAGAAATCATGAGTTATTTTGTGTATGTATATGCATAAAGAAACTCTGGAAGGATATGTAAGAAATGAATAACGGTACTTGGAAGGTGGGGGAAATAAATTAGAAATAGGATAAGAATAAAATGTTTCATCCCATAACTTTTAGTTTTTAGAGATTTTATTTATTTATTTATTTATTTATTATTTATTTATTTGTTTATCTGAGAAATTGAGAGAGAGAGAGATAGAAAGAGAGAGGCAGAAGGGCAGGGAGAGCAGAGGGAGAAGGAGAGAATCTCAAGCAGAAGCTGACTTGGAACTGACTGAGGAGCCCACCATGGGACTTGATCTCATGACCCTGAGATCATAAGCTGAGCCAAAACCAAGAGTCAGATATGCAACTAACTGAGCCACCCAGCTACCCCTCATTCCACAATTTTTAAAATACATTTTAAATTTTAAATTGTGCAATGGTATTCACTATTCAACTAAAAAAAATCAGTAAATGTAAGACTTTTCAAAATAAATAAATAAATACATTTATATATAAAAGATCATATGTAATCACTTTTTTATTTCAAAAGTAGACTGAAAATGTCATTCCCACATGTGGTCATTAACTCGTACAGTTGAAATAGATTTGTAGGTCCTCTGTAGTCAAGTTTGAGCTCCTGAACAATATTCAGAATATTTTACAAATTTCAGATGGTAGCACCTATTTTTTCTGCCATATTAGAGGAGGAAACAAAATTATCAAAACTACCAAAAAGGTTGAGAAAACTTTAGAACAAATTTGCATGTCTTTACTGATTAAAATTGGTCAATTCTTCTAGCTGACTTTCATGAGGTATTTAAGTGAATATTATTTTCATAACCTGTATAATGCCCCTCATATTGACTTGCCCCAAGTAAGGAAATACCATTTTGGAAACAAGATTACATTTAGGTGGAGAACATTGACACTGAAGGAAATATGATGATTTTTAGGAGGATTTTCTAACATGGCCGGCGAAACTCACCAACATCATTAAACATAATCAAGGTTTTAAAAGTTGATTGACAGTTATGAATTAGTGTAGGCAAGTAAGAATATGAGAGGCACATCTATGTATATGGGTTAAAGATGAATGAACTAATTTTTCTTGGATTATAGACCCATGAACCTACAGCTTTTGCAATGAATAAAAGAATTCTCTATGTAAGCCTTAAAGATATTTCTCTGTATTTTCTCCTTGAGTCTCTTTTTTTTTCAAGTTAGCTGATTTAATTAAATATTCTCTAAAACACTGGATGCTAAGAAATGTACAAAAATCTAAGATCCTGAGATCTCCCAACTTAGTGTTGATTAAAATCGATGAGTTTGGAGTTTTCCGCTAAATCAAAAGCTTCTGGCTTTCAGCAACTCTTTATTTTTGGAGAAACAGCTTTTTCTTTGTGCAACAAAAAGGCTTAGGAAAGCTTCTTAAAAAAAAAAAAAGATGTATAGGATGCTGAGTCTTAATATAGCCTTTAAGAATAGCCTCGGAACTAGCAAGGTGTGCAAATGGACCAGGCACAAAACCAAAAGAGTGTAGAGTTTTCCCAGTTAAGCAGGAGGCCCTTGATGGAGTCACAGTCTCCATCTTGGTACAGCTGTTGTGCTGTGTCTTTCTTGGAACTCATTAAAGCAGAAGTCATTTCTTTTGTTTGTTTTCCACTTGCCTTATTTCTTAAACAGCCTATGTCATTGCTGTGCAGACATGTATACACCATTGATTTATAAAAGCATAGAAACTTTCAGTTGATATAAAAACGTGTTTGGGGTGCTTGGGAGGCTTAGTCAGTTAAGCCTCTGACTCTTGGTTTCAGCTCAAGTCAAGATCTCATTGTGGGATTGAGCCCTGTGTAGGGCTCTGGGCTCAGTGTGGAGTCAGCTTCAAATTCTCTCCCCCCCTCTCCCTCTCTGTCTCTCTCTCAAATAAATAAACAAACAAATAAATAAATAAAATATTTAAAAAGGATTTAAAAATGTATTTCCAGTGACTATATTTCTCTAATTGGAGGAGCTTGATTTTTACTGAGTGCCTTCTATATTCTAGGCACTATATGATGTGCTGAACATTTATAGAAAAGAGAATTTGGCCCTGTCCTCAAGTAATCCTTCATATGAATAAAGGAAGAAAATGTAAGGTTTTCAGTTGTGTATTGGATGCAATATTTTTAAAGAAGTAACTCAGTTTTAGAATTAAAAGTTGATAGTAGAAATATGGAAATGAATATAAATATCATTTATTTTAGTATTAACTAAAGTGATGTTGAATGTGAGATATACTGAGGCACTATGAAATGTGAGAGAGCGAAATAAACAGTGATGGATAATTCCTATAATTAGTCTGAAAATGTGTTCAGGGTAAGGAATTCTAAGATAAAGACAATTTAAGGATTATGTGAATGTTGAATGCCCTCTCTGACATTGGTGGATTTTACAATTCTTTCATTTCTGTGAGGATGATTGAGAGGACAGGTGGCTTCTTTGCAAGGTCTTAACAGAGAGGGATAACTTCTATAACAGACTGACTCACAAATTTATAATGACTCAATTCAATAGTTTATTTCTTTCTCATTAAATAAGGCTGACGAAGAAGTTGGTTTACTGGTGCATCTCCATGACATCATTCAGAAACTCAGGCTCAGAGGAGGCTGGTCATTTTTGACATGAAACTTCTAAGGTCACTCTGAGGTTGTCTCCATTTTAGGAGAAAGAAGAAAAGAAGCGTGGGAGGTGAGTAGTGGGAGTTTCAATGGACCACAACTGAAAGGGGTATACTTCATTTCTCCCCATTGGCTATAGAGTTTACTCAACAGCTACACCTAACCGCAAAAAAAAAAAAAAAAAAAAAAAAAAAACAAAAACAAAAAACCAAGAAAAGAAAAGAAAATGTAGTCTAGCTGTGTGTCTGGGAGAAAAAAGTAAACATGAATTTGGGGGAATAACCATAGTCTGTGCCATAAACAGTGGGGTTAGAAAGAATGATGCTTTTATTAGTTGATATAATGACCTGCTGTATCAGTTCAATTTATGCAAGTTGTCCTCAGATATCAAAGAACTCAGTAAAATAAGTGACTGTGATGGATGGTCCCAGATTTATACATTGATTGGAAATTTCATTTTAATTTAATAGTGGATTAGTGGTTTGTTTGTTTTCCCTCGGAAGAGCCATATGCAGGGAATTTGTCTTTCCAGTTGCATCAAGATTTTTGCAAACAGAACCATACAGAAATACTTCATTTTCTTTTTGTTTTGTCTGTCTGTCTGTCTGTTTGTTTGTTTGTTTTATCTCTATAAGCCAATCAACCTCTAAAACCTTTCTGGTGATGAATGTGAGTAGAAGTGGTGCAAATTTAAATCATTCGCAATAATGAATTCTAGTGCACATTATCATTACTATTGTGAGGATTTTGGAAATGGAATGGGTCTGGCATTGGTGACAAGGGGAAGGCACATAGAGTTCACATTTCATAGGCATTCACTGGTCCATTCATCCACAAGTATTTATCAAGTGCTTACTGCGTGCTGGGCTAACGCAACAGATGTGTTCGGAGCAATGGGCATTGACTATGTGTCAGACTCCATGCTGGGTGGCATACATCTGTTTCCTCTTTTAATCCTGCCCAAATCCATCTAAGGCAGAAGTTAAAATCTCTGAAAAATCAAGAGGCCAATGAGATTAAGTCACTCATCCAAAGTCATTTGGACAGTAGTAGAAACTAGAGTTAGAAACTCAATCTGCATGACTCTACAATTGGACTCTTTCCAGTATATGCCATCCTGACTCCTTGGGTAACTGTGTATTTACCTGATCTTCAGCAGGACTGTGAGACTTGGATATATGTTGTACATAAAATGAAGTAATGGGGCAGGAAGGAATTAAGGGGTTTCAGGTGCTGCTGGTTTACATTTCCCCCCACTAGTATTGCAGCAGTTTGACTATAAGCCATGGCTTTTGAATATTAAGCACACGTGTTTTGTCCCACTCTCACCAACATGGGAAAAAGTTTTGAAAGAGGCATTGAGAAAGATGATAAAGTAATCTGTTTTCTAAGAAAGTTATATCACTGTGATGCTTTCCCCAGAAACTATTTTTGCCAGCCCAAACCATGAAGACGAAATAACAAGACTCTCACAGAATGCCAAGAATATTCTGAGAGATGCTGGAGCATTAGTAGAAATCACAAAATTGTGGTGGCCACGGGTTGGACCACTTCTTGGTCTGAGCCCAGGTTGACCGGTACAGAGTTGTAGCTCTGACCAAACGAAACCTATACCTATGGGGCCCTCATGGGTCCCCCAGAGCCTCACAACCTAATGTGACTCTGCAATTATAAGACCAGGGAAGAGTTCACAGAACAGTTGTGATTACCATTAATACATTTATAGCCCACTAATCAAAATATCTGGGTTCAACTATGATGGATATAGAAATTGCATTCCTAAAAAAGACATTATATATTTATTTATAAGCATTCTCTTATTATATTTACCACTTAAAGGAGGTATTAAATGCTGATTTATTTAATACAATAAATTAGGTTCCTGGAC
Source organism: Canis aureus (assembly GCF_053574225.1). Lineage (NCBI taxonomy): Eukaryota > Metazoa > Chordata > Mammalia > Carnivora > Canidae > Canis > Canis aureus. The sequence continues at coordinate 3,519,139 of NC_135646.1, forward strand.
CCAATTCCAACGTGTATGTGGTGGGCAGGAGATTCCCTTCACCAGCAAGCAATTCTTGGACACCAGCAGGGCATCTGAGGGTTCAATTCAATTCTGACACTATCTATTCAGAGACAGCACCAGATTCTGTAGGTTAAACACTTAGTCCCACACACCCCACCCCCATCAGATGTCAATCACAAGCCCATGTTGTTAGATGTGCTTCTGGTTGGCTGGCTATAAACTAGAGGTTCCCATGAATCCCACCTGAGGTTCTACTAATTTTCTAGAATGGTTCATAGAATTCAGAAAAACCTGTTTACTCACTAAATTACTGATTTATTACAAAGGATATTAAAGGATACAAGTCAACAGCTACATAAAAAGATACACAGGGTAAGGTCCTGAACAAAGGAACTTCTGTCCTCATGGAACTTGGGGTCTGGCACCTGGAAGTGTTCTACTTCCCCTCCTTTTGGGTTTTTATGGAGGCTTCATTATAGAGGCACATTGATAGAATCATTGGCCATTGGTGATTGATTCAACCTCCAATCCCTCTCTTCTCCTTGGAAATCAGAGGATGGGACTGAGAGTCCCAATCTTCTATTCAAGGTTGGTTCCCCCGGCAACTAGTCCCCATTCCTCAGAGATTTCCAAAAGGCACTTCATTCACATGACCTGGTTGAGGTAGAAAGGGGCTTGTTAAGAATAGCAAGACACTCATTTCACTTTTATGGCTCTGGAGTGATTTCAGGAACTGAGGGCGAGAGAGCAAATATTGTAACAAAAGATTCTCCCATTGCTCTTATTGCTCAGGAAATTCCAAGGGTCCTTCCTGGGAGCTGGGAGCCAGGAGTCATGGATGAAGACCAAGTGTATATGAGAAATATATTATAGTCATCTGCATGACCAAATAATGTTTTTCTTATAAACCATATCATGTACAAATTAATTGATCACCCAGGATAGCTCTAGAATGAGAGATAAGGTGATGATCATTCTGACAAAATTCCTGTCCTGAATTACCTTCTGGTAGGGGAGACAAACAGGCCTATAAATACAGGTTAAATAACATTATAGGTAATACTAAGAAAGAAGTCATTTAGAGGTATTCAAAGGATTCCAATTAAGAGGCAAAGCTAATGGAGTAGGGGAAAGAGGGCCCTTTATAACAGAGAAAGGGGAATGCTGGAGGGGACATTTAAGCAGGGACATGAGTAATGAGGGAGAATGTGGGAAAAGTGTTCAAGGCGCAGGAAATAGCAACGTAAGTGATTCTGAGCAAGAAAGCCGGCAAATGGCAGAAAAGAAAATCCAAGAAGGGGCCATGGAAAAGGTTTTGAATTTTATTCTGAATCTAAAAGAATGCCATGAGATTTTAAAGGGAATTATTAAGACCTGATTTTCATTTATAAAGTGATTTCTATTGCTATTAATTGGTATGTAAGCTATACTGGGGAAAGAACGGAATTAGGTGGTCCAGAGGAACGGACCTGGCCAGAGCGGGAAGCAGCCTGGGATACCAGTTGCCTCTCACATAGATCATGAACCCCAGGACAGCATGCTCTGAGGAGGGCCAGGCTGGCTCAGGTGCCTGGGTGGACGGTCCCCTACTTGCTGAGATGCTGCCTCAGCAGCAAATTTAGACATCCTAATGCAATTCAGTGCCCTTATCCTTTTGGAAGAGATCAGAAGTTATGAATATAGATGTCCTTAGAGGCCCCGCTGATACTTTTTGAAGAAGATACAATGCTGAATTGAGTCCTCTTGTTGGGAATAAGCACCACACAAATAAAGTTCCCGCATTAAAAAAAATGGGAGTAGAGACCCACTTAGAAGGTCCTCCCAGGGATCCCTGGGTGGCGCAGCGGTTTAGCGCCTGCCTTTGGCCCAGGGCGCGATCCTGGAGACCCGGGATCGAATCCCACGTCGGGCTCCCAGTGCATGGAGCCTGCTTCTCCCTCTGCCTGTGTCTCTGCCTCTCTCTCTCTCTCTGTGACTATCATAAATAAATAGAAATTAAAAAAAAAAAAGAAAACATTTAAAAAAAAAAAAAAAGAAGGTCCTCCCATTTTCCATTTAGGATATGAGGTTGTCTTAGCTCAGCATGACAAAGATAAACAGAATGAGATAGGACAACTTTGAGGCAGACATGGACTGTTTAAGCTCTAGTTTCTATGAAGGGAAGACATAGAAGTTTCTTCCCCTCAGTGAGCTTACATTCTAGAGGAAAGGCAGGAAATATGCACACAATCTAATTGCATAAGAATCAGGAGCCATGTCAAGCCATATGAATAGTAGAATACAGGGCATCAAAACAGAGAATGATCTAAAATAACTGGGTGGCCAGGGAGGAATGCGTGTGCGCGCACACGTCTTTCTAAATTTTTATTTCCATGCAATTTCAGACCCGCAAAAGTGTTTCAAGACTAGTAAATACTATCTGCCCAGATTCACTAATATTAGGATTTTAGCACGTTTGCTTTCTCTCTCTTAACACACATGCACACACACATATAAATGTCTGTTTATTCATTTTAGGGCAGACGCCCTTTTATCTGTAATTCCTTAAGTCTGAATTTCTTAAAAGGAAGAGCACTCTTTTACAAAGCAACATGCTAATTATCAAAATCAGGAAACCAGCACTAATATAATATTATTGCCTAATCAATCAACATTATTCAGTTTTGATCAATTGTTTTATTTATTTATTTATTTATTTATTTATTTATTTATTTTTGGCAAAAGAACATTCTAGATCACATGTGGCATTCGGTTGTCATTTCTCTTTCAAATTCTTTAATTTGGAACAATTTCTCAGTCTTGTGTTTTATGACCTTAGTATTTTCAAAGACTAGTAGCCAATCTCTTTATGGAATGCCTCCAGTTTCCACCTAATTACACTGAGATTATGTACTTTTGGAGGGAACACCATGGAAGTAATGCTGGACATCATATCAAGAGGCACATGGTGTCTATAGCCCATTGCTAATGAGGTTAATTTTGATCACTGGTTAAGGTGTGTCTACCACATTTCTTTACTGTAGAGTTTGTAAGTATCTCGTGGGGAGCTACTTTGTAAATATCCTGTTACTTCTCAGACTTTCACTCACTAGTTCTTTAATCATAGTTTCCATGATTCTTGCCTGAATCAGTTCTAATTGTGATTATTTCCAAATGGTAATTTTCCAAACTTATCATTTCTTCTACATTTACTAGGTGGCTTTCCCTTTTCCTTTATTGATTTATTCATATCAACGTGGACTCTGGAATTCTTCTCTCATTCAATGGGTTTCAGCAATTCACCATTATTATTTATTTTGATGAGTTGAATGTCCCAGATTTGGCAAGTGGGAGCTCCTTCATGTCCTTTGGAGATGTGCCCATCATTTGAATGCTTCCTTACTTTCTGGCTCCATAAGGTTTTACAGGCTTGCCTTTTACATTCCCTGACCCAGCACTGCAAAAATAGTAGCTTTTACCTTTCTAGTTAAGATCCTAAAGATAAGAATTAGGGAGTCATTCAGATATCTGGGAATGGGAGGGAGGGAGGTGGCAGGGTGGGGAAGATAGAGCAAGCAATAAAAGATGCAAAAGCAGGTATGTCTGTCTGGTCAGAAAGAAAGCCAGTGTAGCTCAACTGTGTTAGGTGAGAGGGAGCATGACAATAGATGAAATTAGAAGGCCTCACAGGTTTGCATCAGTGTTGTTATGAACAAATGATACTGTATATATAATATTGTATGTATTTTAGTCATTGCTACAAAAACTTTGAGTACTATCTTGACTGGTAAGGAAAAGTACCCTCTGAGAGGGCCAAGAAGTGGGAAGCAGATAGGAAAAGGAAAATGATAGCACCACAAAGGAGAAGCAAAGAGTGATGGGGTCCTCGGTGTCATGGAGAAACATAAATTCCAGCACTGGTTTTTCAGGAGACCCAAAGCAAAGAACAACAGATAATAAGACAAGATGCGGTTTTGCTGACCATCTAAAGAACAGTCCTTGTAATTCAGCAATGTTACAAAGTGAGTGTAGGAATGTGGGGCAAACCAGGTACAGAACAGGATGGATCCTCAGGGAATCAGCAGTAGCAGAAAGAAGCTGCAGTGAGTGAAGACCTTCTAGGCTGTATGTAGTGGAAATGTTGAGGGGTTCCCATAGCAATAGGATCCTAGCAACATTACTGAGAGAGATAAGTCTTAGCCTGGAAGGTAAACGTGCACCTCAAAGAAAGGATACTTCAGGAAAGAAAAAAAACATGACGCAGCCTGAAGCCTTTTGACTAGTAGGTCATGGAGAGAAGAGCAGAGCAGATCTTCATTAAGAATATTTCACTAAACAGTGGTGGAGATTAGATGATAGCACCTCTGTTTATGATACAGGTTTTTGGACACCTGCATAAAACTGTCTAAACTGTTTAGACTCTACTCAGTTGTTCTTTGATTTCTGATACCCCACAGTAAAGAACTCCATTCAGACTTGTTGGAGTAGAATAAAAACATTGGAGCAGTAGAATGAAGTAGCAGCTACTGAAGACCATCTTGCACTTTCTGAACTGGTCTTGAGCAAATGCAGGAACACCTGAATCCAGGTGGGTCCCATGTACCACACTTTTTTGCTCTTGATCTTGGGCATTGATTACTCATTTGCTAACTTTTCTCTGTCTCACCCAAAGTGAATCACTTTTTATTTATTGGCTTTCCTTTTTCCTTTATTTGTTTATATCAGTGTGGCCTGTGAGATTCTTATTTTATTCAATAGCTCTGTTATTATTAAGTAAAACTGATATACATTATTCATACATTTATTGCTATAACTTTTTCTATTTCATATTATACTTTGTTCAAAGCAAATTACTTGTGAATCTTCCATTTAACTGTGAACTTGAGGCACAAACATAGTGCCTGGCCCTATACTGGTATTCATGTTTGTGGATGAAGGAATAAACAAACAAGGGCCCCAAAGACAGGTTAATAGCCACCACCTAAGAAGGTACTCAAGTAGATTTTACTGCCATTGATTGGAGTTAGTTGTTCAGCAGTGTGTGTGTGTATGTGTGTGTGTGTGTGTGTGTGTATATGTGTGTATGTATGGTGGGAGATATATCCTCTAGGCAGCTATTTTTATGAAAAAATGCTAGGTCCTAAGAATATTTAATACATGTTTCCTGTAATGAAAAAATGTTCATTTATGCTCTCCTTTCAACTTGTTTTTTTATAAGTTTCCTGGGGGATGATTTAAAACAAGCTCTCTCAATCTGGGGTTTTCTTCTTCTTTTTTTAAATTGAATATTGAACGGTTTGGGTCTCTCTAGAATCTGAAGTGCCTAAGGATCCAAGCAAATGATCCTAGACATCTTCCCTCTTGCTGTGAGGTCCTCAGGTTTTCCATGTAGAAACATACAAATTGGAGTCGTGCTCTCTGGCCTTCCCAGTGGAACAATCTAGAGCTCTGTGGCTCTGAATTGGAGTGGGATTATTGACCATTTAATACCCTGTGAGTCTTATCAATCATGAATTAATAATGGGGCTTGCTCAAAATAAAATAGAGATGGTAAATACAAATTCAGAAACATACTAACTTTGATTAAAATTAAAGCACAACAGTGGGATCTATAGGGGGAAGGAGAAAAAAATGGGTGGGAAATATCAGAGAGGGTGATGGAACATGAGAGACTCTTAATTCTTGGAAATGAACAAGGGGTAGTAGAAGGGGAGGTGGGCGGGGGGATAGGGTGACTGGGTGACGGACACTGGGTGGGGGGCACTTGACGGGATGAGCACTGGGTGTTTTACTATATGGTGGCAAATCGAACTCCAATAAAAAATATACAAAAAATATATTCTATAGAATCTTATTCTATCTAAGACCTTCCCTGGTGCAAATGGTCATTTTTCTTTTGAGTTATTGTTATGACTAATGCACACTACTATTGGAGCCTTTAGCATTTCCAGCACTGAACTCCTTGTTGACATGCTTATTATCCCATCTACCAGGAGAATTTCAGGAGGTCTGGCTGTGTTCTATTTCTCTTTCCTTACCCAGCATTTAGTCCACACCCCAATACATCATGGATGCTTAATAAATAATTTTATTAACGAATAAATGTACATGTATGCATATATGCACACATATATAGGAGTTTATATATATAATAAAATATATATAATAGAATTGAAGAGTGAAATATAATACATTTTGTTCCTAAAAATCTTTTCCCCAAAAACAAGATAAAAGTGCAATGTGGAGTGTAACTTTGTAAAATGCTGACAGCTCTAGGATGAATGGTTTTTGTTTTTGTTTTTGTCTTCAAAACAAAGCTAAAGAAACTCCTCTTGGATAGCAGCTTTATTTAAAAAGAAGGAGAAGGAGAAGAAGAAGAACAGGTGATTTTAAATTAAAACACTCGAGAATATTTGTTTACGTGAGTGAGTAGATGAATAAATAAGTGAACGGTTATGATAAAGACACAACATTTTCTTTGGAATTAGTAACATTAAGTCTCCTTCAAATTTATTTTATTTTATTCTATTCTATTTTATTTTACTTTATTTTATTTTCAAATTTATTTTAAATATAAAATAAAATACACATATGTACAAACAACGAAATGTCAATACCTAACACACACATAATTAGAAATGCTTTCATTTTTGCTCTCAGACTGTCTGGTTCCTCTGTAAATAACCATACCTTTAAGGTATTCAGATAGGATAGTAACTGGAGCCGGTTTGGCAGCTCCGGGGCTGGTGATGGAGACAGTGCAGCTTTGAATGGGCCCTTTGATGGAGACAAGCATCTCCTATCTCCCAGGGCCTCACTCTCTTGAGCACACTCCCCTTGGGGCTGCCCTTGGCTAATAGGCAAGCAGACATGGGCGGCCCCACATTGGGCCTCGCCCCCTCACGGGAGGGCTTTCCTGACTGGTTTTGAAGCTGGTGCCCCATCCCATCCCATAGCTGCCTCCGCTCTCAGCCTGGAGCCACCTTTGGCTCAGAGGCAGCCTCTTCCTTTCTAGGTTGCTGATCTGAAGCTGACCATGCAGATGGCTGCTTCAGGGGATCTGCAGGCCTGAGCCTGGGATGTCCAACAGCTGGCCATACTCCACTGTGAAATGGTAAATGCTCAAAACTTTTGCTCCATTCCCAGAGGATCCCCCATTAAAATGACTTTGCATTCACTACCTGCCAACAGGACCTGTAAGCGAGCCAAAGGGAGCTGCAGATTAAGCATAATTATGAATTCTGAGTAGAATGGAGTAGTTGGAGATTGTTTTTCATGAAAGACCTATTTTTTTTTCCTACTGAAAATGCAATAAGGAAGCACTGAATGCTCCGCGGAGTCTTTATATTTAAATGTGCTTTACAATTAATGCTTTTCCTTGTGTTTTCATGAAACAGACAGACAACCTCCCAAACTTGAAAGCTGTTCTTAGAATTGGATTTTAGTTTGCTCAGGATTTGTGGCTAATCAGCACCGAATTTTATAGATAAGTATTTTAACATTTATTAACAGGAACTGGTACCAAATGCAAGACATTTCCCAGGCTTAGTTGTCAATGAGCGACTAATCTCTAAGGATTTATAAACCAGCACAACTGAGTAAGGATTCAAAGGCCTCTTGCAGGCTCTTCTTGAGAGCTTAATGTGCCCCATCGGAAACAAGCCAGTTGTACCATTTATTCTTTTAGTCTTTCCTCCTTTGCAAATAGAAAAGGAAAGTCAAGATGCTGAGCATAAAAATATTTGCAGACACCACATCAATTCACTACTGTGAATGTTTACAATGTGGCAACTTTTACTAATTCGATATAAAATTATTAACACATCTCATCAATGTTTTCCCCCTGTTGCCCATATACTTTCTATTTGCACATAGGAGTAGCAGTCAAGATTTCCTTGTGGCTGTCCAAATAGTCTGCTCACCTGTCTAAAGCCCGTAACAAAGTACCATCATACTATTAAGAAGATAAGATCGGAAGTTTCGTGATATCAAGTAAAAATACTTAATTTTTAACAAGCCCAGTAGAATGCTAGGCCATGATAATGATAAAGACAGTAACCATGGTAGCAGCTAGATGGTACCGTGCACGTATGATATTGCCTATACATGCCCAAACTCTCTATATCTCTTGTCTTTTTAAATCTTCCCAAATCTATGTGGGAGATGCCATTATTATCTTATAGATAAGAAAACTGAAGCTTTAGTGAGTTCAAGTTGGTTTCCTGAGCTCATGGGGCAATTTTTGGCTGGAGGCTGAAATTTGAACCCTGACGTGCGTATGTTCCATGGATGCTAAAGATATTTTTTAAAAAAAATCTCTGTTTTTAAATTGCTTTCAGAGTAAGCTTATAGAACACACAAGAAAAATGGGTCTCATTTCTTTCTAATCATCTTAATATAAGCCCTCCTGTTTCCTATATTCTTAAAAATTGTTTAGATCTCTTTATTATATGTGGTTTAAAAGCAACTAATGCATTTAGTTAAAAGAAAATCCAGATGTTTATTTAAACGGCATTGCCCCCAAATCCCAGTCGAATTGAATTTTTACTTTTTAATCCAGTTGTGTGTTTGAAAGAAAAAAAAATAAAACCCATTTTTATTTGTAATGTTAAAATGCTGGCACTATACATTAATAATTAATAAGATGCTTTATTTTGTTAGTTGTTTATTAAAAAATTAGGTTTAACTATTTCTATTGTTATGTTTATCAAAATACTTAATGATGAAACAAAGTGAGACAAAAATAAAACACAGCAAGATATGTTCTCTACCCTTACAGAATCTGTACCTCTTCATAAATTCAATACCCCATGGAATTAATGGTTTATGCTTTTAGCCATTATTAATGAGGCTGTATTTTTTTTTTGGCGAGATGAATTATATGACTTCTCTGGTTGCTGATATTTGGTCATTGAAATGACTTAAAATAATATCTAATCAACTCCACATTTATGTTGTGTACTTACTGAATACAAGACACTTTGTCTGAATTTGTTGTTTTTAACTTAAAAAGAATCTCACTTTATATTGAATAGTCAGAAAACTTTGGATCACTCATGAATTGTTTGGTTAACATTATAATCTATAGGTGGATGCTGTATTGGGGCACAACTATTGCTTTTTTCAAACATGCAATACTTAAAATTTTTAAAAATATTTTCATGGTGAGAGGCACAGTGTTAGAGGCCAGAGTATTTATCTTGCTAAGTTACTTTCCTCCCCTCTTCTCACACTTCCATTGTTCAAACACAGTGGTGGCTACAGAGAATGACCTGGAAAGGCATCAAAGAAATGCTTTTCTCACTTGATATGTGAGCATTCTGATCTTCAAATATCTGAAGAGCCTTAGAAAAGTGGCCTGAGTCCCCTTTGATAATAAGCCTATAAAACCAACTGGTACTTGATAAATAATTATATAACTCCTGGAGAAAGGAGATGAGAGGTGAAGGGAGAGAAGGAAACTGGGTGATATTTATATATTTGTAGTGGCATAAAAATGAAAGTAAGTGGTTGTACGTTTTTGAATTTTAAAGGGAATTTATATGAGTCTGTCTGTCTGTCTCTCTCTCTGCCATGAAGACAGAGTGAGAAGCTGGTCGTCTGCAGCAGGAAGGGAGCTCTCACTAGTCCCTAACCATTCTGGCTGTTTGATCACAGACTCTCAGTCTCCAGAACTGTGTCTGAAATAAATTTCTATTGTTTAAACCACCTCATCTATGGTATTTTGTTATGGCAGCCTGAGCTGACTCATACAAACAATTATCTGAAGAAGCAAAATGTAAAATATAAATATATTTTATATATATTATAAAAGAAGCAAAATATAAATATTTTCATTAGAAAAATACCAAGTTAAAAAAAAAGAAAAAGAAAAAAAAGAAAAATACCAAGTAGGGGACACCTGGGTGGTTGAGCATCTGCCTTCGGCTCAGGTCATGATCCCAGAGTCCTGGGTTCGGATCCCGCATTGGGCTCCCTACATAGACCCTGCTTCTCCCTCTGCCCGTGTCTCTGCCTCTCTCTGTGACTCTCATGAATAAATAAATAAAATCTAGAAAAAAAAAAAAGAAGAAGAAGAATACCTAGTAGAATATATAGAGAATAATAAAGCAGGGTAGACTAAAATAATACTACATTTGATATAATTTAAATAGGATGTTGGTAAATACCAACATCTTAAAAACTCAGCAATAAAGAGAAAAGAGAATGAAAGGAAATAAAGAAGACCATTCAAAGGGAGGAGGTAGCACAAAGGTGGAGCTTGAGGACCTCCTCAGCAAGGCAAAGAGGCCGTTGGGTAGAGAGGGCCACGTATGAGCAATGGGGGTCCGCGGCGCCCAGGCCACTCTTCAGGCTTGGCCTGCAAGACAGCAAATCCCAGACATCGTGCTGTGGCCCTTGCTGATGGTCTACACCCTTGGTGAAATCACACATCTCTCACTCCTCTCTCCTACAGGCTACAAATGATCCCAGCTGCTCTCCCACCCAGGGCACAGAGCTTTACAAATCCAACACCCCACAGTCACACAGAATTTGGGCCGAGTCCCTTCTTCCCGTCCACCGCTCTGACCTTTCCTCCTTCTCTTTCTTCTTTCCCTTTATCCAACTGAAAAAATACTTACCAGGAGCCTTTCATGTATTGGGTATCACACCAGATGCTGTCTGAACAATGGGGTTTATTGAAAGGAAGCAAGTGTCCTGCCCTTTTGAAGTTTTCATTCTAGTGAGTGAATGAAGGAGGAAGGCAGGAAACATGTAAGCAAATCCATATTTTTTTTCAAAAGTCAACTGCTGTGAGGCAAACAAACAGCATGCTGAGAACAGATAGGAGGGAGCTCTATTTTCACAGGGAGTAGTCATAGAAGGCCTCCGGGGATTGAAGCTGAGCCCGGAGTAGGAGAAGCAGTCAAGAGGAGACTGGTAAGAGGAGAGAACAGGGCAACAAGTCCCTAAGTCAGAAGGAGCTTAACCTGTTCTTGGATCCCCCCAAAATGGGCCCAAGAGCATGCGGTGGGGCCAGGCAATGGGTATGAGAAGGAGGGATCATGGGCCCCTCCAGGTGTGTCCTGGGGCAGCTGACATCATGGCTCTGTGCCTCGACTTCCTCATCTCCTCATAAAATGTGGTTGACTCCACCTTCCCCAGAGACGGCACATAATGATACGCCGGAGACATTTAAATCATGGTCGTTCCTCTCTTCAGGTTCCTTCTTGGTACAGGTGATTTTTCTTCCAGAATTAAAGACATGTTTGGCCTCTTGAGAATCTGACCTGCTGGAAATGTAATATGATTGCCTATCTTTTCTTTTCTTCTAATTTATTTGAAAATTAGACCCAGTTTATTGGACTGATAATGCACTCATCCAAACTCAATGTGAAGACGATTTCAAACCTCAGATTAATTATTTTTCAATTTGAGGTGTTTTTTTTTCCCCATAACGTAGTCAGCTTTTGAGACAAAGACTTGGTCATAAATCTTTAAATTAGCTAGGGAATTAATTTTAAAATTAAATGCACTATGATGAATTACAGGCAAATGAATGATTAGTAATGCAGAAAAATAAAACTGGGTCAGCGGGGCCCATTTGTATACGGTGGCTGGTACCGAGTGGCCTCTGCAGGGCAGCATCTTGGTCGGGGAGGACGAGAGTCATATGCATTTCCTTGATTTTTTTTTTTTTTTGACTTTGTCCATCTTAAGGCTCATGCCTGAGAAGTCATTTCCAAATTTAAATGGAATTTATGAGCTGTAGGCTTTTATAGCACACGGTGACATTGGGAAGAGTTGAGGTACTTCAAAACCTGAAAATGCGAAGATTGGAGAAATGGTCACACATGAAGAGTGTGGACTGTCACTCACTTGACTTCCTGAGTTTATTCACTCATCCATCTTTGCTACTGTGATTGCCTCTTCCTCTCAGCAGCTAGCAACTTCCCTACCTCCAAAGAGGGACATTTATTTATTTTTTCTCCTTGTGAAGGGTGATTAAATCACGGAGAACGCTCCATAAGTAAGGAGGGGTTCTATTTTCATCTAGTAAAGCTAAACCATCATCAGGGAGATATTCAATAAGAAATCCACAGTTAACTGTGAAGGGAGGGGGGAACGTGATAGATCAGTGTTTATCTACCAAGGGCATAGATTCCAAGGGTGAGGATGGGAGTGGGACAGAGGCAGGGGGAGTTAGAGACCATGCACTACTTCTTTTAAAACCCTCAGTCTTCTGCATGCCTGGAGGCTCAGTAGTTGAGCGTCTGCCTTCAGCTCAGGTCATGATCCGGGGTCCCGGGATCAAGTCCCACATCTGGCTCCCTGCATGGATCCTGCTTCTCCCTATGCCTGTGTCTCTGCCTCTTTCTCCTTGTCTCTCACAAATAAATACATAAAATCTTAAAAAATAAAACAAAACAAACAACCTTCCATCTTCTCATTAGAGTGAGTCCCTCACCCACCCCCCACCCCCCCTCCCCTGGTCCTAGCGCACACAGAGGCATGTGCACCCTTCTGCTTGGCATCAAGTTCCATGCAGAGCAAACAAGCTGCATTACTTTGCAATTTAGGGCAAAAGAAGGTCTTGCCAAAAAAAAAAAAAAAAAGAAGAAGGTCTTGCCTCCACTAAGAAGGAAGGAAACACCCCTGTGGCTCCGGCCCCATCACAGATTTATCCCAGGTCTGTGATAGTCAAAGGATGAGCTCCTCAGGGTAGGTGAGGAGAGTAGGTGCACAGAGGATTGGAGCCCTGTGTGGAATTCCCTTGTCTCCCTGGACACTTTGCCATTCGTTTGTGAGGAAGTGAAGTCTAGAGGTTAGCTGTGATCACCAGAAGCCTTTGTTGGCATTATGTTAAACTAATTAATTCATTTTAAAATTTTTATTTGCATTTATCTAAGATTTCTTTATTTACCTATTTATTGTTTGCAGAGGTCTTTGTTAAATTGCAGATGCAGACCTAGGACAGTGAGAGTGTCCACAGTGGCCTGGTCTGACCTGTGGTGGAGGGTGGAGGGAGCGTGGCCCTGCAGGGGGACGGGGGCTGCTAACCCTGGTCCTTCAGTCTCTTTATTGGGACCCTGTGGGCCTCCCTGCGTGCGGGCAGGTGTCCGCCTCCCAGGCCCTGTGGTATTTACCTACCTTTCTAAGCATCATTTTCTTTGACCCTAAGCTGATGAAGTGTCCTTACCCCCTTTCCTCCGATTTAAATTTAATGAAATGAGATGCTTTATGAGAAGAACTTGGCGTTAGGACTAGAGCACAGCTAACACGTCGAAAATGTTAGTTATTGTTAGTAGCGTATCAGGTGGCGCAAGCTGATGTGGGGAAAGCAAGGTGTGACCACAGGAAAGGGGAGGAGTTAGTGAATGAGACAGGGGAGGGGGGACAGGCGGGGGCAGGGGTTGCCTGAAGAAGGACTCAGTGTGGGCATAAGGGCTGCCGTGAACATGACAGGGCCATCGCTATCAAACAGAGAAGATGCTGGAAAGGGTCAAGAAAGATCAGCTTCTATTTCACTGTCAAACACCTCTTCAGCTTTACTCTCAATCAGGTACTGGTCTAAGAATCGTATGATACTAACTCAAGAAATCCGCATTATAACTGTATGAAGGAGGTACTGTTCTCATTTACAGATGGAGAAACTAAGGCACAGAGAGCTCCAGCAACTTGCCCAAGGACACACAGCCGGTGCACAGCAGAGCTTGGGTTTGAATGCAGGCTTTTGAGTCCATGAGTCTAAGCTTCCTTCTGAAAATAAACTTCACCTTAAACTTAAGGGTCCTGGCCCTGATCACCTGGAAGTGTCACAGGAGATACGAAGATTCATATTGCTCGATCTTCTAGATTTGTGCATTTCGTTCTTTCCCGATCCCCACTTTCTGGGACACCTTCTCATGGTGTCACTGTTTTGATCCATCACAGTTCGTGTCGCAATTCCATTTGTTCTTCAATTTCAGTAGCCTTCATGTTCACGTCTTTTCCACTTATTTTTCCCCTAGAGATCTGGGAACTAATCAAATTTTATTTCACGACACATACTAATGTATCAAAATTAATATGCATTTTCTCCACAATCAACAATATTTTCTCATTTTATTACAGACTGTCTGGAGTGGTATGGAATATGCTGTTAAGCTACAGGCAGTGATCAAGATCTGCACGCCTTTTTTGCAGAGGCAATAGTCTTTTATTATAAATTCTTATTGCTCCATGTGATTTAGAAACTGGTAATAATTCAACTGGCCTAATAACTGTTAAAATGTGGGTGCTTTTCTTTTTCTCTTTTCTTTTATGCATGTGCTCTAAAATATTTTCTCCCACCAGGGGTGAATTTGCTACCTTTTAGCCATGTACGCATTCAAAATTATAATGCAATTATTTATTGACTTTATTAAACGTTGCCATCTTTGATGCCATAAACCTATTAAAAGACATTGAAAAACATAAAACTACTCCCATAAATCTGAGTAAAATTTGCAGTGGTGAAATCCCAAGTTATTTTTACTCAACTATATGATGCCAAAAGGGAAAATAATCTCTATTTAGTGGCAAACATATACACGCGTCCATGTGTGTACCTTTCCTATTCCAGTGAATTCACAGCATCAGAGACCAAAGTGGTCTTTTCTCTACTTGACAAAGTAAGGTACATGGTGCCCTACCTCAGACACCACGTGAGCCAAAGGTCCATTTTCAAGAATTAATTCTGTTGAGAGGACGATCTGAGCTCTGAGTGCTTTTTGAGATTGTGGCTCATTTGTACAGAGCTTATTTTGATGGCTGTTCGGTTCTATAGGAAGACCTAATTAATCCTAATGGTGATTTTGCTGTGATTCGCTTGACTGTTCGTATCTTAGTGACATTTCCTCTACATTCTGGTAACTCAGAAGTGGAAGGAATTGCCTACCGGCCTGTCAACTGATCACCTAACCCTCCGAGAGGGTGTCTGAGTGGCTTAAATGCTCAGAAAGGACGTGTTGGTGGCTGCAGAAGCGGTTGTATTTCCTATGCCTCTCTCTGCAGCACAGAAGGAGAAATTTGGTTTTTCTTTTGGGGAAACCTGAAAAAAGAAAAGCATGGAGTAGGTAGAGAACATTTTCATTTGTTATGTCCTTGTTCTTTCTTTTTGGGAGAAACTACCTATTACTGTGAAGTAAAAGTAGTCGGTAATTTACAGAGGCCCCAGGGTAGCCCCGTATAACAATGATATATTTTTCTTGTCAGCATCAGAGTCATCACCATTGCTTTTCATAAACATCTGTCAGTCCATTTGTGGCCGAAGGACTTTTTCTTCCTAACTTCCCCTTCATTCGGAGATCTTATTATGTCAACTTTAGAATTAAAGCAACTGCTTAGCTGTATAATAAATAATGTGATAGAAAATAGAATGGGGCAGGTCTATTTTTAACTCTTTGAGGAACCTCCACACAGTTTTCCAGAGTGGCTGCACCAGTTCACATTCCCACCAACAGTGTAAGAGGGTTCCCTTTTCTCCGCATCCTCTCCAACATTTGTTGTTTCCTGCCTTGTTAATTTGCCCCATTCTCACCGGTGTGAGGGGGGTGGGAGTGAATGGGTGACGGGCACTGGGGGTTATTCTGTATGTTAGTAAATTGAACACCAATAAAAAATAAATTAAAAAAAAAGAAGAGTTAAAAAATAAATAAATAAATAAATAAATAAATTGTTAGTCATGTGACCAAGAAAAAAAAAAAAGAAAATAGAATGGGAAACACTACTCATACATTTGCCGAGATTAGAAAGTGTAGCTCACTGTCCATTTCTGTACCACTCTTGAACTAAAAAAAAAAAAAAGCAAAAACAGGGATCCCAGGGTGGCTCAGCAGTTAGGGTGTCTGCCTTCAGCTCAGGTTGTGATCCTGGGGTCCTGGGATCGAGTCCATCGGGCTCCCTTCAGGGAGCCTGCTTCTCCCTCTGTCTGTGTCTCTGCCTCTCTCATAAATAAATAAATAAAATCTTAAAAAAATAAACAAATTAAATTAAAAAACAAACAAACAAACAACAACAACAACAAAACGACCCTACCACCAACAATAAAAAGTGTTTTCAAATGGTTGGAAGAAATCAAAAGAGCAATATTTTATAGACCCATGAAAAGGATATGAAGCTCAAATTTGGGCCATAAATAAAATTGCATTGGAACACAGCCACGCCCGTTCACTTACACATTGTCTATTGCAGAAGTCTCCTGCCACCACAGAGTTGACAAGTCATGACAGAGACCATGCAGAATGTGTAGCCTAAGACAGTCCTTTACAAAAGATTTCATTTATTTATTTTAGAGAAAGACAGCAGGGGGAGGGGCAGAGGGGGAGAATCTTCAAGCCAAACTCTGTGCAGAGCTGAGCCTGACCCAGGGCTTGATCCCAGGACCTTGAGACCATGACCTGAGCCGAATCAAGAGTCAGACACTTAACAGGCTGAGCCACCCAGGTGCCCCATGACCACAGGTTTACAAGGGTATCTGGAGGAGAGAAAAAGACAAAAAAAAAAAATCTGGTTAAAGTATGTTTTTTAACATCACACTTATTTAAAGAAAAGGTGAGCGACTTAGAAACATAATCTGTACACTTTTCTCTTTTAAAAATTGTATTTATTTATTCATGAGAGACACAGAGAGAGGCAGAGACACAGGCAGAGGGAGAAGCAGGCTCCCTGCAGGGAGCCCGATGTGGGACTCGATCCCAGGACCCCAGGATCACGTCCTGGGCTGAAGGCGGCACTTAACCGCTGGGCCACCCGGGCTGCCCAATAATCTGTAAACTTTCCTAATGAAATGAGAACTTGTAGATGGTCCCATCCACAATGAAATTCAAACAATTTTTATGGAACGAGCAATACTAAAAAGAATGATGTATTATGACATTTGAGTTCCTTACATTTCTTCAAATGTTTATGTCAACTATTTTATATACCTGTAAGAAAGGGTTCTATAAAAATGTCAGATGTTTTTATGTACTCTGCCCCGAGTAGTTCATGGAGGATTTGGCAATAGCATCACAGTTACAAGGAATAATCCTGGCTAGCTCTGTTTTACGGGCA
Source organism: Canis aureus (assembly GCF_053574225.1). NCBI lineage: Eukaryota > Metazoa > Chordata > Mammalia > Carnivora > Canidae > Canis > Canis aureus. Next base: position 3,536,176 of record NC_135646.1, read on the forward strand.
GATTCCCCCCGAAGACTCTGTCCCAGGAAGGCATACTAACAGAGGGTTTCCTCGCCCCTCCCCAGGGCTCTATTTTGTTTTGTTTTGTTACCCTTCCTTTCCTAGCATATCACACAATCTAAGAACAATCAAGTAATTTTGGTAAAAAAAAATTCAGTTTCATTAAGCCCTTTGTGAGCACAGTTTCCTGATATTGAGACTAACCCTTCCTTTCTCGCCCTTGAACATATTAATTATTCATCTGTGTGAAGTTATGAGCGGCTCCCACCGCAGCCGTCTTCCTGCTGCTTGGTTGTTTACGTTGTTTCATGTATTATCATGTCGTCACCTTAGTCATCCCTCTGGCAAGCTGTACTTATGGATAGATAGTCTGGTGCATCAGTCTTGCCACGTAAGTTATGTCTTCAATACCTTTATCACTCTCGTTGCTTGCCTCTGAACTCCCTCCAACTCATCTACTGCCTGCTTTCTGGGGCTGTGATGCCCCAACTTGACTGTGGTATTCCAGGTGTGATTTCACCAACCCACAACTCAACGCTCTCTTGAAGTCATAATTCAAGACAGAACTAGCTCTCCTCTCTCCAGGCTGTGGCATGATATAAAATGCAAACAAATATATAAATCACCACCACGTCTCTTCTGTGTCCTTGGCAGGCTTCACACAAAGCCAGTGTCATCATCCCTGAAGTTTGAAAGGAACTTGAAAAATCATTTACTTTTTATTACAGACAAATTTAAAGATAAGCAATCATGGATTCTTTTATCCCATCCTGCAAGACCTAAAAGTCAACGTCGGGGGGACTTCTCATTTTTTGCTCTTCAGTAGGTCTCGTCCAAAGTGAGTCTTTGCTCTAACACAAATCTCTTCTTTCTCTGCAGTCTTTATTTTGAAAAATTAGATATGATTTTCATTTAGTATTTTTAAAGCTCAACGTAATTAAGGCATATACAGGACAATCTGGCTGTATGCAAATGTGGATAATCTCGAGAGATGTCTCAAGCCTTTCTCTTACATGGGAAAGTGCCTGGAGAGGTGTTATGCAGTGGAACAAACCTCAACTATCATTTCTGAACTTCCAAGGAAGAGAAGCGCATTAGTCTAATGAAGGGAGTACAAAAACACCCCCACACCTACTAATTTGAGAAGGAAAATGATCAGGAGAAGTTGGAGATCTTGATAAATCGGGCCAAGTAATTGACAGAGTGTTATAATTAGGGCAAGGCATCTGTCAGTTAATTATCTTTTCTTCAATAAATAATTATAATTTTACATGTTCCCATAGCTTATAATTTCTAGGTGTGATTATCTTCTGCGTTCTCATCTATCTAAACTTTGAAGACCAGACAGAAATTGATATAAAGGGAAAATTGTCTAGTTATCCTCTCTGAAAAATAAACCAGACAGATGCAAGGTAAAGACTATTTGGGAAAGAGCATGAATTTGACAGAAAGAATCTAAGTTGGTAGAAAGGTGAATTTGCTCTTTCAGGTTTCCACTGTGTCTGCAATTCAGACTAACCATCCAAGCTTGGGAATTCATTTACTCGCTTGTTCATTTATTCAACAAACCTTTATCGAATCCCTAACACTATAATGGCTCAGGGTACAAAGATCTTTTAAGGAGCATGTGGTCTGTGGAATAGACTTACACATAAAAAACACAATGGGAATAGCATGAAAAACGGCACCTTGGAGTCTATTAGAGCAGTGGTCCCTCATCTTTTAGTTGCACAGACTTTTCAAGAAATATACTTTGACCACAGGCTCTCATTATATGCACATCATTTAAAATTTTATAGACATATATATGTGCTAGTATTAATCTGTATGTTAGTTTTTGTAAAATTAATTGATTTTAATTTTTAGATTAAACAGGAATAGAAAATCTGATTTTTAAAAAAAAATCCCCCAATCAATTTTAGCGTATTCCTTGGGGTATAAACATCCCATTTTGAAGGCGTATTGCTTCCAAAAACTTAAAGGTGAATATTCCAACATGCCTTAAGTTCAAAATGTTTGGGCAACAGAAATAAGAGATAATGTTGAAAAGTTAGGCAGAAGTCAGCAATTGTGGTGGATGTCTTCTATTCCAATATTTATCAAGGGATATTCTACTAAATATTAGTAGAGATTTCTTGAAATTAAAAAAAAAGGGTTTTTGCTGTCAAATAAGCTTAAGAAGCAAAATTCCATTATTATGGGGCTAATATTCTATGATTCCACATGACCTCATGAATGTGTATTTTCTGTTCTACTAAGCTCTTGAGTTTAGACACTGTATTTTCTATTTCACTTTTATTCAATAGTTAATAACTATTGAAGGGGTCTCCAAATATTAGATTCATATTTAGAACTGGATTCTTGCATTTTGAGATAGAACAATGTGACTCCTTTAGACTTTAATTCAAGATACTTTTCTTCTTAGCCTTATATTATTTTTCTTTTTCCTATTAAATATCAATCAATTACTCAATATATTTGTTTTGACTTGATATTGGTGATCTAAAAAACATTTTTTTTTTTTTTTGCAGGCCAGATATCTGTGAAGGCAAAATAAATAACCATTCTGTAGTTGCCACTTGAGGGGCTCCCGAAGGGTCTGAAATACTAGAACATTAAATGTTCAGATCAAGGCCTTATATCTCCAGATGGCCACTTTAAAAATACGCCAATATTTTATCTACTGAGAAGTTAAATGTCGAGATGAGTGAAGATCGCTCTTGTAGTGCCCAGGCCTATTTAGCCTTTTGTGTGGGAGAGAAGTAGTTCTGAAATGCTACCCACAGCCCTACTGTCACAAAGACAGCATGACAAACACAAGTTAACCTTTATCCAAAGACATGGAGCTGTAATTATTTGTCATTAATCACTGTACTATGATGGATGAAACCATGATATGGTTGGGAGTTCTTGCTCGTATAAGGTTACTTTTCCCCTATACTTACTAACCCCAAAACTAAAGCATTCCAAATATTTGTGTCTGCTTTATATAATTATTCTTTACATATTTTACTGCCAATTGTGTGCATGTGTATATGCATATGCACACATACCTATTCCATTATTATTATTATTATTATTATTATACACTATATATTTGGCCGTGTAAAGGCCAATTATAAAAAGACATAAATATATAATTAAATATGTAATACGATAATATCATATTATCATGTCATATCGTGTGTGTGTGTGTGTGCGTGTGTGTGCATGTATTAGCTGCTACGTATGATTTTATTCTCTCCTTGCCTTACCAAGCATTGAAGGAAGGGATCCGTCCATTGTTCAGAGGTACCAACTCCTTCCCTTAAATCAGGCTAAGAAGGGACCAACCAGCTCTTACCGCCTCCTGGTTGTTTTTCTTTCCCACTCCAGTTTATTTTTTATGTCCTCACTACTCCCTACCTCTGAAGCCATTTTATGAAGTGTCATGTGCCACCCGAGCCTCCAGTAAAAGTAAAAATGGGCAAACAACAAACAAAAACCTCTTCAACCTTTCTATTATAATTAAACCAGATAAATCATACTTATGAAAATTGGATATAAGTAGTATCTGAGTGATGGTCTGAAAGCCCCTCTATGAAGTAGCTCATGTTCTCTATTTGAGTCTTTCAAAGATCATTTCTGCTGATTTATCATTATTTACATTTTTTGAGCACTTAAAAAGTATCAGGCATTTTCACATACAATTCCCCCTTTCATTTTTGCAATGAGTACAAATTGGATATTATTAACTGCATTTTCCTGTGAGTGTAGGATTTTCAGATTTACCAAATAAAATTGCAGAACTCCTAGTGAATGTTGAATTTCACATAAATAAATAACTTTTCTTAGTATAAGTATGTCCCCTGGGACATACTTGAATGGGACAAATTTCCACTAAAAATGATTTGTTGTTTATCTCAAATTCATATACAACTGGATGTTCTATATTTTATCTGGCAACCTCATCTGTTAAAGGGCTAAGTTCAGAGAGTTTAGGAACCTGTACAAATGTACACAGCTAGGAATGATTATGATTTGGAGCCAGGGTTTTTGATTTCAAGTCTAGGGACATGACTATCTCTATATTACTGTAAATGCTGAAAACATTTCTTCCAGATAAGTAGTATGTATGTATGTGAGCCACAGGACCCAAATATCAAATCATTAATGTATTAGTTCCCTAGGGTTGCTGAGACAGATTGCCACAAACTGGGCAGCTTACAACAAGATAAATATATTGTTTCATCATTCTGGATGTCAGAGGTCCAAAGTTAAGGTATCGGTGCGGCTGTGCTCCCTCTGAGAGCTCTGGAGCGGAGGGAATCTGTCCTTGCCCCTTCCTATATTCTGCTGGTTACTGAAAACCTTGACTTTACTTGGCTTAGGGCAGCACAACTCCACCCTTAGCTTCATGCATCCTTCTTCTAGTGTGTGTCTGTGTCCATTTCCCTCACCCTAGAAGGATGGTAGCCATTGGATTAGGCCACTCTAAGCCAGCACTCGATTATATCTGGAGAGGAAATACCTCCAGTAGGGTCGGAGTTACAGCTACTGGGAGTTAGAACTTGAGCATATGTTTTCAGGGAGCACAATTCAACTCACAACTAGTAACGATTAACACAGAGCGGAATATCAGAAAATAATCACCAATCTAGAAGACCTATGTGGCCAAACAGGACCCATAAGTGGAGATGGGGATGGGGATGCTCAAAGGGGATAGTGCTTCTGATGGGGCAGGTCCAAAATGTGGCATAGAGGTTGGAGGGTGATAATAACAGTGGCTAAAACACACCTCTGTATGCTTACCAGAGCCACCTCGTCAGATCTGTATGTGTAGTAGTGCCAGGAGGCAGGTGCTATGGTTTTCACTCCACTTTGTGGATGAGGAAACAGACGCAAAGATGCTACAAAGTTTGCTGAAGGCCATGCAGCTAATATATGATGCAATTGAGAGTGAAGCCCAGGCAACTTGACTCTGGAAGCCACATTCCCAACAATTATTTAGGATTGTTGAGGAAAGAGAGTAATGAGACATAAAGACTACTCTAATTTTCCCGTTGGTTATTTTTTGTCTTGTGGTCTTCCTGTTGACATTGCTGGTCATCTACACTGACCAGAAGATCTCAGACATAAGTGAGCAGCAGAATCACTTGGAGGACTTGTTGCAACACAATTAACTGGGCCCCACTCCAGGGTTTCTGATTCCATATGTCCAGGGTGAGGCCAGAGATTTTGCACTTCTTACAAGTTCACGTGTGATGCTGATACTGCCAGTGCGGAGCACAGTTTGAGAACAACTGGTGTAGAAAACTATTGAGATGAGGTTCGACTAGGAAACGCTTTTCAAGTTCACAGGGATGGTGATGGGGACCAGGTAAAAGTCCAACTGACTATTTTACAAGCCAATGTCAAACTACCCCTTTAAAAGTAGAAACGTGACATCGTTTGTGTCCGTATTATCATCCTCCCCCCGCTCACACAGGTAGTGCGGTCTTGTAATCTATTACAGAGGTTCTTACAGTTATAACAACTGGGAAGCAGCATCGGATCTAGAACTTTGAAGTGGAAGACTCGGGTTCTAATCCACGCTTGTCCCTCAACTGGTCAGGTGCGTCTTGTCTCTAAGCCACCCTCCCTCCTCCCACCCCCCCATAAAATAAGGGAGTTGAAATGGGGAAGCAGTTGACTGCATGGTGGTATCCTGCCATTAATTGCCATTTTTGAGAAAAATGATAGGAAAATATTATCCCTAATGTATTTCTCCTATTTATTTTTTACATGAGCATAAATATCAATTGTAAAAATACCATTATAATCAGATAAGCTAAAAATATCTGTTATAGAACACCTTACTATATTACTAATATTTTGGATACTCTTTCAAAAGATAAAATACATATGGAAAAATTTATCATACTCATCTGTAGTCCTATTTTTCTCAGTATTCCATGTTTGTATACTAATACATATGTATTTATGTCACCAGTTTTAATATTCTTGTAACATTACATTGCATAGTTATCCTACAATTTATTTAACCAATCCCACATTGTTGGGGATTGAAGTCATCTGTGATTAGGGACTAATAAGATGATGGTCATCATGCATACCCTAATGCATGCATTCCAATGTACTTGTCTACTCTAGAGGTAAAATCTCTAGGTCCAAGAATAATACTGTCTTTAAGATTTATAAATTATGAATCCGAAAAACTGTAAAACATGCAAAACCATGCCATTTTTACATATATACAAATATCATCCATGTGTATATGTGTACGTGTTACAAAGACAACAGCTGTAAGGATGTGCCCTGACCTGTGAATAGCTATTATCACCTGCTTCTTAGACGTGGTTGACCTTTAAATTTACCTTTCTGTGGTTTTCTGTATTTCCCAATTAGTCTTCATGTGGGTGTTAGTTGAGATTTGTTAGAAGAAGCAGCCTTATTGTCAGTGTATCCCTGCCTGTAAGATGGAACCAGAAAATTGAAAGAAGGATACTTGTGTAGGGAAACAGTGAGAGAGGGCTTCTTATTTTTCTGGACATAAGGGGAAAAATTTGGCCAGAAAGGAAAGAAGAAGAAGATGAAAGAAGGAGAAGGAGGAGAAGAAGGAGGAGGCACCTGGGGGGCTCAGAGGTTTAGTCCCTGCCGTTGGCTCAGGTTGTGATCTCGGGGTCCCGGGATCGAGTCCCACATCGGGCTTCCCGCAGGGAGCCTGTTTCTCCCTCTGCCTGGGTCTGCCTCTCTCTCTGTGTCTCTCATGAATGAATGAATAAAATTAAAAAAAAAAAAAGGAGGAGGATGAGGAGGAGGGGGAGGAAGGAGAAGGAAGAAGGAAGAGGAAAGAAAGACAGGAAGAAATGAAGGAAGGAGAGAAGAAAAAAAGAAAAGAGAAAAGAAAAGGAAAGGAAAGAGAAAAGGGAAAAAAAAGCTTTCGTGAAATCCAAAAGAAATACGTGCATCCCACCCCTGGACCTTTGAGCCCAGCATCCTCTCACAGAAAGGAGGAAAAATAGGCTGAAAAATCAAAACTGAAACCTGGTGCCAAGGCCGCAGGGACAGTCTGCAAGGAAGGCCGCTTGCAGGTGTCCGAGCCTCCCGCGCCCTGAGGCCTACGAGCCCGTCCAACATCCTTCAGCCCGAAGCTGCGAGGCCGAGCTGCTGGAGCTGGGCCTCGGGGAGCCCTTCCCACTGGGAGCCCCTTCAAACACGGAGCAGAGCCAGCAGGGCTCAGCAGACCAGGGCTAAGGAAATCAGCCGGGCCCTGTGGACCTGGCACGGCGGCAGCCCTGAGCAGCAGCTGCCACCCGAGCCCCGAGTGCTCAGATGCAGGCCCGGGGCCAGGCGGAGGCCGGGGAAGCCTCCACACGGGCTCAGGCTCGGCCTCCACCCGGGCCCAGGCTCGGCCTCACATGGGCTCAGGCTTGGCCTCTCATGGGCTCAGTCTTGGCCTCACACGGGCTCAGGCTCGGCCTCCACCTGGGCTAGGCTGGGCCTTCCTCATGGGCTCAGGCTTGGCCTCCACCCGGGCTCAGGCTCGGCCTCTCATGGGCTCAGGCTCAGTAGGCAGGACACGGGCAGCAGCCTCAGCCTCCCAGAGGCCAGGAGAGAAGACTTCTGTGTGGGCAGGGATCTTTTGATTGATCCCCTAGTACCAAAGCTTGGCCACGTTAGTGGGTCAGCACAGAGCCTGTGTGGCTGGGAGGGAGGGGAGGGAAGGAGGAAGAGAAGGGTGGAAAGGAGCCAGAAGGCATTGTGGTGCCTTCCAGAACATCAGCTGGAGGGAAGCGCTCCTCCCAGCAGCAGGAGAGGCTGGCTGAAAGCTCGGTGAAAACAGGGAGGAGGTGGAGGTGGGGGGCTGGGGGCCCAGTGGGGACACAGCTCCTTTCCCCCGACAGACCTTTGCAGAACGCGAGGCCCACCTCCAGAGGAACACCTGCCTGGACAGGTATCATGTGCCCTGTCGAGCAGGAGCAGAGGTCCTGTTCTCTTCGTGGGTGGGGGCGAGGAGCACACGGGCCACCTCCTGCCTGGGTTTGCAGCATCCTCAGGAGGTGGGTGTGCGGTGGGCTCCCCAGAGGGAGACCAGGAACCGGGGGTTGGGGGGGGGGCGACCATTCATCTGGCTCGTGCTTTCTGTCCGAGGGAGCATGAGTAAGACCAACAAAGCTAAGCCAAGCCGGCCTAGATCAAAAAGTAGAACACACTTGCGAGACAGTAGGAGTCCGGGCACTCTCATCTCTGATTTTTCCAGTCAAGAGAATCTAGCTTGTTAAATAGAGCTCTTGACGGAGGGACGACTGTAAATGAATGGACGAGTAAATGAATGAATGAAGATGTGAATAAAAGAAAGGCACAGAAAGAGAAGATCATATATGCAATTAAGTCCCCAGGAACAAGCTCAAGACTATATAAAACGAGGGGAATCTAGAAAAGAGAATCTGACAATGCACTTTGTCCCTAACGGTTTCCTCTTCAAAGATCAGATTGAGCAGCTACCCCAGGAGCTGTCTGCCCTTATTATTTTTGTTGTTGTTGTTCCAGGGTAGGAACGGCTGCTGCTCTGCCCGGAAGCCTGTCCCCACTTCAGCCTAACTGCCCCCCATCTCCTTGACCATCCTTTCTAGGATGGCGACCGCTCCCCCCAACACTTCACTCTATTCTCTGCTGTGGCCCCTATCATAGCACTTGCCACAGTGTCACAAGCAATAATTAAACCCCTTCATGTGCCTGCTTAATCCTTTTCTGTTTGTCCCCTCCTCAAGGGTGTCATGTCCATGAAGGTGAAACCCAGCCTGTCTCCATTGCCATCATATCCTCAGTGGTATCCATTGAATGAGTGGATGAGTCAATAAGGAAATACGGCTGGAACCTAGGAAAGAGCTAGAGGTTTCCAGAAGATCTGAGTGCTGGAGACAGGCTGGGGGATATATCAGGTGGACCTATTATTTTGGGGTGATATTAATCCACAAAGCAGAACAAAAACTTGACCAGAAGAGGAAAGTAGCAGGACGCTAAGCACGTTGAAACCCTCACTTTGTGGCAGGCGCAGTTAAGCGGTTTACACGCGGGATCACTCCAGTGCCACAGGCAGCCTTGTGAGGTGGGCAGCAGCCATGCGCCTGGAGCGGACGGTACAGACCCCGTCAGTCTGCCTGCAGGGAAGCAGCGGTCAAGGGCAGAGCAAGGAGACTCACCCACGTCTGTTTCTTACTCCAGAGTCTGTAGCTTTTCTGGACGCCACCACCCTCCTGAATGAAGCTCTCCCCGCAGAGCCGCTGACTTTCCAGGGCCTCTGGGATCCCAAGACAACCCAAAACCTTCTCTTTCTTTCTTTCTTTCTTTCTTTCTTTCTTTCTTTCTTTCTTTCTTTCTTTCTTTCTTTCTTTCTTTCTTTCTTTCTTTCTTTCTTTCTTCTTTTTTTCTTCTCTTTCTTCTTTCTTTCTTTCTTTCTTTCTTTCTTCTTTCTCTTTCTTTCTTTCTTTCTTCTTTTTTTCTTCTTCTTCTTTCTTTCTTTCTTTCTTTCTTTCTTTCTTTCTTCCTTCCTTCTTTCTTTCTTTCTTTCTTTTTTTCTTTTTTTTCTTTTTTTCTTCTCTTTCTTCTTCTTCTCCTTTCTTTCTTTCTTTCTTTCTTTCTTTCTTTCTTTCTTTTTCTTTCTTTCCATCCTTTCTCTCTCTCTTTCTTTCTTTCTTTCTTCTTTCTTTCTTTCTTTTTCTTTTTTTCTTCTTTCTTCTTCTTCTTCCTTCCTTCCTTTCTTTTCTTTCTTTCTTTCTTTTTCTTTTTTTCTTCTCTTTCTTCTTCTCCTTCCTTCCTTTCTTTCTTTCCTTCTTTTCTTTCTTTCTTTCTTTCTTCTTTTTTTCTTCTCTTTCTTCTTTCTTTCTTTCTTCCTTCTTTCTTTCTTCTTCTTTCTTTCTTTCTTTCTTTCTTTCTTTCTTTCTTTCTTTTTCTTTTTTTCTTCTCTTTCTTCTTCTCCTTCCTTTCTTCCTTCCTTCCTTCCTTTCTTTCTTTTCTTTCTTTCTTTCTTTCTTTCTTTCTTTCTTTCTTTTCTTTCTTTCCATCCTTTTTCTTTCTTTCTTTCTTTCTTTCTTTCTTTCTTTCTTTCTTTCTTTCTTCTTTCTTTCTTTTTCTTTTTTCTTCTCTTTCTTCTTCTTCTTCTTCTTCCTTCCTTCCTTCCTTCCTTCCTTCCTTCCTTCCTTCCTTCCTTTCTTTTCTTTCTTTCTTTCTTTCTTTCTTTCTTTCTTTCTTTCTTCTTTCTTTCTTTTTCTTTTTTTCTTCTCTTTCTTCTTCTCCTTCCTTCCTTCCTTCCTTCCTTCCTTCCTTCCTTCCTTCCTTCCTTTCTTTCTTTCTTCTTTCTTTCTTTCTTTCTTTCTTTCTTTCTTTCTTTCTTTCTTTCTTTCTTTCTTTCTTTCTTCTTTCTTTCTTTCCCACAGGTGTGGCCTTGCTACTTCATCTGAAGTCTTTAAACTTAAGTATGGCAGGTGTGTCTTCATTCACACGCAAGAATAAAATACGATTGAAGTCAAACTTAAACGTATTTGTCTCTTTGGGTCACTCCTATTTCTTCTTCCCTTCAACAGAAAAAACAGTTGTGCTCAGGCTCTATTGACAGAGCTAGGGGTGAGGAGTGGCCCGACTATGACAGATGTCTCTGGCCCGAGCTCCGTCTGGGTTATGCCAGGTGCCTTGTTGATCTGTTCAGCTTTCACGCTTAGGGGTGACGCAGCTCCCTCGGAGCCCGGGTGTCTTGTGCCTTGAGGGGTGAAGAAGGGTCTTGTCACTTCAGAGGACACTTGTGGCCGTTAGTCAGCGAGGTCCCCTCCCTCAAGGACAACAGTAGCTGAGCGGCCTGACTGGAGGCCCAGGAGCCACTAGGAGGAGCTCATGACTGACCAAGTCTCCACGTGGGATGTTTACAGCCCTGGCCTCCGCAGGCCTCCCAACCTTGGCGCAGCCTCGGGGTGTTTAATTATTTACGTGGTAATGGATGAACCAGGAGTTGTCTGCCCTTCAAACGGCTCGGCTCACCGAGGAGAGCAGTCAGGTCTCCTTGTTTCATTTGTGGGTTCTCTCCCGTGAGGAGGAAGACATTCCCTTCAACCTTCCTGCAGACAGAAAGGCGGAGAGAGAGCTGCATGAGCACAGTTCCCAGATGGCTCCCGTTTTGAATTAAAAAAATATGCTGATGTCTGGGTTTCTGGTGCTTCCCACCAATTCCCTAGGTGCCAGACCCACGGAAGAAACCCAGGTCACAGTGGGTGCCTTTCTGGGTAACGTGGGGGGCGTCCTGCCCTTTCTGTGGCTGAGGTAGTGTGGTTTAAGAAGGGGGGACTCGGGCCCCTGGGGGGCTCAGCGGTTGAGCACCTGCCTTCGCCTCAGGGCGTGACCCCTGGGTCCTGGGAGCCTGCTTCCCCCTCTGCCTGTGTCTCTGCCTCTCTCTGTGTGTCTCTCATGAATAAATAAATAAAATCTTAAAAAAAAAAAAAAGGAGGAGGAGGAGGCTCTGGAGTTCAATGCCTGAGCCTGGAGCCCAGGTCTGCTGCCTCACAGCTGCATACAGCAGTCCCCTCCTGGAGGCTGGGGGTGTGTCCTGAGACCCCCAGGGGGCATCTGAGCCCGGGCGAGTGTCAGACCCCATAGAGACCATGTTGTCTCCTGTACAGGTACCTCTGGCAACGTTTGGTCTCTAACTTAGGCTCAGCAAGAGATTAACAACTAATAACGCAACGGAACAATTATAACAATATTCTCTGATAAAAATTAGGTCAACGTGGTCTCTGTCTTTCACCTTGTCTTCTTGTACTGGACTCATCCTTCTTCTTGTGATGATGCAAGACGATAAGCTGCCTCATCGGTGACACAGAGTGAGGTTAGGCTGCAGGTGTTCTGGCAACGTGGCGAGCAGCACACAGCCTCCCAGGACAGGTCCGAAGGCAGGTCATTTGCTGCTGGACGGCAGGTGCCCTCGGGTCGCAGAAACCACTGACAGCAAAGCTGAGGGCCAGGGGGCTCCTGTACCTTTGCACAAGGTCCAGAGGCAGGTTCCAGAGCCCCGTCCTCCCAGGGCGGTGGTGAGGCCGGTGCATGGATGTGCATCATGCTTGGATGTGCGTGTCCGGTGGGGCCAGAGGCCTTCCAGACTGATAGAGATTTTTGGGTGAAGTCACAATTTTCTACGCTGTCTTTTCATTTCACGGGTTATCATGGTCACTTTCAGAAGTGCCCCCCAATTTTAAGCTTTCTGTAAAGACAGAAAGGAGAGTCTTCATGTAATTTTTAAAAAGCCTGGTGATATACTTACGTTTGGTTTAACTCAATGCATAATCACGTTTCCTTACTTTTGGCAGGAATTCCAGCAAATCAGGTTAGCTGTCTCAGTCAGCTCGTACAGACATGAATCCTGCAGTTCTTTCTGTCTTTGAGTATTTTTTTTTTAATCAGTAAAAATAATTAAAGGCATTCTTTTTATGTAAACAGGGTTTTTCCAGCGTTAGGATGTCTGTGGGGGAAATTCTAAATCCTCCTTGGAAAGAAAAAAATTGGAAACTTCAATTAATTCTTTTTAATAAGCTTATTATGTACTCATTTAATTAGCATTTGGGAAATAAAAGTTTATCTTTTTTTTTAAAAAAATGATCTTTCTTCTGGTTATAAAAGTAAAAACATGATCACAGAAGAAAAGGTATAAACTAAGAAGAAATGTGTTGGAGAAAATAAAAATCATCTAGTAATTGGAACATTGTGAATGAATCTTTATTAATATTTAGGCCATTTCTTTCTAACCTTTGTGTGTGTGTGTGTGTGTGTGTGTTTGTACACATGTTTGTGCAGTTGTTAAATTTCAATTATGATGCAGAGTCTAAGCATTGCACTTAACATTTTTATTTTATTAAATTTATTAAATTTATTAAAATTTTTATTTTATTTTATTAAAACAAATATTTTATTATATCATTATAGATTTAGGAAATATAGTGTTTGATAATTATACAGCTACATCTTATTATATTTACCAATCTTACACATGGTTTCTAGTTCATTTATTCTTTTGCCAAAGTAAAGTACACAATCTTTGCACATAGACTGCCCGAGTTTCATTCCCAGTTGTACCCCTTCTAGGCTGTGAGACCTTGGCTAATCAAGGTCAGTGCCTCAGCTTCCCTGCCTATGAAATGGGCACAATGAAAATACACACCTCATGGAGTTGCATGAGAATTAACTTAGTCAATTTGTATAAAGCATTTGAAAAACGCACGTAGTAAGCACCAACCAAGTGTCAGATGCTGTGGCTACTATCGTGGTGTGAACAATACTGTGAGGAATATGTATACGTTTTAGATTAGATTTTTGATTATCTCCTTAGAATACAGCATCAGGACAAGTATCAGCCGAACAAAGGTTTTAGGGGCCATTTTTTAATTTGTGCACTTTTCCTAAACACATGCAAAGTTTCTGGAGGAACCGGCTATACCTGCTTGTAAGTCATTGTAAACACTTTTTTTATTTTTTTAATTAAAAAAATTAAATTATATTTAGTAGTCCCCAATTATTTCATGCAAGGATAAGTTTTTGCAAACATCCTGCATTATAAAGGTCAGGTTTACAATACACTGACTCACCTGGTATTGGGATATCATGATGTATGGCCAGAAAATTCTCATATTTTGGTTCTCAGTATGGGTAATGTATGACAAAGAGAGAAACAATGTGTATAAGGTGCAGGACCAGAAGTTAGTTTGTTAAAAAAAACTTCTCCTGTCATCCTTCATGCAAAATTCTGAAGGAGGATTCAATTTCATTGACATTTACTGAAAAATGAAGTTCTATCCTGCCAGGAATTTGCTTAATAACACAGCCTATGTATTTATAAATAAGCTACACAATGAACCATTTTCATGTATTTCTATGAATTCAATAGAAATTCTTCCACCAGCAAGAAACAAATTGTAATACATTTTTTCCCCAAGTCATATAAAATAAAGAAAGGAATTTGGTATTAGAATAATGAAGAGACTCTTGGAGTTTTGGTAATTCAATTAATGAGGAGACATTAATTACATAAACACTTTGGAAAGAATTACAGTTCTTGCTAATGTAATATAAAATACCGACATTGAAAATGAAAGAGTTCAAATATGGGACTACTCCAAGAAAATCAACCACAAACTGGTTAACCAGTGTTATCAGTTAAAGAATTTTTAGTCATTGAGAGAGAGAATTTGAAGTACACTGAAATGTTAGCAGTTGTACATGAAAGAAATTGGACAATAAGCCTACAAATTTATATGACATGCTCAATAAGATGTTTCAAAGATGAATTTCAGTTTTTAAATTATCAACACTACAAACAAATGTTAGTCAATCAAAACTGAGTATTATTTGTATTCTCTCTATGGAAAATGAGAAAAATTATTGCCATATGAGGAGGCAGTGAAAAAGCATACGGCCAAAATTATGGAGGGAAATCTTATAGATGTGTGTCAGACAACAAAGTAACAAAAATAGGATATTTTTCTTGTTTTTTTATCATGTTTGTGCTACTTTTCAAGTTTTACTATCCACTTTAATTCTTATTTCACTTACACTGATATTAAACTTTGTACCCAATTTTGTGTTTATTATACTGCATCCCACCACCACCTTCCCCTTGGGTTCCTTAAAGGAAGCCCTCAAAATCATCTGAACTTCAAACTCCGAAACTGCCCCTTGCTGCCATCCTGCTCTGAGGCAGCTTGGTCCGAGCCCACAAAGTTGGACAAACACAGTGGCAATGGGGTGCCCTAGGAGTCTTCTGTGACTTCAGAGAAATGAGGAGGCATCCAAAGTTCCTGTGTGCTCCCAGCACTGACTGGGGAGCTTGTCCAGGAGGAGGCCTCGGCAGGGAGAAGGGGCTGAGGCCTTGGCAGATCACCTGGTCCAGGGACTGTGTGGGACCAAGAACCCCACCTTGGGGGTCATGAAAACAGTTGGATCCTAGGAGGGATCCAATCATGGAAGGCTCAGAGCCCTTCCTTAGAGAACAGTCCAGCCCCTAAGTCCCTCCGCCGTCTTGTCTCCTCAATCCTTAATCTGTGAGTGATACACGGCCCCCTTCCCCAGATCCTTGAGAAGAGAAACTACTTGATAAATTGAACATTTATCTGGTGCCTAAGAAAGAGTTTAAATTGCTGACTCGCACTCTAGTTAGGGTCCTTTTCCCAACTTCTCAGCAGGCGTGTGGATGTGGATATGAAAGATTCAGGCACCCACAGGAAAAGAAGGTGCTGTGTTTCCCCAGAACCTCTGAGTGGGGCGTGAGTATGTTTGCAACCCTGCTTGCTACCCAAGAACAGCCTTGCTACTCCCTGTGCAGATCAATAAGGAAAGAATTAGTAGAATGGCTACATGGGGAATGCGGATTATCTGAGATTTTCACCTACCCCTAGTAGGCCACCTTGTCCTAGCAGGAATCGCTTCTGGTTTCCAGTGGCATGCCAGAGAATCAGGCCAGGGCTGTGCACGTTAGTCCTCAAATGCATCGTTTGCTCCAGAGAAGGGGGGAATGTGATTGGCCTCGCAGAGAAGCTCAGCAGTAGTTGGCCAGCGCAGAGTAAGTCGGGTTAAACTACTTGGAAACCAGGTAAGTCAGGGGGGCCTAGGCAGCAGGATGGAGCCACTCTTGGCAGGTTCTCATCCAGAGAGGCTCCCCCATCATGGGCGTGGGCCTTCTGTTCACTCTTTTTCTGCGATGGTTTTCCTGGGTGACAAGAGGTCTCTCTAGCCTTCTGCTTTGGACGTGGCATCCGGCCTCCTACCTGCCTGGCCTTCCTCCCCGTGTGCATGGAAGCCAGAGACTTCACGCAGCTCGACTGAAACAGATACTGAGACAGGACGGAGTTGCATGAACAGGACGCTCCGGGATGCAGCGGACGCTGTCCAACGGCCAAGTGTTAATATCACAGAGATTATGAGAAATTCCTTTTTGATTTAAGCAAAGCGCTTTTTTTATGGAAGCCAATGTGTTTCAATTAAATGTGCAAAACTGCCAAAGCCTGTAGGACATATAAAATAAGGTAGGCTAATAAAGTCTTAAGGTATGTTAGCAAAATCCAACATGTTTGTGCGAACGACTTCAATGATTCGAGGAACTCACACTTCTGTCGTCTCGGAAAGGGAGGAATGGTTCACTAGGTGTGAGTGAGTCACTTCAAATGCAAGTCCAGACGGTCCAGAATTTTATGTGCAGAAGTGCACTGTTATTGGAGGAGCTTGCGTGAAATAGAAGAATAATTATGAGGCCCATCTACTTTCTCAGAAGAAGATTTATGGAGCAATTAATCAATTCAGACCAAGGTATTTAATTTACCAAGGGTGATATCTAAACAACATTAATGACCAAGGGAGAAGGATTCCTGGTTCGTCACACTCAGCTTATTTAAAGAGCTAGATGCCATCTCACAGATCAACAATGGGGTCCTTCTGGGAGAAACAGCTATATTTTACACAGGAGCCCCACGCTACTGCAGTTAGCTTCAACTTTTGTGAGATAAACTTTTAAAACTGTTTGGCTTCCAAGTTAACCTTGGGGTGACTCTCCTTTAGAAATAAAAAAGCTCTGCCGGCTATTCTGTTCACTCCTGACCTCCCCCAACCCCCAGGTTAGACAAACAGTTGCGCTTAAAAAAAAAAAAAAAAAAAAAAGGTAGAGAAAAATAAAGAAATCCCTTAAGAGAGGCTTAAAAAAAAAAAAGGTAGAGAAAAATAAAGAAATCCCTTAAGACAGCTTATGGAAGTTTTATGCGTAGTGTAAATAAAGGGCAAAATAGAAGCAGGAAAGTAAAGGGAAGGGGGGAAGAGGGTGGTTCAGATGCTAAAAAAACAGAACAAACAAACAAACAAAAAGCCCCAAACCAGAAAAACCCAGCAGCCTGAAACCAAAGAAAGCTCTTTTGTTACAGCTGCATGGAAGCCAATTTTTGTGCAATCTCTTCTGCTAGCACACTTAACACTCATAACGATATATGTCTAAAAATAGCCTATCTGTTGCTGACACTCCTGCAGCGCCTGTATTTGCGTGGGAGAGACTTGCTAAAGGTAAGAAATCCGGCTCATGGGAAAAATGCACTTTGGCAGGTGGGTCTTGGCAAGCTGCGAGCGGCCCAATGCGAAGGCAGCAGTCAAAGGCTCAGCTTGCCCACCCTCCTCGCACACGCTCAAAGCCCCATACCTACTTCCTCCCCTGTCCTTTTCAAGAAGTACCCCCAAGATAAATGCAAGAACTGTCAGGATCGACACCTAGTGTAGCCATCAAGGTGGGGGAAGCCCCGAAATGCCAAACCCAGGACAAATTCCTCCAGTGTTTGGTTACGCGTGAATTCTTGCCCCAGACATCCTGGGGTGGGGGGTGAGGAGGGGGGGTCATGTTTTTATGGAGGTAAAGGCTTGCCTATAGTACCTGTTTGGGTAGATAGGAGCACCATACCCACTGGGAAGGGGAGAAGAATATTTTATATTTGAAAGCGAACAGAGAAATTTTAACAGAGAAATTGTAAAGTGTTGAATGGTGCTTGATGATGAGAATCTGGCTCAGGCCAAAGGCTGCTTACCAAAAAAAAAACAAAAAAAAACAAAAAAAAAAAAACCCAAGCTGGCTTTTCTAAGCCTATTCTTTGGGTCTTATTACTGTGTGACTTTTTTTTTTTTCTTTTGAATAATCTCTTCCACAAAATGGGGATCAGAAAAGGAAAAGGAAACCTCCACAATGCAAACTGGCCCCTGGGAGCCAGGACTGATTAATGGAGAATTTTATGGCTCATTTGTAGAAAAGGAAATTCTAACAGAGCCCTCTGTTTACTTTACTCCTACAATTCATATCAAAAAGACAGAAAGCAGAGATTTGAGAGGGTGGGGACACTTTCAGATCTTCGAACACTCAATAGCTCAGCTGAATAGAGCAAATAGATTATAGGCATCTGAGCATTAATGAGTCCAAATTACCTGGGGATTTGTTGCAACTAATAATTGTCAGGAAATGACAAAATACTAGCGCATTTTTCATGTTCCTTCTTTGATAGAGTAAATTCCAGTTCAGATGAAACATTGGAAGCTGAAGGGCAGGTTCCAGTCCTTTCTTCCTCTCCCACAGTGAGCGCTGTTACCACGGTGGTGGCTACAGACTCAGCAAGGCTGGCGTGTATTTAAATGTGAGCGTGTGAGCATTTGTGCGCATACAGATGTGACCAGATGTGTGCGTGTGGGTGTGCACATGTGTGGGTGTGCACGCTCGCGCATGCAGATGCGTTCAATCTTTTAGAGACTTAGGTTGATTTTTCCTCCACTCAGCCCATCATCCCCCAGTCCGAGGACAAGCACTGGCCACCTCACCTGGAGATGAATGCATGTTACTCGTTCCTGGGCCTTCTTTGCACAAATTTCAGGGAGGACCAGTTTCTATTTCGGATCTAGATGGGTGTTCCACCTCCTGGTAATGCAGGCTTTGTTTGAATTATATTGAAATCTGTGTTTCTGGAGCTCAGTCCTGCTAAATAGTTACTGTATATTCTCTAATTCAGGTAAATCCAAGTGAAAAGAAAAAAAAATAAAAAAAACTCCTCTGAAAATAACAAGCCCCAAGGAGCTTACTTGAACGGCCAGAAGCAGAATAGTCTGGAGGTTGCACCAGATGGCATGTTTGCTAGAACTTGCCTGTCTTCCCTCGTGCACAAACACCCATGCACACGATGCACCGCATCACACATAGTTTGCAGTATATTTTGCCTCAACTTCCCAAGTCACTGGTGAGAGCCTGTGTGTTGTTTCAGAGAGGTGATCCTCCCGGGAGCTTCCCCAGCTGCATTTGCCTCTGGCCTCCAGGTGATGTCTGGGTCCCCCTTTTTGCAGTCTGCAAGCTGTTGTTACACATGAAAAGGTCTCTCTTATTATACAAGTCGAGTTTCTTTCAGTTACAGGTGATAAAACCATACCTCCTACTAGTTTTGAAAAGGTAACGTGGGGACGCCTGGCTGGCTCAGTTTGAAGAGCATGTGACTCTTGATCCCGGGGTGGTGAGTTTGAGCCCCCCTTGGGTAGAGAGATTACTTAAAAATCCAGTCTTAAAAAAAAAAAAAAAAGCAAAGTGAATTTGTTGGCTTGAGTGACTTGACATCACTACCTGCTATGGGCGTTCAAATGACGCCGCCAGGTGCTGGCTTCTACTTCTTGGTTCTGTTTCTTGGGACTTGGCTTCATTCTGTCTACAAGCTGCACCAGGAATGCAGTGCCAGCAGGTAGCCATTCATCTACCCCTGACACACTGTGTAAATGTTGTCAAGGTCCTTCATTGCCCACGCGGGTCAAGCAGCCATCCTTGAACCAGTGTCGGTGTTGGGAAGCGCATTCTACGGTTGGCCCAGCCCTGATCCTTGGCTCTTTCATGCCTCCTCTAATGAGAAGAGGGAGAAAGCAAGTGTGCGGTCTGGTAAAGAGAAACACTATTATAGTGCCATCCATCACTATTACATTCTGCACCCATCGAGGAGCTCAGTCTTGGTACCAAGGTGGGAGGGTGGTGGAGGGGCGGGGGACAAGAAATGCCCTGGGGAAAAAAGTTGGTAAAAATGTGCCAAAATCTTTAAAATAACATTTCATGACACAGTCTATGTGATGAGACACATAAGGAACTAGTAATGAAGTTATCTCAGGAAGATTATGGGGGGCCAGAAGCTAGCAAGGGGACTGACACGTTGCTGTTTACGGAGTATCTCCTCGGGCTCTTACATTACTTTTGCAGAACAGTTAAAAAAAAAAAAAAAAAAAAAAAAAAGGAAAGCCTTACAAAATGGCCTGTAAGGAATCTCGCTTATAGAGAAATACTCAGATATTTGAAATATGGTATTAAGAACACGATGGTGGATCACAATCAATTGTCTATTAATAGCACAGGAGAGAGGAAGTAAAATCATCCTTTTAATAATCAAATTGATTAAAATAATGTCTTCACAGATTACGTGGCAAAATAAAATAAAAATGCAAAATAATAGTGTCAAAAAGTTCCAGACAGAACTGTAGAGATTCTGAATCATAATTTTGTAAAAACAAAAGCGTATTAAAAGTAGTCAAAAATGGAAAATATTAGCATTGATAGTATCCTGGTGGTGGAGTTGAAGAAGGGGTTTTGTTTTTTTCTTGTATTTTCCAATTTCCCTCCAATAAGTGTGAATCTATAAGCAGAAAATAATTAACTTAAAAATATGCTTCAGTACAGCGAGTAGCAATTCAGCGAGTAGCAATTCTATTTTTAAAAGTATAGTACGTTCTCTTCCTCTACGGTATTAACGCCCTCCAATTTTCCGTCATAAGTAATGCCATGCAGTGACTTGACCTCACACACTTTCCTGCCTGTTATGTCGTTACATCATTTATTGAGAAATCTTTGATTTAATGTGCTTGGAAAGTACTGGACAACATTAAGGATTTGGTAAAATCCTGCTTCTACCCAACTTTCTACTCTGCCTCCAACTCCAAGGGGTTATAACTTTCCTCTTACCTGAATAATTACGAAAGGGTCCTCTCCCCCCACTTAAAGTAATTAAAAAACTAATCGCTTCTAAGAAAATACTAAAATATTCAATACACGCTGGGGTCTTTTCCTGGGAAAGCTTCACAGTGAATGGTTGTATTGAGTCTTTGCTACTTAACAAACTTGAGCTTCAATATTGTAGTATGATTATGGGGCAACACGGGCTTATAAGAGAATTTCATTACTCCTGCAGTCACAGCCAGGAAGCCGAATCTCCCCTCTACACTTGAATGTGACTCAGATTAATTTTGGTGGGAGTTGGGCATGTGTATCTAGGGGAGAATAAACCCCTAAGTGTATAATTAGTAATTACACACTTGTTTCTAGGTCCTGACTTGTAGAGATCAATTTTGTTTTTTTCCAGTTAAACACAATGACTACATTGAAAAAAAAAATCTTTCTAGAGCCAACCAATGGACCAATCTTTCTCGTATAGTTTGGAGGCAATGTGAGTTTTTTTTGACACTTTTCTTTCCCCCCCCTCCGGCAATATGTTTAGATATCTAGAGACTGGGACAGAATTTTTCTGTATGGCACTTTTGGCATTAAGCAATGGCCTAGTTTGTACCCACTGAAAGGGTATTTGTTGCCAGCTGGGCTTATCATGAAAGTGTGATTTGAAGGGACCCTCTAGGGTCACTGCACATTTTGCTCATCCCTTCGTGTCCTTTAAGACAGGGCTGGACTCCTCCTTGGTCTTCCCACTGGTGTTTTATCAGATTTTGTAATGAGAGTCACCGTAGATGTGGCCATTAGGAAATTATATACACAGAAGACTCCTCGGATGGCTGGGACAAGTAGTGTTCCACCCAGAGCCCCCATGGCGACACAGAGAACCGAGTGGCTGTTTGCTCCAGCTCCCCCTTCGCTTCCCTATCCCATCAGGAAGCCAGAATTGGAGGGGAATGAGCTTTCCCCAGGGGAAGTTTCCATCCTTAGAGGCTAATCCAGTATGAAGAGTATAGGAAAGTTCCAGTGAACTCAGGCTTGGTGGTTTCCTCCCAGCCTGGACCGCTTCACACCTTCTTGTCTCATGGGGGCAGCCGCAGCAGAGCTGTCTGCTCTGACCTTACTCTGACCAGCGAAGCTCCTTGATGCTTCACTCTTATTTAGAGAAGAGCTCCTTGGGTGCTCGCCTCCTGTACGACGGAGTGGGTGGGATGGAGGGGACATCGTGCAGTGATGAGTTCAGAGGCACAGAATGGGACTGGCATTATTTGTAAGTGACTGAATCCTCCTCAGCCCCTGGGATCCCATTTCTGCTGCGTCAGATAACGTGGTTTTGATGAATTGAGGCAGCTCCCTCACTTGGGCTTTCAAAGTCACTCACGTTTGGGGAGCTACCCAGTCAATTCAGTGTTCCTTCCCCCAAGTCCTTCGGCTTCTGGGACCAGGGCAGCCTTCTAGGGGTCCAGCTTCATCTTCCCACCTGCCATCTTTCTGAGGCTGACGCGTCCTGTGGGTCCAGTCTCAACATCCTTTACCTGTGTTTGTTGCTTCAGTTGTCACTGTCTTTGCTGCTGAGTCCATGCATGTTGGGTTCGAGCGCTGTCTTCTTGCCTCCACTAGACTCTGGTCTCTTAGATTCCTCTGGATCCCTTCTGCCTGCTTTACCCAGCTGCTCCATGGCCATGGAGAAATGGGAAGCCCCCTCAGGCCCTCCTTCCTTCAGTTGTGCCCTGTCACCTTTTCTCTCTCCTGCAGAGGAGCTTGACTCTTCTAAGAATGGCATGACTTTCCCAAGGAAGTTCCCTTTTTCCCTGGCATTAAATTCTATACTGTCCTCCCCAGATGTCTTCTGGGGCTTTGATTCCACAACCTGGGCCCTCGCTGTAGGAACAAGAAGCCCACACTCTGTTTCCTGTCTCCTTCCTTTTCTTCCCAGAGAAGATGCAAATAAGAAAATAACTCTTGTATCATTCTGAACTCTTCCCCACTTTTAGATTTAAAATTTCAACGTGCTCTGCATCTTCCAATGTTTGCTCTTGATACTCAAGTCAAGTTTTTGAAACTGCTCGCCCTTGCATATTTGTGGTGCACACCTTACTCCTTGGTGTCTCCAAAACTCTACTTCTGCTTCAGTGGATGGGGACAAAAGGAAGTAAACACGCACATGCTCACACATGCGTGCACACTCATGCATTTGGATAGATATTCCTACCTCATTTCCTCCTGTCTCAAATTATATTTGTTAATTTTTTTTGGTGATTAAAATGATTGGTGTTTGATTTCATTGCCTTTCCTCTCTCTTACCTGAGCGTGCATGTAGAAGACCACAAAAGCAATTCGAGTAGATGTGCTGAATACAGTTTTATTAGAGTGAAATGAGTGTGTAAAGGCAGACATCAGGCTTCAGAATCTCTCACTTCCCTGTCATTTGATCAGGATGTTCAACACCTTCTGGGAGTAAACAGCATGCCAAGTCTACAGAAGCTGGTGGTCAGCGTGGAATCTGTGTCCAGATGTCGAACAATTGCCTACAGGGTACACAGCATGGGACAAGAATGCCTCTCCTACGCTCTCATTCTTTCTCCTTCCTTTTCTACATAGAACATTTCTGTCCAGTCCCTACTAATCACACTTTCTCCAACACATTCAGTATTGTTTCCTCTTCATTTCTTCTGCCCTAAATGCCTGTCATCTGCTGGTTTGTCACAAGACTGTTCAAAATCACCTCTCCCAGGAAACCTTCCCTAACCTCACCCTCTGGACAGTTGGGTTCTTACTCTTCTGTATTCCCATAAGCTCTGACGTAAACTTCCAAAATGAGATTTATTGCATCATTTAATAGGGGTTTGCTTGTATCCCAGTATCCCTCACCAGGGTGGTGATCCCTTTGAAGGCAGGAGCTGAGTCCTCATTATCCAGGACCTTGTGATGAATAGCACAGTGTCCGACACATAGCTCTGCCCAGTATTGGAGAAATAAATGACTTACTATCAATGGAAGTGATCCAATGAAAATAAACAAAATAAAAACAAAAAAGGCAAATCTAAAAGGCAACTTTGTTCCTATAATGTTTTTCCTACAAATAATCCAGAATTTAATAATCACTGAACCAGAATCTACTGGTGTGAAGGGAATAAATTGTTCACATTGTAGCAGACATATTAATTCTTTGGGGCTATTAAGATCCATTTAGATTTTGATTACACAATTCCAAAATTGCTTGCTAATGTCGTGAGTAAATCAGTTAAAGCTGGTAGGGTAAATCCTCACGTTGGAGAGAGGCCAGTGTAAATTACTGAAATGTTAGTTTCTTTAGGAAAAAAAAGAACCCCCAAAACACATCGTTCTATAATTTTAAGATCACTGAACTGTCAGGTCTGCTTTAATGAATAAATGAGACTCATTTGTAATTATCCAAGGACATTTTTGATAAGTAAATGGATACTCTACTGGTTCAACAAAATCAGGAAAAGAGTTTATTCTTTAAAAACAATCTCATCACAGTTTCATTTACACGATATTATTTTGCTTGAATTACTTTTTTGTTTTCACAACAATGCAAAGGTAAATTTTAGTTCAACCCAGGCTAATTGTCTTGGTAGCAGGATATAAACGCATGAGGTCTCATTCTACATGATGAAAAGCAGCCTCCTTTCCTCTTACATGTTCTCCCCACAAAAAAATGGTTGTGTGAATTTTGCCCTCCTGTAATTAGCGGTGTCATTCTTTGTTATCCTCTCTGATCCTACAATGTAATCCGTCTAAAGTGCAATTTGATATGCTATGTATCTGCTTTGAAGTTCCCAGTGGCTCCTCATGGCCCTAAGAAAAGATTCAAAATTTGCAGCTTATTTTAATTGCCTCAGTTTCCCATTCCTGGTTCACCTCTCCCCACAATCCTTTGCGGTTCCTCAAAAGTCCTCCTGCCTCTAGCTCTCCTGTGGTGGATCCCTGTGCCCAGAAGTCCTCCTGGCTTTCTCCGTACCTGGCTACCTCGTGCACCTGTGTCCGCCCCTGGGCAGCACACTTTATTCCACGCCCCCAGGTCTGGGACAGGTGATTCCCCCATATTTCCCGGTAGAACTAAACCCGAGGTTCTCTTTGCCTTGACTCTTTGACCAGGACTTGAAAGCAAGATCCTTGTGGCCTCTGTCTTTGTATCACGGGTGGCCTATGACCACGTTGGATCATTGTAGGTTTCTAGCGTTTGTTGAATGAATAAGTAAATGGACCCTTGCAGGTTTTAAAGGATGAAGTCACATTCAAGATCTAGCTCCAGGGAGTTTGGAGAAATCAGATTCCTCATCACATAATGTTTTGAGAATTATTTTACTTTTTTACACAGGAAGTAACTGAAAAAGCATTATTTTTATTTTTACTTGATTTATGTTTTTTTTTTTAAGATTTACTTATTTATTTTACAGAGAAAGACAGTGCACAAGCAGGGAGAGGAGCAGAGGGAGAGAGATAATCTTTTTTTTTTTAATTTTATTTATTTATTTATTTATGATAGTCACATAGAGAGAGAGAGAGGCAGAGACACAGGCAGAGGGAGAAGCAGGCTCCACGCACCGGGAGCCCGACGTGGGATTCGATCCCGGGTCTCCAGGATCATGCCCTGGGCCAAAGGCAGGCGCCAAACTGCTGCGCCACCCAGGAATCCCGGGAGAGAGATAATCTTAATTGTACAGCATGGAGCCCAATCTAGGGCTTGAGCTCTCAATCCTGAGATCATGACCTGAGCCAGAATCGAGAGTCAGATGCTTACCCAACCCCCAAGGCACTTGGGCTCCCCTCATTTATAGTTTTTAAGCATCGCTTATAAGTCACTGATTTCCCAAGACCTCAGCGGTTGGTTTTCTCTTGCAAGAGGGCCCGGTGGGGGAGATAGGCGAGCCAGTGGTCTTTGTGACTGCCAGGCTAGTTGAAAGCAGGATTCATTCCTCATCTCACCTTCCATTTTCCTGGAGAGGAGGAAAGAGAAGGCTTGGAACTCATTTTGGGTTATAGCGATTCAGTTTAGATTTGTCCTGAAACTTTTGAGTCACTTAAGCCACGTTGATGGGTCTTGCTCCTGAGAAGACTGAATCCTATTATTAGCATATGGACACTTAGCTGAGTATGAGAGACGTGGGCTGAGTGCACGACGGGTCCAGAAAACGAGCTCAGACTTGGCAGGTAAAAGTCTGGGGTTGTGTCAATAGTGGCTCTACCACGACTATTTATCCTGCCCTTGCCAGGCCAACGGACTTCTCTGCACTCAGCATACTCCTCTGTAAAATGGACATAGCACCCACCTTGGGGTTCTAATAATGCTCACAGGAGATGTGAAATTGTGCAGTAAGTAGCTGTGCTCTCTTATAACTCAAGCGCTCCTGGTTCCCCCTGTCTCAAGCCCTGTGTAGACCTTGCTGAAGATAGCTTCCAGACTATTTTATCACCAGATACAATACTTTCTAACTAAAATGTAAGCTTTTTCTCAATTTTATTTAAAAAAAAATCTCAAAATTCTTTGAGATTTGGACACACACCTAGAATCAAGTTCAGGGAATGAGTGAACACTAATATTAAATCTCAAGCTCGGTGCTGATTATTCCATCCTTACAACTTCATTTCCTGGGAACATGAAAGTTTATTTATTCTTAGATGCAAATGTCCTTGGGGAGAAGGAAAACACATCATTGTCAGCTAATATTTACAGGGGATTTATAGACTATCAGCTGAGCTCTGTAAAAGGACAGGAACCTGGGATTTGTGGGATGAGCCTGAATGCCAGGAGCGAGTTGGAATTTCTGGTGAGGTAGGAGGGCCCTGGAAGCTGGGAACAGGGTCTGGGCTTAGGAATCCCATTCATATCACTATCTTGGCTACTAAAATGATTCAATTGCCCTGCTTATGTCCCAGAACAATTTTCACGCCTGATTTTGGATAGGTCTGCACCAGGATGGTCTGCTTCTTGGAAAGTTTACTGAAAATGTATTCTTTTCAGGAGATGGCTATTTTAAAGAATAAGAAGGGATCTCATCTTATACTAGCAGATTAAATATTACTTATGCCTTCTTGAAGGTTGATTGG
This sequence comes from Canis aureus, assembly GCF_053574225.1. NCBI lineage: Eukaryota > Metazoa > Chordata > Mammalia > Carnivora > Canidae > Canis > Canis aureus. The sequence continues at coordinate 3,562,742 of NC_135646.1, forward strand.
TTATACTATTTCTTGTTTAAGAAACATTATGAATTAACTTTTACTCTTTTGTACACAGAAATGAAGAGAAGTCAAAGGGCTTCTGATGCTTTTCCACTTTTGTTTCTTAAATTTGTATTGTTTCCAGATCCTTGAAGCCTCACCTTGGCAACCTTTGCAAGAGGAGCAGCATCATACTGCTGGAGATGGAAGAAGCCTTCAGTAATTGCTGCCTCTCCCATGGCCTCTGTCCACTATGTCGTGGCTTATTCAGCAGCAAGGTCATCCTGCTTTGGCAGGAAAACGTGGTGGACTCAGGTATAATCCTCTGGAGAAAACAACTGTATGTTACGAAAACTTGAAAGTCCAAAAGGAGGAGATTTTCAGCAAGTCACTTCCCTATGAATGGCAGTATAGGGGAAAATGAAAAAGAGAGATACTTTGGTTGGTTTTGTGGCATTTCTCTATTGCCTGATCTTTAATAAAGGCATAGGGGCACTCTTCCTTTAGAGGTGAGTGAGTGGTTTTGAATTTCAAGAAAGAACAAGGCTTGGTGAGACTTCAAAGGTATTGATATGATGGTATTCTCATTTACTCCCCTTTGTGTTTTTTGTTTTTTTGTTTGTTTGTTTTAAATGACAGAAAAATAAGAATCAAGAGACAAGATAGGTGTGCACATCTTGGAGGCTGGGTTTTTCTCCTTCATCTGTTACAGAGCGTTAGAAATGCATTCCCTATCAACCTCCAAGAATGGGAAAAATCAAGTGGTAATATCAACTGGGACTGTAATGTCTCCCCTGCTGGGGTGCGCTAGGCCCCCTTCTCTACAGGCGTTATCCCATGCAATCTCTACAGCTCCTCTGTAAGGTGGTGCTAACAAGCCAATTTTATGAGTGAGGAAACTACAGCTCGGAGAGACTTAGAAATTTCCTCAAGGTCATATGGTTTGTTGGGAATCAGATTTCAAACTGAGGTTTTTCCTGTCCTACAAGTTGGTGCTTCCTATCCTATACATCAAGGATTCAGAATGAAAACATCAAGAAGCAGCTTACTCCACGTGATTTTGAGCTATTAAGAAATAGCTGTACTTTCTTAATAATGTACTTAATAATGTACTTAAAAAATGTACTTTCCCACACTAGGCATCTACAATGTGAATAGAAAGCATGGGGTGGATAAACATCCACAGACAGACTCCATCCAGACATAGCATTTTATTACATCTTTGAACCCTAATCTTGCTATTCTAGTGAAGGGCTTCATGGGACAAGGTGATTGATTTCTTCTTAGCAAATAAAAAGATAGATAATGAAAATAAATGAAGACTAGGAATTGAAATTTCCCCTTTTAAAAATACAATTCACACATGCTTATTGCTTCAAATATATGAAAAATAAGGAACAGTATAAGAAAAATCACCAGTAATCCCACCAACAATCAACAATTTGTGTTGGTTTTACATAGCTAATATGTTGTCCTTGGAATTTTTTATTCAGATCTTTTTATGTTGCTCTATACTGTAAGCATTCTTCCATTTTTCTTGACAATTTTTATAAATAATTTTAATGTCTATTTTCCATTACATGGCTGTATCATAGTCTAATTAGTCTTTCTCCTATTTTTAACATGTAGATTGTTTTCATTTTTTCTCACTTTTATATATAATATAGTGAAGGGCATTTCTGTTACTTTTAATTTTGATATAATTTCAAACTTAAAGAAAAAGTTGCAAGAATATTACAAACAACCTCCATTGTTTGCTTTTACTCAATTTTTTTATTATTCCTTCTCTCCCTCTGTCTCTCTCTCATACACACACACACACACACACACACACACACACACTTTTTTCTCTGAACTATTTGAGAGTAGACTATCCTTTGCCCCATGAGCACCTACCTCAGTGTACATTTCCTAAAAATAAGAACTTTCTCTTGCATAAACACAAAAAATTCAAAATTTGAAAAGTTAATGTTGATGCAACACAATCATATAATTCACAGTCCATTTTAAAATTCTTTTTTTTTTCAGTCAAAGATCTGATTCAGTACGGTGAAGAAAAATTTTACATGTGACATTTTACTTGAATTTGTAATGCTCTCTAGCTTACATTCCTAAAATGAAGATGATAGGGTTATTAGGGATTTTTACAGCTATTGATGTAAGATGTGGAAAGCAGTGACTATCTAACCAAATATCTACAAGAATATTCAGAAGACAGCATGGACATTAACTATGATCATTAAAGAAACAAAACCAACCAACCAAAAAAACAAAACTTTACTATGCTCTTATTTTAACTTCTTTGACTACTAATAATAAAGGAATATTTTTCTTTGTGTTTGTTAGTCTACTATATTTCTCCTTTTATTACATATTTGTTCTTAACTATTTTTCTAATTATAGATATAGGAATTTTCATATTTATTTTATATGCTCTTTATATATTAAAATTATTATCTATTAATTATATTTGATAGAAAATAATTTTGTTGAGTAGTTTGCCTTTGGGGAATTTCCTTTTTAAAAACCCCATAGCATGACTACAGGGACTGTTAACAGCTCTATGGATGAATATTACTTAGATACAAAGAAAAAATGAAGAAAAAAAAGATTTAGAAGAAAGTAGTCTAGAAATGAAAAAGTTTCTTAGTCTCAGTTGAAGATAATCAGAGTTTAGTTCAAGACTCTGATTACTTGAACAGAAAAAAAAGAAAGCACTACAGGAAAAAATGTGATGTTGGACCCAAGAAGCCTTGGAATATGATGCATGTGGAATCAATGACTAACCTGCTATCTATTATGGACCTGAGATTTCTTAACTACAGAATGGAATGGCAATGCCTATCAGACAGGGTTGATGCTCTTACAGTATCAAGTGATAGAATAATTGTGATGTATATTATTGTATGTGCCAGGGATAAGGAAAATATTCGGGGCTATGTTTAATTGTTATAAGGATAGTGCTCATGGGAAAGCTTTATGGGTGGACAAGAATGTAGATGGGGAACATATTAAGGAATTTATTGAGATTGTCCTGAATCTACATGTGTGAATATTATGATATAGCATCTCCCTAAAGGGTTGTAAGTAGAGACATGGAGAACACTGAGCAGAGAAAAACACACGGTGCCAGTACTGGGGATTTTGGGGAAAAATTTATAGGGGATTTTGAAGGAGTGGCTAAAGGAATGTTAGGCAAAACCAGGCAAACAAACAAACATACACCTCAAAAACCACTGACTGACTCTTTATCTATCACCTAACAAATATAATATGATGTCTTTCATACATCTAACATTGTCTTTGTTGTAAATACGAGGGATAAGATAAATATGATTTTTTGTTCTCATGGGCTTACAGTCTAATTGGGAAACTAAGACGTGTTCCATTATGCGTGCCATCATTTAATGAGTTGCACTAGAGCTAGGAAGGAAAACTGGGTGCAACGAGAGTTTGCAAGATGGGACCCCTTCTAACCTGGGACGTGGGGGAAGCTGGAAGAAGACGTAGCATCCGTGAGGACTCCACAAGGAAGAAACAAGAAGTGTCTTGAAAGTATGTCATACATAGTGCAGGTTGTACAAAGGGTAAAAGAAATAAATCTAGAATTTGAAAGTATGTGAAATCCATTCATTCGTTCACTCAAGAAACTTATCAAATATCGATTATGTGTCAGTTCTGAGAACACAAAAGACACGGTTCCTAATTCGAATTGCTTCCAGAGAACAAAGACCCCACTCGAGGCCGCACAAAACGTTCATTTCTTTCGGTGTCAAGGAGAGAAGATTTCCGTCTGGTCCACACACAGTATCAGGGGAAAATGCGGGGAAACTTGTGCCAAGAGTGGATGAACCAGCAGGCAGTGAAAACACAAGGGAACAGCAAAATATTCCTAAAAGGGAGGGTGTATTTGGGCTTGGAAAAAGTATGATCAGCACCAACAAAGCCATATGGAAAACGGTACGTAGAATCTGGGCAGAGTCCTCGGTTCCAACTGTGTCCAATCTGTGGCCCATATACAAACCTGTCATAAACCCAGTTCTACCTATGGCTTGATCCAAATTGCAAGATTTTATTTCTTCTCTCTCAAAACTATGGGGCGGGTCAAGGAAAGTAAAAATGGAAATATGACCTTCGACATTGACATTGCCACTGCCCCTCCTGGCTCTCTGCTCCCGGGGGTGGGAGCCAGGCTGGACAGTGTCCAGGAGGCAGCTCTGCCCCTGAGGACATTTACTGGGCAGGCATCAGGTGCATCAGAAGCTTGGAGGTTAGGAGAAGGAGAAAGGTGGGGTTTGCAGGGAGCACGGATGTCTTGAGTTTTAGAACCAGAGGCCAAGGAGCCTACGATGAAATGGTTAAAGAACTGCTCATTTTAAATATATATAAAATAATATAGACTATTTTATGGGCAAAAAATGCAGTTCAGAAAAGCAGATTTGGTGCTGCACTAAATGTTTTAATTTTTTTTTATATGCTCCACATTAGAGCTTGCATTTTCTCATACCTCCAAGGCATAGTCTTTTATGGCTTTGGAGATAGAAGATTTACATTTAAATCATGCTTTTCCTGCCATGTTGTAACAATAGCATTTTAAGTTCTACTGTTCACCCAAAGGTCAAAACGTCTTTTTTTTTTTTTTTTAAGTCTACATATGCTATCACCTTAGCCAAGTGAGCAAATCTTTTTAGCTCTGAATATCTAAATATTATTTATAGTTTATGTAAAATGAAAACCAAGTGCCAAGAGTTTCACACAAAAAAATGGAAACAGGGAAGTCACCCTGGGCTTGTTGTGAGAAGTAGACATTGCATAGTTACAGGACCTCACACCCTGACAGTGTATGTTTTCTGTTAAAGGCTCACTTTTTGTTTTTGTTTTTGTTTGTTTTTGTTTTTTTGTTTTTTTTTTTTTTTTTTTTTTAGCACATGGACCACCAAGTGACTGTGTCTCTGTTCTGAGCTACAGGCTCTTCTGAAAGGTATAAGGTTGACAATCAGACTCCAAGACCCTTTTGGCTCTCACTATTGCCTTGAAATTAGTTCCTAGGTGTATAGTCCCTAATTTTTCCTTTACTCTTTTCCTGCCATAAAAAAAAAAAAAAATGGAAAAAGGGAGAAAAAAGAATCTCCTTATTGCATTGTACTTATAGTCAAAGATGATGTATTGTACCTTTAAAAATTTGTCAGAAGGATAGATCTCATAGTAAGCTTCCTTATGACAATTAAAAAAGACAATCATATCTTAAGCATTATTTAGAAATGGGACTGTGATCTATCTTGTCATTATCTTTAACTCACATCACAAAGCCCATCTACATGGGTTAGTGCATGGATTTTCATAATCACATGTTCTTGTATTAAGAAATGTGGAAGGCAAATCTCATAGGCAAACAAATTGACTTTTATCTTTTATTCTGTAATTACAATCTCAGTCTGTGGTTTCAAAATTGTGCTTATAAGACAAAGAGGGGAAGAAAGCTTGCTTCTGATTCTGAATCTGAGATAAAATATCTATTAAGGGTGTGTATCCTTGATTTTTAACTACACACAAACTCACTCTCTTGATCACCTGTAGGTGGAGAGTAGACCTAAAAATGAGGATATGTTTCCAAAAGCCACGAAAGACTGGGGAAGCTAAATATTTACCAATCGACCTTTGCTTTCAGGAATGATGTGATAAAGACCCACCTTTTTAATTGGAATAATACTATTAAAGAAGCCCCTAAACAAGTCATATCAAACAAAAGGGAAAGAAGGGGGCTCCCTGGGTGGCGCAGCGGTTTGGCGCCTGCCTTTGGCCCAGGGCGCGATCCTGGAGACCCGGGATCGAATCCCACGTCGGGCTCCCGGGGCATGGAGTCTGCTTCTCCCTCTGCCTGTGTCTCTGAGCCTCTCTCTCTCTCTCTGTGACTATCATGAATAAATAAATAAAATCTTTAAAAAAAAAAAAAAAAAAAAAAGGGAAAGAAGGGTCATTTTCAAATTTTATTATTTGTACTTTATTATTTCTTGTGCCTATTTTTTAATAAATAAGATTTGATGAAATTTTTTAAGTATGTGAGAAGTTTGCCGCTTCTGTTAATATGAATGTATAAAATTCCTCAAGTTCTAGGGTGTTCTAAGGGTAAAACTCAATGCCAAGTTAGACATAGTTCATTCCTTTGGTTTCAGTAAAACGTGGTTGCAGAGGGAACCCACTACTACACAAAGTTAGAATTTGACCCATCACAGTCCTCCAACTTCTTTTCTGCTCTGACATCTTCCAGCTAAATGTTTTTTAGGAAAAAAAAAAATCTATTAAGCTAGAAAAGGAAACTACTTTGTCTACTTTGGACAATTGGTGATATAGCACTTCATCTCAAAGGAATGTGGAGGGAACGTTTAAACTATAATGTTTTATAGGCAAAGAGCTTCACAAGGACCCATAAGGTCAAGACTGTATTGATAACCCAGTCTTGTTGGTGTGAGACTGTCTAGAAAAGTCCAGCAAAAATATTCTGCAATCACTGGTTCTGGTTAGACTCACTTCATAGTGCTATCTATCCACATCATTATCCTTTCAGATTGGATAAAATTTTTATTTATTCAGAGTTGTGGAGTGTCACCTGGGGACAGCTCTAGGCAAACCACGAAATTAAAGAATTTTGCCTTCAGTACTGTCTGACCTTCTTCACTTCCCATTGCCCCTCTCTGTATTCCCGGTCTTCTCACTCGCCCTCTACTCTTACCAAAGATCTGGTATTCTTGAGGGCTCTCCTTTACTTTTTCCTGCTCCAAACTCATTATCAAAAAGGTACTCAATATGTCATTATTATGGAATTAAATGAACTCTATCTTATCCCTTTTGCTTCTTCCTATTGTTGTTGTTGTTTGTATTTCTTTATGTTTCACAATTTAACCTTTCTATAGAGACTGAGGCATGAGCCAGTCATTAAAAGAAATATTTTAGCCATTCAAAACAGAAGACTTGATGGCACATGGAAATCAAATTATCTATAGGTGGCCTACTCCAGTATAAATTCCCCAGAATAACTCTTGTTTACATTTTGTGGCATCACAAGAAATATCTATGGTAAAAAAAGAAAAAGAAAAGAAATATCTACGGTATTGATCTAGCCCCTGGATGACTTAAAAGAGATCACTCATTTAAATATCAGTGACAAGGACTTTCCTGGTGACTAAAGACAAGGCACTCAAATTCACAGAGTGCACATAAATTGCACGGTCCTTACCAGACCTATGAGAATCCCCAAAACAAACCAGAAGCAGATGCGGGTTTTGTTGTTGTTTACTTGGCATCCCATTGGTGTCCAGCCTTCCTTCCATTTTCAGTTCATGACTATTTATATGTAGGGGAGGGGATATGACTTGGGATTATCCTATCCCCCTTGATACAGACAGATGGGTTGCTGAATGGTCACTTGACCCAAATGAGAATCATCCTGTAGGATTTGGTTATCTTTTCCTCAAGGCATTATCTTTTGCTGGAATAGCTGTGAGGATGACAGAAGTTTAGAGCCACCTGCAACCATTGCATGAAGGAAGCGTGCTTAGCATAAAGCCAACATAAAGCAAAGCAGAACTGAGATGAGGGGTAGGGAGGCATCAGTATCCAAGTGATGTTTCCCAGCCTGTAGATATAGTAAAGCTTGATATCAGCCTCAGCTCTGGGCTCCTCAATACATTCTAATCACAAGTTCCTGTGAGTTGGGTTTTTATCTTCTGGGACCAAAGAAGTATTGCTTAACTAGGGATGTCATCAGGGGACCCATCCATGAAGATGCCAAACGACTGATTACCGCTGGGGACACAGAACAGATACAGTTGCTGGAGCCAAACTGAAGGTGACATTGATGCTACCCTTTGGTGAATGTCTGCCTCATGACAGATGATTGCAATGTTACAGACACATGCCCTGTTCCACCCCATCTCCGGCTCCTCACTGATAGGTGATTCCTGATTGACACTAGAAACACATTCCTAGAGTGGACGGCCAAGTGGAATTTGACACCAAGCTATTTTTTCTCCTCGGTTGTCTAATAGAGCCTGATTGAGCTGGTTCCTCTTTGTCAAGTGTCATTCAAAAATCACCCAATTGTTGGTCCACCCTTGCTTCGTTGTTGATGAGAATGCCATGTGGGCTGGAATCAAAGCCTTGCTGAAATTTGTCTGTTTTACATCTGTTCCTGGCTGGGAGCTTAATGAGATGCATGGCATAATGAGATGTGTGTCTGTAATGTGTAATGAGATTCTTGATTCAAGTGTCTAATGAAGCCTATAGCTTAATGAAATGTATAGCATAATGAGATGAGCGGCTTGACTGTACAGTACAGATTTGAAAGTCCTTTTAGGAAATATCATTAGGCATGCAAAATTTTTTCCTATCTGCATAAACTCCACCCACATTTCTTTGGGATTATTTTAGTTTATAATATCTCAGTGCTGTTGTCATCATCACCATGAGTACCTCTTTCTTTTTTTTTTTTTTAACACGTATTTATTTTAGAGCTAGAGAGAGAGAGAGAGCACACACACATCCACATCCACATGCTGTGGGAATTGGGGGAGGGGTAGCAGGCGAGAATCTTCAAACAGGCTCCCTGCTGAGTGTTGAGTCCAATGAGGGGCTTGACCTGGGGCTTGATCTCATGACCCGTGAGATCATGACCTGAGCAGAAACCAGGAGTCCAACGCTTAACCAACAAAGCTACTTCAGGTGCCCCACCATGAGTACTTCTTATAACCAAAGCTAAGAAAACATGAGCACTGGCCCTCACCACATATGATGGGTAGTCTGAAAACATAGCATAGACATTTTTGCTTCTTGTGGAGAGAAAATTGTATCTTTGTTTCTTTCCTTTCACTTTTTTTAAAGGTAACCAACTAATATCCATGAGCTATTGCTTAACAAAAACACTTAAAATTTTGTGATTTAAAACAATAAGCTTTACCATGGCACGTAGTCTGTGAGTCAACTGGGTGCATCTTCTAGATTCAGATACTCTCCTATGTTTGTGACCAGCTACAGGTCAGACAGAGTTCCTGTGGATCTTGGCTGGGCTCTCCCCATCTTTGGGGGTCAGATGCCTGCAGGCTTGTCTAGGACAGTGTTGGTTGAGGAGGTTGGGATCTCCTTGATTTAGTCTCCCATCCTCTAAACAACTGGCCATGACTTCATCTAAAAGCAGAGTCAGGAGATCAAGAAGAGGAGAGAAAGCTTCATGATGCCTAGGCTCCAAACTGTCACATCACCCATTCAACCATTTTTATTTGAGACAAAGCAAGTCACAAGTACAGAATCAAGATATTAGGAAAGAGATTTCACCCCTTAATAGGAGAAAGAGCGAAGTCACATGGACACAGAACAGCATGAACACAGGGAGGAAGGAAGACATTTTGCATTTATTCCTCCTACAAACTATGAAGTGGGAAACATATGTGCGTACCCCCTTTTGATCTTTTTACACTAATACATTTTTGAAGGGAACATATTTATGCAAATTGTTTTTTCTTTAAATGTTAGAAATTGTACAAAGGATAGTGATACTAACTATGAATACGTGACAACAATTAACTCATTACACTGAACCCCCATGACCGGTGGGTTGACGACTGATGCTCTCAGCAAAAGAAATAGATTAAGTACAATCTTTTTGGAAACAAACACAAATGCTAATACAAATTACCACTAATTTCCCTTTTAGCAATGGGAAACTATCTCATAGTGGACAGGATTAGGAATCTATCCATCTCTGACTTAAAATCTAGTGGAGATTTTTCTACTTTTTCACAGATTTGCTTTAAGAGTATTAAAAATTGCATTCTGCCAAGAACTACTGGTGATTAACCCCAGGCATGAGGTGTATGTTACATGAACTGGCCCTAAAATTTATGAAGAACTGCACAGAGTTTTAGCAGTGTGTATCTCATTTGCAAAAGCCTCCTGGATGAAACCCAGGACACTCTCATTTGAAAATTTATAGGGACTAGTCTATCCAGCAGTTTAACAGACAGTCTGAATTTTTTTTAACATACCCTAGCCAAGGTTTTATCTCCTTCCCATCTCCCAGATTGAATATCCATTATCTTTCAAGATGCCATTACCCTCAGATGCCTCAGATTTATTTGTCTAGCTATTTTATAGAATAAAGGCCTGATAGGGTCCTCTTTAAATACACATCCTCACCACATTTTAGAAACCAGCAGTTGGTCCCATCATTTCCTTAACTTAAGATTATGCTTTTCTATTGCACGGGGATCATAAATCCCACTCCCATGTGCATTTTACAATTATGAAAAGGAATGAATCAAACAAAATACTAGAAGATCAGAATTTTTTTCCCCAATTTATTTTCCAGCTGTGCTTTTCTATCCATGGGATAGTTTACTTAGGTACATGCAGGTACACATCCTATGCATGTGCTCAATATAGGTTTGTGGATGCATTGATTTATTATTTCAATAAAAAAATTTATTATTTCAATTCAAAATCTGGCATTAACCTGATTAACTTGATTAGCCTGAGCATTTTTCTTTATACTTCTTTTTTTTTAAGATTTTATTTATTTATTCATGAGAGACACAGAGAGAGGCAGAGACACAGGGAGAGGGAGAAGCAGGCTCCCTGCAAGGAGCCTGATGTGGGACTTGATCCCAGATCCTGGGATCATGCCCTGGGCCGAAGGCAGATGCTCTACCACTGAGCCACCCAGGCATCCCTCTTTATACTTCTTTAAGTACCATGAAATATTTAGGTGTGATAATTGGTCCTCAAGCTGATAGAATCTAGATCTCTCTGTGTTATCTAAATGATACAAAGCATTATGGACTAGTGGCTCCTAATTGAAAGCACTAGTTGTGCCTTTACATGAAAAGTGACAATACAAAATGACAGCAAGTAAAGATAGTTTTATTTTCCTCAAGGTCAGTTCAGGTCTAAAAAATTCTCTGAAACACATTGGGACCTGTACCACTTAAGTGAACCGCTCACACTGACCCAATTCATCGGATTGCTACCCAATCCACTTTACTGTGTCCTGTGATAAGTCACAGGTTTAGTAGTGTATATCCCCCAAAGTTCTAGAATCCAGTTTGTTTCTGAGAGTACCAAACCCACATATTATTTCTTCTTTGTGTAATTTTGTATTGATTTTCAGGGCCAGCATGTGGGCAGCTTAGCAGATGTGCACAGAAGTCAAGCAACAGAGCTGGCAAGAACCTGGGCAGAATGAAGACACATGGAGTAGAAAGTAAGCCCTGGAAAGAGCTGGAAACCATGGGTTCCAGGGAAGCTGGTTGACGTTAGCCATAGAAAAGGGAGAACAAAGAATAGGTCAGAATTTTTCAAAATGGAATGTTCAGACTGCCTGCAGCAGTTACCTGGAGAGCCTGATAAAAATATAAATTTTTGGCCCCCATCAACCCTGTTTCATCAAAATCTTTAGGGAAGATCTTCAGAAGTTTATATTTTATCAAGTTCTCCAATGATTCATGCACATCTAAAATTTGAGAACCAGTGTACTATGTTTTGAATATTTCTAGTACACAATCTATCCAGAATCATCACTATATTCCTTGTCTCTGGCAGCTTGTAGATGGTTATTGGATAAATGAAGGAACGGTTGAACAAACAAACTGCTTTGATACCAACATCAGAACCCTACAATCTGTTAGCGATCCAGCTCCAGGTTATAAATGCAGGAAGGCCAGGCAACAAATCAATGAGGGATGCCATCAACAAAAGGAAGTCTGAGGCTGAGCCAAATGCTATTAGGGTTGGTGGCTTTCCACCTTCTCCCTCTTTCTTCCTATGTTCCACCTTCCTTAGAAACCAGAAAGTGTTCCATGGTCTGGCTTCATCTGTAGTCTGAGTGTGTGGATGCTCCGCAGTCGACACAGGTAAATCTTTTCGATTGCATAGTTCAAGTAAGATGAAAGACAATGTATGTATTGTCACTGACGAATACAAACACATAATAAACACAGTCATCACTCTGAGGAGCTGAGGTTCAGAAAGGTTAAAGGCATTTGACCCACTTTACACAGCTAGAAAGTAGAAAAGGCAGCAGAGAAATCGGGTTTGCATGGCTGGCCAGGAAACCGTCTCTTTTGATGCTGGTTACTGCCTCGCATTTTTAGAAGGTGTTGAGGGTTGGAGGGTTTGGACGGATGCCCTCTCACTCTCTTCTGTTCCACAACCGAGTTTAGCTTTTACACACCGATGGACCCACAGAGCTGTTTCTTAACGAATTCTCCCTCAAGACACGTATTATGCAAGAAAATAGTTGCAATAAATGTCTATTTTAAAAGCAATCATTTTCTTTTAATATTTTTCCATTTCATTCATCTACAGCTCCTCCAATCTCGTCTGTATGTATCCCTGTTCTCAAGAACACTCTATTCTTGTTTTCAAAGAGCTATGAATGACTGTCATACTGAACAGGGTATGTCACAGCTTCGCCTTCTCAGCCTTGAGTCCCCAAGCTGGCTGCCACCCCCAGCATCAGGGTGTCAGCAAGCAAAGACCCAGATGGTTAAGACTGGCAAAAATCTATGAAATCACCCCCAACGGTTCTCTCATTTCATATGGGGAAAAATGGAGCCCGGGGAGGTTGAAGTGTTCATCCAAAAGTTTACTGTGCCTCACTGCTCCTTTATTACCCCACGCTTTTCTATTAATCTGGTTAGGATATGAATAGATTTCCATTGTTAAAATGAAGAGCTGTTTCTAAAATTGTGTCTTGTTTTGTGACCTTGACACATCCTTTAGGTGTCACAGAAACGGGAAAACCCCTACTTATCCTTGAGATGTTGCTAAGTCAATCAACTTGCTGAGAACACTTTGGGTGGGATGAAAAATATCCGGACGGAATACAATGTAATATCCAGGTCATTTTCATATGACGTATGCTTTCATGAGTGGATCCATTTAAGAGAATAATGAAAGAGACAGTTTTTCCAGTCAAGCAAAGCCCAAATTGTGATTAGGGGCTGAACTACCAGGTGACAGAGGGGAGCTGCTCTCTGTTGTTTAAAATAGAGGTTTACAGCAGGAGTTTACAGTTTCTCAGTGCAGGTCTTATCAACATAAATGTCGAGGAATTTGTTGGCTCTGTCTCTTGCTTTTAGCAAACATGTGGATTACATTCCTCCTCGTCCGTGGAAATACAAGATTGTGTATTTTAATTCGTCTAAAGTTTTACCACAGAGTCTATAAATATTATATAACAAATCTGAGCATTACTACTTTCTTGTGCATTCAGGATACATCTCTGTGATCACTATAATCAACCTAATTGGGCAAGACTCCCTAAGTGAAGGCAATAACATTTGTTTACTTCATTGTAGGAATGTGCTCACAGCCTGGTACCACCACATTTAAATTAGTTTTTATCCAAAACAGAGAGAAATGTACCCTTCAGTCAACACAGTCTGTTAATTTGAATGTGTTTAAATTAACTGTGTGCATGCCCGTAGGAAACTCGGAGAAGCTGTGTTCTTTGTCCTCTTGAGAGAGGACTCCGTGACATTCAGAACTTTCCCTCCTTTCATATTTGGGAGAGTGAAGAGGAGAGGGAGCCCTCTCCATGCTCTGAGGTGGCTGGTCACGCAGCTGAAGTACCCCAGGAACCACATTCCCGGTCGCAGTGGGAACAGCCAAATGATTTCTCAGGTGTTGCGACAATAACCTCATGAAAAAGTCTACGATTGTAGGTGGAGGGGAGAGAGAGGCTCAGTTAGACAAGTCAAATCCAAACAAAGATGGGTTATTCGTGCCCCTTTTGTAGGAATCCTGTACCAGTTGCATGTGCTACTTTGTCTCATAGAATTAACCTTTTGACACCAGATGTTTTCCTTCAGAATCACCGTGGATTTATCCCCGGAGAATTTGCCACCTCTTCCCCATTCCATCCCCCATGGTTTTGGGTTTTTTTTTGTTGTTGTTGTTGTTTTTGTTTTTTCCCATTGCTTTGCCAGGTGCAGTTTTTACATTGAGCCCTCACATGCACAACACAGGGTAGGAGCTCGGGGTAGGAAATCTGGAGCTGAGGGAAAGGAAATGATTTGAGGGGAGTTCAAAGAGTCTCTTCTCTGACTTGTGCTCCTCCTCGTGGGAGCATCTGTGTGTCATCGTAGAAAGCACGTGTGTTATTGCTACCAGCGTTCTTGTTAGAGAAAAGTCATTTATTGTAAGACATTGTGCAAAGAGGGCAATTTCTCCATCAAGGAAAGAGAGGCAGAGCTGCTCTGGCAGGAGGGGCAGGGGTAATCTGCAGGACTGCCTGGCCTGAGCTCCATTTTGAGGAGGCCATGTTGCCACGGACAGGAGGTGAGGCCGAACTGCCTTCCTTCAGAGCAAGAGAGAACAGCAGAGCAGCTGAGGTCTCCAGCCTATGCTAAAAATACTCCAGGAAACACATGCACCAGTCAGCTAAAATTAATCAAAGTTACCTCCTTGCTTTCGTGTGCAGTTTTCAGGAAGTGTTTCATATTTCTATTGCCCTATTTCTCCTGAAGCATCTTCCTGGTACCCAGATTTCACCTTCACAAGTTTGCAGGGAAGGCAAAGGGGTGATATGCTGGCAGCCGTTTTGGTAGACTTCCTCGGAAGCCCCAAATCCTGTTGTCTTTCCAGGCCCTGCCTCGCGGAGGCCTAGCACAAAATCGGCACCCATGAGTGTGCCCTGAATGCGAGTCCTACCCCATGACTTGGGGCTGTCCCTTTCTGAACATGTGAACTATCAAACAAAAAGTGTTTTCAAGCAACAATATGGACTCCAGCTGTCTGGGTCACACCAGTCAGAGAGGTATAATCTCACAGAGACGATAAAACTATAGTCACTTAGTGGCGGGCTCTTAGCAGAACCCTGGAATGCCATTTCTTGTGATTTCCATGACATTCCTGGGGCCTCTGACACATGAACTCAGATAACCACAGCTCTCCTTCTTATAAGCATTTCCTTTGTTCTCCAGCACGGTCCATTCTGTTGACTTGCCAGCAGCTAATCCCCTTGACATATTTCTTGTCATTGCTCACGTTTCCTTGGTTTCCTGATTCTCCTGATGTGGGTCTTCTTCAATCGTTCATGACAGTAACCCAATTCAAACCTGATGAAACAAACCTAGGAATTTATTGATCTGTGTACTGAGAACATGGATGGGCAGTAAGTCTTCAGATATAGGTGGATCCAGGGTTCACAGATGCCATCGGGACTCTGTCTCTTTCTCCCTTGTCACACTCTCACTCCAAGGGCAGTCATGAAGGGCAATGGTTAGCACCACACCCATCTCTTTTTGGCTTTATTGGGGTTAGAGAAAGATAGATTTTCCTGACGGCTCCTACAGAAACATCCTGCTGAGGATTTTAGCAAGTCTGGTTTATATCACATGTCCGTCCTTCACTGATTATTTTGTTGGAGGCATCTTTGTTCTGACTGGGTCCAAAAAAAAATTGCTGCTATTACAGAAAGTGGATTTTGCTCCACTGACCCACCCTGAATGGGTTCACCTCCAGGAAAATGGGGTCCTGTGAACAGGAGAAGGAGAGCAAGAGGATGTCAGAGAGGGCCAACCTGTTTCCACAACCATCATACTGATGCTTCTGAAGTTAAATGAGGTAGTTACTCCTGGTACCAAAATAAAATGAAAGGAAATTTCCCTACATGAGTGATGCTTTCTTTTACCAACTGTGGATGTGAAAGAGAAATTTTTAGAGACATGGCTGGCTTAGTGCTCTTTCTGCAGCACTCCCCCCCCCCCCCCCCACATGCTCTGGAATCAATGAACCCTCGGGTAGCGGAGCCAGAGGGGGAGCTGTGGAGTGTGAGTACGCCAAGCTGAGCTCAACAATCACATCCTAACCATTGCCCTTGTTCCGTGTTTTTGCACTTAGAAATTATTTCTCTCATCATGAATTCCTTCTTGCAGGGGAGGTACCCGGAGAGATCCTGCTGATTAAGGAATTCAGTCCTGGGTCCTGACTGTCAACATGAGTGTGCCGTGTCCATTTGTCAACCCAGTTGTGACATTCTGTGGTGTTTTCCAGCACACAGACTGAGTTTTTACCCCCATTCAAAGGTCTTCCTTCAGACAACCTTTCCTGACTTGACCTAAAAAATGGCACCCCACCCCACTAGCTTTCTAACTTCTTATCCTACTTTACTTTTTTTGTAGGACCTATTTCTATCTGAAATTATGTCACATATGCTCATTTGATTATTAATTTCCTGTTTCCTGCACTATGATATAAGGAGCAGGAAGGCAGAGAATATTCCCTCCTCATCCTCTGCTGCATCTCTGTGCCTAGAAGGGTACCTGAGACATCCTAGCCATGCAGTAACTATGGGGTGTGTCAAGAAATAGATGAATGAGCAAACAAAATTACAGCAGCTACAGATGTTAGGTCATAATTCTCAGACCCTTATTATACACAAACATAAACACATGCTCATGAAAAAAATGCAACTGGCAATTTTTTTAATGCATGAATAAACATGCTTGTAATAGGCTTCAGACCATGTCCTGCATTTTTTATCATGTTGGTAGTTTTGTATCCTCCCTTAATTACCTTCTGCTTCACTTACTGGTTTTCAATTATTTCCCCAGAATGGTGACTAAGCTGACGGGATTGTACAAGAAATAAAATAGCGTATTTTGATGTGATTCTGCTAAGTAAAGCCAGAAAAAAAAAAAATGAACAAGTTCAACTGCATGAACATTTACATTAACTCCGTAGAATTTTATATAGCACACAGCCTTAAAACAAAACAAAATAGAAAAGTGACTTCTTTATCTTTGTTTATTCTCGCTCTGTTACTGTCAGGACACTAATTTTCTGTCTTCTAGAAGGTTTTATTTTTAGATTTGAAGCCCCTGCTACAACACAGTAAAAGGTCATAGCATCTACTTGCTCTTGCCCACAAATGAGGGGAAATTAAAATCAAGAAGGTCAGTTTCATGGTTTCATCTCTCACCAGATTCCTCCTGTTCCTTTGTCTTGGGGGTGGGTGGAGGCGGGGGGCAAGGGCGAGCCAGGCAGAACCAGTAGCCTGTTCTGGAGGCTCTGCTACCCCTCAAGTGCAGTGGGAATTCCTTTCTGCCTGAGTGAAATGTCTAGTCTATAAAACCGGTTAGTAAAACATACTGTAATTTGGGATTTGGTAATACCGCCTTCATTTTGACAGAACCCAGGCTGACCCACAGCATTACGTCAGGAACAGATGTGAATTAATCTGGAGGGGTGGGGTGATTAAAAACTCATTCAGAAAGAAGAAAATTGAGTCAGAGGAGGTCTCCCTTCTATAGGTTCTAAGGAGTAAGCTGTGTTTAATTCTGTTTAGTCCAAGTGGCATTTGTCTCCGAGTGACAGTAACCTTAGAATCACCTTTGTCTCTCTTGATATGTAACGACCTGATAACATGCACAGAGTCATGCTTCCAAAACTGTGTATTACAGGGGTGTCTGGGTGTCTTAGTTGGTTTAGCATCTGACTCTTGGTTTTGATTCAGGCCATGATCCTCAGGGTCCTGGAATAGAGCATCATGTCAGGCTCTGTGCTCAGTGGGGAGTCTGTTTGAGCTTTCTCTCTCTCCCTCTCCCTTTGCCCCCCCCTCAGATAAATATATAAATCTTTAAAGAAATACATGTATATTACATGGAATTAAGACACCTGGGAACTTTTTACATTTGAATCTCTAAGACTGTTAATAGCTTCACAGCCTTAGGATAAATCAATTAAGAAACCCAGTGCTCAGTTTTGTTTTGTTTTGTTTTTTTTCTTCTGAAGAACAGAAAAAAATATATCCGAGGTATAGTTTTAACAGAAAAGAAACAATGCGTGAGGTGTGGGGTTATTGTGAAGACCAAATGGGCAATGACTGTATTAAAGTCCTTTTTCAAGATATAGAACACTATAGAGATATGACCAGTAGTTAGTATTAAGAGCTATGGGCAAGCTAAAATCATGGCAATGACTGTATTATATAAAAAATTATTGCTAGTATGTTTTTAAAAGGCTGTGCTATACTTTGGATTTTTTATAGTTTTTCAAACTATATTCATAGATATGTTTCACTATAGACCTAGATTAATTATTTAATGACTTCAACAACCAACTTCTCTTAATATTTGGTTGTCTGAATAAAGGTAGAAAGAAGAATAATTTTATATATATATATATATACATATATATATATATTCATGACTTAATTTTGGGTATATGGCAGATATTAACTGATGAGAATTTTGAGGTCAAATACTTTATGTTGGGTCCTTGTAAAATACAATTCTATTTTCTTACCAAATTAAGTGAAGCCCATGCCAGGATAAATTATGAAGCCATTCAACTGATGATACTCTACTTGATTATTTGTAAGGTGCAGAGTATCCAAATGGAAATGGTCCCCATTCAGCTAACACTTTGGAAGATAACATCTATCATTAACTTTGGAAAGCAAGATGGCGCATACATATAGATTTTATCCATCCAGTTTGGGAGCCTATTACCCAAAGTGGTTTCTTGAAGTCAGGACATTAGTAATGACTGTAAGTCATTCTTCATAGGGTTGTTGAGTGAATATGTCAGGCACTGGTCTAAATATTGGAAGTATTATGCAGAACATGCCAGAGATTGGCCCTGACCTCATAGGACTCATATTCTAATAGAGGAGAGAATCAATAAACAACTACATAAAAGAAAATAACTGCAATGTTCTAGGCTTCTGTTCTCCATCAAGTCACCAACAGGGATGATGAAATCAAAGGAGAAAAATATCCAAAGGCATTGGCAACTTCATGGCCCAACAAGAGCCTGAAGGACATGTAGCTCTATGGAGAGACAGGTCAATGACTTTCAGTATTGCTGTGATTCCTTTCAATTAATTCTTCTGTTGACATTATAATCTTTATGAGCTAAACAGACTACAACTAACAAGTAGAAATTACAGCAATGAAGTCTGGGGTTACCTAACAAGACTTGGTCCCTGTGACTTGGATGGAATTCCCAAGGTCACGAATGTCCTTGTTTGAGGCTGGGTGTTCTTTAGTCACTGTTCTTGTTCTGTGCCCTCTGTTGTTCCACTATTGCATCTAAAAATAATTAGAGTCCCATCCAAGCTACAGTGGCCAGTTTCAGCCATGTTACTTCTTGCTGCTCCTGTTGGTGCTGATAATGACAACGGATGATACCATCATGGTACTTATGATGTGCCAGGTGGTATTCTTAAGCATATTGGATAAATGACACATATCAGGTCTTGCATCTTATGAAGGTCCTTCTAAGTCTCTCTATGTAAAATAACTCAAAGTTTAGCCTGTATAATAAAGTTTTAATCAGACATTTTTTGTTACTCTAAATGTTTCTATTACTATCTGAACTGCACAGCTCTGCTTCCTAAGGTTTTGGCAATTACATACTTTAAATGAGTCCTATATTATCCAAACCAGGTAAGTCCATGAATTTAATTAGGTTTCCTGTGACTAAATCTATATCATATGTATTCCAGGAGTCTGAAAACTTGTTTAAAAGTCATTAAGCTGCTAAGAGTGTTGCCTGTCAAATAGGGGCTTCTCCAAGATTATAACATGAGAGTACATCCCAATCCCTAATATTATCTCCCTCTCTTAATTTTTACCATTGGAAATTTATATTATGTTTGAAAGTGGAGAAACCAGTATAGCAAACTCCATGCCCCCATTACCTGGCTTCAACAATTATCGCTGGCAACAGTTTTGTTTTATCCATATCCAACATATTTTAATGTAATCTTATGTTTAGAGAATTAGTGACTGATGATGTTTCCAGATGATATAAGTCTTTCAATGATCTAAGAGCAGAGCAGGAGGGGTGGGGTGGAATGTCTGGATTGATAATGTAGGAAAGGAGAGCATGCATAGAAAGAAAGTGTATGGTAAAACTAGAAAAAGCACGCACAAGGAAAATAGCATTTGAAGGTTAGGGCCTATTAAAATAAAGCTACAAATTCTCTGCCAGTAAGTGGAGTTTCTTTTCCATCCCCTGAAACTGTGATTGTTTAAGCCTTAATCTATAGAATGAGATGGAAGGGATGCTGTGATAGTTCTGGATCTAGCAAGTTAAGAGCATTAGAATCATCTACTTTATCCCTCTTAGAACACTCATTATTGGGTTACTTCCTCTTGGACCCCAGCCAGCAGGCTGGGGAATCCCTAGCCATATGGGAAGGGCACACGTAAGTGCCCCAGCAGACAATTCCAGCTGAGTCCCCGACTGACAATCAGTATCACCTGCCAGGTACGGGTGCATGTGTGGGCGCGGGGGGTGGGGGGCTGAAGGGAAGGGGGTACATCTTGCAGTCTCCAGCCCAGTCACACTCCCAATATAAGATCATGGTGCAGAAGAACCATCCAACTGCATCTGTCAACCCACAGACTGTGAAAGAGAATTTTAAAAGTTGCTATTTTTAAGCAGCCAAGTTCTAGGGTGGTTTGTTCCATAGCAATAAATAGTTGAAACAGAATTGGTGCTGGAAGTATGGTGCAGCCATGACAAAAAAATAAATAAATAAATGTGTGGTGTTGGCTTTGGGACTGGGAGCAAGCAGAAGCTGGAAGGGCCTCAGGGAGACTTGGTGAAGGTAAGAAGTACAGCAGGAAAATTGTTTCTGGAAGTTGGAGAAGAGAGGACCCAGGTATGTACTGGTAGAAAATAATGAAACTATTGCCTGTGATAACATGGAAGAACAGGTAGGTAATGAACTTATAGAGTTGGCTAAAGTTCTTTCTGGAAAGAATGTTGAAAGTTACTTATTCTATTGGCCAAATCAAGTTGGAAGGGTGGCTTGGATTCAAAAACAGGAGAATGGACTCAGTTCCATGGGAAGAGTGACCAAGAATTATGACCTTTGTTAATCCGCCATGGGGTAGGGTTGACAGCTAAAAGGGATACAGAATCCTAGCGGGTAGTGTGAGAAAGCTCAGAAGCCATATGGAAAGCTGACTTAGGAAACCCAAGGAAGAAAAGGCAAAAATATAAAATCTTTATGCCTTGAATAGAGTAATAGGTTGATTCAATCTTTGATTAGGGGAGAGCTCACCAATCCTGCAAACCTGCGCTTCACCTTTTCTGTTATCCCTGAAAGTGAGCAAGTGGGCCAGCCAGAATAATTACAGGTATAAAAAGGACATTTGCTTCCATGAAGAAAGAACAAACCAGTTTCATTGTTTTTCTGATGTGGAATTAAGCAGCTAGGCTGTTTTTTGTTTTTTGTTTTTGTTTTTTTTTTTCCCCTTATACAGAACTAAAATCCACATCCAAGCAAATTACTTGGCTCTGCTTTAAACAAAAGAACATCATTGTCAAATATAGGCTGTTTCATTTTTATCACAGGAAGAGAAGTTAAGGTAAGTTAATGTCTCTAGAAATTATTTATCCCGGAAAATCTCCTGTGCATTACACTGAAGTAGACTGGGAATTAGAAAGCATTAATCTGAAAGAAAAAGCAACTTCTGTCTTCCTCAATAATAGGAGACTATGGTTATAGCCAACCTCCCAAATACCTAAATAGTTAGGTCCTTTGGTCTTTACAGATACTGATATTTAACAGCTGTGTTCTATTATGTTGCTGTATGTACCCCGAAGAGGGTCAACCTACCTTCGCACATGGTTTTTATGTCCATGATCATTTGGAGGTTAATGAGGAGGTCCTGGGAAAAACATACAGGGACGCTGGTGAAGCTTACATGTAGACATGGCCTCCTTTGTCCATGTCTTCCTGGTGTGCTAAGGATCTTCTCTGCAGAGAGAGAGGGGACCCCCCAGAAGCTAATCCTGGAGACCACATTCAAACCGGTCAGGGAAGGGAGGAGGAGTCGCAGTCAGGTGGGAGAATAAGAATAAGGGGTGAACTCTGCTTGCACAGGCAAGGGTATGCCTCTGCATTAATATCCTACGGGCACAGGACAGAGAGCCCTGACTTGACTTCTCTCAGATCCATTAATTCAGGGGTGGAAAAGGTCTTTAAGAGATACCCCAGGAACTCCCAGTTTGCTGTCTCAATTTTAGAAAAGACTGTGAAACCAGGAAATAGAGGCCAGTCCATGCATTCAGGAAAGCAAGCTTAAGAAGGCCATGGATTGCTGTAAAAGTTGGTAGAAAAATGGTTACGTTACCGAGCCCGTGTTCCTAACTTACATCCTCTGCTCTACAGGGGGACAAAGACCATTTGTGGGAATCCCTGCCCTAGCACATGCTGAGGCGTCCTGAGGTCTTCAGTGGTCTGGGGTCTCCCTCTTGTCTCAGCCCCGCTCAGGCTCGGCACCTGGCAAAGAACGTACCTAAGCATAGATCTTTCTGTATAATGGGTTCCCTTGTTCCTCCCTCCCCTCTTTGCCTTTCCCTTTTCTTCAGGTTTCTCTCTTTTTTTTCATTAGTAATATTTCCAGCGTGCAAGAAATCTTGGTGGTTGTCACAGTGCTCCCTGTAACTCACTTAACAATAATCATTGTTTGTGCGTCCCATTCCATTTTCTGATCTATGAATTGTGGGATTAGGCTTTACCTCTAGAGCTAATATCCTGTGGTGCTGGCACACAGCCCCCCCTCCCCATCCCCTGTTTTCCTTAATCACAGCCCAAAAGGTACAGGCAGAAGATCAGTGTGACTTTTTGTCTTTTTTTTTTGCAATGCGATATTTGTTCTGTTTCAGACATGAACATTATTAATCCAGATGAACAACTTTATCTTAAGCTTTATTTTATTTAATTTAGAGATCTATAGGGAGATAGAGGATGAATGAGGAAAGGAGCAGAGGAAGAGGAACAAGCAGACAGAGCTCGATGCCACCACCCCGGGGTCATGAGCTGAGCCAAAATCGAGAGTGGGACACTTAACCGACTGTGCCACCCCAGGTGTCCCCAGATGAACAATGTTTTCAAAGAAAGGTTAACTTGAGTGTCTTACCCAGGAGTAAGCTGGTATTTCTACGATACGTTTTCTGTTCTAGGCCAAAATACTAACAATAGCACACGACACAGTTGGACATGGAGGTACTTGAGCCACCAAGTACACATTTTTCCCTACTCTATTACAGCCATACAAATATCTGTTACCGCATAGTAAGAATGACCTGTGGCAAGCATGATTTGACTGGCTTAAAAATGCCTCCCTTGTGGCCTTGGGTTTGGCGAGGTTATGGATGCCTTTGACTTTGACTAGAGAGAAATGTGGGAGAAGTTGCTTTTTCATCTACAAAGCATGGTTAGCTCTCTCCATGAGAAAATGCACTCATAGATGACTGTCCCCTTGGGCGGAAGTATCGGAGTAGAAAAATCAGTGCCAAAATGATGAGTGAACATTAAAGCCGAGGTGGATAGGAAACCAATATGACCCCATATTTCTATGGTCTTGTTGGGAAGAACACAGCCAAGGCAGAAATTCGGTTGAGAACGTGCTTATGAATGTTGGGTCCAGCACCCATCTGGAGGAGTACGAGTCATTTTTCTTCCCAAACAAGTTTTCTCAGCTTTGTTGTTGCGATTGTTTATTTTCTATTAACCTCCTCCTAGATTTTCAGTCTCAAAACGCAGTTGTTTTCCTTTCCTTTACACTCCTGTGTAAAGGATCCGTGGCTCTATCTCTGAAATGTCCTTTCCTTCCACCTCTTTCCTCCCGTTGGGCCTCTCTTACCACCCTAATTTGAGTGTGAATGCAGCAACAAACCCCCCAATGAATGTGCTCTGTCTTTCCCAGAGCCCTTTGTTTGCATCTTTCCTATAATATTTATCAAATGGTGCCTTGCTTTGGTTGGGTTTGTATTTTTGTATGTCTTACATCCCCACTGGATCATAAATAGATGTCAGGCAATGTTTGCTTTATGTTCAATTTTTCCACAGCATTTAGCTCTGTACCTTGTACAATAGAGCCTCAGTATAGTTCATAAATTGAATTAAAAAGCTAATAAATTATTTCTCCAGGCCCAAGAAGCCCATGGGGTATGATGGGAGTAGCAGCAGGATCATGAGTACAGATTTGAGCCGTGGTAATAATAGTATTAATGGCAACAACATTGATGGCACATATGTTGAGTGCTTATAGATTCCAAGCCCCATCTGCATATATATACAACTTTATGTACATATAAAAATCATTCTCTTCTAAGAACAAATAGAGGTGTTATTTGTCTTTTTTTTTTTACAGATATTTATATCATTTTACAGATTAAAAAACTAAGGAGCAGAGAAGCTAAAAACCCTGTCCAAGGTCATTCATATAGTCTGTAGGTATCAGTATTCAATTCCAGAGAGCCTGTCTGCAGAGACCATCAAACAGGTTACTTTGTGCTTCGATCTCTCTAAGTGCCTCCTCTAGGTGGTAGAGAGCAAGCATGTGTTGGGATGTCCTCATGCTGTCTTCCTCCTGCCCCCGCAAAACCTCTCAGACTCCCTGACCCTCGGAGTGGCTGCCCTGGAGCTACCATAACAGTCCTCCCCTGCTGGTCCAGATGTACGCCCTGGGCCTTGCCGGGCCCCTCGGGATTGGGCAGGAAAGTTGGAATAAGTTTGTCCCCAGAAGATGACACCAGGGCTCCTCCATGGAACTCACGTGCTGGTGGGCAGAGACTCCCAAAACTATCAAAATTCAAACCAAACATCAAGTGATGCTGATGAAGAATGAAAAGTGCAGCAGGATGAGGGAAGGGGGCGAGGAGCTGTTCGAGGTCTGGTGGTCAGAGAAGGCCTCTCTCTCTAAAGCATATTTAGGGAAACCTCCTGAATTTAGGCACAGCCACCGAAAAGAATATTTTGAATTCGTTTGGCCTTTGCAGTCTTAGGAGAGTCAATCAAACTAAAAATCGAAGCTTAGAAAATAGCTATTTAAAAAGTCTGAAAGACCCTGTCAGGGCTAATGTGGGCAAAGGCAGGAACAGAGAAGCTGCGTGGGGAACACGGCCCTTCCCAGCCTCCCGAGGCCTACATTCTGAAAACCTTTCTCCTTTTAGAGGCTGTTTGTTCCTTACCCACATTCTAGTGCCGGGGACCCCAAGCTCTCCTCTTCTGGGGCCCAGAAACTGCTCCTAGAAAAGGGACTAACCCAGGCACAGACAAGCCAGCATGCGTGTGTGCATGCTTACACACACACACACACACACACACACACACACACTATACATGCACATGCACAGACGTATTCCTAAAGCACACACACGTCAGCATGCACACACATAGGCACATCTCTACACACACCACACACACACACACACACACACACACACACAGAAACACACTTCAAAGTCTCCAAGGTCCCCTCCTCTGGTTTCCTTCTGAATCAAAAACTCCTTCTGATAAGGGAGAGACACATGCTCACATGCAAAATACACACACACACATACACACACTATACATGCACATGCACAGACGTATTCTTAAAGCACACACACGTCAGCATGCACACACACAGGCACATCTCTACACACACCACACACACACACACACACACACACAGAAACACACTTCAAAGTCTCCAAGGTCCCCTCCTCTGGTTTCCTTCTGAATCAAAAACTCCTTCTGATAAGGGAGAGACACATGCTCACATGCAAAATACACACACACACACACACAAACAAATCGATAGTCACATAGACGTATAGACACACAGACACACACAAGGAATGACCGTAACCTATCCTGTTAGGAATATTTTTAGAGTGTTAAGTTCAAGGGAAATCTCCTGTTATTGAATTTAAGGTAGCCGAAGTCTACCAAGGTCGGGGGGCTTGGAGACTGCAGAGCTTTCTCAGCCCTCGTATTGGGGGGCCCGGGGGCTGGCACCTGCTCCACCTGGGCCCAGGGGCAGGCCTCCTCCAGCTTTTCAGTGTGATGTCCTTAGAGTGTGGGTCTCAGCTTTAAGTCCCTCGAAAAGACATTTCAGCGATGTATTTTAAAGCAAATTCCAGTCTATTATTGAAACACCTGTTCAATCTTGAGACCATTCCTGATGTATGAGGGATTACAGGAGACAGAAAACAAAGGCAGTACGATGTATTAGTTGTCTCACAATCCAGTTTAGAGGAAACGAATCCCCTGCATTTCTTGTCAAATAATTATGAAAATTAATAAAAATCTTTCCCTTTATATTTACAAAATTACACTAAACACAATAGATTAATTTCTTACGTCTCCATTTTTGGAACAAAGTGGGAAGGCAGGATGAAATAATTTATTTCAATGCCCTTCTCTGCATTTTAGCCTCTGACAATCAAATTTCTACGACTGCACAGTCATTCGTGGATACAGGTCCATTTCCAAAAAGCTCAGCAATTACCGGCTCTGCTGACATGATACAAGGGAATCCCAACATGCTTTGTTGTTTGCCTCAATACATCTTAGGCCTCCTCTATATTGATTGTCTACGAGCCCCTGTAAGGAAACAGAGGCCTCAAGCCCAGTAGTGTGAGTATCTTTACTATTCTTCCCCATTTACATCAAGTCCATTAACAGAAACAGCTCAGCAGCAGCAGTTTTAGGTCAATGGCTTTTAAAATAAAGACTCTGTACCACAGAAGGACTTTTCCCAGAAAGGCAGAGACGATGATACAGAAAATTGAAATGGGAGGCATATGTTGGAAAATAAGAGGAACACAGCTGGTTTAACTACAAAATTCAATCCCAACCCCCCCCCCCCAAATTGAGCAGACTAATCTTTTTAATTGCATAGAATATTTTCCATCTCTTCCATCGCTCCCTGCTTCTTTCTCTTTATAGGTCCATTTTATTTGTTTGGTGAGACAGAAATTAGAATATAGATCAAAAGAATTATGTCATAAAGGGTTGTGACTGAGTTTCACTCACAGAACTCGGAAAACTGAGTGATGTGGTCATGTTAGAGGTTGCAAAGATCATGAGCCTTTGGTTGGAGAGATAAGGAGGCCGGCTTTGAGAATCCTCATCAGTAACTGACTTCCAAGGACATTTGAATCTTGGGAAGAGAAGAAAATTAACTCCCTCCTGGGAGTATAGAAACTGAGAGAAAGGAAAGAAATAAGTAAAAAGCGTTGACAATATAATTGAAAGCAATTTGCAAATATCAACCATTAAAGTACAGATATTATGTCCACCATTTGTTCAATCAACAAATACTAATTGAGTATTGACTCTGCCATGTGTTGTTCTAAATGTTGGGGATATAATGGTGAACAAAATTGTTCACAAAGTTCCTGCCATCATGGAACTTACGTTCTGGTGGGAGAAATAAACAATAAACATTTACATTCATTTTAATATAGTGTTAAAGATGGGTGTTATGGAGAAATCGGAAACCAAGTAATGACCTCAAAGATATACTATTTTAGATAGCATTGTGTGCCCCAAGGGGGAAAAAATAGGAGGGGGCCTGAATTGTAGCTCTTGCTTTTTTGTGGTGTCAACACTCCCACTGTGGATGATTCTGGCTACCAACGTGATGTCACTGAACGCAGAGATGGGAAGAGATGGATTAACTCAAAGTTGCTTCTTGCAATCTGACACCAGCTCCTCTGGCATAAAGGAAATCCTAATAAAGGGAGGTGGTATCTGCATCATTACTGCATCAGTAATGCAGGCTGATGACAGAAGGATATTCCAGACAAAGGGAATAGCCATTGCAAACCACTGAGACAGGGCCTTGCCTGATGAGTTAGTGGAACAGAAAATAGGCCTCTGTAGCTGGGAAAGAGGGATCAGGAAAGATAGGCAGGCCAAGGTCATGAAGTACTGTGTAGATCACCATGAGATTTTTGGGTGCTACTCCAGGTGTGATGGGAAGTAACTGGAGGGATCTGAGCAGGACAAGATTTGATTGGACTTACATCTCAAAAGGATTCCTCAGGCTGCTCAGGTTGAAGGCAGACAGGAGAGGAGGCAGAAAGACAAATTTACAGCATTTGTCAATTATCTAGGCAAAAGATGATGGTGGATTCGATATGAGGGATAATGATAAAGATGGTAAGCAGTCATACCTGGGATCTATCCATATGTGTCTACTATCTATCTATCTATCTATCTATCTATCTATCTATCTATCTATCATCTATCTATCATCATCATGTATCTTTCACATGCCCATGTATAAACATATGCATACATGCATGTACATATGCATATACACATTTGAATTCTGGAAATTTTACTTCAGAGGTGATGTGACTCATCTTAAGCCAAGCACAGAGGAAATGACAAAGCCAGGATGCCAAAACCACATCAGTACTGCTCAGGATGAGATGCTAATGCGAGAATAGAGCTGTTTTGAACCACAGGGCTTGAAGCTGGGCCTGACTGATGAGAGATTTGGGATATATTCTGAAGGTAAAATAGGCAGCATTTGTTCATGAATTAGATCTGGAGAGCAGGGGGAAGGAAAGGTCAGTGATGTCTCCATAGATTTTATCTGGGCATCTGGGCTAATAGTATGGCCATAAAGTAACTTGGAAAGTATTAGGGAGAACGTATTTATGGGGAAAAGCAAAGCATTTAGCTTTGGATATGCTAAGATTGAAATGTTTCTTCAATAGCCAGGGGTGGTTGGACATGGAGTCGAGTGCAGGAAAGAGGCTGGGCCTGTAGAAATAAATGTGGGAGTCATCAAGCTTGTAAATGGTCTGTAAGTCCATTTGATGAAAAAGCTATGGAATAAGTGTAGCTAGAGGAGATACGTGCAGAGGCCCAAAGCGTCTACAATTTAGATGTTAGAAGACCGGAGAATCCAGCACAAGTAATTGAAAAATAAAGGATAGTGAACTAAAAATAAAACAAGAGAATTCTGTGTTCCCAGAAGCCAAGAGAAAAATATGTTTCAAGAGGACAGTGGTCAGCTTTGCCAAATGCTTTTCAGAAATCAAGAAAGATACAGACTGAACTTTGACCATTGGATTCGCCAGGTGAGGCTCACCGCTGACCTTGGCAGTGTTTCAGTGGAGAGGAGACTGGGGAGGGTGTTGAGGTGAAGCTTCATAGAAGTAATTTTGAGAGAGAACAGGGGATCGGGCAATGGAGAAAGTCAATATAGAAAACACTTTCAAGTTTTGTTTTATAGCAGAGCCAAGAAATGATTTAGTAGCTATAAAAGCATGTGGAATCAGAAGAGCGATTTTTTAATAAAAATATTATAGCATATTTGTGTGCCAATCACAATGAACCACATGGAAGGGAAATCAGTGATGCTGTATGGAAAGGAGAACATTCTAAGAACAAAGTCTTCGAGTGACAGCTTAGGAAGAAATCCAGAGAACAAGTGGAAGGGAGTGCCGTTCTTACGTTGGCCTGCAGACCATTCATCCACCATCACAGGACGAAAGGCAGAGCGTAGGGTACAGAGAGAGGCCGTGTGGAAGGTTGGTGGTGCGCACGGAAGACCAGGGTCTTTGGATCGCTTCTATTTTCTTAGTGAAATGAGAAGCCAAGTCATCAGCTAAGAGCACATAGTGGAGACCAAGGTGTATCTGAGGTTTGAAGGGTGAGGAAAAAGTGTTCACTGGCTGGACAAGACTGGGGAGGGCATCGGCTGTAGGGCTGCCTGCCAGCACTGAAGGTGCCCTTGAGATCTGCTATCATAAATGCCAAGTGAGGCCTGTCACCAGTCAACATGGCTGGTGTCTTCTTCCAGTGAAATCCAGCTGTTTGACTATAGTTGAATCTGAAAGAAACTGGATTTGATCAAGCTTGGAGTTTTTCAAAGCACAGAAGAAGGAAGAGAGGGGCATTTATGATACAGGCATTACCTCGTTGTATTCCATTTCTTTATTGATCTTCACAGATATTGCTTTTTAAAGTTTTTTTATTTTTATTTTTATTTATTTATTTCTTTTTACAAGCTGAAGGTTTGCGGCAGCCCTACCTTGAGCCAGTCTACCATTTTTCCGACAGCATCACTTGCTCATTTGGTGTCTCAATGTCATGTTTTGATAAGTCTCACAATATTTCAAACATTTTCAGTATTACTAGATTTGTCATGGTAATCTGTGATCCATGATTACGACGCACCGAAGGCTCAGATAATGGTCAGCATTTCTTGTTAGCAATAAATTATTTTTAAATGAAGGTGTGTATGTCATTTTTTAAAAACATAATGCTATTACACACTTAATAGACTGCAGCTTAGTGTAAATATAACTTTTATATGCACTGAGAAACTAAAAAGTTTATTTGATTCACTTTATTGCAATACTCACTTTATGGTAGTGGACTGGGAACGGAACCCACGATACTTCCAAGGCATGCCTGTAATGGTCTATGGCCTCTAAGCTATGCAGTGAGGAAAGTGAAAAGGGATGTATGTGGTGGTGGTGGTGGCTGTGCCAGTGTGATGATAGGTACCAGTGGATGTGAGATCCTAGTGGGTCTGGGGTTGGGAGCATGAAGGAAAATATAGAAGGAAATGGCCAGAAAGGGCAATAAGTTAATTGAGATTTTGGAAGCCGTGCACTCACAAATAATAACAAAGGAAATGGAGGAGTTTTTTTGTTTGTTTGTTTAACACCCAACGCAAGCATCACCCCTGATAATTGAATGGTAATCTTGGAGAGGGGGATTCTGGCATTGGTATGTTTTATAAATTTACCAGGTGATACTACTCTGCACCCAGAGCTAAGAGCCACTGGCTTATGGAATTATATTTTACTTGGTATGGGACGAGGCCTGGGCGTTAAGATTTTAGAAATCACTTCTAGATTTTTGGGTTTTTTTTTCCCCAAAAACTTTTATGTAGTAAAATATACATGACCTAAAGTTACTATTTGCATGGAATATCTTTTTATTCTTTTGCTTTTGATTTTTTGGGGTCTTTACATCTAAAGGGAGCCTCTTGTGGACTGCATGCAGTTGGAGTATTATCTAGTCTGCCAATAGCTATCCTTTGATTGGAAAGTTTAATCCATTTACATTTAAAGTAATTACAGATAAGGAAGGACTTTTGTCATTTTGCTATTTGTTTTCTATATGCTATATAGCTCTTTTGCCCCTCATTTCTTGCATTAATATTTCTTTTTGTGTTTAGAGGGGCTTTTGTTTGTTTTCATATATGTGGGAATGCATTTGTTTATTTAGTAGTGAAATGTTTAAATTCCTTTCTCATTCCTTTTTGTATATATTCTATTGCCATTTCTTTTGGTTACCATTGGGATTACATTTAATATCCTAAAGTTATAACACTATTTTGAATTTTTACCAGCTTAACTTCAGTAATATATAAAAGCTCTGCTACTTTATAGATCCATCCCCACCTCTTTTTGGGTGTTGATGCCACAAAATTATATCTTCATACATTATGTGTCCCCAAAACACAAGCGAGTTCTTTTGAACGCATTAGCCTCTTAAATTACGCAGAAAACAAGATTTGGAGTTACAAACCAAAGCTACAATAATACTAGCTTTTAGATTAGTAATTGTTTCGTTTTCTGGTTTTGTTTTTCTCCTGAAGTGTGTGTAGCCAGTATAAGAATCATGATTGTACTTTAACAAACAAACAAACATGGTTTATGGGCAGCATTATGAAAAAGTTCAGCATACAGGCCGCAGGCTGCCACTAACTAAGCTCCAATCTGGACTCACCTGTCAGCTCTGTAGCTTACTTCCGGGGAGCTGCTTCACCTCTATAAACTTCAGTTTATGATCTACATACAAATATTAACGCTGACCTAATAAAGTTTGTACAAGGATCAATGTGATGTCTGTGTTCAACATTCAGCAGTCTGACATCTCGGAAGGCCTTATTCAATGCTAGCTATTATATATCATTGTCACTATTTGAGGTAACAAGCAGATCTGGATTTGGATCCTGCTCCGACAGTAAGATGTTTCCAAAACTTTTAGGCAATTCACAACTCTTTTTTAGGACATCAGTTTTCTTCTGTGAAAAATGAAAGGATGTTCAGGAATTGTGGTTCTCAAGCTTTATCCAGTATCGGAAGCATGGGGAGTTTCTGATTTAGCAGCTTGGGTGTCAGGTTTTAGAATTTGCATTTCTGATTAATCCATTCTACTTTCTATTGATATGGAGCAGAGGGTCAGGAACCTGTGTAACATACCCCAAAACATAGTGAAATGAAAGAATTCAAAGAATTTGGAGTTAAAGAACCAGAACCCAAAGGCGGAAAAGAGTCTTGGTGTTTACCCGCTCCCCTCCCATGTACAAAAGAGGAGCAGAGGCAGGTCCAACTTAAGGCAAACCTAGATTTGGACCCTGATTTGGACCCCTTGTTCATGGTTGCCCCCTGGCTTCCTTCAGCTCATGCAGCACCTGGAAAACAAGTTTTAATAACGTAGACCTAGTTTTGCTAGGTTTGATGTTTGATCAAATTTCCCTAGCCAGAGGGTGCAAATGGGATAACAATAAAAACAATAGTTAACATTTATTGAGTCTTTACCAAACGCCAGGAGTACAGAAATAAACTAGATTCCACTGGCCGTCACCAGCATTTGCCATTCGTTACCATTATTAGTACTTTCCAATCCTGAAAATCCTCAGAGCTGTCTCCTGTGCGCTCACAGACAAGTTGGTGTCTTTGCCAAGTTTTATTTTCCTCCAGTTCAGGCCCCTTCAGTGATACTGGATGCAGGAGTTGTCCGCGGGGGGTGGAGGCGGGGGTTCGCCGCCTGTAACACTTAGGGCAGCTGTTCTCCACCACCCTGAGGGCTCTGCCCTGAAAATGATGAGCTGGACACCGCACCATCACTGGTACCCACAAGGCTCTGGAGACTTCAGGGCGCCAAAGCCCGGAGATGGTGGAGGACCTCAGAAGTGGCTGCCCAAACTGAAAAGCTCCTGGTCCCTCATAAAACTGCACCCTCATGGAGACAGGGCTGTCCAACTTTCTAACTCAAATAGATCTTGAGTTTCTGATGATGGGAAAAGTGTTAGAGGGTCTTCCCCTTTTGGGACGGTTAGTTTGCTCACTCCTTTTTAGCGGTTAGGCATTTGTTGGCTACCAGTTGGATTTCTCAATTTAGTATCATCAGCCTGATTTAGAGGGAATTCCTTTAAGAATTGGGTGCTCCTAGAGCCAGAGAGTTTTTGGTGGTTTCGTGATTGCCTTTGTCTGTAATGTATAAATGTGTTAGTGAGAATTGATAGACATTGAATCAAGGAACTAAAAGCAATTTTTTAAAGAACTTTTTATTTGGACGATTTTTAAAATTTCAGAAAAAGCTTCAAAGAATGGGATGAAGTTCGCTGATATCCCTCACTCAGCTTCCACTGAAGTTAACATCTTACATAACCATTCTACGTTCGTGATGTCGCGTTTTCTTGTTCCTGGTGTTAACCTTAATTACTTGGCTAAGGTGATATCTGCCGGTTTCTCCACAAAGTCATAATCTTCCTCTTTGTAATTAATAAATACCTCAGGAGAGATACTTTAAGATGATCCAAAGATCCTTTCCTTCCCCTCAAACTATGTCAATTTTAGGTCTCCTAGATGATTTTTGCAGTAATTACTGTGGCATTTGCCTAATGGTGATTTCCCATTCCTCCCTCTCTACACTTATTCTTTAGAATCCTTTAGTAAAGAGGAATTTGTTCAACCTTTAGCTTTATCAGTATGGACTTGTGGATATTCATGTTTTAGTCTGTGGGTTAAAATCCGGTGCTATCATTATTTATATCGTTGCTCTAATTGTTCCACTTCGGCCATTAGGAGCTCCTTTGGGTTGGCTTCTACAGCAGAAGCAATTTTTACTGGGAACTTGCATTAATATCATTCCTTT
This sequence comes from Canis aureus, assembly GCF_053574225.1. Classification (NCBI taxonomy): domain Eukaryota; kingdom Metazoa; phylum Chordata; class Mammalia; order Carnivora; family Canidae; genus Canis; species Canis aureus. The sequence continues at coordinate 3,596,433 of NC_135646.1, forward strand.
TTAATTGTAGAGTGCACGTCTCTATAGCATAATAATCACCTGAGGGGCTTGTTAAAATATAATCCTTGTCCCCAGTCTCGAGGTTCTGATTCAAGAGATAGGGTTTGGGCCCTGTAATCTTCATTTTAACAAAATCTTTGAAGGATTGTTAAGCGAGTGGGCCTCAGGACACATGTGAGGAACATTGATTTAGAGACAATGTTTCAATGTATCCAGATTTGGTACCCACATATCTTTATATATTTCCATCTATGTGTCTACCTATCGATCTATCTACCTACGTTTCACACCCACACCCACACCCACCCATACACGCGCACACACACATACACACACACACAATTTGTTACTAGATATTGTTTTATAAGTTGCTTTCTTTTCATCAGTAATTTCGTGAAACTCTTTGCATGATAATGAACATGCTTCTGCAGCCCCATTTTCAATGATATTTTATGTTTCAGGGCTTTTTAGATTTATTTTTTTTTTTTATAAATAATACTGCCCATATAGATCTCAAATATAACTGATTATTTCTTTAGAGTAAATTTATAGAAATATATTGGCTCAGAGGTTAGTCAACAAGTTAGGTCTTTGGAAACATATGCACAATTTTGCCTCTATTGAAAGTATATAATGGTGCTTCCCCACCACATGCACACTTTAATCAATGCTTGATTATGTTCTCTTTGTAAAATCAGCAGTCAAAAAGATACTCAAATATTATTTATATTCTTTAGCTTCAGGAAGTTAACTTTTGTAATAGTTCTTTTTGGCCATTTATATTTCTTCTCATGGACTGCAAAGTTGAAACTATACTTCTCGATCAAAAAAACTAAATAGGAGAGCAAAGTTTTTGGGAAGATTGAGTTTGTGACAAAATGAAGGACTGATCATGCATTGAGATTTGGAATAGACATTGTATATCTACTTAGCTAGTGAAAAAAAAATCACAAATTTGCATCCTTGTGTGTATTCCCGACATAGCATTTTCCATACTGTTTTTTCTATTTGTCTGTCTCCCATGTTATGAATGGTCTATCTCTTTTTTTTTTTTTGAATGGTCTATCTCTTAAGGGCAGAACTTAATAGTGTTTGATTTGTACCCCCTTCCTCCAGTGTCTATCTACTGGAATCTTTAGCATCTAGTTGCATTCTTGGTACATGTTAGCTGGAAGAGTAAAAGAATATCTCATTGATAGTCAAACATCTAGTATCATCCTTCCACTGAGAATATCATTCACCCTCCCAACTGAATATTGGAAGTAATGGTATCTTGATTTCTATTAAAAACTGTCATTTATCTTGCTGAGAGTAATTACTGTCTGCTGGCTTATTATTCTTTTCTCTTTTATCATTAATGTCTTGCTCTTCCAAAAAAGAAATTCCATGGGTTAAGTTAGCAAAAAATAAATAAACTTTTAAAACTAAAAGAAAATTTCCAAAAATTCAGAGTAAACTGGTTATTGCTATGGGCAATAAAATTTACTTGTAAGATTTCTGGGAGCCAAGAAAAGAAGGTAAACATGTCAAGTTGTACAATTTTTATTGCCTCTGTGAGGAGGTTCAATGGGGAGAAACTAGGAGAAAAAAACATTTCATCACCAAGATCTTTATGTTGAAGATATCAGTTAACATCAAGGAGAATGTCTTCTACCAAAGTTTTGTAAGAAAAAAAAATGACACATATACACATATGTTCTGCATATAGATATAAACATTTTTAAGGGCATAGTACCAAAATTCAATAAGCACATTTTGATAGAATATATCCAGGTATATTGCTCCCTACATATCATATTTATACAGAAACAGACAGAGTTCAGAACACCCAGATCCATGACAGAGAAGGAGCTGGTGCATAAGTTATCTTGTAGGTATATTAACCTAGAGTCTACAGGTGCATGGATAGGCTTCAAGGTACCTGTACATTTCTAAAATGTTTTGCAATACATAGATATTCTCTGGGGAGATGGGCCTTATCTGCTTCATATTTTCATAGGGGTCATCGATCCAACCTGCTTAGGAACTGTTTAACCAGAGTAACGGATATTCTCTAAACCATTTCTATTTGAACGCTTTCTGGGTAATTTTTAAATTCTCATTCTATAATTTGAGAATCAGAAGGAAGTATTGTGAGATTTTTCTGGGAAGAGCAAGGGAGGGAGTGAAATAGGATTTGTGCTCTGAGTGCGCATAACCGAGAGGGCTGATGCTATGAAGAAGCTGATGGATGGCCATCTCTGGCTTCTCAGGTGGGTTCCTGCTTATTGAATAACTCCAGGCCATAAATTGTGATTGCTTCCCTCCTTTTCTAATTTCAAAATCTCTCATTAAAAATTTACAGTGGGCAGTCATCCAACGATTTATGACTATGTCTAGACAACTGAAAAACAGCAGACAGTGGCAGGGTCGATTTGGGGTTTTCACTTGTCTTGGTGACCAGTTCAGATTAGGGCAGTTGATCAGATCAATTAAGTGAAAATCAGATGTTAATGCCACTGGAAAAAAATTGAACCAGAGAAAGAAACTAATCATCCCCTCTGGGAGTGGCTGGGGCCACAGATGAACAACCATTTTTTTGTTTTCAAGTACACGTCTATAGCATCACTATATGAGTGGAATATAATGGAATATCACGGATTGGGTGGGTTAAACAGTACGGACATATTTTCTCATGGTTCTGGAGGCTGGAAGTCCAAAGTCAAGATGCTATCAGGGTTAGTTTCCAGTGAGAACTCTTTTCCTGGGTTGCACACAGGCCCCTTCTCCCTATGTCTTCATGTTGTCTTTCTTCCATGCACAGGTAGAGATCTTGGAGGGGTCTCTTCCTTTTTTTTATGATGACCCTGGTCCTTTTGGATTAGGGTCCCATTCTTATGGCTTCATTTAACCTGAATTACCCCGCTAGAGGGCCCATCTGCAATTATAGTCTGGGGGTTAGGGCTTCAACATATGAATTTGAGGGAGACACAATTTATTTTATAATAATAACTGACTAAGACAAGGGCTGCTGAAACTTCTTGTGCAAGTCAGGTGACACTCCATCATTTTTAGACAATCTGCCTTAATTATCTCTGTGGCAGTGAGACCTGTTAGCTGTCTTTGGAAGGGATTATCAGAAACACACATAGGTTGTCCACAAGCTATCTATGCTTTATCGGCATTGTTACCAATAAAACACACTGAGGCGCACCTGGGTGGCTAGTTGGTTCAGGTCATGATCCCAGGGTCCTGAGATAGAGCCCGCATCAAGGTACCTGCTCAGGAGGGAGCTTACTTCCCCTTCTGCCCCTCCCCACTACTGCCCGTCTCTCTCAAATAAATAAATAAAATCCTAAAACACACACACACACACACACACACACACACACACACACACACGGAGAGAGGCAGAAAACACTGAGAACACCCAAAAGGAAAGATTGGGCAATGATGAGTCTCATGGCCATTAGAGAATTCCTACTTCCAGAAACAGAAAGCTTGGGTAAATAATGTCTTATAATCTGTGTCAGTGGAGTGGGGCTGAAGCAATGAGAGTGTATGGTTCAGTGCCCAGGTCTTCCCATTCCAGTATGTGCATTTGTTTGCTTGTGGGGCAATGGGCTATGTGTAATTCTTAATGATGTAGCAAATTGGAGAACTGTGGAAGGACAGGACATGCCAAACCTGTGTGGAAAGATCATGGGATCCTTGGATTTTAGAAATGGTAGCCTTACAAAATTGAGCAATACTCAAAAACTAATTCTCTTATGTTTGTTTGGCGCTTCACGCTTCAGGAAGCACTTCTATATACTTACTGCCTGATCAAGGCTGACACCAGGTGTGGGCACCTGGACAGAGCTGGGCTGGCCAATTTCTCTCTGCTGAAGATTTGGAATTGCAACTGAAAGATATCAGTTAATTTTTGCTGGTGTCTGCCATGAAGGGCATATAAAACCCAGGAACTATGAGAAAATTGTATCCAAATGGACCCAGGGAAACCTGGTTGGCAGAGATAGAAGAGGGAATTAGATATGCAGAGAGTAGCAGACATGGTTCATGGAGAAAGAGAGAGAGCAAGCGAGTGCATGCAAGAGCTCAAAAGATGGGAGATAGAAAGGCAGAGAATGTGAGACTAGTGACTCAGTTCCTCGAGGACACAGGCTAATTCTGATTGGCATGGCTATCTCTGTGGGTAGGCGGATGGGAGCACTTCACAGAGTAGTGGCAGGGCAACCCTGGTGAGCTTTGGAAACTCCCCGATAGTTTTGCTGGTTTTGCAGTTCAAACTGTGGTCTAATACTTACATCACTAAATACTGCCTTCTGGAAAGCCTACAAAGCTATGAACCCTGTAGTTTAATCCTGAAGGTATATCTCAGCACAAAGAACATTAATCCATGCAGTGAAATCCTTTTAAAATAGCTCAAGATGTTTATATATAGATCCCAGAAATATTTTTTTAAGTATCTTTATTGCTCCTCTCTGACTTTTCACACACACCGCAGCTATTTCCATGCATCTTGCTTCAGTGACCTGCTTCCAGTAAAACCCTTTTTGCCTTCACCTAACAGCCTCCTTATATATATATATATATATATATATATATATATATATATATATATATATATAATAAGTTCAAGAACTTTCTGGAAGGATGAAGAGGAAAAGAGAATGAGAATTAAAATAAGACTCTATTATCATGCAGACGGAAAGCAGAGGCTGCAAATACTCCACTCTTACCATTTGTATCCCTGTAGGCTTATCATGGAATATAAAAAGACCATAAAACCCTAGAATTTGGGATCCAAGAAATTATTAAATCTAGGCAACAGTTCTACAAATGAGGACACTTGGTCCCAGATTGGAGAAGCACTTTCATAAAGATTTTACCTCTAAATAACAGCAACCTGATAAAGTGAATATATTAGAGGGGAAAATTGCTGAATTTCTCATATAATTGTCCAGTGTTAGAACCAGAAGGAACTTCAAAATCATTTCTTTAGCTTCCTTACATTGTGGGTGAGTGCGCTGAAGGTTGGGAGAATCAGGTGGTTTACTCAAGTCTGAAATCTAATAGCACTGGTGTGAAAATTTTAACTTGGTACTCAGAATGCTTTGACAATTTTTTTCATTCCTTAGACCATTGGCTTCTAAACATTCTATTATTTTAATTAAATGAGTAGAATTATAATTTAAGTAGATTGATATAAACAATTCTAATTGGTAATATCAATAATCTTTTCAATGAAGTAGTGTTTGACAGTCCTTCCCCCAACACACACACACACACACACACACACACACACACGGTCATATCTGTTTGCCTCCATTCTACCCCTTGTGGCCCTGGACGGACACCGAGAAACCTTGAGGATTCTACAAAGCAGGGTTTAGAAGTCCTTGCAATGCACCAGGACTGTCCTCATCTCTGCAACATATGTTTTGGGAAAACTCAGGCTTTAGAAGGTGAATGTGTCAAAGAGAAAATGCATCTGCTCCAAGAGATTGTGCTATAACTTACATATTTCCACAAAACAGCATAGAACAAGGGGGATGGAATGAGTGAGAAGGAAAGGAAGATAAAAACAAATTTGAGATCTGACCTTGGTGACTTACTAAAAATCATTATTTATTTATCTTCAGAAAAGGCACAAATGTACGGACTTGGTCTGTCTGTTAGACTGAGGATCCATCACTAATCAATAGACATTTGGACAAGAAAACTGGTTGTCATTACTCCCCAACAGAGTAGTCAGACACAAATCATTTTACTAATCCCCAAGGCACCTGCTAATCTTCCAAACATCTTTGCGTTGTAGGGGATCTGCTGACTTCATTAAGAAATGAAAATATCTTCTTTGCGTGTGCATGTTTGCTCTCAGGCATACCAGCAACCCTCAAAAGAATTTCCTGGACATTCTAAATAATGAAAGAACACAGGCTGAGGGGAAGGTGGACTAGAATGAGGATCAACTGGGGGAATTTTACAATCTAATACCAATAAGAGGCAAATTTTAAGGAATGGAGTGAAAATGAGGAATAAGGGGATGGCATTTCTTTTATGATTAGTTCGTGGAAGAGTTCCAAAGCTGGCTTCCCTTTATTCATCTCCATCTGTCAAATATCCTACTCAAGGCCTATTCTAATAATGTTCTTCAACTACTTTGAATTTGAAATGTCACTAGGATAGGCAATAGAGATTTTTATAAAATTAAGTTTTCATATTTGTTCTCATCTACTGAAAACAACCAAGAGCCTACAAGACTTTTTAAAAACTAAAAAAAAAAAAAAATTAAATGTCCGAAAGTACATATTTTCTGTGAATAAGGGTGTAAAATTTCCTATTGAATTAATATAATAGAAGGACACAAACACAAATATTTTAGAAAGTAACTAAAAAGGTTAAAGAAGCACACATTAAAAAAAAAAAAAGTTTACATTTAAACCTGGAAGGAGGGACACCTGGGTTGCTCAGCAGTTGAGCGTCTGCCTTTGGCTCAAGTTGTGATCCCGGGATCCCGAGATCGAGTTCCACATCAGACCCCTCCCAGGGAGGGGCTTCTAAACATTCTATTATTTTAATTAAATCCTGAATTCTCCCTCTGCCTGTGTCTCTGCCTCTCTCTGTGTCTCTCGTGAGTAAATGAAACTTAAATAAAATAAAATAAAATAAAATAAAATAAAATAAAATAAAATAAAATAAACCTGGAAGGAAATGACCTTAGAGACACACTAAAAAAGATGTAGAACATATTTTAATAAGACAGTTATACTTAAGATTTTAAGGACTAGAGGTAGAAACTGACTTGCCTGAAGCTCAGACAAAAAAAAAGAAAAATCCTGCTCAGGAACTCTTGTTCTAATATGCTCTCATTTTATCTACTTTAAAATATTCTTCTGAAGAAAAGGAAGCTATCATTGTGCTAATCTTGCCCTCCTTTTAGAGCTCCTAAGTACTCTGGTGATAGACTCTATAGAAATTCTTGAACAAATAGATTTTAGTGTAAGAAAATTTGGAAGCAAAGGATGGATCCATATTATGATCATGAATGGCATAATTAAAATTAATAAACTGTATCGAAGTCACCCCCCAAAGAACCTTTATTTCAATATCTGCTTTTATAATTTCAAATAATTGCAAACTGAAGTAATGAATGTATTCATATCCAAATTCATTTGGCATGACTCTAAACTTAGATTGAACATGAGGAGGTTTGCAAATAAACAGTGTGATTATCTTCACTCTATCATGGGTAATTTTCATTCAGGTTAGTTAGGACAGCTAATTGTGTGCCTGGGCAGGAGAATTAAGGATAAGAATAATATTGCTATTATGTCTTAATAGGATGAGCCGACAACAGTTTACATATACCATCGGCATTTTTATTCTGCAAAGGAGAAGAATGTGTTTGGGAAATGTTTCAAAGTTAGTGTGCTGTGGTGAGATGAACTCTGGAAGTGGAGTTAAAACCCAATTTGAAGCCTCCTATCTGTCATTTATAAGTGTGTGACCCAGGGCAAGACAACCATTTGGGGCTCAATTTTCTCATCTGTAAAATGAGGAGATTCTACCAGAGAACTTCTCAAAGATCCACCAGAGCTAATGTATTTATAATGACAACTGTACATGCTTACAAAATATATTTTAAAATCAAGAGCATAAAATACAAACTAGCTATCAGTGAATAACTTAACAACAACAACAGACCACAGGTAGAATTGACTCCATATGTATACTGAATAAATAAAGGGGGAAATATGACTTCATTTCCATATTTGAGAAATTTAAAGGGGAGACAGAGCTGAAGACCTGAAGCATTGATACAGAATATATGAAAAATATAATTTTAAAAAAACACACGTTGGTGCCTGGATGGCTCAGTTGACTAAGCAGCTGACTCTTAATGTCAGCCCGGGGCCATGATCCCAGGTTGTAAGATGGAGCCCCTTGTCAGACTCAGGGCTTGGAGGCTGCTTAAAATTCTCTCTCTCTCCCTCTGCCTCCAGGTCCCCTCCCTCACACACACTCTCTCTCTCTTAAAAAAAATTAATTAAATTTTTAAAAGACAGCTTTTTTTCTTAACATAACTGCATTATGCATTAAATATAATTTCTACCAGAAAAAAATTAAAAGGATTTTAACTTCTTTCACTTTAGAGGAAAAATAATTTGCTCTTCCGATTTAAACTTTTCATGTAATTGTATCAGTTGAGTTGCATAACTGACGTCATGTTATATTTTTAGAAATTTGTTAAAACACTGAATATTAATTTTTATAGTTTTCCTCTATTATCTTGGGGACAAGAAATACATTTTTTTTTTTTTTTTGGTCTTAAACATTTTCTTAGCTCTTCAATGTTTTCTAGGTCCCAGGCAGTGGGCTTATAACACCGAAATGACAAAAGTAGCCCTGCAAGATTTCCTCAACTAATATTTCTTCAGTGAATAAATTCTAGCCCTGTTTATCCTTCAACATGTAGTATTAGTCTGGTCCCTGGTCTTCTCTGTCTCTTGGTTCTTCTCACCTTTTGGAGGTGAGGGTAGAGTTTCTTAGAACAAACTCTCAGGTAACATAGAAACCTTATTGTCTTGTCAAACCTCCTCCACACACCCTGCCTGCCACAGAATAGATGCTCACTACTTTTGTCTGGCTGAAGAGTGGAGAAGGACAAAGGGCCTTCTCTTCCCTCCCGTCCTACCTCCAACTCAATGCTAAGTTTGGATGAGATCATTGCAATCCTCTTCCAATTTCTCCTTTCCAGCTCCCGGAGTACTTTGACCATGACTTATTCTTTCTTCCTGTTCCTGGAGGGCAGGATTCAACTAACAGTGGATTTAGGAAATCATAGAATAATAATACCTATGGTGGGAAGAGAAAAGAGGGCAATCCCTGCAAGCGCCTTCAATCCAACAGCGTCCTCAGCATAAGCCTAGCAGATTCCGTCAGTAATGAGGACCACAAGCAACATAAAGGATCAGCATGGAGGGAAGAAGTGATGAAATAGGCCAAAATCACTGGCCAAGAGAACAGGGTGGGAATAATGAATGTAGACTTTATGGGGCAAGTTTCCTTGCAGTCAGATCTGCCTCAAAGACTCATCATACTTGATGAAGAGGACTTTTTGCCTCAGTGAGCCTCGCTGCTATCTGAATTGCTTAGATTCAGTTTGTCTTCCACAGATTCACTCTTTCCTCTGTTATAACCCTTGTCTCATGGATAGAGTGGCCAGATACAGTGCAGGATGATGCCCAGCTAAATTTGAATTTCAGATACACAAGGGAAAATAATGTAGTATAAGTATGACCCAAGTTTGTCACATGTACTTACACATTCTCTATTTTGATTTAATCTGGTGTCACCACTCAGGGATCAATCAGCATAGCCTGACTCATGATTCCATTTTCTGTTCATTCTTCTGATGAACTTTATGGTGCTCTCACTATTAACCCCATCTCTAGGTCTTCAGACCCACGTATTTGCTGTAGGTGAGCTCCAGGTACTAATGTAGTGTAGTAGTTCAAAGAAAACATCCCACAAACATGAATCTCAGGTTGGGGCAAAACGTGGGTCAGTAGACCAGTCTATCCCTTTCTGAGACCAGCTGGTTGTGAACTTTCCAAGGGTAAAGAGAAGACCAGTCCCACATATGTCAGGCCAATGGTGGAAGCTCTGGCTCCGTAGAATGCAGTTGGTTGTGATGACAGAGCCAGAGTTCCCTTAGAGGCTGATGTAGAGGCCTGACTGTCCTCTAAGGAGGACACATCACTGTCCTTTACTTGAAGGAAAGCTATCAGTGTTGTTTCCTACCTTTCCTACCTTCCTGCCTTCCTACCTTCTACTAGGTAGTGGCTGGTCCCCTTTAGTTATGGTGCCACATTAGAGGTTGGAGGTGAATCACTGGAGTTGGTTACTATTGGGTCCCCAGTGATCATGGCAAGTTCCAGCCCTATAGGGCATGTTTATCAAAGCCGTGTGAAACTTCCACTCTTGTCACCATGCCCACAGCAGTGTGCTTCGGAACCACGCAAAAATGCAAATGTAGTGTTTTGTTTTGTTCCTATTTTGTGTTTTTCCTCTGAATAGAGCATCCCTGACGTAGGTGAAAAATGCTGCACTTCCCACTTTCTGAAATACTTTGGCAAAATTAAAGTAGATGAAAATCTACCTTTTAAATTTTTTAAATTTAAATTCAATCAAGTAACTTATAGGGTATTATTAGTTTCAAAAGTTGAGTTCAGTGATTCATTAGTCTTATATAACACCCAATACTCATTACATCATGTGCCCTCCTTAATTCCCATCACCCAGTTGCTCCATCCCTCCCCATTCCAGCAGCCTCAGTTTGTTCCCTATGATTATGAGTCTCTTATGCTTTGTTTCCCTCTCTCACCTCATCTTATTTTATTTTTCCCTCCCTTCACTATGTCTTCTGTTATGTTTCTTAAATTCCACATATGAGTGAGATCATTCCATAATTGTCTTTCTCTGGTTGATTTATTTCACTTAGCATAATACCCTCTAGTTCTGTCCATGTCATTGCAAATGGCAAGATTTCATTTTTGATGGCTAAGTAATATTCCATTGTATATAGATACCACATCTTCTTTATCCCTTCATCTGCTGATGGACTTCTAGGCTCTTTCCATAGTTTGGTTACTGTGGACACTGCTGCTATAAGCATTGGGGTGCAGGTGCCCCTTTGGATCACTACATTCGTATCTTTGGGGTAAATACCTAGTAGTGTAATTACTGGGCCACAGGGTAGCTCTATTTTTAACTTTCTGAGGGAACTCCATACCATTTACCATTTTCCAGAGTGGCTGCACCAGCTTACATTTCCACCAACAGTGTAAGAGTGTTCCCCCCTTTTCCCATTCCCATCTTTGCCAACATCTGTCTTTTCCTGACTTGTTAATTTTAGCCATTTTGACTGGTGTGAGGTGGTATTTTATTGTGGTTTTGATTTGTATTTCCCTGATGCTGAGTGATGTTGAGCATTTCCTCATGTGTCTTTTGGCCATTTGTGTGTCTTCTTTGGAGAAATGTCTGTTCATGCTTTCTGCCTTAACCATGCCCTTGAAGAAAAAAGTTGCAAATGGACTATTGCCATCTCCAAGATAGGAGTAGAAAGGAGAAAGAACAGTGCCCACTTTTAAACTCAAAAGTGCTGTGAGCCTACTTCTGGGTAGAAACCCCATGTCTTTTTAGCACTTGTGTTGCAAGTCAACTCCTCACAAACCATTGGCCTCATGAGTTGTTGTGCCTCCTTCTGCAAATGCAGAGCAAATGTACCCCGGATTCACTTTTCTTGGGGGGTTTTGTTCCAAGCATACACACATCCCTCATGTTATCTGTGTGTCATGCTGGGGACAGCCATTCTTCTTTCTCAGCTATTTCTCCAATGTTGATGGCACCTCACTCCATCATGGTTGGCTTCTTTTCTCTACCATGGAACACAAGAGGGAGGCATAGATCTCATGCAAGGAGCTGGAAGGAAACACTCATACTAAGTTTCCCATGAAGTTTTCTTTGATCTCCAATTCTAGAAGTAGCTACCGTCTCCCTTATTCTACACTTTCAGTCATTTGCTAGATTCTATACCCCCTCATTCCCAGTTAGGTATAAAATGGACTATGCCATTCTGGAGGGCAAGATTCATTTCATATTGACCTGGAACCTTGGTGTTCCCTCAAAATGGATTAATAGAGCACCTTAAATATATTATTCAAAACATTTATTTATCTAAAGTAAGTTCTTAGTTTTGGAAGAAATATATTGTCCATTTATTATGTATATCAGATTAAAAGTACACCATAATATTTTTAAAAAATATTTTATTTACTTATTCATGAGAGACACAGAGAGGAAGAGAGGCAGAGACACAGGCAGAGGGAGAAGCAGGCTCCAAGCAAGGAGCCTGACATGGGACTCGATCCCGGGTCTCCAGAATCATGCCCAGGCAGAAGGCGGTGCTAAACTGCTGAGCCACCCAGGCTGCCCAAAAATACACCATAATCTTAAAGTATAATCATATACACATGACATACGCAAATCATATGCAATTATGGAATCATAATACACATGTTTATTATAATTTATTATTAATCATAATTAATAATGCATAATTAATTATTTCATTAATTGCTTCCTCTCTTTGAACTTTAAGTATCCTTATTACAGAGATTACTGCTTTTTTTGTTCCAGTTCCCCAAATGGCCCACCACTATCAAATTGTCAACATCAGAAGAAGGATTTTTCCAGCCTTTAGGCATAGCTAAATGGAACACCATCAGGATTTTTTGCAATTCTTTAACATAATGTGCAGTGTTCCCTTGCCTTGAAAACTGAGTGTTGTAGGAATGGCCTTCCCAATAAGACTGGGTATCAACTCAGAAGAATACATTATTTCATAGATTGAGTTTGATCTAATCCATTATAGAAGAGTATGAAATTCTTGGAAGAACCATACCTTTTTTGAGGGAAAAAATATTTCTCAAAAAGCCAATAGGTTATGGTTAGTGAAAACTTATAAAATGTTTTATTACGAATCATCCTGTTTGAATCCAGGCCAGGTTAGGAATCATTAGACGCGGGTGTATTTAGATGACCATTTGCCCTTTTCCATACTCAGTAAAAGTATATCATAGAAATCCCATACAACTCTGTACTTTAAAAACAATGTCCTATGTAACATCCATCACTTCTCTTTCACCACTTCATTCTGAAGTCTACTCAAATCCAACTTTCTCTAGGAAACCTTCTCTTTATTAAGCAAGTTGGAGACAGGCTGCCCATAACCACCCCTGAGAAACTTTATTAAACACTCCTTTTCATTCACCCCATGTGAGTTAATGAAGATGCCCTATCTTCCTTTTCCCCTTCAGCACTCTGGAATAGAGCATGCTGTAGCCAGAGCTGTAGGGTGGGGTGGGGTGGCTCCCTCCATGCAGCTCTTTGACCTATACGGAATGGATTTACTGTTGCAGGGGGCAGTTTTAGGCTAAAAATAGAAGAGACTGGATCTCCTTACTGTAGACCAAAATAGAAGAGACTGGATCTCCTTACTGTAAACCAAAAGGAAAATCACTGGAAAAAAGCAGGCTACCTAACAGGATCACAGAGCAGCTCAAAGAACATGCCTGGAAGTATAGGGATGAAGGCAGCAGGGACTGCTGACACCCTCATTGGCCTCCCACTATTTTCAGACCTTGCATCATGCTGCTCCTAATTCCAATTCCAGGAAGAAAACTTTATATTGGTCTATGTTGAGCCACCAGCCTTCCGACCTCCTTGTCAGAAGCAGCACAGGGCACTTGAACGGTTCCATTGGGCAGTAGCCTCACATTAGAGAGGCTTTTAACCCAATAGCAATAAGGGTGCTATTAACAAAAAACAAGGTGCTATCAACTAGGCAAGTGAAAAATCAGCCAATAATTATGATACCTTTACTGGAGATAGTGGCATAGGAACATCTGGAGATCACTTAGCACACCTGTTGCAATAAGAGGCAGCATGATAAAAGAGAAAGAGTGTGGGTGTTAGAGTCAGAAGCACCTGGCTTGCTATGTACTCGCTGGATGACCTTTCTGAGCCTCCATTTCCACATCTGCGAAAGAGCTTCACCTCACAAGGTTATCATGGGGATTGCATTAGCAAATACATGCAAAGTACTTGCTTACGATCTAACGTCCAATGGGCATTCTAAATACAACTGGTTTTACTTTCTTTGGTCTATGGTGAGCCTTTCCCCCCAGCAATTCTAAAAATAACTCAGGAACTTTCTGCTAGTTCTCAGGCAAGCATTCTCCTTTTAGAAAACTTCATCCACCCGATGCTATTTACAGAACCTGCCCCCATTTTTCAGTAAGTAATGCTCATTGTGCTCTTTTCCTAGCTCTTCTGTTTAAATACAGTGTCTTGCATTTTTTTAAAGATTTTATTTATTTATTCATGAGACACACACAGAGAGAGGCAGAGACACAGGCAGAGGGAGAAGCAGGCTCCATGCAGGGAGCCCGACGCGGGACTCCATCCCTGGTCTCCAGGATCACACCCTGGGCTGAAGGCGGCGCTAAACCACTGAGCCACCCGGGCTGCCCCAGTGTCTTGCATTTTGTTGTTGTTGTGTTCACCCTGGTTGTGTATTTTCTTTATATTATTACTCAGTATTTAACTCGATCCTACCACCACTACTGCCACTTCTCTTACCTTCTCCACCTTATGGCTGCTCTTCTGTGCTCCCCATGTCAGCAGAGTATCATGGTCTATCCAACTGCTCACCAGGACTTTGTTGTTTTCTTAGTTTTCCTCGACTTCTTTCTCTTACCATTTTGTCCCAGAGTCTATCAGTCACCAAGTGCTGTAGATTCTTCATCCTTAACATTTCTTGATTGATCCACTTCTTTTCACATCTACACCCAACACCCAATCCACGACTATTTCATTGACATACCGCTGTAGAAGCATTTGAATTAATCTCCTTATGTCTACTCCCATCAGCCTTCTATCTTTTCTCCATGTGACGGCCAGCATTTACTTTTCTAAACTGCAAGACCATCCCCTTGCTTGGGACCCTTGTGAGTCAGAAAACAAAATGAAACAAACCCTCCTGTGTTTCTGCTTTACTCATAATACTTCTGACACCAGCTGTGTGGGATTTTCCCCCACATCAAGCAACTCTCTGTGACAGCAGCTGAATGTCCTACAATTCAATTCCATTGCAGAACTAATCAGGGTTGACACAGATTCCACAGGTTGAGGGCTCGATCCCATAAGACTATCCCCCACTTCAGACATCATTCCAAGTAATAGGTCCCCTGGTTAACCATGACTTTTGCCTGACTTGGCTACTAATTGAAGTTTCTCAGAACCCCCTCCTTGGATTGGATCATTTGCTAGAATAGCTCACAGAACTCACTTTATTATATAATAAGGGATATAATAATGTAGACAGATAAACAGTCAGATGAAGAGATTCATAGGTTGAGGTCAGGCAGGCTCCCCATCACAGGTGATTCTGTCCCCGTGGAGTTGGGGTGTACCCCTCCAGTAAATGGCTGTGTTAACCAAACCAGAAGTTCCCCAAAACCTGTACTTTTGGGAGTTTTATGGAGGGGTCATCCTGTAGGTATAATCCATCACTGACTCAATCCTCAGCCCTTCTCCCCTCCCTGGAGGGTAGGGAATGGGGCAAAAAGTTCCAAGCTACCAGTCATGGTTTAGTCTTTCTGATGGCCAGCCCCCAACCAGGAGCCTGCCAGGAGTCACTTCATTGGAACAAAATACACTCCTATTACCCAGAAAATTCTAAAGAATTTAGGAGCCCCATGTCAGATGCCTCTTTCATTCAGAAAATTACAAAGATCTCGGGAACTTTGTGTCAGAAACTGGGATCAAAGACCAAATGTTAGAACAAAAGGCTCTCCCAGCAGCCCTGTTTATAAGAGTCTTAGGAGCACTGTCTGCGTCAGGAGCTGAGCCAGACGTGTATTTCTTATTATTGCACACCATCCAATGGCTTTCCTATCCACTAAGGATCAAAACTAAGGTCCCTAATATGAGCAACCAGGCTCTACATGTTCTGGATCCTCTTTACTTTGAAGGCTTCACTCAGCATCTTTTCCTGAATCTCACAAAGCTGCAACCAGGCTGCTTCTCTTGTTGACTCAGAAGTACCCCCTTTGAGGGGTACCTACCCTTCCCAAATCAGAGACTTCATGCTTACAGTTGTTTCTGCTTCAGTGTCCATTCTCCAGCTAACTTTGACTCACAGAGTCAAAGGTCCCAGATTAGATGTTACGTTCTTGAGAAATCGCTTCCTCATTGTCCCATCCAAAATAGGTTTTACCACGAAATGCATTCATGGAACTCTGTACTTCACCTTAGCTCTCATTCTGATTCTCATTTTGATTCCCAATATAGAGTAATTTGTGTATTTTTTTTGTCTTGTCTATTGTCTATCACACCTACCAGGCAACAGATTTTATATAACAGGAGCTAACTCTGTCACAAGTTGGCACCCAAAAATATTTAGCAAATTAATGACTGATTGTATGAATGAATGATTTCAACTAGGCTCATACATGACAATACACTTGTGAGCATGTGTGAATAAAATAGGTATAAATGTTCTCTGTATTCATCAGAGGCTGATATAGAACGATGTCTGTTTATCTTTGCACCTTGTCATCTATTGACCTCAGATAATACAAGGTGGTTGTTTTACTTTTTAAAAAATTTTTTGCTTTATAATTTAGTATAGAGTTACCACCAAAAATATGAAAAGGTTTTATTTTAAAAATAAGTAAACACTTCTGTTAACTTTTCAACGTATGCAATTATTTTTATTAATTTTATGAACAGCTATTATTTAATAAGAACTTGCTGTATACTAGTCACCGTAGTACTTCCTAGGCCTCTTTGCCACCCAACCCCATCTCACTAGTAAGGAACTATAATCACCATCCCCATTTTACAGATGAATAAAAGAGATGTATGAAGTTCCAAATTCGTTAAAGATCACATAACTAGTTTTCAGAACTGGCCCTTGAACTGAGCCCTTTTCAAATTTAGCCGAAGTTCCAAACACTCTGCTATGCTTAAAATGGAACTGAATATATTCAATTCATTATGAACTTGTTCTCTCCAATGTCTTCCTTTTAAGAGAGTTCTGGGCATTATTAGGACCTATAAGTAGGGGAGATGATACAAGGTGGATCCAGCTCTAAAAGTAGCAAGAATAATTAATGAAAACAGTGGTTACCCTTTAAGGAAGCCTTTAAATGTCCTGTGTACTCTCTTGAACGTTTCACATATTTACTTTATTTAATCTTCATAAAAGAAATCTGTCACATCTCATTATTCCCTTTTAAGGACGAGAGAGAGAGAGAGAAAGTTTGCCGAGGTCAGCTAAGTCTTTAGAAATCCCACTAAATTTAAAGGCATAAACTGAAATTAGGATCCATGTCCTCTGACTTCCAGCCTTTCAGGTCAAACTCCGAACTGGTCTGTAACCAGCCCCCTCCGACTTCCCCATCCTGGCCACCACCCTGCTGTCCTCATCCCCACCATTCACTGCATTGCTGGTCTTGCCCTGTCCTCACTTCTTCCAAAACCCCAGATCAGTCTCAAGCGCCCACTGGTATTCCCAGGAGCCTGGCTAAGTAAATTCTCTCATGTAGACATACAGGGCCCAGATATTCTCCACCCGTGTGACACTTCACAAAATTCCCTTCGTGAATTGTAGCTTAAAGCTACACGTCTGCCCAAGGCATAAGAGCAAATTTAATTCCCCCCAAATGCCCTGGGTTTTGGTTATTCCTTTTGAGGAGTGATTCCTCTTTAAAAACTTCTGTTCTCATTATTTGGTAGTAACATCTTCCACTGAAGTATTGGAAAAATCCAAATTTCTAAATTTTTGAAGCTCAGATAATCAAAGGATATCATCGTATGATATGATTCTAGAATGTAATTGTAGACTACTTACCATTTAGTCTGTTACAATACATATTTCTTTTAATCTTAAATCAAAAAGTCATATTGGGGGCCACCCGGGTGGCTCAGCGGTATAGCGCCGCCTTCAGCCTGGGGTGTGATCAAGTCCCACGTTGGGCTCCTTGCAGGGAGCCTGCTTCTCCCTCTGCCTGTGTCTCTACCCCTCTCTTCCTGTGTCTTTCATGAATAAATAAATAAAATCTTTAAAAAAAATTCATATTGGGGGTGCCTGGGTGGCTCAGCTGGTTAAGTGTTTGACTTTGGCACGCTCCGCTCAGCAGGAAGCCTGCTTCTCCCTCTGCCCCTCCTCCTACTTGTGCTCTCAGTCACTCTCTCCCTAATAAATAAATAAAATCTTTAAAAAAGGATGAATACATATATGTATACTATTCTTCCAGAGGCATTATCATATGCGTACATGGGGATATGCATGTGTATGTGTATGTGTATTCTTTCCCCAAAGAGATTCCCTTTATGGGCTATTTCTTTTTATCGAAATGTATTTTAGCAGGTCACATTTAAAAGTTTTCTCTACAGCTGGCTGTCACTCAGTTCTCATCTGTCTCTGTTACCTGCTGCCAGGTCACTAAAACCAAAGGTTGCCAGTGTGTTCATGGGGGTGGCTTGAGTAGAAGGAGATGAGAGAAAGGGCATCATTGTCGTTTAAAAGAAGCCATAATATATCTGTTCCCCCTAGAGATCAGTGCAACGTGGAACTTCCCAACCCCCACCCCTGTCATTTCAGGACCTCCCATTGACAGAACTCTGTTTTGGTTGTAAAAACCATATGAAATGTCCTGTGTACCTCACTTAATAGGAGAGGCTTCATTCCCTCATGCAGGAATTTCCCTACACTTTCACTGCCTGTGACCTCCATTATAATAATCATGCTATACTCTATTTACCAGTCAACTTGCTTGTGTGGATGACCATATAACATAAATCCTTTTTCAACTTTTATTGTTTTTCTTTCTGCAGCTTTGAACTGAATTTAAAAGGACCCTAGATTCTAGTATTTCTTCTGGTATTTATTCCAGTATTTGGGTTTAAGTAACAGAGCAAGGCTATTTTCCCCTCTCTAAAAATGCCCCTGTTTTGTTTCTAACCAGACTGTTCAGAAACCATATTTCCCAACGGGACCTCAAAAGTAGTTGACTGATCCCTGCGTTCCTAAGTAAAATTTTGCAAAATGTTCCCATTCATCCCAGGATTTGAGGACAGATCTCATCTCACTGCGCTCTAAAGGCTGATTCTCTTTGCAGAAGCCCAAGTGTGCTACAGCTCCCTGGCTGGTGTCAAGTCTGCATTTGATACCTCAGTCCCTTCCTATCTTCCTGAGGGATTGTGGACTCCTGGGTGAATCTGCACATATCTCTGCAATTTTCTCATTAGCACTCAGCCAGGTCGCATAGAAACACTGTGGGTCAGAGAGCCGTATTGAGATTATCCAAGTGCCATCCACACTGGGGACCCCTTAGGTGTTCCTGCTACCACTCCCCAACCCCCCCACCCCCTGCTGAAGATCACTTAACCCTCCTTATAGAAACCTCAAGAAAGAGCAGATGGGGGAATGATACCTACAGCAGGTTCCTCTCTCTAGGGATGAGAATGCAGATATTAATGCCAGTAGGTATCATGAGATGGATATCTTAGACTCAGTCCTTGTGCTAATAACGTCCATCCATCATCCCATTTAATCCTTCAACAACCATGATAGCTAGGTACTGTTATTACTATTATCCTTCAGCAGTCTTCTAAGTGATTATATGTATACAGTCACTTGGTTCCCACAAAAACAATGTGAAATGTGTATTATAATTATTCACATTTTTACATGTGGGGAATCTGACCATCAGGGAAATTTAGTACCTTTCTCAGCTCACATGGAGTGTGAAATCTGAGTCAAACCTAACTGGTCTTCTCCAGAGCCCCCACTCTGGACTATAATATCAGAGCTCCACAAAGGGAATTGCTTAAATTGAACAACTGGGTAGGGGGTAGGTCAAGATCTTCAATCTGCCAGTGGTGTGTTTTCTCAACTTGCCTTGTGGTTGACAGTCACTCCCAGTAGGGTGACTCCCAGTAATACCAAACTCCTGGTGTGCACATCCTTGTCCAGTGTTGGTGGGATCTAGAGCTTTTCTTTTCATGAATAATATATTAATGACAGTGATGACATGTCATTTTCAAGATTAGGTGAGAGAAGACTGTGACTCCTGTCTTGCTTGCACTCTTTCTGACTGGCAGGTCTTGCTTGCTTGCTTCAATGAAGCAAGCTGCTGTGCTGTGAGCACCCCATGAGAGGCCCACATGATGAAGAACAGAGAGTAGACTCCAACCAACAGCCAGTGAGGAGCTTGGGCTTCATGTAACCACCCAGAAAGGAATTGAGTCCTGCCAACAACTGCATGAGAGAACCTGGATGTGGGTTTTTCCCCATTTGGGCTTTGAAATGTGTTATGGACAGAATATGTGTGTCCTCTTAAAATTCATACGTTAAACTCTTAATCCCCAGTGTGATGGTACTAGAAGGGAGGTAATTTGGGAGGTAATTAAATTATGAGCATGAAGCTGTCATGAGTAAGTAGAGACCACAGAGAGCTCCCTTGTTGTTTCTGTCATGTGAGAATACAATGAGAAGTCAGTCTTCTAATCCAGAAGAGGGCTTATGCCAGAGCCTGACCAGAGTTCTGACCATGCCAGAGGCTGGCACATAATCTTGAACTTCCAGCCTCCAGAGCTGTGAAAAATAAATTTATTTATTTATAAGCCTCCCAATCTGTAGTATTGTGCTAGAGCCACGCAAACTGAGACAAGAGGACTGTAGCCCACACCAACATGGTGATTCTAGACTTGCCTGAGAAACCCTGAGTCAAGAACCCCAATGAAGCTGGGTATAGATTCCCGACCTACGAAAACTATAAGGTAATAAACATCATTGTTTTAAGCCACTAAGATTTGGGGTAATTTGTTATGCAGCAAAAGATAACTTATACGCATCATCATAGTTTACCCAAATAAAATTACTCCTATTAAACTCAAGATTTTAGGCGCATGTGGGTGCCTCAGTCTGTTAAGTGTCTGCCTTCAGCGCAGGCCATGATCCCAGGGTCCTGGAATCCAGCCCTGTATCAGGCTCCCTGCTCATTGAGGAGTCTGCTTCTCCTCTCCTTCTGTCCTTCCCCTTGCTTGTGCTCTCTCTCTCTCTCTCTCTCAATCTCTCTCAAATAAATAAATAAAATCTTAAAAAAATAAACTCAAGATTTTGTTAAGCAGCCAAAGGGTCTCTTGAGAATCATTGAATTCCTACGGTGAAACAGAAACTGTGCATTTAATATTTATCTTTAACTGGGTACTCACCAAGTGCCAAGCACTATGCTTAATCCTTTCCACAGTCAGTATTAAATGTGAATGCTCAATGCCCATAACTTTGTGCCATTTTCAGTAAGCCACAATTTGTCAAATTATATTTCGTAGTGGTGTTGTGATGTTTATGTTCAGTTGTCTCACCAATCACTTGTTTAAGCTTTGCCTAGAGTTCACTTTACTCAGGTCTTGCCTGGGTTCTCAGTCTCCTTGTCTTACCCACATTTGCTGAAGCTCATCTTGATGCTCCCATGCTGTTCTCATCTCATGGTCTGAGATTTCTGTTATTTCAACCTAGACTAACATCACATCAAGAACATGAGCAGTCTTTACTTTTCTGAATGCACGCTTTGCTTCAACAGAGCACCTGCAACGGACTTTTTCTAGTATCTGCTGTACAAGTACCTGTTGCTTCAGATCACTCATACTGGGAGTCAAGTTCCTTTTATTCTTTTTATGACCTTGCAAGGTCTTGACTACTCCCATTCTGAATCCTCTGGGTTTTGTTTATGATGGAACAACAGGGTTGGATGTGTACAAATGTCATCTTTTTGATTAGTATGCAGAACTACAACCACATGTCCCCACGCCCCACATCCCAATAATGTGCATGTCCTCATCCATTTTATAACCTCCCAACACACAAACACATATAAACACATCCTCCACTTACCATAGATCAGGGCATTCCTGTTGGAATGCTTGATGCTCGCTATAAACCCAAAAGTGAATTAAACTGAGCTTGTTAGCTCCACTAGGTACTTCTTCAAGTTTTTCATATGTACAGAGAGACACCTGTTTTGAAGAAGGTATATCTATGTCAAGACCCACATATGCTCAGCTTCCTGAATTCTTCAAGGCTATACACACTGTGCAGTCAGGATTTCACACCAAGAGCAGAGTTGAATAAACCATATGGCAGATTCATTATTTGGGGGAAAATCAGTGTATATTCAACACATATGCATTTCATTTGCCCAGTGCAATCCAGAGATAAACTTTCAGTCCCTTTATATTTTATAATAAAAAAGGATCTAAAAATTGATGTTTAATTTTTTTCTCCTTAGATAAACATTTCTAACATAATTGCTGAGCTCCTTAGATTCCATTCCATTTATTTTTTCTGTAGGACTTTTATTGAAGTTCTGTTTAAGTTCAGGCACCAGGCCACTGAAAAGTGTGGAACTTTTAGGAATTAACAATTTCTTCAAGAGTCCCATGCCAGATAACTATTGGTGTGTTTTAACTTTTAAACCCCCTTTCTTCTCTTTAGCCTCTGCATTGAAAAAACTTGATTTTTGAAAGGATTTCATAGTTGTTGGACATAGAAGATGGGAAATCCTTCTTTCTTGGGGTTCTCTGGAAACTCTTCTCAAAATGCTACTTGGATGCAGGAATGTTAAAACAAACAGCACACATATCAGTGGAACAGAATAGAAACAGAAAGAAACCCACACATATATGGTCAATTAATTTACGGCTAAGAAAATACAATAAGGAAAGGGCAGTCTCTTTAATAAATGGTTTTGGAAAAATTAGGCAGTCACATGTAAAAACAATAAAATTTGGCCACTGTCTTACACCATACACAAAAAATTTAACTCCAAATGGATTAAAGATAGGCATATAAGAACTGAAACCATAAAACTCCTAGAAGAAAACACAGGTGGTAAGCTCTTTGACATAGCTTTTGCCAATTTTCAAAAATATGACAGTGAAAGTAAGAG